>NC_071571.1:15948619-17380911 GCF_024509145.1 Vidua macroura
ATTAGTTTGGAAGATTTGGGAAAGTATGAGATGTCTGGCTAGCTTTAATTGCAATCTGATTTAATTTTTAAAAATACAACCTACTGGTGTTGGAAAGGGTATTTATTTTGGTATCAATGTATTTATGATGACTTGGAAAATTCATTCGAAGTGAAATGAAATTTCTCTAAACTGTTCTGTTTTGTGTTAATATTGCTAGACTGATTCAGAAGTGTGGAATCAGAAAATGTGTGTAAGTATATTTACTGATGGTAAACTCTTTTAACTGTTACAGTTTTTGGACACATTTAAATTCAAATGGTCTGGCAGCTGAAACAATTTTACCCCTTTTTTTTTTTTTTTTTTGAGCAGTGTGTAGTTTTGTCGTAAATTTGAAGGTACAGTAACCTATACTGTTTCTAGGCAGAGGCTCTGTTAGATATGGTTCTGTTTGTTGGACTGAAAGCTGTAGCACACAAGTGGTTGACTGTTCTAGTGATGCCAGGTGTCCTTTGCTGAGAGCACGCTGCCGTGCGGTGCCCCTCAAGTGTAGCTGTGCCAGCATCCAGGTTAGCCAGCAGAGCCTACATACTGTGTGCATTTAATGGAAGGTTCTGTGGCTTCTCAGCCCAATATCACATCAAATCCTGGCTGATTAAGAGGAATTAAACCTGTTAATCAGAAGGCAGTTTATTACTGCTAGGAGCTAATGAGAAGCTTCCCTGCTAGCTGTTAGTTGCATGTTGTGAAATGCAGGGGTTCAAAATTGATTTTTTTTTTCTTAATAACATGTTGGTTTAGGAAAAAAAACATCATACACAAAGAACAGCTCAAAGCAATGTATTAGTTTTACAAATAAACGATGAAATAATTTAATTACTTCAAATAGTTTACTTTCCTAAACTTACTTTCAAAAGAAGACGATGTAGAATAATGGAATGGTTTGGGCTGAAAGGGACCTTAAAGGTCATCTAACTTCACATCCCCTGCTGTGAGCAGGAATGCCTTTCACTAGACCAGGTTGCTCAGAGCCCCATCCAATGTCACCTTGAACGCTGCCAGGGATGGGACAGCCCCAGCTTCTGGGAACAGCCTGTTCCAGTGCCTCACCAATCTCACCACAAAGAATTTCTTCCACATACTAACCTAAATTTCTCCTCTTTTCAGTTTGAACCATTACTGCTTGTCCTATCAGTACAGTTCCTGACAAGGAGTTCCTCTCTAGCCTTTCTTGTAGGCTCCCCTCAGATATTGGAAGTTTGCTGGAGGTCTCTATGCCCACTCCTCTTCTCCACACTGAACAGCCCCACCTTTCTCAGTCTGTCAATATACTTGACTCTTTAAATTTGTGTATATTCCTATATTCTTCTATAAACTTTTAAATCAAGTGTAGGTGGCTGCATATATATGACTGATTGTGTAATGGCATAACTTGTTTTGAGTGTTAATTCTTAAGCTAGGTCCTGCAGTGAATCATAACACTGAAATAATACACTAATTTGATTTCAGGCATCAGTACTGCCTAGGATTGTAGGACTTTTTCTCCCACTCTCATGACAGATATATCCTGTATGAGATACATGATTAGCATGTATCTTGACCATGAGAGGTTGAGATACTTGGTAATCCAACACTATTTCCATTATTCTTAGACCCAACTGATTTGAAAATAATGTTGATTTCTATTGTTAGAAGTCTTTATTCAAGCTCTTAATGAGATATTCTGTCTTCCTTTTGCAGATGTAAAATGCTATGTTTAGGAGTCCTTGCTGCCCCTCCCCAGTGCTAAGTATCTTACAACCTTGTAAACTGTGACTAAAGGGTTAAAACATGGCCAGTGTGCCCAGTGCCTTCCTAGTGCTGGAATGAGTACTTTCCTGACTGCCTGCCAGGTACTTGCTATTGCCTTCTCTAGGGCTGATGAAGATCGAGATAGAAATACCAAAGACGTGCCAAGCTGATGTCTGTGGAAAGGACTGGTCAATTAGTCAAGGTTATTCAAGGTGCCATAGTATGCAGGCTTCATTGGAAGAGACAGGATTAAAAAAAAAATATATATATATAAAATTTTTGTATGAGTTTTCCACAAGCTGCTTGTTAATTTGTCTTTGATGGTTCACTTTAAATCAGTTTTATGTATATGTTATTCTTGCAGATAAAAGATGGGCTTTTGAATACTCATAAAAGTACATTTTATGAACTTTGAAAATATCCATGTTGACACAGTGTCTAGTAACTACGTTTTTCAGGGGGTTTGATTTTGAAACAGCTTTGATGAGCCATACAAGCAGGAACTTTGCAGCAAGTCTTGCCCTGTATAGATGCAGACAGATAGAGATCAACTCTTTAACTCACATCAGAACGTTAACGGTATGTGGTGTGTTAAATCTGAAATACACATTTTGAGACAAATCCTAAAAGACCAATAACTGTTTCAAACAACTGTGTATTCTTTAGCTCTGGGAGCCAAGTTCAAAACTAAAAGACTTTTCCATTTTGAAGGAAATAATATTTTTTAAAGTGATAGGTTTAAATAATTACTCATTCAACATTTTCTGTCATAACATTGTTTTAAGGTGGGCTAACAAATTTACTGTAGCTTGGAGGAATAAAAATTAGGTACAACTTTTAAGTTAAAATACTATTGCCCTTATGAATATGCAGTCTTGTTCTTTGAGGACACTTACAGCAAAATTCTTTTTTTCAATAGAAAAAATATACAGCATTGGTATTTCTATTGCTCTGCCATCTGTAAGGATTTCAGCATTTTACTTTTTTTTTGTGAATTAGCAAATAAATCAAAACAGATATTTTTCCCAAGATGCTGATCACTTGCATGTCATAGTTATGCAAGTGCATTATGTAGTTACTTGGTGTTCTGTACTTTGAATTTTTTTTTTTTTTTTTTTGTAGAAACACTAAACCGCAAAATTTAAAAAAGGTGCTTACTGGAATGAGTTAATCCATCTGGCTCCACAGAGAAAAATTGTTACTCTTTAACTTTTTGTAATGTCAGCAAGCCCATATATTCAGTGGAATTACTTAAGAGAACATAAAAATAGAATTATTTGTAGCACATAAATTTGAGCACTTAGTGGTCTTTTTACAGCTGGAGTCTGATAGGACAGTGCAGTATGTCCATCCTAATATGCAGACATACTACATATGTTTTTATTTGAACCTGTGCATAAATACTAATCTCAAATTTCAGAATGAAACAATTTTCAATATGTGGTGTTAGTGAATGATTTTGTTATTCAACAGTAAGGATGTCAGAATAAGTGCTTCTACTGCAATGATGCTTGGTTGTGTGTAAGGCAAATGTCTGAGCCTTCATAGAACTGTAAAGTACAGTTCAAATGTGAAAAAATGTTAGCTTGTTATAAATGGCAGCAAATGGTGCTGATTATTTTACCTTTGACAAAGTGGAAAATTTAAAGGTTGGTTTGTCCTGTTTTATTAATACAATAAATTTTTACAATGTTGTTCTGGGCCTTTAGATGTATGTTCTTTAGTGTTTATTATCCCTAAGTTGCTTTAAAAATTCTAGATTTGAAACCTGGCATCATTGTTCAGCATGCTAATTCAGGAAATTAATTAGCATATGAAAGCAAAGGCACATCCATGTTTCCATTTCTTTCCTTAGGCTAACCAAAACAAAGTTGGTGTTTTCTTGTAATATGCAAGAGTGATGGAACGCAGAGACCATATTTTTTATCATTTAGCACTAGTTTATAGCTTCCACAGACTTGTCCTAATAATGAAGCTATGAAGGATATGACAAGAATGGTGATATTAAATTTCTCTAGACTAACAGTAAATTTTTCCATTCTGATGTCAAGAATGTAGAGCATCTGGAATCTGCAACGTGAGTGGTTCAGTACGGGAACAGTTTAATCAATTGCTTAGCCATTTATTCTCCTCCTAGGAACAAGCGGTCTTCTGTAGAATATAACACTACAAAGGAAGCAATTTTCTAAAACTGGAAAAATCTTTTATGTCCTGTTGTTTCTGATTTAAAAGGTTTCCATTGCTTCTTATTCTTAAATCTGATTGCATGTGCAAATCTACGCGTTTTTAAATTGGAGTTAGCATTATTCTACATTTTGATCTTCAGATAAATAAAACTAAATTGTATTAAGTTTAGAAAAAGGTGAAGATGCTCTGAAGACAGTAACTGTTTAAGTGTGTTGAAAGAAGACAGTTGAAATTTAACTTTTACCCTTTTAGGTGTGATTACATGGTGATGGGTCTTGGGGTTCCTCTCCCCTGAGCTGTAGGAATGACCAGACTTACTTCCCCTCTTAAAATTGCATAATTGTCTTACACCTCTATGTTTAATCACATTGTTAGTTTTTTAATGTATGCTCAGATCTTCTGGGAATAAATTATCTACTTTTAAAAATCAAATCAAAATAAATTAGTTTTTGTTGTGTAAGTCTTGTTTACTTTACTGATTTTTGACACGTGATGTATTTTGATACTAGTAAATTCCAATGTGTGCATGATTCCTTTTGAATATAAATGCTGGTTAAACTTAGGCAAACTGGACTGATAAAAACCAAGAACCTAAGTAGAATAGCAACAGTGTATAATAAAAGCAATTTTTTTTTTTTTTGCAAGACACTCCACACAGTGGTGCCAACATCAGGCATTAAAAATAACAGGATTTTTTTTATTGGCTTTTAATATTTTTTTTTAACAGCTTCTAGATATATTTTTTGAAAAGCTCTTGATTGTGTTCATTTACATTGTGGGACCTTTCAAAAAAATGTGAGGTCCAAGCATGCCATATGACTCAAGAAGGTGGGAAACATCAAAATTGAGACCAAAGCACAATCAAGGCCTGGCAGACAGTGGTAGCATTCAGCTTGGAGGTGCTGATACATCTCACTCTGGGCTTATGTGATGAATATGCTTTTTTAATTTGCCAAATAACCTGCATTTTAGGGAGTATCACTATGACCTTTTGGAAAGTTAATTTTTGGTTTTAGAAGTAATCAAAAGTGTTTGGTGCGGCATCCCTTCAGACTACATAATTGCTTTTGGAACAATTAAAAAAAAACCTGGTTTTAACAGCCTCTCAGTGCTTAAACCATTGTTAAACTTGCACTTTTTTCCATGGCCTTTGGCTCTGACTTCTAGAACCACCTGAGATACTACTTAGAAGTTTTGCAGGAGTTTGAAGTTGATCTGAAGCACTCTACTATGAAATTCAGATTACTTCTATTGCTGCATGGCAGCATCTCAGTACAGTGAGATCTTACAGGCCTGCAGGAATTTGAGCTGCTGCCCTTCATGTGTAGGAAAGATGCATGTGACAATTGTTCAGATTTGGTAAGGAAAACTAGGCCAGTGTGTAGCTGCCGATATAGTGGTGTCAACTTCATTACCAGTTTACACTAGACAAACTATTGTATCCCTGTCCATATCACAAAAGCCTTTTCTTTAATATGCCATGTGCTGGTAAAGTCACATGCCAGCCACAATTTTCACTGTTTCTTCACAGTGGAATGAATAACATCAACACATTTAATGTAATTTAGACACAAATAAAAATCATGTTTTACTTGGAGGTGTGTGTAGAAGATCCACATACTTTATTTCTTAATAGATAAAAATCAGAATGCCCATCTGAAAATTTTTGATTCTGTGGTACTGCGCACCACAGACAGAAGAAGAAGAAACAAGAGTAAAGTTAAGCCTTTAAAGGTGCTACCACCTTCTTCTGCCATTACCTTCTGGAGCTGAGTCAGGTGATCTGTAATCACACAAATTTAACTTTAGACATGTCTTCTGATCTTTGTCTTCTGTAGATCTTTGTCTTCTGTAGATCTTTGTCTTCTGTTCTCCTCAGGTTAATACACTAAGTCCTCCTTCTGCCTGATTTTTACTTGGTTCCTTGATGGAGTTGTTTTTTTAATTCCTGGCTACACAGTGTTCAGTTTCAGGAGGAGTCTGAAGAGCAAGAGTGTGGTGTTCTCCAGCATTCTGCATGGCACAGTCCTCAGTTTCCACTGCTGCAGAGAAGGGATGGATTCTCATTTCCTTCTGGCTGAAAGCTATAAACACTGGACTCTAGAGCCAAAGCAGGGAAGAACTAGAAGCATGGCCATGATATTGGATAAGATCAGTCAACACCTGTTTAATTGTCTCCACTTCCCCAGAGGAGTTGCACAGATGGGTGTGATGCTGTGGAAGCTGGAGTAGTGCACTAGGAACACGGACACCCGTTTCCCTGGAAGGGGCAGTTCAGGGCTATACAAATACGTAAAGCTCACAGAAACTTTTGAGCTGGATGTGAAACCTTCATGTGTATAAGGACCTGCACCTGTATAAGGGTTTGGCACTCCTGGAGTGCTGGCAGGTGGGGTTTTGTGTGTAAAACCAAAGTCTCATTATGGGCTGATTCAGTCTCCCCCTGTGTCACTAATAGTTAATCCATCAGGAAATACAAACTTTCATTTTATTTTTCCCTAGGGATTTGATTATCAAAGTGTTGAGGAGCAAGTTACAAGGAGAGAATAGTTTTTATAGTTGATTACATGTGGAATTTAAGTAGATCTGATGGATCAAGGAAAAGAAAGCTTACTCTGTTACACGCCTTTTATTTGATGGCAGTGTTTGAAGTTACTGTTTTCCTTCTTCTGAATGACACACAGGAGTTGTCCCCAAGCAGTTATGCCACAGTGCAAGCTTACATATTAAATTTATATTCCATTTTCTGACAGCCTTCAGGTTATTTTGAGGTAGATATATTTACAGTAACAAAAGTGGCCAAGTGTAAAGAATTTTTAAAATTTTCTAAATGAAAAAAAAGAAATATTTTCATTTTCTAAATGAAACTGTTTTCATAAATTGTGTGATAAAACAACCATTTTTGCTAAGTTCTGAAGTTCTAATAATCTGGGAAGCTGGAGCCACAAGTCCCACTGAGACCTCTTTTCTCTGGCTGTCACCTCAATCAATTATTGTATCTTGCTAGGCAAAGCTTGATGGTCTTTTTTTTGTCTGCAAAATTGTAGTGGTTTGAGTTGTATCTTCTTTTTGCAGTATTTCTGAAGCAGAAACAAGAACAGATTTAAATAAAAGCAGGATTCTAAGAGAAATTAATGTTAACCACCAAAAGATGCTTGGAGCACAAAAAGAATGTATCAGGAAATAAGTTTTTTTTCCCAGAATATTTTACTGAGGGGCAGTAAAAAGATAAAAATATAAATAATCAGCACCCAAAGGTGCTGTATGCAATGTTGAAAGGGATATGTACTGCCTGAAAAGGTTGTGGAATTATGTTTACTAACAAATATTCTAAATATTCTGAATCGTAAACTTCAGGGAGATAATAAGCATAATAACAATATGTAACCTGTAATTTACAACAATGTTCTTTTACCAGTAGAATACGTTGTAAATCTGTTCTTGTGATGAACAGCAGCACTTACTCAGACTAAAAATAATAACAGGACCATGTATCTTGGATCCCAGGAGACTATTGGTGTTTTTGTAGACAGCAGACAGGAGAAAAAGGCATTTTGTCCTTTTTACCCCAAGTAATCCCACTGGAAAATTAAACATGTGCTATGAATTGATATCAGCTCATGCCAGGTTACCTCCCTAAAGAGGACTGCTGCAAACACTGTTGCTACATTTCTTGGACAGCACTTTGATGGTCTGTGTGCACGATGGATGTTTTATGCTGTACGCTACTGTGGAACAGAGTGCTACTGTCTGCCCCTCGGAGACCGCTGCTGAGGTGTGCCACAAATAACTGAGAACAGCAATTGCTTTAGCCCTAGAGAGAATCTCAAATACCTGCAAATTAAAAATGTTACTGAAATATTTCTGTGTGCATGTGTGTCTGGGAAAACTGTGTTCGTTTTGTTTTTAAAATTTAATCCTGCAAAACAGAGAAGGTGCTTTTGTATTGCTGTGGATCCTTGCTGAACACGGGATTGAAAAAAAATATCAAGCAATATATTAGCAAGAAATATTTAGGAAAACCATGAACCTTTTTTTAATGGACCACCCTATCCAGTTTCTGTTCTTTTAAGGAAGTTTTTCCTATGCATGACTCATTTCACTCTTTGGCTAACATCAAGGGAAATGGAATAACGATTAAGCAAAGGAATGTATGTTTTTTTCTGGGTTTGTCCTTTTTTCAAAACCTTTATGGATTTTCTGCATAACCTTGTGTAAATATATATGGATGTAGAAGCTTGACAACTGTGACAAGGTAAAAAGTACCCTGCTAATACTTGTAATTTTTTCTGAATGTTCCTTTTGGTTCTACAAGTTAATGTTGTGCTGGATAATCCAGACTCCCTCTTCAGTTAAAATGACATGCTCCAGGCAGCCAATTACACAGAACTGTTAAGTGAAATTAATGAGATCACCCTAGATCACACTTTGTGTTTTATTTTCATTTTATAGGTCTGTACGAGTTGCTGGCTGCATTGCCAGCCCAGCTGCAGCCACATGTGGACAGCCAGGAAGACCTGACCTTCCTCTGGGATATGTTTGGTGAAAAAAGCCTTCATTCACTGGTGAAGGTAAATCACATTTAAGTCAGATTTTCTTTGAGAAGAGCATATGGAAAAATGTTTTGAGCGCCATCTAGTAAACCAGTGACCAAACTGTTGCTCAGTGAAAACAAAACAGCCTTGTTTTAACTCTGTTTCTGGCAGGGTGGAAGTTGTTAAATAAGATTTTACCAAAAATACATAGATGATTTCATTTAAGAGTGATGTTTTGGCAGTGTAATGCTAATGCAACAAACATGTGTTGTTTGCCCTTGTTTAGAAAAAAAGAGTACGAAATAGTAGCAGGAAATCTGACACTTCTTTATGGTCAACATTCAAGACCTGGAGTTTAGCTTAAATAAATAAACGTTCACAGCAAAAATTAGAAGGAATATATTTTCTGAGGTCAAGTATGGCAAGAGTTCAGTAGCCACATTAATTTAAAATAATTTCCTTTAACAAAGTCAACTGAAATTCTAGTAAGCTGTTTCTTTTATTGGCTTGTCTCCATTTAATATTGTGTTTTGCTCATAAATATGCTGGACTAAAGTACAGCCTAAAATAAGTTGGACAAATACTTGAGTAAAATATTATGCTACAAAAATGATCAGCACCAAGAAATCAAAGCTTGCCATAGGAGTACACAGAGCTATCCCAATAATCTTAAAATTGTGTGGAGCTGAAAAATGGGATCAATCAGCTGGTTAAAAATATTCCACTACTACAAAATGGTAAGTATGTCTTCAGTCCCCAGTACAGAGCTAATTCAAGCTGGAAGGAAATTCTGAGGTCTGAATTGAGTCAGTAGATGGTAGTAACCCATGCCATGAATATATCCAGACTTGTGCAGAATTTGTTGCCCTAGTCAATTACTGATCTAGAGGAAGCTTAAAACTGGGATTATTTCTAAGTAGGTTTGAAAGAATCACATTTTCCCACTTTTTTTCAGCTATTTTATTCTGGAAGAAGATGTAATAATGTTGATACTTGATCAAGTGCTTGGTGATACTCTTCAAAATGTCTGAGAATTTACATATAAAAGTAAACTGAAATGCTCTCTGGCATTTGATACGCAAAAGCAACAAACAGTGGAACAGTGCTTGGCAATATTTAGTTGCCTAAAGAATTTTGTCAACATTTCTGAAGTGCCATGACTCCCAGACTCCTTGTGGCTTTGCTGTAGCTGTCTGTGCAGGTGGCTCAGAAGATCACTGTAAGAGGAATACCAGTCATCTTTCTGATGTAGGCTGACAGTGGTGTGCATCTATGCAAAATGTTATGTAAGCTGCTAAATTAGTTTTCTTTCTGGGTTGGGAATTAAAGAAGGCTGGCTAGAAAATGAGTGTGGATCTGTGAAACATTGACACTTCAACATTTGCTCTGATTTTTTTATCGAGGCAAAACCTAAACCTTTTCAAACTCCTTTCACTTACCGCTTTTTGCCCCCATTCCAAAAGAAGACAGCAGTTAACTGGTTTACTCATTTGGAGTATGCTCTCAGTTTGGAGCAGTTGGCTTTCCTAGCAGCTCTCCTCGTTGCTTGCCCTGGTTATCATGTTGTTTGTTATTGCAGGGTGGATTGGACTTTCTGACTGTAACAGAAAAGAAAGATGAGAAAGGGGATCAGTGAATTGTCATTCTATTGCAATTACAACAAGAAGGCTCTGAAATATTCTAACCATCTTCATTATTTATCTTGTGCTCTCTAGGTCCAAATAGACCAGTTAGACATACATGTAACTTAGACCTTGTTGATGCTTCTTTTGAAGTCCTTTTAAGCCTCACACTATCTTAATGTAGAGGTAATTCTTGAAATCTCAAAACTACATCTTTAGTGTTCACTAGTTGCTCTTCTTTAATACAGTATACTAATTCCATTTGAGACACAGAGTTTCTTCATTGCAGGAATTGAGACTATTAAGAGCATTTGGTCTGACCCAGTGCATGTCACAGGCTATCAAACCTCACCTTTGATTTTTGTGAAGTACATAAAGTAGGGTATGAAGACCTTACAAAATGTTATCTAGTTCATATACCTGCCTCAAGATGGGCTTAACTGTATGTGAAACACATGGTATTGGTTTACCTTTAATGCATTTTTAGAAGGATTGTTCAGTATCCTCTCAAGTTTGAGAAGACAGTCCCTCGCCTTTTTGGAAGAGAGCTGTAAGAGCAGAAGAACAAGATCCATCTGTCACAGCTTTTCCCTGTTACAAGGCTTCAGGAGTGCAGAATCTCTCTGAGTTCTGGTGTCTTATTTGAAAGACTATTTTTCCTAGTAGTAACTTCTTAAAGTCAACTGTACTTGCAAAGACAAATGTTTTTAATTCTGCAGACAGAGAATGATGACACATATTTTGTAATAAAAAAAAGAAAAAGAAAGGAAAAAATGTGCACTAGTCTTGGGCCAAGGATGTTGCGATCCTGGTATGTGGCAGTGTAGGAGGAAAATGAGCATGGGTATATTACCAATTAGAACTGATATTTCTCTTTTTTTAATGCATTGCTTAATACAAATTCCTACAAAAATCCTCTTACCTTGCTGCTTAATAATTTCAGATATTATAAAAGAGCGTTTTTCCTAAGTTACGAAATGGATAAAATGCTCCAAAATTATTGGACGACGTAAGTATAGAACTTTCTACTTTTTCTACAGATATTCTAAGTTTTATGGGTATTTAATTACTATAGCGTTTTTTTCATGGTTGTATACTATAGCATATGGTTTGCTATTTAGACTCTCTAATACTGAGAAGAAAAAAAGAAGAAGAAAAAAATAAGCCCCAGACCTTGTCTTGGAGTTCTCTTCATTCAGTATTGTTGGATAGAAATCTCTTTGAAAACTTGGATGAGTCTACGCTGTTCTAAGAAGTCAGAAATGGAAAAGTTGTATTAGATCATCCAATCCATTCCCCTGCAAATACTGGATTGTTCCCTACAGTACATTCCTGTTGTAGTTAGTAAAACCAGCAAACACTGATGCAACTGTTCTTGCTGTTCCTTTTCTTCACAAAGGAATCTGTTGATTAGATTTTAGTTTACAAAGTAAAATAAAGAAAGAGGGAACCCACAACTGTTGTTGACAGTTTGGAAGGGAAAATTGGTTCTGGATAGTGTTTAAAATTTTTTCTGCTTCCCTCAGTTTGTTACTTCCTTGTCTTCTCACATGACTCTCAAATTTTACCAAAATCTTCAGCCATCTCATTCCTTTTTATATAGCAGAGATGCCATTAATTCTGTAGAGATTTGTAGGATAGAAACATGAGAGGATGATCCTTCAGGGTAATTACAAGCATTGATGTAGCTGATACCTGAAATAGTACGCGTGCTCAGCTTGGATATTTTTTTAGAAAGGATAAATAAAGATGTGCTCTAGCTACTCCCTTGGATTATTTTTAGAGGAGTGGCAAGAATTTCCATGTGTGCTTGCTTGCTGTTAGTGCACCAGACACGTTTTACTGTTTGTCTGTTTAGCTCCAGGATGAGGCTTCCGCTCGCACTGTTGCCTTAAACATTTCTGGTTGTGGATGTAATGCTCTAGAATTGAGTAAACTTTTCTGTTGCACAGCTACCAAAGTATTTAATAACCAATTGCAGTTTAGTTTTGGCCAACTCAGTACTGTACTTTCCATTTTGAAAAAGAAGCCACAGCAAGTGGTGTTGCACTTTCTCTTGATAGAGAAGAGTTTGCACATTCAAAAAGCTATATGTTGCACTAGGAAAACAATCTCAACCTACTGCAAAAGTAAGGAATAATCGGTGAATCAAGTCTGATTTTATTGTAGCTGCATGGTATTTTGGTAGCTGGCCCAGCAAAACCTTAATCTGTGCTAATTTTCCTAGTTTCACCTGAATTTGATTTGACTTGAAGTTCTAAGTATATTTTCTATGTGCTAGAGTTTGACCATGTAAATTGCTAAAAACATATCAAAAATAAATTAGTCAAGTATGTCCTGGTGAAATTTCTTTGGCACGTAGATTGAATTGCATTATTACATAGCCCAAATTTTACAGTCATTGTGGTATAGAAGCATTGGAAATTTTCCGTGTGAATACTCAGATTTTTCAATATGTAAATGTAGATGGTTTCGGTATACTGTGGTTCCATTTTTGGCAATAAGAAAAATAAAGATAGTATTTACAAAAACTAAGTTGAGTAGGGCAAAGCAAAAGGGATTGATTTGACATATCCTTAGTGATAAAATCAACTCTCTGCAGATGATGTACCAAATCTTCAGTCTGAACTGTTTGTGGGAAGAGATGGGCAGGTTATTTTGGCATTTGTGAAAGCTCACATGGCGCAGCTTTCCCCTACCCTGTGATATGTCAGCTGTTCTGTGTCACAGCGGGCGGTGTTCAGAGTGCCACGACCTTTCTGAAGAAGTGTCTTGAAAAAGACACCTTGGGGGCACAGGCGCGTCTGTGCTCACACTGGCTGATTCCAGCTCTTCTGTGATCCAGGCAACACAGAAAGAGAGAGGGGGTTTCTGTGTTTGGTTCCAAGGAGAGCCTTTATTGAGCTTCTTCCTGAATGGCATCCAGAGATGAAAGAACAGCTCAGGCAGGGAAAGCAGGGGTTTATGTAGGGATCGGGAAGGGCAGGACAGAACACCAGGGCCAACGGGATACATGTATCTGCATGTTGCAGCAAGGTGTAGCGGGAGAAGCCTTTCTTTTCACCCTAACCAAGGAAGCTGTGGCTTGAGGGGTTTTCCCTCCAGGGAATTCTTTCCCTGCTGGCCCACCAGCCTCCACAGTTCTGCAGCCAGCAACCAGGTGTGTTCTGCCAAGATCATGTGCATTCACCTCCCATGTCGTGCATCCAAATAGTGCATGCTGCTGCCCAGGCACAAGCTCAGGCATCCAAATATTTGGATCTTCTTCCCATAAGAATGTAGAGAAAATGGATTGTATCAGTTGTGAGTTACAACTGATTGCTCTGAACATATTGTTCTGTATTTTTGGTGGGGATGATCCAAAGAGGGAGTGAATGACATCTCTGAGTGTGGCTGAAAAGTAGATGGTGGCTGAGGAGAATGTATTAGGTAGTGTAAGACCAGAGCATGACATGACGAAAAATTAAGGTTGGTGATCATACTGAGATAGAGTTGGCTTTCTGCATGGAAGGCTGATGATGGATTATGTTGACTACTTCTGCACTTCAGGTTTGAAACTGACATTGAAATACTTTTTGCTGTACATACAAAACCTATTTACTGTTCCATTACTTTGTTCTTCACATATACTTCCCCTAGAACAAATATTTATACAATCTTTGTAATTTATTGTTCAATTTGTCTATTTTCTGCATGTCTCAAGACTTTTTTCTGTTAATCATATAGAAGAGGAAGAGAGCAGGGTTTGTTTGCGAGGGGATTTGGTGGCTAATATATTTGCACATGTTAAGGCCATGGTGAGAGTGGTTTCTGATTTCAGGGCATACAAAACCAGCTACTTCAGAAGGAGCTCAGAGGAGCTCCAGTACTCAAGAACTGCACACCTGTAAAATGCACAAGAAGAGAAAGTGGGACTGGGGTTTTGTACCTAGCCTCAGTTTATCTAACCGAGTGAGAGGGTTGTGATTTGGGGGGAAAGCACCGGAGAGTTGGAGAGATGTTTGGACCACCTTGGAGTGGGCGGAATAATTGAAACCGATAGCTCAATCAGAAAAATGTTTCTTTGATATTTGAAGTCCTTAAGGTTCTTTACTGACGAGTTCTCAAACATATTTATTTTTAAAAAGCTATGCCTCCCCAGTAAAAGGAATAGGCTGCAGCTCTTTAAATTCATGTGGAGATCTGAAGTGCTGTTTGCCTTGGAGTTAGGAAAAATGAAGGAAAAGGCAGCGTGAGTAAGGATTTACCACCTGGACGTCAGGAGGAGGAAGTGTGAGTGTGGAGGAGGTGGTTGATAGCCAGTAACAATTCATGGCCAATGAAATTTAACTGTTCTTTGTACTTTAAAGGAGAATCAAGCAAGTTTGGGTCATATGTTATGGTTTACATCTTTCAGTCAGAGAAAGCAAGCAAAGGCTCCTCATGGCAGAAGTAAAGTGGACACTCTTGTAATGCAGACTGTCCAAACAGTGCACAGATGTGGTCCGTTGTGCTGGTGTGGAAACTTTAGCTATTTCTGGCAAGAGGAGAAGGAATTTACTATAGTTGAAGTCATTAAGAATGATGAATTAGATTATAGGTGGCAGTTATTTGTCATTCTTTAAATGCAAATCATCAGAGACATGATGCAGTTTTCAGCTCTAAAGACCTACCTAGGAGTAGGTATAGTGGGGTGTTCGTGACAGTATTAGGCCTCTGAATGTGCAAAGATGTTTTAAAGCTGCATGGAAGAAATTAAAGACTTCTTTTTCTCATTCTTTTTTTCTGGAGAGTAAGGTTGATCTCTAATTAATTTTGAAGCTTCCTGCCTGGGAAGCTGTTATACAGAATATATATAGAGGAATGCTAGAATTTCAGCACTCATCTGATCCAAAGTATTTGTAGGTAATGGTCTAATTAATATACCAAAATACAAACTTGCCACAAACTTTCTACTTAGCTAAAGTTGAGAATTATTGGGAAAAGAATGCTCTATAAGAAATCATCTTGATGACTGACAACAGTTTGCATTCATATTTGGAGTAATTACCACTGAAGCAATGAGTCATTTTGCTTCCATCACAATTATTACATTTTAAAAAACTGTAATTCAAGGTGTTACTCCTCATGAAATGCCACATAAACTTGAAGTGTTACTTTTGAAGCTGAAGTGATTTTTTGAGACTTGCTCAATTGCCAGCAACTGAAATCTGTAAGCTAAGAGATCACTCTTAGCTGGAGGCAGTCAGCTGCCTTTAAACTTAATTTCCATGGGAACAGTGATCAGATTAATCAAAATAAAGTAATTGAGATTTTATACAAAATAGTACTGGATCTTTACTTTATTCAGGCTGATATTGTTTCCATGAAAACATTTGGAAAAAAGGTAGGTAGAAGCCAGACACTGAGCAAATGATTGCTTCTCTTGTTAAGATTAATGTATTTTCTGGTCACTCTGTGTGTATTGAACCCTTTGACTTGTTTCTGCTTTTGTAGTATAAAAATGCAGTACATCAGGTAATAACTGGGTAAAAATAAACAAAATAAAAATAGATTCCTTTTGAAATAATAGCTAAATTCCCCAACCTTCCATGTTTAATCTCTAAGTAAAGACAAAGTTGTTTTTCCATGTGTGTTCACTCATACATACCTGTGATCATTTTTACCTTCAATTATGTGAAAAAATGCACCTCCTATTTATTTAGATATAGCTTTGATGGTGTAGCCTTATTTATAGAAGAATGCAAGTTAGGGCCAAGTGGATGGAATAATGCAGTTGTGAAATATGGATCCTATGTGATGGTTCAACTAAAAATATTTGTTACTGTGTAACTAGTATGTAGTTTACTAGGAAGTAGACAGTTGGTAGACATAAATAATAATTTCGTCCTTCCATTCAAAGTCTGTTGAATGGGTTCTCCTGTGTTCTCTTTTGTGTTTTTTTTCATGTATTTTTATTTTGTATATTTTGGTAGAAATTTAACTGAATATCTAGTGTTAACTTCTTTGTCAGGAATTTAGACATTTGGTGTGTCTAAGATCTTTCAGCTTCTACATCAGAGCTGCTAATGTGTTTAGTAATAGGCACTTGCAACTTTTCATCTAGATTTTTATGAGGAAGTCCTGTTCCTGTCATCAACTCCTCTATCAACCCACTTTGTTAAAAATAATAACAAAAAGCTGAAGATCAGATCCCAGAAGGTTCAAATAGTCTTGTTGACAGTTTAGTCTCATAAAAGCTGTAGAAATTAAGTTGATATCAGAAGTCTCTACAGGTGGGTGTACCAAAAAACTTTTAAAATTAAAAATAAAGCAGATAAGCTTATGAAATCAGAGGTGTGAAGTGTTTGTCTTTGAGTATTACTTGAAACTTGCGAATAAATCAGTGCTTTGGAATGTGAAAAAACTTTGGTTTAGGTTAAAGTCCAGACAGAGGCTTTTTTTTGGATCAGTGGTAATTGATTTAAAGTTTCTGCTGGGAAACCTCCAAAGAGTAGCAGAAATCCAGCCAAAATGTACTGGACATAAAATAAGAAAATCAATCCTTCTAAGATAAATAGTTTGTAATTTCATTGTTACCAAGGGGGCAGTGTACCAGCCTGGTGACCAAACTGGTACAGCAGTTCAAAGAGAACTTTTAGAACTGAAATCTGTGCTCATACCCAGATTTTTCTTGTCTTACAAAGCTTGTGCAGTATTTACTTAACCAAAGTGATACATTTTTTGTCTATGATACTGAGACTAATGAAAGGTCTCATAAGCTGCTCAGTAATAGTCTGATAAATCCAAGACATCCAAGGATAATGTAATTTTAAACTGTTTTTCTACAGTTTTCTTCTTCCTTGGACCAGAAGTTCTGTGGCAGAACATGTGAGGGAGTGTTTAAAACAATTATTTTGTTACTGTCTTGGACTGTTTTCCTTTTAAGAACAGAAAGTCGTAACTACCCAAACCAACCTCTGCAGTGTGAAAACATTGTAAGAGTTAAGAAGGATGGGATGTGATAGTTATAAAATCTTTCTGAAGCATGAAAACTGATACAACAAGATTTAATAAAAATCATATTTTAAGATCGAGCAAAAATGCTTGCCAGTGTTTCCTACCAGCAGGTTTTGTTACTGCTTATATTAGCTTTCCTTTTTTTTTTGGAAGTGTTGGTTGTATCCTTTCTCCAGCTAATTCTCCTGAAGTTCATTTGTAGTGTTCACACATATTTGCTACGTTACACACATATTCACTGTCCATAGTATGGTAGGTGTGCACTACTCCTTTGGACTTCCACATGGCACTGTTGGCATAGCAGTGTTCTCTTAACCATAGGTGGTTTTCTCTAATAGCTGTTTCTGTGTATCTTTGTAGGGCCCAGTGCTCACCTTGTCTGGTGGTGTCAGTGAAGTTCACTTCAAACATAAGTTACTTTGAGAGCTGCGCCATGTACATACCAGTACTTTCCACCCGGTCCACAGTCGCTGCAGAATAACCAGTTAGGAGCTAAATAAATAAGATTTCAGAGCATGCAAAGAATAAGGCTTACTTTCTGTGCAAGTGTCATGGGTTGACCTGGGCCAGATGCCAGGCACCGACGAAAGCCATTCCTCATCTCTATGGTTGGACAGAGGAGAGAAAATTTAACAAATGTTTCACAGGTTGAGATAAGGACCAGGAGAGATCACTCAACAAATACCATCAAGGACAAAACAGGCTCAACTTAGAGATAAAAAGTGAATTTATTGCCAACAAAATTAGAGCAGTATAATGAGAAGTAAAATAAGTCCTTAAAAACACTTTCTTCCAACTCCTTCCCAGCTCTACCTCCTACCCCAGTGGTGCAAGGAGAAGGGGTATAGAGGTTAGGTCACTTCATCACCTGAGGCTTCTCTGCTGCAAAGAGAGAGGAGTTGTTCCCTTGCTGCACTGTGGGATCCCTCCCATGGCAGACAGTTTTCTGTGAACTTCTCCGGCATGAGTCCATTTCATGAACAACAGTTCTTTGTGAATTGCTGCAATGTGAATTCATCCCACAGGCAACTGTCCCCTGTCCCCTGTCAAACTGCTGCAGTGTGGGTCACTCTTCCACGGGGTGCAGTCCTCCAAGGACAGCCTGCTCCAGCCTGGGAGCGGGGGCCCCTCTTTCTGTAGGTCTCCCACTGGACCACAGCCTCCTCCAGGCATCCACCTGCTCCAGCATGGGCTCCTCCACAGGCTGCAGGTGGATCTCTGCATCCCCCGTGGATCCCCATGGGCTGCAGGGGCACAGCTGGTCCTCGCCATGGCCTGCAGAGGAATCTTGGCTCCAGCACCTGGAGCACCTCCTCCCCTCCTTGTCCACTGACCTAGGTGTCTGCACAGTTGTTCTCACATATTCTCACATCTCTCATGTTCTTGCTCCTGCCCTTCTCTGGCTGGAATTAAAACTGCACCAAAATCTTTGTTTTGATTTCTTCTTAAATATGTTAACACAGAGGCGTTACCACCATTTCTAATTGGCCCAGCCTTGGCCAGCAGCATGCCCATCTTTGGAGCCATCAGGGATTGGCTCTGATGGACATAGTGAAAGCTTCTAGCAGCTTTTCACAGAAGCTACCTCTGTGGCCCCCTCCACTAACAAAAACCAGGCCATGCAAAACCTGGACAACAAGCCAAGGATGAGTAATTTATTATGGGCAATTGCTGAAATTTAACTGTGCCCTCAATACAATAGCGAGACCTAAATGTACAGATTCACTCTGTCATAAAATCTTGATTAGAATTGCTACAGAGGAAAGGATTTCATGCTTTCTTGATGCACCTGAACCACTCTGAGGTATCAGTGGTGTAAAAAAATCTTTTTTATTCCTGTGGTGACATGGAGTGGTATAAAGTTAGAGCTGTCTTGGATTTGTTTTCAAAAAACACTGGTCCCTCAGTGGGCCATTTAGAATTGCACATGCATACCTTGTGGTCAGGTATTTTCTGTCTTCCCCCACTCCCTAAGACCAGTTTTTCCCTCTGTGTGTTCTCCCATGTATGTTTGCAGGCTTGTTCTATTTCCTGTCTACTAAATAAGGCTTGGATTAATTCCTTGTCTCTTAGGAAAACTAAGACCGTAAGTGTATGAAGATGAAATATTTGTATGCCATGTTAACATAAATCCACAGGGAAAGCACTGCTTTCATCTAGTTTGCTACATTGCTTTTGTGTATTTGCGAAGTTACACTATTTCATTAGATGCAAACTAAGCGATACTCCATCAGTGCTGGAATTGACGGTATTTTGTGATTTGCCAAGTGTAGCAAATACCAGGACAGGAAGACTCCTCTGTGTTGGCTGCAGAGGTTCAGTCTGGTGCACTAAGAGATGGTTGCAGCCGCTGCTGAATAACTGCACCTGTAGCAAATTGACCAGGAATGCTACCACAGTCAGAGCAGTGCTTCAGCCAGCACAGGCACCAATGGCGCTCATGTGAAAAAAAAGCAGGCAGCCTGGTCCCATTTCTCATGTCCAGCTGATCAAGGCACTGCTGACAGCACACCCCCTTCTGCTCTCTAGATTTCTAAACAGATCCATGTTTGTAGATTCCTCAAATACCAGCACAGGAGTTTAGTCCAGCTGAATAGCCATGCTTGGGCCTTAAGCTCTTTACCCAGCCACAGGTGAAGACTGTAAGTCCTTTCAGATAAGGGTCTCCTCTTATTTGCTGGTTAGGGCATTAGGGAAATACAAACATACTCTTTTCATCATTTTCTGGACTTGGATCTCACACAGAAAGACATATATTATTATCAATAAAATATTAATAACAATATTATTAATAATAAAATAATAAACCATTTTGACTTTTGAATTCCGCTGCTTATTTTAGTTTCATTATCTATAATTCACACACTGTACTAGATACATTAGCATAACTCTCTTGATCCCTTTGCTAGCCAGCACTTCAGAACTGTTTGTTTCAGAGAATTTTAATGCTAAGTTGGCACTTTGTGCTCTCTCCTTCAATTTTAGGTTGTTTTCTCTCTGATTTCTGTTGTGCTGCCTTTCTCCTTCACTCTCTTTCATAGAGCACTAACATGAAATCATTGTTCCCCAGAGGAGGAGATTTTGAACGTTGGAGCCAATGACTTTTTTCAGCCCCAGTGGCTCAGGTACAGTGTGACTCTTTATGAAGAACATCATGTTTACTGAGTGGAGAGCATGGTGAGGGGGCGAAATCAATCTTTGTCTGTTGGAATTTAAATCTGTATTGTCTTTCTATCTCTTTCTAACTTTTCTTGTTGGCTTTTGCTAGCAATCACAACCTGCACAAGGTAATTCCAGTGATTTCTGTTATTCACAAACATGACTGCCTCAATTATTTTGATAGTAGGAGTTAAAAAACACTCCAGTCCTGCCAGCTATAAATGCTAGGGATTATGTATGGGATAGCCTTGAATACTGCTTTACATTTAGTATGGATATCATCTTCATAAAGTATTTTCAATTTTAATGTGCTTTACAGATTGGGTTTCATGGAAAGGAGCAGTTTTTGTTGAGATTTAGTGATTAAATAATCCAGTAATGACACTGCAGATATACACAGCTTTAATCAGGATCAAACCATAAATCAGGGTGTAATTTTGAATTTCCAAGTTTCAAACATTCTAGGAAAAAAGTAACCCATAATCATCATCATGTTCATTGGCATCTGAAATACTAAGCTGATCATACTGAAGTTTAGTGTGTCATTAAAGGCTAACTACAAATCATACCTTAGTATGTGCCAAGCAACAAAGCATTTGTAATTGTGTGCCTGTGTGCTTTCATTTGGAAACATACACTTTCCAGCAATTTCTAACTAATAATCTGACCAAGTTTTATTTTTGTCTTCCCCCAAAGAGGAAGCAATATTTTCCTTTTGTGGTATATCAGGAAACCACTGCAAAACACCTATGTGTAGCTTGATCCCGTGTTCTGTCCTGCTTCTGCTCTTTCTCTCTGTGTTTTCTGAATATGCATGTTGATCTTTTAACGTACTAGAACTGGATTATTATCTATTTATTTTTTTCTATTACTAAATGAATTTTAATGTATGAAAGCCTTTAATTCCCATTGTGTTATGTGCATTTATTATCCCTTCATAACCATTCTGTCATGGTTTCTCTGTGACAATGGCGTCATAGTTTTTCCTTACTTTAGCTCTTCCATCAGTTTAATAATATAGGCAAGAGTGACCTGTCATACACCTGATGCTGATCATTTAAAGATGGGCATGGTTAAAGTACTTCACTGTATTTTAATTGACTTGGGGGAACTCAAGCTGGATCATTATTTTTGTTCTCTTGTTCTATCAAGGGTAAATTGACATTTTTGCACAATAGAAAAGGAAATGTGTTGCCTTTTTGCTCTGTTAATGTTATGATTCATGGCATAAAAATGTAAACACAACATCAGTGGATAATGATACTCCTGATATTATTTAAATTTTTGCTGGTTTCGTATTCAAATGCAATGTAAACCAGGCTAGGTCATGCTAGTTAATGTTTTGGTTGAATCCTACTTGGAAAAAAAGGGACTGGAGCTGGGGAACAGTTCCAAGTTGGAAACTGTCAGGAAATCTTTTGGCATCCCAGGAGCTGATAATTTTGTGTTGCTGGTCTACATATTTATAGATTCTTATTACAAGAATGAAATTGCTAAATTAATCCCTATATTCTTTTTGTAATGGTAGGAGTATCAATGCAGCTCCCTTATCTTCATTACTCTTGTCTCTTCATTGGGCAATTTCTGCTGTTTTCTACCAGTTTTCCAAAATTTAAAGATATGGCATGGCTGTAATTTTGTACACCTGTGCAAACACATTTGCACTACCTCTTCCAATATAAAAATAAATTAATATGTTTGCTTTGATTTGAAGCTTCCTGTGAAACAGGTTTGTATGTTTAGATGATTTAGTGCAAAACTTGAAGTGCACTGGGCTGAAAAGGTATGGGGAAATAGCAGTAAATCTCTCCTAAATTGCTGTAATTTTCTTCCAATATTTTGTCATTATTTTTCATATTTCTCTTTATCCTACAGCACACATTGCACTTAAGTGTTGGTGTTTCTCTGTCCTCTACAGGGAAGGCTGAGAATTAGTTATGTCTTTTAAAACTATTATAATTTTCTGGTTGAAGTTACTTGGGACATCTTACTCCTAATGCATCTCTATATTCTTTTAAGTAAAATTAAGATGCTGTCTTCATGTCTTTTTAAATTAAAATGGTTGCTATAAATCTTGCTTGTTGGTATTAATTGATTTATTAGAATCTCTTTGTTTTGATTTCCATGCAGTTTAAAATGTAGTCTGGCCCCTGGCTACAGTGTGTAGACCTCAGCAGCTTCTCTTCTTAAATTCTGTGCCTTCTGAAATATTCGCTGCAAGTGTTCTGTTGCTGGTTTTAATTGATCTTAACTTTGCCCCCCTCTTTACATATTTTCTCTACATTTTTCAATTTTTCTTCACCTGCTTTTACCATTATTCCCTGGTAGGAAACACTGGCAAGCATTTTTGCTGGATCTTAAAATATGATTATTCCCAGGAAAAAAAAAAAAAAAAGTGACTTTGTGTCTGGCCCTACTGTCCGAGGTCTGTTTGGTATGTTGTGATCTGCTTACAAGGCTTTGCAGCCAGTCACCTCTTTTAGAAACAAGGGAAGCTGGAATGCAAAGCATGTCTTCACAGGTGTCCTTTGCTTTCATGGCCGTGATTTCATTAAAGAACATTTAAGTAAATGTTTAATTTTGCATTGATGACTTGTTCGAATAGTCTTAAGTATGAACATAATGTTAGTGATCGTTTCCTGTTTTGTTTTGCTTGGTTTTTTTAACATGGACAGTATGCAGGCAGAGGGAGAAGGGAATGGTGATGTTTTTAGCTGCCTTGCCTGTTGGCAGAGGCTGGTAGAGATTTTGCTTGGTGCATTTAAGCGCCTTCACATTCAGCTGCTATTTATTTATCTGTCTTGCCTAAAATTGATGTATGTGGGAGTCTGCCTCTGATGGCTTTTACATTTGAAGTTCTTCAGCACTTTTTATTTGCATGACTTAAGTCTCCTGCAGTTTTAAGTCCAGAATTGACTAAAAATCCATTTCTAGATTTAATTTTTGAGGAACTGCGTTAATGGTTAAGGTTAGTCCTTAGTATCTGTTTATAGCTGACCACTTTTAAATTCATTATTGTGAATATTTAAAAAGTATTTACTCTATTATTTTATTAGGGTTTTGGGTTGGGATCCAGTATTTGTGGGACTTCAATGCAGTTTTAGCAAAAGTTGTATTTACAGCAGAATTTTGCTCTGATGATGGAGGCCTTTAATAAAAGGATTTTTTGTATTATCTGATGCTTCAGAGTAGCTTCTTTTAAAGAGTGGCAGATTTTTAATGAGGCATCTGTTAGGGAAGCAAAAGAGTAAGAATAGAAAATAGTAATTAAATTGTGTTTTGCCTGTGTATGAATGTCTAAAAGATTGGGTTTTTTATTCCTATCAGTAAATTTTCATATGTACGGACATGCAGGTTTCAATGTCAGTGTATTTCTTAAAATGTAATTTATAAGGGAAAAACATAATGTTGTGAATTACTTGGCTTTTTGTATTTTTCGTCTTTGTTGTTTTTTGTCTTTGCATCTGAGTTTTATTAATTACGTGACCTGTGCTGTATCATGACATACTGCATAGGATGTAGAAAAAGCAGAAAGTGAGCTGCATATTTCTCACATTGCATAAATTGTACTGACCCCACTAGATGGTGCTAATTGATAAATGTATGTCTATGTATATTTATATAGATGTCTTTAATTTTAACTTAAAGCATAGATGTCCATGTCTGTGAATGAAGTTTGGGTATTGAATGGGTTAATTCTGTAGCTCTGAGATGCACAGAAGTGATCTCTTCAGGGAACCTGAATTGAATTCAGTCTTGGACTAGCCTGCATTGAGTTCAGACTGTAAGGATTATGTTTACTGTACTAAGCAGGAATAAACGCAACTCTTCATGATTTACAGTTAGCAGTCTGTTTGAATAGTAAAACTGAAAAAGCCCAATTCTATGCCAAAGTGTCTTAGCCTGTATGCAACAAATCCTGTTTTCTTCAATTAATATTTAATTGGCATTTCTCTAGGATCTTAATTCTGCGGGGAATGGAGCTTGCTGAAAAAAACAACCGTCTCACAATCAAACGAGTAGTTTAGCTGTCGTTCCTGTTGGAATTGTGTTTACTCAGTGAGCAGGGTTAGGAAAGTTCTTTCCTTTGGATTTATATTGTTAACAGAACAGTGGAAGTCACTTGCTTTTTGGAAAAAAGTCTGGAAATTTTGTTCTGTATAATCAAATAAAAATATTAGTTTGAATTGGTCATGTTTAAAAACAGTAGTATCAGAAGAAATGACATTTACAAAGCAGAACATTTATGGGTAAAAACAGACTTGTGGGTGAATTAGGTCGTTTTAATGTTCATGTAAGTGTAGGTGTTTTTTGAAAGAAAACATTGAGACATTTGAGGCATTATTGAGGTAAGTATTAAATCTAGGCACATACTTGTTTTGTTTCTAGCCTCAAAATTAAATCCTAAACTTAGACTTCAAGGAAGTTTATTAGCAGTGAACTGGGGACCTGCTTTTATTGCACAGTGTTTCTATACTTTCTTAGCAGATTTCCAAAGACAGTTCTAATCTTTCAGTTCTGCCTCATGTGAAAGTTTCTTCTTCCACTGTATTTATTTGGCAAACAGGACCATACAGTTGTTCATTTAAAACCTGTCCTGTTACCTTTTTATTTGGAAAAGTGCTCATTTAATTTAATTTAATTTAATTTTTTTTAACATGCTATCTCCATACTCTTAGCAAATTACCTCTTCAGTCCTCTAACTTGAACTTTAGGAGTAATGTAACATGAATGGGTATTAGTATTGGCACAGAAGATATTATAAATTTTTGTTTGAATTCACTTTATGGCTCTTTGCTAACCAACATAACAGTATAAAGTACTAGGAAATAATGGAATATTGCTTTGTGTTTTTTAAAGTTGCAGATAATCAAACTTGATCACCTGTCATGAAACTTTCAGGATTGCTGTTTTCCCAGGTGAACCTCAGCTGTAAGATGTGTGCTGTTGCTAGTATGTTTTCTGCTTAGAAGGATTTCAAATAATGATTGTTTCTAAAGTGCAGTCAGCTGTTGATGTGATCTTTGTTCTTTATATTTCAGCAGCATTTCCAGTCTTGATTCTTTCCTTTTCCCATCCATATTTATCAGTATAATTATGCATATATATTTTAGATTTTTTTTCTTTGAAGTATTCAAATCTGATATTCAGGATCAAAGAATGATTATATTTTTCTGATTTTTCTAAGGAAAAACTCCTCTACTCAAATTCATAAAGATCTTTAAATTTAAAATACCAGACCTTAAAAGGAGAAACAATTTTCTACATAAAACAGTAACATTATATTTGTGCTTTTTAAAAAAGGTTTGCTATAAAGCTGAAGAAACTTTTATATTTCGTAAAACCTGACCAATACCAAGACTTGAAGTTTTAAATTTCTGATGTTTTAGATCAATTCTTTGGATTATTAGTTCTACATAATAATTCAAATTAGCTAGGCATACATTTTGCAAGTCTTTTTTGCGTTACTTAGACACAGTCAGGTGATACCTAAAAAGAAAGTTTTTAAGTGAAAAAAATGAAAAAACAAGAAAAAACAAAACCCAAAGTTTATTTTTGGAATGTAGGATTGAAATAGTAGAGACATGTATTCGTCTTTTTCTGATAATTTTTATTTGAAAATTTTTATTTTTTATTTATTAATTTTTATTTGAACTAACTAACTTTTAGTTCATTATTGTCTTGAATTAAATGTTTTTCATCAAGTTTTTTATTTAGAATCATTATATAAACAGCTATTTGATTATTGCAGTAAATGTTGTTTCCATCTCTGTTTCATTACAACTGTGCAACTTTTCTGTGTGCTCTTCCTCAACACTGAAGGGCTTCAGTGGGAGCTACAATTCCTTTCTTGCTTGCATTAAGTATTCTTTAAGTAAAAGTATATTTAAAAAGTCACTTAGAAATAAAGATTTCCTAATACATTTGACATGTAAACAAATATTGCAGTTGGTGATATGTATGTCACTATCAGTAATTGAAATTCCAAAATATGTAAGATTACAGTACTTTTTCTAAAGAGATGTCACTGTAGTAGTATTGGTTTGGAAATCAAATACACTTTTTGTCTGTGATTAGTCATTGTCTTCCTTTTGGTGATGTGGTAACTGATGGTTCCTTTGGTAATGTGCTTTTAAATCTTTGGATAAAAAATGGTTATAATTCTGAGTACTGAGTACTGTTGCCATTGAACCTTGCAGTCTTTGTATATGACTTTGTGAGTTTTGCTGTATACATGTTCAGTTTGCTATGTCTGCAGTACTGCACAAAATTTCCTGATAGTTGAGTCAGGACCTTTAATGAAAGATTTGGTATATGGTGTTGTGAATGATGAGTCCTTACCATTTTCTTAATGAAAGGAAGGGAGAAAAATAGATACTTATGTGAGCCCAATTCTGTCTTCTATTTAAATCTGAATGCTTCAATTTGAGAAGTGTTTTTATTAAACTAATAATACTGAGGAGAGGAAGAGGGAACATCAGAGTAGGAATGTACAGACAGAAGGGCCATAAATTGAGAAGAGCAATTTGAGACCTGGAATCCTGAGTTCAGTATTGCTCTAATGAAATATTTCCCTCAAACTTTTACCAATTTTAAAGTGTGTTTACACAGGTCAGTGTCTGCTTTTGGAGAAGAGAATTGCTATACTTTTATGAAATTCTGACTGGTACTATTGAGACTGGGACATGATGGTTTTATTCCCCAGATTTTATTTGAAAATGTATTTATGAAGGGTAGTGCATTAAAACTGTAGGGATCTTTCAGCATCCACAGACTGCAGTTTGAAGGCTGCTTGTTTCAAAGGAAGAAAAGTCTGGTGTTCTGTTCTTTCTGTTCAAGGACATCATGTCCTTAGCTCACATAAGAAAGCTTCATTTAAATTTGGAATTGTTCTGATGCTCCTTCCTTTGGAATTGGGGTTAAAAGTACAGAAAAACAATTTTGAAAATACTGTATACAGTAGCCATGTAGACCGTTTGGCTCTAAAGGGGCAGGGAAATTTATTTTGGAGCAAGTGCAACTTGTTTAGCTTTGGTCTGAACTTCCTGTCTATCTAGGGACCCTTTTCCTATAAGCAAAGTCATCAAAACCTTTGCTTATTACTGACAAAAAAAGGCCCATTTGAATGAAGTCTGTGAAATCTCATATAATAGGACCTTTATTTTATTGTATAAGGAACAATGAATTCAAAGTGAATTTTTTAAAAAGTAAAATAAACATTTTTAGAAACTCTGCATGAATAACTGGGTTTGTAGCCAGTATTTAATCTGTTTTGCTTACCATTGCAAAAATAAAATAGCAAATGCTATTACCATATTACCTCCTTTTAGCAACAAATGGAGAAGGAGAATTGCCATCCTTCAGTGGGTGTGGGGAAAAACATAGTAACAAAGAACAAGGAAAAGGCTGAGGTACTTAATGCCTTCTTTGCCTCAGTCTTTAACAGTAAGATCAGTTGTGTGGGTACCCAACCCCTGTGCTGAAAGACAGGCATGGGGATCAGAATGAAGGTCTGTAATCCAGGAGGAAGTGGTGAGTGACCTGCTACACCACTTAGACACACACCAGTCTATGGGGCCGGAGGGATGCGCCCAAGAGTACCAAGGGAGCTAGCAGAAGTGCTCACAAAGGTCCTTTCCATCATTTGCCAGCAGCCCTGGCTAACTGGAGAGTTCCCAGTTGACTGAAAGTCAGCAAATGTGACACCCATCTATAAGAGGGGTTGGAAGGAGGATCCAGGGAGCTGGGGACCTATCAGCCTGACCTCAGTTCGTAGGAAGGTCATGAAGCTGATTGTCTTGAGTGCCATCACATGGCAATTACAGGATAACCCAGGGGATCAGGCCCAACCAGCATGTGTTTAGGAAAGGCAGATTCTGCTTGACCAGTCTGATCTCCCTCTGTGACAAGGGGACCTGCGTATTGGATTAGGGAAAGACTGTGGATATGTCTACCTGGACATGACTAAAACCTTTGACACGATTTCCCACAGCATCTCCTGGAGAAACTGGCTGTCCATGACTTGGATGGGTGTGCTCTTTGCTGGGAAAAAAATCTCTTGGCGTGTCTGGGGCCCAGAGAGTGTTGGTGAATGGAGCTGCATCCAGCTGGTCACCGGTCACCAGTGGTGTTCCCCAGGGCTTGGTATTGGGGCCAGTTCCATTTAATATCTTTAACAGTGATCTGGACAAGGGCATCAAGGGTCACAACAACCCCTGCAGTGCTACAGGCTGGGGAAAGAGTGGCTGGAAAACTGCCTGGCAGAAAAGGACCCAGTGGTGCTGGCTGACATCAGCTGAATGTGAGCCAGTGAGGTTCCAGGTGGCCCAGAAGGCCAATGGCATCCTGGCCTGTATCATCAATAGTGTGGTCAGCAGGACAGGGCAGCGGTGGTCCCCTGGTATTCGGTGCTGCTGAGGCTGCACATCAAATTCTGTATTCAGTGCTAGGCTCCTCAAATCAGGAGGGACACTGAAGTGCTGGAGCATGTCCAGAGAAGGTCAGCAAAGCTGGGGAAAGGTCTGGAGCACAAGTCTGATGAGGAGCGGCTGAGGGAGCTGGGGCAGTTTAGCCTGGAGAAAAGGAGGCTCAGGGAAGACATTAGCACGCTCTACAACTACCTGAAAGTAGGCTGTAGGCAGCTGGGGTCAGTCTGTTCTCCCAAGTATCAAGCTATAGGACCAGAGGAAACAGCCTCAGGTTACACCAGGGGAGGTTTAGATGGGATTTAAAAAAAAATTTCTTCACTGGAGGGGTGGTCTCCAGCACTGGAGCAGGCTGCCCAGTAAGGTGGTTGGGTCATCATCCCTGAGGTGTTTAAAAGATGTGTAGGTGTGGCAATTAGGGATATGGTTTAGTGGTGGACTTGGCAGTGCTGGGTTAATGTGCCTCAGTTTTAAAGGCTCTCTTTGGTCTTCAGCTAAAGGGAACTCATGGTATATGAGCATAGTGGAGATATTTATTAATTTTCTCTCATATTCTTTGGTGATACTAGCATGAAGACAGGAAATTCTAAATTAGAAATATTACAAGACATAGCTCTGAGACACAGATCTGCAGGCACATCCCATTGTGCATGCTTCTGCCTTTTGGAAAAAAGGCTTAAAGGAGAGCCTCATCTATTGAGCTAAAACTTTTCGCTGTGACAAATTGGGCTAGAATTGAGATTTCTGAGTATCTGTTTTTAAGCCTTCTGAGGTGTGCTTTGATTCTTGTGACATTGTCTCTGAGGTCTTTCTACAATCACTTATTTTAGATTTGAGGCAATTTAATGTTACTATGGAGATTGGAGCTCATTGCAAACGTTGAATACTTAGCTATGATTTATTAATTTCTGTTTTGTTTCTGTTTTCTAAAATACACAATGCTAATTTCTTAGCAGTATTCTATCTCTACCTGCAATTCAGTTGGTATGACTAGGATGTGATTTAAAAGCTGTATGTGTTATAGGTGTTCACAATGCCATAGCACTGCAGAGTTGTTCATGTATTTAAGTTCCTTAATGTACCAAAGCTGCAACAATAAGGACTACAGGAAGGTTTGGGAACAAATAAATTGTTTTGCATTCTGTATTTTTGTCCTGTGTAAACAGGATTACAGACCACCACTGAGTGATAAAGATAAAGAGTTGGCTACTTTTTCTGTTACTTTCATGTGATACAGTATGGTTCTGGAAGGAGAAAGGAAGGGAATTAAACAATCTTTTAATTGAAATTCTACATCAAACAAAATATGCATTCTCTTTCAGCAGAGGTGATGGTATGTAATTATAATTTCTGAATGGTTTTAATAGTTTTTAAAATTTGTTCAATTGTAGCCCGTAGTTTCTTTTTTCATACTTGCTTATTTATTTTACCTTGACTCAAAGTTGTTGGTATATTTAGACAGTGAACTCAAGAATCTAAATCCCAGAGTTAAGGTCATACCATTATTGAAAACCCTAATTCCTGTCTTGGAATCTCACTGTGTGAATGTTGGAACTATTCACAAATGTGTCTTCTACGGTCATGAGTGCCTTGGAACTATTTCTCTTGCTTCAGATATTTCAGATGCAGAACACAAATTGCAGATTAAGCCAAAACTAGCACTTACTCCTCCCTCAACAGTTTTTCTTTTGCTTTTTCCATTCTCTTAATCTGCTGTGGCTTCTTCATGTATAGATGCTTCTCTTTGTAGTAGCACCACTTTGTAGTGGTGCCACTAGTGTAATTCAATAATTTTTTGCAAATATACATGAACCTGAAACTTTGGTGGACAGTTAACAGCTTCTCTGCATACAGGAGTCTTCATTATGCATCCACGTAAGGGTCTAAGCCAATAAATACAGCAGCTGCATGGCTTTTGTCAGTGCTTTGATTTCAGACACTCTTGCGGTTGATATGTGATGAAAAATACAATGAAGAGAGCAGTTAGAGAAGATATTCTGCCAACTCTTATGGACTTTCTACAACAATATACTCAATGCCTGTCTTCTAGACACATCTTAATGCTTTGTGTGTGTGTTTATATTGACATTCTAGTTCAGATCACTAGTGCATTTTTTAAAGCAATTTCCCATCTTCCCAGCTTCTGCTGCTTTGATTTTACATCAGCAGTCCAGTATATGAAATGGGTTCCTTTCTGCTGAAACTCAACAAGCACATTAGCTGCAAATGGGTATTCAGCAGGCAAGACTACAATAGTCCAGAGGAAAACCCCAGAAATGTATATGATGTAGTGCTAAAATGAATTTTGCAGGTACAGTATCTTTATGCTGAGTGATAGCTCATCTCATAAAATAAAACCCAAGTAAGGGAATGTTTATACAACTCATAAGAGGGTATGAGCTTCTGACATTTCTCAAAAGAAGCGCTCTGGTCCAGAATTTCTGTCTGCCCCAGAATGATGGTCAGTGCAAATACTCACATACTCACAAGATCCTCTTCAGCACCTCTGGTCAGGAAGGTGTCATTACTATAAAAAAAGCTTTTATCCAGAGGTGTTGACATGTCTGAGTAGCTGGTGACACCCTTGGTGGTCGGCCGAATATTTTCACACTCTGTGTGTGACAGTTCTTGTCTTTTTTGTGCTGGTATCGCTCATTGATGGCCAGTGCTTTTTGGGTTACAAGTGTTTCTATATTGTACTCTTACATACACTTACTCTTTTCCTATGCCAACTGTTCTGTCTAAAAGACTAAGTTAGTCTTCTGTTAATTCTTTGGCATCTTTGGTACATGCTTATCCCACTCCCCTGTTTTATTTTCAATCATATGATATTAGAACTGTACATGGAAATTAAGAAATCTAAAAGGAGAAACTAAGCTTATTTTGTAGGACTCTTTGCTTAAGATTTTTATTTTTCTGACTTAGAAAGCTCCTCTTGGGTTTTGAAATGGTCCTGGCTGAGGACACTACTCTGCTTTATTATAGAAAGCTTAATTCAGTCTCTCTGGGAAAATCCAGAAACTATTTTTCTTGCTTACAAGTGTGCCAAAAACTGTATTAATTTGCAAATGATTATTTTTCCCTCTTGGGGTATAACTTCAGAGTAGATTGTCAGTTTCTACAGAACCTCATAGATCTTCCTACTCTACAATGAAAAGAATGGGTAGTCATAAAAAAAAAAAATCACAACCAAAAAAAAAACCCACGCACAACCTAGTCATCTGTTCAGCAGAACAGCTTTTTATGTTTTATTTACAATATATAATTCTTGTTTTAACAGACTTGGTCTCGTTTGTGAAGAGATTTTCAGCATTGAGGCTTTACATGTAAATGTCAGAAGAACTTAAAACAGATGTACTATATTTCCTATTTTTAAGCACGATACAGCCCTATATTTTCCATACGTTGTTTAAGTTTCTAGTAGAAATAAGGCAGTGGTATTAAAGTTACTGGACATCCGGTATTGCACTGTAAGCTAAAGTTGCCTTTTGTATGAAATAGAATTCTTTAGATTGAAGCTCAAACACATGGCTACAAGTATGATACATCTTATCTTGAGTAGGTGAATGCTCTTGCTTCTACTTCTGAATCCTCTCATACTTCTCTCAAAGTGTTCCAGAGTGGTTTTAACTTCTGTTAGAGTTGAATTTCATTGAGTGATGTTTGTAAAGGGATGAACTATTTGCACCACCTTGTCCTGTTTTGCTTTTCATTTCTGTATTTCACTACTTGATATTACTAATTTTCATCAATGTAGTCAAATTTCAAATTCTACTTGTATAAGAATTGAAATTTGGAAATGCAGTGCTTGGCGTGCATGTATTAGCATGATGTGAATATTTCATATTTGGGAAAATAATTAACTGAAAGGCAGCATGTGGAGAGGATGCCAAAGCATATGGCTGCATGCACAGTAGTTTCTCTAAAGGTGTTTATCATAAATGCAGTCATTCATCAACCTGAAGTCTGGCAAATTCAAAGACTACCAGTTGAGCTTGCAAATGTGCTCTCTCATTCTTGAAAGACAACAGAGATGACCTACTGCCCAGTGAGTAGAAAAAGGCAAGTGCTGTACTTGTCTTTAAAAAAGGCCTAAAAATACAACATGAAGAACTAGAGGCCAGTCAGCAGTGCTGTGGTCTGTGGGGGAAATTATCGAACACATTGTCTTGGAATACATTTTTAGACACAAGGAGGGAAGGAGTTGCCTGAAAATGCATTTTTGCCTCACTGAAATTTTTGCTTTAACAGTGGAGTTATGCTAAATCTCCTGTCTTACTGCATTCAGGAATATACTACATAAAAGTGCTGCATGCATTATGGATACATTACTGATCCAGAAGTTAGAGGTGTAAGGTAACTGTTTTTATGATGCACGTAGTAATTTTATACTAATATGAAAGGTAATCCTTGTATTGCGCATTGATTGCATCTTGGTGCAATCCACGGACCAGTGGATTTTAATTTCTGTAGGTATGTCCTTTAAATTGCAAAGATGTGAAAGACAGATGTTGTCATCTAATGATCTGATTTTAAAAATAGATTAAACTAAGAAGGGAAGCTACTGTCAAATAAAGTCAGATATTTGGGGGAAAAACCCATTCTGTATTGCATCTCGAATGGAAGTGTGCTGAAGTTGCAGTGTCTGTTACCATAAACCATAAAATGTTTATCCCTAGAGTCACTCATTGTGCTAGTACAGTAAATGAATAAAATTTTCAACCTGATGTAGCAAAAGCCAATATCTAGAACTCTCTAGTAGCAGTTAAATTTTCCTGCTTACTTGTTTAGCTTCTTGTTTTTTTGGTTAGGCAGTTACTCTCTACAACTCCTCCCTAATCAAATAAAACCTTAATGATTATCCATAAATGCTTAACTGGAACCCAATATCCACTCTTAGGAAAATAAAAATTTGTTTTCAGTAATTTCTGCAATTTCTGGCTATAGATAGAGCCAATAAGAAGTTCAGGTTACACTGTGCCACCTCTTGAAAACCTATTTTTTGTTGCATGAATTTACAGTTGTGTAACATTTTTCTCAAAGATGGGTTAAGCAAGGCTGGCTGTCTCCACTTTTTTCTTTTGGTTTTTGTTTTTGATTTTTTTTTTTTTTGGGGGGGGGTTTTTTTTGGGGGGGGGTTTTTTTTTGTTTTTTTTGTTTTTTTTTGTTTGTTTTTTTTTGGGGGGGGGTGGCTTGGTTTTTGGGTTTTGTTTTGTTTTGTTTTGTTTTGTTTTGTTTTGTTTTGTTTTGTTTTTTTGTCGGTTTTTTTATTAATTTCAGTGGTAAAAATATGTACAGGTTGACCAGGATAAAAGCAGCTCAATCAGCAGTGGCACTACTATTTTCTTTGAGAAACTAGGGGGTAATATAGGCAACTGCTTCTGACCTCAGAGCTGACAGAAGCTCAATCTGGATAAAATCAAGATGTTGTCGAAGCAATCAAAAAATGATGGTTTTGAGACTTTTTGATTTACTATGCCTTTTAGTTATTCAAGTTAACAGTCCAAGTAAATCACAAATTTCTGCCAAACTCGGGGAGCTGCAACTCCTTGTTTTGTTTAGTTTCTCTGCTTTGTGAGCTAGAAATACGAAGTTGTCTGGTCACTTAGAGTTTTGTGAAATCCAGTATGAATTACTCTAAGTAATTGCTGAGTGAACAATGTCTACATAAGTGATGTAAAATTCAGATTCATGTTCTGGAGACAGTAGTGCTTTCCATGTAGTTTCCAGATGAGAACAAATTATTTTACAATTTATAAATTAAGTGACTGTAGTGCCTTCATGCTTAACCATGATATGTTAGAACTTCAGCATCCTTTAACCAATGACATACTGAAATACTTTTGTTAAGGTTGCAGAAATGATGAAGGAATCAATCAAGACTTAGACCTTGTTATACCATATTGTATTAACATGCTCTTTACTTCGAAGAACATACAGTCTAAATGAGGAAAAATAGCTGTGGACTTAGGGTTATGAAGCACAACAGAAGACAGGAACAACGGCAAGCACAAGTGTCACTGACATGGTGTTATCTTGTTATGGACGTATTTGTGAAAGTTCAGTGTAAATTAAAAATAATGGGCTTAAAAAATGAGCTTGAAATTAAAGAGTGAGGGAGTCCTAGGCAGTGAGAGGAGTGCGTGCTTCTGGAGGAGAAGTAAGTAGAGAAAAGCAAATGTGGAAGAAGTGAGGAAGGCTGGAGGGAACACTTGGTACAAAATGGGCATGATCTGGTCAGCTCTAAACAATTTCAATGTGCAAAGAGTGGTTTGCTTGCTCTTTAAATCTGTCCGTGCTGTCTGGCATCTGTCCCACTCCTCCCCCAGCAGTGTGCTGGGGAGTGCTAGGGTATCATTGGGGATCCTATTTCCCAAGGACATGAAGGAGTCCCCAGCCAAATTCTGCACCCCATGGCCTCTGCCAGACCTCGTTTTCCCCTCCTTGCCAAGCACAGAAGTCCCTGATTTAGCTCCTTCTGCAACTCCTCCAACCATCTGGAGTTCATGCTTCCTTCAGAGCAGCAGAACTAAAGCACAAAATCTAAGAATGGGGTATATTTGCATTAGTTCAGACTACCGTTGTCTTCTTTTTTTAGATTTTAATTAATATTTGTATATCCATGTATCTTCAGGAAAATAATGTTAATGTTTAATACAGTCTTCTATGCTATTCTGAAATAGCTACAAAGAAACTTGTTAGAAGTCTTAAAATACTTTGGGTTTTAAAAGCATTCATACTGGAAAAAAATCTAAATTTTGAAATGCATAACTTATGGAGGAGGGAACAGGGTGGTGTTTAAATAATGGCGTATCCTTTCCCTTTTAGGAAGAACCAAAGCACAGTGCATCTTTAATGTTAATAATTATTCATTAAAAACCTTAACTTGCTGAAGGACTGCCTCCTTCTTTCAGATGTGTTAGAATTAATATTAGCACTCCTTTGCCCTTGTTTCTGAATTATTTTAATGATGGCAGCCGCTCCGTCAAGTTGTCTGTCAAGATGTGGGTGGCAAGCTATTATTTCACTTAATAAATCATAATTTACAGGGGTTTTTATATCCATCTTGGGGATAAACACTTTATGCTTTGTGTTTTCAGCAGCAATATAAAATGTAATTGATACTTGAAGCAATATGTTAGAAATATGGACAGAGAAAGCCAGGAGAGAAAAATCACAAATGTTTAGTTTTTCTGTGGGTTGGTCTGCATACTGAGCATTTTTTCCATCTGATTTCATATTCTTAGCACTTCAACAGAGGATGATGATGAATTGCATTTACATGATTGCTGTCTGTAGGTTACTATAAGGATGTTTAGTTACAGACAGTCAACAGACTCAACAGGGTTATTTTGTACCATTTCTCATGCTGCTAAATAAACTTATCACTTTGTTCTGTTGTCTTCCAGATTCATGAAAAACTGCATTATTATGAAAAACAGAACCCAATGCCCATACTCCATGGTGCAGCAGCCTTGGCAGATGATGTAAGTGTCCCCTGCTGAGATCACTGGTACCAAGTCTACCAAAAAAATGTCTGCAAGCAGAACTCTTCATAGTGCAAACATATGAATGTAATCCTCTGAGTTGAAATCATAAGAAGCTGCAAAGGTTTCCAAAGCTTCTGTCATCACTGGGCTTGTTGCTGATATTACTTTGATTTTTATTCACTTGCATGTTATAAAAACATTGCATCTAGGTAGCCTCTTGTTCTGCTTTAGTAACTAAGCAATAAAAATTGCAGGCTGGAACTCTACTGGGAGGGGAAAAGCTGTCAACTATTAGTGTTTTGAGAAAGTCACAGACAAGGGGAATGCTTTGGAAAAATAAAGACAAATGAGATAGCAGCACTGCTGACAGAACACGAGAAATGACAAATAATATTACAGAAATGAAGCATATGAAATGCCTAGAATGGAGGCTTGTTGAAAAAAAAATCAAAACTATTTAAGAAAAAGTACAGTAGTGATTTATTGATATTGGAGCTTTCCAAATTACCTTCATAACCAAAAAATAAATTGTAAAAGTGGTCAGCATTGATGGAGTAGTTAATTTCCTGTTACTATAATTTTTATTTTCAAGAAAAAAAATCCAACCTGCCATTTCTTGCTATTTGGTTAATTCTGGGATTCAGATGAATTGTGAACACACCTGTATAAACTATGACTGAACCTGAGGTAGGCCAGAATAGAGAAATGTTTAATAAACTGTGGTTTAGGTGAAATCCTGAAATCTTTGTTGCAATTGATGATGTCAGGTTGCTTTTTGGAAAAGGTAATATGTATTAGGATCCATTTCCAATACAGCATGTTTGAAACTTCACATACTTCATAGCTGTTTTAAAATCTTAACCATCTATTTATATAATTAATAGATTTTGGTTTTTAAATTTTACAAATTATTAAAAGTTGTGAATTGAGATTGGTAGCATTTTAACAAGAAACTAAATTAGACTTATTTGAGACTATTGAAAAAAGGATACACTGTAATTTAATCATGTTTCAGTAGGAGGAGAGCTATATCCTCTAACATACCAACTATAATAATACATTAGCCTTGACATCAGGCATATATTAGTAATATTTTTTAACCTTCACATAGCTTTGAATAGTGTTGATAGTAATTTTGAAAATTAGAAAGCTGGTTGAAATTCTCTTCATTAAGTTCTTGCTGACATACTAATAATCCTTGCTAATAATTGTGTTATGAATCTCTGGGATAAAATTCTTAATAAAAATAATTTCTTATTTTTGGATGCAAAACTTAGGTTTTGATACTTTTAGAAATGCTGAGCAATCTCATTCTTTGCTCAGACCCATTTAAAATTTATAGTTTTGGACATCTCCAAATTGAAGTACTATGTCACTCCTCAGTTGAGACACGCTGGGGCTTTTAACCCTGTGAATGTACTATTATGTACATATGGTAATATTTTTAAGTGTACTTGTTTGGACACGATGGTGTCTAGGCATCTACCTACTTCAAATGTACAGCTTCTTTTTAATAGATGCCCTTGCTTCTTCATTAATTGTGTGTAGGTGAGCTGTGGCTTTTATGGGCACTGTCTTCTAGGGTAAGGATGTCCTTTGGTGGCTGCAGTCAGGCTAGCACATTGCAGGGTTTTCTATGTTTTGGTAGCTATCAGCAAATTTTGAGGAAGCAAAATGACATGCAATGGGCTTTGTAACTCAAGAAGTTTCAGGTTTAAAGTGCTATTCATTTTTTGGCATGTTTGTCTAAGTCAACTTCAGGGATTTAAGAGCTTGTTGGTGTTATTAAACACACTTTCATTTCAATGGGTTTTAAATTACTATTTTCTCTTCCTACTGATAGTAACTGTTCTATAGTTAAAGAAGGCGATATTCTTACTAGCAAGTAGATATTTCCTGCTTGATTTTAAACCCAACTCTGAGGTGCTGCTATCATAAATAAAACTGTTGAAGGAGTGTATTCTTGTGTTATTTTTAAAGCAGATTTAGAAATAACTATTGTGGCAAGGCTTTTCTAAACATTTTCATACTCCCAGCTGCCATACCTTCTCTTTCCTCCCCACCAGGGACTTTTAGGCTGAATTTCCCATCACACATTCTGTTTGCCTCTTACTTTGGAGCAGCAGTGTCTGGCGTCAGTGATTTCATACAAATAATCTAAATATGTCTCTTGGTTCCAGGCAGGACAGTGTTAATTTTTTGCACTAGTTGGGAGAGGGCATGGTTAGGACATGGATGTTATTCCACACCACCTCATGTCAGTTCAGAGTTTGTGAAAGGGACTCTCTTCCAGGAAGAAAGGGTTTGTTCCAGTCAAGAAAAGGGGGTGGAGAGAACCATCTGGTATTGTCTATTATCAGGGAGTTTTTCCATATGAATAATTTATTTTCTTACACCTTTTGTTATTAATATTGTTGCTATTACTTATTTAGTAATAGTATATATATACAATATAGTACATTGTCTTATCACTGTTTCCATTAAATTGTTCTTACCTCATCCTGTGATCTTGCATTTGTGTTGGAGAGGAAAGGAAAAGTGGTGCATGGTTTTAGTGGGAGTACTAAATTGGAGAATACTATTCCTAAACCACGACAATATTACTGGCAGGATAGCCATATACAGCAAATAAGGCCTCAAGGATGGTAGAAAGTCTGTTCTGGAAAAAGAAGTTTCAGAACTTCCTCCATAAGCTTTCAAGACCAATCCTTGGAGCTCCCCACCTTGCCAGCCTTACTCTATATCTGGCCCTCTCCCTTCCTTTTCTTCCCCTCTCTTTAGTTGCAGCTTTTCATAAAGAGCTTGTTGACATGTTATGGTTCCCTCAAGAGATCATAGAGAAGGTTTTCAGCCAGCTTTTCCTGCAGTTTTTAGCGTAGGAGATCGCTCAGTGTCAGTGTGTCCTGAGTATTCCATGAATGGCTGCGAGTAGCTCTTTCAAATCTCAGCACTTTAACAACAACAACAATAACAAATAAAAGTACAGTCTCAACCAGCTGAGGTGGTATCTTTTTGCGAATCTGAAAACACAATTTAGTCTTTCAATCTTTGTCTTCCTCCTCTTCTATCACAAGGTATTAAATGTGCCTAAAACCTTAATGAAAATATTTGGAAAATAATATAAATCACATGAAGGAAAACAAGTTTTGAATTATTTTATCTCTGAAAATAATTTTCTAAATTGTAAGATTAAAATGTCTGTTTAAGCAGTAATGAAGTATTTTTTCTCACTGTTCTAAACCATACGTATGTGCATTTGCATTTGTACCCCCAAAGCCAATACCAGTTCTGCTGGAGTTAATACTTGTGCACAATTCATCTGAGGGAGAAATGCTGAAATGGTCATTCTGCTGAGTGGTTGCTTGTCTCCATCAGTGAAACACAAATTAATAGATTTTATTTTCCAGTGATGAGCAGTGTAATCTAAAGAATGAAAAGAGAACCAAGGGTAAGCCATGTCATAGACCTGCTGTCATTCCTATCACAGAATATTTTCAGCTTTGCAGGGCTTTTCCAACATGCAGACTCAATTGCAGTCAGATTACCTCAATATTTGGCTTTGTGTCTAAAAAGACCTTTCCTATAGACCCTATATTGACCTTTCCTACAGAGATTCTTTTCTAATCTTTTGGTATTAAGACACAAACATTCATATTAGCACCGAGGTTCTTGCTGGACATTCTTAGCTATGAATTATAGTTAAAAGTCTGTAGGATGATCGGTGATGAATTTTTGACACTCTGTTTAATTCGAAGGTTAAAAGAAAAAAAGGTATTCAAGGTATGTCTGATGTCTATAATGGCTTCTTCAATTAGATTTGTCTATTATATATAATTATGCAAAATATACATCCACCCATTTTTCTTGAAAATGTATACAAAAGGAAAGTACAAATTTAAAATTAGGTTAGACAAATAAAATTACTTGCTGCAAATAGCCAATCTTCCTTTGAGACATTTTTATGATACTGATTTAATGCAAAGAAAACAAGTGATTATCTGAAATCACATTTTGCATTATGAGCCATGTAGCTTCAGAATTTTAAACCAAAGTTCAGTGTTGTCAAATGTATTTTAGCTTTTCCTTCTCCTGGAAAAATAGTTTGAGTCTAAAATCCTGCAGTAAAATATGCCTCTTGGGTCCAAATTAGTTGAGAAGGGCATGATAAGAAAAACCCAAGATGTGAGCCAAAAAGCCATGGGATTAAAAGTTAAACTGCTGCTCTATTGTTCACCAAGCCACAATTTTGTAGTATAACCAAACATAAATTACTGATCTTGTTGTTAGGGCATAGTTTGTGCATTTTACAGGTTTGAATTGCTGATGACCTGTTATAAATTATGTTATGATTAACTTGCTTCACATTTAACAAGCTCCTTCCAGTGTATGTGTAAACATAATAAAAGGTTCAGATTGCTTGCACTGTAGGGGCACTTTGCTTTCTTATCCCAGTCCTAAACAGCACAGCTACTGTGGGTTTTTGGAAGCAGTGTGGATTTCACCACCTCATTCGAAACTGTTTTTTATAGACAGTGTCGAAGTTTGATCCAGTCATTTTTACAAGCAGTTCTTTGTCTGCACGCAAAGGACCATTCACTTAAATGAAGTGCTGGGATTTGCCCCCTTTGCTATAAATCAGAATGTGATCTGGCTGCACCATTGCCAAAAATGATTACTTGTGTTAAACTGAGCCAAAAGGCCTGGCTTAAATCTGGTCCACTGAGGGCCAGAAACAGAAGCGCAGTGATTAATGGTGTTTTCCTTCATGCTGGCTTCTGTTTGAACATGCTGGAAAGCAATAACCTTGAACAAGATAGATTCTGGGTTGTCACTGATGCACTAGGTAAAACAACGCTTTGCTAATGGTCTTTGTGTTGATTCAATCTCCCACCCAGCTGGCTGAGGAGCTGCAGAGCAAACCACTGAGCAGTGAGATCAGAGAGCTGTTGAAACTCCTTGCAAAACCCAATCTCAAGGTGAGAATGAGTTGCACCTGCAAAGTGCATTCTGCATGAGTGTGTGCATCTGCTTCCTTGGGCTGTGTGTGGGTTTGTCTGCTTTAACAAGTACATTTAAGAATGTATGCAGTGTTAATCAGAAATACCTGTGATGAAGAAACACATTAAATGTTGTCTGTAAATTATTATGCTATTACTTATTTGCAAAGGATATTTTAAAAAGCAGATTACTTTTTTTTTTTTTTGCTATCTTTTAATGCATGTGCTTCATAAGTTTGTTACAACTGTGATTTTTGTAAAAGGTTGTCTGTCATATCATTGATTGAACTGCATCATGCATAAAGAGTGCAGCCTGGTACTCAGGACAAAATTCATGATGGATGATGTTTTTAAAAATATCTAATTTTAAAAACTTTCTTTAAAACTCCTGGGGTTCTCTGTGGTGTTTTCGAGGAACTTGATACCTTTTATCTGACTATAGAACCACTGAATCACTGAAGTTGGGTGGAGGTTTTCTGGTTCAACGTGCTGCTCTAAGTAGGGTGAACACTGAGTTTACAGCAGGTTGCTGAGGGCTTTTCCCATCAGGTCTTGGAAATACAGGCCTGGGAACAAACATTCTACAAATCTTCTGTGTGGCCTCTTCCAATTCCTGACTACCCTCCTAGTGAAAACTGTTTCCTTATATCCATTCAGAACCTCCGCTATGTATCATTGTTGACACCCAGGATAATATTTTTTTCCATTGTTAAGAGAAAGAAGACCGTAGTGCTTTAGATACATATTGAAATGGTAGTTAAATGTAGCAGTTGATAAGTTGAAATGAAAACTGCAGAGTGGAAAGGAACTCCTTTAAAGACAGTTGCTCTTTTATCTTAAGTATAAATACTGATCTCAAAACCTGAGAAACTATGGTATCTTCAAAGTGCTACAAAATTTTAAAGATCAGTTACACCTGCTTTTAGATGATTTTTGCACTGATGCCCTTTCCATAGTTTGTAAAATGACAAACTGTTTTTTCTTTGAAGGGGTAAGTAATGCCAGTGGTAGAGGAGGAATTGTTGGTGCATGAAATTGCAGAGATCCTAAGCTTCTCTGTAGGTATTTTCTTAGTGATTGTCCACGTGTGCTTCATACTTCTGAAGCTTTGGTGGGCTGAGTCTGAAGACAGCTCCTTTGCCACAACTGCGACTCTCCTTCTGCTTTTCTTGTTTTCTCTCACTTGTTCCCTCACGCACTCACTCTTGCTGTCTTTTCCTTGGTAGCAGTGAAAGGCAATGTGATAATCTTAGTGGGATTTCAGGGAAACAAGTGCCTCCCCTCAGAGTGGTTAATGTTATTGAACAACTGCAGTAACTTAGCAAATGTCTTCCTTGGCTGCAGGGGGAGATGGCCAGCTGCAGGGTACTAAACCCTTTGGATGGCCAGATTGCCTAATCCTGCACAAGGTGCACAATTCCTTGCCCTGCACGGGCCTTGCAGGTGTTTGTGTTGCACCTTGCAGGTGTTCATGTGATGTAGGGGTAAGAACTGATGGTATGCAAGGTATTTTGCTTGTCCATTATCTTCTTCCCCTGCCATGCCCTGGCAAACATGCCTCAGAGTGATGGTAAATTACCACTGCTCCCTCCTCCATCAGGCAGACCAGGTGACTGCTGCATTCAGTCAGAGGCTGTAGTTGAGATTCTTCTCTTGATCCCTCTGCTCTCTCTTGGACAGAACAGGAAAGGAAGGATGTTTCTGAGACTCAGTACTTCCAGTTCCTCTCCAGAGATGTCCTAGTCCCTTCAGTTGTATCTGAGCTTATACCGTATCTTGCATAAACTTTTCTAGCCCTCTGCTATTAGTTTTATGGCTAGAGAGGGTTTCTTGGTTTTGTTCTAGATTCCTGGGACAAAGTGATGGCTAGAACAGCTCTTTTTTACATACCCAAACTTACTTGGGATAACTGATCTATCTTTTCCAATGATGTTCCATAGACTTTATCTAAAAACATATATGGCTTAATTTGGGATTGACTTAATGTGGCTGTACATTATTTTGCAGGGGAAACTTTCCTATCCTGACCAGACTTATAACTGCCATGTTAGCTGGAGCTAGGAGAGCTTCCACTTTCCTACAGCTCTGCTCTAATGTTTATGGCATGATGAAGGATGCTTAGGATTAGTTTACTGCACCACATCACTGCCTCCACAAGTCTGATCATGCAAAGGGACAAGTCTAGCAAGGTGTTTATAACTTTGCAGGTTTGGTTAATGGGCCAAAAAAGGCTGGGAGAGGTTTGTAATCATGTCTGATTAGATAAATATTTCTGTATTTTAACTCTGTATTACAAAATTCTTTTGTTGAATATATTTCTGAGTGTTTGCATCTGATGAGTAAAACTTTGGCAAGTTTGTGGTGCTTGTCATTTTCATTCACAGAGTTTTCTAAAGAAGAAAGTAGTTTCTCTGAGGCAGTTATATTTATCACACCTGAGATTTTCAAAATGTCCTAGAAGTAATTCCAAGGTTTTGTCAGGTGCATTTTCTTCTAGAAAGAAAAATAAATTGGGCATTTCTAGTCTGCTAAAAACTGCATGAAGTATCCAGTTACAGAGTGGGGTTTTTTCCCTGCTCTCAAATGTGGCATCACTTACCGTAATTAAATGAACTAATAATGATTGTGGTTTATCTTTTCTGATTAAAACAGAACTCTGGAAGTAGAACAGAGCACGTAGCTCTGGGAAATCAAGTGGATTTGTTTAACTGTGTGTTAGACATTTCATTTGCGTTCTGGATTTAAAATATAATTGTGTAGCTCTGTGGGCACAGGCCAGCCACACTTATTATTTTTAATTTTCCGCACTGAATAAGGACTTAGGGTTTGCATTCTTTAATCTTGCTTTACCTTGTTAAAGATATCAAGAAACAGAATATTATTTCCATACCCTAGAACCTAAATCCAGTTGAATACGCTATTTTATTTTTAAGCAGACCAGAAATTAGCTCTTTGAAATAGAAGTATAGAATAACCTGAGTTGAAATGGACCCACAAGGATCATCAGAGTTCAGCTCCTGGCCCTGCACAAAGAATCACACCATGAGCCTGAGAGCATTGACCAAATATAGTCTTGGTGCTGTGACCACTTCCATGGGAAGCCTGTTCCAGTGCCCAACCACCCTCTGGTATCCAACCTAAATATCCCCTGACACACCTTCAGGCCATTCTCTCAGATCCTGTAACTGGGCACCACAGAGATGAGGTCAGTGTCTGTCCCTCCTGTTCCCCTCGTGGGGAAGCTGTTGACTTCACTGAGGTCTCCCCTCAGTCTCCTCCGGGCTGAACTGACCAAGTGACTTCATCCACTCCTCATACGGCTTCACCTCCAGACCTTTCACCAGACAGAAACTGCACTTTCAGAAATCTAAAATACATTTGCAGAGAGCTGGGCAGGCGGACTCAAGCCTGATCTGCTGGTGTTTCAAATCACCCAAATACATCCTCACAGGTCCAAACACCATTCTGACCAGAGCTACACAGCACTGCCTGCAGCCTGGCCTGGCCTGGCCATGAATATATATACCTATAAGTTTTCCATCTTCAAGGTATACATTTTATTGCAATTTAATAAAAACAACCAAACAAAATGCCCATGCACCTCACACACAAACACAGCAATGTAAATTTCAATACATTTAGTTCTGATTATTTACTGTCATTTTAACTTTGACATGATAAAATCTTAAGCTGTTTTTAAATATGAAGACTAGAATATATAGTTGGGATATACATGAACAAATGGTATTTCTGATTTAAGATTTGTTCAGTCCTGTGAGTGCTTCTGCACGAAATATGAATAGCATAAAGAAACAAGTATTCTCAGCTTTAGTGGTTTATAATTTGGCAAAATTTACGGAACTTAAGTGGCAGCAAAAAAGAATGTCTGTAAAGAGGAGAGTTGTATAGAATTCTGAAAATAATGACAAAAATTTTTTGAATTATGATGTATCAGGTAGACACCAGTGAAATTGAGAGTGGTGTCTTTATAAAAATTCGGAGTTTTTATGAATCTGGAAGTATTGCTGTTGAGAGCACTAAGCTTTTTTTTTTTTAATTCTCTATAGACAAAATATTTTTCATTGTCATGCAATTGTGTAAATTGGAACATTTAATTGGAAGACTAAGATTCAAGATTCTAACAAAAATACACCTAAAAGGGAATTTCATTTTGTCTATTTAATGAACAGGTCACAAGCAAGTTAGTAAAATGGTCTTATCTGTTAGTAGGAATGGAAATAGGAAGAAGCAAAGTGGTCACTACAGTAATTCTGTCAGTAACAGGGCAGAAGTCCACCAAGGAACACTGTTAAAAAGGAGATGTACAAATGACAGATGATCAATCTAAGAATGAAAGACTTTAAAACTTCCAAATTCTTTTCCACATTTAATTAAAAACTATCTTGAACAACTAGGTATCAGTTCCTTTTCTAACAAGCTGGAAAAAGCTGTGGTTTTTTTGGGATGGTGCCATAACAGAAGAGCATAATTGTTATTTATTTTTAAAATTATTTGAAAAACTGAGACAAATAACTATAGGAATTAACATTTTGGGCACTTACTTTATTGCTGTGGCTGTACAAAAAAGACTGTTAAAGAATGAACCATCTCTTAGTCCATTGTACAATATTATCCCAATTACACTAACTTTGAGATATTCAGATCTAAATAACATTTAACTTTGTCTTTATAACAAAGTTAAGCATTGCTCTTTATAGCAATTTGCTCTTTATAGCAATTACATTTGTGATCATTACATAGCAAAATAAGCAATTTACCATTTAAGTTAATCTCTATTAGGGCAAATTAAGTGTGTTTTTAATTATATAAAATATGTCCTTTGTGGTCATTGGTGTAATGGGCAGAACAATAATAATTTCAAAAGTTAATGCCACTGTGCTAAAACTACTCTGAAGAATGTTTATGCCTTTATGACCTGGAGGAAACAAAGCTGTTCCAGTGGTGGTTCTGCCTCTTTCAGTGGAGTTTAAATTCTGTTTATGTGTGCTGGAAGGTTTGCCAGCTGCTAGTCTGAAACATAAACCAGGTACCTAAACAAGGGCACCCAGCAGGACTGTGAATGAGTTCAGTGCCTCATGCTTCACAAGAATGTAAAGTATTTGGGTCACTTTGGGGCACTGTACCTATAGCCGAGAGGAGCAAGAGGTGGACATGCAGTATTTTTGTTGTCTTCTCTTTTATTACTATAGAATGAACAGAATTTTGGAAGTTAACTTTAAGATTACTTGCAGAGTGAAGGGAAAACTGTGCTTGTATGACTGGGAATGTTACTGTTCATACAAAATACATATTCTTTATTTTAAGTTGGGGGGTGGGGGGTTTAATTGCTTTCAAATGGCAAAGATGCATACACCAGCGAATTGCAAGTAGGACTTAAGCTTGCTGTTTTATTTGCAATTCATTTGTGGTACACTTGACTTTCAGTTCCACAAAATAATTTACATTTGTAAATATTTTCATCTAATTTTACCTCTTTGGCTTTCCTTCAGAACAGAACTATGCATTAAACAAAACTAAAACTGCAGATAATGGGGCCAGGACACTTTGTTCTTCATATTCAAATGAAGATTGCATTTTCAAATCAAATTCTTGTATTTGATGAGGTTTCTTTAAAAAAAGAAATAGTGCTTCTTTGAACATGAAGCATACCTTTAATATTGTCCTGTCCTGTTCTGGTTTTCTTGTATTTGCTGGGAAGTATGTAAATTCTACCCTTTCTTTCATAAACAACTGCTGATACCATCATCCCTGCCATCTGAGGCTTACTAGACTTGCATAGTGGTCCTACTGGACTGTTAGATCAAAGTGTGGCTTGTTCTGTTAAAAAAGGAAACATTTTAAGCCTTTATCAGCAGAGCCTTCTAAAGCTGCACAGTAACTGGTGAGAATCAGCAATGTAAATTAATGTCCAGGAGACTGTGGGCTTTTTTCTACAAGAACTTTCACATACAAAGCACTGAGAGAAAATATTGAGCTATAATAATATAAAACAAAATCCATTTTTGCTTTGAAAAGTTCATGAAGCATTTCATGTAGCATGTAATTAAAAAAAAATAAAGTTAATCTAAACTTTGTCTTCTTTCCAACATTTCCTTTGTAATTAGACCTGCTGAAGATTTTCCGTCAGGGCTTTTTCACTGAGCTATGTGTTTTCTGCAAAGTCAACATTTTCCACTGGAAATGGTTGGGATTTGCCTACAACTGTTCAGGTTTTGTTTCTGAAGAACTCAAATACAAATTTCAGGTCCGTTAAGATCTGAGCTACATTTGGGCTGCTACTGTATCCTAGGCACTTGGGGGACGTTTTGGCCCTTAGAGACCTGTCTTTCCAGCTGTACCGATGTTTTCTACTTTGGCACAGGTCCTGGGAGACTGTTCTCCTCTTCATGAAATATTTATGGTTACAAATGGTAACACAAACTACAGTATCTATTCTAAACTACAGTTTAGGAAGCATAATTTCCCATGATCTTTAACTATTTACTCATCAGTGGTCTGCAGGATGTACTGGTAGGACTGGTTGTAGGAATTGTGCTCGTATATGAAGCGATTTTACTATACAAACATTTTAGATGTATTAGTATGGTGAGCTGGAGTACAATGAACTTCATATGTCAACTGAAAAGTTGCCTACATAATCCTTACTTGCAAAATCAGATGCCATTAATTTGTAAACCTACAAGAATGTGCTTGATTTTTGATGGTATGCTGTGAAGCATCAGCAGGGAGATAAAAATATTTTTTTTTCCCCCTGAGTAATAGATGCAAATGACTGCAACAATTGGCAAAGACCACAACATTGAGGGCTTGATGTCATTGGTTGATGGATAGATATCCCATAGATGTTCTGAGCATACCAGCCATGAAGCTGGGGCAGAGGGGACAGTGCTGGGAGACTTCTCTTGGCAAATGACTGAAATCCTTCTGCTCAGTGTTTCACGTCTTTGAAGAATTTGCCACTTTGGGAAGCTATCCATCACATATTTTGGCAACCAGTTGGAGGAAAAATGTATTTTAGTTGTAACTCTTTTCAGCTTCAGACCTTGACTTCCGATTTCCATTTCTACTTGCACCCATAATTACAAAAATAAAAAATTATAAAGAAAACTCCTCTGGGTAAGGAGAGCTGGGAAGATATGTTGCTGTCTTTATTTTTGGAATGTTCATGTTACTTGCATGGAGTAAGTAAAAAATATAATGGTGAAATATTCCATTTAAAAACAGCAAGAAAAGCCTTGATTTTTCACATCTGTCAGGCAGAGAAAATCAGAAACCAGTTGTCACACACTCTTATTGTTGTAGGAACTGACATGTTAACAATATACAACATATTAGAAGCACAGAAACAAAATGATAGAAAGGAGGTGGATGACTGTACTGCATGAGTATATTTAAGTAACAACCATCATGTTACTCTGGAAATGCTCTCAGGTCCATCTGGTGATAACTCGGCTCATGTCCAGTGCAGAGCTTGCCTGTCGATCTTAGATGTATGGATATGAGAATGCTCACTAGCAGCCAACGTATAATAAACAGAGTGATAGATAACATAAACAAAAGTGAAGCCAGGCAGGTTGGCAGCAGAAAACATAAAATCTGAAAAGTAAATCAAAGAAATTCTTTGGTTATATATGCAAACTTTCCAACATGAGGGAACCAACTCTCACCCACCTAAGAATGTTGAATTGCATGCGTGTAACTACAGCATTCAGATACAACATAAAAGTTGGCAACATTGCTAAAGCCAGTAATTTAGGAGGAGGAAAAAGTCACAACAGATAAAATCACATCCCTTTCAAGTAGTAATTCCATTCATCTACTGAAAATGAACTAGTGAAATGGAGAAACTACACAATATAGAGCAAGTAGTTCCTTTTTTAGATGTCATCTTTTTATGCTGCTTTTTTCTTCAGTGGTGTTTTTCTTTTGCATTTGTTGGATCATATTGTGTTTGGACTCTCCATTCGACAGTCTCCTCTTTTCTATTTCATTTTTATTTAGGTTCCCATGTAGTATGAGTACTCTAGAGCTAAATTTAAGACCTCCTTATCATAGATCAATACATGTTGTTATTTGACGGAGGAATTAGGTTTATTCAGATACTTTTAACTTTTTGGATCAATAGATTTTTTTCTTTTGAGGACTTTAGACATGACGGTGATGTCAAATAAAGGCTAAGTCATTCCTTGAGACATTTTTTTAGAAAAGGCAACTGCATCCTCAGCTTTTACTTTCTTTATATTTTCATATGATTTCTTTGGGGTGCCTTTGGATGGTTTTAAACCAAGAAAAGGTACATGCTACCACTTTAGACACTTAATATTCTTGGGAAGCTGCCACTTTTTCTAAAAAGACATCAATTAAGGATTGCCAAGATATTGAAATAGTGCTGCTGTCTCGGCATTTTCCACTCTGACAAACATCTATTTGTACTCTTGGAAGTTACTTAAACAGGGCTTAGAGCTTCAAGGACACTTTAGCTACATGAATCATGTTGCGAATGTAAAACAGACTGTTCAAATTCTTTACTATTGATTTAAAATCAGAGCTTTTTTTGCTGTTATCCACAACTGAGGGAAAACATAGGGCTGTCATCTGGAAGGATATTAACACCTTTACCAGATGACACGGATGGATGGAGTGTGTGTTTCTGTGAACACTGAGAATAGTTTGATTTGGGAAGCATCTCCAGGGGCTGTGAACACTGAGCCAGAGGAAGCGGGGGTCTGAAGATGCAGAAAGTTCATTTTTCTGTTGGCTGTTGCCGTGTGGCTACCAGCTGCAGGTAAACCCATCAGTTCAGACTGGTGAATCTGAAATCAAGAAATAGCATTTTCAGGCAAGGAAATTACCCTTTTGTGAAAGGAAGTTCACATAGTCATGAATAAAGTCCACCATAGTAAAGAGGAAAAAGTAATATATACTGAGTATAAATCCAACAGAGATGTTGCTATGCTAAGATCATTAGTCCATGGTAGATACTAAGAACTCAAAACCACACATATACACTGTATGTGTTATTATTTTGAACCATTGGTGTCACCCAGCTGCATCAAAGATTGGAAGAAAAAGGGATTTAATTGCCAGCTGGACAAGCTTAAAGTAGAGGGCAACTTTAGTTTAAGTACAGATGCAAGCATGCAAGTACACTTGCAAGCATGGAATGTTATTTTCTGTTTTGTACATATCTGCTGTCTTCTCATACAGTGTATAATTTCTGCATATTTTTAAAGGATATATGGGAAAATATATCATTTAGAGGATGGAAGGAAGTAAATTAGCCCAGATTTTTTATCTCTTACTTAGTACACCCATTTGTTTCCTGATTATGAATATAAAATTATGCTTAAGTTAAAGGACCTTATTTAATTTTTCTTACTGTCCTTGTCAAAGGTTTTTGCTTATGTTGATTGAATAGTCTGAGTGATCCTCAGTGGCAAAAGCAAATTGATTTAACTGGAAGTTAACCAATTTCTTTAACATTGTGTACTCTATATATTTAACTTGGGAATTTTGTACGGAACAGAAAACCACAGATTTCTCTTGGAAAGTGATTAGATTAGTGCAGCATTGGGGAGAATAATACTACTTCTCTACTTGATATGTGATTAGTGTAGCTTGTAAAAAATATTTTTTGCTCTTACTCTAGCCATCCTCTGGCTACTTCAGCAGCACAATTGAGTTTCTCCTGCCTGTATTTTTACTGCTTGCTTCTGTTTCTTGATTATACTTCATGCTTTAGCCGAGATGGAGAGTTCAGCTAATGTGATTGTTCTTATCTGCTGATTGACATGCCTGTTCTCACCTGCCTTTTTGTTCCCTTGTTAACCCTTATCTTGCATCAGGGTTAGAGTTGCACATAGTCCCTTAGCAGGCAGAGTTGGTGGTGAAGAGATTGTCATGTGCTGTTGATTTCTGATGGCTGCTTTACCTCACAGTGGCTGGAGTCTGTATACCATCACCAGAGTGCTTCAGCTTTCTGCTGGTGTCTTCTCCTGTTCTGTAAATTCTTGCACATGTTTGGCTTTTATGACTTCTGTGCTTCTCCTTCCATTCTGATGCTCTCGATGGTCTTTCCTTCAGTGGTTCAGTCTTCTCCCAGCTCTTTTCAGCTTTTCTTCTTTGGTATCTGTTGCTGGATGACATTACTCACAGTATCCTAATTTTATGCAAGTTACTCATAAATTAATCTTGCCAATCTTGAATTATTTTATCCACCAACATTTTCATTCCTTTTTTGTTTCTTCTGTAACCTTATCTCAAAGGAAAGCGTAATATGGCTAGAGCTGGCTGGAGGATGAGCTCTGCCAGGTGAGTTTAGGGCCACATTTCTGTGGTTGCTGATAAAGTTACTTTTCTCCTCAAGTGAAACTTTCCTGTGCCAGCCTCAGTAGCAGTTACTGGCACCATGGCAAAGCAAAGAGGTGTCTCACCTGATGGAGTTCAAGCTGAACTGCCAGAGAAGGTGGCTGGTGCTAATGATCCAAGCTGTGCACTGGGACAGCACAGTCATGGGCCATTTTGTTCCATTTTGCTGACTGTGCTGCCAGGGCAGTAATGTGCTCCGCAGGCGGGGTCAGCAGCCGCTGGATTGGCAGTGCTGCACTCTGGTTGCAGCTGTTGGTTCTCCTAAGGTTGGTTTGAGTTGCTACAAAGTTTCTGTTGATGACTATTCACTATTTAAATTTCTAATAATTATTATTTCCAAGTACTGTTAAGAAAGAGGCTGCTTTTGTTTCTTCACCCATTCTGTTTCACTTCTTTAACTTACCATTTTCTAAAATGCTTTTCTGGACTACTGAACAAAAAGCATCTATGAAAAATAAAGCTCAAATGGAGATTTTATTTTTTTTTAATAATGAGAATTAAAAAACATAAGGAGCTATGTTCATGAATCAGGGGCTACTGGTGTATTTTTACTCTTACGGATCCCAAAATATAAAGAGAAGCAAAAAATAATATAAAATTTGTCATTGTTTTATAAGAGCAAAAATGTAATTAGTCTAGTTAAGTGATACACATTTTTCAAAGTGTAGAACTGTTTTCATTAATAACATTCTCAATTTAAATAAACATTTGAAGTTTCAGAACTGTTTAAGAAAAAGAACTTACAACATTTCCAGTGTCAGGTTTTCTTCATGTAAGTCGATAGTGTAAAATTTCAATTTATAAACTGTGAAATGATCAGTGATACTTTTAATATGAAAAATACAGCACTAGTTATTAGACATTTCAGAGGTCCAATGAAAGTATTCATTTCCAGCTAGATCATGTCTAAGAATTTAGCTGAACATCAATATTTATATTTAGGTAGTGCAGGAGTTTGAATCATACCTTCTTTCAAGTTCTAAATACGGACCATGTTTACATTAGTGAATCATAAGCATAGAACTTAGAGCTGAAATAAAATCTTTTTCTCCAGAGGTGCTTAAATATACATGACCCAAATCTCGGATCCTATGTACATAGTTCTGAAGAGTTGTGTATTTGAAAACAAAACCAAAAGCATTAAAAAAACCCAAATTGTATGCACTTCTTGCAGTTTCCTGTGAGAGTTAAAAAATGAGTATGATGGAAATGAATCAGTTCTTAATTTCTTATATACAAAAAGAGAACATTGCTATCTTTACATTGCATTTGCTGCACAATTATTCTGGGTAAATCTTGTTCATCTTAGGATTCAAGTTTTATTTCTTGGCACTTGCAATTTGTTTATTTTTAAGTAAAGTACCAACCTTCTCTGTACCACATCTAGTCTGCATAATTTTTTAGACTATATTAATTGAATGGTGCAAAGATTTTGCTGAAAATCTGTGTATGCAGCAGTTTATTCTTGTGTTCAAAACATACAAAGTGCTCTCAAGGACAGACTGATCAATTATAGTTGGACATAGTAAGTGAAATTAAAATGGCTTTTTAAGTTTTCTTTGTAAATTAGTTATTGCCCAAAGTCTCTGCTGATGGCTGTTTCAGAACAACTACAGTGGACAGAGAGTAGTGTGTATAAAAGAAGCAGCAATAGAAGACAAGAAGGAAAGAAATCTTAGCATGTTCATTGTACATCATGAACAAGTTTGTGGTGACAGAAGCTCTTCTGAAAGCTTGACTGAGAAAAGATACATTGTTCTGGCATTCCCGCTCTTATCTGAAATATGTATCTTTGCACTGAGATATAGTGTTGCAGTTTGAGGAAAAGATTTTACATAACTGTAATACATTGTGGTTTAATATGTTTTTTGGGAGAAGAAAACAATGGGTTGATAAGTTCTAGTTGTGAAGTTGAAGTGAAGAAACGCATCATAAATACCAGGCATTGATTGGCATTGGTTTGTAGTACATGGGATGCATTGTTGTTCTGTATGCAGTGTCCAGGATCCTGATCTGGCAGTCAGAGCAGGGAAGTGTCTTATTAACACTGGTGGCATAATTCAGTGTAGAAGTGGACAGAATTGTTTTTGCAAGTTTCATTGTCAAGGGTAGGTTCTTTTGAACATGTTTTAAGTGTCTGCCTTTTACTCTGGAAATGGTACTTTATATTATTTTCATCTGTTTTCTCTATCTGCCTGATTGTTTTTAAACTGCAGTATAGAACCTCATTAAATTGAACCAGTCCATGAATGTGCCCTAGCTTTATGTGGAAAATGTAATTGCAGAAGACTAGTTTTAGAAGTCTTAACTTTAAGTAGCCTGAAGTAAAAGTAAACACTGCTTTTGTTTTAGTGTATCTTTGATATTTCACATACATCTTAGAGGACTGCATGTGATTGCATGGCTTTTACATATGTAATGCATCACAATAAACATTTCCAGGAGGATCCATAATTGCTAGCCTGAGGTTTTTAGCTCAGATCTAAAGTATAACTGATCATTCGTTGGAGGGAGATGGTAATTTCTGATGGTAAGTAGTATAAATTCATAACTGTGTATTGGGAAGAAAACCAGAAATAATTAGTGTGTTGAAGTGTTTTTATGAAATTGTACAATGTGCACAAAGATTAGTAAAACAATAGTAATTTATCACGAAGCAGGCATGATCTTCCTGCATGTTTGTTTTGTTGAAGCCCTAAGTTTAAATTTACACTTCAGAATTTGAAGATTACCATATGCTCTTTGCTTTCAGCTTTTGACATGGTACCTTGTAGCATTGCCTGGAAATTGTTTTTTTGTTCTTAAAAGTTTCCTTCATTCAGAAAAAGAAAAATCCTGGAACAGCATAATGGAAGTGTCATGCTTTTTAAAAAGAGTTGTATTATCCTTGAGAACATAGAGTTTCTGGTCATTCGTGTACTCAGTCAAATACTGGCCATGAATTACTAAGTAGCAAGGAAACTGGCATCAGAGAAATGTCACCATTTGCTGTCCTTTAATAAGAAAGGTTGTTAAGTTGTCATGTATTGAGAGGAAACTACTTGAAAACAGAAGCAACAAAGCAGTAGATAGCATTATACATATGGCTGTTGCTGTTATTTGTGGTGCAAATTTTTTTGTAGTGAAAAAGACTACAAAAGCTAAAGCATTACTTAACAATTTTTCACCAGTGTACAGGGTATTACAAATAATGAAGACTTTTTGAAATAGAAAAGAACTTCAGGAGTTCTGTGTCTAGAAAAAACTGTGAATTTTGTGTTATCACTGAGATTTTTTTTGAGCCGTAGGAGAATGAGCTTTTTCATTTTCTTTGCCTTTCAAGATTCTTATTTCCTGAAAGGAAAATTCATAAATTATTTTCTTTTTAAGGTGGAACCTTTTGTCAATCTTTGTTAGGCTTTTCTTTGAAAAATATATTTTTCAAGCTATGCATGAACTGGAGAAGCAATAGAGAAGGAAAAGAAGCAAGAAAAACATGCAGCAGGTGGTTGATAAGCACCTACCTAAACCAAATTGCTTCAGTAGTACGTTTCTCAATCTCAGTTATGAATTCCATAATAAATTAAAAATTCCTAAGATAATTTGAGGCTCACATGAAAGGAATCCAGTAACCAAGTAAGCTTTCAGAGCTCCTGTAAAGGGAATGGTTGGGCAATAGTTTCATGTTATACATCTTGTGCTTGAGCAGAAGTCTTGGAAAGTGCTTATTTTGTTTATTTGTTTCATAGGACTGCCTACTCTATCAAAGAAACTTTTTACTTATTGCAAGTATAATTATTTAGTTACTTTTAGAGCCTAAGGTTTTCTCCTGTTCATAGTTCTTTAATTTCAAGCTAGCATGCAAAGCACATGATGTTTTTGTATGTATGAAGACACAGTTCTCCACCCACAATTTACTAGTTGCATACATTACATATACAGAAACATATTCTTTATGGAGTTGTTTCATCAGTTTGAAATGAAGTAAAATTGTGTACAAGAATTACATTCAATCTACTTGCATCACAGTAGTAGATTCAGGGTTTGAATAATATCCTCTGCTTTCCCTTCCCTAAATTTTTCAGATGCCAAATAATAATATACTGACCATTAATGTTTCCAGGCTTTGCTGTCTGTGCATGATACTGTTGCTCAGAAGAACTATGATCCTGTCTTGCCCCCCATGCCTGATGATATTGATGAAGAAGAAGATTCAGTTAAAATAATTAGGCTCGTCAAAAACCGGGAACCATTGGTAGGTAACCCTGTCTTTTGGTTTGGGGTTTTGTGTTTGCATGCAGGGTGGGAAGTGCTCAGATTATGAACGTGAATGGGTGATATTGACTTGAAATGTGGATAGACAGACATTACAGGTGATTATTCATAACATTAAGTAATACACTTGTGACTTCCATTCAGAGTCATTATTAGTAAAGCATATGAAATGAATAATCATCATCAATGAATGATCATCATGGTGTTTAAGCATTATATATGTGGGCCAGTCTGAGCATTTAGATCAAATATATGTTTGTCTTTTATCTTGAATTCAAATCATGCACTTACTTTAAAATGTGAGACAGAGAATGAATCCCCAAAGAAATCTTGACCTGTGTTGTGAACTGTGCCTGTTAGCATTCCTGTAAAAAAACATGACCTTCCAATACACTGAAATGAAAGCATGAAAACATATTTTAAAATACTTGAATTGAAATCTGGGCAAATTTAAAATGTCTGTTGTTGTACTTTGCATTATGAATACTAGAAAGTTAATATCTTCATGGGGATATCTGGAAAAATGAAAGGAGTAAACCTAGGTTGTATTACAAGAATATTAAAGTACTTTACTGATTTGGTTCTTTTTATTTGCTGTAGAGTGGGAGTCATCTTGTATAAAATTTAACTATGTTCTTTTTATCCTGCAAACCATAAGAGGTTTGTTTTATGTTATACTGAATATTTGTTTTAATGGACAGCAATCCTGGAGAAATACCTGCAAACTTACTTTGAGAAGGTCATCATTCTGTACTTGGGACGACAGTGGGAGAATGCTGCTTCTGTTAGACAAACAGGGGTAGTTTGTCCCACAGTAGATATCTTACTGTCACTCTAATTCTTAATGGATTTCTGGCATACATAAACAAGAAATCAGTTTTCTTATTGACTGACTGTAGGTGCCTATGAGCATAATTACAAGTTTGACTATGGAAAGTTCTTACTTTGTTTTAACATACTAAATATTTTTCCTCAAATATTTGAGTAACAGCTTTAAGTTTTTTGTAGTTTTTTTATTAAAGACATTATTTGAGAAAGAAAACAAGCTTGCTTTAGGATTTAGTATCAGAAAGATTATTCTTTCTGAAAAGTATGTGGAAATCTGAATATACAGTATGAAGTGAAGTCTAATTGAGGAGCCTATTTTTAGTGTTAATTATAACACTAAAAACACTAATTTTTTGATTTGTCAGAAAAAGCTTAATAAAATCTTAACGTACATAGTTTCATATTACAAACATGATTTGTTACTAAGACTTAGGAGTTCAATAGTATCTCAAAATGGATTGGATAATCATAACTTACAAAACATAACTCAGATATTTTCTGAAAACTTCTATGAAATTTATACATTGTATATTGGCCTTTTAGATTTTAAGCTCTCCTAAAGAAACCACTTGCTTAAGCCAAAGGTTATCCTTGGACTGTTCCTCAAATTCCACTCTTGCCTCCTCGTTCCGGTGGGACACTGAGCTCTTCCAGATACCTGTGTGTCTGTTTAAGCCCAGCCTGCAGCTCAGCCCCACACAGCCACTCACTCATTTTCCCCAGTGGGATGGGGGAGAGAATTGGAAGGATGAACATGAGAAAACTCGTGGGGTGAGACAGACAGTTCAAGAGGTAAAGCAAAAGCTGCATGTACAAGCAAAGTGAAATAAGGAATTCATTCACCACTTCCTCTGGGCAGGCAGGTGTTCAGCCATCCCCAGGACAGCAGGGCTCCATCACTTGTAATTGTTTCTTGGAGAGACTAAAACCATCACTCCACACATCCCTCACTCCTTTTTTCTTCCCCTGGTTTTCTTGCTAAGCATGACAGCACATGGTGTAGGATATCCTCTGTTCAAGTGGGGTTGGCTGTCCCAGTTGTGTCCTCTCCCAGATCCTTGTGCATCCCCAGCCACCTCACTCGTGGGGTGACAAACAGAAAAGCCTTGACAGTGTGAAAGCACTGCTGAGCAATAGTTAAAATTATCCATGTGTTATTGTGTTATCAACACTGTTTTCATCACATAAAACAAAGCACCATAGGAGCTACCATGAAGGAAATTACCCCTATCCCAGCCAAAACCTATACACTCTCTTAAATCCACACTTGCAGATTTCAGTTAACAACACTGTTGGTGTTAACAGTTCTTGTGTTACAGAGGTAACAGAGAAAGGGTTTTAGATTTTTACTAGGCATGACAACAGTCATGGAAAATATAAAACATGTGAGCAAACTAATTTCTTTAGTTTAAGACAGTTTTGTTTATTTGCCAGTGTGAAAACAGCCTTACAATAGAATCTGTTGTGGACCTTTTATTAGGAAGAGGCAAAGGGTGAGAGCTAATTGAAGTGTACTTGAAGGTGGGGAGCTCACAAGGACAATAAAGTCAAATTCCTCAGCAGTGAAAGATGCTAAAACACACAGTAGTGGTCACCCTGGGAGGTTTAGACTAAGAATTAACAGTAGTCCATTAGCTGGGAAGTCCAGCACTGGAGCAGACTAACTGGATATGTGAAATCTCCAATATTTCTAAGGTCTTACTTTATCTGTGTAGGAAAACTGTATTTGTGATCTTGCCAGATCCTGAGCCTATCTTGATGTTTTATTTTTGTTAGAGAAGAATTTTTGTTTATGGTGAGTCCTGTTACTTGTTCTCCAAGAAGAATTGAAAGAAGAGAGTACAGTGTCCTCCTCCTCTTCAATAATGCACTGTCAATCCATTTTAACATCATTCATGTTCACATCAAACATTAATTTCTTTGTCTCAGATTTATAGTGACTTGTTATGACACCATCACTACAATACATAACAAACTTATTATTTTTGTCTTTGTCATCTCTAGATTTTTTCCCCTTAGGTGGGGGTGAGAAGAAACATGGATAGTAATTCAGATAAGGTCTTACTGAAATACAGCTTGGCAGAATAACTGAAGACAGGCTTATACTACGTATATTAGATCTTGTGTGTTTATGCTTCCCAAAGTTATTTTACTAAAGGAAGATACACCATGATCTATGATTACTAAACTAATTATAATTTCATTTACTATTTATTTCCATGTGTTTTTAATGGCTTTTCCTTCAGAACTTGCTCTGAAGTCTTGGATATTCTTAGTAGAGATAAAAGAGTCTGCTTGTTCTGTTAATCGATTCATTCTCCAGTCAAAAAGTCTGACTTCCAAGTGCAACATTATATCAGGATTCTACTTTTAGAAGCAACTGAGCTTGAGATTGGAGGTACTATACAGTATTTTTACTGGGATAGAGATTGTCTCATTTCTTGACTTGAAGGTACTGAGCTCTTTGAACTTTTCTTCCACTCTAGACACAGGCTCATATTCTATATGTACCCAAGCAGTAGAGATTGTTTTCCTGCAAAGCCACAAGCTTTATGTCAGTTGCAAACCCTGGACATTCTGAATTGCATTTCCTGTGGATGACTTTCAGCAGTACTCAATGTGAAGCAATTAGGCACTCTCTTAACTTCTTTGGAATATACCTAGTGACCATTTTTATGTAAAAGTGCACCACATTTCCTCTTGTTCTCCTGTTCGTGCTTTTCTCTGAGTTAAGCACCTCACCAAAGTTCTTAGCCGGGGTTAATCATATATTGATGAAGCCTGAGTTCCCAGGAGTAATCACTTCAAGAGAGAGAAACACATGGTTTGTAGGAGGGCCTTCTGTTTGCCAGATTTCATCAATTCAGAAGTCAGTGCTGAACTTTCCCCCAATTTTTTGAGAGAGGTGTTTTAAACTTTTTGTTAATCCTTCCACAGTATTGGGTTTGGGGTTTTTTTTTAATGCTCTGTTAGCAGTGTCCAGCAGTGTCTCGCTCAAGCGAGGTGAAATTGTGTTAGGATGTTTTGTTTTAACAAAGAAATTTGGAACACCTCTGTACCTTACATAAAGAGAAGTAGAAGCATCTCTTTTCAGAGGCAATCCGAAATTCACCTATCTGTGACAGGGCTTTTTATCAGAGAGCTTGGAGAGTTTTTACTTATGCCTACCTCTCCAAAGCGTTTCCAGCCACAGCCCTGTTCCTAGTTAGCATTCCTGATATCCAAGATGAATAACCACACTACCAGGGTTCAGCACCCAGCCTCCTACTACTTCCAGCTTCCAAAAGTAATATTCCAGGTTTGTTACAGCTGGTACTCTGAATTGGATGCTTCTTCACATTAAGATGATTGCTTCTTTGTCTCAAAAATTCATTTCACATGGATCTGATCATTTGAAGACTAATCTTTATGCCATGCCGTGTCTATAGTAAAGAGAAAAATAGGCAGCTCCAGAGAATGACCCATGCCATCTGTTTAAGATTCTTGACTTAATGAAAGGAAAATTCAGTCTCCAGAGCTACAGAAGTAGCCCGGACACCTAAATTGAACTATGTACCTGATTTCCATAGCTGAACTTGGTTGAAATGAATTTTGGTGATTAAAGGAGTCATTTATGCATTCAGTCCCTGCAGATGCAACAGCTTGCATTTACCTCACACTCCTAGTCCCTGTAGCTCAGTTCACAGTAGTGGATGAACCAAGCTGGTTTTTTTCGTGGGATTTAGGTGGGATTTGGATGTAGGGTTAGCTTTAGTCTACATAGTCTGCATATAAGTGGACATCAACTTTTAAATAACTCCTCACTGTAAGGTAGGTAACTGATACTTGTGTTTGCACTTTCAATAGAGAATGAATTAAAATAAGGCTTATTGGAATATTTATTTGCATTTATCATCTGCATGTGCTTTTGTTTAATAGAGAGGTATGCAACAATATTACTGATGTTTCAAATTCTCTTATTAGTAATTTATTTTACAGGCTAGTTTTTCTTTCTTTAAAAAACAAAGACTTAAAATGTTTATATTCTGGAACCAGCAGATAAATGGATGAACTAATAAAGTTCACATCTGTGAAACCCTGAGCAGTGCTTACCCATGAGCGATACTACATTAAAAATGCGGGGGGGGGGGGGGGGGGCGGGGGGGAGGAAGCAACTAAAAAACAGTGGAAGAGCCTTGCTGAAGGAGCTTGTATTATTTTTAGTGCTTTTGTATGGTATACCTTTAAGCATTTTCTCAGTCTGATCACCATATGGCTCCCAAACTCCTTATTTTTCCCTTTAGAAATATTTTAAACTGAGCTATGCTATTACATCTGTATATGTCTCATTTAGGGTAACTTACACTTTTGGCTCTCAACACTGAAAATATTTTCCAGCTCTCAAGGTCCAGTCTAACCTTCTTCCATTTTTAAAGCTCTAAATGAGGAGCTGCACTGCACATGTAACTGAAAGTACTGGAGCTGAACATCTTATAAGGAGAATTTCTTGCCAGATTATATATACCTCATAGTTTAAGCAGGGCTGGCAGCGGTACAAGAGAAGCTGCTTTTGCAGAAAATCAGCTCTTCAGGTTTTCGAAAAGAAATCCACTTGTGTTTGATGATTTAAGAGTTCTAAATTGGGAGGAAAGTGGAATTTATAGAACCCCCTTGTAAAATTATGTACTGAAGGTACAAATATGTAAACTCAAGTAGTGTTTTTCATGGACCTGCCCATGCACTTTGGGTTTGCCACAGAGGAGATAGTGACAGTGAGCAAACTTGGGTTAAATAATTTTCCTGGCATTTTGAACTTGGTTTTGTCCTTTGTATGAAAATTCCAATTTACCTGTTATCTTTGTGGAGCCATCTTTCAGATCAGTTAATCTGTGCTAGGAAAATTCATTTTGTACCAGTAGTGATAATCACATAGAGCATGAAGTGACTGTTCCACTTGGACAAGAGCCTTATTGTTACTTCCAGATGTTGTCTGGGTCAGTAGTGTGGTCTTTGAGTGCACACAGGCTTTTTTCTCTAAAGAGCCCAGTGAAGTGAAGTACCACTTTCCACACATCAGCATGTGGCTGGGGTAGTGGGTGATCACAGGGAAGGTCTGCTAGTCCTTGGTTGCCTTTTGAATTTGGTGGCATTTCATGGTGTTTACTTCCAGGTAAAAGACATACAGCCTTTCCGATGAAGGCTTTTTTCTTGATTAATTAGGAGAGCCTGTTTTGTATGGACGGTGTAGTGGAAATGTCCCGTATTTATATTTGCCTCTATAGCATCCTAGTGCTGCTCTTTTTTTTTTTTTTTGATGGATATATTCAGAAAAAAACCCCAACAAAATCATTTTTACTTTAAAATAGGTAAAACATTCCAGGTATTATTATAAACTTCAAATTAATAGTTGTTGTTCTGTCTCCCAGAACAGGGCCAGCATTTCCTCCCTGGCTCCCCCAGTTCTGCCTGAAAGGACTGGTGCTGCAGCTGAGGCAGCGGCTCTGCACCTCCGTGTCCCTTCTCACTTGGCACTACTGCTGCCTGCTGCTTCCCCATCACCTTGTGCCTCTTTGCAGTGCACCCTTGCAGTTGTTAAAAAGGCATTTTTCTCATCTAGACAGCCGTTCATTGGAAATTTAATTACACTATGTCATTTCACCTCAGTGCCCTGTGCTGTCTATGTGTAATGTATGAAAACAGCCATGATTAACTCAGGAAATGTTCCCTTCCTCTGCATTTCTGTCCTGTGAGTGTTCGAGGTGAGCTCCAACATTCAGGGGCACTTCTCAAATGTGTGTTTGTTTATTGATAACACTGTAAAGGAAAAGGGTGCACAGTGAGTTCTGAGCATAGAGCGCAACAATTGTGAACAATGATATATATACCTTCTGTACCTGTAGTATGTAGTATGGCCTATTTTAATGTAGGAACAACAATTTATCCATTTGCAGCAGTAGTTTAGTTCAATTTTAGTAGCAGTCTCAAGTAGGGTATGTTGCAGTTGCCATTAAATTGAAAAGCAAACTTTTTCCATCATTGTCCTTTTTTCTTTAAACCTGTCTACTCACAGAATGCATGAGTTACTTCTGATTGAAAAAGAAGACGCATTTTAAGAGGACAGAAATAGAGTAACACATTTTGTATATTCTTTTCATAAGCAAGTATCATTTCTGGCTTAATCACATATTAATACGTCAGCTTTTTGCAGTTTTATGTAGCAAATGTTTTTTTACTGTAGTATATTAAAATTATGCTGAGATAAACCAAATAACTTTCCTTTTTCTTTTTTTTTTCTTTTTTTTTTTTTTTTACCCAAGGGAGCTACTATTAAAAGAGATGAACATACTGGTGCAATTGTGGTGGCCAGGATAATGCGTGGAGGAGCTGCAGATAGAAGTGGTAAGGTGTTGCTGTTTGGCATTAGCCATTCAAGAACTCAGAACAAGATGAGATAAAATGGCATATTTTATAGAAATTAAATACTTTGCTATCACAAACAGAAGTATTTGGGCTCTGAACAGTCTTCCAAAGTGATACTTCAATACTGCTGAAAGTATGCTGATTTTTTTCCCCAATTCAGTTGCAGCAAGGTATCTTTGAGTAAGTGCATACAGAGGGATTTTTATATATATCATGGCTTGTTTCCAATTGATGACATCTGTTTATAAATCATAGAATATGTGGAGTTGGAAGGAACCCATCAAGATCATCAGGTCCTACTCCTGTCCCTGTGTTAGACACCCCAAGAATCATTCCATGATGGCATATGCCAACCGGCTGATGGAGGAACTTGGGGTGCTGACATTATTTTATATTAGGACATCCATTTGGAGTTTCCACTGGTAGTTCTCAAAATTACAGCACATCCTTGCTTAGTTTGGGATACTCAGTGTCTGCAAAAACTTAAGCAAGGAGTCCTGAATCATACATTAAGGTGTCTCTTTTCAGTGAAGAAAATCTAGGACAGCTGTGTTTCACCCTTAGATACAGTAATGGAGTGAATCTAGTTATAGATAGATAGATAGATAGATAGATAGATAGATATAGATAGGTTAGCAAACATTTGTGCCACAAATCAGCATTCCCAGCCTTAGTGCTCTTTGCACTACTTGTACCTGTGTACCAGTAAGAAAGTAGTAGAATAGAAAAAAAGCAGAAAAATAATTGACATAGATATTTTTCAAACATCTGCATGGAAGTCTGGAAAAGTTGTAGAGAAGGTGGTACTCATTTTTAGGAGGAAGACAGGGTTAACCAACCACCTTTATTGAATTTGTCTGAGAGGACAGTAGCTGTTAGTTTACCATATATTCCTGTTTTTATATTCGAGCTTAAAGTGTATGAAAATTGGAGCTTAACATATATGAACAAGGGAGAAACAAGCTGAATGTTAATGGCAGTTTTTGTGTCATACATAGCTACAGTTTCACAGCTTCTCTTTCTTCTGTAGGGCTTATTCATGTTGGTGATGAACTGAGGGAAGTCAATGGGATTCCCGTAGATGATAAAAAGCCTGAAGAAATAATACATATTTTGGTAAATACCAATCATTTTAAAATTAATTTAGGAGAGTTAAGAAAAAGTAATGAGACCTATGATTTCTACTGTATTTCTTAGAAAAAAATATATTCTACTATAATGGCTTTTCTTCCAGTGCCATCATTTAAAAACCTGTCATTTCTCATTGAGAGATTTTCCATGCATTACATATACATGCAATTAGAGCTTACTTGTAAAGCATTAAAGACAGTAATATTGCCATAAATATGTTGCAGAGTGTTGCAGTTCGTAATCTACAGTTTTTAAGGCCCACCCTGATCTGTTGAATTCAAACTATTTTAAATGTATTAGTTAATAACTCATTAATAACTCATTGTCATTCCATGTGACAATTAATTAAAATAGGTACTAGATAGACTGTATAACTGGTATATGAAGATTTTATATGACATTGATTTACAGTACATAGCCATATATATTTATTTCTACGCTCTTCTAAACTGCACAGTCCGTAAAGCCAGCCTGATTTTTCATTATAGAAACACTATTGCAAATTAAGTAATTTAGACTTTTTCAGAAATATTTAATATTTTTACATCAAAGAAATTGATGAGGATCATGATAGCTCTGTTATTTATGCTTTAGGGTTTTCTATATACATGAATACCTTGCTGTCCTCCTGAATTGAGCAGCTGTCTCACAGTTTTGGTTCAGGAACCAAGATCATTCAAGTGCTAGCCTGCTGGCATTCATTCTTGCTTTATGGTTTCATGTTCCCTACAGAACCATAGTTTCCTTCAAAAATTAATATTTTAAAATGTCTAGAAACAAAATACCACTAGAAAAGGTGTGAACAATTTCCCCATTTACCTTTTTGAGGTACCATATAAACATCAAAAGCTAGTTAGAGCTTGTTTCAAAAGTAACAAAATTATTGATTCCAGTCCTACAGTGGGTGAAATAAGACCTTGGCTGCTGCCTGTCAAGCAGCGAGCCTTGGATCGCAGACATGTGGCGGAAGAATGTCTCGCTTGGTAGTGGACAGGCCTGTTTCCATTTTGCTTAAATCGTTGGCTGGCTGTTGCAATCTGCTCGTTTTATGAAACTTGTCGGCTGCATGCAATAGTAGCAGAGCCTCCAACTGATTAGCACTTCCTTCAATAGCAAAATGTCACTGAGGCAGTGGGAATATACTGTGGTTAATAAGTAAAATGCAGCCAGACACAGTTTAAGTGGGATATAGGGAAAGATGAATGGATGAGGTGGTTGCTGATGGCTAACTTGCTTTAAGATTTATAGCGAAGGGCTTTTTTTCCATTTAGTACACGTCGTCTATTCAAATATGTTTTGCTTTTCTAGTTTCTTAAAGTTGCCAAGTGAATAAATCCCACCCCTAATACCTCTATATGATAAATATGGCACAAGTCTGTTTGAATTTTTCTATAATTTTTTTTTTGAAAAATGAAATGTTAGTTTGATTTTTCCAGGGATGTCCAAACTGTGCCAGGAGTCCAGCAGTTGCTTCTAATATGCATACATTTAAGCTGTAGCATTTTCTCCTGCCTTCAGTACAGAGATGGAACCTCTGAACCATGCAGGTCACAGTTTTTAGCAGTCCATCTGCCGCACCAGAGAAGCAAATAAATCCAAACATTTTAAGTGGGTATTTTAATTTTTGTAATACAAAGTTTGGTTAAGTGAAGCTGTTAAACTCCAGAGATCATGCTTGGGAGAGGATAGACTCATTATATCCTTTTAAATTCATTTGAATTTCTTAATCTTCTAAGATTTCTTTGAAATGTATAGCTTAATTCTGAGTGTATTTTCCTTTCAAATGTTCACCAGGCTCAGTCTCAAGGAGCCATTACATTTAAAATTATACCCAGTGTGAAGGAAGAAATGCCAATGAAGGAAGGCAAGGTAAGCAAGACTATTTCAGAAGCCATGGCAGTAACTGTTGTGATGAGGATATGTATTTTTTGCTTGGATGACAGAACCAAGAATGTGATTTATACCTGTAGACTCAACTTTTGTAACGTGACAGTATTGTACATGTATTGAAGTGTACACTGTACATGACAGCACACTGTACTCTTCAGTACACAGGTGCTGAATTTATGAGTGGGTGTAACATGGTTCTTGAGCCTGAACTCTCGGCTGTGTAGTTGACAGGTAATCTTCCACCTTTTGCAAGGACCTGGCTTGGTTCCAATACTCCTTCCATCGTTCACAAACTAGAAGACACTTGATAGCATCTTGGTTTAACAGTATCTTCTCCTCTGTTCCTCATATGGGCACACTGTGCACCTGCCAAGTCCTGCTTGCCTTGAGTCACAGAGCCTTTGCTCCACTGAGACTGCAGTTGCAGAAGCAATGAGTTGAACATTCCCATATGAACTTCCAATGCTAGACATCCATAAGGATGTTTTGCAGAAGTAAATATTTACGTTATTTAGTTCAGTGGTTTTGAACAGTAGAAACAGAAGAGGAAGGTACCTTTGGATTGTATTTAATATTTGATTCTAAAGATCAAACTGTTTGTTCCAGATGTTTATCAGAGCCTTATTTGACTATGATCCTAATGAAGATAAAGCAATTCCTTGTAAAGAAGCTGGACTTGCTTTCAGAAAAGGAGATGTCCTTCAGATCATGAGCCAGGATGATGCAACCTGGTGGCAAGCCAAACATGAAGGTGATGCCAATCCCAGAGCAGGCTTGATCCCTTCAAAGCATTTCCAGGAGAGGTGAGCTACTGAGAAGCATAATTCCTTTATTTTTTGCAGTAAGAGAAGAGACTAATTGGTGAGTTGTTAAGTTAGCATAATTGGCATGTGTAATACTCATAGATTACATGGGTACAATAAACGTGCATTTGCAGCAGGACAACTAACTTGGAAACATGTTGCTGACATACTCTGGATTTCCTTACTTCTCTGGCTAGAATTAATAATGACAAAACCTGATAGGATTACACTGATCCAGACTGAAAGAAAAAACATATGGAAAATAGCAAATCAGTATCTGCATTCACACTGATGTACTATGCAGGAATAAGAACTGCAGCAGGTTTTGGAGACCTTACAAAAATTTTAGGCAAGATTTAATTTTTTTAGATTGTGAATAGATTGCATTGTTTTAAGTTAATTTCTTATAAAATCTTCTGTATATTTTGCAATAGTCTCATGATATTAAGTGTTTATTAATCCCAAATTTGCAGTGAAAACTGAGGAGCTTGTGTCTTTTCCCCACCACCTCCCATTTTATAGGAGATTTGCATTAAGAAGACCAGAAGTGCAGGTTCAGCCACTGAAAATTTCCAACAGAAAATCATGTAAGTCTGTTAACCTGGAATAGAAATAATACTCCACCTCTCTAACTTTTTAAAATAGCAGTTTGTTTCACCTACAGGATGCATTTCTCCCAGGCACAACGGCCTCTTGATCCCGTTGTCTGAGTAGAAAAATAAATATAAATAATGTCGTTAAAAGCTTTAAAAGAAGCTAGAAATATTCCCAGACCTCTGACTTTGTTTTTGAAGTACTGAGCGCAATTAATATTTTGATATGTAGTATTTCAAAGGTTGAAGAGTATTCTTTTCCTGTTGAAACAGTACAGAATTGGCTCATCAGTTTATGTAATTTGGACTGCATCAACACAGTGAAATTTATAGAATAAGATGAAAGGTCTGATGGTCTCCCCCTCTCTACCCCATATAGTTGATAATTTTTTGTGTTCGATGAAGCAATAGAATTTTTAAAAAGTCAGGACATTGAGTTCATTGATACACATTCACAGAATCGCTTCTTACTGCTTTTTAAACAAACTCATCCTTAATAGTCTGTTTTTAAATATGGTAATTGCACAATATAAGAAAAATAACCTCAAAGAAAGCACATACATTGAAACAAATATTTTTCTTCACTGGAATTTACATCAACATCTGTTTTAAATATTATTGCATATTTTACTTGACCTGTTATTTCTTTCAGTTGTACAGGCTCATAACAAAGTGGGCAATGTAAGAAACTGTCATGCTACAGCAGGATCTAAATCTTAAATACAAACATGATTGTGAGTTCAACTAGAAGTATTCAGAAAGTGGTCTAATATTTTCAACCACCTTTCATTATCTAACAATGAAAGAAAAAGTATGGATACTATGGCAGACAGTGGATGCTGGCACACTAAGTGCCAAACTAAATGCTTTTGACTTTAAAAACTCCTCACCAAGGTTTCTGTTGCAATTTTCCTAACTTCTTGCTATGGTTGTTGTGTTCTGAAGCTTGACAATAACAGTTATTTTTCTGATAATCTTCAATTTCTATCTTCCACTCCATTTCACTGATTGTGTGCCCTAATACTATTGTTAACTCCAAAGCCCTTGACTAGTGTTGTGATTACAGTAACAGACATTACAATTGCACTATAGCTTTTCTCTTTTACATAGATCTTAGAAACAAGAGGAGCTTCTCCAGGTTGTAGTAAATCTGTTGTTTTTCTAGGTCCTAGGTCAAGTTGCTCTGCCCCAGTTTTGGAAAAGTGTCTGATCCCAGGGTATAGCTATTTCTCTCTGCCCACTGTTCTTGAATCTGGATAATACACTCAACAAGAGCCTTCAATTAAGGTGGCACTGGTGCTTTTGAAGAGGTAAATCAGCTGCTGCAGCAACACCTCATGAATCCTTTTATAGTGGACTGCATCTTTCTAGTGACCTTCAAGTGAAAGTTTTTACAAGATGCATCTCACCCTCCCAAATGGGCAGCCTGAACTGGATTGGGAATTTCCAAAATTACAACCCAAAGAAGACCCAGAGTACAATGCCTACTGTTGTCTCTGCTTTTTCCACTGACTGCCTTAACTAGCTTGAACAGGGAGAAGAGTTCCTCTCTTTCTCCCCTTGCCTTTAAAATATGACAGAGCATGAGGGTCAAGCAGTATGCCTATTACTGTTCTCTCTTGGAATTTCTTTGAACAAAGCAAGTCTCAGCTAAATACCATCTAGAAGGCAATGGTGCCTCTTGAAGGAGGAAAGACTGCAGATGTAATGTAGGTTTGTCATTCTCTCTCTTCCTTTTTTCTTAAGACAATCTTAAGACAATCTGCTGCTATATCTGCCAGGTTTTCTTGGGAATAGGGGAAATGCTGTTCTGAGTAGAGATTCATCCCTTTGTTCAAAGACTAAACATGTTTTTAGTGCTGGGAGGGAATTCAGATCCTTCATAGAGAAGACATTTTAAAGATCAGAATTTAGCAGTAGGAAAAAACATTGTGTCTAGGATGTTGCTCAAATTGCTCTCAGGACAACCTTCCACTTGCTTGGATTTTCAAGAAGATTCTGCTGGGAAACTCTGCACCTTTGTGATCCTTCTAAAGTTAATCAGCTTTTTTTGTGTTACCAAGCATAGCAGTGAAGCTGTGAGATACGGAGGCTGTGTCTGTATTAGTGCACAGCAATCATCTTGCCAAAACTGAGAGATGCTGGAAAATCATGCATTGCTCAGCTGAACAAATAGCACAAACAGCATTCTAACAGCACCAGAAATGTGTAAGGAAGGTGGCATAGAGAACAGAAAAGTGGAAAGAACTGCTGGGTTCAATTTTTTTTTTTAACCCATATATGAAGGTGGGAAATTGATAATGCTTGATTTCTTCAGGTTTCTTTTAATCCTTCATCTTAATACAGGATTTTCCAGTGCTTGGAAAGGTAGTTATGTGGAGAGACATGTTCTGTAGATCATCCTGAACTTGCGGTATATTGAGAGGCTACTTGCAGTTGCAGTGGTTCCCATCCAGCTATGTGACCTGAATTTTCTTAGCAGTTTGGAGAAAAAAGAGCAATTTGCCAGTTGATATTATTATGGCTTCCAAAAAAGATTAAAACCTCTTAACTTCAGGAGAGCTGCTGAGAGAAGTCCCTTTCCTGACAGAGCTGGGAGTTGCACTAGGAAGCTTTCTTGACACACGGTATATAGCCGTGGTTGTTGGTCTGCTCTGTTCAGTCAACTCATTCCACAAATCCCATGTTTTGTAATGAGGAAAAAAACCTTGATACATACCTTTGTTTTTAGTAGGGAGAATTGAGGAAAAATACTCTGTTTTCTTGAATGCCCAAAAAAATGTCAGTCAACTTAGGTAGGATTCCAGGGTGGTAGTGTCCTTGTACTTGAAAATTAATCTAAATATCAGTTAAATCATATAATATGCAAGAAGTATCCTATAACTCCCTTTTTTCCTTTCTTCTCAAGCCAGTCCTGGAACTGGAAAGGACTGTTATATTTATCTATACAAAGAGCTCTCTGAAACAATGAAGAACTATTTTTGCTTTGATAATTAAGTTGTTTCAAAACCTGAAAGGAGATAGATTCGATTACTTCTGGGAAGCCTTCTTTCTGTTTCCTATTTTGAATTTTTCACTCTTTTCAGCATAGCAATGCATGTAGTTGCTAATCTTTACACATATTTGTGTATCATACATTTGGAAGCAAAATAAAAGTGGGCTCTTTTGGTGATGATCATATGCATACCCATATTGAGGAAAGAGTAAAAAATACTTTCTACAAAACTTTTTCTGCAAGAATTATTTGCACTGAAATAAACAAACCCAGTCTAGTTCTAAGTTACTAAAAAGATCGTTTTTTAATGGAAATGACAATTCTTATTTTCACTTCAATAGCCAAGTGAACTGTTCCATTGTGTCTATGTTTAAATACACATGCCTCTCCCAGCATTTAGCCCTTTTCTTGAAAGATGAAACAGAATCATTCTCACATCGTATCCATTAAAGTGAAAAACATTTCACATGTCATGTGTACACTGGAGGAGGGGGCAGAACAGTGTACACTCCATATTGAAATCACACCTTCTCATGTGCAAATGGAGAAGATGCACATTTTGATGGTATCTGGGACTGAAGTTGAAGGAAACTGGCAATGTAGGTGGAACCTGTGCTGACAAGAGGAAGATATAGAAAAAGTAGGAATAAAAAAATAAAGGGAAAAGAGAGGAAGTGAAATTTTGTATTGAGGGTGAAGAAAAGGAGAAAGTATTGCAATAAGGGCAATGGAAGAACACATGGACAAAAGCTGCCCATAAGCCTCATTAAGCAAAACCTCACAGAGGATGGGCTTTGAAGTTCTTAGATTAATGCAATTAACAGTATTATGCAGGAGCATTGCTATAGTCACTATTTCTGCAATGGTTCAGTTGCTTGTTGATTCTGTTTAAATAAAATACTAAAATATTTACTATGTAAAAGTCTTTGAAACAGTGAATGCAAAAATTACTGACAAGAGCTCTGATCTGATTTGTTTCATTGTTGTAGAAAACCTTAGCAAGTTCAACAGTAATATTTGATGCATGAGATAAGTGGCTGTTAGTTGTTCTGACCTGCTGATAAGATTGATATATTAATTCCCAGGCTTAGGTTAGTGCAGAAGTGATGGAGGAATAACAAACCAGTGAAGTATTTTCATCATTTTTTCCATACTTAACAGCAATGACTTTTCAGCAAAAAGCAGTCTTGTACATTAATACTGTGGGGAAATGATATTGGGGAAAAAATTGCAAGAACAAGCAGCATAGGAAAAACAGTAGGAAAATGGAATGAAAGTAAAGGAACAGAGTTGCATGAGACTGTGTGAGGAGGACTAACCCTGCACATGCTGGGATGGTGAATGAGCCATATACCTGAGTGAGTGTGAGGGAGCTCTCTGGGATACAGAGGGAGGTTCTGCAGATGTGTCTGCCTACGTGCAATTGGCTTTTGTGTGTCTGAGCTTGTGAGCCACTGCTGAATGCCACCTCCGTGGAAACTTGCTCACCTGATATTCCTCAGTAATACTTAACAGCATTCCTGGCTTTAGGTGATCATCTTAGCTTGGACAGCTTGTCAGCCGGAGCTGCCTCTGTGAGTTTCTCCTGTTGCTGCATGCTGGCTAAATTGGAGTGACATGAGACTTTGTACAGGGAACAATTATTTGTTTAATAGCTCCCACAGTCTGCTAACTTCCATACAAAGACTAGTCATGCTCTGACTGCAATAGATATTGCCAACAGGTTTGGGCATTCTTGCATGTGTAGCTTACTTTAGTTTGTAGGCAAAAGTGATAACCTAGTGTTTTTTTAAGGGAAAAGATTCTTTGAATAACAACCAAATAACTTACTATTCTGCAGTTGTTATAAACTGCAATAATCAGGCAAGAAATTATATTCCTTCAGTATAATTTTGGTTTCACAGTGGTTACTGTGTTTATTCTTATATTACGTATGTGTTGTCTCTGATGAAAATGACTGGTAACTTTATATTTTATACTAGTGTGGCCTGTAAGCTCTGTCAACTTGTGCACTGTGTTCATATGTATATGTGTATACCCATACCCTGTGTGTACAGTTTAATATATATGTAGCATATATGACAGAGTTGTTCAGAGATGTCTTTTCCATGAAAATACATTCGTTCTATGTACTTAATGCTAAATGTAAACGCTTACTGTGATAAAGCCATCATCATATAGTTTTTCTAAGACTTAAAACCCATTTTACTTTCAATTTTGATTTATGAGATATGATTGGCATTGTATGAGCAAGAGGAAGGACTTAACTGCAGCCAAATGGTGTTCATTCAAACGAGATGTAACCCAGTTTAGCCATAGTTGGGTGTCTTTTGAATTGAAGATTATGTTCTGCCAACAAAAAAATTTAAACAGGCTAAAAGAATAAATGCTTTGTACTGCTTGTATTTGAAGACCAAACATTTAGGATAAATGTATAGTAGGATTCTTTGTGCTTTTTATAATTGCTGCACAATCTTAACTCTGCCTTTCTTCTCAGTATTTTTCTGTGTTCATATTTGAAACTTGATTGCCCACCTGCAGGTAGTTACAAGTACAAACAAAAAATAAACCAGACCTATAGAGTTAAATTAGCACATTAGCATTTTTGTTCAGAAGTTTCCTGTCCTTACAAATCTTAACTTCCTGCTACCACAGAGAAATTAAGGAAACCTGAAGCTGGATGACATTTGAGTCAAGTTCACATGAGACAGAACTGGAAATGGATCTGTCCTTCACTGCAAGACTATCCTTCTTCATTTTCCAAATTATCTTTGTAGAGATATTATTATCTGATTGTATTAAATTTGATCATCTTAAATTTCCTATTGCATGAACATAAGTTATCATTCAATCTACAAAACTCCAGAGCATAAAAACCTGCAAAATAGTATAAATGTTGATTGCTATGTGGGGCTGTTCATCACTAAAAAATGAAGAGTGTTTAATATATTCACTGTAATGCTAACTATGGTACATCACAATTTCTTGCTTACTAAAGTATAGTTTAAGTAATAATGCAACTTGCTTGTGATAAGAAACTAGAACAGAGCTGCTGGATCAAATTTTAGATTGAGAAACATTTAAGTAAAATTGCTTGCTGGAAATATTTTTGAAAGAAAGTCAAGAAAAGCAAAATATCTTAATCTGATGCTGGGCTGTTCCAAAGAGTTGAGAATGTTCTTGGAAGTGGCTCTGGTTTTAAGCTTCCTAAGTAGTATAATTTAGGTGAGGCCCCCAAAAACCTAATCTTGATTACATTTCAGTTAAAATACATACAAAAACACAGTGTATATGATACTGGTTTTCATTGTTATAGTTTAGCATTATTTGCTACACTGAAATCTTTCTAAAATGAATAAAACCACCTAAGCTTCCATTGCGCTTGTGTTTCCTATTTCTTTTTTCCCATTTGTCTTGTTACAACTTTGTTGTCATTTCATAAACCTGTTTCATGACTATTTTCTTTGGAACTTCCTCTCCCTTCTTACCACAATACATTTAATTGGTTGTATTTCTTCTTTACTCAGTGTTTTATTTGTTCCATGTTGCCTTATGGTTTGGGTTTGTTTTTTTTTTTTTCATTTTGTTACTGCTCTTGTTTTCCTACTTCCCATCAGATTTCCTCCTCTTTAGACTTTGACCTCTTTCAGTCTTTGATTTGTCCCTTCCAGCTGAAGACCTTTCCTTTCTCTGCCCACTTCCATTTAGTGAAACTGTATTTGCCCCAGTTTTTCATGTCTCAAAACTTTGGAACTTTAGGCACATACTTGCTGCATGCATACAGCTGCTTCAGATGCACAGAGCTGTATTTAGTAGTGCATCACAATACAAAGTTTCCTGGCAAGTAACCTCTGACTTTACTAGGGATAGGCAAGAGCTCTGGTAAAGGTCCTTGTAAAGTTCAAACTGGAAGCTACATGCTGATAACTGTTTATAGCTGCATTAAGCTATGAAAACCCAGTGATTTCCAAGATCTTTCCATTATATATTTTCAACCTTAAGAGTAGCCCAAGAAAGTTAAGAGCAGTATTAAGAAGGAAAATTTTTAACAAAACACAAGAAGTTCAGAATGCCTTTATCTCAACATTAAACCTCAACTTGTAGATGTTTTGGCTTGTGCTTTCTGGGTTCAGCTGACTCACTTGGGAAGCCTAATGTCTTTCATTTATGGATGACCATGTTCCCTTTCCTGGCAGGGGTAGCCCAGAAGCCTGGATTCCTTTGCGTGTTCTCAGCCCTGATGCTGTAACTCCACCATGTACCACACCTGCAGGACTCCTGTGAGGTCTGCAGTGGTCAGGGTTGAGCGAGTACAGACCTCTGTCCATGTGTACATAGCGACCTCCTTTGCTCCTGGTCTGGGTTTTCATGTTCATAAATGAGGGTTTACATGTTACCAGTGTGAGAATACCAGACAGTATTTTAAAATGCACAGTCATTAGTTAAGTCAAATAACTTTGTTGAATTCAAGAAACTTTTAAAATCTATTTATATGAATTGGCCTTGAGCATTAGTGACTTGTTTTCAGGAGATACATTGCAGTCTACTGAAAGTCATGGAAATGGAAATGCAGAAAAATTTGTCGTACATCACAGAGAAGGAGAAAAGAGTTAGTACCTGGAAGCCAGCCTGCCATTCTAGATCCAGCTTTAGGCCATTTGTCAAGAACTGGGAGCTTATAAGCTCAAGAGAGAAAAATGGATCCAATGCTTTCACCTTCAACTCACAAAACTGGCTACACTCTTTTAAGGCACCAGATGTGGTCAACCAAGGAGTGTTCACCTTAGAGGACTTCCCAGCCAACTTAAACCATATGGTTGCCTTGACCGTAGAAATAAACTTTAAATAAGGTTCAGAAAAGTTTTCCAAATTAATATTTTAAAATGTATGTCCTCAAGAAAAATGGTACCAAAAAGTACAAAATAGTATTTTTCCTGTGGCAGAAGAGACTGTTATGTCCATTTCATGACATGAAATGAGAAGAGCTCTTCCATGTGGACGTACATGCTGGAGAATTTTGACCTAGCTTTTGTTTTGTACATTAGTTATGCATAAAAGATTGTAAAACAGCTCTTGAATAATTTTTCACATTTTGAGAAAATACATGCTTCACGGAAAGTCTTTAAAATTATTATATTTTAGGCCTATTTATTCACATTATAAATTTGAATGAGAAGTAGATTGTTAAATCTCTCTATAAATCTTAACCTTAGTATATAATATCTTTGTGAACAAAAAATTCATTATATTTATCTTGCTTTTCTGTATAACCCTAAAGGTGATAACAAAAATATATGTTTTCTACTATCAAGGCAGCAGAAATTTATTGATTCACTATAGGTACGGAGAAAGTCTTATGTAGATCTATTAAATTAGGATAATGTCAGAGAAGAGATTATAAGAGTATATGAATTCTTTCAGCAGGTTTTCAGCTGCAATTGTAGACTCTCCAAAAAAAAAGAAAAAAAAAAAAACCATAGCCAAAAATCCTTTTCAAAATCCATCTTGAAGGGCAGTCCCAGCTCTTACTGTAAGTGCAGAAAAATACTAAGATCATGTTCATGGTAGTGATTCTTAGAAATTCTAGGTTAAGACTGGTTAATTGGAACTAACAAACTTTGCATTTAATACCGAAGAGATCTTCCATGACAATGGGGTAAGGTTATTTCTATCAAATGAATAGTGGAAGAATCACATATGGGAATTTAAAGTGCACATAGTATTTCAATGCCTTTTTACATCCTTTTCTGAGTGTAGTTAAACTCACTACTGGTATGTTGGTATATGCCTCAATATAATAGGTACTGTCAAGAGAATTTGAGAGTAGCTTACATACCTGAATTTTTTCCTATTTATGAAGTATTAAACAATAATACTTTGTCTTTTTGGCTGTTCTAAGATGAGGAAGCGGTTGAGTGTGGTAGGTGCATTTTTCTTCTTCGATTTAACTTTTCTTTCTTAAGTTATGTTTTCACTCCATTTAATGATTTCCTTTCCTATTTCTCCTTTGTGCTTCTCAGAGGAAATTGAAGGTACATGTATAAAAGTTTCCCTGAATAGCCCAATAATTTTATTTAGAGAACATGTGTTTAGAATTAAATTGAATATAGTCCAGTATTTCTAGGAGATGTTATACATATGATGCTTTTATATTGCCGCCAAATACATTGAATCATGTTTTAAAGTAGATAAAAATACCAGAATATTCCTAGTTGCTTCATTTAATGATCAGCAATTTGAACTGCTTTTTTAAACTGCTTTCTCTCTCCTGAACTTCTGCAAGATATGTATAGAAAAGCAGTATGAAAGAATAATACTGGCAGCACTTGGGTGGGCTGGGATGGAGAGAGATGGTTCCGAGTTAATTACATGGCCATGAGAGGTCTTGAGCTTGTAACTAATACTGACAGACTATTTCTCTGAAGTGGTAGAAGGTTCATCTATGTGGTGTCATTGTTACTGTTTTCCCTCTGAGTTTCCCTCTGAGTGTAGCCAGTTATTGTTATGTTTGCAGCATATGTTAAAGTAATAGCAGCTGATCTCTTGTGTTTTTTTGTTTGGTTTCTTTGGTTTGGGTTTGTTTTGTTTTTGTTGTTTTTTTTTTTTTACTTAAGAGGCTTTTGTTTATAAAAGCATTAGAAACTGTAGCTCATATTTTTGATCAAAGGGCCTCTGGCATGTAAAAATATACATTATAGCTATATTATATTAAATGAGAGGATGTGTTTTTGATCAAAAACCTTTCTGTCTAATCCAGTGAGCCAAAACATAAAGCTAAAGTTTGATAATGTATAGTTTACAAAAAAGTTTGATTTACATCAAATTGTTTTGCTTTAAGTGGCATATTTTCTATTAACTGATAAAACGTGAATAATACAGTGTTAGAATTTTTTTTAGAATGTTTGTTGTCATCACAACTTTTGCTTGAAAAGGTAAAAAGATCAGTGTGCATGCTGCAAAATCCAAGAATATCTCCAGCTAAAATATAAAACAATAGATATTGTTTTATGTTTTTGAACAAATGGCTTATTGAAGGCTTTTTAATGCTATTCTTTGTACAGTTGTCATTTTAAAAATAATTTCTTCTGTATTTTTTGCTGGGCTTCTAACTATTCTGCTTTATTTCTTGGCTCTTATTCTGTATGCTTTTACCCTTCGTCCAGAAGATGCTGAATGTGCTGGTCACAACAGTGGATCCTATCTAGGTGAGCAAGTAGTTACAAAAGACAATTTTGTTCCTTTCTTTCAGCTTCTTTTCCCTGGAGCTACTGTGTCCACTTTGCTTTTGGGGGTATTCTGCATACAAATGTCCTTACTCTGCATGACAGATGCATGAATGTTAAGGTTTTAAATATGGCTCATTGGATTTGACATAAAGGGTTTATGTAGTGTATGCATTTACCTGGTTAAACATAGGCTAATAAAATACTGATTGACCTTAAAGTCAAAATTTTTAAAGTACGTGAAGCAAGCTATGTGTTTAATGAAACAAAAAGGTTGCTGTATCATAAAAAATTATTTAAAGACACTCTAAAGGTTTTATTCAAGTTTTGTGTACGCATTTTTTCTTTGTACATGTCTATCTAACCATTTTGGAAGGATTCAGTAAGAATACAGAGCAAATTTGCAGTCACCATTTTTTTTTTTTCCACATTACAAAATATCAGTCATAATAACTCAGTAGCTTAAATTTAGCTTTAAAGCTGGTCTGAGCTCAATGTATCATTATGGGGAATGGGGAAGAGGAGGGGCAAAAGTCCTTCGGCTTCATTTTCAAGATTCCAAATTTCAAACAAAAGTAACATTTAAAAAAGGTGACTGTTCCATGATATGTTTCAACTTTTTAATTTGTGCCATTTTGAAACCTATCTAAAAATATTTTAGTTGAAGCTGTCCAGAATTTCTGCCAGCTGAAGGATGGCTGGAACAGATTTTGTGGCAACCAGCCCTTTTCCCAAGACTTTCGTCCTCCTACTGCAAGAGGAGTGGGGAGAAACTTGTCAAAGTACTTTAGTATTTCCAAGCCAGTGGGCTCACTGAAACATCCTAGACCAATTGGAAATTGGAGTTGTTTTCACATTGTGCTTTAATGGTTTTAAATGTGGTATATAATCTACATCAGGTACACACAGAGTATATCATTGAAAGAACTCTGACCTGTTTACAAAACCTTAGTGTGGTATAATTCCGTCCTGTGCTTGTGGAACTTGTGAGTATCTGATCATGCTGAAAATACAGTTCTTACCTTTGTTAAGTAATCAACTAAGTTCACGTTGAATTGCAATTGTATTGAAATATTGTGTATGTTTGGCAAATGATAATTTGGTTGTGATTCCAGATGAAATTAATTTTCCTTATCAAATAATTTCTTTGAAACATGAGAAACATGAACCGTTCCCCCACCCCCCCACCAAATCCTTTCTTTCTATATGTAAATACATACTTCATTAATTCTTAGGGTGAGACTATCATGGTTTTGCAATCAGATCTTAGTGGGCTGCTGCTTTATTTGAGAATGAAGGTAGCAAAACAAAATCTACATTTTCTAGGTACTGTAGCCTTTTTCACTGGAACATTTTAGTCCATAGTTACCAAAAAGACATGACCATTTTAGGAAGGAGGCATCTTGAGGAAGAAGCTACTGTTGTCCCAGAAGCAAAGAACAAAATATCAAGATGCGTTGTAGTTTACTTAGGCAAAACTTGACAAAAATTATTCAGAATTGCTAAGTACAGTTCAGGCAATGGTTTCTTTCTTGAGAGTTTCCATGTAGTGGAATGTCAGCAGTCCAGAGATGGTACCTTCAGCCATCTCATGCTGGGTGTGTGGTTTTGGAATGAGATGTCAGAGAGGAGAGTCAGAAGGCAGAAAAACTAATGTTAGGACCAGTTTTGGGCTAAGGACACATATTCACTGAGTGTGAATAAGTAGCTTTTTGGCTTAGAAATTAGAGGTTCCTTGGAACTCTTCACTAAGAATAATTTGTTTAAAATTTTCCTATCTTAAGAACAAGCAGGTAGGCTTTTGACAGTTGATGTTATCATTCTTTTGCATGCAACAACAGGACACAGTGATTTATAATTCGATCACTCTGTGAACACCCGACCCTCTCTGAAAGGATATGTACTTCACACACATACAAGGTCGTCATGAGGAGCACAAGAGGAAACTGTTCAGAAGGCAGAATGTCTGAACCATTTTGGGTCAAATCTTTTATATGCAAGGCTATACTGCTATTAATTTGAACCTTCTCCTCTAAAGTGACTCAGATAAATTTAATGATTTTTCACCAAATTCTAATATTTAAGCCACAGTATGGTATTGTATGTTTCTGCTGTAATTTCCTGAGGAATTGCTGAGGAAAACGTTAGGAGTTTGCCTTTGCCAAGCTTAAATTCTGGTTACATTGCTTGAACCTTTATGAACATACAATAAATATAGATGAATATCATCTGTTTACTATTCTCAATTTTGTCTTTAAAATCCAGACATAATCTAAATTTTTATTAACCCTGTCTAAATGTGCAAGCTGGGAATCAGTCCAGAAGCAAGCATAGTAAGAAGTCTGCTCTGTGTTTGTGCAGTTCCTGTGTAACAATAGAAATCCTCAGTATACAAGCCAATGTAAAAAGAATACCAATATTTTGGGAGGAAAATAATATCCAGAAATATCTAGTAAAAATACTATGTTTATACAAACCTAGATAATGATCATGGTACCAAACTTACTTTTGTCAGTAATATGAATACAAAAGGTGCTCTTAAATGCATTTACAATTAAATAGAAGTTGTTTACTCAATATGAAATTAAATTCAGTGAAGAACATATGTAATTTAAACATGTACTTAAGCACTGATTTTAATGAATGAAAAATAACAAAAGTCCATGTAAGTGCTTTATAGCATTCTGGAGTCTTACTTGTGAATTTATGAAGGATGCACGAATTTATATTTTATTATTTCCTGTTAGTGTAGTCTGTCTGAATTTGAGAAATTAATTTTCTGGTTTTATTAGTATATTTGGACTGAAATTTACACAACATGGTTGAAATCTCATTCTTCAGAATTCTGTCATTAAATGTAAATAAGCACAGCTATTTGCATCATCATCCTTTTAAAATATTGCAAGGCAGGCAGGTTCACACATGGTGTGTTTTCAGTTTGGATTCTGTGTGAGACCCCAGTGGATGTCTCTGTGTAAGTGTAAAGATGTTGTTCCGAGATGACAAAATGTATACTGCTAATGGTTAAATCAAACTTTTCTGCTAAGGTGTTTTTTTCATTCTTAGAGATCTAAGTGATTTCTCTTTGATTGTTGGACCTTAATTAAGTTTATTAGTAATGATTTTTTATTTCATATTGAGAAGTATAAGTTTTGAAGACATCAGTAGTTTGAGAACATTTGTTCTTAATATTTTCTACCCAGAGCCTGCTCTTATTTCACGAAATCTGTTACATTCCAACAGCAGTTTATGGGTTTGCATGTTCAGTAAGCTCCTAGACGTGTAGCTGTAACCAGTGAGCTGGTGCAAGCTTCTCAGTGTTCAGGAGATTATGTCACTTTAGTGATAGAATTTTCCCCTTTTATTTTATAGTCTGCATACTTGGCAGCTAAGGTTAATCTCTGCTGATACCCATATTCCACAGACAGCGTAGCCTGCAGCTCCTTTCATATTCATCAAGGTTTATATTATCAAATATTCTAGGCAAGCTATACATTTTCCTTTTGTTCTTTATAGAAATTTACTTTTAACCTGAATCATTTCATAGAAACCTTTTCTGCTGCATATTAGTATTGGGTTTGATTCTCTGTAGTAATCAGCACTGTATTTTTAATGATGTTCTATTGTTAATTTAAATATATGAAGTTTGGTTTTCATGTTTTCAAAACTATAAAATATGCAAACATTAGTAGAATATTTTTTGCCTTTTAATAGATGTTTTTATTCCTTAAAAGTACAACATTGTTTCAGTTCAGTTTAATATTTTTGTGCAGTCATAGTTCCCAACATAAAATGCAATTACAAATGCAGACATTCAATAGAACATATTTTTTAGCATTTCTATAAAACAGCTTCTAGGTCACAGTAAAGTTAAGCCATATATGAGAGGACATATAATGGCAGATGGTGAGCAATGAAGATGCTTTCAGGAATGCAGCAGCAGTATCACAGAAGTGTTGGATATATTTGAAACATCCTTCCTCTTGGAACCGTATGTTTTCCTTGGGTTTAAATGCTATTTAAAGCAAACTTTCTTGAGAGTCTGTATGGGCTATTCAGATGGACTTTGAAGAACAGTTTGAAAAACTTTCAAATGAACAATAGTCATAAAGTGGTGAAGCAAACAGCTATCACAAACTTTTAATAGTCAGTAGTTTCACAGAGCATCTTCACCAGCACACTGCAGAGAAGCCAGCCTTACTCTGGTTTCTGTTTTTCTCATGTTTGTTCTTTTTAATTAGTATATTTTATTTTCTGTAATGTCTAGGTTCTGGTTGAACTTCTTGTTGAGCTTTCTTAATATCCATTAAGACAATATTACTATTTTACCAATTAGTTTCACTGGCAGAAATCTCAAATATTTTATTCAAGGAAACACATGTTAGCAGCGGAATCATATCACCTGACTCTTTGTTATGTTTTCTGTGGAGCCTTTGTGAAAGGGACAAATCAGCCTGAAGACAGAGCCTGAAAGATTTTCTCCTTTTTTCAAGGAGTGGAAGAAATAAAATTCTTAAATAATTTACCACCTGATAGTTTGCTAATGAGATCTGAATAAATTGGTTGGAGAAAAGAGGAACAAGTTACAAATGTTCTTACCAAAACCTAAAAGTGGAGATTGAATTGATAGGAAGATTTTGCAGAAAAAATACTTTTCCTAAAGATTGCACAGTTCGCCATTTAAGTGGAGGTTGAGAAGCTGTTCTAATGGCATTTTGAGACAGCTGATCAGGGGCATGGAGCTGTTGTTAATTGTAAGGTTAACACCAAACTGGAATGGAGACCATTGATGTAGCTTCATTTGATCATTATTCTTACTTCTTTACCTTTTCCAGATACATGGATTCTTAGTCATGTAACAAAGCTCTTAATTTTATAAACCATTTAGTAGTCAATGGTGAAGAATTAGTCTTTATTTTTTCTCTATTTTTTGTTTTTCCATAAAATAATTATAAAGGAAAAAAATGCAACAAACAGAATAATTTTCAGGGTTTTGGGCAAATTTTTTTGTTGGTGTTTGGGTTTTTTAAATCAGGAGCATTTTAGATGAGGCCTCAGGAAACTTGTAACTTACTTCATGTGTCTGTAGTCTGTATTGCTAAAGCTACTTTTAACCTTTCTTTATATAGCTGTCTATACACTTAGGCATAGTTGTGATCAAGAGAACATCCTTGTGTCGTGATGGACTTCACCTTAGGGCAGGCAAGATCTCCCAGGCCCTCTTGTGGGTGTGTAAGCTCTCCAATAGAGCATTTCTGTTTTTGACTGCAGTCACTTCAATGTCAGTGTTATTTAAATAATAAAATAACATAACCTAGTCTATTTCATTATGTTTTCATATCTCATATTTTGATATTTTTTCTATGTCAGTCCACCTCCTACTTAGTCTAGACTAGACTGTACTTCTTAAAAATATCATCTGCCCTTTCTGTGGGTGCTAGCTCTTCTCCTTTGTCATAGATTTTCAGTTTACTTATTCATATTTTGAATATAAATGGGTTGGCATCATGGTATTCTCAAACAATTTTTTCTTCACCTTTTGTGTTTATGCTTGTGTTGTAGATTCCCACAGGTATAGGGGCTGACATCAATTAAATAACTTTGTTAACATCCTCTATGGTCTAGGTTCTGTGATGATTTATGTTCAATGAAACTGTATGTGTGCAAAAAGCTAAGCCTATAACTTAGCCTTGTAGCATTTTTCTTTAAATCTGGTGCTAAATATTTGCAGAACTGAATCTTGAACTTGTACAATATTAGCTTTGAAGAAGAAATTATAATATGACTACTTCTCAAACACCTAAACATAAGTGCTATTATAAGAATATGAAAACATTTTGCTGAAAATCTGGGGTCACCAAAAGTTTACACATTTACTGTCCCATGAAGTGTTCTGGGGAAAAAACACCAACAACTTTTCCAGTATTTAAAGTATAGCTTGTGTTTTACTCTACTACCACCAGACAGTGAAATCAGCTTTGCAGTCTTCGCAGTCTTTCCTATACTTCCTTATAGAATAAAATCAGTGTTGTAGAGATACCAGTAAAATTTAATGTAATGCAATATAAAGGATTTATTTTAAAAACTCTAAGGTAATCATTAACAGAGGACTAAATTAGTTTTTAACATGTAGTGTAAAATGGGTTTTTTGTGCTGTTCTGCTTGAAAATGCCAATGATTTTCTCCTTTGAGAGTGCTTAAAAGCTATGGGAAATTCCATGTCTTCTTGTCGTGGCACAATAGATACCACACAGTTGATGCAATTATAGATTTAATAGCAATATTAACTTTTAATTTCATAATATGGATACTGTATTGTCTAAGATGTTTCTAGTAGTTTGTAATTTAACTATGAGTGCTTGGATTGACTATTAAACATACTCAGGAAAGGTTTAATGCACTTTTTTAATACGCCATCAGCATGGAGCTAAGCACAAGAGAATTGTTCAAGGAGTTAATTCTCATAAATCCATTCAACCACCAGATGTGTTTCTGTCCTATGCTGTATTTGATGTCTGTGTGCCATGGTGATTTAATAGACATGCATTAGATGTGGTATGAGACTCCAGCTTGCATGAATTGCTTTGTGTATATATATCAATTTATAAGATACTCAAATTGTCTAAATAATCTAAATATATTAACAATTTATTAACAATTTTTGATAGCAATTATATTTTGCAGTTTGTTGTTGCAAAGGGTATGTTTTTATTGGTAATCTTAATTTTGCAGTTTAAATAGGTACCTGATATAGTTTAAAAACTTGGGAAATGTCATTCTAATGACCTGGCTTATTAAACATATAATACACTTTTTATTCCATGCTCCAATCCTTGAATGCTTGGAAGAGACTGTTTTCAAATGTTTTAAGAAGACTTATTTTCTTACTTTGAAAAAACCCTGTTCTTACTGCAGCTGGTTTTAGAAGAAGCTTTCGTCTTAGCAGAAAAGATAAAAAAACAAACAAGTCCATGTATGAGTGCAAGAAGAGTGATCAGTATGATACAGCAGATATCCCAACCTATGAAGAAGTTGCAAAATATAGACGACAACCTAATGACAAATACAGGCTTGTTGTTTTGGTTGGTAAGTTGTTTTCTTTATTTTTGACCTGCTAAAACAGAAACCTGCTGATTAGCACAATGCTTACCAGAAAGACATTTAGATTTGAAGGGATCTCAGGAGTTCACCTGGTCCAGCCTCCCACTGCATGAGATCAACACCAGGTTCTGAATGGGTTGCTGATGGCAGCAGCTTTGGGAACCTGTCTTCCCATCATGTCTTCCCTGTCTTACCTCACGCCTCAGTTAAGAGGTGGCTTCCATCTTTTCAGTGAGTGTCAGAAGGTTCCTGGTGGGTCCCCCCCAAGACATCTCTTCCCCAAGCCAGGCAAGCCCAAATCCGTCAGTCTCTCTTACAGGTTCAGTTCCCGACCATCTTCGAGGTCTCTGATGCCTTTGATTCAGTTTATCAACAGTATTTTAGTGCAGGGCTTGTTGTGGACAGAGTATTCCTCACAAGGGACTGACAAGTGCTGAGTGAAGGGGAAGAATCATTCCCCTCTATCTATGGGCCAGGCTCTTGCTGGTACAGCCCAGTCCCCTGTTACCCTTCATTGCTGCAGCGAGCGCTGGGGACTCATGCTCAGCTCTGCCCACCTGAACCCCAAGGCCCTTGTCATCCAGCCTGTCAGTCCCCAGCCTGTAATGCAGAACTTTATCCTCATCAAATTTCACTAAGTTCTGCCAGCCTATGCCTGGAGCTCTCTGGATGGAAGTCCTGCCCTTGAGCAAGTCACTTGTATCACCCATCTTACCATGGGCAAGCTTTGTAAGGGCCCACCCTGTGTTGTTGGTATGGATGTGAAACCGAGTATGTCCCAGGGAACTCCCCTTATAATGAGTCATAGAGCACAGACCTATAACCCCTTCCCTTTGAACATGCTCCATTTTTTCACCTGTCCACTTTTCTAGACAGGATGTCTTAACTTGCATAGAAGGATGCTTTAGGAGATTGTGTTTAAAGCTTTCCTAAACCAAGGGGAGATGACATTAAAATACAGCTACCATGGTTACAAGTCTGAATGTGGCAGTCAAGCTGTACTAAAACTCAAAAGAATTATGTTGATATTCCACTCTTAATGATCAATCAATATATCTATGTGGAAAAAAAACCCAAAAGAACAGGATAAGTACCTGAGGTCAACGAAGACAGACAATAAAAGTGGAGAGAAACAAAATCACCTACTGAGTTAGAAAAAGTAAATGGACAAGTAGTAAGAAAGGTGGATGCAATGTGGACCTCTGTAGGCCAAGTATGAATATAAGCACAGCTGCAGAAGACTCAACATATTATCCTTAGTCAGCTTTCTGTTCTTCTATAATCTGTCATGGCTTCCTCACAGCATTTATTGTATAATCAAAATGCTTTGCTTCAGTCTCCCAGAAAGAGGAAGTGCATTACCTTAAGCTTTTCAAAGGTAACAATTGGAGTACCAATGAGTAATGAGTAACCATTGCTATGAGTGAGTAATGTCTTGTAGATTATCATTTCCTTGGCAGTAACACATAGGCTGATTCTTCATTAGTAAAATTTCCTCCATTCTGAAGGAATGGAGGCAGAATGAAGGCAGAGCAGGGAAATATGACCCTCTATCAGGGACTGTTAGGAACTGTTGAGTAGCTGTGTTTTTATATCGCTCATATCCAAGGGAACATGAAATTGAGTTTTTAATAAACAGTTTTGTCACTCTCCCGCACTAAAAATCAGCCACCTACTAGTGTGATCACTGTGAGATTTTGGGTTATATACAACAAGTAATAACATGGTTGAGTTGATTTTACAGTTACATCAACAGAGTGTAGTGCAAAAGTGTGATAAGTAGACTTTTTATAACAAATTGCATATGTCTGATCTAAGGAATGCCTAGAGATTCCATTTGATTTTTGTTGTAATAAATCAAATGAAGAAAGAGTGCTTTTTCAGTAACAAAAGCAATTCAAAAATTTATTGCGGACTTCAGTAATTCTAATGTTTTTTCTCTGGATATTAAGAGCAGCTTAAGTCTAGCCAATACCATAAAAATGTCTTGGGCAAAATGTGGAAAAAACTAGCAGAGCTAAGCAATACAGGTATAGTAGAAGCAAACACATTTTAAAAGCTTTTTGTATGCCAGTAGCAGCATTCCATATAATACATTGAATATAGTAGTACTAGGAAAGAAAGGAACATATAATTAATTTATAGCTATAATTGGTGGAGGCTCTAGATGTCTGTTGTGTTATGCTGGGTCTAAATATATTATTTACTGTTTAGAAGGGGACATTTAGGTTTGGTTTTCCCCCCTTTTTTTAGGGGAAGGGAGTTTGACAGCTTTAAAACAAATTTCACTTCATTTTGAATTGGTCTAGTCTAATTTAAAGAACACAAATTGCACACACAGTAATTTCAGTGCCCTGTTGTGTGATACACACTACTCTCAGGTTCAGCTCAATGTACCAGTTTGTCAAGATTTTACCTTGCCTGCAAATGTAAGTTCACTAATAAAGCCCTGCAAATCCTTGGGGCTAAAATAACATCATCTGAAGCAGTAATTATACAAATATTTCTGTGTGCTTTTAATTGTTAGAATTGTGATGAGTCTGCTAAAAACAAAATTATCCAATATTATGTCATCAGTCTGCTTCTAGTAACTTACTGTTCCCAAGCTGCCAAGAAATCCTTAGTCTTCCACCACAAATGCTGCCTGCATCCTAAGCGTTACATACCTCACAGCCCCATCAGACCAAGGTAGAATATTTTAATATGACTTGTATTATTTAGACACTAGAATTTTCATTTATATTAGTGAGGGAAAAGCCCTGCTCACAAAGTCTTCTGCTCTGGTTAATTTAAAGAGCCAGAGTAGCATAAATTTTATTTCCTTAGAGTTAGAATGAATGTGCTACATGCAATAACTTTATCTGGCATTGTTTCAGCTAAGTCAGAGCTTTCTGAACGGGCAGGATGAAGTGAAGTTGTCAGTAACAAACCATGAGCACTTGTCCCCCAGAACACACACTGTTCTGTGCATTCAATGTGATCACTGGAGGTGTGCAGAGCCTTTCAGGTGCTGTGGTCACCCATGGTGATGCCTCTGTCCAAAGTGGGCAGTGGTGGAAACAAGGACCAGAGGTGTACAACCATAAAGGAGAAGTTGTTACTGGTGTCTGACATGATCAGAAAAACCTCTGTCTCTGAATGAGACTGTCAGTACTTCCCACAAAGATGTGCTTCTGGTCACTACTGCAAAGAAAATCTGGAAGTGGAAAAGCTCTCCATTTGTTGTATTTTTTAAAATCCATCACCTCTGGTTTTACCATGAAGGAGTTATGATGAGGCCAGATTTATTTCAGAGCAAAGGAGGATGAAATGAAAGGGCCTTTTAACTCTCCACCTCTCCTGACTCTAGCTTTAACATGTTCAGTGGCTTGCAGAGTCTTACTTGATCTACAGCAGTAGTGCAGGAAATGGCCTACCATGGCCATGCTACTTCCAGTCAACTAACAGGACAATGAAGAAAGAGACCTATAATTGCTATGTGCATTAAAACTTCCTGACTGAAGGCATGGGAAGGTTAGCAAGGTTCAGGAACAAATACACAGGATGTGACATAGTGCCTGGCATTGCCCATAAGAACACCAGTATGAACTCACTGATCCTACTTCAGTGAACTGCAGATCTCAAAGTACACTCCCACTACTCGTTAAAATGTACAGAAACACAAGAAAATGAGGTTCTCCTTTCCTACCACACTGAGCTGCAGTCAGACATGCATGTGCAGCCATTGCATTATACTGTACTAGGAACTGAGCCACAGAGGCTCTCTCAAGGCATGTCTCCTACTGGGTTTTTGTGATCCCAGCAGGGACATTGTCATCTAACTCACAAAATCTTTTCTGAAAGACTACTTTCCTTTTCTTTTCTTTCCAAAAGACTACTAGGAGCTCATTATCTGTCTGTGAGTGAAGAATGGCTGGTTGACTTAAACCTCCCAAGACCTAAACTTACAGTTTTGTCAGTTTTCTTCAGACGTGTCTGAGTGGTACAAAATTTAGTGCAAGTTTTAATGATTGGTAGTTTAATTCTGCAGATGTCTCTCAATAAATTGAGGTAGGCACTGAAGTCCACTTGTGCAGGATTTGACCATTAACATGACTTAACATGCAACAGCAAACAGCACAAATGTTCCTTTAAAAAAGTAAGCAAAGTATCTCTAAACCTGTCAGCATAACGGTAAATATTGCTGCCTGGGGTGATTTATAGTAAACCAAAACTACACTACAGACATGGATCCTGCATGCCTTATATTTGACTATAAGAATCAGGATTATCCTTTTAAATCCTGACACTTTATTCTCTTTTTGAGTTCAAATTGTGTTCAGATTCATAACTATTAGAAACTGGCATCTTTCTCTGCTGCATGAAAACGAAAAGAATATTTAGAAAGGAACTGTATATTAACTTGGGAGAGGTAGTATAAAAATTCACATAATGGATGGTTTTGCTGAGCTGGAATCAGCCTTCAGTGTCCATATGCTGCAGTTATGAGAACTCTGTGACGACAGCACTGAAAAAGAAGACTCTACACCTTTCAGTAGTTCAATTTAAAGATGATTTAAAAATGGTAATCTGGAAGGGGAGACAGTAGTAGTGAAGTTGTGGTCTGGAAACAGAGTTAAGCTAAGTTTCCAAAGCGTGTGTCGCAGGAAGTGAAGCCTGGACTCTACGTATATAAATAGAGCTAAAAGCATACTGTTGATTTGACAGCATGTAGACTAAGGAAATAATATTTGTGTGAATTTGATGGGAAAGATTTTTTGCTTAAAAGTAATAGATTGATTTTAAAGAAATTAGTTCCATTTCATTTGGTTTACTTTGCTAGGATATATTAAGAGTTTTAATTACTTTTCCTATAAAAGTCCATATCTACCTTAAAGAGCTAAACTATTATAAAAAGGAAAAAAAAATAAATTATAACAAAAGTGATGCCATTATCTACATAACACATTGCTGTCCTCTGCAGACATGCACCAGTAGAGGCTGCTGTACACCATATTAAATAAACATTTATACATACTGATAGATTAATTTACAGGAAGGTCAGAGATGGAACATGAAATGTAGTTGTGTGTTTAACTGATGTGAACACATAGAAACTTTAAATGTAGAAACTTGAGATTTTACAGCAGAGCCATAGTCTGGGGGTAGCAGCAAAGTAGCAAGCACTTTCTTTTCATCATTATGTTTCAACTCCAGACAGGGTGTATGGTCATTTTTACATAGGCACCTGAAGGTACTGAAGCATCAGTCTGTTTTTGGACTCTGACTAGTAAGTAGTGGTTACAACATTATTTCATTGAAATGTTTATAAGGTTTTGTATTTACAATGTTTAAAATGTCTTTGTTAAGAAGCACTCCATATATGCATGTGTCCCTTTTACTAAATGTGCAAGAATTTTCCTTAAAGCCACTGGTATTATCCTTGCATTATTTAGGATATGGTTCAGATGACTCATTCTCCTTTGCCTTCTGCTGTTGACCTGGCTCTGTAGAAATGAAGGCTCTCCACTGTCAGAAATATAAGAACATGCAGAGCTGAGCTCCCTTACACACAGCACCATGGCCCTGTCACAAAAGGGCAGGCAGGCTGGAGCCCTGCATGAAGGGCTCCTGGGGACAGGCATCGAGTGCCTGTGGAGCCTTTGAGACCTCACAGGAGAGAGTGCCCTCACAGAAACCTAAGGCACCACTGGCAAAAAGCTAAGAATTAGGGACAACTCGAAAGCCAAGAGGAACATCTTGCTCCGTTGCTTCTAGTACAGCAGTACTCAAGTGGAGGTGGAGGAGACGGGTCAAAAAAATTCCATGCAGTCTTTGTTTCTTCCTGCCATCCTCCTTCCAAGAGTGGTCGTGGTCTCTCTTTGGCAGTTGCATGAAGAAGGAAACATTTGCTTTGGACCCGTTCAGACAGCAGGCAGGAGACAAGCACAGTTTAAAAGAAAATCAACAACAAAGAAAGAAACCCACACATCCCAAATGGGTTGTGACCTGGCAAGTACTGCCCTTCCTTCCTCTCTCCATGCAATGCCACCCTCACGCAGTCGAAAGGTGGATGGTGACAGCTACAGGCAGCCAGGAGCTGGGCAGTGTTCCTGCCTGCAACAAGGGTTGGAAGGAGCAGTGCTCCCAGGGCATGGGAAAGGTGGAAGCAATTGTCCCCAGGGGCATCTGGTGCAGGCAAGGGATGCAGCAGCAGGAGGGAGTGAGGCCGTGCTGACACACAGTGCAGAGGATTTGGGGGCACTTTGCACGTGCCAGCGGGGGTCCTCTAATCTGCAAGTTGGAGGTATTCTGGCAAAATAAACAGCCAAACCAGTTTTTGTTCTGGAAAGCTGCAGGTTGGCAGGGGTTGGTAGTAGGGCTGACATGGAGGTGGGTGCAGGCTGAGCGTAGTTGCTGCAGAAAAGAAAGTCAGCTTTGCTGGCAACTTTTTTTCACTGATAGTTCCTCAGTAATAAAGTCAGAACAGAGTAACTGCCTACTGCATACCCTGAAATTTGTCAGCTCTGTATATACTAGGAGAGGCTGGAGCCATGGGTGTTTCCAAATCACTGACTAAAAGGCAGTAATGTCACAGCTATAGGTTATGTAGTCTTGGAGCATACTTGCACCTGAATACCAGAGACAACTGGCTGTTGGGAAACAGGACAGTTTTTTTCTTTCAGGTCCTGTAGGGGTTGGACTGAATGAACTTAAACGGAAATTGCTAATCAGTGATACCCAGCACTACGGGGTAACAGTGCCACGTAAGTAAAAATGCACTCCTATTCTCTAATTATATACTTGCATTACTGGCCTTTATTATTTTATTACCTTTAAGGTACTTAGAAATTTGGGTCTCTAAATGCATGCTTGACATCCAGATTGCTTTTCTTATTTTTAAAAGTGCTGCTGCAGTTCTGTATGAAATAGCATTGATTAAACTGATAGAGCTTTTTGGCTCAGAGGCATTGCAGTACTCTTTCAGTACAAGTTTAGCATGATTGATGTTAGTGAGGTTTAGTAAATGAAACTCAGCTGAAGAACACCCTGGATTTGGCTATAAAGCAGCAAAATGTACTCCGTTACCAATGCTTGCATTCAGCAAACTGGCCTTTATCTGTTAGGCTAAAAATGAAGATTGATTATAAGCAGTTTAATCCTGTGACTAAATTAATTAAATCCCTTTTATTAGCTTTAGAAGAGTTGATCTGGGGATGTTTTTTCCTCTTTCCTGTCTCTGACCAAGTAGTGTGATTTTTATAAAATTGAGTAACATTGTGTTTTATTAACTTCTACAATACTTTACTGTGTTTTCTTTAATATGGAGAACTCAACAGTTTTAGACTTTGATTTCTTGGTTTGCTTTCTACTTGTACCTTCTATAGGGATCCTTCAAAAATATGGCTCCAGCATTCTGAATTTGGGAGATTCTGTCACAGGTTTTTTGCAAGTGCAGATATTCTGTGAAGTGTATATGTATGAATGAATTTGCTAAGTAGAAAAATTAATGCGTTTAGTTTGGCAAGTCATTTCTTTTGCATATATTTGCTTCAATTGGGTATTGAAAGCAACAATAACAAAAAAGCTAGGTGTTCCCAAAATATTTAATGCATTAAAGTATATGCAGTAATTTGCCCAAAAATATTTCTCTAAAAGTTGACAGTATCCATCAAGCTGCCTTCTCTCTTTTCTCTTCCAAATTTGTGGTTATAAGCTAAAACAAACATGTAAAGGAATCCCTCTCCCTGAAATTCAGTAAGTCAGGACTTCGAGAGAGAATGGGGTTCCTGTCTTGGAAATGTTCCTCATTGTGTCAGCCTAAGAAGAGGAGTGATATATCAAATGGCATTTAAGACTGTGTTGCTGCAAGCAGGTTTTGTATGACTATATGTGATGAAGAGTGCACAGTGCTGTAGTATTCAACTTGTTTGAAATAGGATGTTTTAATGGGTTCATTAATCATAAATGACAACCCCACAAATATTATAGGCAAAACCCTTATACCTACTTGGGGGAAGGTAAGAAGTGCGAATAATACAAGGCTACTGAAAGAAAATGGAATTCTATTTTGATCACAGGATAAAGAAAAGCACTAAAACATAAAGTTCACACCCTATTTTTTTATTACCATGCTTCACATACCATAGCTACAAGAGTTGTTAATGAACATAACATTTTATAAATCAGGATGGTGTGCTTTGTTTCCCTTTATGGTCTCATATGCTAATAAGTTTAACAAGAGGCAAGGCTGGGGTAATTGTTATGGACTGCTGTTCCTTTTATTATTCAGCTGTCCTCATTTTATTGGATTTTTCCACTACTTAATAAAAAATGATAATCTGATACTTGTCCAATAGGTTTTTTCCTGATTTTCCTGCATGCATTTAAAACTCAATCCTGTCATATGCTTGTGTGCTGCCTACCAGATTCAGAGCAGCCTTATGTGCTTCAGAAGTGAGGGAAGTGCTATGCTTAGTATTGCACAAAGAGTTCGTGCTTTTCAGCTTTTCCTGAACTGGTTTGCATTATATTGTTTTGTGCATATTTTCCTTTTTTTTTTTTTTTTTTTTTTTTTAAATATGATGAAACTGCAGACACTACCCGTCCAAGGAGAAGCCAAGAAAGTGATGGTGTCGAATACATTTTCATTTCCAAGCACTTGTTTGAGACAGACGTACAGAATAACAAGTATGTTGAAGAGATTTTTAACTAGAACTGCAGTTAAAACAATGGTTTATTATAAAATGGGGCTGGTTGTTATTTTAGATAATAAGTCAAAGTGGATGTAAGTTGCAATGATTTGAAGATGTGTTAAAATTACATGTTGTTATATAAGCAGCTGGGGAAAAATACAGAGGAAAAAAAAGCAGTATGTGCAAACACAACAGTTTCTAAGCTTATGAGTAGTTTCAGTACCACAGCTCCTCAAGGAGACACTGAAATTTTAGGTGCTTGGGATGGGGGGCATTTTTTTAATAGAGCATCTTCTGTCATAGCAGTAAAGCACTGCAGCTCTAGGGAAGGGGGGCGTGGAAGTGCTGCAGACGTGCCTGAGTCAATGTTTGCATAGTTCTGCTCTCTTTCAGGCCAGGCACTTCCTCTGCTTTTGAATTTAGAGATCTACAGTGAAGCCCCTGCCTGTACACCCTCCAGAAAGTAAACTAAAATGAAGAGACAATGGTAGCATCGTGCTCTCCAGCAGCCTGTAAAATTCTGTAGCTTGAAATTCTGCCCCAGTTTCAGAGGGCAAAAGTGTATTAGACACAAAGCTGTGGGTTTTATTGAAACTTCAAACTGTGCTTTGCTTTTCTGGCAAATAGTGCTTGTACTTTTATAGCAAATAACCAGCTGCCTTGGTTCCACCAGCACCGTCATCACTCCTCCTCTTCTGAGACAGAGAATTTGGATATTCTGTAGTGTGCAATGAAATTTCAGTAGTTTCTATTGTTTAGCTTATCCACTGTTTTATTGCATTGCATTAGTTCAGAAAAAGAGGTGATGGAAAACATTAGTGGGCTGTTGGACTACAGTGCTTTTTTCTCTTTAACTGTAATACAAGCAGGTGTTACTGATTTGAAAGCAGTAAAGTAGAAGATTTCTTAAAATTGACATGCTGAAGTACTTGACAGCATTTCCTTTATAAAACATGGTAGAACTCTCATGTAAAGTAAAATATTTTTGCTTCTGAATTAAATCTTATAAAGCAAACTGGTAAGCTTTTTTTCTGGAGAAAATGGAAATTATTCCAGTTGTTTTCACCTTCTGCCACAGGTTTATCGAGTATGGCGAGTATAAGAACAACTACTATGGTACAAGTTTAGACTCTGTTCGATCAGTTCTAGCTAAAAACAAAGTTTGTTTGTTGGATGTGCAACCTCATGTAAGTAAGCATGTCTTCTGAACTCTTTTACTTCCCCATATTGCGTATTGGGATCCCAGTAAAAAATACTTCTCAAAAGGTGTACTTTATCTTACACTGAATGACTGTTGAGTGGGTTTTTTTGCTACCTTTATCTCAGCAAGGCTTTCTGAAAAGAGACAAATATACAGCCAGTAAATAAAGGAATTGGAAGCCTGCAGCATAATACTAAAGATGTAATTATAGAATGCTCCTATATTTTCATTTATCTTTCTGTTAGTTTGGGCAAGAGATTGTCTCTGAAACTTTAATTTCAGAATAGTTTTGAGTTATCACCAAGTCCAGCAGCTCTCTCTCACATGTTTCACTAGACCGTTCATGCCAAGGGTTTCCATGCAGGATGGACATGAGTCAAGGAATGCACTAAATGTGATGTTGGCTGGATAATTGTTAAGGATATTCCTCTCTAAACTATTTTTTCTTGTCTTTCAACCCCGCTGAACAGCTCCACTGGGAATTTTTTTGCTCCTAATAACCACAGTGCTTCTAGGAGCTGGACTAGTTTGTTTAAACCCAGCCAGAGCATCGCTTCTCCAAGGGTGGCCAGTGTATGGCTTCTGCACCCTGGCAGCTTGTGCGCAGCTCCCAGGGCAGTTTCAGGTGCGGGGCTGTTCCCTGGGAGCAGGGCAGGGGCTGCCCTGGCAGAGCAGTAGCCAGGGAAGCCATAGCCCATGCCAGGGGAGGAGAGGAGCTGATGAATCCATTGCCTGTCCCACACAAGCCTGTGTTTCTGCAAAGCACTAAATTCTCTTGGGGACACAAGCTTGTGAACCATTCTGGGATCCCACTCTCCAACATGGGATTTTCCTGTGGGCTGTGGCAGGGTGGAGAGGATAGAAAGCTTCTGACCATCCACCCTGTGCTGCAGCTGAATCATAGAGCTGCCTCTAACACCATACATAGGACACTCAGGAAAAATGAACAGCAGGGAGTTGTGTGGTGGGCACACAGTACTAAAGAGAAAAATCATTGACCTTTTGTGAACAAGTGTCACAGATACCTCTTTCTGCTAATGTTCATGGGTACAGAAAGGGTTATTCTTGCTAAAATGGGTTGAACTTTTCCTCCTCCCCTGAATACCTGCTGTTCCCCTCCTTCCTCTCACTGCCAGTGGCACTGGTGTGCACAACTCAAACTTTGCCACACTTCATGGGGCTTACCAGCAGTCGTGTGGAAATCAAGACCAATGATCACCCTTGAAGAAAGAGTTTTATTACCATTCTGAAAATTCTCCCTAGATGAATCAATGCTGATCAGCAGAGCAGGATGGCAGTAAATGAAAAATACCTGCCTAGAAATGCTTTATGGGTTTATTATGGTCAGTGGGGAGTTTCTTTTATTACAGTAAAATGCAAATAAGCTAATTAATTAATTAAAATATTAGAATTATTTAAATTAATTAAAATAATAAAATTAATAAAATTAATTGATTAATTAAAATATTTCTTCTTCCCAGACAGTGAAACACTTGCGGACATATGAGTTTAAACCATTTGTTATATTTATAAAACCTCCATCACTTGACCGTTTGAGAGAAACCAGAAAAAATGCCAAGATTATTTCAAGTAAAGATGATAAGGGAACTGCAAAACCTTTTACGGTAAGTATAATTAGACATGGTAAATCAGGAGAACCTGTCAGGAGTTTTTGTGTAGCAGTTTACCCTGAAAATAAAGGTGATCTCTGGTTCTTACTGGCAGCACTTGTCAGGGCTTTCACGAGAATCTTGCTGTTTCACAACTTCTCTCACATTACACATTTGCTGTGGTGTTTTCATTGTTTGATATGCTCATGGGTATTCACAGTTTCCATGCTCCTCTGACTTTTTGTCATTAAAGAACCCCCACAGTGCAAGCATATCTTTATAAGAGATAATGCTGTGTATTTCCTTTAAAAAAATTGCACCTGGGCTTAGATGTTTCTGTTAAAATATAAGAATGTATTTGTTTTATCAACTGCATTAAGAGGTCTAAATTTAGAAGAAAATGCAAATATAAAGAACCAATTGAAAAAGTAAACGCTACTTTAACAAGTAGCCCCTATTTGTGGATAAGAGAAATAGAGGTTTTTTTAAATGTTATAGGCAAATGGAACATTGTAAGATAGAAGAAGAGATATCTAAGAAAGGAACAAATGCTGGGTTTTGTCAATAGTCAGAAAAAAAATTTAATTACCCAATATTAACATATTTGCTTCCTTGTAATATAATGAAATAATATTTTAATTGAATCTACAGCAAAGTTGATCATCATTAGACTGTTTATCTGTATTTACAGTGTTTATCATTTTTCCTCATTCTGGTGTTACTTAAGATTATTTAGGTTTTATTTCAAAGTGAATCACAGATACAGTCAGGGACTGTATCTGTGTAGAATGTGCATTTGGAATAGTTTGGAAATTACGTTCTGTAAAAAAATGTTGGTTTGTGGTGTATAAAATTAAGAGGAATTTGTTCTTAAGAGCAACCTTCAGGCCACTGCTTAGTTAGGACAGGTTTCATCTCTCAAAGTCATTTAAACAAATTAGTAAGATTTGTTCCCTCCCCAAACATGAAATCCACTAAACCAGATTGAACAAGGCATAAAATGATTACTTCTCCCAAGCTCTTAAAAGGGCTGTGCTGTAAGTGCTAATAGCAAGCTGAGATTAACATAATTAAACTTTAAATGTATCATCAAAGTAAACAGCAAGAAACATTTTCCACTGGTGCTGCTAAAAGAAAATGTCTCCGTAATTACCGTGCAGTGACTAATTGTGTCACTACAAAGGGAGAGATTAAAGAATTGCCTGTTGAGCTGAGTCTACTCATCAGAATACTCTCTGAGATCACTTGTAATTGTAATCTCTATTTTTTTTAAATTAGAGGTACAGTTTCCATCTCCTGATGAGATAAGAAATTAGACATTGTTAAATAGACAATTAGACCATGTTTAATACAGAAAGAGTTTATGCAGGGTTGCTATGGACTGGCTGTGCACTGATTTTTATTGCACTGCTCTTACTAGGAAGAAGATTTTCACGAAATGATTAAATCTGCCCATTTAATGGAGAGCCAGTATGGCCACCTTTTTGACAAGGTGATAGTCAACGATGACCTCGCTACAGCTTACAGTGAGCTTAAAACAACTTTTGACAGGTTGGAGACCGAGACCTTCTGGGTTCCTGTCAGCTGGCTACACTCATAGTAACATTTTAGGGTAGACAAAACCTCTGCTGTTGTATCAGCATCTAAACCTTGGGCATGGTTAGGCTTTTACTCAATGGCCGCTTTCTTGGGAAGGAGGGATTTTAACTCTACTGAGCAGCAGGTATACTCTTCATGCACTTGGAACTGGTCTTGTTTTCCTGTGTCTTCAATTCTGCTGCCCACAGTTTGGGGCAGAACAGTCAGATTAAAGCACAGATTTTCTGTGCTCCATAAAGTGAGCTAATACTAGTGTAGCAAAACTGCCAGACACCTCTTTATCATCATCTGTGTGTTTCCAAGGTGAGTGTTTTTAGCACAGAGTTTGCAGAAGATACAAATTGATGCTGGAGATCAGCACTTCAGTGGTTTTAAGCATAACTGTTCCCATAAAAGAGCACATCAGCACTTGGAAGTTATTGCCCTTTCAGTGCTTGCAAGAACTGAAACAGGCAAAAGTGACCAACATTTTTATGAGGAATACACCATAGTTCTAATTATGTAACAATGTGTTTTTACTTTTCTAGATGTGAACCTTGTCTTAAATGTATAGACTTAAATATACAGATTTAAATATTCTTTTCCAATTACATAATCATGGAAAGAAAGATGTATTCAGTGGCTTAATAGTGAAACACTCAGCTGTGAGCATGCATGGATTGAAAGTACTTTCAGGCATGCTCTGTGGCACAACAAAGAAAAGTCATGGGAATAATTATTTAAATAGGAAAAAATGTGAGTTTGTGTGTATATAACTTCAAAGGCTTTGGGATTAAACTTCTGTAAAATCAGTGACAAAGTGATATGAATAGCAACAAAGTAAGAATATTTTTTCCCCTTCAAATTGATTTTAAATTTTTTTGGCACACTTTAGAATAATTTTCCCATCAGAAATTTTCAAACAGTGAGGAAACCTTGGACATCTGAGAAGCAGTTGAAAGAGATTAATTCTTTTTATTGTTGAGTATGTAGTGATACTTTTTAGTAGTGTAACATGTATTTTGTCTTCATTCAAAAATAAATTAAAGCTGTAGAGTTCACTATAAAAAACATCCTTGTCACTGGAAACAATACAGTTGGAAACCCCATTTTAAGATTTGATGTGTCAGTGTTAAGCAAATGTATATTAGAGGATGTATTTTTAAAATAGATAATTTGGTATTTTTCTTTTCTTACTACTGATATGCAGGAAATGAGTACAGATGTAAAGACCAAGTAACACCTGTGTGTTGTGTTGTGAATATGTCTTGTAAGTACAGAATGTGTATAGGAACTTGCTGACTTCAGATCATCCCATCTGTGGCATTCAAACAGGAAACCATTATTTCATGTTAATCTGTAAAAGAATATAGCTCTCTTGTTTAAGAAAAAATAATTTAGTGTAACTTTATATATTTATGAAAGGGTTGAAAAGGGATGTTAAGTTTTTAAATTTCTTGTCAATGTGATCATTTATTAAAGAGATTACTAAATCTGTAATTTGAAACAGTCTCTGTAAATGGAGCTCAACATTCCATGTAAATAGTTTATTTCAGTTCATATGCAGATAAAGCCATGAGGTTTTGCAGTTTTATTCTAAATGTGTATTTAATATGTGGGCCATTGCATTTGGCTTAGAGTCTTATAAAACAAATGAAATGCAAGAAACAACAGCAAAATCCCTGGGAGTCTGGAAAAGTTTATGCAAGAGTTACAGATGTACTGAGTCGCAGTATGGATACATGCTCTACTGTAACTTCTGTCAAATCTCACCATTTTCCTGGTGGACTTAATTTTTTTTTTTTTTTTTGTAACATAAATAGGAATTTGTTGATTAAATTAATTGCATAGAGATTATCTGAGTTGAGAGAACATTTTCTATTTTTTTAAAATCACTGCAAATCAAACTGTTTTTCAGGGGCTATGGAATTCAGCGGGTCAGTTTGCCTTTGTCTGCGAGATGCCAAGTGCCTTCACCATCTCTTGAAATGGAGAGGACCCTTAGCATCTCTCGGGATGTGGCTATTTCCAGCAGGAAGGGCTTTAGTCCTCACTAAAACACTATTAGCATTGCTCCTAACTTGGGCTGTCTTGGAACACTGGGGTACAGTCACGCTTGCATAAGGGACCTGCTTTTCTCTTTGTGAAGTACATGCTAGAATAATCTGCAAACTCCCTGGTAGGGACAGTTCTGGCTGTCCTGCAGGCTGTTTTTCCTGTCTTTTTGAAATTAATTTAATTCCCATTCCTGGGTCGGTGTGGTCTGGGAGGATCTTGTGCACAGCTCTGCTGTCCTGGGCAGCAGTGAGCAGCGTGGAGCTGTGCTGCGTTCCCAGAGACACCGACCCTGTGATCCGCAGCACATCCTGGCAGCAGTCTCCCAGAGCCATGGCTGCCTGCCCCGTCTCTGAGCCAGGAGCTAATTCCTGAATGGTAACACCTGCATAAGAAAGGGAATCTCAAAAACATAGATCCAACCAACAGGGTAAAACGTGCACAGTCTTTGACAAGTCAGAAATGTTTTTAATTACATTACTAAATTGCTCTTTAAAATCAACATTATTGCATTATTTAGCTTTAAAAGCTAAAAATCAAAGCCCTCCACGAGGCAGACAGAGATGACAGTAGGTCTAGCAGAAAAAATGTCTTAGTCAAATAGTTTCAACAGGACAGGAGCCTGCTTATCATGATAGATCCTGAGCTGTGCTGAACTGTTCTGGGATATCAAGGAGAACAGGGGGTGGATTGTTCCTTTGACTCCTAAGAATTTGGGAATGAAGACAACTAAACGTGTTTCCAATATTCCACATATTCAAGTTGTGCTGTGTGGGTTTTTAGAGAAATGTATGTTTTGACAGTCAAGTCCAGATGTTTTTATTGTGTTCTTGCTGTTTGCTGTACTCAAACAAAGGGTAGTATTTTTTAATATTGTACCAAACTCTATACTTGAATTCACCATCAGGTCCTTGGTTGATGTCTTACCTGAAATCTGATCTTACTTTCTTATGCAAAATAATAAATTATTGATATACCACTCAAGGTGTTTTTTTCTTTATTGAAAATTGCACCACAACATATCATAGACTCACAGAATGGTTTGTGTGGGAAGGGACCTCAAAGATCATCTTGTTCCAACACCTCTGGCATTGTCAGGAACACTTTCACTAGACCAGATTACTCTAAGCCCCATCGAACCTGGCCTTGAACACTGCCAGGGATGGGGCATCCACAACGTCTCTGAACAACCTGTTTCAGTGTCTTGCCTCCCTCACAGTAATGAATTTCTTCCCAATACCTAATCTAAACCCACCATCCTTCAGCTTAAAACCATTCCCCCTTGTTTTATTGCTATATTGACTTGTAAAAAGTCCCTCTGCAGCTCTCTTGTAGCCCCTTTAGGTACTGGAAGGTTCTATAAGGTCTCCTCAGAGCCTTCTCTTCTCCAGGATGAACAAAATGACTTTAAAAGGTAAAATGCCTAAATAGCAAGTTATTTCATGGGGCTCTATTAACTTTAATGCTCCAGTTATCTTAAATGGAAAAACAAAGCACCCCAGAACAAGGATAACAACTCTTAATATTTCATTTTCATTGCCAAACTCTTCTTCAGAATTGATGCTTACCCTTTCCTGAAGCCCACCCCATAATAAACCATTTTCTTTCTGAGGGGAAAAGCTTATATCAGTGGATCAAACTGAAATATCAGCTCGTCTGGGCTTGCAAAGTCTCGGAGTGTTATCCACATTGTTGACTCAGAGTGTTTCACCAGACACATAAACTTCTAGGCCATGCACAAGTCCCATGGGAAGTTGTGCTCATTTGTAGAACTCAAAGAAAGTAATGCTTGAATTCAGTTACTTTTTGCATTGTGTTATACTTTTTCCAGGAAAAAAAAAAGTAGCCTAACACATACTAGGATTAGACAGAAGACTTGTAAGCACCTTCTGTTTTGTTTCAGTGCACTGTTCTGCATTTCCCACATGTACTTCAGTTCAGGTTTCTACTGTGTGTGGAGAATTTTTTCTTTGGTAAAGCTCTTATTTAGCTTTTGTGAGATTGTTTCAAAGGATGAAGAGTTTCTTCAGAGATTTGAAGTTAAACTTGATCTAGTCTATTTTTGCTACCGCTCTCTCTACAGTCATGGCCCCACAGGATTAAGAGCTTTCTGTGTATCAGTGCTTAAAGTCATTTGTACTTGAAATTTGCCCAAGATCCTTCTGCTCTCAGAGTCATTACGTATTTATCATATATTACCATGATTAATGTATGATACCAAGCATTCAACAGAAAAATGTCTGAACACAAAATTGAAGGGAGACTGTAGGTGTATTTGTTGTTTAAGAATTCTAGTGCTAGATAACAGTTAAAGGTTTCAGCAGAAAAACACACAAAACCATTTGGAAACAGTTAAAGTCTGGTCTTAAATTTTGTCTTATGTTAAATGACAGTACAAATGAGAGAATTTGGAGTTCTAGACAGCTGGAGACTTTTCCCCTCTTGATATCTGTGTCTGAAATACAAGTTGGATATTTGGAAGACTCTATGGAATGATTTTACATCTCTATAGTAAAACAGTATGGCATTTTCTGTAGCTGAAATCCAGCATTTGAACAAAGAGGGTAAATCTGTGTGATTATTGAGACTTTGTTTTGCTTCTGTTTCAGTTGTACACTTATGTCTGTTTAAACCAATTTTTGAGGACTCAGTGGCAGAAGTTGTCAGCTACACATTTTAATATGTGGAGAAAAATATACTCAGAATTTCCAAGAGGGTTCAAATAGCTCAAATAGTATCTGAAAACTTGTTGATAAGAAATAGAGAAAATTAGGTCACAATTTCTTTTGTAATTAGATCTCTTTTCAGTAGCTGTATTAGTATTCAGAACTTGAATATGCTAAAAAAAAACCCAGAAGGCATCCAATAATTTTAAAGTGAAATTTAGATTTGTGTTTTAATGAAGATATGACAAGCTTTCTATAGGATTATACACAGGCTCATAAAAACTTTGGGTATGTGTTTTAAAGGGAGAATCTGTGGATATGGCAGAGATGAACTAAGAATGTTACAAATGCAAGTACTACTCTGAAAATGCATCTTCGGTTTTGTAAACCACTGAACAGGAGGTCAGAGACCTGGCTGCAAATGTGCTGCGGTTTCTGTTCCTTCCTTGGTAAATACAAATAAGCACCAGTAAATCTTCATTGGTAAACAAAGCTAAAATTGTCTAAATTATGGAGCTGAAATGTAATATTCAGAAGGAGGAGTACTCCAAATCCTGGTGATGGCCAAAATGCTACTTTACTTTCTTCTAACTTCATTAACTTCTGCAACAAGAGTATAGCAATCACAGCTCTAACTCAAAATTACCAAACTGTGTTTAGTCATTGGCAATTTCATTCTTTGTTTTCCTCTTCACCCTTGTACAGTTTCAATTTAGTAATACAGTTATATAAGGAGAAGAAAAGGGACAATTAACTGATCTTGAAAAACAGAGATCAAAAATTTGATACAAGGACATTTATTACCTTCTTCCCAATGGACACATGGGTGGTGTGTTCCTGAAACAGAAGTGAAGGGCTAGTGTTTTTTCCAGATGGAGAGCACCTGAACAGTGTTTTGTCCCATGAAAACAGAATTGCTATGAGAGGTCCCTTTGGCCTGTTTGATGCATGAGAGCAGTGTGTGGTAAAAAAGACCAGGAGCAGTTGTAAATTTTATGCAGCCAGCGTTGGCTTCAGGGGTTCTTGTTTAAGGCAATGGCCATTGGCGTCAGTTCTGCATGTTTTCTGTGTGACCTCTGGACATTTCCTGCTGTGTCCTCTCCCTTTTCTAGACTTCCGTTATTGGCTTGTTTTTAAGCAACTACAGTTCTCTAAAATTGGTCTAGACCTCAGGCAGTGGGAGTAATCATGTTTCATGATCAAGGCTGACATTCATGGTGGGGCAGTTGCCCAGATGTGAGCATGGGTTGAGACCACTCCATAGAGCTTTTCATACCCTGTATGGTTTATACTCCCCCACTTAAATGTACTTTGATGCAGCTTCTGGAGCCCTACTCCAAAAACCAGGCTGGCCTGTGTTAGGCACCAAATGAACATGGAACAAAGTAGCCCCAGGTTCAAAGGAGCTCACTAAAAGAAGTGAGAGAGATGGCAGAGCAGCGGGAAGGTGCAAGGAGATGCACTGGGCACAGCTCTTCCTTCCAGCTGGCACTGAGGCAGTGCTGGCCTAAGGGGGCTGTCAGATCTAGGATTCAGCATCTCACAGGAGGATCAGGTGGTTGGAGCTCCCTGGCAGGGCTTCACCCATGCTGGGCAGTGCCCAGGCACAGCTGAGGGCTCACAAAATCCTGACTCTGGCAGCTGTGCAGCCAGCTTGACTGCAGGAGGGAATCAGCTGTGTGTATGAGCTGTGCTCTGCCTCCTTCCTGCAGAGCCAGAACGGCAGGGCTGGTCTGGGCTCATTTCCCTGCCTGGTGCCAGTGGAGGCAGGAATGCTCCAAGTCCCGTGTGCAGTCCTGGTCACTACTGACTGTAAGACACAAAAGGAGTTTTCTTGTTTGGTTGTGGTTTTTCATTGTTGTTGTTGAAAACTGGCTTGAAAGCTTTGTTGTTATTGGTGCTATCTGGACAGTATGAAAGAGCGGCCTCTCTTATAGGCCCTGCTGGGTTATTATTCCAGATGTTTTTCTTTACACAGCTGTCAAGCAGGAAGTAGAACCAAAACCAAAGATTGATTTGAACCATTGTTTTGTCAAAAACCAGAACTGAACCTGAATTATTGTCTTCTCTTGACTTCAGTGAATTCAGATCATCATTGGCCACAGCTGGGTTCAACCCCAGCTCAAACCACACTGAAAAAAGCACAGAGCCTGACCACACTTTTAGGTGAGACTTTGAAGGCCAAGAGCCTGCATCTTTTCATGAGTGCAGCTGATATTACCTTCAAGCCAACAGCAACTTTTACTGAGCATGTGTGCACATGTACATATTGTTTTGTATTTATCAAGTGCTTTAGCGTACACCAGTTTATTTTAATGAAAAACACAGGTTTATATTGCATCATTGGAAGATTGAGGGCAGGCTAAAGAAAGAAGTCTACTTATAAAATACCAAAGTTTTAGCAAATAGATGTATACTTTTACTCCAGCAGCACTCACACATCTCAGGAAACTTAGAATTTTACATTTACATTTCGTAATTTTACATTTATATTGGTTTGCCCCTATTTTCTGAAAGTCGAAAGAACTTGATTGAATGCAGACTACAAACTTGTTCACTACAACCTAGTTAAACATGAAATCTTGTGGGATTAGCTTAATTGTTCCTTAAATAAAAAAGCTACTTTGTACACAGACTACGATTTTATGCTTGCCAGATAAAGAAATGTGAACCTGTCCAGAGGCACAGGAATTTGTCTGTGAAGGAGTATCACTGGGCCAACTGTCTTGCCTTTTGTGCGATATTGTGGTGTAAAACATCACTCCACTGGTTTCATTTTACAGAAAATAGTCTCCATGGTGGTACCCTGTGGGAACTGAAGTATCAAATTCTATTTTCCCTTCAAAAATCCAACTCCATTCATACCCTGCTCCTGACACCGCACTCTCCGTGAGCTCCAGCCAGTGCGTGGGCTTGGGGGATGCTGTGGCACAGCAGGGGAGCTGCAGGGAAGCTGTTCCAAGCAAAGCGGGAGGTGCCATTCTGCCACGGGAGAGACTGTCACAGGTAACACCACAGTGTTTGAAATGACGGATGGTATCCCTGATAAGATTACACAGTAACTAAGTAAATGAGGAAAGTATTTTTTTATTCCATTTTTAATTTTCAGAGGATTATGTGACACTTCTGATTAACAGACATTATTACTCTGACTGCAAAGTCTTCTGTTTTTCTTTGGCTTCCCTACTGCCTCCTTGAAAGCAAGGGCTGCTGTAATTAAAGACTTTATTTGTTATATAAATGTAACCATAAAACGTGGAGTTCCTATCTTCCAGAGCTACCAGACCAAGCAAATAAAGACAACATTTCTGCAAATGTTCTCAAGTGACCTATTCTGTTTAATCTCGTTTCCTTTCTTCCTAACCAGTCTTCTCAAAAAGCCTCTCCATGTCAGGGGCCAAGAGTTTAACAAAGGCAATGTGAAGCAGAAGGGAGAGGCTGGCCAGGAACCGCTGGAAGGGAGAAGCTGGGACACTGCTGGACTCTGAACATCAGCAAGTCTCCAAGTCTGCACAAAAATGAGCAACCTGTGGGTGAAAACAGCATGGGAAGGTGATTTGAGCAACAAGGTGTCATTCACTCCCTCTTCACTACGAGAAGGAGCCATCACCAGCCCTGGGCCTTGCACTAACCCGCATTTAGCAGGGAGCTGTTGTGTTATCCCTCTGTCAGGCAACACATTCCAGCGTGTAGTTCTGGACTACCTCATGGCATACTCTGCATGTGCTTCCCCTTCACAGTGTCACTGAATGTAGCTCTTGAATTTGTGATCTCCAGAAATCATCTTCTGAAAGTGGTATTAAAACCTGCGTACACTTGAGAGTCTGTTCGAGTCCAACAAGTGCCAAGACAGGTGTGGTTGCAGTGTCTCTGTATTGCTGACAAGGTGGTTGCGCTTTCAATCCTGAACCTCCTTCGCATCTTCTACTTTGTACCAGAGGGGTGGTGGTGGCTGGCGTTAACCCTTCTGCCACTGGCAGAATGTGGTGCATTTATACATTTGGTGTTCATTATTGTCCCTGCAATCACATTTAAGTACCCCCAGTGAGACACTCATGCTCAGATTTTCTGCAGGAACTCCTGGGTCACTCCTAGTACACTAATTTGTCTGTCACAAAGTGTAAGTGGAAGACACAAGAGGCCAGATTCCAAATCTGAGCAAGCTCTACAGGGAGCCAGTGCTACTGCTCTGCTCCCCTCTCAGCTCCACTTACAACAGTGGTTACTTGGCTTGGGCTCTTGAGCGTCATGTAAAATCCTTATGGGTCCTCACGGTTCCAGTACTCAGGATTGATGATTCTTTCTTCTCTTTTAGCATCTTGTGAATAACTTAGAATTTTTCATGCTAATGCAACTCCCTCTCTTCCTGGTAAATTGTCTCATTTTGGGCTATTGGAAAGTGCTTAGTCTGGATTGCTTCACTGTGAGTACCTAATGGCTGCTGCTGCTTTCTCTATCATGTGCTTGGGACAAGGGTGAAATATCAGCAGAGAGCTGACACCACTTCAACCCCTAAAGGAGTGATAGTAGGAACTCCTCCTGTAGTTAGCCTCAAATGACTTTGATCTGTACCACTTGAGCACACAGGATTGTTTCTGCAGTTTAACAGCGTGGCACAGATAAGATGGCAGTGGATGAATACAGTAAACATGCCGTGCTAGTGAAGTTTGAAAAGTTTCATTTTTATTTTAACAGTATCAGGGTTTTACCTCTTGTCTTTCCATGCCTGGGAAATCAGGAATGCCTTTGCTCTTAAGACCTTGTAATCTAATGCCAGGTCTTGCTGACTTTTATAGTTGAACCTTAGTACCTCATTTCATGTGTGGTCCCTTTGACTTCTGTAACACTCCTCACAAGGGGGTTGGCAGCTCTTACCCTGGAACCAAGCTGATTACTTCCCTGGGCTCAGGCTCTGGCTTTGAGATAAGATGCAATCAGGAAAGATGATAAATATTTCAGCAAGTAATCAAATGTGTGAGAGCTGTCTGGTTATTATCTTTGGATTAGTATCTGAGATTAGTATCTGGGAGCAAACTTCAATGCAAATGCATCAGAGTCCCATCAAACGTGGTAGTAAATACGTGTGGCTGATAATATATTGACTTTTTTTTTCCTTTGTCTAAATTATTTAATGGAAATTGTGGGACTGCGTTAGATGGTCCTGCCCTTTGCTGCTCAGCTGTCCTTTCAGCATTTCACTTCTTTTACAACTACAGTGTGGTCATGATAAATCTTCTACACGTTTTTAAGTAATGCTTAAAAGTGCTCTCAAAAAGGGAGCAGCAATTCATTGCTGTTACTTTAGGCAATTATTACTGAAATCTACAAAACAGTGTTTTGGAATAATTAACCTTCGTTAACCTTAAGCCTTGAAAGATTTTCTAGTGTTGCTCAGCAGCCTGCAAGCTCACAGTTGTGCGTTTGTACATTCGGAGCTGTGGCAAGTTCACAAACCCTGTTGAGTGAGCTCTGTCTGCTTTACTGATTTCAGCTCACTCAAAGGCACAGCACTGTACAGCTCAACTTGTAAATGGCGTATCTGGGGGGTTTTTGTTATTATATTTCTGTGTAATACTTTCCAAACTCTACTTTATTGTATCTTGCAGTTAAAAAACCACCTGGATATTCCTATTCAATTCTTTGGGGTTTTTTTAGACTATCTCTAAGCCCTTAGCCTTGCATGTTTTTATAATGTGTAAGACAGACTCAGAGGCTTCAGAAGACTTGTGCAGCTGGTAGCTTTTTGATTATTTCATGTCACAATTCTTTGGAAATAAATGTGGGTACTAATGAGAACAATGAGTAAAATGTCAGTTGTACAAAATATAAGTGATCTGTTCTAGAAAGTACAAACACTTCTGTCAGTTCAATTATACCTGTGCATCGTTCTACTTTAGCAAAGTATAAAAAGTAGTCTGATGGATGTATGGTAAGGACACAAATGTTTTGATCCAAGGAAGCATCATAAATCCTTTATACTAGACCTTTTAGTGAGTATTTTAAAGACTGGGAGGTGGGGATATGTCCAGGTGTCCTTTGAACCTTTTGAGATGATTAAAGTGAATGGTATAAAGCTGAAATGACAGTACTGACATCCATGGAGATAAATGCATGGGATGGGGATTTACAGAAGAGGAACAACAAGTTCACAGGAATGGCAAGATTGCCATGCATGGGAAATAGGGGAAATGAACATTTACAACTTTCTCCAAGTGGGAAAACTGGTTGTGTGGAATCTCTTTAAGTATCTTCTTTCACAGGAAGTAAAATCTTATTTATTTATCTCAAGTAAAATATTCATTGCTCTGCTGGAAGAAAAATGAGAGCTATGATGAGTTGAAAGAGTATAGCCAGTTACAATCAGCATCTAAGGTCTTCATGAAGCAGTGAAATACTGAGTGCTAGAAGGGGATAATCAGCTTTATACATTTTCAAATTAATATGAAATGCTACTCTCCCACTTTCGCTGTACAGCCTAGGTTTTAGAATGTCAAGAAAGTATTTGACATTTACAAGAGACTGCAGGCACTAATACAAATCATTTTTATCCATTTATGCATTTTAACCACCACGCTGAGTGAATTGTTGGCTCTGCGCAATTAGTCTCTATGCTTCTTGACAATATAACCACAGATTTTCACAAATTCTATTAATAATGCAAGGTGGAAGCTCTGTTCTCCAAGTCTGCTATTTTGCTTCGATAAAAACATTTAATTTCTTACAAACCTGATATAAATAGGCCAGCTGACAAGTATCCCAAAAGAACAGAATATGCTTGGAATAGCGAGATTCAAACTGACATATTTTTGGCAAAAAAAAAAAAAAAAGTTATACAAGCTGTATTTGTCTGAAAAATTAAAAATAGGAGCCTTTGTCATAATGGCAAGAGAGGCCAGGTTGAGTCATGATTGATGTCACTTGCAAGAATACTTTAAGCTTAGAAAATGACATCAGAATCATCAGAATTTGGTAAGATTTAAAGCGCTTCCTGAAGCCAGGGTGCTGGGGATTCAGGAAGATACTTTGTGGATGATACACAGCACACTGCCAGACATCATCTGAACAGAAGCCAGGAGTTACGGTGCTTTCAGATTACATTTCTGAATGATGGGTATAATTTGTTTTAATAACATTCATTTTAAGTTAAATGCATGTTTTTGGTTTTTTAGATTTGATGCAATCCCCCATTTCAGGCTGGCAGAGCAGTCCATCACTGCCTGACCTCTCCCCTTATTCACTTACATGACAAGTTTCCAAGAGCAGTCAGGAGTGCTTTCCTTATTACCACAAGTCTGCAAATACAGCAGGATCTCTTTCCATTTACTCTTCTCCAGTTTTAGTGCTCAATTCCTGCTGACTTTACTACTGAGCATTTATAAGTCAGACTATAACAGCACATATGTATGTTAGAAGTATTTCTTTTAGCTCCCAGGCTAAAACTAAACTTTGTCTGTCTGTCTGCTACTGCTGGTGTTAAAATGGAAGTAACAAAACAGAAAAGGCGCTTGGATTTCACTTTATTAAAGATAACCAATAAATCGTGCGGAGCCCAGGTCACGGAGAGGCTGAGCAGAGCTTCTGCTGTGCAGAGTAGCGAACCTCTCAGGAAAAGTTTCTTACATTTCTCCTTTGATTTGTCACATACAGCAAGCCTTTGCTTCCTAAAGTAATTTTAGTGTGAAAATCAGTATATTTAAGCTAAGTACACAATGCTACTTCTGATCCAGTTAGGTTTGTTTTGCTTTGGAATAGCTTTTAAATATGAAGAGAAAGTAAACTGCAAATCACGTTTCTAAGCAGACTTGTGTTTGCATTTAGCAGCAGCATGGCTTGTTCCTAAATATTATAGATATTAGTGAAAAACAGAATTTTACACTTGCTTGGCTGCATGCCTTTCACAATATGCATAATCAGTTTTCATAACTAAAATGAGTTTGTTCCAGGAAAATAAAAAGTTCATCCTGCAAGCGGCTCCGTGGGTGAAGTGTGTGTGTGTGTCAGCTAAGAGCCGCCGTTATCTGCCGTTTCGATTTGCACGTTGTGCTCGTTCCTGTTCTGTTTGAAGAGCCAAGTGGTGGATGAATTATTCCTGGTATTCCTGACTTTTACTTCAAGCCAATAAACACCTGTGTGCGACTGGTCTGCCAGAGCCATTCCATGAAACATCTGGGCATGCTCCAGCCCTGGGGCTACTGGCGTTCAAAACAGTTTTCCCTGATCCTGCTGCTCACTGCAGCTGCAGTCGGGCCTGATTACATGCAGGAATTGGATCGGGAATCCCATTACTCCATGCACCCAGCTCTCCTGGTGGCATAAGAGGAAGAAAAAAGGACAAGAGTTCTGGTGGATTATGCCAGTGGTGAGGCAGAGGAAACTGTGAGATTCCTTTGGGCAGAGGGAGTTTTCTGTGGCCTCCTGTGTTGTGTAGCACACAGAAGGGACCTGTGCTAGAGGACGAATCTCGGCATAGTAAAAGTGAATGTGCTCTGTACAACCTGTACTTTGTTGCAGCTGTTGGAAGGACACAGTGAATGAAGCAGACAACTGCAGAGAAGAGAACACGTTTTCATGATTAAGGCATGAGTGCAGCTCTGGGGAACCAAATAATATCCCTGCTTTTGCCACAGATTTCCTGTGTGATACGAGTCACTTTGCACGCATGGCTGTTAATTCTGTTTTTCATGGTGCTTGGTATGGAGGAGTAATTTGTAGAAGTGCCACTGCAAACTGTAGGCAGTGGGAGCTGTGCTGAACACTGAGAAAGCAGGCAGCCTACATGCAAATGAGGCAGGCAAGCATAGTGGAGGCAGGGATTACAAAGATAAATCTTCGTGACTTTGATTTCTGTGTTGAAGAACAGCTTGAAGGGGTTTGTCCTTCTTAAACTTGTCCTTTCCTGTACCTAAAATAAGAGCATATTTCTAGTTAAATACAAGTGCAGTATTTGTGAGCAATTGCTGAGTTTTAGATACATCTGCTAAGCTGAGAAGTAGTAAAGTTACTGTTTAGCACTTGTCTAGCCTCATATTTCTTCTTTATCTTTTTAAATGGAAATGCTATTATGTCACTGAGCAGTTACTGAAGAAGTCCTTATTAAAGCAATATTGTGAATACTTGTATGCTTTTACTGGCCATATGCAAAGTTAAAGATTCAGTAACCTGTGTTTTCCCATAAAGTGCAAAACAAAAGGTTAACAGTACAGCTAAAAGGAATCACTGTTCTGTTGATAAAAGTTGAAAAGGCCAATAGGACACTTTATGGGAAGATACTTCTTGAAATGAAGTTATTCTTCTGCTTAAACACAAAATAAAGTGTAATGGTTGTATTGTGGATCTTATGCATCATTACATTTTCATTACATGAAAAAATGAATTTTGTATGGAAACCATCCTTCTATCAAGATGGGCAAAGGCATATGTGAAATGGAAAAATGAGAACAAGAAAGCAGATAACTCCACAGATTTCTGTAGTATACTTTTGTCAGCTTAAATATTCTCATTCCTTCATGTAATCCAGTGCCAAGGACAATTACAATTTGCTCTTTAGGAGTGCTATTTATTTTGCATATTCACCATATTTTATTGGAAAATTCTTCAATTCCCCCACTAGTTAATCACATATTTTTAAAACAATACATTTGGGAGTGCCTGTTTTATGTAACTGGAAGAGGTATGCTCCATTCCACCAGAGGTGTTAGTTACATAGGTGACTAGAAAATTACAGGATTTTTTTTTTTCTTTAGTAATCAGAAACACTACATACTACAATGGAAATCCAGCTATTTTCTAAATTTTGTTTATTTGAGATGTAACCTATATTTTTGTTGGAACACAGATTATACACTCAGGATGTACACAAGGCACCAAAAGTGGTCAGGCAATCCAAATCCACAAAAGTGATTCGGAAAAGCTCTGCTCTACTGACTGTAAAATCTGAATTCACTTGGCTCCATTGTTTTACTCCAGTCTGCTAAGTCCAAAGCTCAGATTTCTGTAAGTACATCGAACTCTCAATTTCTACTTTCAGCTTCTTGTAATTCCACTAAAAGATGAGTCTGGACTTGTTTCCTTGAAGCAGTCCAGGTACCCTGAGCACACCTACCACTTACTGACACCACTGGCTGCTTCCAGGATGGATCTCACTCATGTCCGGGGCTCGCGGGTTCTTGGCAATTGCCTGTTACCTTGTGGAGTTGTCCAGTAATCTGCTGAGTTACAGAGGAGCTGAGTTCCTGCACGCTTCAGAGTCCCTGCCTGACTGTGCAAAGCTTCAGCTTGTTTCATAGAAGGAAGTCCCACTGGACAGGGACTGGAGCTCCATGAGGAGCCTTGGGAGACTGCCTTAGAGCCCTGCAGCGACACAGGCACCCCCAGGCTCCAAAAGAAGTGGAAGAGTTCAGAAACCCCTCCACACTCACCATTCCTATTTGGCAGACACAAGAGCTGAGTACAGAATGTCTGTGTGTGCAGTGCAGCATGTTCACAGAATCTGAAAGCTGTAAAACGTTTTTGTATGTATTTGAATATGGTCTGCTCTCAGTCTCAAACACAGCATATATAATTATCACCAAAAGCAGACATCACCGGATCATCCTTTATACTTACCAGTGTAGTAGACAACATGAAGTATTTCTAATTACTGTATTCTATTTCTACAGAGAATAAAATAAAGCTGGGTTTAATTGTAAAGTCTCAATAGAGTGAGATTGCAAATAATTTGCCCCCCTGAAGATTCTATTCAATCCTTCCCCATGTGGAGTATTTAATTCCAGTTTAGCTTACTTTAAACTGAACGGAATTTTTGTACCAAATTAGGACAACTAAGTCCTTCCACGCAGAAAACTACTGAGCTCACTGAATATTTTTCTGTCTTGGTGCCAAACCATACAGTAATCATACTGAGGATATGGATGGAAGAAACGTTGCTCTGCACAGCAATTCCATATAGGAATCACTATTGATTACAGTGAGGCTACTTTATGGGTAGTGGTAAATTATGAAGTTTCTCTTGTAAGTGAGAACATTGATTTACATCAGTAATGCAAAGGCTCACACGTAAACTGAACTCAAACTTTAACTGTCAGCCGTAACACATCTATTTATACCACAGATCTGTGCTTAGCTACTTATATTTAATTACAATCAGTTGTGGTGCCTCCATTTTCTGTGTTTACCCAGAGAATCACATTTCTGAGGTCAAATGGAATGACAGTTATACTGTAGTTATTTGAAAACATGCTTAGTTGTACATTCTGCCTGTATTTGAGGACTGAATTTCTGCAGAAGAGAGGATGAGTATGATTCATCAATCCTTCCTTACATGAATAAAATTTCACACACATCAGTTTTAGTCAGGGCATAGCTGTGCTGCACAACACGGTGCTGCCCAAAGCAGCTCAAAAGGAGCCAGCTCGGGTAACTGGAAGCAGTTTAACCACATTGCTTAATGCTGCAAACTGTCTAATTTACCCTGGTTTTTAGCAAAGTAAATTAGCTTTGACAAAGCACTGCACAAATAGGCTACCCTGCTCCCAGTCCATGAGCCAGTTTTGGCACCAATTTCTTCGCTGGACTTACTGTGCAGTACAGCACAGCACAGCGCAGCACAGTTTGTAGTAGATGCAAAAGACTGCTTGCATAAAAATATGCATATTCAGATCCTCAAATTTAATTCTGCACTTACTTATTTTAATGGCATAAAACATCTTTAATTCTTAAATGTCATTGCTTAAAATTTGGTGGTATTACTGAACAAGAACATCAAAAGACTATAATAAACAAATCACTAAAGAGCATCAGTTTAGGCTTGCCATAGTCAAATATGCTTTTATTGTTTATTTTATTTATTTACTGACAGCAGTAGCAAACTGCTAATGGGTATAGATTTATTCAGACTCTTAAGCCAAATTTCTACTGACCTTTGGCATCCTTATTTCCAGCATGAAAGGCTTTACCAAAATCCTAACAGATCACAAGTCTTTCACACTGAAGTCTCAGAAGAAAAATGTCATTAATAACTAAAGTATGTTTTAGAATGTCACAGGACCTACATTTTTTTTTAAGACTGGAAAAATGAAGTTTTATTGCCTGCTTTCTGACAGTACTGTTAATAGACCAAATCTTTCATCCCATGAAATCAATGACAGAAATCCATCGATGACCATAGGTGCAGATACTAAAGTCTCGCCATATACAATATTCCAGGAGGGACAGAATCTCTTTTCATCTCTCAGAAATTATTTCAAACTTCCTAGCAAGATAGTCTTTTGGCATCATAATCAGCAAGCTTTTCAATACCACAGCAGTACATGCTAACTTGATATTCCAGGAAAAAATTACATTCAAAATATACAATGTTGTTCTTCCCAAATCTAAACACAGCACATATACATGCATTTTGAAGAAGTGGCCTGCTTCAGCCCCCGAATTTTACATTCAGAGTTGAAGGCTTGCTGAAAATCAACAGCTGTTTTAATAAGCTAAAAGATTAATTTATGCATAAATTGGATAGAAAAGTAAGAGTTTTAAAAACTAGATAGTTTTAATCTCTGTGTCTGCTTGAGTTAAAATACAAAAATATAAGAGCTACATGCCACTCCTTCTACAATAAAATACCTAACTGTGGCAGAGCTCCAGATCCTCCAGAAGAACCTTAATGATCCTAAATTTAAATTAAAATACTTGAATGTATACAGTTATTACCAGAAAAAGAAATGGAAAAAATCAGAGGAAAAATGTACCCATATGGAGGACTCTAATATCCATGGCACAGATCTTGAGAACAATACCAGAAAATTGGCTGAATTAACTGTATCAGAATGTACACTATGCAAGACATGTATATGCAACACACATTTCTCCTTCTCTCAATAAAAATAATTTTGATAAAACGGCAACTTTCCTCCACAAATTGAACTTCTACTGTAAAAGGATTTGGAATGGAGCTATAATCACTGTTCTCATCCATGCAGGACTTCATTTTCATCCAAGTTGAGTGAAGATGTCATATTCATCAAACATATTCTGTGGACTTAGAATTGGTTTTTTATTTTGCTTTGTTTAATAGCTCACACAGTGCAATCACTATGAAGCAGAAATTTAGATAAATACATTCTTTTTCTACCAGGCACTGGATTAATGCTCAACCTTGCAACATCCAACTGTTGCTCCATATTAATTTTACAGCCAATTGCAGCTCAAACCCTGTAGCGATTTGGCTTTATTCTGATCTGCACTCCTCTCACAATTTCACATTTTCCCATATAATATTACCGTACCACCATAAATGATAGAAGCAGTCTCTTCAAAACCAGTGATTGCTCCAAGGTGCTTGAATTTCTGCCTTGAAATGACCTACAAAGAAGAGAAAGCGCCCTGATGTCAGTCTTGGCTTTCTTTCTGATTATATAACAGGGGAAAAATGATACATTTTTTTACTTTTATTTTTATGTTAGTTTTGTAAAAACTATGCAGGGAATTATCCAGAATTACTGGTGGTCATTACCTAAGGAGTGAAATGGGGCTACAACAGTACTGGGAGCTGAATAACTAGGAAGTATTTTAACCTTCTGTCTAACCATGTCGTGAAATTTTGTGTTCATATTCGCACCTCGTGTGAGAATCTGCTCTTCAAGAAACAGTCAAACTTTCTCTCCCAATTAATATCTCCACATTACAGTCCAAAATGCTTTTCACCAATAACTCCCATTTTTTCTCTAGGAAAAGAAATTCATAACTGGAGACTACTTATGACATTCTATTTCTAATTTTAAAACAATCTCCTTTTCACACTCCCACCACAAAACAAACAGCCCAATCATTTTTTCCTTTTCCCCTTGAAAAAGGAGGCAATTTATAGAAACTACGAAGAAAGCAAAAGGCATTTGAGCACGTCAGTAGCATTCACTTGCAAAGGTTTTATGTTTAAAAGCTAAAAGTGCTGTTTTATGTTTGAAAGCTAAAAACACTGTCCGTTGTGTACAAGACACGCTGTCTGCAGTATTGCTTTTAATATCAAATTATTGCAAATGTCTAGCACCACAAGCTAAGCCTATAACTAAAAAGTGTAGCTAGCAGGTTTTCTGCATACATTCAAAAACAATTCTCTATTTTTACTTGCCAGAAAGTTGAATTCCTTTCAAAATTGCAAAGGTGCAAAGTCTTTCTGGATACATCCACCTTAGAGTAATTTGCAGGGTTATCACTTAGTCCATTACACTTGGCACACACTGTTTTGGATACGTATTCTTGCTTTGATTTTGTTTTGCTTTGTTTTGTTTTAATTTAATCTCTACTACTTTGGAGAAAAGTATCACTGCTAAAGTTCCATTAATTTTTATAGTGTGAATTAAAATGTCTGATTTACACTGCAGCCTTAAAAGGCTGCTATATCCTTCTGATTGCTGCACAGAAACTGTGCTAACTTTATAATCTACTCACAAAACCAGTTCAGCTCACTAATAAGCAAGATTTAAAAGACACAAGTAGTTTCCATTGACACTGAATTGCTAAACTATTAAGGTCAGAACAATTAACTAGTTCTAGCAAATGCATTTTATCTGTACATGAAAATGCATAGATATTATTTCTCCCTGGATTAATGCAGGCAAAATATGGGGTTTTTTTTCAAGGAAGGATCAATCATAAAAATAAAGAGAATTAGCCATTAATGCTTTCTGTGTGTAAGGGTTGTACGAGTACATGAACAAGTTAAGGTGTCTCATTGAGTCAATACTTTAGTGACTTCACCTGTTAAAATTAGCATTTTAAAACAATTCCAAATTTATTCATATACTTAGAAAAACCTGCTTCAGAATAGCTTTCTCCAAAGTTTCCTCCCTCAGTATTATTAGACACACATATATTTTTGCAAAAATTTCAAGGCAAAATATTATATGAAAAGGGAATTTAAGTTGATGATATAAAAATATAATGTAGGGATTAAAAAGTAAAATCTTTGAATGTAATTATTCCCTACTAAAGTATTAGAAACCCAGGAAAAAACAACCTAAGTTTCACTGAAGTGACATACCACCATCTTAGGGCCTCTAATAACCTGACCTGGTTTGTTTTTTTTTTTTTTCCTCAATGCTACAAAGAAAACAAATGAATGAATTTGCTGCATCTTTCAAAACTGCAGTCTTCTAACCTAGTATTCCAAATATTACTATGACACAGTTACAGTCACCTAGTTATTAGACCAGACTGATAATTTCTTTCAAATTATACTCAAAAATCTTCAAAAATTCTGGGTAGTAGTAAACAGAATTCAACAAAAGGGAATAAATGGCCACCTACAAATGGAAGTCTAGTAACACAGTTCACATTCTGAAATATAATTTTTACTGATAGAAGCTGATGAAATCACATTCAATCTTGGACTGTAAAACATGAATCCCATCTGGAAGCCATTTCTAAAAAAGAGCAGCAGAATCTCTGTTATTGTCATTGTTTAGAAAATAACTGTGCAGATATTGTCAATCTATCACTCATTAACCAAAATATTGTCCCTTCCTTATTTTCTTTGAAGATTTTAGTAATTCTTTCTTTGCCAGACACCCATGCACACCCTTGCATACCTCTGCCCCTTGCATGAAGTCCCATTTGAAAAGTATCCTTTTCTGTTTCTTAATTTCTAGGCCCAAGAGAGTGTACTGCACAATGTCCAAGTCTGAAAAATCCTCACTGCAAATAATCTGTCCTTTTTTTGAAGCAGTAATTACTCAGTAAACAAGATATAAGTAGGGGAACACAACACAGAAATCAGAGACTGGGTGGAAAAATCAGTAGTCCTTTTTTTTTTCTAAAGATTAGGTTTTAAACATTGTTTTCCATAGAATCTTGCTTAAAAAAAAAGACAACAATTCATCATGTCCTCTACTTCATTTTGCATTCTCATGTACATCACCTCTTGAGCTGAAACCCTGCCTTTCCACAAAGCACTACTCCCCAGTTAAAAAAAAAACCCAAACACACACAAAAACCAAAACACAACAACAAACAAAAACAGGTTACCAGCAATTAAGATGCATAAAAATGCTTGTTAAGAACCCCAGGCACCTCGGTGCCTTTGTACTGATACAAAATGAAATAAAAGCATTGTTAAACCCTTTACATCAAAACAGTAGGACTTCAGGATTTTTTGTGAATGCCAAAAGTATAAGAAAGGCAAGCTAATGAACAATAAAAGTAAATTGATTAATATTATATTGTTTTCTGCTGATTTTCAGCCTCTGACAAACTTCCCATGAAGCTGATCAGCTAAACTGCTATTTAACAAGAAGACTAGCTGGTATGATTGACCTTTTTTATTTTATGTAAGCCTCTACAATTTTTTTTTTCAATGGGTTTTACTGTTCTGCTTCAACAGTAATAATTTACACCCTCCTCTATAATAATGTGAGGAAAAATATACATGAAAAATTGCTTGCGCATTCTGGCTGCAACTTTTAGATTGTAAAAAAAATTTCCACTTGCCTTACTCTCCATGTTAACAAATTCTTCATATTCCCCATTTCTTTGCGCCAGTAAGAAATGATCTCATCTTTTGTTACTGGCAAACATCTCACCTACTGTTTTATAAAATGTCTTTTACATTCAAAATGTAAAAATAACAGAGAAAAAAAATCATTCCTACATAAATGTACCACTACTAGTTTACAGAATTAGCCAAACATGGTGCAAATGCAATCTCTGGGTGGATGCAGTTCCTGAGTGAGCTGGTTTTGACATTGCAGCTTTATTGCCTGCAATTTTTTTGCACACTGATTTTGGGGCACCAAGAGAGTACTTTCATATTTCTTTAAGTAATTACTTAACGTTTTAGCTTTCAGGCAAAATTTTCTTCCAAGGCATCCATTTATACTCTTGTACTAGGTAAATGAGGGAGTACCTAAGTACTTATTTTTCAGTGATAACTGACATAAGAAGGCAAGATTCCTTGTCATCCAGCAAGATATGCCTGAATGTAGCCAAGGGAATAACCCAGAGCTCAAATACCAATGCAGTAACTGCAGCAATGACTTGCTACAGCTGATACATGTCTGAAAATATGAAAAAAAAATACAGAGCACAGAGACTACCAGCAGGAACAGAAATTATTCATGTCAATTCATTATTTTCAAGACCACAACCCTCTATGAAATATGTTTCAAATTTAATATTAGATTCAAAAACTACTTTGTAGAAGAGGAAGAGGATGGGGACCAAAACATAGAGACCACATGCTATAAATATTTCTTTTGTTTAGAAGTGTAATTTGATTTTATGAGGGCAAACTGCAATATTATATGCTCAAATCCTGCAGAAAGCTGCAAACTCATCAGCTGAAAATAAAAGTAATGGATTAAAAATTGGTTGATTTATTCCATTACAAGGTGACAACAATCCCCAAATGTGAAAACCAACTGTAATCCTAGAATGTAGTGACTGAGGAGTTTCCAAAAGAGATGAAGACTATTAATGCCATTGTAATCGAATTTGGTGAAAGGATCTTTAGAAACAGTGTTGAATCTATTTCATAAAAAAAGCTCAGACTGGAACACAGGGCAATTAGGGATACTAAGATGGTAAAAGAAATTAAGAACTTGCAGTCTGAGTCTAGAGGAACTGAACTGGTTTAGCCAAACAAAGTTAAATCTAGGAGAAAATATTCTAACTCAGAAAATGGGTGTAAACTCTGTGGAGGAAAAGTAGCTATTGAAAATAAGGTAAAGAACCAACGTTTGTACAAGAAAAAAATACACAAAAACTAGTCATACAAAATGAGTTTATAAATTAAACCAGATGGTTTCTAGGCTTCAGAAGAGTTAGAGCAGTCTTCCCAGAACTCCTACACTACAAACTCTGCATTTGCCAGCCACAAAGAAACAAGTGGGAAACCTCTGACTCTTGAGCATCCATAGGCATTGCTTCTAATACCCGATCCCAGCAGCATTCCTCACTTGCAGCTTGCAGAATCTGCTCTGCTTTTTCATTTTCTGACTTACCTGTTCCCACTGAAAGTTCCACTGGTAACTAAACTTGAGATAGTTACCAAAGCTCCTTTTATGGCCAGTGGAGATGCACAGCCTTTGAGGGCACACCATCCCATTTATCTCTGCCATTGAAATATCTTTTCTTCTTGCAGTTCAGTGGAAGAGAGTGATCTCATTTAGGAATTCTATTTCTTACTCCACCGACTTCTTGCTTAAAATACTCAGCTCTGTGTGAAAACTCACTGTCTTCACTCCCCACCTCCCATGGCAGGGATACTTTTACTCCCTTTCACATTTTGTTTCTTGCACCTTCTGCCCTCAAAATCAATTTTTAAAGAGTCATTACTTCAGTAAAATGAAGATATTTAATCACTTCTGGAAATACATTCATATATAGTATTCCATACAGAAAAGAAACTGCATTAAGTCTTTAACCAGGCTTTTAACTAAAAAAAATTCTCTTTCAGTTTAACCTAATAAAATTAGTAATTTTCTATCTTCTCTAAGTTAACAAGTAAAGCAAGAAAAGCCAGTGCTATTCTTAAACCACTGCTGTGCAGATTGCATGTACTTATACATAGTTACTGCTTGAAAGTTTTGGTAAATCAAATGTATATGGACAATCATCTCCATGCAAAAATTTGTACTAATCCCATACTGTTATTCCGTGAGATACACCCCACATACATCCCATGACCTTCCTCATTATTAGAAGTTTCTTACCCGGCTGATTTCTCTGTTGGTAAAATAACTCTTGACTAAGTTGACTCTGTGGTGTTGGAAGCTGGGTACTTCTGCTCGACTATCCTCAAAAGGATTATTTTCCTGTGCCTTCATAAGGACACATATACTGTAGTGCTGACCAGAGCTTCCCAGCTTCAGTCAGTGTACAGCAGGTAGCCATTCCTTCCTAAGGCAAATCTAAGTCCAATTTTTATCATCTGATAGGGATTTTGATGGAGACAAATAGCAGAACTGGATAAGTAATTTGCAAGAGGGAAGTCAGAGAATATAATTCTTTTTGGCTCAGTGGTATAAAAGAAGAGACAATGATGAGTTCAGTAGGAACTTTGTAACAAAAATTTATGCAGAGTGATGGCTCATTCAACAACGCATAGATTGATAACAGAATTTGGGGAATAGTGTAGATTTCCATTCTGTGTTTGGGGCTGTCTATTTGTGAGTGTACAGTGCTGTGTTGTCCTCAGTATGTGAAAGGACTTTATTCACTAGCACTGCCCATACCTATTTCCTTCGCTTCCTTAAACAAACACAAATTATGCATTACATTTCCTTTAACAATGAGCATTTCAAGCATGATCTGTCACAGTGTCTCAAGAACTAAAAGTGGTCAATCTTAACCTTTATTTATTAAAGCTGTTTTCCTGTAGCCGCTGATAGCCAGGGAAAGGTTTAAGCTGTACTAAAGCTGTACTAAGCTGGCTAAAATTCAAGCTAAAAACGCTTCCGTGGTCTCCCTTTAACCTCTGGTGCAAGACAACTCTAGTTACTGCATTATTTAACTCTACACCGAGAGCACACAGCCCGCTTCACGAGTTCAAATGTCGCTCCCCTTCCCTTCCGACGAGGAATGCCGGCCGGGGCCGCGGCTGTTCCCGCTGTCCCGGTAACGCCGGCCCGTCCCCACGGCAACGCCGCCGGCCATGGCGGGGCGCGGCGCGGCTGGCCCGGGACGAGGTGAGGGCCGAACATCGGGCGGGCTGCGTGCGACCCCCGGGCTCCGCTGTGTCCCTGCTCCGGGCCCTCGGCTCCCGGCTGCCTCCCGTTCCCACCCTAGACCCTGCTCCGCGCTCCCCACACGGCCGAGGCCGCCCAGGGCCCGGCGCACTCGGGCGGCCCTCGGCGGCTTCCCCTCGGCGGCTTCCCCTCGGCCTGCCCCGAACTGGGCAGGCGGGGCTGACCCCCTTTGTCCGCCATTCGGGGAAGGCACCGGGGCGCCGTGTCTGCCCGCCTGCCTGCACAGGGGGCTTTTAACAGGAGGATAATTTTGCTACAGCCTCAACGGAGGCCTCCTGCTGTCGGCTGCCAGAATTTCTAATAGCAGCGGGAATTAAGATGAAATAATCAGTGTTTGCACCTGATTTCTTCATTTCTTTAAAATTTGCAAGTTATTTTCATCAAGTCCCCCTTCCCCTCTTCAGGGATTTAAATGAGTTAAAAGAATCTATTCTTTCCTAGATAGGTTTATTTCAAATCATAGCAGCCACAGCATATTTGAGCTTTTGAGAGCTCGGTTTGGTCATTCTGTGACAGGGTCTCGTGGCCAAGGTGGGCTCCGGTGACACTGACCAAGACCATGGGAGTGGCATTGGCGAGAGCGGCTCAGTGGACTGCTGCTGGCTCTGGAACTGGCACTCTGGAAATCACCCCTTTGAACAAAGCCCTTTTAAATCAAATTGTTCAGTTTGTAGAGGACTTCAGCACTAAGCATCCTCAGGAAGCAGCATTTGTCTTCAGAGAGCCTCTTGAGTGGAAAACGCAGTTGGACTCTTCAGTATTTGGGGAGGGTTATGAGATCAAGTAAGTCTGAATTGCAGTGTGTTTTCAAATGCAGATGGTGAACTATGAAGAAATATTATCCTCATTGAGCATAAACAAAACTTTAATGTATTTGGGAGGCTGAAACAGGTGGGGGTTTTGTTGATATATATTGAAAAATTTGAGCTAAAATTTGTAGAGTGCAAAAACACACTTTTTGAGAGCTTGAGACAATTCTGTCTTGTTTGTGATGCAGACCTGTTTAGCCAGTGATCTATACAACATGCCCTGTCTATTCCCAAGATTTTTACAACATGTGTCTAGCAGTGATAAGCTGTGTCATTTCTCTTAGTGTTGCTCCTGTTTGGTGGGTTGACCTTAGCTGGTTGCCAGGTGTCCAGTAAGCTGCTCCCCCTCCTGGGGGATGGGGGAGAAAAGTACAATGAAAGGCCCATGGGTTGAAATAAGGACAGGGGGAGATCACTCACCAGTTACTGTCATCAGCAAACTGGACTTCAGTCACAGAAATTAATTTAATCTACTGCCAATCAAAGGTTAGAGTAGGATAATGAGAAATAAAAAAATCTTAGAACCTTCTACCTTCCTCCCACATCTACCTCTTCCCAAGCTCTCCTTCAGTCCTGATTTTCTCTACTTCCTTACCCCCAAGTGGCACAAGGGGACAGGGAATGAAGATTGAGATAAGTTCATTACTTGTTTTTCTCTGTCGTTTCGTCCTCCTCACACTCTTCTGCTCTATCATGGGGTCCCTCCCACAAGACAGTCCTTTACGAACTTCTCCAGTGTGAGTGCTTCCAAAAAGCTGCAGGTCTTCACAACCTGCTCCACTGTGGTCCCTTCCATGGTGTGCAGTCCATCAGGAGCAGGCTGCTGCAGTGAGTGTCCCTCGGTGTCCCAAGTCCTGCAAACCTGCTCCAGCATGGTCTCCTTTCTCTGTAGGTCCATGGGTCCTTCCAGGAGCCTACCCTAGTGTGGGCTTCCCATGGAGTCACAGTCTCCTTTGGGCCTATCTACCTGCTGATATGCTGTGAATAAATTGGTTTACCTTGGAAGTTTTCTAAAACACAGTTTAAAGAAATTGTAAATCATGCATTATCATGTGATGCTTGAATAACATTCAATATTCTTCTCAATTAAAGTTCTTATTTTAAAAAGATAAAATTTATTTTTTCTAGTGAAGCAGCTGTTCAGTCTCAAGCCAAAGGTAAAGATGGCCAACCAATGCTTATCCTCTCAGCATCAACTCTCCGAGTTCGCAGTTTTGACCAGCTGTCCTGTTTGCTACGAATTGCTATGGGAAAAAAGTTAAAGGAAGCACAGGCATGCCTTGAAGGTTTTCTTTCTTTGTTTTTTTCCTTCTCTTTCTTAAGAAGTATGTGTCTTCTTCAGTTCATGTTTATGAAATGTTCAGAAAGGAAGGTATGCCTTCATTTTAAGTATATGAGGTGTTAATTCATGAAGGTGGCTAAAAGTGCTGATCCCAGAATGTAATGGAGTTTCTATTTTTTCTGTTATTTACACTGAAATTAATAACCCAGAAATTTGGAATAAAGTTAAAATAAAACTGTTGAATCTCATATACAAATTCATGTATACTCAATAATATCCCAGGTATTGCAACATACAATAGGTTTAAGTTTTGGAAGAAAAATGAATGTTTTATTTGAGGTTAATAACAGGTTTTCCTATATATGTAGTTTAATACTTCTTTAAAGTGTTACATCCTTTAAAGATAGCCAAAGAAAAAATAATATGCTTAAGGTTTTCTTACCTGTAAAAGGTTCACTGTGAGCACTTCCAAATTCCTTCTCACAATGGCTTAAAAATACAGGTATGAGTACTTCTACTGTGTCATCTTCAAGTCCAAAATTTTCAAACTGACAAGACTCTTGGTATGCTAAACTGGGTATCCTTCTCCTGCCTGGAGGTAGAAGAAATCAGTGATATTCTTTGATAATATTAGAAATTGCATCTGCCTTAATAAAATATAAATGCTCATATTGGATCAAGTTTCAGAGCCATCTAATCATGGGTCCTGTCACTGATCAGCCATGAATGTTAGGGACAGTGTATCATGCAGAGCCATTCACAGATGCATGGGACTTCATTTGCAGGAACAGAGCAAAATGGTTTTGTAAAACACATTGATATGCAGTTATATCACTGTTTACTAAGAAGAACAGCTGGCATAGCTGAGGAAGTAATGGGGCCATTGGGAATGCTGCTAGAAAAGCTTAAAGATGTTCTTAACACTAAACTGTATTTTCAAAATGATCAATTTTCCGTGAGTTAAGCCCACTGATTTCCTGCATTGGAATTCAGCCAGGCATATTTTTGGATAAGGGGACTGTTGATAAAGGGAACTATTTAATTTTCACCCCTTGGTTGAATGAATCTTAATCTTTGCTTTGAAAAGCAATATGTTTGTTAAGAAAAAAATCTTTTTGTTCTTAATGTTTTCATAGTCTTAACTGTACATTTAAATTACAGTAGAGTGATACAAAAGAATACATCATGCAGTAATATTTGATGAATAGCTATGCAAATTATAACTTTAAATTGTAAATTAATAGCCTCAGAATCATTGAGCAATTGAAATAAAAAAGAGTTTGTCTTACCTGATCATTTTAAACAAAGCAGCACATAACATGATTCTGTTTCATGTTAACAGCTAACAGAGATCCTGTAGTGAAAATTCTTGGCCCTGAATATGGGACTGTTGAAGGAGAAGACATGTCCATCTTGCATTTATTTGACAGAGTGAAAAAAGATCTTGAAACAGAATTGAAAATGAAAATCATTCTTCTTCTTCATCAGCTGGATTTGCAACTGCTTAATAGTTGTTTGAAACAGATTTCACAGTAAGTGCATTTCAAATAGAAGCTAAGCATCTCAGCCAGTGCATTTTTTTGTTTTATTGTAAAATCAGATTGGTTTTAACCCACAACATGTGTTTTTGGTGTGACAAAGAAATTTATGGAAATAACTTTCACTGTTAGCTAAGTTAATGAAAAACCTTTTTTTCTGAAGTTTTTTTCTATAGGTTTGGGTATGCAAGTGTGTACCCACAAGTGTGGGGGTTTTGTTGCAGATGTTTTGCATTTTGTTAGCAAATTGAAGTCATTTGTACAAACAACAAAGTCACAGTTAAATATTTTCAAGGAACTGTTTACTTCATCAGGGAATTGTATTAAGTATTACATTGAATCTGTTTCATAGTTACAAGAACTTTGCATTAGGTATGGAACTAAAATTTCCCTAACCCATAGATAAAATTAAGAAGATGAAAGATAACCCCTTTTCATATTTTTGTTGCTTCTATTAAGACAATATATAAGAAAAATATTTTGTAATAGTCTCTTCAGTTCTCTGAGTATGTCCTTTTGCATGAATATATATTGGACCATTTTCTATTAATTGCAGAGATGTAAGACTAAATCCAGCTGCTGTAAATACTGAAGTGAATCTTCTCAAGAATTTCTCTGGGCAAGGAGAAGATACTGTACTGGAATCACTGGAATATACATCAGGTACAAATCTGATCGTATCTCACATTTACATAGACCTTTATTAAAGTACTTGAATTCTGTCTAAAATTTTCTGAATTCATTTCAATAATACATTTGAAGTGTTTATTTCTACCTTAAAGTTATAATGTAAAATAAAAACTATTTTCCAATATAAAATGCCGCTCCTCAGCCTTTATGTGCAGAAATAATCTCCCACTTAGATGAATATTTTCAATGGAAGCAGGGGAAGAGAAATGAAAAGTGCTAAGCACAGTTATAGTTCTTGGTTGGATTGGGCCATGGGTCACAGTGTTTTGGATGATTAGTATTTAACAGTATGAATTCTTAAGAGCAAGGTATTGTTTTTGGAATTTGATTTGCATTCGTGTAATATTAATTATCAAGCATAACTATTAAAGTATTTTTAAACTGGATACAAACACTGATGCTAATTGATTGCAGATTACATGTTCTCTAATGGATGCCGAGCTCCTCCCTGGAGACAAGTGCATGGAGAAATTTGTTACTTAGTCGTCAAACCACATGACACTGATCCTTTGTATATCACTTGCAGCACAGCAGGAGTGTTTTTAAATGGAGTAAGTAATAATAAAGGATACCATTGAGCAATGAATATTTTTATGTGTCAGAATCAAAACTCAGTCATGTTTAGGGTAGTTGTATTTGGGCTGAAAGACCTGCAGAACTAGTGTTTTGGTACAGAGGGAAAGGCCACAGTGATAAATGTATGCTATTTTTCCCATATGTTTTAAGTGCTTTTTCTATAAGTCTTATACTAGGAGTGTATCCTGTACTCTTTGCTAGCAGTGTTTGATTAGTCTTTAAATAACAGTTCTTCACACTATTCCTATTTAAAGGTCCTGTGGGTACCTTTGTGAATGCTTCTCTAGTGCCTCATTGCTCTTGATCTGCAGTGCAGTATTATTATGTGGGGCTAGTAGAGCTTGCTTTGGTCTTTTTGCAAATGATAAGCAGTTCCTTCTTCTTTCAGAAGAAGCTTTTTAGAAATTACTGCTCTCTTTTCTCCTTTTCATTTTGGCTCCCTTCTTCCCCTTGGATTGGTTTTGTTTAGACCCTTATGTTGCAGTGTGTACAGCTGGGTTCATCATGTCCAGAGAGGGGTGCAGCTGCCGGTGCTGGGCATGAGAATACAGGAGACGGGTTCTTGTTTCAGAAAGCTCAAGAATCCATTTATTACCCCCCAGGGAGGAGGGGTGGATGGAGAGAAAAAGGCCGGGCAAAGGCAGCATCGTGGGGTTTTTATAGGGTATCGCAGGGGTGGGGTTAGGGTTCAGGTAAAGGGAGGAGTTATTAGCCACACAAGAGAGGTAAGATCAAATTCCTGTCTCTTAGGAACAGGGGCATTCTACAATTCTCCCGTCTTTAAACTGATTGATGCATGCTGAATAACTTATAATAAGGGGATTCTTGGGAATATGACTTAATAGTTTACAAAACCAAAATGAATATTTTTAAGCTAAATCAACAAGGAATAGAAAAGCATTTCAGACTTAAATCACAAAGGATAAAGTAACAGAAATGATGATACTTGATTAAATTAATACATTTTTACTTAATGAGTTAATAGTTCAATCTCCTTTGGCGTTTGATCTTCTCACCAGAAGGGGTGCAGTTCTTTGATCTCCTCTTCACAAGGGGCACAGTCCATAGTGTTGGGTCTTGGCTTTGGTACTGGTGTTATGGGTGTTGTTATCTTGGATGATGATGACTGTGAAGCGAGGGAAGAGGCGAGGGCCCCGGGCATAGGGCTTGGACTGGGGCCAGTGCCAGGTGGCGGTGGCGAGGCCAGCTGATTTCTTCACGGGGCTGAGCAACCCCAGCACGCGGGCCTGGGGCAGGCCCAGCTGAGTGGCATGGCAGGAAGGGGGGAACGGGGAGGTTTGGGACCGGAAAAGAAGGACTCTGGCAGGAAAAAGGGGAATCCTGAACAGCGTGGTAAGTGCCATTTCAGGAAGGAGGGCCCGGGATGGCGTGGCCATCACTATCCCGGGTAGGGAACAGGTCATATGGAAAGACGGGGTGAAGGTGGATACAGGATGGTGAGAGGACGGTAGTGCTCCCGCATCACTTCTGGACAGATTCCGTCCCTTGTTCTGCCTTCAGGGAAAGGGGGATAGGGTGGTGGAGAGGGACACGGAATGACGGAGAGACGGTAGCAACTCTGTGCCGTCTTGGCAGTTTTCACTCCTTGCCACACTCTTAGGAACAAAAGGGTAAGGAAAGATACGGGCAGCTTCACAGAAACTGAAAAACGTGGGGTTCACAGGAGAGGGGACCACAGATTTAGGGCATTGACACACTGCATGCTATTGTCCATAAGTACCCTCCAGGGCTTTACTGTCCATAAGCTGCAGCAGACATGTCGGGAAAGTTGACAAAAGTTCATCTAATGGTCATTTTGCAGGCAAAAACTCCCTCCCATGAAGAAGCTGTTAATAAGCGTCTCGCTGAATGATGGTAGAGGTCAGTCTCATCGCCAGTAAGCTGGTGCCCTTACTGGGAATTCCCCTCCCCGTAAGCTTTTTACCCCCATGTTCCTTTGAAGATGGGGGTTTTGCAAGACTTAGGGGGTGCCAGTGGTGCTGTCCTCACTGGGTGCCCGCATTCTACAGCATTTGTTGCAGTGTGTTACAACTGGGATTGTATGTCCAGAGAGGGGTGCAGTTGCCGGTGCTGGGCATGAGAATACATGAGACGGGTCTTTGTTTCAGAAAGCTCAATAATCCATTACCCCCCAGGGAGGACAGGCGGGATGGAGAGAAAAAGACCGGGCAAAGGCAGCATCGTGGGGTTTTTATAGGGTATCACAGGGGTGGGGTTAGGGTTCGGGTTAAGGGAGGAGTTATTAGCCACACAAGAGAGGTAAGATCAAATTCCTGTCTCTTAGGAACGTGGGCATTCTACACCCTTACATGTGTTATGTGGTGACCAGAGCTCTTATATTCATTTTGAAGAGAGACTGATGTCTGTCAGGCATAACTCCACAAATTGATTTCCTAAGAGTTGAAAAATCCAGGGAAGTTTTGCCTTGGCACATTTTTAATAGATGAAGCTCATAAAGCTCAGGCAGCCGGGCCCCGTTACTTTCTGTGCCTTTTAGACATCTGCAGTTGACGCCGCGCCTGGGTCGCAGGAGCGGGGGGTGAGGCAGGTGCCGGCCAGCTCGCACCCGCTCTCCCCCGGGCGAGCGGCCGCTCCCCGCCCCAGCCACCGGCAGGCACAGGGAGGCGGTTCGGCCGCAGCCTGCGGTCCCTTACCGACAGAAGCGGCCGATAAGAGTGGACCCACGTCGAAGGACTGAGGTAAAGGAAAGAGGGAAGGACCCTTGCTTGCCTCTCCGAGCAGTCTTTATTTCTCCCAGCGCAGGGAGCAGCACAGGTAACACAGTGTAGCAGCTCGAAGGGCGGGCAGAGGCAAAAGGCACGAAGTAGAGAAAAACTGCAACTTTTAAAGGGGGGCTGTCCCCAGAGGGGAAGACAGCCTAACAACAAATCAAGGGCTAGATAGGAGGAGTATGGGGTGGATATACGTAAACACAAAACCAATAGGGAAGGAGAAGGGGAGAGTGCGTATTTAATATACCAGTGAGTGAAAGGAAATACCGTAACTGACAACGAAGCTTCTAGATAAATTGGTGTAGCAAATAATGACAGACGAGCTGCAGGGGCAGGATTTGGAGGATGGACAGGGAAAGATCTGGAAATAAGGGAGGTATACACCAGGACTGACATAGGGAAAGGCAGGAAACAGGTGGAAAACAACTTTGGGGAGAGACTATTAGGAAAACTAACACGGGTGAATAAGAACAAACCATTACAATATTTTAAACAATTTCTTAAACATAAACTTCAAAATCCCATTACCACATGCTGTCACAGTTTCAGAGACAGACCAGTGACAATCCACACTGAGGTCACGCAGCAACAGTTCCCTGTTTTCAGCGCTTGCTTCCTTTTATACCAAAGGAGCCCATGGGGTTAGTCCTCATTGGCTGAGCCAGTTACTTCCGGGCCAACAGCCAATAGGAGCCTGAGTCCCCAACGGCCTGGGCCTGCTCTTACCCGTGGAATTATCGAAGTAAGGTTATTATGTAACTGAGCACAAATTTCCATTGTAAATTTGTAATTACTTAAACTTTGAGGCCTACAGCTGGCCTCTAGGCCACTACAGGCTGCCATACTGCACGGCAAGCTCATATTTACTTGATTGTTTGTCATAAACCATAAATTCTTTTCAGTGGAACTACACAGGGTGCAATTAACTGATGGTTATTGCCCGCAAAATCCTGTGTAAGATCTTGATCATTTGTTGGGGTCCATGGAGATGAATCATGCATCTTTACAAAGCATTTCTGAAGTTTGGTCAACTCTGCTGAGCACGAGACTTCTTTATCTAATTCATTACAATATGACCTTGGTGCTCTTTTGCACTATATTATGATGCAGACCTGTGTAAGGCATAACTATTAACAATTTTAAATGTATTCTTTTTTTAAGGGTCAGCTAAATGGTAAAGATATTGACTATGAAAGAAAAAGTGATCTGTATAAAGATATAGTCACATTTTTAAGGGAGAGATCACCTAGATTTGTAGAAAATATGGCTAAACAGGTATGTATTTATTGATACTTGGTGTACTTCTTTGTGCAAATGTCCAATGGTAGTAATTGCATTGTAAACCTGGCTGAACGTTTATGTTCTTTATCGGAGATAAGTCTATGATTAAATTAAGAATTTTAAAGACTCAGAGCTTTTTTTAAAGTTTCTATTTATTTCACTTTCTAAAAAATATGTTTCTTTTGTAAATAGCAAGTAGTACACCATTTCATGTGTTGCTATCATACTTTTTGGTGGGGTTTGATCCAGCATGTGAGGTCAGCTTCTAGTTTTGCATGAAATGTTTTGTCTGTCTTCTGGTCTTGTTCTTTATGGAGCAGTGGAAATGTTAAAGCAGGAAAATGTGATATCTGTATGGAAAAGGTCAGCTTTTCATTACAGTATTTTTCTGTGATGAAAACCACTTAAAATTTTATTTTCATTCTTGGTAACCCAAACATAAATAATTACCCAACTTTCTTGTGAGAGCTGTCTGATTTAAATATCAGAGCTGAGAGTTAAGTATCCCGCTTACACACTTTATCTTGCTTCAGACACTGTAAAATGCAAGTGTTTTGGCTTTTATTTAGAGCTCTATACTAGCTAGAATCGCACAGTACCAGTACAGTTTTAGTTGTTTCATTGTTCCTGATAAAACTATGGGTGTTTTAGATTTCTAGTGTGGTTTTAACAGATGACTTGGTGGTAAAATTCCTTACAGGCCAAAACCTGTCAAGAGTTTCATTGTGGTTATTTTAATTATTTTAACAATTTTAATTATTGCAGGAAGGAAGTAATTAACAACAAAATTTCCATATCCTCTAGTTCTGATTTTCTGGGATGTAGGGCTGAAACTTACTTTTTTGAAATACAAATATTTGACAGTTTTGAAAGAACAGAGCATTCCAAGTCATACACATATATACAGTAGCTTATATTAACAGTATTGGAATTAGAATTGTGAGTTGTTCTGTTTGAAAGTGTATAAAGTTCCAATTTATTTATTTATCTCATAGACAAGTATTTTTTTTAATGTTACGCCTGCATATTGGTTTACACTTCATAAATAGGACAACATATTAATGTTTTTAGACATTGGTTTAATTTATTTGCAGTGATTTGGCTTCATTTGATGATCATGAAAGGTAAACTATGGCAACATTTTACTATTTTTTCAGATCTAATCTTAAATGTTAATATAGAATAATGTTACTATTGATAATAACAAGCCTTTATTAACTAGTTTTCTGCCCTTTTGAATGTATTGTAACTTTTTAAGTTGCACTTAATAAGTCACACTTATTAAATAAGAGCAAATAAACAGAATTTACCCTGTTTTCCTTCAATTTGCATGTAAATCATACACTCATTATTCCCTGGCTGTGTAAATAAGTTTATGCAGAAGAGTATGCATTATACCTTTTTCATGGTTTAGGAATTTCATATCATCTTGCCTTGCTGAAGAGCTGGTGTAGTACATTCTGCTTTCTACGACTAGAATTTAAACAAGTTAATATCATAGAGCTGCAGAGCATTTGTACCTCAGGGAAAATCTTCTCTGCTCTAGAACTATGAAATGCAGAGAAAAGAGAAAAGCTGAATTTCCATGTTTGCTTAAATGAAGTAAAATATGAGTGGAAATAGTTTTGATTTGTTTTCTGAGGAGAGGAGAGCTTCAAAAAGCTCAATACATACACATATATTGCAAAACCAGTTAACTTTTATAATATCTGCCTGGCCTTGTTTAAGCTAATGTTCAGAATTGCTGTGTTGGTATATAGTCCTGTAGCAAACCTACTTTCTAAAGTATGCTTAATGGATCAAGCTACAGCACCAATTCCTCTGTGATTTATCTAGTTTATCATGTCCTAAATTGTCTTGTCTAGAGTACATTTTCAGAATGAGAGCATTAGCATGAGTTAGTTTGGAATTAGACACTTGGGTTGGCAAGGCTTCAACAGCCGATTCTCATCAGGGACCAGTGGAAAACAGACCCTGCTGTGACAGTCTCCTTAAAACTGCCTTGAATCAGGCACACAAAGGAATGTCTTCACCTATTTGGTACTGACAGCTGCAATAACAATAATAATAATAAGTAACGCTCGTATGTTGACTTTCCTGTAAAAATTGAGTGTGTTCCAGTAGAGAATAAGAGTTGACAAGAGTCCTTTCTGTTCTGTATATTATTGATCAGCCATGGTACTAGACACTAACAGCTGAAGGATTGGTAGGTGCCACTCAGTTCCATTCTTGTATGTGACTTGTTCAACAGTGTTTTGTCCTGAGAGACAGAAGATGAAAAAACTTAAATGGAATGTGTTTATATTAATTCTAAACTATATCAAATTAAATTACTTGGAACTGAAGTCTAGCAGTTTATGATAGTCTATTTTCAGTTTTATGTTCATTACTTTTTTGGTGGGAATTTTTTGTAAATCCTTTATGCAGGGAAATAGTTTTAATGTAAATGAGCCATTGAAAGCAGAACGCTGACTTCACATGTCTAAATCTTAAAATTCATTTGGACCTAGGTTCTATAAAAGTGCTTATGTCACAGATTTTTGACATACTAAAAATCAAACAACACCAAATATTCAAGAATGTTCCTGAAATTCCAAATTTATCAACTTGATTTATTTAAAAAACTTCAATTTGCACATGATAACTGCTACTTTTCATATTAATGCTTTGTTCTTTTAAAGACAATATAATTTTGTGCTTAGAATCTTATTCTACATTTAAAAATGCATGCAATTTTTAAGCAGAGTCTTAGAATTTTGCTTATAACTTACTGTTTTAATATTCATTATTCATATAGCAATATGAGTGACAAACCATGTCTCCTTTTATTAGGAATATAGTTTTTTTAAAGAACCAGCACACAAGAAGAATTATCAGCATATGGAAGGTGCTGAGAATTCTGGCCAATCGCAGAGCCTTCATGATCTTACAGAAAAAACTGAATGTGAGAAAGGGAAAAGTTCTTCAGTGGGACCCACTGGCCAGAGGTTAAAACCATATATGAAGTGGAAGAGCAGTGGGCTTTCTGCTTCCCAAAGATAAGTAGTTATCTTTAAAATTGAATTTGTCTATAGATCTCTCTATACTGTGCTAATGATAGGGCTGCATGTTACATGTTTACATTATTGTCTTGAGTTAGGAGGAATAAAACAAAGCTTACCTCATGTTAATTTCTAAGGAGGGAGTTTGGACTACCAAAGAGAGTTCTCGGGTTTTTTCTGTCATGTGACAACTTTGATGTTGTTATGTCATTTCCACAAGGCAGGGAAGGAACTTGCAATCTGCAGTACTGGTTCTGCAGGACTGTGATATCATCATATTTTTGGTGTAAAATGCCTTTTAAAGCAAGACTGATTAGAAAACCTGATCTAAACCACACTATCTGAGTGAGGTGAAAGAGGTTCTGGATGGAAAATCAGAATTACGCTTTATTGCTGCCACTTGATTTGGTATCATGTGAGCTACTTCTCTAGCTCTGCTTAGCAATGATATTCACTGATGAGATTATCTCAAAGTTTGAACACCCAAAATAGAGTATAAATATATTGGATATTGTTGGATTTGTCTCCTGAAATCGGAACTCTGTTTTGATTTAATGTTTCCTGATGTGTGTTAGTGGAGGAAGAACAATATCTGCAGAAAAGCCTTTCAATGTCATCCTACAAAAAATAGTACCTTTCTCAAGTCTACCAATTTAACAAGTTGCCAGAAACATTTTAAGAGATTTTGGATGTGACCTATGGTTATCAGTTAAAAAGAAATTGGCTTTCCAGAGCAAGAGCTAAACTTTTTCCACAGTCATTAATGAAGTCGTGATGTGGTGAAATTGACTGCAATCATAAGTAATATTCTCTTTTTTTTTCTTGTGACTCTGATAGAATGACCAGCTCAGGCTCAAAAAGACATTTTGTTTTCACAACATTGTCATTTCGGGACAAAAAAAGCACCAGAGATTGTGGCCAGTTAGAACTAGGAGGTTTTTTTGGAATACAAGTAATACATATTGTATTCAGCATGATCAAAGCTATGGAACATCTAAGTGTGTGGAAGAACTAGGCACACCAAAACTGCCTGGAAATAAGATGACTAGAGGAGAAGAAGAAAGATACAGAAACTCATGTTTGGGGATGGTAAATAGGGAACAGTCAGTCACTGTCTGTTCTAGGACAAAAATAAGGGCATCAAATGAAAATGAGCCAGAGAGATCAGTTCAGAGCAAAGGGAGGGATGTCTTCATATGCCACATAGCTAAGCACTCACATTCTTTGCCAGAAGATAGTAATTTCAATTTTATGTGAGTTCAAAAAGCAACAGGAGGCATCTAGTGAACTCTTCATCCATCCAAAACTCTTAATGCATGGGCAGGCAGGAGTCCTCTGAATCACAATATGCTGAAGAATATTCTGCAAAAAATAATTTCTGTGTTCTTTTTTTTTTTAAATAAACCCAAATCCAGTAGTGACAAGGCTCCAAAAAAAGACTCTGAAGAAGGGAAAAGTAGTACTGTATCTCTGACTACAAAAAAGAAAGCCAGTGGCAAATCTAAAACAGTTAAAATTCAAGAAACTTCAAAATGGTATGGGTGACTTCTTTTTCCTCCCTCAATTTTTAAATTTTTATTTTCCCTATCTACAGTAATTATCACAATACTTAGCATTTGGTAACGTTAGTTGTATTTTTCTAGTTATTAGGCAGTGTTGTCATAACTGAAATATGCTTGTCCATATTATAGTGTGTAACTGTTTTAAATTGGTGATTCTGTTTATTTCTTTTCAGTAAAGCATCAAGCAGCCCTGAAGATGTTGGTGCAAGTTCCTCAGAGACTGATGAAGATGAACAGCCTGTACGTCATCATGAGGGAAACACTGATTTGTCACCAGAATACTGGGGAATTCAAAAACTTGCAAAATATGTAAAAGTAAGTAAGCATTGATAAATTGTATAAAAAGTAAAAAAGTTACATTTGAGGAGACCAGACCAGTTCCTTATCCTTTCTACTTTCATTATGCTTTAGTATAGCCCTGTGGTGTAGTATTTTCAAATCCTGGAACTGTGGACTTTCCTATCACGCACTTTCTTTTTAATCTGCTATTTTTGGCTTATATAGCCCTTTAGATTAAACCATCTGTTCAGTGTTATTTAAAACGTAAGATGGCATAATCTCTTTATTAATTATTGGGTTTCTGTTTTGCTTTTTGTATGAAACTTTCCAAGAGATTTCTTTATGTGGATAATAACTTTCAAGTGTTTTTATTAAAACTGAATAGTTGCCTAAAGTCTTTCATCAGCTCTGATTAATGCATGTCTGAAATAATTCTAACATGGTCTTGTGTCTGGATAGATGCTTTAGTGGACAGGAAAATGTATGATAAACAGGCATCTTCTAAAACAAACCAAGAAAATGTTTTTACACAGACTTGTTGAAAATCTTTTGGAACCTATAAATATAGATAGTTAGAATTCTGAATATGTCTGAAACAGATCAAAAACCCAACAATCCTGTACTATTATGGAAAACTCTAATTATGTTTTTCCCTCAGGAGAAGTTCCTTTACAAGTTTGTACTGGAATTTATGTTCTGTTAAGTTGCTAATAAAAGTGCTGGCTTTTTTTTTTTTTTTTTTTTTTTTTTTTTTTTTTTTTTTTTTTTTTTTTGAGTTCAACTACAGAGAATACACATCCGACAGATAAAATGATGGTGCTGGCTTTTGGTGCAACAGAAAGAGCAAGTCATATGAGGAGCAGCTGGGGGAGCTGGGCTTCTTTAGCCTGGAGAAAAGGAGGCTCAGGGGTGACCTTATCACTCCTTCCAACTGGTTGAAAGGAGGTTGTAGCCAGGTGGGGGTCAGCCTCTTCTCCCAGGCAACCAGAGATGGGACAAAAGGACATGGCCATAAGATGTGCCAGGGGAGGTTCAGGCTGGACATCAGAGAGAATTTTTCACTGAAAGGGTGGTTAAGCATTGGAACGGGCTGCCCAGAGAAGTGGTGGAGTCACCATCCCTGAAAGTGTTCAAGGAATGACTGGATGTGGCCCTTGGTGCTCTGGTTTAGTTGACGTGGTGGTGGTGCTCAGTCAAAGGTTGGACTTGATGATCCTGAAGATCTTTTCCAGTGTTTATGATTGTATGATTCTACAATTAAATATTTGTGAGGAATAAGCAAAGTTTTGGCTCCTCAGTCCTTTTAAGTATTGTAGAAGAGTAACTCAGTCTTTTAAAATGTATTCAGAGCACTCGCACTGCTTGTTTTCAGTTCATGTCTGTGGGGCCTTGCTAGTGGACCTGGCAAAGAGACACAGACAAACATGGATAATACAAGCCTGTATATAAATGCAAGCCTGCATTTATTTTTTCTAGGTTGGACCTCTGTACTTTTGTCATTTAGGCTATGGTAAAATAACTCTTTGCAAATGTAACTTTGAGCATGTAACTTGCTCAGCTATTCCTAATGCTGAACGCAGCATGTACACATTTTGCATTATAGAATTCTTCCTACTCATATGTAATTACAGTTCAACAGGATGTTTTCAAACCTTTCAGTTTGCTAATAGATTGCTTCTCTCTGTGTTATGAAGCAACTCTTTGTGATTTTCTGAGAGCTCAGAGAAGCAGCCATGTTACTTTTTAGTAAAGACCCAAGGTCCTCCTGGAGAAGATGCTTGAAATTCATTACTGTTGATGAATTCCCACTAATCTTTTAATTGGCTCATTTATGTACCACCCTCTTTACTGGCAAGGCTCTTCTCTCCTGATTACTTAATTCTCAAACTCCTGTTCCTCTCTAGATCCTTCATATAGTTGGGTTTAGATTTTAGTATTGAACTTAAATCAGTATTGAAATTCATATCTACATTTGCTTAAATCATTCTGAAAGAAGAGAGAGAATGACAAATAAGAAAGCATATTTTTCATGCACCTCTGTTTTAGAAATTGACTTTATTTTGTTCCAGCTGTCAACAAACAAATTACATAATGGTTTAGAACTAGGAAATGACAGGGCAGCATTTTTGATCAGACAGTGAGTATCCATTAAGAAGTTTATAATATAAAATTCAAGAATACGAAAAAGTTTTGTTGTGAAAATTCCATTATATACTTCTTCATGTATTCATGTACACCTGAGTCTTCCAATAGTTCTCTAAGTTAGATGTAAATTAAACAAAGTATTTGAAGATAAAATAGTTCTGTGAAAATAGTTCTGTGTTCATTCTTAGCTGCATAAAGCAAGAACTCCCTAGTGTCAGATAAAGCTGAAAAGAGATGCCTCAGTGCCATACCACAGACAGTGGTTGAAATGTTTTATTGATGGAGTGCTACTTTAGCTTGCACATGGAATTCATTTTAATTCAAGTATAAATACTGCACTTCTGGCCAGACTTGGGAGATTTTTTGGCATTCTTGTTGTTCATGTAGGCAAGTGTTCATGACACATGCAACGTAAGAGAAAATAAATTTATGACTGTGTTATTTAAGTATCTACAAGCATATTTATATAGAAGAACAAATTTCAAAAGGCTTGTGTTGTTTGCCCATCTGAAAAAATTAATAAAATGACTTAAAGAATAGTTGATCAAGATACCAAGAAAATGCAGTAATTTGTTGATGCAATGATTTTTCGAATGTCTGCTTAAGTTAATAGGAATCACAATTCTATAAATTTGCAAACAAGAAACTCCCATAAAACCTGAAAGATATCTAGTTTTTATGTAATGTTAGATTGTCATTAAATGTTAAAAAGGCAGTTGCCATTTGTATAAAACAAACTTGCAAGATCCTGTGAGTTGTGCCTGTAGGCTCTGTACTTGTATTCCTCTTCATGGAGAGAAAATTCCAGTGCTGGGGAAATTCCCTTTTGACTTTTTGCCCTTCTCCACTCCCTTTCCTTTCTGGGAAAGAGTATCCATTTTGGAATTGTTCCGCTGGGAAGCAGCTGCTTCTGTGGTCTGGCTCCTTGTCCTACCTTCAAGCTTCCCAGAGCTGTGAAGCAGGAGGTGGAGCATGTGTGTTCCTGCCATGCCTCCCCATTGACTTAACAATGAGCACAAAATAGATCAGTGAGCTTGGTGATGCCTTGTGTTAGGCATCCTTTGGGGCCAGAGTAGATAAAATGGGAATGAGGTGCTCTGTTGATGTTTGTTACAGCGAGACTCACCCAGCCTGCTTCAGATTTGACATTATTTATTAAATTGGTACTTCTGAAAAATTCGATTTCTAGAGGAAGGACTACATTTTACATCTGAAAAAATTTAGGAGTAGGACAAAGGGGACATCTTTTTCAATTATCCTTTTACTAGAAACAGGGAACATCAGGTAAAATGCAGAATCTTCTTTATGGCAGATATGTTCACTGAAAAAAAAAAAAAGAAAAAAATGGCGAGAGCTGGGCTTTGTGCTGCCCACAGTTGAGCTCTGACTATTGCCAGTTTTATGATAAAACTGAGATGTTAATAGGTGAATTGGGCTGGTGACTGTGCCAGGAATAATGCCAATATCCAGAATAAATATTTAATGTCTAAAGCCCTTATGCTGTTTGACTTTGGTTCCATGTAAGGGTAAGATTCAGATGTACACCTATGACAGGATGAGGATGAATAGAGTTCTACAGGACCATGTCAGTTACAGAATTCATCCTTTAGTTTCTCATGTGGAAAGTCATTCTACTTTTGGCTATATTCCAGGATTATGCTAGTGAAACCAGTCAAATCTCACACTTCATGTAATATATTCTTTAGTTTCATATCTGTTTGGAAGTACTCCAGGGCAAAAGACCCTGTTCCCAGAACAGCATTGTGTTTCTTTCTAATTTGGAGTCATAGATGGACAAATCTGCTGTCTCTCCCCAGCTGCTTGTGCCCTGTGCCAGGCCCAGGAGCTGGACAAAGGCTATGGCACTGCACAGGAGCCAAGGAGGATGTTCCCTGAGAGTGGCATTGAGCAGCAGCTCCCAGGTGCCCGTGTGCAAATGAGAATGGTGTGGTTTAGCAGCTGATGTATACAGCAACTGTTTTATAAGACCCAGTTATAAATTTATGGCACTTGTGAAGCCATTGATGTGGCTTGTAGCTTTTTCTCAAAATTTACAACAACAGAGGACAGACAGTATTTTTGAACTGCATCATGCAAAAGTGTAGCTCTCTTAAGTTATAATGGTATTGGAAACATTCCATATTATTAAGATTATACTAGTGCTCATTATAAAAATTTGAATCAGTTTCATGAGCCATATATTAAGAAATTAATTGCATTTAGCAGAAAAGTAATTCTATTTTATTCTAATGTGCAGGACCTCAGAAAAAGACATGAACCTCCCACCCTAAGGAATACAATGGGTCTTCAAATACTAATCGTTTAATGTGAAAAATCTAAAATCTCTGTTTATGGATGTTCCCATAGTCTTGAAATCAGGCCCTATGTGTATGATGGATACAAATGTTAGGATCTAGTAACAGGAGTAAAAGTCTCTAATCTGTGTAAGACATATATTGCACATAAAAGCTTTTTCTACAATCTGTGGACAAGAGTGAAATGGTTTTTTTTATAATATCTTACTGGCAAGCCTTGAACTAGATTATGTTTTAGCTAGTAAATGCATAATAAGCATATGTAAATGCATGTAAAATATTTTTGTTACATGTAGTAACTTTGTTTAAGGCCCTTTTTCAGGACTGACCACTTTGACCAACTCACCTATTAGTAAAATGTCTAACAACAAATCTTTTCCCTTCCTTATAAAAGAATATGGTGGGGTAATCTGAAGGAGGTTTTCAACCAGATCAAAAGGTAAAGATGAAAAATACACTTTGCTTTAGTTTGGCTAAGACTGCACTTTTCAGAAGATACCAAATGTATGTGACATAATCACGTGCCACCTGCTAGTGTTTCATGGCACATGTTTGGCTCACCCATCAACCTTGGCAAACCTGTCAGCCTTCATATCACTCTCTTCTCTACTGTTCATGAACATCTCTTGCTCCTGTCTTCCAGTATTAACCAAGATTTTATCTTAAAATTCAGTAAAGAATGTGATTACTGGGAAAAAAAAAGGAAATAAAGATATGTGAAAAATTCAATTTATAGTTAAGGTATGTATTTTCTAACAAACTAGATAGTGCTGATCATGAAAAAGAAATATTTTTATGATAACTTTACTGGGTAAGAAATATTTGGCAAATGGTGAACTCTCAAATTATTATTATAATTGGCAACTTTGAAGCACTGGAATAGCTCCCTGTTCAAAATACCATACAATCATTCTTCATCCCAAGAGACATATAAAATTCATAACAACCAGTTGAATTTTGACCATTAACACCAATACCAACGCTGATGAATTTCTGTGTAGTGAAGGTTTAATTAATGTTCACAGGGTCACACATGCCTTAGAGTTTCGTAGCTGATGAGATGAAAGACAATCTAGAAAAAAAGGGGAAAAAAAAGTAAACAAAATTCAGTAAAAATGAGGAAAGAAGAAATGGTAGATGACAAATAAAGGACCGAGGAAAAGAATGTAAAATAACTTAAGTGTGATTCTCCTCTTTCTGCAGAGTTGTATTCTATGATGAAAGCAGGTAATGAAATTAATGAGCTATGGCTTTGACACCATAACTGTAGTACCTCTAAAATAGTAGTAAATTGCCACAATTGTCTCAATCTCAAAATATCAATATAAAAATTCAGGTTTTATATTCATGAAGTAGATAATCAAATTGTTATGTTTCCTAAATAATTAGAATGTAATTGTGTCTGAAAGGTAGCAAGTCGTGAAAACAACATTCTGTGTTGTTTTTAAGTGTCCCACATTGCTCTAGGCTCAATTGAATCACAGCTCACTCTACACACTGTTATTCCAGAAGCATGTCTGTGCTTCAGCCATGTCTTCACCCATATTTGTTTTTCCTATGCTCTCACTAGGCCCGTTTCTAAGTTTGTTTTATTTCTCCAGAGAACACCTGTCTCTTAGTTTTTCATAAACTATTGCTATAATTTTGTTTTCCTTGCAAAATTTTTTTTGGCTAGTTTCAAATGACACTGCCTCTTCTGTCTGTTCAGTGCTTATGAAGCTTCAACAGTGTGCAGGCTCTCCAGCAGTCTGCAGAGGCAACAGTCCTTCCTAGTTCAACCTCATTAACTTTTCTCCTCAGATTCACATCCACTGGTTTCCTAAATTAGTTGGATACCTAAAATTAAAATGGCTGTAATAGCATTAAGGCTTTTATCCTCTTTCTGAGTCAAGTACTAGGCAAAGTCAGAATTGCTTAGGCAGGTCTGACACTGTCACACAAGATCAGTAGCACATCTGTGTTATGGACAGTAAATGTCTCATCTCCAAGTCTCCAGTCAGGGGTTACAATGTTATTATATTACTGTTAACAGTAGTGCTGTTTGTGTAGGGTTTTTTATTTTTTAAATTTAATCCTAGACCCTTTTCCCTTTCTCATTCAATCCTATTTGCTTCTAATTTCTACATGTTCTTTTAAAACACATATATGCTTTATTTTCCTCAGAAATTTTCCTTACAAAATTGTCCAGATGCATCTGGGGAAGAAATACACTCTTAAAGTGAAAATTTCACAATGGAGTAGAAGATAAACTTGCACTGTTAAGATATTATATATTATCTTGGCCACGTTTTCTGTGGTTTTGGGGTCACCATTTCACTTCTTTCCAAGTTTGAGGTTTAAGAAGTTACTAGGAAAATATTCTGTTATTCCCAGTCCAAGGAAGTAAAAGTTCATATGTTTGCACATGAACTGTTAGACTCTTGCCTCTCCATAGTAGAATCCAATTTCTGTGAATCAGAAAAGGAAAGCTAACAGAATGGATACATGTCTTGGAGGAGTTTCCAAGAGGGAATCAATGCTTGCCCAACAAAACCTCCTGGTTCACGTAGAAAATAATAGACATTCTTTTGTTTGGAAACTAATTTATTTTCAATTTCATAAAATATGACAATTTAAACTCACTGTATCTGGGTCATGACATATATGTCACTTCTGCCACTGTGTAGGGTCAGGGTCAAGGTATTAATCTGCAGCTAAAACAGTGCAGCTTCTGTGCCTGTTGTAGTCCAGTGTGAATGTTTTGAAATGTTTTGATGCCTGTGATTTTCCACTGGCTTTACTTATATTAATCTGTAAGGTTTACATACTGCCAGGCTGGAGCTAAAGAATGCCAGAAGATTCAGGAAGTGGGTCAGGGAATTATTCCATAACTCAGTTATACTTGTCCATAACTCATGTCTTAACAAGTTGCAGCTTGTATGTTTTATAAACTAAGATGAAAAATTGGAACTAGTATTTAAACCATTACAAAACTCAGCGTGTTTAGAGATTCACTAGCACAGAAAAATTGCCTTGCTCAAGCATATTATGTATTTTATACTGCAGTACTCAGTCTTTCATTATGCTTTATCAAAATTTATTTAGATGCTAAAGTATTTTCTAGCAGAAAATTACAAAAATTTCTCTGTGATTTAAGAGAGAAAAGTTCAACAGAAAATAAAAAAGTCACAAACTTTTAAACTAAGAATTCTGTTTCATACTTAACTGTTTGTTTTAGATTTCTTGTTTTATAAAAATGACAATATTACTTTGGGTTGGAATTCCAATTAAACAATGTTTTTTTTCCTACAAGTTTTTTTATTCCATAAATGAATTTTAATTTTAAAAGTCTGGTATAACAGTAATTTGACTGACTGTTTTTGGGCTAACACATTATGCTATTTTGTTTGTTCAGTATTTTTTAAAAATATATTGACTTGGTATGTTCGGTCTTAATTTTGTCAAGTATATTGTAATTGCCATTCAGATTATATATACTCATAATCAAAACTGGGGTATTCTACAGAAGAATGACAAAACTGCCCACAAACAGCATTTTTTTCCCCTGTTACTCAGCCATAGGCTTGTTATCACAAACACGCACAGTTAACTACCTATCCAGGATTTACTTAATACAATAGAGAAAATACACTTTTACCCTGGCAAGATAAATTTCATCCATTGGTCTAAACAGTAGAAAAGCCCTGTCTTTGACATTGCCATGCAGAGTAAAACAATATTTCATTTTCTAGTAGCATTTAGTCAGGTTCCCTCTAAATCCTAAACCAAATTAAATAAATTAATAAAAAACCCTTCAAATACGTAATGTATTTATGGAGATATTTGTGAGCCAAAAACTGTACAATTTTAATTTTACTTAATTTTGCTTTCTCTTGGGGAAACTGCACTGTAACTTGATTGTAATGTTTATGTATTTCCATTCACATATTTCTGTTTTGCTACAAATTGAGCAACACATTTGGAGTAATATTCTTTGTAATCCTGTTCATACTTTTATTACTTGTACTCCTATAATGCCTTTTTGGTTTCAGTTGAAAGGGTTGAGTCTAGAGTAAATTTTGTATCTTTCTTTCCTAGCCTGCTGGAGTGACATAATCAGTTAAAAAATGAAAGCTTTGGAATGGTTTAATTGGGATTGGACATGTGGTATTGAAACTTAAGCCTGTATATTTTATTATCTATATCTAAGATCATATTATCTGTTACGGGTTAAATATTTTTTGAAGAAAATAAGTAAATATCAAAAAACATTTATTATTTATGAAATTGCTTGATAGCAAATAACAGAAAGTAGGACTAGAGCAGAATGTAGGAAGTCATTGGCTCCATCTGCTTGCCTCCAAAACAGCACCAATCTTTGTGTGTCTTCTGGACAAATCCTTCTCTACCTTTTCTTTCCTGTCATGGAGATTTCATGACTGCTGTAAGAAATGTATTCAAGAAATCAAATATTCTTACTATTAAAATTGGTTTCGTTGAGTCTTTGGGGTTTTTTGGGGGTTTTTTTTGGTGGTTTTTTTGGGGGGGATTTTTTTTTTGGTTTTTTTTTTTTTTTTTGTTTTTTTTTTTTTTTTTTGTTTTGTTTTGTTTTGTTTTGGGTTTTTTTGAGTGGTTTTTTTTGTTTTGGTTTTTTTTTGTTTTTTTTTGTTTTTTTTGTTTTTTTTTTACCAAGCATAGATCAACCCTGATGCTGTTAAACCCCATTATTTCTTGTCTGGACCTGGAGAGCAGATGATTGGCGTTGAAGGTTTTCTTTAAACTACCTTCCTATTGTCTTCTTCAGAGTAAACAGTTCCAGTTCCTTCAATTTTTTCTGTGGAGATCATAATTTTGAGATTTTGACATCCTCTGGTCTTTATCAACTTTCCCAGTATCTTTTTTGAACTAGAATACCTAGAATGAATGTAGCACTTAAATTTGAGCAGTGCCAAACCAAAGAAGGAGAATTTCTTGTATCTTACAGGTTACAAATCTGGTTACAAGTCTCTCTGTAAAGTTTGCTTTTTTGTTTGGCAACGCTGTGATGTTGATAGATAATATCAGTGTTGTGTTCTATTGCTAACAACAGATTTCTTCCTACAGTGCTGCAAACTAATCATGGCATCAGCCAGTTCTCTCAGTACCACAGGGCAGAGTCCATTGAGCTCATCTAGTGTGAGAACATCTGTTATCTCAGTACTTACTGACTAGTTATGTCCTTAGCATTGCCAGAGTTCACTATGCTGTCAGAGATATTAAATAACCATTAGCAGAATATAGTAAAGGTTAATGCATAAAAAAGACCCATTAATGCTTTTGCTTTCTTGGTTCCGTTTGTTGAAAGTTTGCTGTTGACTAACAGGGTTTTTCCTCTTGATTATACAGAAGTCAAACAAAATGATGGCTTGAACTTGTGTGTTCCTTGGTAACTGTACTTTGGGTTGTGTCTGTATTTGCCTGTGTTTTTCTTTTATTTTCATTCTTTATTGATCTTTTCAGTGGTTCTGTAATTCTCAGTTGTTCTCACTTGTGAGCTTGAGTATTGTAACAGAGACATTACACATTCAGTGGAAGAAGATGTTTTACTGATAGTGTAACAGTGGTACTGATTTATTTGCATGGATATACATGTTATACCAATATATAGGAAGAAAAGCACATTTTTAAATAAGTCTGTGTTTAATTTCAAGCCTTAAAATTGACTGTTGATTTGCCAGTAGAATCTATTTTGCTTCCAACATATCAGATTTCAAATGGTATAACAACATGATGCAGATTTTATGTCAACTTAATGGAGAGGTAACTATTTCCATGCATGTTAAAATCTATGCTGTAACTACTACAAGACTTACTGTAATGATAACTTCAAGAAACAAAAAATAATTGTTGAAACCATCAGCAATATTTCTTATTTTGTAGAACTGATGCTTCAGCACATATGAAAAATATTTTATTGTGGTTTTACACTAAAACACTTAGAGTGGTGTGTTCATTTTTAAAGCTGAAAAAATAAAATGCATATATTTATATATTATATACAGTTGTATTTTTTATTCAGTATAATAAAATTAAAGGTTGTTTATTTTTTAAAAACTTGGTCCTGAAGTGTCATATGCCAACCATTATACATGTAAGATAACGGAATCATGGACTACTATGTTATGTATAAATGCAGTTTCACTGTAGGAGAAGCAGTCCTCAGAAGGAGAGGCATCACTTTTCAGGTTAGCAATATACTTCTTATAGTTATGTAAAATAATAAAAAGACAAGTTTTCTTTTAAAACGCCTGTTGCAAATTTTTTTATCAGACAAAGCAAAGTAAATATCAAAGTCTAATCTGTTAAAAAGCCACAGATTTCATAAAAGGACAGCTGTTAGTTTTTCTGAGCTGCAGACTATTCTCTGTAGTTTTGTAATCATATTGTAGGGATCTTTAAGAAAATAATTAAGAATTTTTAAAGTGTGGATAAACTGATTTCTCTAGGAAAACGTTTGAGAAATTGTTACATTATTTTATACTCTAGGGCATTTTTTCAAAGTAGATGAAAATATGTTATTAAAGCAAGACACATTTCATTCTGCTGAAGTCAAGATGATAAATATTATTCAAAAATATAAATTTAAAAAATTGGGGGCATCTTCCTCTAGGACTCTATGTTACACATGTTTTAAAATTACACTTAACCACTTTTGTGGGGAAATTTTATGGTATCTGTTGTTAAAGAAATGTGGGTAAAAATTATGAAGCACTATGAATATATACTTCATTGATCAGCAGAAGTGTTTTGTCTGATGTAAACTACTGGTCTGAAACTTTATGAAGTAGTTCTCTCACATTCTTTTTGGATGTATTTTCTCACTTGTGATTCTTTACTACATTTATAACAACTTGAAGAGCATGTTAAATTTAAATTCCTTTTGTACTGTGTCTGTCATACCGTTTCTGTTTACGTTTAAGAAATATGCTTCAAAAGTTCTGGTTTTGTTATATCTACCTGTTTTACATTAGCAAACATTACTCAGTTTTGTAATATTCTGTGTTTCATTATGACGTCCACAATTCAGCAGAACACTTTCCTCTGGGAAGGGTTGACCAAAAATCCTTTACAGATTTGAAACTCTGATTTAAAAGAGATGGGCTTGGGCAGCACAGCTCAGATCAGGGTGGGAGCCAAAGCTTCCCTGGAATGCAGGAGGTGGATGCTGTAGTTTGATTTACTAAGTACTCTAAGTTGTAACTTCCATGTTAGTACCAGCTGGCAATGTTCACTCCAGCTTCTGTTGCAGCTACAGCTCAGCTCTCCTAATTTCCATGCAGGTTGGTTCATCCCTGATTCTATTGGCAGTAAACCTGTATTATAGGTTTAAGAGAATCCACTGTCATATGGCATAACTTTCTGTGTTGTGTTCTTTGATTTTTTTTCTTTATGTCTAGTTGCAGTGACAGTGAAATAGAGTTTATCTTAGCTTATCTTATTCAATAGAGCTTGAATGTTTAAACAAAACATTCAGTCTGGTCTATTCACAGCAAGCCATGCTAGTCATTTTCCACCTGAGCTATTCACTCATTTGAATCTTTATGCCATTTACAGACTTTATCAATAATTTCATTTCTTACTATGTTTGTGTTATTGAACACTATAGAGGCAAAATAGTCTAACATGTTTCTTCTTTAGTAGTAGTTTTAGTAGCATGACTAGAAGTGATTGAGTTTTATATTAAATGCACTTTACATATTTGTTAATTATTTGCTTTATTTTAGGGAGGTGATCCAACAGCTACTGTAATTGCATTGTGTTCAATGAGGGATTTCAATCTGTCTGAAGAAACATGTCAGCTGGCCATCAAAGACACTGGATGTCTTGAAGTGTTAATTAATTTACTTGATACAGAAGAAATTAAATGTCAGGTAATGAGCTTTGTCAAAGAGAGCAATGAATATGCCTTTTTTATTAGAATTTTTTTTGAGTTTTAAAGTTACAGAGTTTAAAGAAAATTGATTTCTTATTTCTGTATTTACTTGTTTTCTTCAGATTTTTTAGAAAGACATCTATGTCTTTTACTTTCAGATTCCTTCTTTTCTCACGATTAAATATAAAGAAAAAAATTAAATAATCAATAATTTAAAATAATTTTAATGTTTTTATATACTTAAATAATGTTTAACTTCTATTGTTTCCCATTCTTTAGACTGGTTCATTAAAAATCTTGAAGGAAATTAGTCAAAATGTATTGATCAGACATGCAATTGCAGATTTTGGAGGCTTAGAGATCATGGTGAAAATATTGGACTCTCCAGATACCGATCTGAAATGTTTAGCAGCTGAAACAATTGCCAATGTTGCTAGATTTAAACGAGCACGAAAGACAGTAAGGCAACATGGAGGAATCAAGAAATTGGTAAGCAGACATTAAAAATTGTACCTTTGTCATATGTGTATTTTTGTAAAAAAATATATCATATGTTCTAAACATGACCAATTGTAGTGTTTACCATAATTAGAAAGCAGCATGATGTCAGAGTTTCCTGTAGATATTAAGAAATTGGTATTTTTTTTAGGTTGAGCTGTTGGAATCTTTTTCAGTGGGATCATCATACCAAGCCAAAGACAGTGAAACAGCACGCTGTGCAGCTTTGGCACTCTGGAGCTGCAGCAAAAGCACCAAAAACAAGAAAGCAATCCGTAAAGCTGGTGGCATTCCATTACTAGCTAGATGGCTCAAATGCTCACACACAAACATCTTAATCCCAATAGTGGGGACACTACAAGAATGTGCCTCAGAGGTGAGTAAACACATATAGCTAAGTTACTTCTAAGCATTAAAGAAATTTGCCACTAAAAGGAAATATTACATTCTACAGTCACTTAAATCAGGTTTTGAGAAGGTCACAACTTGGATTGAAGTAAAAACCACGTATTTTTTATTTAAAAGGCTAGGAGTAATACATGAAAGAAAAAAATATCAAATTAAAGCCTTAATCACTTTCTTTTTTTTCTTATTTCTTTCATCATGCTTTACAGATTTGGCAACCTAAGGTGCTGTGTTCTGGTTATGCAATGCATTTAAATTCTGCAAAACTAACCTGCAGGTGTGGCCAAGAAGATCCAAGGCAGTGCAGATCCAGGGCAGAATGGTTTACAGTGTCCTTGTGTTGTCGGGTCTGATCCATTGCAAATAGAAGAAAGGAGTATATGTGATTTTTCCACAGATTTCTGTGGTACATTTTGCAACTTTGAGTGCATTCAGTTTTTAAATTTGAATACAAATATTTTTTACCATGGCCATGTAAGGGATTACACTAGTGGGACAGTTCTGTTTAATATCTTTATGAATGACCTGGTTGAGGGGATTGTGGGCACCCTCTACACGCTCAGTGTTTGCAGACACACCAGGGTAGGAGTGTCAATCTGCTGGAGGGCAGGAAGGCTCTGCAGAGGGGTCTGGACAGGCTGGATCCATGCACCAAGGCCAGTGGTACGAGGTTCAGCAAGGCTGAGTGACGGGTCCTGCACTTGGGTCACAGCAACCCCTGCAGTGCTACCGGCTGGGGAAGGGGTGGCTGGAAAACTGCATGGTAGGACAAGACCTGGAGGGCTGAACATGAGCCAACATGTGCCCAGGTGGCCAAGAAGGCCAATGGCATCCTGGCTTGTATCAGCAATAGTGTGGCCGGCAGGACCAGGGCAGTGATCATCCTCCTGTGCTAGGCGCTGCGCAAATCCTGTGTTCAGTTCTGGGTCCCTCAATTCAGGAAGAACATTGAGGTGCTGGAGTGTGTCCAGAGAAGGGCAATGGACCTGGGGAAGGGTCTGGAGCACAAGGCTGCTGAGGAGCAGCTGAGGGAGCTGGGGGAGTTTAGCCTGGAGAGAAGGAGGCTCAGAGGGGTCCTGATCACTCACTCCAGCTACCTGAAAGAAAGTTGGAGCCAGGTGGGGTTGTTCTCTTCTCCCAGGTAACAAGCAATAGGATCTGAGGAAATTGCCTCAGGTTGAATCAGAGGAGGTTTAGATTGAATATTAGGAAAAAATTTCTTCACCAAAACAGTTGTCAAGCACTGGAACAGACTGCCCAGGGAATGGTTGAGTCACCATCCCTGGAGTTACTTAAGAGATGTGCAGATGTGGCATTTAGGGAAGTAGTTTAGTAGTGGACTTGGCAGTGCTGGGATAATGGTTGAACTCAATGATCTCAAAGGTCTTTTCCAATCTAGATGATTCTATTTGTTTATGTTTCTGTATCTTCATTTGAACTTGAGGTGTATTGCATTTCAGAAAAAAAAATACACAATTTGTCTTGGTGAATTTGAGGCACAAAATCCATAATTTTAAAAGAGATTTTACATTATTAAACACTTTGTCTGTTAAAAATTAACTTCTTGAATTACACAAATTAATGCATGTTCCATGAGACACAAACCTGGCAGGTTTTAGGTTCAGTGAGTATGTATTGAGATGGTATCATTTTTGAGGGTTTCTTGTATGGCCTAATTTGGAAGGAACACTAAATGCATTTCTTACACAGATGTTTCCCCCACTTAAAAAATTATCCCCTGTTACAATGCCTGTGGGTTAAAATTTGGATGACGATATCACTAAAAAATGTTAATTCTAAGAACATGCTTTTCTAACCTTGTTTTAGGAATAGATCTGTTGTTTTGGCTGCTGGTTCTCGATGAAGTGAGTGGGTACTTCTTGATCCCATTCTGAAGCATCTTTTGCTTTCTTGGGTCTGAGCAGGCAGTCTGGACACCTTTCAGAATATTCTGCATTCTTAAGCCAAGTGGCTACAGGATAGGCAGTGCAGTACCTCGTTTTACAGGTGATTTGAAGAGCACTGCAGAGAATGTCTGTATTTGTTCACCTCTGAGATCATCAGTAGTATTTTCAAGGCAATGATGACTTGTGCTTACATAAAGTACAAGGCTTCTCGATATCAAACCCTATAATTATAGCATTGTATTATTATTGTGACCTATTAACTCTTAATATGCAGGATTTAAAAGATGCAGTTTATCTTTTTAGCCAAGTTACAGACTTGCAATAAGAACAGAAGGCATGATTGAGAACCTAGTGAAAAATCTGAGTAGTGAACACGAGGAGCTCCAGATGCATTGTGCAAGTGCCATATTTAAGGTAATTTTATTATAATCAGTAGATCAGAACCAGGATTAGCCCTTTGTTTTCATGTCATTGTCAGTTTTAAATTGTATTAATTTCACTATTTATCTAATGTGTAAAAAATTATAGAAATGTTGAGAATATTTTAGCTCCATTTTAATATTATAATTAGGTTCCTACTTGCTCTTCTTGTGTACAAGCATTAAGTTGCACAGGTAACCAGTGGAGAGTGGTGAGGCATACTGTGCATAGAGTTGCTTTGGTTTTTTTTGTTTGTTTGCCCCTAAAGTGGACAATGTGACAGTATAAGCACTGCTGCATATACAGGAGCAGTTTACTGTCACTCTCTCAGTGAGTTGTTTGCATATTCAGATACTTGAATACAACATTTACGTTTTCTTCTCTATTACCTTTTACTAGTTACGGTGTAATACAGCTAGCTTTTGAAGACATAATCTTACATAGTTTTACATAATATTTATGTTTAATATGTATATTTTTTATAGTGTGCAGAAGATGAAGAAACTCGTGACCTGGTTAGAAAACATGAAGGTCTACAACCACTATCTGTTCTGCTTGATAACACTGAAAACAAACAACTTTTGGCAGCTGTGACAGGAGCAGTCTGGAAATGTGCAATCAGTAGAGAAAATGTGTTAAAGTAACAATTTAATTTTACAAGCATTTCTTACATTATCATGTTTTGATTTTATGGGCCTGTATTGTTTTTGAAACTATTGTGTCATAATTCTTCAAAATCAGTCTTTGTAATCAGCTGGGCTTTCAACTTAGGTTTTATAGTACTTAAAAATTGCCACCTGACCTCATCAGGGTAGACTGGAAACAGTTTTAAGTTCCTAGAATCTTAACAGTCAATGGAGACAAGTGGTGCCTCTAGTTAAGCTATAGGACTCTGAGTCAGGAGGTGTACTAGCACATAGTAAACATTTGACACGTGGCCATATCTGATATCCCCCGTCCTGTCTGTAGCTTACAAGCCAGAATCACTGCTGCATGGTAGAGAGAGTACTTAGTACACTTAACTTTAATGTTTTACATCAAGAGAGACAGAGACCAAATTATGTCATTGTAGGGTAGATATCTAATACATATTAGAAATATACTAGAGTCTAGGATAATTAGCCTAGGTGCCTCTCTTCTTGAGTACAGAAGGGGCTCAGAGAAGTAGCTTAGTCTGGAGACTCAGCTTTTAAATGAGTGGAATTAACTGATGAGAGTTCTGCTGTGGGTACCAGTAACCTCTCAGTACCAAGGTTCTGAGTAATTATTTGAGAATGTGACAGTAGGAGTTGTCACTTTCCCCCTTCTATGGAGCAGCTTAATGATTGAGAACACTTTGCCCTCTCATCTAAAAATAATGTAACAAATTCATGCACCTTACCTAAAAAAAGGAAGTTGGCTTCACTACATATGTGCTAGGTTTCCTGCTGAAATTATGCTGCTCTGTATGTAGAGTGTGTAGAAAAGTTAGAAAGAGTATTAGTAAGAGGTAACATCTTCCTGCTGCCCTAATTTAGTGTACCTTGCTGGATAAGCACATATGATAGATAAAGACTGGGTAAAAATTAGGAAGATTTCCAGGTCTTACATTCTAGCTTTTTACTGTCCTAAATGAATTCCCAAACTGTTGGTATACAGACCTATGGTCTTTACATCCTCTACTGCTGTCCTACTGCTTTTTTGCATTCTTAATTGCACAGTAACCTAACTTTTCATATGGATGTATCCTTCTTTTCTGTGGACTTTGGGTTTGTGCAGAGGTATCCTGATTTTGGATCAGTCAGTGATGAGACAGACTGAATGGCTCTCTCTGTACTAATAAACTAAACAGGGCCAAACCTTTCAGGTTTCAGGCTCTATGTTAGGATTATCCATACTGTTTAACTGCCAGCACAGTCCTTTACACAATTTGCCAGCAAATGCTCTCCCAGACAATGCCCAGACACTCCTTGGGAATGGTGCAGGCAACAGATTGTTCCCATTAGGCAGAATGGGTGAGGCCACCCTGCATTGTGAGGATAAGAGATTTTAGCCATATGGATGCTATGTTGTGCTTCTTGTCCTCAGGGCTAGAGAATGAGCCCTAGCCTGTTTTATTTATTAGTATAGCTGTAGCCAATAATTCTGTCCAACTGCAAACAGATTTTTGTTGGGCTACTCACATATCTTTGGCAAGTGCTTGATGTTCCACAAAGGTTACTAGCCCGGCACAGCTCCAGCTGAATTCATGTGTTATGTAGTGCTGAGTCTGAAGCAGTAAACCCTGTCCAAACTCAAGAGAGGAGGGCACTAGAGAAAAGGGAGTGAGGATAATAGGAAAACACCTAAGTAGATCTGGAGGGATGAGCCTGAGTCTGGCATGAAGCTAGAACGAACAAACCCTGCTGGCTCCTGCAGGGGCACTTAATTATCTCTGAAGTGCTCCAGAGTATTTCCTGAACCTGCAGGTCACTGCTGAGATGTTGTGCTGACTTAGCCATGAGGTGGGGCAGGTGCCTGTGCCGGTGCCTGTGCCGGTGCCTGTGCCTGTGCCTGTGCCGGTGCCGGTGCCTGTGTCGGTGCCTGTGCCGGTGCCTGTGCCTGTGCTGGTGCTGGTGTCTGTGCCTGTGCCGGTGCCTGTGCCGGTGCCTGTGCCTGTGCCTGTGCCTGTACCGGTTCTGGTGCCGGTGCCGGTGTCTGTGCCGGTGCCTGTGCCTGTGCCGGTGCCGGTTCTGGTGCCTGTGCCTGTGCTGGTGCCTATGCCTATGCCTGTGCCGGTGCCAGTACCTGTGCAGCTCTGGGTGCGGCTGGCGTGGGAGCGGCCCTGCTGCTCCTGGACACAAGATGGCCCGAGCCAGCAGCTCTGTCTGAGAGCAGCCTGTCCGCTGCAGAGCCAGCTCACATTGTTCCATCTGTGGAGCATGAAATGCCAGCAAAAATCAGTTTTGTTTTGTTGTTTTTAAAATCTATTTGCTTACTTTATTGCTCTTTTTTTCACGCTATTGATGTTTACTCTTGAAAAAAAGAATTTTAGGGATACTTCCAAATTACAGTGAACAAAGAAAGGAAAATTTCTCTTTAAGCAAAGGTTTGGATGATGAAAAACAAAAGTTTCTCATTTCTCAGTTGCTTTAATTATTATGCTGATAATCCATCTTGGAAAGATTAATTTTTATTGAAACATCTAGTTCTGCCATAAAAATCTCAGAAATACTAATATTTTTTGTATAAAAGAAAAGCCACATGAGCAATTGATTTCTGGAAAATAGTTTTTGTAGCTCAAGTAGACATTCCTAGAAGCTAGGGGCTGGGAGGAAAGCACAAATGAGAACTCAGTACCCTCAGAGAAATTTTCACTGATAATTAGATTATATACAGGTTAGATCTAGTTTGATATACCACATGGAACTGTCAGGGTGGATCCGAAAATATATAAAAGGAAGCTGCAGTATTTGTTAAGTGTTAAGAATCCTCTAAGTTTTGAACATTAAAAAAAAAAAAAAAACTAAAAACTAAAAAAATTATTCCAGCACCGAGGAAAAAAATCCTGTTCTGAAAGATGAACTTTTGAGGTTTAGCACACATCTCTTTGTAGGATAGGACCATCAAGATTAAAAAAAACGTATTTTTGATTCTCAGTATCAAAAGTTCCACAAAGAATGGGGAAAGTATTAATATAAGAGTCAAGTAAAATTTCTATTAACTTATTTCTTGATTACAAGTTGGAATCTAGCATTGTACTATGGGAATGTACTAGAACTATGGTTCTGACCTCAGGAAGATGCAGTGTATTAGCCTGAACTAAATATAGAACTGCTCAGGGTAAACTCTCTAAAGGTTCATATTTGGTGAAAAGTAAGGGCCATCCTTTGGTTCAGAGAGGTGGAGAGGTGGAGGAGGGTCTGGTACTACTCTAGCTATTGTTAACATAGCAGGGAAAAGTGCTGGAAGTAAGGAAAGCACATTAATTGCCAGTCTTCTGGTTTGTTTTCAGCTGTTTGTAGGTGTTTTGTCTGCATGTCAAGTTTAAAAAAACCCTCCAGCTACTCAGGAGGTTCTTAGCTAAATTGTAGAAATGTAGTTAGAAAGGTAGAGTAAGAAATAGGCTATGTGTCACACTTAGAATAATTGATTGGAATGGCTTACCTGTATTGGGATTTCTTCAGCAAGATGATTTACATACAGAAATTAAAACTTGTACTTCAATTATAATAATAATTTAATTATAAAATTAGGCTTATATTGGTAACATACTGAAAATACCAACTTTGGATTTATTGCTGTCTTTTAGATTTCAGGAATATAAAACTGTAGAAACTTTGGTAACACTGCTTACTAATCAGCCTGAAGAGGTCCTTATAAATGTGATTGGAGCACTGGGAGAATGTTGCCAAGAGGAAGAAAATCGAGGTACCATCCGCAGATGTGGTGGAATTGCACCTATAGTGAAGTTACTGACTGCAACTAATCAGGCCCTGCTTGTGAATGTCAACAAAGCAGTGGGAGGTTGTGCAATGGACCCTGAAAATATGTTGTAAGTTATTAATATTCACAGCATTTTAAATATTTAAAAACAGTTCAGTTATTCTGGTGCAAATACAATCAATTCTCATCTGATTTAAAATATTTTTTGCTTCTTGCTTTTTACAGAACTCTGTGAGTTACTTACATCCTACTGTAAATTTACTATAGATAAAAAAATTATTAAGGAAACATATAGGATGTAAAGCTTTTGCATTTTGAGAAAAATCAAATAAACCTTTAGTAAATTGATTTTTGTTTAAGTTGAAATTCAAAGTTACAAACCACCACTTTAAACTGCTGCATTATAGGTCCATGTGTTGCCCTCTCTTTTTACTCCTGTTCTTAAGTCATTAAAAATAGCCTAGATTAGAGAAAGTTATTCTAAAAGGAAACGTACACATGTACTGTCATGAAAATAAACTTAAGTTTTTGGTAGTAGAGTATTACTTGTATTGTATATCTCTTTTGTCCCTCTCCATCATTCCTTTTGTGAACTCAGACAGTTTTTTCTCCCCTCTTATTCCTTTGCAAAATCAAAGGAAAAGACAGTCTTTGATTTTGGGATGTAGATTTGTACAAATTACGAAGATCACTGAGTTTTATGATGAAGTGTTTCAGTTAAATGTTGAGCTCGGCATTTGCTGTGCTTCCTGTTCTCTTACAAGAATATTTACTTCAAGATTCTCAGCATATTTCCCTCCTTATACATAAAGGAGGTCAGAAAGAGAGTTTTATTAAGCTCCTCCTGTTCTGATTTGCATAATTCACTTGATATTCATATAGCAGTGCAGGGAATTCTTTTCCTGAATAAGACTTTTGTTTTCATGCTTTGGCTGTCACCCAGTGGCAAAAGGCTGGATGGTACACAACCATAAACATGGGTTGTATGAGCAGTTAGCCATGTAGCATCATAGTATAAATAAATGAAATCATTTTAATGACATTTCTCACTAAAAAACAGCCTTTTGCATAATATATTAACCTAAGAGAATTAGCATTGCAAATACTGAGAAATTTAAATGCCAATAAACATAAACTGATATTTATAAAATCTGACATACTCCAGTACTCAGAACTATCACTTGTAGTATCCAGTATGGACAGCTTCATACTGGAATGTGTTCAGTATAAGCATAAAAAAAAATGCAAGTTGCTGCTGAGAATTGTGATAGAACAAAGTCTGTCTTGTCTTTGAGAAGGAGAAAATACAGGTTTGGGACAAAATTTATATTATAGAGTTTGTAAAGAGTGAACAAAGGAATCAAATATTGAATTTGGTTCATATAAAACATTCTCTGTTGAAGTTCTCAACTTCAGAAGCGTTTCTAAAAGTATTTCAAAACATTAGCAAGTAAGCAAGATCTTAAATAAGTGTGACTATACTTTTTGATACTTCAAAAATGTTACACAAAAAATTATTAGCATGACTGTGCCATGTACCTGATGTATTGTGCTAGCTATGCTTGTAGTACTAGAAGAGATAATGCTACTATATTTTCACCAAAGCATGATTCATCCAGGTGTGAATAAATTCAGCGGAATTTTAAAAAATAATGCTTAGTTAAAACATTGACAGCAGTGTAACTGTTCTTATTTCTAAATTATTTCCTTGATTGAGTGCTCTGCCTCTCACAGGGCACTTACAAGCAGCCTCCGATCCCACCACTGACCCCCACCTCTCTCTCAAAAAAAAAAAACAAGAAAAAGAAAAAAAAGTTATGTCCATTCCTCTCCCTTCTCCTCCTCCTCTCAGACCAGTACAGCAGAATTTGAAATTGTATCTCCTCATCCAAAGTGCTCTCCTTTTGGGGAAGAACAAGTCACCAAAGACATGAAATACACACACACACAGAGTCTGTAGTATGACTCTTTTCTGTTTACAAAATTGGGGCCTAAAACAATAAATAGCCTTGTTAGAAACTACTGTGGAGGTCAGTCTCTTTCTGTAAATATTTTCTGAAGTTCTTAATCAAAAAGACACATCTTAACAAGGGTGTGGAAATGTGCCAAGATTACCTTCTAGACAGAAGCGAAGCAAAGCCGCTTGTAGCCTGTAAGTATATACAGGTCATGAGAATTTTCTATTGCAGCAGGTTGATGCTTAGGTGTTCATGCTCTTTCAGATTCATGTAGCTGGATCTCTATTACGTTTCTTGTTTCATAATCACTTATTTCTCAGAATGGTTTAGCAGGTTCTAGGTAATCAGTTCTTCTCTGCTGTCTTTTTCCTACCAAATTTGGCTGGCAGGTCTTGAGGCTTGGGGGCTTTTTGTCATGTGGTGCAGACAGGCTCTGTTTACAGTGTAACTTTTTTTAGTTTGGCATTATAGGAACTTCTAAAATTATGATGGATTCTGCTGGATTCTGCTATCATTGACTTTCATATGTAGAAAAATTTAAGCCCTCATAAGAATTGAGAATTTTCAGATATATTCTTATATTTCATTAGCTGCAAGTGTGTTTAACAAAGTGTGGCTCAGTGATTAAACATTCAATTTAGAAGTCTTCTACTTTGAATGTGCTTATCCTTGCAGCAGTAGGTATGTGAAGACCATACAGACCAAGAGTGGCACTCACATAATTTCTGTAAATTATTCAGATATATAAGGAAGAGGTTGTGATTAATATAAGAAATAAAACATCATTATGGACTAGAAAAAGCTGAGAATATTCTATGAAGCAGTGCAGTTAAATTCTGAGGGAAATACTGTGCAGTTATCTTATGTTCCATGGAAGAAGCTTACACTGACAAAGAGAGACTAATAGATAGGCATAGGTGAATCTACATCTTCTATATATCTTTTATGTATTTTATTTCTGCCATGTTTCCTATGACACTGTGGCTCTTAAAATCTGCTGAATGGAAGGTACACTAGTGTTACTTTTCTGCACTAAGCCTTTACTTCAGGACAACTTGAAGGAATTATGTGATTCTTACTGACTCTCTTGAGCTATTTAAAATAAAAAACAGCAGCCAGCTTCTCTCACAGCCAAAAACGAGTTGACTTATCTAAAAAACCCAACATTATAATTATGTGACTGAACTTCTTACGCTTATGTAGACAGCATGAAGCTCTTCTCCATACTTGGTCTGCTGTACCACCACTGACAGTGATGTTGCTGTTTATTTTTTTTTATGTATATTTACCTTTTTGAGGAACTTTTTATATGTTACTTTCTTTAACTGAAAACAAAGGACTTAGTGCTTATTCTTTAACTGACACTAGATTTTCATTTGCTCTTTCCATTTGAAAATCCATAGACTGCATCGCTGGCGTTCAAAACTGAGGGCTTAGAATCTTATAAACTAAAATGTACAATTATTTTAGCCAAGCAGATGGAGTTTGAGTCATTGGTATATAATACTATTTATCAAAGCAGTCAGCAGCAACCAGTGAAAGTTTTAAGAAAAATGCTAAATTGTGGTTTCAAAAAAGATGAGATTACATTCTGACAGAATTAAACCCTGTAATCTTACCAGTGAGCACAATACAGAGTCAGTATAACTTTGTTTATTTACATTTGTATTTGTGGTCTAAATTGGCAGGCAATTAAACTGAAATTCTCAAAGTTCTGGTAAGTAACATTTTAGCAGAGAAAGATGGTAGATATGACAAACAGATGTCTAGGCTGTGTGTACGCGTGTGTGTTTAAGCAATTCATGTTGACATTTCTACTGGAAATGCTCAATATTAACTTTTAACTTGAAAGAGAGGTACTATTTCAGATTAAATTTTTTATAATTTCAGATATATTTAAAAAAGCAAAGTAAATTTCTAGAATTGTAAGCCACATCTTGCTCATAATGTTCATTGATATAATGATAACAAGATACTTAAATAATGTGAAACGTCTTCATTAGGCAACTTTTGCCTGTGAACATAGAACAAAAGTAATTTTAAAAAATTATCTTAAATTGACCTATCTACACTGGTCAAACTGTAACCTAAAAATTGCAGTAATCTCTGAATGGGTTTAATTGCATTAAAATTATTTACCCGTAAGACCTAATCTGTGTACACCATACATATGTTCTGTGTTGGAAGCAGGAAGATGTTTTGGTCCTACACCTTGCAGCTGCCTTTTGGTAGGAGTGATGATTCCAGCTGAAAATATCCCTTCACTTCTGCTCTGATCATGTCTGGCCAGCACAGGAGCACATGACAGGAGTATCTCTTCAGCCAGTTCTAACTGCCATTGCAATGTCTTTTGGTTATTGTGAGAAGCAGAATAATATTCTAAATTATATCCTTATAATTACTATATTATATAATCACTGTATTATATAATCACTTTATTATAAATTAAAATTCTAAATTATATCTATTCTAAATTATATTAGTGATCAAACAAGATCAGTCTGTGACACAGAGCTTTGAATTATAAGTGGCACAGTTCTATTATGAGATGTCTTGGCTATACTAAGGAATAGAGGCACAAAGTTCAGAACCTGGGCTCTTGCTTTTGAACTCCACATATTCATGTATTGTTATGTAATTACAGTGAAGGACCAAGTGGCTTATAATAAAGTTTACATTTCTACTGTGAGTGAGTTTCATGCCTTTTATGATTTTGACTATTAATAGTGTCCTGTACATTAAATACATTACATACACACACACACATAGAAAAGCAGACAACTATTCCATAAAGCATGTAAATATTTGACTATTAAAGTATTAAATGTTAAGACTTTTATATCAACTAAATATTGTTTTATTACAGCTATTATGAGATTCCATTCAGCTTTCGAAGAAAATGTTTTGCATTTTTATTAAAAAACCTGTCTTTTTAACAGTCTCATGAGTGGTTGCTTGGTCCAGATTTTAGTGTAGTTTAATTTTATCATCAGAATATCAACAAATTATTATAAAATAAATTATTTAAGTGACTGAAGCCACAGAGTAAATAATGTGCTAATTATGGATGAATAAAGAATTGAGTGCCAACCAAAGTGAATTTAATGTTATTTGCTTGTATTTATTGTGTCAAGAAGCTTTATTACTTCATCCTGCTAATAATATTATAATACATTGTGGGAAGAAAAGTAGATACAAAAACTATATAAAAAAGCAAATCATAATATTCTTTAGCGTTATGCCATCAAAGCTAGCATTTTCAAGATTACAGGTCTATTTTCCTCTCTCTTTCTTTGCTTTTGTAAAGAAAACTGAATGTGTATTTTTTGTCAGCTTCAAAAAGGAGTTTTTACATAGGAAGGAAGTTAATGTCTAAGCACTTTTATAGAGGAAACATTTTTCAGGACCATTTATTTTAGAGTTCCCTTTGCTGTAAAGGCAAATGCACTCATTCAGCACCCATTTTCTTCATCTGTTGGATTGTGTAGTGAAAGCATAGGAAGATTAAAAAATTGAACTTTTTGGCAGTGCTTTCTAGATTGGCAAATATATGTTCTCAGGAGGATGAAAATAAGGTTTGTTCTTGCATGGTGATTACACAATTACAATTCTTCCAGAGTGAGAATTTAAAAGCATCATTCCTGTATGTACAGGAATGTATTTTTATTTGTGTTAATCTACTGTAACTGCAAGTAATCAGTGATGAACAATGTGATTTGGAGGTTTTATTGTTTGTTTCTGTTGTTTCCTAGTTTAATTTTATGCATGTTGAATAGTCACAGAACTATACTTCACATAGTCTGAGTTGGGTTCTGTTGATCTAAGACAACTGGTCTTTCCAGTCCTTAAGCAGAAGGCAAAACTCTTCTTCAGCAAATTAATGATGGAGGGAGGTTAGTTTACCTTGAAATACTGAAGATGAGAAAACTGAAAAGAAAATGAAAGTAAATTTCCACTAGAAAAGGAAGCTTTAAAAGAAATAGAAAGGAAAGATATATCAGCCTAGAGGTTGTTTTTTAAAGTGTGGAGGAAAAATCTGAGCTCAGTGTTTGGCTCCTATCTCTTGGTTTTTATATACTTGTTGGAGCTGGGTCATTTATATTTAGCCTCTCTTGCAAGGAAGTACCTCATGTTGGTAAATGATCAGTACCCTGCTTGACTAGAGGAAAGATTCATGGGTTCTTTTTAATTAATTCCAATATAGGAAGAATTCCTTATACTTTCTAAAATGACAGGAAAGTAATGTTAGAATTGTTTAAAAGTGTTTGAGGTTTGGAGGGACTTATAAGTTTGTTTTGAAGCTTTTACTTAAGTCATCATTACTATGTCAACATATATCTGTAATTGTGTAGTTTGTGCTCCTGTTGTTTTATTTTGTTATGTTAAGACTTCTGAATTTGTCCTTTGATGATTTTCTTGCAATTGATTTAGACCTGAGTGAGTAAAATAAGCTATACTGAAACTGGCAGATCTTAAAAAACTTAGGGTTTTTTAGCCTAACCATAGCTTTGTTCAAAAAGTATTATTTTGAAAAACATAGTTGTTTAAACAGTTTGCATAAAAATGTTATGAATAAAGTCCTTGCTTATTTTAGACAGACTTCAGGTCCTTATTTATTTTTTCTAGTTCACATGATGATAGAATTACATACAAAGTTCATTTTATAGTTACTTTTAAAATTTCCTGGCAAAGCATGTAATGAACACAAACGAGATGCTTTATCTGCTGTTTTTAAGCTCTCTTAAAAATGTGTTTTGAATTCTCTTGCATTTACAATTAACGATAGAAACACATGATATGCAATGGAATTTTTTACTTTTGAGGTTAGACAATGAAGGTGTGCTTGCATTTCTTCAACTTCAGCTCATCTGCTTTGAATTTAACACAGTTTTTTGAAAAAAGGCATGTTGGTAAAGGCTAGTAAGTTTTGTCTGACCTTCCTTTCCATTTAGGGTATTCACTGGAACGTAATGTGAAGTTATGATCCCCCAGCCTGATCGATATGTAAACATAACACACATGGTGTAGGATGATTTTGATGATAATTCATTTCTCAGTTAGTCATGAAGATACTTTGATTATAGTATGTTTAAATAATTATAGTGTTCAGTGTTGGTCTTGTTAGGAAGGAACATATGGGAAACAAGTTACACGTTATTCATGCCTAACAAAGGATGCTCTGTAGTGTGACCATTTTAATTTCTAATGCTTGATTAGAAACATAGTTTTTAAAAATATGTCATAGAGCAAGGTAAATACATTAAGCATAGACTGAATAAAAAGTTAAGTACATAGTTTTGGGCATAAATATTTGTTTTGGAAAGTATTTGTTACTATATGAAAGAAGCCAGTATGCTCAAACTCAGATTTCACTTTGCATGTAGATCATTAAAAAGTCACATGCTTGTTTTCATGTTTATGAGTTCTGGTTATAATGTAGCTTACTTTATCTTCTACAAGCACTCTGAATGACAGTGCTGGAAAAACATAAACAACATTAATGAGATTTAGTTAGAAAACATTCTGTCTTTACATCAGTTATTGGCACCCATCTGTTATAGTGGGCACTGTTTGTTGAGTATGTTGATGGCGATTAGCTGACAATAAAAGACAAGCACTTGCATAAAGCAAACAGTATGCCAGAATCATGCCAGTATTTCTTAAAGCAGTGTTCCAAACAAACTGATATAATTTGATATTCAACATTGTATACTCCATAATTAATGTTCCTTTTTTTTTGGTCTGTTTCTGCAATAGGATAATTGACAGTCTAGATGGAGTCCGCTTGCTATGGTCATTGTTGAAAAATCCTAACCCAGATGTTCAAGCAAGTGCAGCTTGGGCTCTTTGTCCTTGTGTTGAAAATGCTAAGGTAAGAAACAGTTAACAATTTTGTTATATATATACTCATATAATTTTTATATTTGGATAATTTCCAGCAATACTTTGCTGTTTGCTACTTACACTCTCTTTATTTTATTCTGTTAACTGCTTAAAAAACATATGTATTTACTTTTCAAAAGTGGATAGTCCTTCATCTAGCATGCATTATATAATCTGTTTTGCCTTTCCAGTGTATTCTGTATTGACAAATATATTTTAGTAACTTATCAGCACCTAAGCTTACTGTTCCCAAATAAAGCATGATGAAAATCTGACAATGCTGAAAACAGAAAGCTTCTCACACATGCTATGAATATCATGGGTAGTTCTAGTTGTTCTCCACTGTGGTCTACTTCAGCTGTGTTCTCAAGAGACCATAATTTGGTTTTAGAGTATATTTTAGACTCGATGCCAATGTAATCTTCAGGTTTTCTGCTCAGACTGCCAACAAAAAGTGCCAGTTGTGAATAGTGGTCAGTTGTGTACAGAAGACTGAGCTATTCATTTATTTCATGTCAGTTTCTAAACAGAGATAAAATAGTGAGGATAAACTGCAAGTCATCTCTCTGAATTCTTAGCATTGACATATGATAAAATAAATGGGCAAGGTTTTCTTTCTAGAGTACTAACTTTACACCTTAATCTTTGTACAGTACTAGCTTCTATTTCTGATTTACCTCTATATTTAATGCAATATTTGCATCTTTTCTGTACTATACCAGACATATATATATCCTTCTACACAAAATTGGAAATCCTGACTATGTAAAGAATAGTAATTCCTTCAAAGTGCAAGATATCTGTGGCATCCTTTGCAGGCAGTTTCCTGTTTGGGATTGAGCACTGTGTGGCTGCTATTAATTTATGTAGATGATTCAATGATACATATATAGAGATATATGGATATATCGTGAGAAAATTTGGGGTTGTTTTTTATAACTAAAGCATTTTTTATTTCTTCCCATTGATTTCTACAATGGAAGCTTGCTTGTCATTTTTCACACATGCTGATTATTCTGAATTATCTTTTCATCCTTTTTTTTTTCTAAATGTACACTCTAGTGCAGTAAAGTTTTTTGGTGCCTAATGGTGCAGTCTAAACATCTCTCCTCTGTATGATACGAATATAACTGCCTCTCTCTTGAACAATATTGCTACAACTGAATGTTAAAATACTACTTGATCTCAGTACTGAGGTAATACTTCCTGTGTGTAAGACTCTGCAGCTTGAAGTGCTACAGTAGAACTGCACATTGCTAGAACTTCCACTAAAAGCACTTTTTCAGAAACTAAGGGAATAGAGGACAACTACTGAAATTATGCATTACATGGTTTTTTTTCTTCATTTTTTCCCTGGGGTGTTTGATGAGTGCAAGCTATGTACACCCTTAGTGTAGCTATTCTCCTTTCATCTCTCTTGGCTGCCTGCCCTAATGCTAATCTGTGATCCCACAAAGAGTTCTTTGTGTGACACTGAGGCCAAGTGGCTCACTGAAACAAACCTACCAATAATACCCTTTCCGCTGATGCTGAATAGAAAGAAATATGTATAAAGCAGCAACTACAGCCACACTGAGGAAGTGCAGGAACTATTTCTATCTAAAGAGAATTTGGGTTTTTTTTTTGTTCAAAATTAATATTATTCAACAATTTACATGAGCTTACAAGAAGCAGTTTGGTTATATGCAGTGCTTGATTCAAAAGCAGTAATAGGTACATGACTTTAAAGGGTTATGTGTGTTCTGGCCTTTCTAAGTCTGTACTTGGGACTGCAAACTGTGTTTCAAATAGCTGTGAGAATGGAGTCTGTTTTCTTTTTGTGTTCTTTTGTGGAAGCTGTAATGGTTCTCTTCTGTGTTGTGGAGGTTCAGAGATGAAATTGAATTTGTTAGTATAATAAACAAATTTTTATAACAATTTAATGCAGCATCCATTTTCCGGCACAGATACTTTCATTTTACTACCAACTTAAAGGTTATTTTCTGTATTTTAAAAATCATAGAAGCTAATCAAACATTCTGATAGGGCAGTTATTTTGTAGTATGTGATTACATGTTTCTTTTTCATGCTTATTCTCACCATAATCTGTTTAAGAGTACTTCCCATAGAATAGAATCTTATCAGTATGATGTAGCTAAGTGATATTGTTTGTTACAAAGGAATTAAAGGAATTATCTTAATAGAAGCAGATTCTTATTAATTAGCTCCTTACTCCCAAAAGGAAAATTTACTACTGCAGGCACATTGCTGGTAGCAAAGTGTAAGTGCACTGTCCAAGAAATACAAATGATTTTGAAAAATGAGTAAGAGAAGTCTACTCAACTCTGTTGTTGTTGGAACAGCAATATTTGGTTATGATGCTTCTTTGAAAAACAGGACTTGTAATGTTCTCCCAGCATATATCAACCCAAACATAAACATTTGAGGAATTCTACAAAGCTGTAATTTGGGCTATTATAAAAATCACCCAAATGCATTGTGCCAATAAGATGAATGCTGCCAGCTTGAGTCTGTATGAAAATTCCTATTTCCTCACAGAGGAACTTTCTGCTAGAATCTTTAAATAAATTAAAAGGGGGGGGGGGGAAAGAAAAGGGAAAAAAGTCCTAGAGGCTATTTTCTGTCCTCATATTTAGTAGTGTTTTGGGTGCAAACATTAAAATGCAAATGGCAATATCAGGCATTGTGTTTTTCTGTCCCATGTGCCTGCATAGAAACTTTCAACTTTCAGTTTTAGCCTTGTTATAGCTACAACTGTGAGGCTTTCTCAAAGAACTTCATTAAGCCATCTATGTATAGAGTTGTCCTGGTTTCAGCTAGGGTAGAGTTAATTTCTCAGTAGCTGTTACAGTGCTGTGTTTTGTCTGTCAAAATAATTTAAGAGTCAGAGACTGGGGGTTTGAAAGACAAGAGAGAGAAGGTTACTTTGTTTTCTTAAAATTTATTTGTGGGATGACATCTCACCTTTTTCTGATATATTGTGGTTTCAGTTCTACAGGAGGCTATCATGGGTGTGATGAAAGATCTAGAGTTGTCTGTGTATTTATTTCATAAGGGGAAAGAGAATGCCCATGCTGACACAAAAAAAACCCCAAAACTAAACCAGATTTAAGGGGGAAGGGACACGAAATTGGTATGTGTGAAGGTCAATTAGTGTTCAGTCCTGCAACAGTATTATATAATGAGGAAGTGAGTTTTGCAGTCAACCAGCCTAGAGTTAACCTATGGGTAGAAAATATGTTGCTGTTGACCTATTCTTACATAGATTTTCCTTATTATGGAAAGTTTAACATAACCATATGTATAAAACCACAGAGAGCATTTCTTTTCTAAGAATAACAAAGAAATGTAGTTGAAGTTGGAAATTCTTCTAATATTTAAAAAACAGTAAAACCATTTGCTGTTTTAAATACATTAAGATGCTTTGATTGCACATTTTACTAATTTAAAACTATAGTGTATAAAGATAATTGTACTCCATACTGCACATTCTTCTTCCTTTGTTTTACATTTTAAATGTTTTAGTTAAGTACTACCAATGCATTTTTCTTTTTGTACCATTCTTGGGTTAAGCCTTAAATGTCAAAATTCCCTGTTTGTATATGTACAGCATTTTCCAGCTTCTTTGTTTGCCTTGCTGTGCTTCTTGCAATTTTACGCAGAAGCCTTGGTTCAGAATTAATGCTCCTGCTGCTCTCTTTCCATTTTTCTATTTGTTTTCTCTATACATTAGAATTTTTTACATCTGTCATACCTACTTCTCTGTATTTGCTCACATTTTATGCAGTCTTTACTCCCTGGTATCCGGATTTAGATCTTCCAAATTTTTAAGCATTTTTTATTGACCAAGTATCAAAACCATACCATAAGAGAGACAAAAAGGAATTTTTTGCTTGCCTCTGAAGCCTTTCAGAGAGCAAGAGTCCTCAGAGATTTAGGAAACCCAGGAATCCAGACCTGGCTTGGTGAATCCGTAAGTGACTGCTGTGCTTGCAGGGTACATATAGAACCAGGTCATCCAATGCCTCTTGCCACTGGCTGTCTTGTTTAGTGAACTGACTCTCAGAGGTTATTTGGGCGTCCTACAGACATGTTGGAGATCCTAAATGGACTGACATAAATTACCCTGAGGTCTTTAATGTCTACAAATATAGGAGTCCAGTTTCTGTAAAACACACAGCGTGGAAGCCGGGAAGCAAAGGGTGTAGTCTGTATCTCCCTCACACAGGAGACTTGGGCCCTAAGTTCCATGCAAAGCAGCTGCCTGAGAGCTTGGAGAGCACAAGAAGCCAAAAAGCTTAGGAGCTCCTGGAGACCTGGATTTCCAGCTGTTTGGCAGCCCATCAGGCAAGAAGTCAAGGATTCTATGAAAACTAGAAGCCAAGGAGCCTGGCAGGATACTCATCAGCCATCTGGCTGACAAGAGAAAAGATGAAGAGACATGTTGGTTGTTTAGCCTGCCTTTCTGCCTGGTTTCTGTCAAAACTTTTCAAGAAGTCATTGTGTTCTTATGGAAGGTTTTGATTCCATTCCATTAGCATTTTCTGATGGAATACTGTTCCACTGGAAAATATTTGACCAGCTTTTCTTGTAGCTTGGTTTATTAACAGCTACATATGCTAGTCAAAGCTTATTGTGCAGCTTCTTTACTTTTAAATCTGATTCACTAATTGGATTTTGAAAATCTACAAAAGGTTTAAACCCCATCCTCCTCTAATTTTTTTCCTCCCTTCTTTGTTTTTCTTTTTTGTCCATGTCACTCTTTTCCTGTCTTTACCCTCTCACTTGCCACTGGGACCTCCAAAGCTCTTAAAGCAAGAAAGGAGCATGGAGATCATTGTTTCATTTGCTAGGTAAAATATACCAGAAGATTTCAAACAATCATTTTATCAAGCAATGAAACTTTTGATTGAACTAAAACATATTTTATACTTCATGCTGCTCATTCAGATTTTCAGTGGTCTGTAATGATGAGTGGTAGAACATGATATGATTGCCTTCTTGTATCCCACTCTATTGCTGGAACCATGCCAGACATGCAAAGACAAACAATAACAGTTTAGCAACTTCTTAGTTTGTGTTGTCACTGCATTGGTTGTTTAACTAGACCATCCTCAAAACATTCTAATATTGCTGTCTGCACTTCTACAATATTAAATTACATATTAGTGATGACTATCTCATAAACATATTAATTATTATAAGAAGTTTGCTTAGACATGTTTGAATTCAATTCAATCCAAAACCAATTGAAATAATGGATTTTTTCCCAGTTATTCAGTGTTATTTGTTTCTCATACATCCATTATTAAATGCCCCTAAAAATAATCTAAAATAATTGAGACAACTGTGGCATCAAGGGACTTAGATATTAATTGCTTCACTGCTTATGTGGGAAAAAATAAAGGATTTTGGCAATTACCCAGGACTGAACTTCAGGTATAGTCTGCCAGACTGAAAAGTAAGGAAAACAATAGACAAGACTACTAAAAGTTGCATTAGTGACTAGGTAGACATTTTCCCCCTGACATTTTTAGAGAACCTGCATTTCATGCCTTCTTGGGCTGTATGCTTGGATAATTGACTTCACTTCGGTTTTTTGAAACTGTCAGGAACAATACAGTTGCCAAGTGTGCGATGATCAAATCCCTGAAGAGAGAGAGGAAATTCTGAAGAGGAATTCTACTCTTACAGCCTATAGAGTAGCATTGGAACCGTGTCAAAGCAACTCTCCTTTGTTGCTTTGGCTTTAGTTGCTTCTTCAAGGTACAGAGGACAGGAAAATCCATGGTCATTGTCTGCTGTTGTTTTCCCAACACATTGCATTTTCTCACAGAAGAAAAGTTGTGAGATGTAGGGAAGTAGTTTTACCTTGCAAATGCTTCTTCATCTGTTCTGCAACAGTGGAAGCCTCTGTAACTGAATAGACAGTTATGGAGGCTTATAGGACAGTTATAGGAATAAAATCAGCCTTAAAATATAAAGTAATTTGATCAATATTACCATTGAGTTATTTAATAAGAACAATGAATAGAAACTTCCTTATATAAATTTTGTTTTCTGTTTTCACTAAACAGTTGTAATACAGAAACTTCTTTCATTTTCTTTATTTTGAACTTTAAATTGGTTTGTGCACTAGAATGCGAAGTTATTCAGCTGGGAATAGCAAATGAAAAGGAAAAGCTTCCTTCATTAAAGAAAACATAGGTTTAAAGGTGACTCCAGATAACTAAAGTTTGTTTGCCCAGCCATACCATTACTTTTTTGGGCAAAAGTGATTCAATTTGTCAAATTAGCTTTGACTCATTAAGCTTTTTAAGATGTTCTGAGAGTGAAATATTACTTGTCTTTAGTGGAGAAATTTTATCTTTCAAGTGGAGTGTATTTTAAAGATAAACACAATATATTTTTGTAATAACATATTTAGCTTTATATCTTTCAAATAGAGAAAACAGTTTTCACTTTGGAAGAAATAAGAAAGGAATTATGTTATAAAAGAAGCCAGTAGTTCTTCTATGACACCTGTATGTCAACAATTTAAGACTGATGAACTTTATTTACTTACTGAAATTAAATTCAAAAACCATAAAATATGACAGTGAGAAAACAAAAAAATCCCAAACTTTCTCCTTGTATAAGTACCACAAAGATCAAGTCCTGCAAATACCATAATAGTTTCTGCTCTAGATTAGAAAAACTGCAAAGCTGGTCTGTCTCACAGTATTTTTGCTCTTGGCTGAAGCCATTATAGAAGTAAGTGAAAAGGGAAAGTTAACTGAATCTTGTTAATAGTCATGCAGGCCAGCAAGATACAAGTTAGAGTAGGGGGATGAGGCTTTTATTAACACAGCAGGTAACTTTTCTGGCCTCAGCATCTATGCCAGATAGGTGTGTTTTACTGCTTGAGATTGCAAACTCCTCCCCTTGAATCCAATTTTAAAATAGTATTTCTCATACTTTCTGAGGATAAAAGCTTTGCTTTCCCCTACTTAGAAGTTGTGGTCACATGAAGTCATGAAAGATTCTGTTATATCTTCCTTTCTTCTTTAGCCACTTGAAACATAATTGAACAATCCATGTTTTTTTCATGTGTCATTTCAGGTTAAATGTTGCATTAAAAAGTATAATAATGATGAAGATATAAAATGAAGATATCTCCTATTAATACAATAACACCTTATTCACACTTTCAGTTTCTTTTTAACATTTTTATGACTTCTTTAGATGTCTTGTGTTTGGCCTCTTTGTTCAGCTCAGGAAATATTGTTAAAACAGATGCATTCAGCTTATCGTTACCATGTGCAGGCAGATATATACCATAAAATTATCTGGTGTATTGCTTGTCAGTGATTTTATCAATGTTTTTCTCTATAAAGACAGTTTCTTAGGCTTTATTCTTAACATTTTTCCCCCCTATCTAATTCTACCTCAATAGCCTTGTTAGGGCAACCAAGAAATAAAATTTTGTTACTATTGGTAAGGTAGTGGGACCCATGGATAAAACATAGTACAGATAAATATGAAAGCTAAACATACACCTATAACTGGAAATTACAAACCCTTTGGGTTGTCTGACAAAGTAAGTTGTTTGTCAATTAATTTAGAAGGTGAAATTTAAAGATTGCATTTTTTTGTCATTGAAACAGAAAGTAAAGAAGTATTTCCAAAGACACGTTTTATATTATTTTTTCTCTTACGTTAATAAAAGCAGTATAAATGAAAATGCCTGAGAGTATTTGAAAACTAAAATCACAGAAGTTACTTTACACTATGAGCAGTATCTGATCATTAATACAAAGAACATAGATTCAGAAGAATTCAGTTGTGGCCTCTGCAATCACAGACACAACTTCATATAAATTCTTTTTGAATTGGTATGGCAATTGAATATAATAAATACACATATTTCAGTTTAAGAAAAGAAACCTAGAAATACATTGTACAAAGCAAGTGGGTAGTTTTGCTTAAATGATACAAAAAACATTGTGTTTGTTGTTTAAATTTCTCCAAAAAAAAGAAATGTTGTACATAACATAATGGATTTTAAAGCTCTCATTTTGGTCCTTCTTTCCGCTCATTGTTCTTCAAATTTCTTGATGTTTTGCTTTTCTATTTGTCTTGCACAGACCACCAGACTACACCCACAATCACATTTGGGAAACTTCCCTGACATGTGGTTTCTGCAGTTTCCCTCTGCTTTTCATCACTGGTAGAAAGCTCTGTCCTTGTGTTTACTTGGTTTCACAGATGATTATTGAAACTCTTTTCTTTTTCTTACTGCTGAATTGTTTATATGTTATTCCATGACTTTAGTGGGATGTACTCCATTACAAAATGTGGAAAGTATAAGCATGTCAGAGGAGAAATTCAACAAATAGGGTTATAATCACCTGGAAAGAAAATATGTACAGGTAGAAAAATATAAACTGTTGGTATTGGTTCATTAAGATGAGATAAAGGCTATTTTATCTCTTCATGGAATATCTTTCAAAAGCATGAATATGTAGGTATCTGAACCATGCAGAAACACAGAATCATGTTCAGGGCCCTTTCAAATCTTAGACCTTGTACTTCAGCATTTACCTGTTGAGACAATATTTATACACAAGATAATGCTGTAGTGACCTTCAAAGATTGGAAGTAAGTATAAAATATTTCATTTTCCTTTCTCCTCCCATGTCTAGTAATTTATCTTCTAGCCCTTGAATATGTGTAGGTAAGAAATTTGTGTGTACAAAGCTTTCTCAGTTACCCACTACATATTGCCTTGGGTCGAATTTTAAAATTTCAAGACCAACATGAAAACTGATATGGACAAACAGTGTTTTAATTCAGGTGATTGTCTGTAGAGGCATTACATTGTGATATGCATACACTAGCAATTATAGAGGAGCATTTATGCTGGTGTATCCGTGGGAAACCCTCTGTAATCCCACCTGCCTCTACATGCAGCTCACATGGTAATAGAGTGACAGAGCATTGCCCCTCCTTCTCTTTCTCAACTGCTTTTCTGAACCACAAACCTGTATTGTCCTTCTTCTGAATTTAGATTCTATTTTAATTTCTGTAGGGCTAACTCAGTTTCTATAAGGATTATGTGTTCATTTTGGGTTTTTTTTGGACTTCTGCATGAAGTTTACTCTTGGATACTGCCCTTTTTCCACATGCTGTGTCTTCTGTTTTTTACCCTTACACAGTTTGGCTTTAAGTTCTTCCTTCCAGTCTCAAGATTTGTTCTGCCTGTGGCAAAAAATGTTTCATTCCCAATGGGCTTATCCACTGCTTTTGCTTTCTGTGAGAAGGAAACATCACAGCTGAGTTCTGTTTGACATTTAGACCCAGAAGTAAAAAAAGATGAAACTGCAGCATCTTATGAAACCTTCATTTACCAAGTCCATGATTTGATGGATTTGCTCAACAAAGCTGACACAATACCCTACTCTGTTCATAAATCAGGCCCCCAGAAGAAATAAATATAAAACCATTCTTGGTCTTCAGGGTCACTCCCTAGCCCTAGGAAAGTTCATATAATCCATTTTTGCACTTACATGAAATCCAGAGGGTTTCAGGAGAGTGTCTAGTAATTTTTATTCAAAATTCTCCTATTAGCCTGTTGAAATAAACAAATAAAAGCAATTCCACTTGCAGACCTTTCTTTCCATCCCTGCACATTTATCATCACTGAGAAGCACAAGCTGAAATTTATCCTATGAAGTTACTGCCAGCCATTTGACCACTTGATTCTTGTTCCAATGTAATAACAGTTTGACACCAGAGTGTCCAATGCCACCTTCAGATGTGCCACCATAACATCACTTCGAGAAGTCTGTGCTCAGGAAATCTCTAAATCAGAGAGAATACTTTCATACTGAATAACCCTTAATGGATTTTTTTTTTCTTTGAATTTGCCTAACATGTAAATTTTTTGAGAGCTACTGCAATCCTGCTCCAAGGACTTCGAACTTCTCAACTGTACACTGTTTAAAAACAACTTTGATTCTGAACATGCCACCTACTAATTTCATCTGATGATCCCAGTTCTTCTCCTAGAAGAGAGATACTGGTGTGCCCTTGCCACTCTGCTCAAGGTTCTGTACATCTATATCATACTGCTCTTTCTTTTTCTTTTATTACCTTGAGTCTTCTAGTTGGTTAGTAATTCCTTCTACAGAACAATTCCTTACCACTGATTATTCTTGTTTTCTTTCTCTAAACCTTTTTTAATGTTATGATAACTTTTAAAAAAATGGACCAGATCTGCCCACTGTATTCAAGATCCAGGCACACTGGTTCTATTTCATTTTTATGGGCAAACTTAGACATTTTTTCCAGAGTAGTTTTTGTGTTCTTTATTCACATTTTACATTGATTTTTCATACTCTGAGGTCCACCATGGTTCTCCCACAGTTGCTGTCATGACTTGTGTAACTTTCCCTCTTAAATATTCCTGAATACTCATTGGCATTGGTACAAGAAAATAATATTGTCATTCCTTTATCTTAGCTGTCAGACTAAATGTAGGAAACAGGAGACACTTTGAGAGCCTAAAGTGTCTGTTGCTGTGTTAAATGCCCTGAGGTGTGCAAAGCGCCCATCTGGCCACTCTGATACTACTGATAAGTGAGACTTGCACCCTTCTAAAGTGACAGCTGGAGACTTTTATACCCTGCGGTATGAAAAATGATAGATACCTTTATTTAGGCATTGAATTTGTGCCTGTATGGTGGCATGTAAAACAGTCTAACTCTCATATGTCAATCAAAAGAACTCCAAGTTCCAAATAGCCATATTTCTTGGTGAAGGCAACACAGCAATAGCTGCAGTTTTGAATAAATATGTCATGCCAATCTCTTTTTAAACATTTGCATATAAATACTGACTGAATATTTTAAAACTGTTTCTTTTGATTCTCATTTAGAATTCTGGGGAAATGGTTCGATCGTTTGTTGGCGGCTTGGAACTGATAGTCAATTTGCTAAAATCAAAAGATAAAGAAGTTTTAACAAGTGTATGTGCAGCCATTGCAAATATAGCTAAAGATCAAGAAAACTTAGCTGTTATGACAGATCATGGAGTTGTCCCTCTGTTGTCCAAGCTAGCAAACACAGTAAGTAACATTTAACGATACCATAAAAAGCATTGGAATTTCTTACGTCAGACTGCATTATGCCCAACTGAAGGGTTATGACAAAAGCAGTAGATTTTGCAGCAGTTACAAGGAAGAGCTGTAGCACTGTTCCATTATGGGACATATACTGGACATCAAGACAGTCTGTGTCTGCTACTAAAATTGGTTTGGAAGATGAGCTTCATTTTAATAGTTACTGTTGCAGAATATTGCTTTTGAGAGGTGCAGCTGCTATAGGAACAAAGCACAAAGGGTTGAGAAAACAATTAATCCGAACATGCAGAAGAATCTCACTGATGGGGCTATATTTTACATTTTATTGCTATCTTATCTAATTTCCAGTCAGTCTAAAAGTACATTTGAAATAATATAAAAATTCACAGCACTTGCTATAAAAAGAATATTAAGGGACTTTAATAGCTCTATGCCTTACAGCTCTCTCCAGTTTTAATTGTACTGCAATTAAATTGGGATGCCTTAAAGATGTGTGGGAATACAACTTTGCTTTCCAATGAGTTTTTTGTTGTGTGCTGACTTTAATTTGTTATGTTTTTACCTTCTTCAGAACAATAACAAGTTAAAACGTCACTTAGCAGAGGCCATTGCCCACTGTTGCATGTGGGGTAACAATAGAGTTGCCTTTGGAGAGGCCAAGGCTGTGGCTCCTTTAGCACGTTACTTGAAGGCAAAGGATCCATTAGTTCATAGAGCTACAGCTCTGGCTTTATATCAGCTTTCAGAGGATCCCAACAACTGTGTCATCATGCATGAAAATGGAGTGGTGAAGGTGAGGTGGAAGTTTTTTCTTATTTGGGGCTCAAACTATTGAAAAAGTTTGGCATGGTCAAAAAAAGAGATCTTTAATTTGAAATAATTCTTGAATACTGCTCTGTACCTCAGATTTTCTAAACTTTATCCTAAAAATGTTTGGTTAATTAGTGAATTAGGAAACAGGATTTTGATGCCAAAAATATTACAGCTAGGTGGGTTTTGAGAATGGAAATGTGACGTGGACATTCACCTTTAGAGTACTTGACTCTGACCTAGGCTGGTAGTGGCATGATGTCAGCATTTTGTCATTCTCAAGTGACATTTGCTAAAGAAGTTGGGTTATCTTAATGGGTGGTTCCCTAATATGGCAGTAAGCCATCTAGACATTGAATGTAACTGGATTTGGGGACAAATTAAGATAGAATAATACAAAGGCTTAGTTTACCTGGAGCTGTTTTGGTGAATTCTGCATTTACTTACAAAATTCTTATTTTAGGAGTTAAGCATAATCACATTCTGTAAAGATCTTAGAACAAAATTTTCTTTCAAAAAGATTTTTTTAGCAAAGCTTTGTCTCACTAGTTGAAGGCAGAAGAGTTACTCCTTTGGCACAGGAGAGATGAGCATTATGGCTTTAAAGATGGAGACAGTAGGCGTTCTCAAATTTCATAAATTCCCTGAAAGATTCACTGTATGCAGACCTTGCGTTTTACTTGATGTTCAGGTAAATGTATTTACAGTAAGAGTTGACTTATAATGCAGTGTTATTATTAATGTTGATTTATGCCTGCATTTGTGATAGTGTACTTCGTTGTGAGCAGTTTCAGTTCTGGCACAGTTAATGGTCCTGAATTATCATGTGTTTATCTGTGCGCTGTTGGCTTTAAAGGAGCCACTGGTCAAAAATACTTAAATATTCAGTTTAAGGTCCAATACTTGAACTTACTCAAATCTAAGCTACCCTTTCAGTACTGGAGAGTAACACCTTCCTATCACAGTCACCTTATATTGTCTATACAGCACAGAGGAATATATGCTGTACTGCAGCATTAGCATTTGTTGACTTTTTAATGTTGCTTCTCTCTCTCTTCAACTGGCACAATCCATTTTCTGACCTCCTTTCATCTGTTTTCTTTCATTTTATTATGCAGATTTCAGGTTTTATAAGTTGCAGCACACTGATTCTGATGATGCACTTTTAGAGTAATTCCACTTCACTCTAGGTTCACCTTTATTTTTCAGTCCCAGTTAAAGTGTTTGGACTAATAAAAAGCATTAATTTATAATTCCAGATAAATAGGGATGTACAGAAAAATATAACAAGTTTTTAATGTTTTTTATTATTCACAATATTCTGGATTTTCCAGATGTGCTAGTCCAAGTGCTTTTGTTCTGTGTTGCCAGAGCTGAGCAGACCATGAAGCAAATCAACACATGCACCATGACCGCTGAGGGCACAGATGACCAATCCACCAACACTTAAGAGCTTGACTCCCTTGCTGGCACTATTGGAATTGCCATCAGAAAGGCTAGATAGGCACTCCCAGATGGCAAGGAGAGTAGGTGGAGATTTAATTGCAGAAATGCAAGAGTCAGAACAGGGCTGAGTCTTGCCTGGCCTGTTCAGTTCGTCTGCCCAACACGGGCGAGACAGCAGTTGCAGCACTCTGTCTGTGCCATTGGATATCTTTGCTCAGTGCTTCACAGTAATGACAGAATGCCTGGCTGTTTCCATTCTTCTAGCCTCTCCAGTGAATAGCTGACTGAAAGCATATTTCGTACTTATATAGAGGTTGTTATGTACAGGTTATTCCAGGACCAATCATATTTTTTCTAGGAAACTTGTTTGGATTAGTTTGATTTTTTTTTCATCTTTTACCAGTTAGCTGGTGTTTCAGTGATCATGCACAGTTGGATTAATGTCACAGCCTCTGTACCTGTGACTAGGTTGCAATACATGTCTAATCCCAGGTGTTCTTCAGCACATGTTCATGTGCTGTGTTCACATACAAAGAATGTGTGATGCTTCAGGGAAACATTCAGCCTGTGTGAATGACACAGTTGCTGAGTGCTTTAACAGTTGGTCAGAGACTTTCTCAAAGCATTAGACTTTCTGACCATTCCCTATTCAATGTGCATATACATGTTTTTGTCCAGGAAACCAGTAATAAAATTATAAACAGAAAATAATTCCAATCAGATTGTTCTATTTCACATTTTGCTACTGCTTCAAACATTATTTGCCAATCACAAAACAACAGTTGTGAGAGAGCCAGTGTTGGATATTTTCACCTATTTGTAACTGCACCCAAAATACATTCAGTTTTGTCAAGTGGGTCTATATGATAAAAATCTTGGGAAGTATCTGGTGTATGTCAGCTGCCATGTGAAATTCTGAAGAGGCAAATGGGGATTTTGGAGGAAGTTTAGAAAGGCGGTTTATGAAAGTTACTCTTTTATGTTCAGTTCCACAATCAATGTTCTTATGACCAGGAATGGAACAATGGTTATGACCTGTGACAGATGAATAAATGCTTTGTTTCTACCAAACACCAGAACATATTTCCTCTTTCTCAAGTAAAAATTCATGGCTGTGCTGGAAAATAGATTTGCATGTTCAAAGATCCAGTAATGACATGTGGGACATTAGACAGTAAGAGAAATTGATAGACATCAGAGTAAGGAACAGGTATCAATTTGAATTCAAGATTGGAGACAGCCATCCACAAACCAAGGGAGAAGAGAAATCCAGTGAGGGTTTGGCAGTTTACAGCTGAGATAAGCAGGAATATCAGGCAACATTCTTTATACTTGGAGTCTGTGACCATTGAAGAGGGGGGAAGGGAAGGGAAGGGAAGGGAAGGGAAGGGAAGGGAAGGGAAGGGAAGGGAAGGGAAGGGAAGGGAAGGGAAGGGAAGGGAAGGGAAGGGAAGGGAAGGGAAGGGAAGGGAAGGGAAGGGAAGGGAAGGGAAGGGAAGGGAAGGGAAGGGAAGGGAAGGGAAGGGAAGGGAAGGGAGAAATAGGAAAGTTCACAGGCAACTGAAAGCAGCACCAAGCCATCACTACTGTTTCCATTCATGGAAACAGCAGAACATTTCACTTAAAGCTATTGCAGCGAAACAAAGATGTCCACCTATATTTGCCTGCTGCTGAAACCTTAGAACATTCAAGCTTGTTCATGAAAAAGAAGTCTGACTGTGAGCTAAAGAGTGTGGGTTTGTTACAAGGTATGCCCTTGTAAGACAAATTGTAAAAAGACTGGGGAGGAAATGGGAGACTAAGGAAGTGTAGTTACTGTAGTAGTGAAAAGATGAGTGTAAACATGTTTTAAAGGAAGAAGTAAAGTCATCAGAAGATGCCAAAAAGTATTTAAATAATTTTCCTACAGACTATGTCAAGATAATACAATGCTACTCTGTCCTACAGTCACTCTTTTTTCTTGGTTATGTTGGCAAGCTGTAGATTTGGATTGTTTCTGAAGTGAGTTAGTGAGGATGGGTGTGTGATAGGACAGGCACTCATGCAACTGCTCATAATATTCCTTCTAAAAGGCTTCAAGTATTAAAAAATTTCAAAGTATATACATGTGAAAATCATGTAGCTGATTATTCCTGGTCATTCTTCCTTCACAAATGAAGGAAGGTGAAAGATAGTCTCTCATGGAAGTTAATGTCTGCTATTGCAGAAGTTAATTTCTGACTTTGTAAGTGATATAAAGGATTTGGTTTTGTGGATGATGGTGGTGATGATGATGATGATGTTGATTTCTGTGTAAAAAAGGCCTAGGAAGTTTGAATGGCTTCAATGGCTTCATCACCTACAGAGTTGAGGCCAATCTTTTATTATGACGCTAATGAGACTCAGAGAAGTCTCTGAGGAGATTATTAAAGTAATGAAAAAAGTAAGAACAAGAGAAAATAAGCAGCCAGAGTCAGGCTGTGGAAGAACAAAATTAATCAAATTAGTAATTAATCTTAACTTTAAATGTTTACACTGTGCACATGCCAAACTGAAATAGTCATCCCAATTGTTATAATTGTCAAGGAAGAATAGTTTTTTTACCATTTCATCTCTTTTAAATTGGACATTTATGCAAAATAAGGCTCCTTAGTTTCTATTGGCAATATTTTCTGGTCTCCTTTGACTGTAATGACAGTGCAGGTTCAAATGTCAGAGCTGCACATCTATGCTTTAGGTATCTATGTTTAATGGGGTGAATCCCATCCAAGGCAGTGGAGAACTTTTAAAAATGAGCATACAGTCCATTTCAGGATTAGATAGGAATGACAGAATTCCGAATAATAGTGCAATAAGAAAGAGCTATTAAGATATTAATTTTTCTTTTCCTAGAAGAATACAGATGAGTTGAATTTATATGCTATGATGGTGATGAAACTCAATCTGCCCAGCCGTAACTGAAGCACACTTTGAGTATGAACTCATAATGCCAGATGTTTTAAATTAGTGGATCTAACTAACTTGAATCCAAGGATTTTGAAAGAGATCTTTGGAGTATTAAGGATGGATTCCTTTCATCTAACTTTGGCCACTTTTAGGCATGGAGTTTAAAGTAGTCTAAACTAAGACACCTTCTGTAGGCAATGGAAAGAGAGAGACACCTGCAGACTTATCCTAGCTGAAAACAGATCCCCAAGATATCTGCAAGGAATAGACTCATGAAAGTGCCTAATTTTCTCCACTGAATGTAGAAAGAACCCAAGTGACTAGCTCAGACTAAACAGCTAGCTTTCAGACAGCTGAATTTAAATTAATATCCTCCTGGATGTTGATTTTCAACAAGCTTGTGGTACAGGGGAAGTTGCAGGGCTGGAAGAGCGGTAATATGCCAATATTTAAAAAGGCCAAATAAGATTATAATCTGCTAAACTGGACACTATTCTCACTTGACAGTTGTAGGTCCATACGTTATAATACTGGAGGGATCATTTTAATGCCCGAGTCGGACTAGCCTTGCTCATGAAAACCAGAGACATTGCTTCATTTTTTTTTCTGTTTGGAATAGAGTATATCTTTTAGAAAAACACTGACTCTTTACTTAAAAAATTCCAGCAATGGAAAATCCACCAGAGACATCATAACTTGTTCCAGTAGTTAAATACCTTCCCCATAAAAACATTTGCACCTTATTTGTAGCCTAAGGTTTGTCTAGCTTTATCTTATGCAATTACATGTATGATACTTTTGCTTGGTGAACTGACAAGCCCTACATAACTTCTGTTCTCATATACATTCTTACTGAAAAAATTAAATTGTCTCATTGTCATATTTTTAATTAACTAGGCAAGTGTAATCGCTAATGGAATTTCTGTCTTTTTAATTCTTTAATTGTATTTGTGTGTCAGTTCTGAATTTTTTTATTTTTGAACTTCCTTTTTGGACTGAATTGCAACATACTTCAGAACAAAATTCAGAATTCCAGTAATATCTGTATGAATACTTAAATCAGGTAAAATAACTTCCCTGTTTCTGTGTAAGCTCTGTTTGAACATTAGAGATTTTCATTATTCAGTTTGGCCACAGTATTGCCCTCAAAGTTCATATTTGGCCAAATTTGTACTTTGATTTTCATGTCTTTCTGGAAATGGATCTGCAGGTTAAACCTTTACGTGCTATAACGTTGACCTTCACGCACAGGAGTAAAAATCACCAGTGAATTTAGACATTGTGATATAAAAAGATTTTTTTTTTTTTCAGGTGATTAAATCAGATGTTAATTTTTTTGTCAAAATACTTTATAGATGTCAAATGACTTAGCTCTAGTTTTTGAAAGAATAATTCACAATTCAAAAGCAGCCACAAAAAGTGTTCAAGCTTTTTATTGTTTTAGAAAGGAAGATATTCAGAGACCAACACAGTGACTGTTCTTGTAATGCCTTTAAAACAAAATATTGCCTTTCCACAGTAGAGGATGCAGCTTTGGCAGAGATAAGATTCATTAGAAAACTGAAGGAATTTACTGGCTGAGAAAGTGGTAAATACTTTTGAATTATAAAGACACAAGTTTATTAAGGTCTGTGAAAAGATTACCAGTGGCTTTGATTGTAAAGAGTGAAGCTAAAAAATGCCTGTTCTGCCTGCCAATGAAATTCTACCTTTGCAGGTACTCAATCATGGTACATAAATATTTTTAAACATTTAAGGAGATCTTCCCACTGAGGTAATTTCCAGTATCTCATATGAGGATCCCTTGATGTTTTGACTTTAAATTTCTGCTTGAATTCTGAACGAGTTAACTAAGAAATAGTAAAGTTATTAATTTTTCTATTTATGCACTTTTTTCTCTGTACTGTGATGATGCTTAAAGGCACTGATCACAGGTAAGGGGTTCACTTTCGCTAGGGAGTGATGTATACCTGCATGAGAACAGGATGACTCCAGAAAACTTTCAGTTTAGATGTAACACACAATGAGGTGGATGTGAATAAACAGATAGGACTGGAGTGCTAGAAAAATTATGTAAATATTTATATGTTCATATAATGAGAATACATTTTTTACTGCTAATTCATAGCTGCAACTCAGTCATCTTAAGTAAAATATAAATAACAAACTGACTGTAAGCTTTTTGTAAAAATCTAGAACCACTGGAGAGTAGCCAGTCGCCCAGACAAAGGCACTCACACCATATGGGAACCATAACTGGTGCTGTTGTCAGGTTTTTGCATGTGTGTGCCTGTGCTGAAGGCTACATGAAGTCAAAGCAAATTAGTCTCTGTTTAGCTTTGCATTGTTCTGAGCAGCTTTTATTTTCCAAATTAATTTAAAGATATATTTTTGTGCTGCACTATGAAAAAGTCCATTTTCTCCTGTTCTTGTTCCATTGTACATACAGAACTAATTGTTTTTTGGCTAGAGAAATCATTAACCTAATGAATAAGGTACATACCTGAAATGCAGATGATCAGAGGTTTCATTCATGTTCTGATATTTTTTACTATTGAAAATGTCTATCCAACCTACCCATGCATAGAACAGATTTTTAGCCTTACTCTGTGGTCTTGTTTTATGCTGTTATTTGCCCAACATGGAAGTGCTCTGTTTTCTTATATTACAAAATACTAATGGATGCCTTCTGGGATATCAGTTGTGGAAGCTTATAAGAACATCACCAGGAATGCTGAAATGTAAATTTCAACTGCTTGGTACAATAAAGTGGGCAAAGAAGACACTCATGCCCTAAGAATGGGACTTGATTTGTATAATCATACCTTTTTAATTTTTTTTTAAATTTCTCTTTTGATCAGAGTACAGCCTCAAGAAATGCATGGGAGGGGAGGTGGGGAAAGCGTCGATGTGTTAAGCTTGGGCTTGTTGGTTGATTGGTTTTGGTTTATTTGGCAAAGAAGGCATAACAGCCATAATGTATCTTCTGAATTTTGTGTGGAGTTAATAGGAGGTATTTGTGCTTTTTGAGTTCAGTTCTTAGTGGCAGAAAGGTTAGGCTCTTCTATTCCCTTGTAATATTCCAAGGTATAAAACCCATTTGTTTAACCACTATTTCTGAAAGTTATTGTGAAATGTACATTTCATATTTGGAAGGTTTTTGTAATGATTGTGTTAAAAAATACTGTGTCTGTAATTTACTGCGCAGAGCTTCCAGAAAACTGGTCATTGTTTGCTGAAGTCATAAATCCCTACAAGAAGTTTTGGCTGTTTTATGTTCAAAACATAAGACCATCAGACCATCTTTGTGAAATAAATAGATGAAGACAATTACTAGTAATTTCTACTGAAAACATTCTAAAAACCAACCTTTTATCACATACTATATTTATCTGGAGTATAGAAAATGAAATGGAAAGGCACTGGCACCCACTTCTTCAGGAGAATTTGGCAACAGGTTTGATTGTTTTCTTGTGGGGGCCTTTGGTGAGAGCATTAAATACACAATATGGAGTTTTACCTTATAAAGCAAGGTTTAATATATCTTCATAAATCAATCCAAAATATTTCATGTAATATCTATGCAATAGTACTATGGGGTATAATAGTATGTGTTTGCAATTTACATATTTGTGTTGTAATTTTACATTTAGAAAAACCCCCTTTGTAACTGTAATGGTTTGCTCTGCTCAGGCTCCACAGTTCAGGCTGGAGATACGGCATGTCTGGCACATACTCCAAGCTGATGCCTGTTGCTTTTTATAACAGTTGTTACAGTACTTGGACATCAAGAAAGAGGGCACTAGATTCCAAAATTTCTGCATGTCTGTTGTCTACCGAAAATATGCTAAATCCCTTTACCCACAAATGTATTGATCACATCACACTTAAATTTTGGATATAAGAGATTCCATAAACTAAGTCACATACTATCATGTTTTATTCCATTTCAGAAGGATTAATGTAAATCGACAGTTTCCATTGTGTTGGCAACTGCCAAGTTGCTTTAAACATTTTGCTTACAGTTTCAGCTCCAGGAAGCAGGAGCCAGTAGCTGTTCTACCTTCATAATAAGCAAAATGTCACCATTCATAAAGTAAGGGTACATTTATGTAAAACATTTTGCTTTTGCACCATTGACAAAGGTAATGAAGTTTGGCTTTAGTATAGATTAAGCCTCAGACTTTAGATTACTTTTTCAAAATTTCACATTACTGAAGTTTATGACATGTAGCAAGTGTTCTGTTAAAATCTGGCTGATTGTGGATGGGAAAAAACAGCAGCCGAATGGAGATCAGCTTATTTTTGCCCAAACTCTGGGCTTCAGGAGATCTCTAATTTTGTAACATTTGGATAACAAACCTAGAGGCTGGCATAAAGCGCCTCTTGGCACATTTTAAACATCTTTTAGTCTTATAAAAAGAAGCTTGTCCTACTAAGCTGTACATTTGTTGGAGCTGTTTAACAGTAGCTGTGCCCTGCAGCTCTTTTAGTGATAAATGAGCCATTTCAAATAAGGGCAATTGCAGCCAACTGTGCAGAAGGAATCATTAAAAAAAATTAAATAGACATTTTTGAAGCTTAAAAATGCACAAACAAAGTATGTTAAATCAAAATATATGCTGCTTCTTTTAATGGAAAAGATTGCCACTGGCTAAGTCTGCCAGCTTCAATAGGTGTGCCAAAAAGCTAAGGAATCTGGCAGAATCTGCAGATAGCAGTTCCATCTTTCATCTATATTTCTTTTCTGTATTTATCTTGCTTTAGAAAATGCAGAGAATGTCTTTTCCTTCTGACTTGGCGCTGTTTCCAAACCACAGAAATACACAGAGCAGCTTCTTGCAATTGTTTAGCTCCCTGCACCAGTCTTATCCTTGTGACTGTGTGAATCATTTCTTTCTAATTTGGCAATAATAAGAAAGAAGAGCATTAAAATATTTTTATGTTTATGGAACAGTATTTTAGCTGAACTGTCAGATATGAAATTAGTTTTCTTAATTAAGAGATACTGGGTTTAATATGTAAGGACAGAATGCCAGGTAATTATTTTTGACATTCAGCTGATCAGGAATAGTTTCCTTGTATGTAAGAAGCTATTCAAAGAATCTGAACATAAGAAATACCAAGAACAAAGTTCTTCCTGTAGAATCAATCACTCAGTTCAGTTTGGCTTCAAGCCCTGCTCATTGTAATCTCTCTTATATCGCTGTTGCAAAGCACGCCCTGGTATCTTTTAAGCGATAAGGCACAACTGACTGATACCACTTCCAAGGTAAAGATGCTAAGGAAAAGCCCATTTGCAGTGTGTCAATTATGGGATGGATGCTAGTGTTAATGTTCCTGGTCAGTGTTCTGTACTTTGGCATCAAATCTGAAGACCTGACAAGGCTGCCAGGCAGCACAAGCCTGCTGAGAATTCTGTCCTGACTTGAGTGAGGGCAGGGACAGGACATGAATTGCTTATGCAATTATGCTCATTTTACAATCAATTGCATGTGAAAGCTAAAATGTATCTTCTCCTGGACTATAAGTGAAAGTTCATATGATTTCATTTCATTGAAAATTTGATTTTAATTAATTTTTCTTTTATTTCCAAGGGTAGTTATTGGCTGTATTTATCAGCTGCTAGTCAGTGCAGAATTTCTATGGTTTATGATAATTCTTCATCTCTGGAAGCTTTGAAAAAAAATGTAATGTTAAATTGAGAGAATATTATTAGTCAGTAACACTTTTTAATTACTGTAAGAGTCTAATACACTGCAAATTACATGTTACCTTTGGATTTAGGGTAACTGTAAAGCTACCTAGAAGGTGCCTTTAGGCTGATTCTAATCTACTCATTGCATTTGTGTTGAAGATATAGATAAAAATAAAAAAAATTTTCCATGACATAGGATTGAGAAAGCAGCGACTCATAAAGGTGCTTCTGTGCTGCTGTACAGGTATGACAGTTCCAAATACTAGGATAAGATACATAATCAGGGCTTTGTGGAAATAGAGATAAGTTTAAAATATCAAGAAGGTCTTTAGAACACCTAAAATCAAAATTGCCCCTCTAAAGGTCCTGTCCTTCACCAGTTCTTGTCTACTGTCTACCCTGACCACAGGTATGTGGGATGAATCCAGGTTTATTTGCTCTTTGTATCTCTTACATTGTATCTGTGCAATCTGCACAAATACAACATTCATTAGACTGGATTAGCTCCTTCTCAGACTTCCAGAGAGACATAATTGCTGGACTCCAGGGCATTATAGGCTAAGGGAGTGTGTATATATTGAAAAACGTCCATCATACTTTGGCACTGGATTTGCTGAACATTCATAGTACAGAGAATATTTTATTAGTCTTTTGCTTTTAAAAGCACTTTGTCTTTCCATCAGTTGATTACTCTATCGGTGTGCAATAATTCTGTTGCTGTTTGGACAGGTGGAATTGACCATGCTTGGATTTTAAGAAAGCATTGAGCAGCACTCTTCACCAAAAACTGTTAAAGAAGTTAAAATGAGATTTGATGAGAAGGCAGAGTCCTTGAGAGGATAAATAACTGTTTAAAACTCAGGAATCAAAGTTTAGAAATTAGGATGAAGTTTTGGAGCCAAAGGATCTTCATAAATGGTAATGGGAAGGATGGTAAATGGTGATGTCACAAACTGCTGACAATACAGTTCTCCATGAGAAGTGCAGCCAGAGACAATTGCAAACTGCAGTTCACAGTGCAGAACCATAGAGGTCAAATATCCTGTGCAAATATGTCACAGCTCAGTGCAAAATTTTCCCCTTTCATGGATTTACTACACTGAACAATTTTGCACACTGCACGTGCAGCAGATGCAGAGTGCCAGTAACTATTGGTTAGGACTGAAAAGGTGTCCAAATGTTTGGGTGAGGGAATAAAGTCCTTGCAAACAATGTGGATGGAAAAAATTTCAATGTTAGATACAGCTAGGGACACCATGAAGCCCTGACTTTGCTTCTGATTGATCAGGCTGTTTCTGTTAATCTTTCTGCACTTGGTCTCATAATCCAAGAATCCTCATAAAATTTGCAATTATATGTAGGTGTTATTTATCCTTAAATTTTTGTTGACATCCTGGAGTGTGGAGGGAGAAACTGATAGTCTGTTTAATTCTTCCACATCAGAAATGCATATGAGGGAATTGTATTTTGAGAAACCACACTTTTACAATGTTCTGCATAAAGATACTTCTGTTCAGAGAAGGATGTTAAGTTCCTTAATTGTCATCGTGAGTCAAACCCATGATGTGCTGTTTAAATGAGAAAGTAGCCTGTTTGAGTGGGGAGCTGATGAAGTAGAGAGCACATTCCCTGTGTGGGAGCAGTACTTTCTTTTAAATCATCTTCCACATACTGTTTTTATTAGGTGGCAGCATGCCTCAAACATACTCGCCCAAGAATGCCCAACAGTTCTTGTTGAACAATGTTCTTGTGCTTGCACTAGCATTGTGAAATAATGTGTTGGGTAGCTGCTTAGCTCCAGCCATTTCATTCTACCTGAGAGACAAAGTTCACCACCACACCAGGTTTAAATCGTGATTCTTTTAACCTTTTGCAGTAACATTCAGGTAGAAGGTTCACATGATTTTTTTCTCCTGTGTTAAAGCACAGAGTTGTGTGGTTTTAGAAAATTAATTTTCACATCTTCCCCCGCATGCTTTAACCAGCTTTAGCAGAGCTTTTATGCATGTGGTACAACCTCCGCTTGCCCAAGCACAACTATAACTTTCTTTTTATAGAACTAAAAGAACTCAAGCAAATGAATAAGCCAAAAACATTTCCAAAACCTGAAGCTTGGAATTGAAGTTGAGAAGTTAATAAAAAAATTGAGGAACAGGCTTTTGTTCTAATCAAAGAAAAGCTTCAAATTTAACTTCTATTAATTGATTTTTCATTTCCTACTTCATAGTCACATCTTTAGAGAGGGAAGGAAGCAGATCAAGGTCTCTAGTATTTCTGACATATAAAAGACACTATTATTGCTTGCTTGTTTGCATGAAACACAGTATTTTTAAAAGTCTCTGATCTCAAAAAGCTTCCAAAAACCAGCAGCTATTCAAGCACCTTTTGGCCAGAGTCCTTGAGTGGCTTTGGAGAGACATTTTGCTTATCTTTCAAAAACTATCTAACTCCCCTCTAAAGAACTGTATGCAAATCACAAATACTTTGGTTGAATATGGCCTGATGGGAGTGGTAATTCAAGCAACTCCCTTTGTTTCAATCACCAAAAAACCAAAGCATTTATCTGTCACAATAAGTGTATGTGGTAATGTTTTCCTCAGCACTGACTTTTTAAAAGCATGCAAATTTCCAGCACTTGTAAATATATTTTATGACAACTGACCAAACTGTTCATAAAGAAATCTGCATTTATTTTTGGAAGATGACTCCTTAGTATAAAATAATACGTTTTTCTCTAATAACAAAAAAAAATCAGTTTTAGAATCTTGAGAAATAAATGGTATCATACATTTAGTTTTCTGATATTAAGAAAATTTAGTCTTACTAATATGAATGAACATGTGGACTGTACATGTACCCTTGTCCACAGACAGCCCCAGATCTTTTCTTGCTCATCACATTCAGTTTCATATTTGTATGAATAGAGCTGATCTGTGTTCATATCATCTATACATTTATTTACCCTGTGTTCTAATTCAACAATTTCTAGTACATTTACTAGTCTAAAATCAGATTATATGTTGAACAGTACCACTCATCTTCCAGTTTATGTAAATGTATGCACTGTTGCCACCCCCACATCTTAAAACATAAGACTATAGAACAGTCTTCTTGTGTGCCACAAAAAAAAATGGCTTTAAAATATGCTGGCTACTTATTTCAAATAAATGCTGTTGTACAAATTCACAGGGAGAGCCTCCTGCTTTTATCCCCAGACTTTGATATGTAAGGTTTACTAGCACAAGCACCTCACTGGTTTTGATTATAATGATCATATGTAGGAAGAGAGACCGACCCTTAGAGCATTGGACCTAAAGCTATATCAACGTTAGAGATCAAAATCAGTACTTTCAATTGAATACAGAAGAGAGTTTGAAGTTCACGCATACCAGTAGATTTAACATACTTTTAAAATACTGATACAGTCAGATTATGTCCTCAGATCCCTAGTCTCAGGATAAGATGCACTTGAGAGAAACATTGCAAAATTTGTCAAAAGTCTGGAAATTGTAGTGTCCCTTTACTGCAGTTCAGTGTTGTTTTCAAAGGTGGAATAGTTAAGAGTGCATTTCAGGAATATCAGACAAACCAAAGGGGAAAAAAACCACATCATGTTTTCTGCTGAGAAGTCAGGCAGAACCCTTCAGAATGTCAGGGTTAATGCACAGTTTAAACCTATTTTTTTTTCCTCTGACTTGCTGCTGATAGTTTATTTGCAACTGCCCCGGATTAACTTTCATATAATCTTCATATGATTGCTAGAGATAGACAAAATTATAGTATTCATGTCCATAGTAATATTAAAATTTTTGAAACAAAACTGAATTAGCAATTCTTTCTCAATTTCCTATACTACCTCCTCAATAATGTTTAAGAAGGAAAGGAAGGGTAAAAGTCATGCTTCTGCAAAATGAAAAGGAAAGCAAAGAGTGGAAAAGCAAGTAGGTATGGAAAAGGAGCAGGAAATACAAAAAAGAAAGATTGGTCAGGCTTGCAATGATACAAAGGAGCGATAGGTCACAACATGTTACTGAGCCAAAGTAAATTATGAAAGGGACATCCATGACATAAGTTTACAGTTTTGAATGTCCATTCCATATAATAAGTAAGTAGGCTCATAATTTAATCTTAATAAATTTTGAAATGTCACTCTATTGAAATTACAAAAAAAAGTTCTTTATTCTCTCTATGCCATCAAAAGCCTTTTATATGTTAATCTTCTTTTGAAAACTACAATGAAATAAAAATAAAATACAGAAAATGGTTCAAATAAAAATATGCTGTGAGACCCTGGGCTTCATCACTTTTGGATTATCAAATCTTCCTATTGTTTTTTATGGGATGAACTTCATATCCTGTAAGAATTTTTGTACATTGGAATGTTCATGATGATTGAATTCTTTCTTAATATTGCACCAAACATCTTGCAGCTGAATAGAGATTCAAGCTGTCTGCCTTTAAGGTCTCCAATTAGTTCCATATAATCGTACCTTTTAAACAAAGATTAGAAATAATTTTGGTTACTAGTTTTATTTAGCTACTTCACCTTTGCATGATATTTTTATAGGCAGTTAGATTTACACCTGAAATAGTTGTAAATATTCCTCTGAAACCCTGTAAGTATCAAATTGAGATGTGAAAACCTTTTAACTTAGAGTATTTTAAAGTGGTTTTCAAATTTGCAGTTTTTAAACTATTCTACATTTCACCATTTGATATTTTGTTGGTTTTCTCCTTGTCAGTGATATTCACAGTTCTCTGCCCATTTATTGTGTCTTTGCAGAGGAGGGCATCCTTCTCTGAATAACTATATAAGAAAAAGACAGTAAAATAGATGAGGTGAAGAGAGAGCTGTAGAGTGTATTTATATTTTGTAGCTATATAAACATTTGCCAGTATGTGTGGGTGTACCATATTATAATTCCCTTTAGGCATGTAGGTTTTATGTATGTCTCCAAAGTAATGCAATGCAACATTTAACCTTATTGGAGAATATGACAACTATATTTTTATTTTGTATGTTATTATTGTGTGGTCAAGAGATTTCTTTTCAAGAGTGCTGTTCCCATTCAGATATTGAAGAAATATGGCCCTTGTCCTAGATGCCTTTCAGTTTCGTTGTAACAAAGGAGGGAACTGAACAAAATAGACAAAAATGGACAGACAGCAGGTAGGAAAAATGAAGCTGTACCCAGAAGGATTTTAAACTTAAATCTATCATGGTGTAAAATCGGTTGTAGCTCACTGAAATTGTTTATCATAACGAAATAGTAAACATCTCGTGGTAAAGTACAAGTAATCATATGTTCAGAATATTTCACTGAGACTATCAAGCCTTACTCTTCCTCTCATTTCCTGGCATTTTGTGGGATTCATCTTGCCACCAGTCATTTTATCCCAGGCAGTCACATAAGAAAAATGACTTGCCAAGGACAAATCACCTGTCTTAAGTCCTGAGACAGGTGAGATGGTTTAAGTGCATAAAAAACTGCAGGCAAGTTTGTTCTCATCCTAACTTGGAGTCCTGAACCTCTTTGCAGGAAGTGCACAGGTTTTCTATCTCCTGTACTCTTTCTGAGGGAGGATGGAAAGGATGAGAAAGAAGAGACAGTTCCTGGCCAGCCTGCTGGCTGCCATTGTGTTCAGGTGTACCTTAGCCCAAGCTGCATCCTTTGGACTTCCTGGTACCCCCCAGCTATTCTTGAGGGATTCCAAAAAGTTGCCCTTTTCCTGTGGCTGCCAGAATGGAGATGTGTTTCATGGAAGAGAGAAAAGACAGAAATAGGACAAGAAAGGAAAAGAAGCCAGGCGTTATCTTCTCAGAATTTCTCCCACCCCAACTAGAGAGCATCAGTTTCACCTTTTTATGTTCAGAATGAGTGAAGTAGGCTGCACCAGGGGTTGCTCTGACTTTGGTCCCAGGGAGGAGAGAGCCTGTGCAAGGGGGAATCAGCACAGTGAGTGTCAGCCTTGCCCATTTTTTACCTTCACTGGAATTTCTTGGTACTGGATTTTGTACAGCTGCTAGCTCAGAGTGTTCTTTGGTGCGTGGGACTTCAGTTTGAAATCTGTTTTCTTTGTGCCACCTGAGGGAAAAAAACCAACCAAACAAACAAAACATCCCAGAACTTACATGAGCATCTTCTTCTTAAGAGTCTGGGTATGGTACATGTTGTCTTATCCTATCGTTCAGCTGAAAAGGAAAATCAGGAAATTGGCCTGAATTTTAGTTTAGAAACAGTGACTTAAGCTTAACCTTCATTATGCTTTGATTGTGGAGTATGTTTTATTATTTATAATTTAATTTTATGAGAAGTATTTTCATAGGAATATGTGTAACGTAACACTCTAACTAGGTGCTTTAATATTTTCCAGTGCGCACTATGGTGTTGAAAGTTAGAAAATGCTGGCTGGATCTAGACTGATACTTTCTTGGATAAGCCTCTACCATATGCTTTTATTTAAAGTATTTTTTTTTCTTTTAGGTTAGATTTATAAAAAACATGTGAAAAATGTCTTTTTTTGAAAAAGAAGTGTTACGCAATTAGAAAATCGCAGTGCTAGAAATTTTGCATCCTTCAGGAAATATTGCATGTAAAAGAAGCCAGATACTAAATCTAAATTTAAAAAAAAAAAAAAAAAAAGCAACTTCCACCGCTATGCTATGTCAAAGTGCTATGTCAATCTACAAGATGTTGTACTGAAGTGTATGTCTTTAGTTCCAGGAATTTTAAGCTCTATGTGAACTCTGACTGGCTTCCCAGTATAGATATGAATCTTGTTGAAGGAGTTTATCCATATTTCCTTCTGATTAGAAAAATTTAAATAAGATTTGTTTTACAGGGCAGAAAACCTAAAGAAGGGCATTAAGTATTTTTATATAGTTATTCTTTATTCATCATTTTCTTCCATGTTCACAGGACTCTGGGGTATTGAATAGACTGATCTTTTATCTGTTTTGTGTGAGCAGGGTAGCCTCTTTCCAACAGCCTTGTTCTACACTTCCCATTGCTTTAGAAAACTTGTTGTGGATGCATCACATGACTAAATTCTTATTTAAAGATTATTTCCTGCCAACCTCTATACTTCCTGCAAACATGACACCTATGCTTTCTGCTGCCCCTCTCTTAGTCTGGAAGCTGCAGTGACTGTGGCTGAAGGAAAGTGAGTAATTTTAAGTTATTGTAACCAGTACATGGAGACCATCTGAGATTTTTTCAGATTTAGGGTTTGTTGGTACAATACTTAGCTCTATTTTTTTCTGCTTTTAAATCCCCTTGGGCTACTTCTTTTACAGAAGTGAAAAAATCTAGAAAGATATCACTGTTTGCAGTGACACGGTCTAGAGACTGACATGCTGAGGAGCATGGAGATTTACTGAAAGGTATGGAGATTTTGTAGACAACAAGCAGAACGTAAGCCAGCCATGTGTCCTGACAGCAAAGAAGTCACAACTCTGGACTTACAGCAAGAGTAAAGCCAGTAGGTTGAGGGAAGTGATTGTTCCCTTTAGCACTCATTAGATCACATCTAGAATTCTGCACCCAGCTTTGGCCTTTGATGTAGGGAAGATATGGATAAACCATAATAGATTCAGCAGAGGACCACCAGGATGGTCAGAACCTGAAGCACTGCTCTGTGAGGAGAACCTAAGGAAACTGGGCTTTTTCAGCCTGGAGAAGAGAGAGCTTTAAGTGGACTCAATAGCAGCCTTGCAGTTCCTGGAGAAGTTAAGTCATCAAAAAGATGGAGCTAGGCTTTTCACAGCAATGCATGGCAAGAGGATGAGAAATAATGAGCATAAACTAAATCAAGGGTAAATGAGCACAGGGAAAACCTTTTTCTCCACCAGGTCAGTCAAACATTGCAATAGGTTGCCAAAGAAGTTGTGCCATCTCTATTATTGAAGTTTTTCAAGATCAGACTTAAAAATTCTGGACAATCCAGCTGAACCTCATATCTGACTCTGCTTTGAGCATGACTCTAGGCTAGAGACCTACTGAGAGCCCCTCTGTTCTGAAATTCTTTGTGATTGTGTTGTCATAATATAGTATCACAATTCTGAGGTAACAATAGCAAAATCTTAATTGTTCTGAATATTTAAATGATTTGGCTGTGCCTTGCTTTTGGAATCCAGAAATGCTACATATGCCCTGTACATTCTCCAAACAGCTTGTATTTGTGCTTATTTACTGGTATGACGTGCAAACTGTGCAAAAATATTGGACTCTAGCCTTGGAATATAGATACCTGCCAACAGAAAATGAAGGCTACATGGTGCTGCAAATGCTTTCTCTGTCTGTGGAAAGTGCCTTTATGTGCCAGAAAGAAGCATTTATACCACATGCTTTTTTTACTGCTTCTCACATCTGTTAACATTTACATGTGTCAGAAAACAATACCTGAACAGTAAAGGGAAGGGATACATGAAGTTCGAGGGTATTATATCAAGAAAAATGGCATGTCATATTGCATATAGTACATTGGAATAAAAGAAAAGGAAAAAGGAAAAAGATTTCTTGGACTTGTCAAATATACCTAATACATGGGCGTAGTTTGTATATACTATCTATGAATGCGTTTCCATACCTGAATTGAATGACCCAAATTGCCAGTAAATGGAACTGAACCCATGAAAGGGTCAAGGAGTGATAATCAGGAGGTGAAAGAATTATAAATGTCTTGGTTTATTAAAAAAAGAATAAATTTTATTTCATTAAAGGCATGATTTATATCAAAATCTTCAAAGTTGGATTCCTAAATACAGAATTACATACTTCTATTTAAATATTTTGCTTTTTTGATAATCTTCTCTTCAGCTGTCTTTTTGTTAGTACAAAAGGAATAGGTTAACTGACAAATGTTGCTGTATATCCACAGTCCTTAGAGGCAGCTACTGTATTGGGCAGTGTTTCCAAGAATAGTCCTTTGAAGTCTCACAGTGAAAATCCTGAGACACAGTGTAGTACTGGATTTTGTATGACGTGGCAGTTTTTGCAGATGTTACCACTGGCAAATGATTTAGAAGAGCAGCAAATTAGAGAGAAACTGATCTGTGATCCCCTGCACACAGAAGGAAAAAATCAGTATTTGATACCTTTGTAAAAATTGGTGTTTGCATTGGTTGCATATGTACCACTAGTTCTTTAGGCATCTATTTGGGTCTTTTGTACCAGTTTCATGCAGAATTCTGTTCTCTGATGCCTCACCCTGATTTTCCAAAATGCACCTGCAGTAAAGAGCACGGACCCTCCCCTACAGCTGTCATTGCTTAATATTGAGTTCTCTGTGGAAAGTGACAGAAAATACCTAATCTCCCATGTTTTTTGAGTCTAGAAATAAATGATGGCTAAAATAAGAGATAATTAACCTTGAATTGAGTCCTACCTAACATGTAGTCATAATAAAGGCAAAGGTCAATTTTTTATTTTTTCTTATGTTCCTACTAGATAATGTATCTCCAAAACACTATTTTTGATGAACATCTGCTCTTGCACGTGGATACAAATTTTATCTGAAATTATTATGGATGTTAGAATTCCACACTCACTACACTGAAAAAGCCTTGCATTAAATCTGTGAAGATGCAATGAATAATCACATAAGGCATATGGTTTCCTTGCCACCAAATTTAAAACGTAGAACTTTATCAAAACCACCGTATGAATGGCATGTGCATACATATTTTTGGATTTGAGTCAGGGATATGAAGGATCTATAGCAGTTTTCTTCTGTTAGTTGCACAAGAAAATTGCGAGGCACCTGAAGAATCACATGGTAATTCAAGCTGATGAGAAATCGGCTCTTGACAAATGGCAGAGAAGAAAGATCTTCATCCAGCAGCATTTCTGAAGAAAAAAATAGAAGTTAAGCATTTGATAAGCTTGCATTCTGGTCTTTGTGCTTTGTAGAGCTGCTTCATCATTGCAGGTAGACCTGTAGTCTCCTTGGTCTTATGTCCACTTGAAGTCAGTGGTGAACCTTCCACTGACTTCTCTGATTGCTGACCCTGGCCCAGGTTTTGCACACAAATAAAGTACAGAGACATAAACCTTTCTCATATCATTTCTTCTCATGTCATTTTAACTCTGGCCTATCCTTTCAGAAGGGTTCATATTTTAAGAATCCTACCTAGCTACTTAGACCTAGATATCTGATTACAGGAATGGAAATTTTAAGAGGAAGGACTCCTAGAAAAAATTATCATTGATGCTTAATTGACATGATACTGTTTCTGACATAATTCAAGCCTATCACAGGCAGTCTTACATGTTGCATGTAGGGGTCAAAGGGTGAAAGGTGACTGGAAAGATGCTTGTTTTGTACATTTGGCTAACACAAATACTTCCTCAAGTCCAAAATGCTTTGATCTCTCTAAGTAAATGCCATATGTGTGCAGCTGTGGCCCATGCCTCACGACTGCTGGAAGGTTAGGAAAAGGTAGCATATGAATTTGATGTCTGCATTCAATTTATGCTTTTATATTTAGCAGTTCATAATTTTGTGTAATATTTTAGCTGTATGAAAAATATGCACCAGAGTTGAGTGATAACAGATTTCTCTGTGGTTTAACTCAACATTGTTTGGGTGAATACAGATTCCTAAGTATTGCAGACTGAAAATACAGGTTTTAATTAGAGCTGTCTGAGCTTCAGAATACCTGAACGCACATTAAGCCTGGCAAATTTTCAGAAATCTGGGAGTTGCATGGAGCTGATTTAAGTTAAGTGAGAGTCTTCTCCTTTCCAACTATATTGCATTTGTAGTTGCATCACTGACTTGCAACACACTGAAGTGAGATCCAAACCCATTATTAATGGTTTTCTGATATATAAAAATGTTTTATCACCAAGACCTGTCTTGTGTCATACTCATGTTGAACGGTACCTTACTCCCAGGGAATTTCCACTGAAAAATTTGAATTACTTCCAGAGTAAAGGATCTACTATACATGACTGAAAAGCTGAATCAACTCCAAAAGTCTGGTGCCTTTCTTGAGCTTTTGGTTTTCACTTTTAGAGGCGAATGTTCAAGACTGGTATGCCCAGATCTATATCCCTCAAGATGTTTAACATTAGTAGTTTGCTGTGACAATAAAGAAACCTACTGCAGTCAATGGGACACAAGGGTCCATCACATTAATCCAGTTTCATGATCAAGACCCAAAAAAAAAAAAAAAAAAAGAAGCATGCCTTTGTCTATTAAAAATATTGAACATGTACAATTATTTTGGTATACTTTGGAGGGAAAATTGTGACTCACATGACTCACATAAAGCATGTGCAATTTCTCCTTACAATAACAAAAATACAACTCATAACCAATAGACAGACATAGTGCAATGACCTGAAAAAAAGACATGAAAATATCAATTCACAGATACAAATATGAAAAAAATATCATGCATTGCACTTTTATGTGGATGTTAATAGATATATGCATACAAAAGTGTACATGTGGTAGATACATGAATATGTATAACCCAGTGTTGTTAATATGATTGTAAGTCTTTTATTTATCAGATGTGTGGGTTAATTAATGCAATTGTTCTAGGTATGATTTGAATGTTACTAAAACAGAAGCACACTGATTTGGATTTTTTCTCCTCTGTGTTTTTGCTAGCTCCTACTGGCCATGGTAGGCTCTACAGATGACACTCTGCAGGAGGCAGCAGCTGGTTGCATAGCAAACATTCGCAGATTGGCTCTGGCAACAGAAAAAGCAAAATATGGCTGATGCTTCAGCAGCTTTTACCAACACACTTGTTTAGCAAGTCAGCTACATTTAAATACACAGCTACTCCTTCTAGCATCTGTATTTCATAGCAGAGCTCATCTATTTGAGGATAATTTAATAAAAACAAATCTGTGGAAACTTATGTTTGATTTTACATTACTGGTTTGTCACTCCTAGGTTTGATAAAACACTCATACCTAATTTTGTGTGTCTTTTAGTATTACATCCATTCAAAGACCACCAGTTAAAATAAGTCAAAGACATTTTCTACAACGGATATGCTTTTATTTTAATTCATTGTAGCTATACATGGTTTTGCTTATCTGTGACATTACAATAAATTTTACTTCTCTGTGTGTGTGATTATGCAGCAATTTATGAATGTCTTGAACAATTCCTTGCATTATAATCTTGTCCAGTCATCCTCTCATTATGCTTTTGCATGTTTGATCAGTTGTGACTCACAGGAGAGCAGAAAATGGAGATACATGAATCTCACATCTGGCATTATATAAAGACTGCAAACAGCTGTAGCAATAGACATCACTCCAAATTTCCCATTTCTACCAACATCAAACAAAACAGTGCTTAATTTTATAAGTAGCTGGTGAAATGTGTTTTAATTAACACGTTTAACTCAGCTCTAAATAAAGAGTCAGATATTAGATTTACATTTGCACATTATCTTTTTGTGGTTTTTAATTTTTAAACTGAAGACAACATTGTATTGACGTAGTTACTTTATTTGTGTATAAAATTATGTTCAGAATTATACTTGCTTTCAAAAATGCACAAAAATTATTATTGATACTATAAATTATAGACCCACTGTGCATCACATGCTAAACAAATAATGCTAGGGCATTTCTTTGAGAGCAGTAATGTCTTAATTACGAGCACAGACTGCAGACAAAAATGAACAAAAGCAAATATTTAAATGACTTGCATTTGTCAAGGACTCACTTCTGAATTATTTTTTTACTCCCCTTAATAATGAACAATTTTCTTGGTTTAGAAGCATTTTGTAATTTCATTATTGTCCTTCAACTAGCATGACTTCTCAAGGCAACTAACTTTCTGGCTGACAGGAGCTTCTGAGGAAGACATAATGCCAATCCACCTGTTTATTTGTGTTTTCTCTGAAGCAGACATGAAGACTCATTTAAAATTCATTTTGGAAGATTTGCACAATTCTGGAAAAGGAGAATTACACTGGGCCCTTGGGGAACATGTAGAGGCTATTTTAAAGGAAGCCAGCTACGGACATATGCTGAAGCAGTGTGGAAATCAAAATGTCAGTCCAAGTAGTATTTTTTGATCAGTGCAAACACCAACATAGTCACAGGGTTCATCATCACAAGGTCCATCAGCATCCAGTGACCACGTAAATGCTATTTTAGGTTTTTTTGAGCTCTGCCCCAGAGGCCTGGTATGTTATTTTGACTAAACGTGTCTATATTATTATACTGATGTCACAGCTGTAGTAGTATCATATGCTTCATTGCTATACCCAAAAATACTTCTAAAATAAATGCTAATTGCCAAATTCATTTGAAAGAGAAGAGGCTTGATTTTATTTTTGTCTTTTCTGTGAAAGAAGCTGTGGATACAAATAGTTTATCACAGTCTCACTTATGAATAACACGTAAAATGGTAGCTTATTTTTCTAACTGTTGAAGGGCAAAAAACTCCCTGAAAATAACTCTTGTCCTTAGATTGACCTCTCAAGGCACACTTGACTGTTTAGCATGGATTTCAAATGAAGTAAGTTCTAAAGCAAGCTTAATTTTATGATACAGGTGTCAGGGCAATAAATGTCATGTTTCTGACAATGAAATGGCCTCAGTTTGCCATTCTCACTCACACTGGTAGCCCTTATGCCTCCAAGTAGTTAATCTGAAACCTTTATTTAAAACTTCAGACAGTTAATCCCAGACTTAAGATAACTTACTTGTGCTGTTTTCTTTTCCTTTACCATGCCTGCCGTTTTAAAATTCTGTACAAGGAGAAGAATTGTTGAAATCGATACAGATCACCACACAGGCAAAGAACTAGTATTAGAAAAATTAATCTTTTTTGGCCAAAACTGGTAGATTCCATGTAATTAATATAAAGAGATTTAGTTGTTGGAAAATGAATAAATGAATGTGATCCCTGGCCCCTGTGAGTGATGCAGTACAGCGTGTACATTTGAAAAGCTTCCACTTTGTCCACTGATCTGCAATGAGTTTCACAGCGCTGCAGCCCTCTGAAAAGGGATCCTTACAAAGCTGGGTCCCCCATGCTGCTCACACAGCCCTCCAACTCTCCTGGCAGTGCCCACCAGCCTATTCAACCCCTGGCACCAACCCAAGGCACTGCCACTGCCCAGGCCCAGCACTCCCACTGCGTATAACCAGGCACCAGCCAGCTCCTGCTCCCTGGCTCCCATGCCTGGGAGGGAAATGCCTTCAGTCTTTGCTCTTTGCACCAGCTGCTTCTTGTCCATGTAAACCTGTAGCCTCTTAGGAAATATGTTTATACTGCATATGAGGCTCAGTATTATTTTCAACTCAGAGCAATTTGATGTACAAATTATTTTAGTTGCAAAAATGTAGTGATTTAGAAGGGGGAGTCATGTTTTGTCCTGTTCATTTGCCATCATCTGCTCAGTCTGCTCCCTCCACGTTTTCTCTATGTGATTCCTATAGTTTCACAGTTTTGCAATATGTCCTTTTTTCCAGTTTATTTATATTGATGATACATTTACATCAGCGGGGAATATCCAACACTTTTTCACAGTTTCAGGAGCCAGGTCCCAGCTCTGCAGAGCGCCATGCTCCAGCTGGTGTCACAACGCCAGGCCTGCTCTTCATCAGCTGCTCATTGTCAGCTTTGTTCCTCAGTTACACTAAAATGTCAAAAACCATGGAGTCCAAGTAAGAAAAGTTGTCATGAGAAAGTGTTGTTTTGAGTATGGAAATACTAGAGTTGATGAGAAAAAAAGCAAGAGAAGAAATCTTTCACATTTATGCAATTATTTCTGGAACCTTATAGGCCCACTACATCTTTCAGTCTACACATCTGTCGGCAGCAAGATAGCTTTTCTTCTACCATTCCATGACTTCATGATTTATTGCTTGGTGACAGATAACCATTATCAATAATTTAATTTAAAAACTACACATTTGAATCTGGGATTTATGTTCATTTCCTTTTAGTGTTCATGCTAATGACAAGTGCATGTGCTCTGACACACGATATTGTCTCCAAGTTGTAAGAGAAATATAAACTTCACGGCCTGGGTGCAAGGAATCTGTGATATATTAGGGGCTTTGTTATTCTGCTCCATCACCAAAACTTGCCTTTGGAAAGTAAATGAGCTTGAGACTCACAGGGCTGTCTCAAGATTTGACTCAGTAATATGCTTTAGGTTAACTGATCACTTTGTGTGAAAGCGTGGTACCTCTTTCATTCCATGTCTCCTAAAATGAGTTGAGTGAGCTGCTTACTCTGGGGGTCAGATGTGAATTATCCCAGGAGGCTGAACTAGATAATATGTTAGTTTAAGAATTTCATCTCATAATAAATTAAATGGTTGTTCCTTGCACATTTCCACCAAAATAATCTTTGTTTTATACATGACAGCAGGATGACTGTGATGGAAATGTGATGTGTTTCTTCAGCAGTGGAATTCAAGTTTCCATGCAGGCTGTTACTAGAGCTTATTTCCAGAGTCAGAAGCTGACTGTTCCCCAACTGCAAATTGTGATTTGCCTCTTCTTTAGCCACTTAAGTTTTGCCACACACTGTTCAGGATCCAGAACAACACAAGGAGGCTATGCTGCATCTTGGCCACTCTTTAATTCAGACAACCTAATTGTGGACTGTTCAGTGACCTGGCATAGGCCAGGACCAGCATGTTTCAGCCATAGCCATTGCAGTGGTAAGTTACATTGCACCATTTCTAAAGGAATCAATTTTGCTATTTACTGTTCTCTCCCTTGTTTAAACAGTGATATTCCTCAGTGTTTAATATCTTGCTGCTTTGGCTATTGTAAGTGGCCAAAAGTCACCCATTTTCATTAACCCTTTCCTTGAGTGCAATTTTCATTGTAATTTGTGCTTTGCTTAGTTATCAGTTCAGTAATACAACTTTCTGGGAAGTATTTCCATGGACAACATCACCATGGCTTGTATTCATCCTCTTGACTTGTTTTTGTGTTATCTGCCAGACTCCTTTCAGTTGGCAAGTTCCTTTCTCTTTTCCAATTGTTGTCATTGGCAAGTTATGTGTTTTTATCCTGGTCTACATACAGCACAGGACCCTTCAGCTGCTTGATCTTTTACAACAGGAATCAATTCTACTTTAAACACAAATGTTTTCCTTCTGAAAGGCTCATCAGTGCACGTAAGGAAGTGTTGACTTTGGCTTCCGTATAATGTGATGTGATCTAGTCCTGCCACTTCTGTAGTTCTGCAGTGACACAAAGCTATCTTCACTAGTTTCACATGTTTTCTTCCATCATTTGAGAATCCTGACATGGTGACAAGATAGTACTTGGCCAGTCAAAACCTTTGCCTCTTGTTACTTTGACTGTGCATTGGAAAAGGACCATGAGGATGGCATTGTACTAATGCTGAGCCATGAAATAAGAGGTCATAAACCTCTAGTAGTTTTCAGTCAACTCCTCATTGCACTAGGATCCTGAATGCCTTTAAAGCTGCTCCATTCTTCATTAGGTGAGAAATGGGTGAGAAGCTTTTGGGGCTCCAGATTGTTCCTTGCGATTGGTAGTGGTGGTAGGTTTTTGTCCAGCCATGCTGTGTAACACCCCACTTCTGCAAGGGCTTGGTGAAGGCAAGAAAGCAAAGCTCAGCACCTGTGCTGCAGTGGCAGAGTTTTCTTTCAATGGCTGAGCCTTGAACCGTACCTTCTAATATCCAGATTAAATAACTAGAGATTTGTGTCTTGCTTCTGGAAAAAAAAAAAAAAAAGAGGCTTTAATAAAAATGGTAATTAAAAAAATACAGATGCTGATAAAATTAAAAACATATGGATATGGAGTTGAAATGATTTAGTGCTGAAAAATGTTGATTGATTCAGTAGTAGTTAAACTTCCAAATAACTTGTCTTGAACAAGCAAATAGTTATAAGTATTTGGCTATGTGTCTTTCTTTAAAAAAAGTGAACACAGATCATGTTGCTGGTTCCCTCTACCACTAACTGGTAAAGGCTGCACTATAAAATTAGTGCAGTAAACCACTCATCTTTCCAGTTGCCACATTCTCTGCCCCAGTTGACAGCCTTCTGGGGCCTCCTTGGCTCCTCAGCAGAAAGTACCAAGTGCAGTTCTGTTGCTCTAATGAAAACATAACAACAACGTCTGGGAAGCCATAGAATGATGCAATAACCGTACAGCTCTGCTTCCTTTAATGTGATGAAGCTTGCATATTTGCCTGGCTCCAGAGTTTTACTCTTGCCAGTATTGTACTGTAAAGAGACTTGGCAGAACACGTTCAAAGGCTGTTCGTGGTTTTTCACTCAGCATTAAACCTTCCAATGACGGAAGGGTGGGGGAACACATATTGGGACAAACAGACACTCAAAAAGTCAAAAAGAAAGAGGAGAAGGAGGCTGGTGGTAGATGGTCAGCAGTTATGAAAACCTTGGTTATGGGACTGGGGTTGACTCAGGCTTAGCTGAGACCCACCGGAGGACATCATGTATTAAACCAGTGGGTCTGCCCTGCCCACTTCCCAGGAGGTGATCAGCCCGAAAGAAAAACAGCTCCTAATGTTCAGAGAGAAGAGATCAGCATTGCTTCATTCTCATAACCAAAGTCGTGCTGTCCTTGATAACTGCTCAGTCACCATGGGTGCAGTAGTCAGAGGCTCTAGGATTGCCCTTTTTTTGTCCTGTGTTTGCTCAGTATAGGGAAAAATCTCTGCCCCCATGGCTGCTGGTCTTGCTCTGCAGACCTCCATTGAAGTCATTTATGGCTGACTGTTTTTTTTAACAGCACCATTTGGAAAGCAGACTACCTAGTCCTTACCCCTGCATGAGGTTAGGCAGGAAAATATTCAAAGTGAAGCTGGAGCAACTCTTGGAGAGAACTATTCCGTACACACTTGCAGATGAGGGGCAAAATATGCTCAGAAAGAGAAGTTATGGTCAGATTGATGCCTCCTTCCAACCCGTTCCACAACTGTCTGTGGTGGGGTGTCATGTAAAAGGAAAAATATTTGGAAAAGCGGACATCTGTGGGCCAGCCTTGGTATGCTTCCCAGAATGTAATGACTAGGTGAATGTTTTTCAGCGCAGCAGCTAAGGAATATAGGTGACTGCCAAGCGCTGGATCTGATGTGGCGCGAAGAGGTACAAAACAAAGAGGAGTGATTTGTCTGAAGAAAGTGAGATTTAATTATTTCCAAACTCAGCATTAAAAAAAGCACTACAAAACAAAGAGGAATGATTTATCTGAAGAAACTGAGGCCTAATTATTTCCAAACTAGGCATTAAAAAAAAAAAAAAAAACAAAAAACACAACAGCCCAAACCAGAACTCTTTCCAGTCCCCTCAAGTTGCTTTTCAGATTTTTGCATATCTTTAAGACACTTCATGGTGTAGAAATGCTCCTTTCACCAGTCTCAGGGCTCAACAAGTATGGCTGTAGACTCCCTACTGTGGACATTTCTACATCAACAGTTACTGAGATCTATGTTATTATTTTAGTTCCACTGGCAATTACTGATATCTAATTACCGCTTTATCTGTTCTGAACCTCGTTGGAATGTGTAATAGAAACCACTTCAACTTTTTCTGGAACTGCATTTGAATCCTGTGCCTCCTCTCCTACAAGACTGCCACATCCACACCCACCATCCCAAAAGAACTGAAATAGATCTCAGCTTTAAGAGGAAAATACTGTGTACTCTACCATGTACATTCTTGCTCTGGGAGATAAGAAATGCAGGCTCAACTGTCCCACAGCACCCTCAGGAACTGCAAGACTCAGAGTCTCCCTCAAAGAAAGCAGACATGAGAGAGGCCCCTTGTGACCTTGGAACATCTATTCCATATCATGGACAACCAATACAACTAGGACAAAACACAACTGTGATGCTGGCACCTCACAAAGTACTGGCCAAAATGCTGAACTCCACAATCAGTTTTAGTGATGTGAAGCATCTTTTTGCAACCTCAAATTTAAGTCCTGAGAGGCTAAGATCAAGCACAGAGTTTCTCCATGGGGTTTCCCAGTACCAATGGAAGTGTTAGAACCCTGCAGCATTGGGCTGGGGGCTGATAGGTGGCCTGGACTCAGGGCTTCCACTGTGCATCTGGCAAGGCGTGCACTGGATGCAGAGGCATATATTTTCATAGCAAATCTAAGTGGCAGTTTAGAAAAGCTGACCCAGCCAAAGAAAGCCTTGGAAAACCCTGCAGAATGAATCAATAAAACTGTCTAAGAATTTAATACAATGAGAAAGTTAGTAATTGTCAAAAGTCCATGAGCTTTACATTTCTAAATTAAGCAGGCCAATGAAGTAACAAGACTGTGCTTCTGTAATCAACTACTAGCAATTTTACAAAGTTGTAAGAATGTGGAGGGAATTCAGTTACAAAATGTGGCTGCCACCTGCAGGTACCCCTTCAAGGTTTCATTTAAGAAAGTCTGTGGAAAAATAGGTGAAATCCCACTTTGCTGAGAGAGGTAACATTTTGCCTTGGCAAGTGTGATTTGAGTAGGTACGTCTTGAATAACTGAAAAGAAATGATGGCAAAACAGCTGAGTGAGAGCCAAAGGGAGGCTCCAGGCTACCCCTGGAGAGCTCCTGTTTTCTGAGAATGAGCTGCAAACCCAGCCCGTTGTGGCAGGAACACTGCCCTGGGCAGCCCTGGGTGATAAGTAACAGCATAAAAATTCCAGACATGGATTGTGGGATATCACTCCTGCCCAAGGAAGGTCTGAGGGGAGGGATGGAGGAGTCACTTTAAGTGATTCCCTCTTGTTGAGCTGATGTGCAGGCACCCAATGTGCTCCAGCCCTGGGAGCAGTGGGGCTGCACGACTGCACTCATGCTCTCTGCCTCTCACCTGGCTCTTTGCTGCAGGGCCAGGTGAGAGCAGCTGCACCTTCAGCTGCAGGGGAGGTGCTGGTCGGTCACATCGCTGTATGGAAGGAAGTGAGGTAGAGAGAAAGGTTGTATTAAGGAAGGACCTTAGCAAGAAGCAAGGAAAGATTATTTGGTCTCTTAGCCTGATAAACACAGATTTTGGGATCAATGAAATGGCAACCCAGGCTTCCAGGTCCAAAGCCAAGCCTTCTTTTGAGAAATCATTCTGGCCGACAAGGGACACGAATCAACGCTGCCTCTGCTCGGAAAAGGGATATGTGGCCTATACTACTCTCATGCTGCTCCCTTTTCCGTAAACACACAAAAGTACATGTCTCTCTGCTATGAGAAGAGAGCTTCAGAAAGTTTTAAAGGAATTTTTTTCTAATGGGGATCCCATAGTGATCCATGAGCCAAATGCCCTGTCTGTTACAGCATTAACTGAATTTTATGGGGATGCATCTCAGCAGGGCATTCCTCCAGCCTGTCCAGACCCTGCTGCAGTGAGACCCTGAGTCTGACAGCCCTGACAAGCTGCTGAGAAGCAAAAGGACTTGAAGAATTAATATGTGCACAGGCTGTCCTGCCTCCAGCTTGGACTGTTTCCTTCTGTCTCAGTCTGATAACCGTGCAGTCTCCCAAAACCTTCTCAGATGGCTGCTGTCCGGCAGATCCCAACAGAAGCAGGGGGAAGGAAAGCTCACAAAATGCTCGGTATCTCTCTGAGCAGTCTCAGTCTCTGGTAGATTAGCAATGAAAACAAACTAAAGTGTCTTGGAACTAGCCTGGGACTTTTGGCAAACCCATGTGTTTGTGACTGCTACCTTCATTGGAGACAATTGACATGACTGTGTCCTTTCCAGGCATTTCGAGCATTTCTGTACTATCAGCTGCCTGGTACAGGGCTGCAGAGTCCATCCAAGGGAGGACTGAGGTATGAGGACTGCTTGAAGCAGCTCCATGAGTAAAAGCCTCAAAAAGCTGGATCTTTTGTGTAAGAAATCATATTCCTTGGACGGTTTGTAAATGTTCATTGCAAACTATCTAGTGCTGCTGCCAGACAGAATTACCTTAACTGGGAGTTAATGGCTCAATCCTTGGAGTGTCTCCCACATGAACACAGGCACAAGTCAAAGTGCCTTTTTTTTGAGAGACAGTGCTCCAAGTGGGCCCAGGCATCCCTTTTACAGGACAGTGGCTGGGACAACTTTGATAAATATCTCAGAACTGAGTTCTCTGAACTACGAGGCCCAGTGAAGAATCCTTTATTGAAGGCTTCTTCAATAAAAGCAGTAGTGTGTCACTTGTGCACTGTAGAAGGCCATCTGTTCCTTCCCACATATCTGCATCCCAACCCATGGAGGCAGATATTACAGGTCACTGAAGGACAAACAAATGCTGAGAAGGAAATCAATTTTCAATTCAAATACTATGCAGCCAGGCCTTTTTAGTCCTGTTATTTTCCTAGAAAGGTGAACAGCAAAATCTTCTTCTAGGATTCGGCTGCTCCTGAAGTGCCCTCTTGTTTTAAGATTTTAGGATTCATAATCCCAGGTCTGCAAACTCTGTACTATATCCTCTAAATGGCCTGACAGCTCTTGGCTTCCCAGGCAGGTGTTCTCATGCTCTGATTCACCCGTCTGCAATAAGACACTAATATCTCAGCTCTCCCTCGGGAGAGTATCAGCAAAAAAACTAGAGGTCTCCTCTGTATTATAGCAGTGACTTGACCCTCTCCAGCCAGGACCTGACAGGGTGACAGCTCTCCTAAGGACACCAAGTGTTTGAGCCAACCACCTGGTGCCATGTGGTGATGCAAAGTTTGCAGTTCATTAACAGATCAGTTCAGGAGATCTGAGCTTCCACTACTGCCCTGGGTAGTCCAAAATTCTGTTCACTTTCCCTCTGGTTAGAGACTAGCTCATGGGTAAGGTGCTCAGCTCCTCAGCAGTGGCAAGGTGCAAGGTGTCTCTGCAGGTGCTGCATGGACAAGCTGCTCACCACATCCCTACAATTCTTTTCTTACAGAATTGGTGAAGAGAACAAAAAGGCAAATAAGGGATGCATCGGTCTGTTAAGACAGGCTGTGATTTGCCTGCTGGAGAAGGTAAAGTCCAAAGGGCTTAGCTGATCTCCTCTATGCCCTGGGAAGCACCCAGACTCAGACATCTGGAAACCCTTGCTCTGCAGAGAGATTTGTAACCTCACCTGATGCCACCACAGCTCCAGAGTGGGTTGAGAGCCCCTTTCCAGGAGAGCACATCCTGCCGTGTGGCAGAGCACGCATGGAGCCCTTCACTCTGAAGGCAGGAGCACCTCAGGGCAGTGCTGCAGCACTGCCCAGGCACTGCCAGGATGGGGCAGGCACAGCACCAGGATCTGCCCCATCCCTGCCACGGCTGCCAGCCCAGAACACATCCCACACTGGAGGAGCCCACAGGAGGAGGCCACAGCTCTGCTTTGTGCTTACATTACTCCCAGCTTCACCCTGGCTGCTGAAGCAGTTCACTTCATAGCATTTCGCTACTTTGTGGAAAGACTGTGAGGTGACCAGCACCTGAGTCTGCTGACAGCTTTGAAGGAAACAATTTAATTATGCAAACCTGAAACTGAATCTGTCCTTATCCCTGGGGCACAACCCCACTGATGCCAGTTGCAGTCTCCCTGGGCATCCTAGGGCACCTTCTGTCCCAGTCCTGCAAACACTTACTGGAGGCTTAATATTATAACAATGAGGAATTCTTGCAAAGCCGATGGGATAGCCAGTGGGATAGCCAACATTTATGTGTACAATCAAATGTGCAATTTGGGTCTGAGCACTTTGTCATATCCTTGGCCTGTGTTTAAAAAGAAAAAGAAAAAACATGAAAACCCACAAATCACATTTAAGCTAGCAGAATGATTTATTAAGAAAAAACACTGACGGATTTTTGAAGTACTGAAAGGGTTGAAATAGTCTGAATAGAATGAAAATTGACACGAATTTTTACCACAATGCAAAAGGAACTTGAACTATTCCAATAAGAGTTTGCTTTAATGTTCGTGCATGTCTTCACATACTGCTTTTGGCAATGGCCAGAAAAGAACTACTGAAATACTGTGAGAAAAGCTGTTCTTGTGTTATTTCTGGCCCTGTTGTAATGCATGAAATCAGGACATCTCATGAGAGACACTGATATTCAAGATTTTCAGTCTATTTTTCAGATAAAAAAGTCTGGATATATATCTAAATTTCTGGGTTTAGTCATGGCTAGATCTCAAAGCAACAAGTAAAGTATCTGTGAGGTCACAAGTCAAATAGTTACAATTCAGAAGAAAGTATAATAGTTATATTCAAGTAACTTGGAGGAAAAAAACCTGTGAAGCCAATATTCACTTGCCAAGCTAAGGTGGATGTCTCCTCATTCTCAAAATAACCCTCAATGCCATCGGGGAATTTCTGAAGTTTATTCAAAGGGTGGATGGGGGTTATGATTAAACCTAAAGTGCTTGGAGACACAGCGACTGTCATAGGCATGGTTCTGTGCATGTGTGTGGCTCTAATCTGTATAAAAATCATTTTTGATAAACACCTTTGGGATCCAAAGAAATGAGGGCTCTATGAACTATATGTTTTCTGGTGACCCTGCCAACTCTGAATAAATACGCTGTGTGTGTAGCCAAGGTCTTGGAGAATTATTTCCTGAAAACTACTTACTTTAGAACCAGAAGGAATTAATGAAGATGTGCCAGCTATTTCCTTTGCTGGCTTGCATGCCTCAGTCTCACCAATATTAAATAGTAACAGTGTGTACATGAGTTATGCTGCTACACCTCATGTTTTGCACCCTGCAGAATCCATCTATTCTGTACACAAGCAGGAAAGCACAGACAGAGTGCGAGTTTGTTGCTTCTCCTCGGGTATCCACATTCGAGGCTTGCAGTAGTTATCAAAGCCAAATTGCATCTTGAGTCTCTGGCTTTAGCCCCTGCTAAAATAGCATTTGTGTATTTTACAGCTATTTACAGAGGTTGAACCTCACTTCTGCTAAAAAGGAGATAACACAGCTATCAGTACTGGTTAAACAGATAATATGATTGGTCTGACTTTTTGATCTGCTTGAACAAACATATTTATTATTACTGGACAACTTTCAGAAAACTTCTAAATCATTAGAGATTTATAAATTATCAATTATGTAATAGTTATAGCAGCTAGGGAGATGTTTTTGTATGACTGCAAGCAATGAGAAAGGAGATTTTCAAACTCAGGCCAAAAACATTAATTGCAAGCCATCTTTAGAAGAATCTTCCCGCAACCTTATTTTATCTTTAGATTTTCTCAGGCTTCCTTTGCGGGAAACCAACTCCCCACTATCTGACTCCCAAGCAGAGCCAGAGAGAGCAGGATCCTGTGTCCCAGAGGAAGCTCTCCCCAGGCAGCTCCGGGTGCCTGACTCCACACAGTCTTTATAGAAACTGGCACTAACTTTGGGGTTTTCCTTCAAGACACAAAATCCCCTCAATCACATCCGTGTTGCCAAGGCAACGCACTCCAACTCTCCCTGTCCTCTCCAGGACCCTATATCTACCAGAGGAGCTACTAGACAGAAAATCATCGAAACCCTGAGTCAACCGCATGAGGTTTAACGGCGTGCAAGCAGCCAAGAGGCTGAGGATAATTCAGAGGTTTATGCAATAACTGGAGGACCATCAAACTGAAGCATGTTATGACTACTCCCTGTTTAAAATCCTAAAAGTCAGCCTGAATCTTGCATCCTCTCTGTCTTGTGTCCGGAAAACGCCTCAGATTTGGGGTTGAAAGTGAATATGCTCTGGGCTGACGTGTTGGGAGCTGCTACCCCGTGCAGAGCTCTGTCAGTACAAAGGAAAGAGGAAACGTTTCTACTGGTATTATTAACATGTCAGTAGCAGTGATAGATTCCAACTGAGATCAAGCCCTCTTGTATTAGCAGTGTGCCAAAAGCAGAGTAGGAAGCAGAGAAAGGGGAGGAAGCGTTATTATTCCTGTCTTACAGCTGCAGAAGAGAAGCATGGGGATTGTGAAATCCTTGAGGTCACACAAAACTCTGCAGCTCAAGTGGGGGAGTCAGACCCTCACAGCTGCCCCCTCCATCCCCTCAGCCCACACATTTCTCCCTGCCTTGCTGGGCTGGTTGACATTTTTGGATATTTGAGGATGCTCAAGAGTTGGGGCTAGTGGAGGAAGTCCCTGGGGATGGGTCCCAAGCAGACACCACATCAATCACAGTGTCCTTGCACATTATTGCACTGCCTTTGCTTTCACACATGTGCACATCCTCTTCTCTTCCTGCCCAAAAAGGACAAGTTAGAGCAAAAATTCATCATGGTTTGAACCATTCTGCAGAGAATTTCAAGTTATGGATAGACCTCTATATCTCTAATACTGAAGAATATTGGTGGCAAAATTTCCTGACTTTATGCTCTCCAGTGGATCTAGATGAGAGAACAGGGATAAAAAGTAGGGAGTTCAATAACAGAGCGTGGGGTGTTTATTTTTGCACAGGTGGCTGAAGAAAAATTAGATTTATAATTACTATTGTTATCAACTGTTCAGCATTTATACTTAACTTTTCAGAGCAGTGATTTCTGCAATGTGACCTGCACTGTAAATGTTAAATCCAAAGAAATCCACATTCATTTTCCAAATGTAGGAGAGACATCACCCATCTGAGATTCTACATCAAATGGAACTGAGTCACTCCCTGACCAGTACAGACACCAAAGATGTGATTTTGCTCTGAGAATATTAAGTACAGAATTTAAAGCTCAGTTAAATGAATAAAATGTATAAAACGTAGCAAAATTACTAATTTTGATTATATTGATACATTACACATAATTAAGAACGTCATCCTCTTTGGGGACATTTGATCTGCTGCTGTTTTTCTTTACAGAAAAAAAGAGCTCATGTATGTACTTAAGTCTTGAGTCTCTGGCTTTGTATTCCTTGGGGTTAAAGCAAAATGCTCTTGCTGAGGAGCGATGGTACAGACTGGAGCAACCCACACAGCTTGGCTCCCCAGAGGGCACAGAACTGAAGAAACCAGGCAGGCCACAAGTGCCATGAGTGGAGTCTCCAATGGGGCACACACAGACCCTACCTGGATCCTAAGCACAAAATGAAGAACAGTTCACACACATAAATGAAGCTAAATATCCAAGAGGCTTCATCTCGAGACAACAACTCTGTTCCAGGCCAAATTGCAGAGCTTCTCCTGCTGACCACGTTTCCTCCCAATTAACACTGCATTACACACCATTTCCATTCCCAGGGAAACCACCTGGCCTCTCTCTGGAGCCTTTTTGCCCTTGTGGCTGGTCACAGAGCCCCAGCTGAGCCTGAGCTATGGGCTGCTGGGAAAACACTTCTCCTACAAACACCATGGCCCTCCTCCTCCTCCCCGTGCCCACTGCACACAGCAGCTGATGCACAGCAGAGGCCTTATGGAAGGAGTTTTGTTTTACATGGCCCAAGGGGATGGAAACCTAAAAAAATGCAATAAAAAATGGAGGTGGTGCAGAGAAGTGAGAAAAAATAAAGACCTTGAGCACAAGTTGGGAGATTGTTTTTCTGACTCTTTGGGGATGTGTTCAGATGGAAGTAGAAATAACTGAGATCCTTGTTTGGAGACTTTCTTTTGGGTTTGTTTCTTAATTCTTAAGATAAAGCACATATGTAGAATAGAACTGGGTCTTCCACCCTTCTAGATAAAGCAACAGCTATATGTTGGGGGCTTCCAGGCCTGCAGTTTGTCTGGGGCTTCTTGCTGCCACTAGCCCCAGTTTGAGGGTGTTGTCAGGGAGGCCACCCATAGGACCCCATGCTTCCTAAAAGAAACAGGGGCCAGCTGCAGCTTCGGAAGAGGCACATGCCCCCTCCTTACGTTTGCAAGATCAGTTCCCTGACTTCAGAGTGGTCTCAGCCCCGCCACACCTCACAGGCATGACTAAAGCCATGCTCACAGCTTTATGGGTAACCTCTTCCTGCAGCTGAAGCACCCTGGCTACTTCCCCTTGCAATATTATATGTTGTAGCACAAGTCCCCTCTACAAACTGCCAATGCCCTCAACTAACTCTTTTCCAAACACAAATAGCATGCAGAATTTCCTGATTTGTGGAAGGCAAGAACTGGACCTTCACACAAGGTCATCTCCTGCATTTATACAGGGCTTGTTTTTTGGCTTTCTCGTCAGGTGATGTCTGGTCCACCTTTCTGCAGCATTCAGCAGCCTGCAGACAGCAGACCAGCTCTCTTGGTGGACATCCTTCCCAGGTGCACACAGTAAAGAAATACCTGAGTTGTGCTGAATGCTACCCTGGAGCTACCGTCTATCATTTTCTCTCAGTCCAGTCTTACTTTATTTGGAACTGAAACCAGGGTTTGATTAATGGTCACATCAGCCAGGTTTCAGAACACCCTCTTGACAACATCCTCAGTTCACCTTTGTGCTGTTGTTCACAGAAAGTTCTCCCCACAGTCTTTGGCCCTGCAATTTGACAATATTACCTGCTGCAGCACCAGCACTAAAGCTTCTTTAGGGATGGTCAGAGGAAATTGATGTGCTTCCTTCCTGCATACACCATTCCAACAGACCTTCTTACCAGTTCATCCAAATCAAATATGCATAAAGAAAAGAAATAAGCACACATATTGTCTTTCAAGTGCTCCTTCAGTCTTGTTGAGAAATCTTCTAAAGCTCATTTCTCCACAGGTCTTTGCATGCAAAAATCAGGTGGCAACTTCAGAACCTCTCTTTGCTTTCTAGTGGCCCAACATAATTTTCTACCCTGTCAGATGTTGTATGTCCAGTATGATGACCTTGCTGATATCAAGAATGGAGCACTGAGACCCTCCTTGCTCTAAAACAGTGGCTATTGTAGGAACTGGTCCAGCAGAGTCTTCAGAAGAGGCAGTTCTTCCATTCTTGGGACTCTACTTAACAAAATTTGTCATTAAAAGATTTAATTTCATCCCTACATTATCTTATTCCAGTGATCTGGGAGCTACCAGACTGAGCACAAAGAGCCCGTTCTAAAGCTACTCTGCCATCTCTGGCTCCTCACAGAAGCAGACCAAACTCCTTTTAGCCAACATGGTTTAGCACGTTCATCCTTGTCTGTATGTGCCTCAGGACTTTGGTCAGCAGTGATCCAGCTGTTGTGAGGGATGGCAACAGGTCTCTGCAGCTGCTTTACCTTTGGATTTTCCTGCTGCTCATGGCTGGAGAAGGGGGAAGCAGGCAGAGCAGTGCTCACAGCCAGCCCCAGTGGTGCCATCTGTGGCATGGCTGCCCACTCCAGGCAGCAGGGCTGGGGCTGCGGCCTCTCCAAGGGCTGGAGCAACACCGGCACTGAGGAGCTCCATCACTTGCAGCCTCGGGAGCAAATTCTCCTCTCAGCTTGACAGTACAGTTTATTTTTTCCTGGCTTCTCCAGTGGGACACATTAAGACCCAAAGCACCGCTTTTAGGCTCTTTCTGCACGATATCCCTTGGAAATGTGCCTTGCTGCCCCTTCTTGGCATGCCAACCTGGCCTACCAGCTGTCTGGAGCTGGCACACAAGCATGGGCCAAAAGAGGGGTGTTGCAAAGAATGGCAAGGAGATTTTGCAGCTCCAGCTTGGCAAGTGCCTGAAGTCCTGCTGTGCCCCGGGCTCCTGTCCCACTGTGGGATGCAGGGGAGCCACAGCGCTCCCATCAGCCGGTGCTGCATCCTCAAGGGAGCCGGCTGCAGGCTGTGGTATGTGGCTAGCAACTATTGACTTCTTTTTCCGTGCATGGAAGGGTAAGTAACCTTAATTAAAAACATGAAGCCCACAGTTTGTATCACATTCACGATGTTAAACAAGCTCTGGAAATAGAAACACTGTTTTCATTTAAGCTTTCCAACTGTGATCTATGTAATAAAATATGGAGGGGGCGGGCGTGTGTGAGATTTACATGTGATGATTTGGGAGATCTCACTGCTTTGGAGGCTTGTGAGGCACCGCAGCGCCAACTGCTCCTGCCACTGCCACACGACGTTTGGTAATGCCTGCCCCACACACACTTCTGTTTTGTTCCAGAACTACTTTCCAAATGGTGATTTCTGCCCTCAGCTCTTGCTGCTGTGACTTATTCTGGGTGTGGGTATGGGATCTGCCAGGCCCTCAGTGACCTGCTGCCCTGCCCAGCTCTGGACAGGCAGGCAGGTGAGCAGTGCACATTCCCACCACTCCTGGGGACCACGCATGTCCTTCAGGACAGCCACATACCCTGCAAGTGCAATGATTCTCCATGCCCATAACCAAGCAGCACCAACATCATTGCACACAGGGAAGGAATATTCTTGCCTTCCCAGATCCTCCTGAGTCACCACACAGGGAATGAGCATGCATTCCACCACGGTGGACAGGCAGAAGAAAGTCTCTTCCAAGGGCACTTGCTCAGTACCCTGCCAGTGCATGGATTGCCCCTTCTCCAGAGCCTGCCTCAGCCTGCAGGGCCCACAGAAACATCTGCACCTCCCCTCAGGCTCCGGGGACCAGAACCTGTACCTGACCTAGCAGAGAAATCACCCCTACCATGCTAGAGGGGTTTGGAGAGGGGAGTGGGAGATTAGAGAGCAAACAATTGTCTGAGACTGCAAACGACTGAAATCACCTTCCCATGGGAGCTTGATTTTGGTCAAATCTGTCACTTTCTAAGACTCCTTTTGCTGTGACATAATTTTAACAATGCTTCCCATATCATAAACAGTTCATCTGGGCACGGCAATGATCAGAGACGCATGTTTTGCATGAAGCTCCTAATCAGCATGTTAGCTCAGTCTAACAAGAGGCATTTGTCCCACACTGCTCCCCTATGCCTGCTTCTCCTCCAGTGGTTCCTGTATGCTCTGGCCAAGTCATGTCCTGAGGGGCAGCCTTACCAGGGCTTTGCCCAAAAGTCTGTGGAAGTGCAGGATGCACAGCCTACACAGGAGCACTCGCATGGTTATTTACATTTTTAGACCATCTGTTTTCTCAGCAGGGGACTGGCAGCAAGTTGTTCGTGTCTTTTCCTGCCACTCTGGGGACAGTAATTTTTCTCCCTGGACATTGGGGTGTCTCCAATGCATTGCCCTTCCCCAGCCTCTTCCCTGCTTCCCATCAGCAAATGGAGAAATTACAATCGGGTCGGTGAATCCCGAGGCTAAGCTGCCCCTCTTCCAGGAACCCTTTCCCCAGTGCCTGTGACTATGTGACGTAACCGATAGCGTCCGTGACGTCACGCACCCGTAACGGCGGGGTGCGGGGATGGGGGTGAGCCCCAGCAAGGACCCCAGGCGGCTGAGCCCCGGGGGCGGGGGTCTTCGGACCGCAGCATGTTGTCCCCTCCGTCCCCACCGCTCCAGCGCCAAGCCAGCGGAGAACCGCGTACCTTTCTGCGGTGGCCTCTGCAGCCCAGGAAAACAGGAGGGAACGAGGCCCGACTGATGGTAGAGGGCGGGGGGATACAAGTGGTAGCGGTATGCAGACTCAGGTACTTTGGGGCCACGCTTGCGGGGACAAGGACGGGGACAGAGAGGTGCCATGGCGAGCGTGGAGTCGCGGCTGGTGCCCGCACGAGGGATCCGCGCCGCGCACGTCCCGCCGGGCCCGCAGGCGCAGACGGCTGCTCCCGTTCACCCGCGGCGGTCAAATAACGTCTGAATTACATCCTTGTAAATATTGACTGTGGCCATCTTCTTCGTTTCTGCGCACAGAAAACCAAAACGTTGAGCTCGGCGGGACCGGGCAGCTGCTCCGCAGGACTGCGGGGGTGCAGCGGGTGTGGAGCGGCGGGGCCGGGGGAACAGGGGCACATCCGTGGGAGCGGGCCGGGGGCGCCCGTAGACATCGCCGGTAACTGAGCATCGTGTCTCTGCGGGAGCGCGCCAGCCGCGCCGAGGATGCTAAAGGCAGCGGGCTGTTTCCCGGCTTGGACTGCGGGCTAATTTATTATAACCCTTGGGCTTGTAGGGGGGGGACACATGACTCACAAGAGAAAACGGGAAAGCGTGGTGGGAGCTGGTTCCTGGCATGACATCATTAAACACCGGTGTTAATGAGTGGCACGAGGCTGTGGCTACGCCTCGCGCCCCCGACGGGGGTCTCTCCTGCGGTCAGCGTGACACCAGCCGGTGTCCTCAGCCGCCTTCCCCGGGAGGTTCCCCCATACAGACAGTGAACTGCCCAGCCGTGCACTGCCGTACCCTTAGATGCCCCTGGCCGGACTCCTACCGCCCCTCCAGGCAGCGCCCCTCGACGCCGCTCTGCCCGGGCGGAGCCCGTGCCCTGGCTGGGGCTGCCGGGGTCCCCCGGCCGCCGGTGGCTCCCGCCGGGGATGGGGAGCGGCAGTCCCGACAGTTTGAGTGGCTGCGCGGCGTCTGTGCCTCCGGGCGCCGGCTCTGCGCATTTGGTGGTCGTTAAAAACAATTTGTTTCCCTCCCCGTTTGGGGAGGGGGAAGGGGAAAATCATTCCGGGGGAGGGGAAGGGAGGAAAAGGGAAGGGAAAAGGGGGGGAAAAAGGAGTGAGAGAGAGAGCAAGCGAGACAGAAACACCAAAGCCGATAGAAAACCCGCGCGACGAACTATTGCGACACAGAGCGAAGAGCGCGGCGAAGGCTGGCGGCGAGGTGCGAGCGGGAGCGGGCCGGGCCGTGGGAGCGGGCCGGGCGAAGGAAGCGGACCGGGGTTGGGTGGGGGGGGCCGTGAGAGCGGGCCGGGCCGTGGGAGGGGCGGGCTGCCTCCCCCCCCGTGGGTGGGCAGGCGGCGCCCGGTGCCTCCGCGCTGCCCCCCCGCCGGTCACGCCGGGCGGGTCTCGGCGGTTCGGCGCGGCTGCCCGGTGACCGCTGCCGCCTCCCCGCAGCGCACAGCGAGCCCCCGCACCTCGGAGCCGGCGGCCAGCACGACGGCGGCCCCCAGCCCCCCACCATGAACACCATCGTCTTCAGCAAGCTCAGCGGCCAGGTGCTTTTCGAGGAGGACGCCAAGGAGCGGGAGCGGAGCGGCCGGTCCTACGTGGGGGTGGTGGAGGGCCCACACCACGCCGAGGTGCTGCTCCCCGACAGCCCGTCCATCAAGGAGAGCCTCAGCCTGCGCAACCGGCGGACGGGGTATGCCGTGCGCTCGTCTCCGCGCCGCGCACCGGCTTCGGGGGCGGCCCTGCCTGAGCTGCCGGCGCTCCCGGCCGCCGCGTCGCTGATTTGGGGTTGCGAGATGGGTTTCTAACTGGGTCTGTGCCCGCGGCCCCGGGTTCGTATTTTCTGGGATTCTCATTCCACAGCTACGGTGGGAAATTCCGGCAATAGGTGATGCAGGGGCGTCCGATTGGGCTGGAATGTACCAGACAGCATGACCTCCCTCTCTGCCTCCGAACAGAAACAAACCGGCAACACCGGGGCTCCACCGGCTTGTTCGGGCGCTTCATCTAATTAAAGTCTCCAAAACGGAGGCGCTAGGCGGGACGTGTGAGACCTGGGGGACGGGGCGGCGGCGCGGCCGATCCCCGCCGGTAGTGCCGTGGCAGCGGGGCTGAGGCGGGCGGGCACCGCGCGGCCCCGGCACTTGTTCCGCCGTCCCCGCGGGGTCGCAGCGGGCCGAGCGAACGCGGGGGCAGGAGCTGGGTTGACAGTGTGTTCCTAGGGATGGGATTTAGAACGGACTAGCGCGATGCCAGTCGGGGGCTGGATAACACGATATTAGGATCGGGTTTGCTAAAACGGCAGCTGAGGCTAAGCCGCCCGAAGCCGTTTTTTTTGGGGGGGGAGGGGGTTTAGTTTCTTGGTTTTTTGGGGATCAGGGTTTTTTCTGATGCTGGAACAGGTGAACTAGAAGGTGATGAGAGGACGAGCGAGCTCTGTGTTGACAGCCGTAGCTCGGAGGGTTGAACTGGCGTGCGCTGACCAGACATTTCGGGTCAGCGTTAGAAAGTAAGATCGAGGAGCACAGTCAGGCGGCTGCGAAACCGAGGAGTCCGGGGGAGCTGCTTGTACTGACCAATTTCCACCTTAGCGATTCCATCAACTCGCACTTTTACCGGCGGTGCTGGCCGAGAGGACGCAGGTGTGTGTCACCGGAATGTTGTTGCAGCCGATCGCGGCGGAGCGGGGCTGCCGCGGGAGCCCCGGGGAGGCAGCGGCGCGGCCCGGCCCAGCCCGGCCCCGTGGCGCCCCCTGCCGCCGCCGCCGGCGCCCAGCGCCGCCCGGAGCCCCCTCCGCCCCGCGCTGCCGCCGGCCCCAGCCTCTGGGCTTTCCTTAGGATTCCTCCGATTTTGTTCACTCACTTTTCATTGTAGGTCTTTATTTACAAAGGGACACCTTTTTTTTTTTTTTTCCCGGAACCCGGGTTTCGTTCCGCCGGCATACGCTGTTACTCGGCAGGCGCGGGGCTTTGCGGGCTGCCTCGCGTCGCTGCCGGCGAGTGGCATGCCGGAGTGGCATGCCGGCTCCTCCAGGAGCACCGCTCGCCACCGGCTCCGAGGGGGGGAAATGATCCAGGAGCTGCTCGGTACCGCGGGTATCTCTTGAGTATCAGCGGGAAATAAACCCGGGCGGGGGAATCAGGCCGGGCTGGCCCCGGGGTAACGCGCACCGCAGCTGCGGGATGCGCGGCCGGCCGTGCGAGGTGCGGCCTGGCCGCGCTGGAAAGCCCCTCGCTAGACAGACCGACCACACTCCGGTCAGGTGCCGAGCACTGAAAACATCGGGACACTCTCACCGACAGAGCCCTGGCCCCGCTGAAATCCCCGCGGGGCCGCCGCCCGGGCCCGCAGCATTACCACGGCCATTCACCAGCTCTGAGTCCGCTCGCCCAGACCCTCCACGGGGAGTTCGGGGAGCTGGTGGCATCACCTTCTCTTGAGCAGTCCTCCGGGCCGAGGGTTGCGGCTGTGGAAAGTGCCCGAACACCCCGCGAGGACCGGGCTCGGCTTCTCCGGGCAGGGCACAGCCCGGGGCTGGGCATCCCCCGAGCTGGGTCCCCCCTCGGACGGGGCGCATCTGCCGCAGCCGCGCTGGGGAGCCGGGGCCAGGCGGGGGAGCGGGCAGGGCCCGGGGCCAGGCGGGGGAGCGGGCAGGTGTCCGGCCGCTCCGGTCCTCAGCGCCCCTTCTCCGCGGCAGGGCGCGGCAGAGCGGCGGGAAGGTGCGGCACAAGCGGCAGGCGCTGCAGGACATGGCGCGGCCGCTCAAGCAGTGGCTCTACAAGCACCGCGACAACCCATACCCCACCAAGACGGAGAAGATTCTGCTGGCCCTCGGCTCCCAGATGACCCTGGTGCAGGTAAGGAAGGGAACCAACCCCTTACCCCCACCTCTAACAGCCGCTCCAAGGGGTTTCATGTATGGGAGGGATGGGGACAGCGTCTGCCAAAGTTCCTCTGTGAGCTGAGCAAAGGACAGCACTGGGTATCGGGGAGCATCGGTGCAGGCAGCAAGACCAGGGGTCCTGTGCACATCCTTCTTCCACTCTCCCCTGGGCTCCCCCACCCCAGCAGGACTGTCTCAAGCAAGAATTACCGCATCTTAGCTATCGTGGCTGGAGAAGTGCTGAAGACAATTGGCAAAAAGTGTGTGCATGCACTCCTAGGAATAGATGCCCTCATCCTTTCATCTCATTCGTAAATACAATGAAAATATTTTTGCTTGGTCTTTAAAAATTCTCAAGTAAAAAATATCAGTCATGGGAGAATTCAGCACAGAATAGAAATTGTTGAGGAGATTTCAGGGACCTACTCTTCTTCCCTTTTGAAAAGGGAGTGGGATGGAAACTGTTCTATTGTTCTGATAATAATTGTCATCACCTGTTGCACAGGCATCAGTGTTACCATACACGCTGTGTGCAGTGGCTCAGCACACACAGTCTTGCAGGAATTATCATTGTAATATAGTTAGACATGGGGAGTAATTGTTTTGTTCTCAGGTAATTCTCCCATGAAGTGACTGGCAGTTTTCTTGCTGTAAGAGGCATAAATTCTGCTGCAAATGTTTATAAATCGCACTTCTTTGTTCTCTTTGCCATCTGGTACTCTACTGAAATATGTGGTTAAATGCTATCAGTTGCTGGGTGATGCTATCTCAGGTCTGGATGCTGCAAAGATTTATGCATTGTGAATAATCTAATTTCCTTACTGCAAGCTACTGCTAGGTGCGTAAAATGAAACCCATGTGTTTGCAGGATTGGGTCCTCATCACTCTGCCTAACACATTATGTGTCACTTTGCAAAGGACACAAAGAGATCAAAGTAACCTAAAGTATTAGAAAGAAACAGGTGGTAATTCAGCTTTATTATTTTGAGGGCCCCTTCAAAAAAAACTCTGCTATGAACTTCAATTCTAGTAATGGCAAAATGGGAAATTTTACACTTCAGTACCTCACTATGAAACTATTGCACTAGGAAAAACACTATAGCTTTGACAAAAATAATATTAATGTCTCAGAAAATGCCAGATATAACTGGAAGATATAGTTAAAACAACTTCTCTTGCTTTTAAAAAATATACATTAAAGGTTTAAACTATGATTGCATAAACACTATCCCTTCAATGGCACAATTCAATAGGAGTATTTTATTGGAGTATGGCTCCTAGAATACCCCTGTATTTTTACATGAGATTTAAAACATATATTCAGAATATGTGCTGGGACACTTTCACATTAATGACATCTTGAGGAGTTCTGCTGTTCTTTTAAAAATGCCTTGGAATGAACAGAGAAGGGAGAAAAACTGGTGGGTTTTTGCAGGATTTCTCTCGTGGCAGCTTTGATAAATCCTTTTGGGGATAGGAAGTGTTAGCCTTTATAAAAGCATCAAGTGAGCCATGGCCACTTCTCCACAGAGTTTTATGATCTACGTAAAGTGTAGAGTAAAATTAAAAAGAATCAGGGAGGGCTGCATTTAGCTCTGTTAGACCCCTGTGACTCTAGTGGATTTACGCTGAAGCTGAATTTGACCAGTTTTGTTTCTATGAACGGTAATATTTGAAAGAACTGTGCAAACAGGCATATCTATCTTCATTTACAGAAGCACAACATCAAAGAGAAATCCCAGGTGTTTTTTTCATCTTTTTTGTGCAATGCTCTTTTAATCCAGGAATTTGATAGCATCTGTATGAGATGTAAATACATATGTCTGGCACCAGCAGTACTTCCTGAGCCACAAAGAGCTAAACAGCACACACCCTACACCTACTTTTTGGATGTTCAGAAAGAGCAAGATTGTAATTCAGTTCAAAATTTTTGTTCTCTAAGAGTGAGAGAGAGCATGCCAGGGTGTGGTCTCAGTCACACTGGGTACATCTGAAATAGCTTTCTTGAAGGCTGAGCTCTTTCAGACAAGCCGTATAACCAAGAGCAGGTTTGGGACTGGGCTGTGGGTCTGTTGGAAAGCTTTGCTTCTGTCCCAGGAGGGGCACTTTGCAAAAGCATCAACCAGGGTTGCCTATAAATTGTTTTTCTGATCTAGTAATATTGTTGGACATCATTGGAGAGCCAGGAATCAGTGTATGATGTTTCCTCTGGGTTAAACACCTTCACATTTGCTGACCTGTCTCATATTTCCTATGCTTTTTACATTTCTCAGTATTGTACCATGGTGTTTGCTCCCACACCTTTCCCCTCCTGTGGAGGCTGTTGTCTGCTGACAGCTGCTACCTCTTCCCTGCATCCCTCATGTGCTGACACCTTGTTGTCACAAGCCATAGGAAAGTCAAAAGATACTGTTGAATATCCCTTTGAGTTTCTGAGTTTCTGTCAAAATCCCATTTAGGGAATGAATGGTTGGAATGTCTTTTTGTTTTTCACCTGACTGGCGACCTTGGAAAAGGTCTTCAGCAGCTGCCTGGAAGATGATGGTGGTCACAGTAATACTGATCATACAGATGTGACTTTCGTCCCTGTGCTTTTTCTTCATTTAATGAACCTTATTCCAGTATGTACCATCTATCCGAAGGACCTTTTTTCAGGACTATGGCATAGATAAAACCAATTCTTCCGTGAGACAAAAAGGTGAACATCCAGCCCTGTTTTTTTTACTTTTGTTATTAGGACAAACTAATGACATGCTAATGACTAATAACTTTTGTATCTGCATGTCAAATCTTCCACAACTTTATTTTCATTAATTTTTCTATTACTGAGTTGGCTGATTTTAAATTAATTTGTTCTACTATACTAATACTTTAGCCTACCCCACTGTTCTTGGGTGCAGTGGGACAGCGAGGGGCCTATTCCAGATGCATGTCCGACTGCAGTGCTGAAGAAAAATCAGACTCTTTCAAGGAGGTAGGATTTTGCAGGAAACATAAATCATCTTGTTTCTTAAGTAGTAGCAGCAAAACCTGGGGCAAATTCTGGGCTGCCTTACTCCTGTGCAGGCCAACAAGGTCTTTGGGAGTCCTCAAGGCAAATGTTATTGCAGATTTCAGTCCAACAGTCCAAAGTTTTCTACTTCCACAACTGCCAAAGCAGGAAACCAAAAAAGCAATATAGTTTGAAAAGGCATTTTATATTTTACTCCAATTAGATTCCAATTCAGAATCCAATAACTTGTCCTATTAATATGCTACATTTTCATTTGTATTATTACCACACTGTTTGATTTATTTTATTTTAAATTTTGGTTTAGATGTTCTTGTGAAATAAAAAAGAAAAATGGCAGTATATTTCTTCCAGAAAGAAATATGAATGTGTGTATTGTTGGAAAGAAGGTTTTTCAATACAAAGATTTGTATATTAGTCATGTGCTGCTATGGATTTAATAATATTCAGATTTATAAAGGCATATCTGGATTACTGGAGGAGGAGAATCACTTGATGTCTGTTCCCTTTCTGAAAGTTTGGCCGCTGTTAAGCACTGAAGCAGAACAAATTACAATAAAATTGGAGATGTGTCTTCAGAAGTAAAGCCAGAGGGTCAATATTTCATGATGCTGATATAAGTACCTGATGCTCTTAGAGAACGACTGAACTGCTGTAAAAAAATGAATGCTGGAAAGCACATCTATTATCGTTCCCCTTGGGTTTTGTCTTTTTACTTCTCAAAGAACTACAGGATTGTTACTTTACAAGAATAGTGAGTTTCATCCTTTGTTTTTTCAAGATACTTACTTCTTGGGAGGTTTATGTGACAAAGATTTTCCCACTGGCTTATATCTAAATTTTTTGTTGTTTTTTTTTATTATTTTTGAAGATCACAGTAGCACATCTTGGGACCATGGGAAAGGTTGGATGTTTTGGCTGCTTTGGTTGTTTCTTTTTGTAATGGTTTAGGTAAGTGTGGTGCAAACTGGCACTCTTGAGTGGGACCTACAGCAGTGGACAGTCAGGTTTTTAAAGACCACATGGATAGACAATGTAACATTTGGGGCTGGGCTGAAATGAGTGGTAAAACTGATGTTGTCCTGGAAGGAGACAGGTGGTGGCTGGAGGTTAGGGCGACTGTGCTGACTGGTACAGCCCGTGGCCATGCAGCCTGTTCCTGTTCACACACCTGGAGCTTGTCCAAAACTGAAGAGTGAGAGAGGTGTTGACTCTCATGATGCCTTAGAAATCAGGATTTTCCAGCAACATGCACCAGTGCCCAAAAGCTGGAAAGCAGCTAGAGATTACCAGATCATAGATTAAGCCTAAAAATCTCTTAAATGGATTTGACTAACTTCCCATTCTTCCAAGGCTTTAATGGGCCTTGTTTTAATTGCATTTGGGATAAGAGTTTCTAGAGTGAATTTGCCTCTTCATGCTTTAGTTAAAGGTTTCTCTTCTGAAAGCTGACTTGAGGTTCTTTCAGAAGGATAGAGTCATTTAGGTTGGAAAAGGCCTTCATAATAATTGAGTCCAACCATTAACCCAGCACTGGCAGGTCCACTGCTAAACCATGTCTGTAAGCACCCAGTCTACATTTCTTTTAAATACCTCCAGGGACAGTGCCTCAGCCGCGGTAACTTTCACTGGGCAGCCTGTTCCAATGCCTGGCAATCCTTTCTGTAAAGAAATTTTTCCTGATAACCAATCTAAACCTCCCCTGATTTAATTTGAGGCCATTTCCTCTTGTCCTATCACTTGTCACTTGGAAGAACAGACTGACCCCCCACCTACAGCCTCCTTTCAGGTAGTTGTAAAGAGCAATAAGATCTTCCCTGAGCCTCCTTTTCTCCAGGCTAAACCCCTCCAACTCCCTAAGCTGCTCCTCATCAGACTTGTGCTCCCTTTCCCCAACTCTGTTGTCATTCCCTGGACTCTATCCAGCACCTCAGTGTTTTTCCTGAATTGAGGGGCCCAGAACTGGACCCAGCACTCAAGTTGTAGCCTCACCAGTGCTAAGCACAAGGGTGCAATCAGTGCCCTGGTCCTGCTGGCCACATGTTATGGTCCGGTTCTTAAAATTGTTAGAAATGCCTCTGCCTGAATTAAGATGCAAACCAGACCATATGCCAAAGGATTCCAGTCTCTGACACCACACCTATTGCTGATCCAGGCCAGGATGCCATTGGCTTTCTTGGTCACCTGGACACTCACTGGCTCATGTTCAGGTGATGTCAAGCAGCACCCTTGGATCCTTTTCCAGCAGGCATCTTTCCATTCACTTCTCCCAGCCTGTAGCACTGCAGGGGTTGTTGTGACCCAGGGGCAGGCACTTGTCCCTGTTGAACCTCATACCACTGGCCTTGGCCCATGGATCCAGCCTGTCCAGATCCCTTGTGGAGCCTTCCTGCCCTCCAGCAGATCAACACTCCCACCCAATTTGGTATCTCTGCAAACTGACTGAGGGTGCCCTTGATCTCCTCATCCAGATTAATGATAAAGCTATGAAACATAACTGGCTCTCAATACCAAGCCCTGGGGAACACCACTGGTGACCGGTGACCAGCTGGATGTAGCTCCATTCACCAACACTCACTGGGTTCAGCCATCCCAACAGTTTTTTGCCCAGCAAAGAGCACACCCATCCAAGTCATGGACAGCCAGTTTCTCCAGGAGATGCTGTGGGAAATGTTGTCACAGGTTTTACTGATGTCCAGGTAGACACATCCACAGCCTTTCCCTCATCTATTAAGTGGGTCAGACTGTAATAAATGCAGATCAGGTTGGTCAAGCAGAACTTGCCTTTCACAAGTCTTTGCTGGCTGGGCCTGATCCCCTGATTGTCTTGTATGTGTTGTGTGATGGCACTTAAAATCATGTGCTCCATAAAAAGCAGGAGGACAAGGTGCAATATATTTATCTCATTATGAAATAATGATCAAATACTACTATTCCTTTCTTTCATAGCAGAAGACTTAAAATATGAATCATCTTTTCATATTGACATGCAGAAAGCAAAGCAATGGCATGGGAAGAATGAGCCCAAAATAAACCAAGAGTACCATGCAGAAATCACTCCTGCTAAATTTAATTGCTTTTATGTATGAATCACACTAATACTACCCTATCTTTTCTGTAAATGGCACTTCACTGATGAAAAATTTCAATGTGTAATAAAATGAAGCACAATGAAATCTTTCTTGTGAGAGGTTGGAAAGCTGTCAGTTTGGTAAAATGCTACAGTAACTGCAATCCTGTTGATTGGGACCCTGGATTGATCCATCTCTGCTGTTAAATACTTGATTTCAGAATTACACTGTCATGCAGCAGGTGACTGCTGCTTCAGCTGAGCAGTCTGGAGTGACTTCACTAACAGCATTAGAAAGTGCATGGATTCCAGCCTACCCCATCTCATTTACTGTAAAAATTACTGTGTTAATATGATGATTACAAGCAAGTAGCCTCAGAAGAGAATGAAAATTACTTTGCCAGCTACAGTTTTGGTTTTCTAACCTGTCATAGTAAACGACATGGCTTGTAAAGTTATGTGTTTGCCATGTGAGCACTGATCCAGCACTCACCGTATTTTCAGTGGAACCCTGTTTCATGTAAACGTGATTTTAAGTAAAATCAAAGTGACAGGCATAAGGCACCACTGCTAAGTTCTAGCTGGGACTCTGAACTGAAGCTTTGCTTTTTCTTTAGGCACGTAGTGTTTATTTTTCTCATAATCACTTTTGAAGAGATTATTGATCCAGAATAATTAGAAAGATACCTCTGTGTGATTTATACAGTAACCTTAGCTACAACAGACAGATGACAAAATTAGGGCCAAAATCCAATGCTAAGGTCTGCAGTTTGGCTCTCTATTAAATGGGGTAGCATGTATTGATAAAACATGTATGAACTTTGCAGGTTGATATAAATTAGATGATGTGATCGTTCCCAGGTCAGAATATGACGACAGTAGTCTGGCTTTCTCTTTGTGCATGTTCACAACACAAAGATGTGAACAGGGCTGTAGGCTGCTAACATTCTTTACAGTCTACTTTGCAAATGTTCTACTCTGCCTCCTTCTTGCAGAGGTCATGTCAAAATGCACTTTTTCCTGCCAGCATTAAATAGTACCTTTAACACCTTACTTATCACTAAGCAAATATCATTAGAATGTAGGTCACGTGCCTCTGCTCTTGCTCATAGTAAAGATAGGGTTGTCAGTATTTTCTCTTTACTATCTTTTTGAGTTGCAGTAGAATCAAGGCCAGCATTTTCTCAGGTGTGCTTTCGTGAAAAGTCACTGCAAGTACATGCATCCTATTTGGTGGTTTAATTAGCACTGCTGGCACTGAAGGGTAGTCTGTGCCTTTTTGCTCATTCAGTGCCTAAAACACTATGAAATACTTGTGTTTGAGCCTGACTTTGTAATGAGCCTATATGCTAGAGAGATACTAACATGTATCCATTTTGCTAAGTCAAACTCTAGGAAATGCTCTGCAGTTGGGAAGACAAAGCAGACTATTGTTTAGTAGTCACCTTGTGAAGAATTGCATCTTTACTGTTTTTTAAACTGTCCACAACAAAAAGAGTTTGTAAAATCAGCTTCTCTGTAGAGCAAATGTTTGATTTCTGCAGTGAGTCAAAGTACATTGTTCTCTTTGTAAGACTTTCCTGATGCCCAGAGCCTGTCAAGACTAAGAGTTCTGTTAAAGTGCGAGGGAGAATTTGGGCTTTTATATATACAAATTTAGAATGTCTTTTTCTGTTCAATAGCCTTATTGTAGCCTATATAAATATCAAAGGAAATTCCTGAATATTAGATATTTAATTTAGGAAGTTGTAATATATTGAAGGTTCATATTAAAAGTTCAGGGTTTTATCTTTAAAATAAAACTAAAAAAAAAAACAAACCTGTTATTTGGGGCACCTTAATTGAAACCTTGTGATAATGTGGTTTTGCTAACACTTGGGAAGGGTGGGAAGCCTGAAATTGCCTTCCTGTATGAGATTCCTGCTCTGCTCAGTGGTAATTTCGTGGACTTCTGTTCCTATTTCTCTTGTTTGTGGTACCCTTGAAGCATATATAAAACTCTTGAGGGCTCTATGGATTAATTTATTTGCCTGATTTTCACGTTTGTATTCAGGTATCAAACTGGTTTGCCAATGCAAGACGTCGCCTGAAGAACACTGTCAGGCAGCCAGATCTGAGCTGGGCTTTACGAATAAAACTGTACAACAAATATGTTCAGGGAAATGCTGAGCGACTCAGCGTGAGCAGCGATGACTCATGCTCGGAAGGTTTGTTGATGCTCTTTTATTGATTTTAAACTGATTAAAATATATTTAGAAAGTATTAGATACTTTAAATTAGCTCTAATTTTTAATCGCAAATACACTCAGTGGCTCTGCCTTTACTGTTTTTGTGAATTAGGTGCCTCTTTTGGCTCCCAACTACTAGGCAGCCTTGCAAAAGCAGGATTGTGTAAGTTGTTCAAGGTGGCAATCTGGCTGCGTGTTATTATATTTAATTGTTGCTAGAATGATAATTTTTTGTTCATTGCATTCTACAAGCCTATTCCTTTAGTGTGCATTAAAGGAAAAAAAATGATTACACTTGTTGGTATGAAGAAATGAGAAATCACTTGACTGTTACTTTCCTTTGTGGAAGGGCTATAGCAATATACATCATTAAAGGGTTGATTAGTGGGGCATCTTAGATGGTAAACTGAATATTACTGTTATTTATTTGATGTATTTTGCTAGCAGCTGTTTTCCATAAAGGATGTACTGGAATTCTCTTTCTTACTCAAATTAACAAAAGCAGGATGTTTTTTTAAAGTACACTGTATTTTAATAGAATTCTTGTATTAATTCTGTCTGTGAGTGCTTTTTTTAGACGGTTGTGACATGGAGATACAATGACAGGAACAAATCCTACAGAACGTTGTCAGAAATCTGTATGTGAATTTTTAGAAGAGTATGTCTCAATTTGTACTCAATTTCAAATATCTTTGTTCCAGTTTCAGTCTGTACTCACATTTCTTGAAAAATGTGGGAATGTACTCGCATTTCTACTCACTTCCCTTGAAAAGATTGCTTGCAGAACAATTAAAAGGGTACAGTTTAAGCAAATGTACCTAAATATTCTGTGGTATTGAGGCAAACCAAATTTCAAGTTATGATAGTAAGAATTTAGCCTATTCACACAGCTTTTTAAATGCTTATCATTGAGCTAGGGCACTTTCCATTTTTTTTCTACCTGTCTTGTGTTATTCATGAACAAATTAGACTCAAAGACTTTTCTATAGCTAATTAATTTAGAATACCTGGAACATCTGAGAATCATGGGAACTACTATGAGCAATGTGTGAACAGAAGAAAATGAAAATCAGTGTCTAATGCTGAAGTTACTGTCTAGTTTTAGTTATATTTATCACAATTCAAAACATGGAGAGAAAGTCTCATGTTAAATATTAAGTACTCAGTGTATTACTGTATCTTTGTTCTTTTTTTTTCAGATGGAGAAAATCCTCCGAGAAACCATATGAATGAAGGGGGATATAACAAACCAGTTCATCACACTGTGATTAAAACTGAAAGTTCAGTAATAAAAACAGGAGTGAGACCAGAAGCAAGTACCAATGAGGATTATGTGTCACCCCCCAAATACAAAAGCAGCTTACTGAATCGTTACCTAAATGACTCGTTGAGACACGTCATGGCTACTAATGCAGCTATGATGGAAAAAACAAGGCAAAGGAATCATTCTGGTTCATTTAGTTCCAATGAATTTGAGGAAGAACTGGTGTCTCCATCATCATCAGAGACAGAAGGCAATTTTGTCTATCGGACAGGTAAGGGATATTTTTCTGCATGATTTCTATTACAGACATTTTCAGTAGACAGTGGCTCCTAGAATAAGTGTCACCCGATTGTGCTTTTTTTGAGACTTCTGTCCATCCTCTCATATCACAGTGGATAATTCCTGTCCATCTTCTTGCATGAGAGTGGATTACTCCTGTCCATCCTCTCTTATCAGGGTGGATAAATCCTGTACATCCTTTCATTTTCTGGAGAAGTTCTACCTGCAGTATTACTGTTAAGTGCTGTTAATGACCACTAACGAAGCTGGTTTGCTTTTCAAATGGAGCAATGGGGATAATTTTTGAAATGACACTTAGAGGCCACTTTTTGTCAGCACTAAGACGAGCCAAAGGAAGCAGAAACTCTTCCGTATTCTGTTACAATAAGGGAGGACTAGAGGAGGACTGAAGTTCTCCTTGGCCACAGCTGGGAGGAGGAAGAGGGCTTTGAAATTTCAAGGTGGTTGTTTGTGACACTTACATGTGTCATATGCCCTTCAGTGGAGTGCATGTTAACACCTTCCCCTGTTGAACAGCACCTTTTCTGTCCTCAGAGTGCCTTGTCCAGTATGTGACCCTTTGGTGCTCATGCATCTCTTAGGAATACAGGCAAGAAGAATTACAGGCATTAGTGAAGACTAATTTCTGCATCACTCTCCTGAGCTAAGGGGCCACAGACTTGTCCATTAAATACCTTGTCTTGCTGTTTTTTGAAGGGTTACACATAGTTTATTATTGTAATCTTATCAATAAAAACATACAAGCATGTTGTAATGTCATCCACTGTGTTACCAGTCAGAGCAAGGCATATGGGACCGTCTGGTTCATGCCAGTAAATTGCTGTAAATCAGGGCAAGATCAGGATTTGCTTAAGTCCCCATGAGTCAGGGGATGCTGGGAGGCTCCTCTTGTGAAACTTCTTCTGTATTTCTTTGAGACATAAGGTGAAAAAAATTTCATTTTGAAAAATATGAAGTTTTGCACTCCAGTCTCTGAAGGTCTCCACCAGTGTCTCAGGGTTTCAACTCATTGCAGCAGCCCCTTGCGTTGTTCTGGGCCTTTCTTGGCAGGTTATTCTGCCAGGGACCACCCTGAGGGCAGCATCACTTCAGGGATGGATATTGCTGAAAGGTACTGGATGATTTTGCTGTAAAGTTAATACAGGTTTACATTTTGTACTGGGTTCCCCTTGGCTTCCTTGGCAGGCAGGTTCAGGTGCCTTTGCAACTTCTCCAGTTTGCAGCCTTTGCTCTCTCTTTTCTGGCACATTTCCTTTGTGTTTGGTTTTTTTTTTGTTGTTGTTGTTTTTTGTGGTTTTTTGTTTTTTTTTTTTTTTTGGGTTTTTTTTGGGGGGTTTTTTTTTGGTTTTTTTTTTTTTTTTTTTTGTCCATGTGGAGGGGCCACAAGGCTGAATTCTATTGGTGGGGATTAGGAGGATGTTTGTGTGTGCAGGTTGTTGGGAATGACCAGAGAACGAGTGGGGGCCCTGTAGGGAAATGGAGTCTCGTGGGAAGAAAGAATAGTGCCTGCTCAGTTAGTAAGTTTCAAAATAAACTCTCTCTGTTAATTTTTTTTCCCTGAACATACCAAATGCATTTGGCCTGCATTACAAGTATATTGTTTGCCAAGCTTTATTTTTAAGTGAAAAGTTACTCAAGAGCATATGCAGAAGCTCAGATATGTAAACTTCTGGTTTTCTGTGCTTTATACCATAACCTAAAAATGGATGCAATGACTTTTTAAAATTTATAATAAATTTGCTACTGGATTATGTTCTTCTTGACAAATTTCAAGCTGCACTGAAAAATATGGTCATTAATGTGAAGGCTGAGGGAAGCACACTGCAACTGTGTAAATTCACCAGCTGTGCTGGAATGACTAAAAACTAGTATAATTGTCCTTAATATTCTTAAGTGACATTCCTGGAACTCCTCTTGAGATTGTATTTAAGTCAGTTCCTAAATATCTTCCTTAACATTTTCACTTTTTTTGAGAACAGACCAGCAGCTCTTAGGATATAGTTTTATTCTTTTTGCACTTCAAAAGCAGACAAGCAGTATATAGAAAGAAAAAAAAGATCATATATATACACATGATATACATATGATATATATATATATATACACATGACTTTTTTGCTATATCGTTGCTACATATGTGTGAACATTCAGGAAATACAGGTACAAATGGGCTTTTTTCAGTTACAAGATTACAGTCCCATTAATGATTTTCTGATGTTACACATGCAGGAATTAAACTTTTCATGAAGAAAGCATATATTTTCAAGGTATTGTCTGTTTATGAAACTTACCTTCAAATAGACGAAATTATCCACATTGTTAGATAGGGAGAGATAAATAAGGATGATATGCTTTTTAAATGTTTTTTCTTTGTTATTTGAATACCTGGGTTGCCAGTTCTTAGTGCAGTATGGTACCAGACCTGTATCTGTGTTTTCAAAAATAGCTGTAATACATTTTGGTTAAGCAAATAACAGGGTATGGCTGACTTTACCACTCTTACCCTCCTGAAAGTGGCAAGTGTATTTTTAAGTGAGATATCACCACTTACAAGGAGTTCCACACTGCAATTTTTTGTAGCACAAAACAGCTAATTTTTAACACAAAGGAGCTGTTGCAGGATTGTCAAGTCCCTACTAGACGTTTTAATTTACAAAGACATTTTAAGCAGCATTTCAAAAAGCACAGAGTGAAAGCTGATTGATGTTTTATTTTTGAGAAATGTTTGGCAAGGTCGTTGTGCCTTTGAGGACGGGAAGTCACTGGAGTTTAAACTAATTCTCTATTGTGCTTCCCTGGAAAAGTAACTTTCATGAGTAAGAAAGCTTACTCGCCCTGTCTGGTTCTGATTAGGGGCTGGACCCTGATTTCAGGTACATCAGTGTGTCTGGAGCTGCTTTGTGTGCCCAGCGCCCGAGGTCAGTGTGGCCACGTGTGTCTCAACAGCCTGCGCCAAATTAACGGCGTATGAGTGCAGTGTCCAATAACAAAAACAAGAAATTGCAGTTTAAAGTTTATAAGGAAAACGGGTTGTAGAGGTTCCCATTTCAGTCATTAACATGCTTATAAACACGGGACCATATGCTACTCCGGCTTCATGCAACGGGGAAATCCCACATAAAGATCAAGGACAGGCTGTATAACTGACTGTCGGCAGAGCAGCCTCGTTTTATACCTCCACGCAATTATCGTGAGCTCATGGGAAGCAGTTTCGGTGCTGGGGCAGGAGCAGCAAGCCCTGAGTCGGAGCCCTCGCAGGTGCAGTGCCCACGCTGCCATTCCCCAGCCCCAGGGAGCCAGGGAGCTGCTGCGGGAGGTGGCACGGGCCGGCAGTGCAGGCAGCCGGGGAAGAGAGCAGCCGTCACGGGTGTGGCACAGGCTTCCCTAAGCCTTTCTGTCGTAAGCTGATATTCTTATGTGTATAACAGGACATACACAAGTGTGTTCACTTAAAGCAGAAAAATTTCAGATCAATCCTAATGCAGGTATAATATGTAAGTATAGATAATTGGTCAAATATGCATCTTAAACTGATGAGTGAAAGGCTTGGTTCAGTGTTTTTGTTTAGTTAAAAAGCCGTGTTGGAGAACTGGTTTTCACTAACTGCTTGGCATGCAGTCACTCACAGCGGGTTCTCTGTGTGACAGGAATAAGTGAAAGCAGACTTGTCTACCCATATTTGTTGTACAAATGCATGCAGAAATAACAGTCTTGACGGCAACAAGCACTCCAGAAATCTATAAGGAAAAGATCTAATGTTTGTAGTGAAGCTGAATATAAATCTAAAGAGGCAATGTCAGTCTTTGGTTTACGGATCACTAAAATGCTGACTTTTCTGTAATCAAGCTGCAGTGCTCCCTGAATACCCTATTGTCAGTCACCTGCAGAAACAAAATGTTCTGCATCGTTGTAGCACAAGGAAATGAAAAATTCCCATCTTTCTGGGATATTGTTACCTAGTGAAGGAAAGAAAAAATTAAAACAAGAGCAAAAGAGATTAAATGGTAGGACAGGGAGTCCTTTCTCTGTAGGCAGATTTTTCATTGATTTCATTTATATGTTACTTAGCACAGTAGAAAAGCCAGAACAAATAAAAACAGTGAAGAAACTCAAGACTTGCAGGCCAGGAAAAGAGGATGGTTTTAAACAAGCTCTTGAACGACTGGCCGATTTTTGAAGATGTTTGATCTCTATTTTTAGACATTCATACTCAGAAGTGCGCTCTGTTTCTGATGTTTTCATTACTACTGACTTTTTCTTTCCTCTCGCCTTCCTTTCTTTCTTTCCTTTGGATCTTGCAAAGTTGGTGATTTATAAAGCACTATCCTGGGTCATTTATTGCAGCACACTGAGCACCTCTGATGAGACCCTTGGCACTCTGCAGGATCAGGCCCACATTCCTACAGAGCACTTAAATATAAGGGTGTAGCCATGCACAGAAGTACTGTAGAGAGACACAAACTGCAGAACAGTGCTGTGATTTTGTGTGGTCCTTGCCAACTTTTCCTCGCAATTTAACATTTTTAGAAATTAACATGTAATTTAAAAATAAGCCATAAAATTTGAAAGCATAATATGAACACAATGGAACCTGTTTTCAGAAACAACTCAAGGGACCTACAAAAACTGCTCACAGCAGTGACTTTTTGCAAGTTGGATCTAAATAGTGCTGGAGACCTTGGGGATACTTTGAAGTAAATGGTAACCTGGGAGAGCTGAAGGAGGTCTTTTTTGCAGATCCTAATGTCATCCAGAAGTGAAATGTAAAAGGTGAATGTCAAGTACAGTATTAAATACACACAGAGCATAACTGCAATTTGAAGGTTACATAGTTAAGATCGTATTTCTGCAGGAATTTTATTATTACATGACCTGATTCGTCAACTAAAATAGCATGGAATTGAGAATTGAGGAGAAGATTGTGTTTAATTTACTGTTCTGTTGTTTTTTCTAAAGAAAGAATAAAAGGAAACGGCTTTACTGCACAGGAAGCATCAGATTTAATATACCAGATGTGATAGCCCAAACCTGAGAACTTTAAAGATCCCACCCGTTCCCTGCTAGTTTGGTTCACTTATTGCATTTCTTTCAGTTCAAACACCAAAAATCAAATAAGCTGGTTTTTTAGTTCTCTTTAGTTTCTTGATTTCTCAGTGCCTGAGCTGCAATGGGAATGTGTCAGGATTTTCTCCACATGACCCCAAAAAATGGTGCTTCATCAAAACTGAATCTTTTTTGTGGGAAGGTGTCAGTTCCAACCTCTCTCAAGTAGGAGAATGGAGGAAGAGAGCACTGGGTGGGCTGGGAACAGCAACAGCTGGGGGCAGAGCACTGTCCCAAAAGCCTGGGCACCCAGGAACTGCCAGCCAGCAAGGAAGAGCTTTGCCTGGAGCCAGCCCTGCTGAGAGGGGAAGCAGCACTCCAAGCAGTGCAGTTTTCCTGTGCCACTTCTCTCCACTCCATTCTTTTATTGGAAAAGAGAGCATTTGTTTTCTCACAGGTGCTGGATGCAAACACTGTGCATTCTTGGTTTATCTGTTTGTTTTCAGATGCAAAAGGTTATGAATGTTTAAGGCTTTTTTTCCTGTTTAAACCCAAAATATGAAAGATTCCAGAGATCCGCCTCTGTGCAGATAAGATGCGCTTCAAATAGCAGCATATTTGTGCCTGTTCTATAATTCAGGTATAATTGCTGTGGAGACCCCACAGAGCAGAGGCGGACTGTGGGCACGTCTTCTGGTTTTGCTTCTGTTGATGTCATGGCAAATTTTCCACATGCTTCAGTAAAAACTGTCTTGAGCCAGTTGTTGGCTGCAGAGAATTTTCTTCAAATCAGCTTGCTTCAGAGCAGCACGTGTCAGGACTCCTGACAGCTTTATCATTGTAGGCAATGGGATGTTCCTGCATGAATGATTTGAAATGGGAAAGATTACAACATTTGACCAAAAAAGCAGAGAAGACACCAAAAAATTCAGGGCACCAGCCATGTTTCCATGGCCACAGGTTGTTGCTGCCTGTGCTGGTACAGCAAGCTTCCCTTTGTTTCTCCAAGGCCATTAACATTTTCCCAATAAAATATTCACAGCACTGGCCAAAAAGCATCAGATCCCTGTGCTTGCCCAAGACCCCGCTCAGACACAGCAGGAAAAATGTGTGGTACTGTCACCAATCTCTGACAACTATATGTTTTAATACTCCTCTTTAGAGTTAGTCAATGCTCCAGGCCTCAGCAAGGGCTGTTCTCTGGCAAGCCTTAGACTTTACTCATTTAGTAAAGGTGTTTTCAAAGAGAAAAAAATATTTATCCCCGTTTTCCCATTGTTCCGAATGTCTTCAGAATTATGCTTGGTTTTAAAACCTGGGGCCAGCCAAAATGTGAATGTTTCAGGAAATTATGTACATGGAAAAGCACATAGTCATAAATCAGACTATTTTCCAGTTTTAGCTCTAGACTGCATGGTTAGTAATGAATATAATAGGGAAATTAGTTAGAAAATTAGCAGTTAATTTAAGGATATTTAAAGAGTGTGTGAAACTACAGCTTGGGAAAACTCATTTAGTGAAATGGATGTGATTCCTTCTCCCCTTCCACTGCCTGAGCAGGATTTTCCCCAGTAGCCAAAATTGTGTGCAGTTCTCTTGCAGCAGAAATGCCAGGTTCACATGCTGCCTTGCCATGGCTTCTGCCCTGATTCAGGGGTCCCTCAGCCTTGCAAACTGAGGCAGCTGCAGCCATTGCTGCAAAAAGAAACACTGCTCAGAGAGGAGGGCAGACTGGGGCTCAGTGGAGATAACGAGATGAGGTAAATGAGCCACGTACCAGCTCAAGCAGAGCAGCAGAAAGCCCTGGGCTGCAGCCCTGGTGCAAGAACCAGGGACACAGCAGGGCAGCACCAGGCAGGAGCAGTGGTTTGCATCCCATGGGATGTCTCCATAGCCTGGCTGCCTCATGCTGCCTTGGGGTGCATGCAGAGGGGCCCTGGCACTGCTGCTGTCCATCAGAATGCTTCTGGAGGCACAAAGGAGGGTGTATCTGCCCAGGAGATCCAGCAGCAAAATGTATCAGCTGTTTGTGCCAAAGGGGAGATGTAGGCCAATGAACTTTAAAAATATGGCAGGATTTTATACATGGAATAGTGAAAAAGAGGCATAAAACACAGAGATGTGTGCTGTCACCTCATCAGAAGTGGCTTACAAATCACACACTATATCAGTGATGGGGAAGCACTTTTGAGCAGACAAAACCATGGCTGGAGGCAAATCACTGGGTTGCGAGCGAGACTTGTGCTGGCTCCAGCACTGAAATGTGCCTGTTCCACTCCTCAGGGCTCTTGTGGCACTGCAGCTGACTCTGCTCCTGCATTAGGACATCTGCTCATGTCACCTGCATGAAGAAAGAGAAATGACAGGGACAAAACTCTTTATTGCCCAGTAGATCACTTTTACATACGAAATCTATAATGTTCATCACATGTAACCACTGCCTTCAGTGATTCTTATGAACATACTAATCTGTGTGCGGTGCAAGAAAGTGTGACCAGGAGGGGACAGGGTGCAGACATGGCAGGCACAGGCGAGACAGGGTAGTAGCAGAAGGGAAGAAAGGTCTGGACTTTTTGCATTCTGGCAGGGGCAATAAACTTAAAGGAATGGCGAGCCCATAAAAGTTTCACTTCTTTCTGGAAAAACATCTGAATTGAAACTTCACACCTGGCATGAGTTTTCTGCATGTCCCAGCCTCCTTCCGCCTCTGCTGGGGAGAAATAATGCGACTTTGGGTAAATCCTGGTAGATTCTGCTTGTAGCACAGACTGTCCCTCGTGCAGTGTTACCTTGCTGCTGTTCATGTTGCTGTAGTTAAGGTTGTACCTGTGTTTCCATTAGAACGCTTTTAATCTGCAAATTTATAACCCAGCTGTAAAAATTCAATCCAGACTGAAACTTGGCATGAACAGTGTTCACTCTCCCATCTGTGGAAGGGATTTAAGCAGGTACATCCCAGTAATAACCATCTGAGTTAGGCTTGTAAATTTGGATCATGATGACTGGTGAAAAAAACTGTGAGCTTCTCAGTAGTCCTGGAGTCTGAAATATTTTATTCCTGTGGTGAAACTGGTGAAAAACAGCTTGTTTGTATTCAGTCATATAGGTGTAAATAAGGAAAATGGTTTGGGTCTTTGACTGTGTTTGCTTACATGCACAAACACACGCATTTTCTTTACCATGGCAAGATTTTGATATGAGTGGTAAACGCTTGAAACTCTCCAGTCTCGTGCACCAAAGTAGCGTTTGATGATTCTCAAGTCGGTTTAGAAATTGTCTTAGTGCTGGTGCAAATGGTAGAATTTATCTATTGATTGTAATAGAAAAAATTAGGGAAATAAGAAGACTGGATTGTATTGTTTTGGGTGACATTTTTTTTTTTAATTCTTCTTAAAATACTGTAAAAACAGATACAGTATTGAACTGCAAAATTATTTTATTCACTATTGCTTCCTCCCATTTTAATTTTCTTTTCTGAAAAGCTACACGCTGAACATGCCTGATGATATAAACTTAAGATAGTGATCTTATCTGATCCAGCAAATCCTATTTCCCTTTGCAAGTTTGTGGGTTTTGAAGTAATTCTGTAATTTGAAAAAAAAAAACCCTTCTATATGTGTTTAACTGAAAATTTTTAGGTCATTTGTCCATAATGTGAATACCAGAAACATAATGATGAAAGCAGTTTAGTGAGAACAGACTTCTGATATTCCATGTGTACTTACAGAGAAGCTTTTGAGAGGGTTTTGACACAATTTGAGAAGTGGATTGAAGGGATATCTGCATGGAATAATGCTGGGCTGTGGATGAGTTTGTACATGCAATTCAGAAAATGTCAGGAACCTGTAGGTATTGTTTGCGAATGAGAGTTTTGTCAGCTTGAAGGAGAAAGGGGAGCACTTTTAAAAACACCTGTTCTGCAAAACCTTGTCTAATGTTCATCTGTCGAGTTCAATTTCTAATTATCCAGAAAACCAGAGTTGGATTCAGTGATATTAAATCCACTTCCCTACAGACTTAAAGGGTATGAGATAAAGAGGCAGATGTGGAAATTACCAGCGATTACTAAAGACCTGTTGAGATCTTTTATGTTTTATGGCATTAAATTGGCATCAAATCACCACTTTAGATCTGCTAAAGGAGAAATATGTCCTAGCAGTAAAAGCATGCGAAAGGCTTGTATAAGTGAGTTTTATGTGAGCTAAAAAAAAAAAAAAAAAAACAAACCAAAAAAAAACCAAAAACCAAAAAAAAAAAAAACAAAAACCAAAAAAAAAAAAAAAAAACCACCAAAAAACCACAGGAGTTTTTTAAAGTAGGGAAGAGATCTGGAGAGGTAAATTACATTGTAGAAAATCTGGAAAAGTAAAAAACTATTCAAACAGAAAGAGATCCGATAAACGTTTGAAGCTGGAATGGCTGAAAAGAAACACAAAAACAGGTAAAGCAAAATTCCATTGAGGCATGAAATCTGTTTTCCTTAATTTTTCACAGTGGCCTTGAAACCTGATGTCAGAGACTCTATCTCTGTTCTTTCACTGATGGCCAGAAATCGAGGTTATGATGACCAGATCATTTGGTATGGCACTGACATTTCAAGTTAAAAGGAATTGCCAAGACACTCAGTTATGACACTAAAATATACCACTATTTCTAGAGCCAATTTTCAGTCCCTCCCTCATGCCTCCACATTGATTTAGGCAACAGATGCACAAAAAGCAAGGCAACATTCAAAATAATCCCCTAGCTGAGGCTGGGGGAAGGCTGGCTAGTGGGCTGTGGCCAAAATTCCTTAAATGTTACAATGTTTTACATTTCTAAATGTAAAAACTTTCTTTCCAATGTGAGGTACCAGCCAAATGTCTTAGTTACGGTATCTCGGAGTGAAAACTGGCATGTGGCCTTGTGGTCATTTGTGGGTATTGACAGATTTACACCCTCGAAGATCAAGTTAAACGTTGTCGGTTTCTCCATCTCCCCTTACTTTGTCCGGGTGTTTTTTTTCTCTCTGTTACTATTTGTCAACTTAAATCCAGTTTGCTGGAAAAATGAAGGCTCTTCACGACCTGGCTCTTCAGGAGCAAATTGCCTCAAATTCTTTCTGCTAGCCAAGGTATTTTGTAATGTATTGCAAAACAGCGGCAGGACTGCGCTCCTTGCACTGGATGTACTTTGTGGGCCAGACACTGCGGGCAGTTTTAATGAGCTCTTGGTGTGCTGGAGAATTCGTCTCAGCTCTTGACTTCAGGGAGACTTTTATCCCAGGTCCCTGTTTGTGTAATTGCTCTTTCTACCGCAAGGAGCAGGATCTGGCTTGGTCCCATTGTGGGCTGCACCATGCAGAATCTGGACTGGTGGCTGCTCAGGGAGCAGGTTCTGGATCTGGTGTGCAAATCCAATGGTCTGCTCCTGACTATTTATGGCAGCTTTGCACTGTGGTGGTGGGTTGTCCCTTATACAGGCACACAAAAATCATTGTCCTGCTTTTCTCCCTTTCATGCTTTTTAGCTGGCATAGGTGTTGATTTTTGCATCAAATTCATTTCCCTGGGATCATCTTCAAATAGGAGCTTCCTCCGTAAGACAACAGCCTTTGTTCCTTTATCAGGGAAAGCTCTGGGTGTCTGCAGCATTGTTTGTGCCAGAAGTATCAGAGAGAGCCACGTGCAGCCTGTGAAACTTATGTCAGCTGGGGGAGCAGGGGTGCTGGGTGAAGCCTGGAGCCCCTCTCTATCTGTGATGTCATCATTACAATAGTTCTGGGCCTCCTACTGGTTGAATCTCAGTAGTGCTGGATGTTTAGTGACACTTTCTGAAGTGAAGAGAAACCAAAAAAGCTCTCCTGCTCTGGCCAGCACTTGAGATTGTAGTGCTGCTTGTAAGATATACAATGTTTCATATACATACATACACACAGATGCACATTTATTTCCTTAGTGCTCTATTACGATGTTCTCTTGCTGGTTTGCTGTGCTTGCACCTTCAGCTCAGAGCTGGGCAGAAGTTTACTAGGGCAGTGAATTTTGCAAAGACAGAGGAAAAGAGGCTCCCAACTGTATTGTCTACAAACAATGACATATCTTGCTTTCAAATCCCATACCTTGCTGAGTTGCTTACTCCAGATTGCCCCTGCAAAGCTGAAAATCCTTTTCACAAAAGTCAGCAGAGAAGACAAGGCTGACCTTCAGGTATTGATCCCAGTAATCTTTTGTTTTATGCAAAGGCTTATTTTTGCTGTCTAAACCGAGGTGAAGAAATACTTGTTTAAACATTTAAATGAATAAAAATGGCAGGTGTCTTTATAAGCCTGTTTTCCTTTTAGTATTTTGTCCCAGCCTTTCTGCTGCTTTCATTCCTTGTCTAATGAGACTGTGAGTGGTAATTTCTCCTTGCTACATGTGCACATAAACATTAATTTGTGTTGATTACATTTGCTGTGAATCTATATAGGGAAAATGTCCTTAATATTTCTCATTCTTCTATACCTCATTCAAATCACAGATTCACACACCTGATTCTCTTCCCTCTTATTTCAGAAGGGGGTTGACAATTATATATTGGGTATGTTATATTATACCCAACTCAAAGGGCCTTTATCTTCACCTGATAATTGAGGGACAGGAACTCAGATATGTTTTAAAACCAACCCTTTGGAAGTGCAAAAATCCAATTTGCCAAGATCTGGTCTGGGCTTTGAGTGTTTTGGCCCCAAAGCATGCTTCATGATTTGACACACAATGTTCATGCATTCGCAAAGCTCTCCAAACTTCATTTTGTGAACTGCTACTGCTTTCAGTGGGATCTTTGCTCACAGATCAAAGACTGTGAGCCTCTGAGAAGGCAAGTGTTCATATTTGGGTACTCCTTATCCTTCATTCCTTGTACAAAGTAGGAAGAATAAAGGCTGTATTCACTGCTGTGGTATTACTGCAATTGGCTGAGCTTTGGGAAGCTCTGATACCTGTCCGTGGACTTTATGGCTGCCCCTTCCCTGTCCCTGAGCAGTGGCAGCACTCAGCCTGATGTGAGCCCACCAAACCCCTTCCTGCCTCATGGCTGTGTTATCTTCCCATCGTTTCTGGACAGCCTCTAGACACTGGCTCCACACTGCCCTCAGGACCAGAAATCCTTTTACAGAAGGTACGGGAGATGGGTCTTCTGAGGTAAACTCCCCATGAGCCACTGGCTCCTGCCCACCGTCGCCCATGGGGAGCCCGTGTCCCACCACGCAACACCTCCAGCCCACGGCCCAGCTGGGAGCAGGAGGTCTCGGAAAAAAGCCAGGTCTAGGTGAGCTGGCCAAAGGGCGAGAGACGAGTGTTGGAGCAGGGTGTCTGAAGGAGGTAGTAGGGAGAGAGGGGTTTGTTCTGCCCCTCAGGGTGTGAGGGACATGCCTGCAGTGGGATATGTGCTAACGGGGCTCACCTTCGTCCTTGGTGAGCTCTGCTTCATCCAAGGGCATTGCTCCCTTGACCCCCGCACATCTTACAGCTGGAATATGGGTTTAGGTAAATCAGATGCTCTGAGTTCACAAATACAGGGTAACTGTTTAGAGAGGAGAGGAGGGAGAAAATCAACAAAGGCCTTTGATATATTGTATGTCATCTGTACGTGACACTCCAAGACCTTCAAATGCTTAAACGAAAAACCTAAATATAATTTAGTTAGTAAAAATATACCTTAGTTATAATAAAATGATAATAGTGGAACTTGGCAACAGAGCAGCTAATAAATACTACACTTTTGAAATGTGCCTGGGATCCAAGTACATACTCTTTTACTGTGTAGTTAAAGCATGTGGCAGGACATGCTAGACCAAGATTTTCTTTTTGTCTTTCCAGTGGAAAACTAAAGTTCTTTGTTTAAGTGAAGCCCGTTGGGAATTTCTCTTAACTAAAACAAGGAGCTAAAGAATTCCATTCCCTTTTGCCAATTTTTTTTCCTTCTTCAAGCCAAATTATCGATTAATGGGGCATTAAATAACAAATACTGCCTAGTTAGAATCATACACTTTTTTACTTAGGCTCTTTCAATACTTTCTTATTGGTGCTTCAAACACAGCTGAATTAAAAGATGAGATATTTTATTGGAAAATACTACCCTTTCTAAACCGTTTTGACCTTATAAAAAGAAAGGTCAGTAATCTGAAAGTCATTACATTTGTATACTTACCCCTATTTTTGAATTTTTAAATGAAAAAAAAAAAAATCTGTACTCCTTTAAGGTCTTCTTCCTGAGATTCATTCTTTGCCTTCCTCATTAGCTGTCTCCATTTCGGTACCCTATCGTTTTGCCAGCAAAGCAGCCATGTGAATGCTTGACCATATTTTTGTCTGGCTCTAGTGAAACCGTGATCTGACAATAGAATACTTTTCTCTGGGTTTTCCTTCTTCCCCTGGGGAACCATACTTCAAGGGCAACCTGCTTGTCCAGCATATGAACATGTGGAAAATCCACTGCTATGCACTAATGATTTTCAGATGGGCAATTGTTGCTGAAAATCATCCCAAGAGCAGCAGCTTCTCCATTGTAGCACCTAACCACTGTGGGATCACATTGCTTGTAGCTGCTCTGGAATAAGCCCTTTGCATTTATGTACAGGGTGGTGACATCTGCTGCATCACACATATGTGGTGACAAAATTTAGGGGAAGAAAAGGAGGTACAAGTTACAGTTGTGGTTATTTTTTGGCCATTGTAACATGCATCAAAATCTGACACTTATTTTAGATTGAAAGTATAAATGTAGGAAAAAGTTGAGCTCTGCCAAAGATTCACAACAGCAAGGCAGAAGCACCCTAAATATTGTCCTTAAATTAATAGCTTTGAAACTTGTGTTTTAAATATTTACAAGGAGACTTGTCACACTCTGGGAGAGAGAAAAATGAGTTTTAAATTTTAAATAACTTCTATTACTGTTCTTAGACTATGCATTCTTTTTAAACAACTTTCACTTTTAATCTGTAATTAAAGCCAAAGTTTTCTTTTAATTTTAAAAGCTTGTCCTTGGACTAAAACAACATGGAACATTTTTAAACATTGATCCAAGCTGCTGTAGATACATTTTATTTAAACCACAGAGCCTGCAGTTGGATTCCTTGCTTTGCCAGATCGGCTATGAACTGTAAGTGTGGCAGTAATGATTGTGGAGTCCTGGATGCTTCACTGAGGAGGGTTGTTTTTCTGGAGTTGTTCCTCCCTTTGGGCCCTATTCATGAATGACTTAATCTCTGTCTATGATCAAATGTCGTGCAAGTTACTGCGCACAGAAAAATCAAGGAATGCTTCTCTTTCCTGCGTTCCTTACATGGAATTGCTGTGCCTGCCCAGCAAGCAGTTGGAGAGTGGTAAGGGTGGGAAGCAAGCAGCAACAAAAACACACAGAGAAAACCACGAGAAGCAATATAAAAAGAGTGAGACAAAGAAAACAGAGAAAATTTTGTAAGATCTGGTGTGCAAGTTGGATTGAGCCATGCACAAGACAGCTCCAGCTTGTCCAGGCAACACCAGCTGGAGGGGAAACTGGGCTTTCAACTGGGGAGTGTTACAAGGGCAATTTATTCACCATGAAAAACAAAAGTATTCCCCAGTAATTTGTCTGCAGTGTTGGCCATAAAGATGATTTCTACTGCATGTTTCTGTTAGCTTGTTTTGTCTCGAAAAGCAAACATTACTGTTTCAATGGGCAGATCTCAAGAATTTCAGGGAGCGAACACTTCTTAGTCTTTTTATCCTCTTGACCTAATTGCTTGTGTGGTAACTGTGTCCTTTGACAGGATGTTACGCCACTTTATTTGAAGCCAAGAGCAAGACTTTCATTACTAATGATATTGATTACACAATGCCTGCCATGCAAGGAATTTTTCTTGTGATGTTTTGGTATTTTGTTAGAAATCCAGCAGAATACTGGGGTGAAGAGGTGCATAGCTGTCTCCATATTTATACAGGTCTCCTCCTTACTTTTTAGGTTTCAAAAGTTTTCACTTGTGTTAGGTTCTGTTCTGAGTTAAGAGTGAAGAAAGGATTTACATTATCAGAGTTGTTTTTCTCATCACCAACACCCTGCAGCCACTGCATGAAATTCTGTCTGTGTCTCCATGCCCTAGTGTGAAGACAGATTGCTATAGCAGGACTCCCACGCCAACAGTCACTGGTGGCAAATGGGAAATAACTTGACTCAGGTGCTGAACTGCTCCAGCTGTTGATGGGAGTTACACTTGTTTGTCCAGGACAGTGACTGGAATAGTCGTTTAGCTCTTTTTGAGATATTTTCCATCCCTTTAGTACTGACAATGGACTTAAAAGATGTAACTTTCTTTTCAGGTAGGTCACGGCTGGAGTATCATTTTAGCTCTAGGAGGGGAAAGATAGAAGAAAGGATAGGGAATGAAGGGAAAAAGAAAAACTCAGAGCCAGGAAATAAATACAGATAGGAAAATAAAGAGCAGAAAGTTTTGGAAGATTATAAAGAGAAGATAGTGTTGGGAGAGGATACAGAAAGGGGAATGCAAGATTAAGGACAATAACAAAAAGGAAAAGGAAAGAAAAGGGAGCAAAGGTATGAAGGCAAGACGATAAAATACTGAGGAAGCAGGTTTGGCAATAATTAAAAATTAGAAGTTTGATATTTTCCTTTTCAACGTGTTTGAGAAATGAGGGTAGATAAGCATTCAAGATACTGCCACCATTCTTAGAAGGAACCTTTGAGTCCAGTTGTGGTGTCTTGGCATTTCTTTCCATGTTACACAGGCTAAGAGCAAATACACTTCCAGGAAAGGGTATGACCTTGCTTAGGATACAAAGCAAATTAATCCAAACTGTTGCTCCACAAGTTAGGGCAAAAACACAGCTTAGTCTGGGACTGGGAAATACTCCAGTGTTGGTGGCAGTGGTGGTAGTGATGGAGGTGTCTGTTTGTGTGAGGTGTGTGGTTATTAATTTCCCAGTCTCTTGATGCATCTGCAATCCCTGACTAAGCTGGACACAAAAGTATAGAATACTTCTCATACTTTGGCTTAATCATACCCAATCCAGGCTTTGGCGGATTTTACCAAGACCTGTTTTGAAAACTGTAAGTAGTTTTCAGGCTACTGTGAGACAATTTGGCCAAGTGTGGAGGCTTCCTTGGCCCAGTGTTCCTGAAAGTTTTAACTTCTTTTAGGTCTGCTCCTTTCTGTAAATTTTTCAAATCAGATATGCTCTTTGAAATTTTCTCAAGTCATCATCTGTAAGTTAAAGAGAGAAATCTTCTTAACCTAATGCATGGTTGGCTGGGGGCAGTGTCTTTGTGCTCCTCCAAGACAAGCATCTGTCAGTAGAGTAGAAAGGATATCACCTGGGATGGACTGGTTGTTTGATCCTGTATGTCAAAATATGCATTCCTATACAGTTCATGGTATATATGAACCTCAAATATGTCATGCCAGATCTGATAATTACACATATAATTTTCAAGTTCAACAAAAGGTTTTGTTTCTTTTTCCCCCATCATTTTTTAAAGAAACAGAATGTGTCTGTATTAAAAACATGATTGGTGATGGTGAGTGGGTGGTTCTGTTTACCCTGCCACATTATATAGTACCACTTTTACTCCTTGTTTGGATAGCAGTCACAAGACCCAGATATCAAGCTGTGAAAGTATTTTTCTTGCAGCAGTCTTTCTTTTTTTGGCAGGCAGTGGCTTTGGAGATGCCTCGCATTTTGTCATGTGATTGGACTGCTGATGAGGTTTCTGTGTTGCCTCATTTTCCTGGATTCCATCTGAATTAACTCTTCTTTGGGTCACAGTCATTAGCACACTTCTGAATGAGTGGGGCTTTGCATCACAGTGTAATGAACACTAATACTTAATCTCTGTAAGGAAACACCCTGTAAAGAAGGAATTTGCTGCATTTGTTCCACGTGACAGAAATCTGTTTTCTGTACCTCCAGCTGTCCACATTGAAAAAACATTTCTTCTTCACAGTAATACTCCTTCATGAAACAAGGGAAAATGAGGGGAAATGACTTGTATGTAATTGTTCCATCTAAAAATATTCAGCTTAGTCTTGTAAACACATAAACTAGTTCTTTGTAAACAAGCCTCTTAATTTTCTTTAAACTGAGTATTTAGATGTTATGTTAGAGAAGCTGGGTATATCAAACACATATGGTTCCTATTGCATCAGGGGCTTTCTTAATTTTAGTGTTCTAATTGAAGAGACATTTTTGAAAGCATGCTAACTTCACAGAAAATAATCTGACTCTGTTGGGTCTAGGCTTTATTCTTCCATCTATCACCACACTCTGGGACCATTTTCCCTTTTAATTGCGTGCAGCAGTAACAGTATACCTCATGGACTTTGAATTGCCCTCAATACTTCTAGTGTGTGATGTGGAAATATGGTTTGGGGTAGTTGAGGTTGGGGAACTGACAGGGCATTACTTGAAGGGGAGAGAAATAGGAAGAGGCATTAGGGAAGGAATGATTGTAGGGACTATAATTTATTCATAAGATTTTTGCCTTATTCATGGATAATTTATAACATAAAATACCCTAGACCAAGTCGTATTTTTAACTAGACAAAATTTCTATCCACATCAGAGAAATACTGCAGGTCTCCTTTAAAATATAAGATATTCCATAGATGTCACAAAACAACTATTTCCCTCAGATAACACAAAATTTCACTTTGGCATCCAATATGTATTCATTTTCCCTCCTACAAATAATAGGCAGAGAGCTATTAAGTTTACATTTGAGGTGGGAGTATTTGAAATAGAAAACACATTTCTATCTCAGCCAGTGCTGTTATGGTTTCTGCTCGTGTGGGCTTCCAGCACAGGTGCATGTTCTGCAGAGAGCTGAGCAAGGCCCCTGTGCTTGCAGGTGATGGGGTGGGATGTCTTGTAGAGCTGAGTTAGAGCCCCCTCTCCAGCTCTGAGCTGTGGCAGTGAGCACACCAGGTTTGCTACTGACTTGGGTCTGAATTCTGGGTAAGTCCACCTTTCCCAAGAATACAGAATATTTAACAATAAATTGCCTTTTTTTTTCCTTTTTTTTTTCTTTTTTTTTTTTTTTTTTTTTTATTGTCCAACAACATGTACGATATAAAGTCCAGAAAGGTCATAGAGGTAAATTTATTTATTTAATGGAAATACTTGAGTCCAGAAACCATTATGAATCATTTTGGTGTTTTAAGTTCAGGATACAGGGTAAATTATTCCAAAAATAATGGTAGCCAAATGTCATTCCCTCCAAGCGTTTGTGTAATATCTATTTATCTGTGGGCAGATGACTGCTATGTATAATCAGAGGCAGACTTTTGTCAAATTGAGACTAAGTAAACACAGCTGAACACAAGCAAGTTGGACTACAATTTTTTGAGTTCTGCCAGCACTGTTATGACCTTGAAAATGAATGTTTTTTCAGAGCAATCTGCTTTCAATATGGGAGAATTTTTATTGTTTCAAATTAACAAGTGTTGACTGAAAATTTGTTCTGTTTAATTGTAATATTTTTGTCCAAATAACTTTAAAGTGTGTATTTGTCCAAAGGAGGGCATCCTTTCTGCTGCTTGGAAAGCAGGGATGTTTTGTACAGAAGTGTTTCTTGCATGTATCTATGAGAACAAGAACAACAGTTAGAACTTTAAACTCATCTGAAACTTCATCATATAATCAGAGAAAATTTTCTATTGTTTGCTTGAAACATAAATGCCTTTTTGATGTTCTGTGCAAGTAAATGTAGAATTCAGGCAGTAGATTTTATGCCATTACATATTTAGATACTGTTTTCATCATCCTTGAAAACATAGGACTTGTATTTATAAATTTTGCCCATTTTTCTAAAGTTTAGTATCCTTCTAAACTTTTTGTACAGACCTTGTTTTTCTCTGATACCCAAAAAACCCAAGTCTGATTTTATTGCTGAAAAGTACAATTTAAATCTTTGTTTTAACATGTGAATTTTTTGCTTTTACAGTACCAGTCATTAGAACAGAGAACATTTTGCTCCCTTGATTTTAAAGGTCACAGCATTTGGAGCTCAGAGAGGCTTTGGAGAGAATTCAAATAGGAGTCCTGATCAAAAATTTGTCTTTTGGTAATTACAGCAAGTGAGTGTCATCCATTGCCAATATCTGTGTTTCAAGGCACTTCTTTCAAAGGGATTTTTTTTTTTTCCATTTTAAGTGCTGTATAGAAACCAGCTTACATACCAAACTTGGGAGTAGGACATGTGCACAGAGTTGTGTCCAGGGGAAATTTTCACAATGTCTTTGTGCTTCATATTCACAAGTCATACTTCCCAATCTGCCTCTTTGGCAGGCAGCAATTATCAGTTTCTACCCAATTCTTACAGAACAAGGGTTTAATGCCAGCAGCTGAACATGCACAGCACCTTGTATTTGATGGGTTGCTGCAGTGTGACTTTGGCTTTGCAAGTCAAGTGCCATCCCAACAGGTAGTTTTGGGTGTTTTTTGAAAGAACTCTTCTTGCTTCAGTTTTCCCTGCCCCTATCATGGCAGGGAAAGAAAAATGAGGATCCAGTTGGAAATGGATGGAGGAAGTGAAAAAAGACAGATGTGATACTAAAGAAGACAACACAATTGAGAAGCAATTTTGATTGAGAATTGCAATCGCTGGATATGGTAGAACATTCCTGTATTTTCTTCTCTCTTCTGAAATGCAAATTTCACAAATAAAGCAGAGGGTGTTGCTCCCAGGTCTGTGTGAGCAATATGGCATCTTAATGTTAACCAAAGTAATATGGAAAAGTCCTTGATGCCAGGTTTTTACTTTGTTGTTTCTTCTGGGCAGCTCCTCCTTGGGGTCTATGGGTACAGATACTCACAGTGTCAGTGTCCTGGTTTGTATTCTGGAATCTCTGCTTCTCCACAAAGGCTAATGAGTCTTATAAAAACAGAAATAAAGAAAAGGGGCAGGTATCATCTAAGCCTCCAAAGTGGGCCTCTGGGTTTTTGGAGGGTGCAAGGCAAGTACAAATTGCAAAGCTTAGGACCATTCAGGCGGAACTCTCCTTGTGTTATGACAGCCTGAGGCAGCCAGCTGTGTTGGAGGTGTGAGAGGAAGGGTGAGTGTTGCTGCAAATGGGACTGGGGGTGGTCAGCAGGCTTCAGGTTGCTTTGAGCAGCACTCAGGATGCTCCTACCTGAGACAGTAGTCGCCTAGTAAGTGCTATCCAGAGAGAATTTTTTTAAAGATTTGCTGAACCTGGAGTCACAGTTTTTGGTTGATGGTGTTGTCCAACACTAGCCAAGACCTGCCTCTGAGCTGGGTGAGCCACACCCAGTGCTGCTCAGAGGGGCTGGTTTTGCCAACACCTTTCTAGTTTGTTTGTCTGAAGTGACATGTTGGTGCCACCCAGCTAGGCTGGATTTTGTGCATCCTGATGAATCTGTACTATCAAGTAGAGCATTTGCTGGTGGTGCAAGGTCTGTTTGCCCTTTGTTGGAGAAGGACAGTGGGCAGGAATTCAGGCAGTGTCCACACATAGGATTTGCTCTGTCAGCTTTGCAGGCCCTTTGCAGAGCTCCATAAACTTCACAGACTGTGATGTATAGGCAGTTGTTCTATGGGAAAGCTTTGGCTCACGGGCAAAAATAAAAAGTTCTTGCAAAATTAAAGAAAAAGCTTTTCTTGTTATAAAAGTGGAAACAGAAGTACTACTAATAATAGCAGCAAGTTAATTAAAAAACATGAAACAGTTCACAGAGCTTAAAGAGTTTGTGCTGTGGCTGCCTGGCTTGCATGTCTGCTGAGAGTCCTCCTCTTATTCTCTGTCCAAAAGCTCAAAGCCTAAAGTTGAACTGTTGGAGGGATCAAAGGATCTCACTTTCTTTCATCATAGTTATTTCCTAAAAAATATAAATGTTCTTTATGTCTGGAGCCATGGCTTCATGTCTCTTCAATTTTCTTTATAGAAGTGCTGGTATTTTCTAATTTTTATTCACATATCTATAGCCCAGTTTCCCATTGCAAACCTTGTTGGGTGAAGAGTTTTTGGTTTTTGGTTTTTTTTTCTTTTTTTAATTTATGGTAACATGAGGAAAGACCAATTATTTATAATGCTAATAAAACTTCTGAGCTGGTTTTGATTTATAGAGCTTCTAAATTAATCAAACTTTATATTTTTTGAAGTATGTCTGTTGATTTAACCATAAATACAATATGGCTTTACCATAAATATGTATGTGTGTTTTAAGTCTGATATGGCACACTGTTGCAGGAGAGAATTCCCTGGCAGAAGTCTTCTGGCTTCCAGGAAAACACGTATGAACTAAAGTAAAACAAATACATAGTAAATATGACATTAGCACCTCCTGCAACTGTCTTACATATTTTTGAAGCACCTTATGTCTACGCCAACCTGATATTTGTAAACAGTATTCACCCTATTTTGAGGGAAAATGTTACAAGGGCTACTTCAGATAACATTGTCTTTCATCTTGGAAACTGACAGCCAGCAATTCAGTTAGGTTTTAGAGGAGGCTATTGGCTTTAACTGCTTTTAGATCACATTCACTGGTCAATGTGTTGGTGCCTTTTTGGGAGAAATATGTTCAATACCTGTGGATAGTGTATTTTTCCTGTGGTAATAATACACTGTGCATCAATAACTCATAATCGTATTACAAGATTTTATTAATAAAATTCTTACAAAATAATTTTATAGTATGAAGGGAATGGATTACTTTTTATCACTTATTATTTAAAATATATGTACTATTACTGTCACAATTATTGTTAATACTATTTTAGTCCAGTGTCTATTTAGGTACAGCTTCCAGTGGCTAGTGTAGCTTTTTCAGGTGAAAACTGTTTGCAGTGATCTCAGAAAATCGTCTTCTTCACTCAGAGAAACAGCCTGAGCATATTGCCCATAGTTCAGAAAACTCTCTGTTTGAAGGCAAATCTGTTTGCCTTGAAATACTGTGGCTTAGGGTCCTCCACAGCTCAGCAATTGCCTCTTTGCGAGCTGCTCTTCCTGAGATGAATGGCAAAGGCTTTGAATGAGCCTCGTTGTTATATGAGCAGCGTGTCCTGCAGTTAGAGGAGCCGAGCGGAGCAGAACTGCTCTCTGCGGCACCACGGAGTGAGCTTTGCAGAGGCTCTAAAAGTCTTGCGGTTGTGCTATACCAAGAAGAGCAGGCAGCATCTCAAGGTCGGGATGAGGTGTAAGCCCTGTCTCTCAGCAGCAGTCTTTGCTGCAATACAGGTCCCTTATGGTGGTGCAGCGTTGCTGTCTGTCACTGCTCCGCCGGTGCTCTCTGCCACGTGGATGCTCAGTGCCCTGCTACGTGCTGCTCATTCACTCAGCCTGCCTTAGCAGCTGACGCCCGGGGTGCAGGGAAATCTGAACCCAGTCTCTGTCTTGTTATCAGTTGGCAATGCTTCCCTGCTGGTTTCTTGAAAATCACTGTCTCCAAAAGCAGCAGCGTGTGTTGAATAACAAACCCCTTCACGTTCAAGCTCTTCAGGCTTGGGAACAGAGCCAACATTCTTGAAGAATGATTTAGCGGCCAATAAACATCTGCAAGGTCTGTAAGACTGTCAGAAGCAGTAACATCGAAAGTAAAGATCATATCAGTAGCAATTCCCCTGTCCTGACAAGGCATTCAGTGCAAATATTTGTTCAGTCATCCTCGTTCTCATTCCTGTTATCACAGACAGTTTCATACATTTTGCCAGAGAAGCAATTTCATCTTCTTCCACAAAGCTGTTCACATCCAAGGCCTCTGCAATGTTAAGTACTGGCCTACTACTGTTTCAGGACCTCCCACATGTGCTCCTTCAGAGTGCAGAAACCTCATCTGTCTTAGGCAAAGGCTCGGCTGTGAAGGGCGCTTACAACTTTCAATTAGCGAGCATCTACAGTGTTAAAGTTTAGCTGCTCCTTGAGAATTCAAGCCCAGTGTGGCTGATTTATTCCACTGCACCAATCTCTGTGATAGCCCAGAGAGGCTTTGAGCTCTTCTTAGTATGATTCTTCTGCAGAGTTACTGGAATTGCACTGCATTAGGACTCAAACCATTTTAAACACAAGATGATGTTTAGAGTAGAGGAGGAGGTATATCTGCTTCTTCAAAAGCTCTTGGCAAATAGGCACATCTTTCTGAATAACTCTGGGCATGATGATCTGCTCCAAGAGCCTTCTGCCTTTTAGTGCACTGCCTTTCGCACAGTGAATAGGAAAACTGAAAACACAGCCCTTCTTGATAGGCCTCCCAATTTACTAGAATCTCTGAGGGCCTGTTTAAAAGGTGCCTGGGAATATCTAGGTTTGGGAAGAAATCCTGTAATGGAAATAATAACAGTGCAAGTTGTGGTGAGCAGGAACATGAAGACTGCAATAGCTTCACAAGAGAAAACAGAGGAAACAAAACTGAAGAGCTGACTCAAAAATAATGCTGTCAAACACTAAAATCACTTTTGTGCAACTGAAGATGAGAATAATCCACAGGCAGCTCCTTCTGCAGCTCACTCAGCACTTTCTTTCTGCTAATTATTCTGTATGTGGTCAGGGAGGTGTGTGACTTCAGCTTTCTGTGTATGTTGCTGTTATTCCTCAGGATGCTGGATAAAGGGGTTCCCATCACATGTTGAGGTAGATGAGGAAAGAGATACTTTTCTGACATATGTAACCTGGCCTAGTTTGAAAGATGCCTCAAAACCTATCTTATATCCTCATTGGCTGCTCACTGCTGGTTCTGTACCACCAAAGCCATAGCATGAATGCAGCTGAGCCCCTCTGAGGACAGGATGATTTCATGATGTGCTGCTTAGTGCCTCTTGATACATTCTATCTGGCCCTTTTCTAAGTTTAATAAAGGTGTTTTCATAAGATATCTGTTGGATTTCACAAATGGATAAGTAAGGCATCAAAAAATTACAATTTAATATTAGCTGCATAAGACCCTGAGGATGCTCATGATTTCATGGCTTTTTATGCGTGCAAAGCAACACTCTTGTTAACCTCACTTGCACCTGTGAGTGCTCAGCCATGCTGAAGTTGGAAGCCCAGGCTCTCAAGTCAGAATCTAGAGACCAGGGAATGTACTGTAGCACCTGTGAAAAGGTCAGTTAGAACAACTTATTGAGCCCCACACAAACCTGTAGAACAAGCAGAGAGACTGTCAGTCACTAATATGATGTACTTAATGTGTTAAGTCCACCTGACTGTCTTCTCTCTTCTTGTGTTCTCTTACTGCAACAGCCTTGGAGCTGCTGTGTCATGGCACCAAGAGAAAGGTGTCACCAGGTGCTGCAGGTTCAGCCCTGGCACAACTCCATCATGTGCCTTCAGGAAGTGGTGACCACAGAAAATACCATGTGTGATTGTACTGCTGTATACTTAGCGTGAAGGCAGGATGCTTAGCCATTCCCATTTTTATGCAAACATAATGTAGAAGCAGATACAGGTAGGTATATATTAGAAAATATCTGTATCTCCTTGGAGATATAAACAATCTTAAATTTCACATGTAATCCCTGGATTTGCAGGATCTGTTGTGCAACAGTTGTCTGGGTTACCATGCGGCTCTTCTGTAGCTTACAGTCATTTTTATAGCTGTTTGATTGCTGGAGCCCTGCTGATGCATTTTTCTTACAAGCTCCTTGAATTTGTATGCTTATGATCTCACAGCACAGTAAGTTTGGGACACTACTTAGGTGTCTGTGGTTTAGTATTTGCACATGTCAGCAGTAGTTTATGTGGATATTCTTCACCCAGATGGTGGCTGGGCACTGGAACAGGCTCTCCAGGGAAGCAGTCACAGCACCAAGCCTGCTGAATTTCCAGAAGCATTTGGACAATGCTCTCAGACTCATGGTGTAATTCTTGGGGTCCTGTGCAGGGTCAGGAGCTGGACTTCAATGATCCTTGTGGGTCTGGCTCAGGATATTCTATGATTCTGTGGTAAGTATTGTGCACATTTCAATACCACATGCAGTGGGTGGAAGAAGCTGTGTTTAAAGAGACCATATTTGTCAGTTCTTCATCTTACAGGTGAGTAAAAGAAACTGAATTTTGTCTCTCAGATAGACTTACTCATTCTTTACTCCATGCTTCTGGCTAAACATACCATGGAAATCAGTTCTGACATTCACTGAGAAGTTCCTCCACTTGCCTGAAAATACAGCACCTTGTAATTTAAATTGTCTCTGTACAGCATATGCCTGGCTCCCAGGAGCAGGAGAGGAGCTGGCTCCTGCAAGCAGGGCTGCAGGAATGGGTGGCACATTTCTCTAAATTCTGCAAGAAGCTTCTGAAAATATCCTGTGTGCATGCATTCATATCATAACATTACACCACATATATAGGGTCTGCTCCCAAACCCATAGCCAACTAGCACAGCAAAATCAGATTTTACTGCTGTCGTGTCAGCCTAGGGTTGAAATATGGCTTTGAAACCCTCCCTTTCACCCTGCTTTTTTAATGAAAAACAATCGTGCTGGAGTGTAATAGTGCTTACCCTGGCTGCATTTGACTTTAGCTTTTTATTTTTAAAGCCTTATTTTAGTCTTTAAGAGCTCCCAATTATAATCTTTAGATCCAGAGTGAAAGACTGAATGTGCATGCCTGCACAACAGCAGCTTTCCTGTGTGGGAGCAGTATATTTTTGTATTAAAAATAAAGAAAGTTGACATAGTGGTATGTTTTCTCCCTTTATATTCGTCACTTTTATTTTTCCTGGTGAATCTTCATTTGCCATTTTGTAATTTTCTTTTTTTTTGTAACATCTCCCATTGTCTTTCCTTTATTTCTTTTTTTCTCTTCCTCTTCTCTTTATTTCACCCTCCCCCTTACCTGCTGCCTAATGTGGTTTTCAATGTTAAGCCCTAATGGTTTGCGACAGAAGGGCAAACCACTTCATCTGATGAGTCAGCACAGCACGTGTTGTAAATCCCTTCCCAAATAACACACACACACACACACACACACACACAAAAAAAAAAAAAAAAAGAAGCTTAGGTCAGATGTTCCTTTATGCACTGTGAAATGCATGTGGGAGACTATCACCAAGGAATCTGACAATATTGCACGACTCAATGAGGAGCGTGCCAACTCAATGAGAAAAAAATGTATTTCAGTCAGCTTTGCAGCAAACTTGTAAAGAAAATAAAACCCTATAACCATCAGTTTGTTAACAGCTCACCTCAACACTCACAACCCCAGCTCCCGTTATAGGCTCTGCTAAGGTCTGGCTAAGAAAACAAGATTCACACAGTGCCCTGAATCTCACCAAGGAGAACATATTGTCACTGGTCAGTGAAAATTTAGAGTCAGCTGTGACAGCCAGAACAATTAAGTGATTTACACCAGTTTTTTATCTATTTTGCTAGCTCATAAATTCTTACATTCATGTGCATAGTTCAAGATTCTAAGACCATTTGCACCAAGCCTACTATTATGTGGGGCTTTCAGTGCACTTATTAATGCAAATATTAATATAGACTTGCAAACTCAGTTCTCTTTTATGATTTATAAAATACACTTATCGCAGTCTCTGTGGGCATGTACACTCATTTTATAAAAATCACATGTATTAAAATGTAATTAGATGCCTACTCCCACTGCAGCAGGCTCCAGGCTGCACAATGTAAAAAAGTCTTTGGATGCTCAGATATTCAGCAAAAAACTTGAGTGTTAGCAGTCCTTCACAGTTAAAGCTTATATGTGAAGTTTGATGCAAGAAATAAATTGCAATTAAGTATTTTCACAGAAAAAGTTTGGTCTAGGGCATGGTGGAAAAGGGATGTTTCTAACATTGGCAAGACCCACCATATGGATCTTAATAGAAGATGTCAGACCAGGGCTATAGCTGTTCCTGGGAAAAAAACCCACTGGGTGAACAGGGAAAAATATTCACTCTAGTGGTCACTGTGGACATAAATTGCCATTATGCAGTTTGTTCATCTGAAAGGACATAACAGCTGATGACAGGTGAGTTGTTATACTTGGTGTCCCTGTGAAGCCAAAGGAGTGAGGTAACAGGGTTGTGGGGGTGACTTCATTACAAGCTGCTCTGTAACCTCCTCCCGGAAGAAAGAGAGCAGCGGTAAAATAAAGCTTTGCTGAAAAGGAGCTTTCTCTAGAGCCTGGGCCCAGAGCTCATTCCTGCAAGTTTCTGACAGCTTTCCTCCTCCCATCCAACTAAAGGACATGGCAATAAATCTTTGTCAGTAGAAATCCAGTACACCCCTGAGATTGGACGAGCCGTGATTGGTATTCTGCACTCTCCCAGGTCACACTGCCATGCTGTGTCTGCAGCCACAGGTCACCTGAAACTCCAACAGGGACTTCCATTCCTCCACCAAAAGGTTCTGCTGCATGAGCGCTGCCAGCCCCAACCAGATGGTTTCACACATTCCTTCCCAGCCCAGGACCTGCTTTGGGGCAGGAGTGGACTCACAAGGGACAACATTGAAGGGATCCCATGTGGAGGTGGCCTGGGGTCTGCAGGAGATCAGCCACCGAGGCGTGTTTGGGGAATATTTCTGTAGGAGACTCTGCGGTTTGGAGTCTCTTCCAGCATGAGCTTTCCTGTCTGCACTTCTTCATAATTTATCCTTAATAGGTCTACTGTCCCTGAGGAAACTGGGAGGATGGTGCAAAAGGAAAAGGGTTTTAGGAGTTTCAGTGCTGGGTGGGATGAGTCCTGTCTGTGTGTGGAAAACCTGTGGTAGTGTGGGTCGCTGGCTGAGCAGTTACCCATGTTTACAAGCTCATTTGTCTGTTTACATTAGGCTCAAAATGGGACACTGCAAGTGTAAATACGGGATGGCCAGATCCTTCTTCCTCCAATTCTAGCTAGAGAAGCTGAGGTTTCCTTATTTTTCGAAAGATGCTTTTGCACCAAAATTAAATGATATTTTTTGCAAGAGCCCTGGCCTGCTGCTTTGGGCTACAATTTCCCCTCCCTTGCATTACTGAGCAGCCTGGGCTAAGCCATGTTCCCTCCCCAGCTGTGGGTGAATACTAGTGGTGTTGTGTGGTTCACGGTTTACTTCGGGATCCTTCAGGGGCAAAGGAGCTGTGTCAATGCAGAAGAGCACAGGAGTTTTAACTCAAATTAACCTTTGTTCTTGGGGAAACAGAGATCTGAAAGTCTTATGCACCCTGAAATTGTGGTTTGGAAAATACTGGAGTCAAGGTGTGTGTGTGTGTGACCTACAGAAATACTTCATCTTCCCACTCATTTACTCACACATGTAATGTTCATTTTTCTTTCAACTGCCTCAGTTTATTTCCTGTTTCTCCTTCTTTCTCCTCTTCTTACTTATTTTGAAAATGCTGGTCAACACATGTTAAGCCAGAGTCTCCAAAACCAACAAAAGAAAGTTCAGGAGAGGCAGTGAGAGAAACAACTAAATAATGTTGCCAATTTTAAAATGAAGATAAGTTATACAGGACCTTTTATTGAACCAACAAATGTTTTATAGTGTTCACCATTTGAGGCCAGCAGTTCTTTTTTTTTCCCCCTCTATTTTAAGCTAGAATAGAAGATGTGTAATTCATCAGGAATCTGTACATGTTTAAGTAGCTTCAAAAAATACGACGGTCATGTGAGACTGACCTACTGTGCCTTGACTTCTACGTCCATTTTTTCCCCACTACATAATGTTCTGTACCCTTCCCTCTCTGTCTCGTTCCCTCATTCACACATTCTTTCCCCTGTTGGTTTCAAGCCATCTTTGCTTTGTCAGTGTTACCTGATAACACAAAGCAGGGTTTAAGCCAGTTGTTGTGGCTCAGCTTGAGCCGGATACCGCAGTGAGTGGGGGAGCAGTGTGAGGCTGCTTGGTGCTACGTAAGGGGTCAGTCTTGCCTTCGCTGCTCCCAGCAGGACCTTAGGGTGTATTTCATCACTGCACACATGCAGTGCTTAGTTTAGAAGTCTCAAATCCAAATGATAAAATGTAACTGTAATTAACATTTAGCACACCCCCGAAGTCGTCCAAATATATAAAAAAATTATTAGTCTGGATGCAGCAAACAGTAAGGTTCTGAGTTGTTCTGAAGTATTTGAATGTGGTGCAAGCTCTGTGTCACCAGAGAGGCTTTGGGCATAGTAAATTGGAGATATGTGATGCTATTGTGCAGTTTAAGGTTGGTTTGCCTGCAAGAACGCTGGGCTTCATTTTCTTTGGCTAGGCCTTTCTGATAGCAGAAGAAAAAAGGAAAATATTTTCAATATAAGAGAAATCCTGGAAAATTCTGTTCTTAAATGCTTTTGAAATAGTCAAAATATTGCCTAGGCAGTATTTTGACTTTGGACTTCTGTGTTTCATCTACATCTCTGCTATAATGGGACAGTAGGCTACCTTGCAAGAGAGTTGTCAGGATCAGCGAGTTAATATTTATAAAGAAATTTCATGGTGAAAAAAAAGATGCCATATATATTATTAATAATGATGTGAGTCCTGAAAAATACCATGCTGTATCACAAAGCTGGTATTGTCTGGTGTCTACACTCTTGGCACTGTGCCCTACAGTAAACTGTATACTGAAAACTCATACTAATGGAAAGGTATACAGAATTCCATTGGTAGGTGATTTATAGTGACTTCCTATTATAAACAAGAGGGAACAAATATCCTGCCTTGCTGGTTTCTTTGGGTGGATGTTGAGAACAGAATGAGACATTCTTGGCCAGGCAAAAGTGATTCTCTGGATGCTTACAACTGAGAGTAGAATGAAGCACCAGAAAGTGAGGTATAAATGACAACCCCTAATTTTAAATTATTAAGTTTCTATTTTCACAGTGTTTAAAACTTTCTGGCTACAGAGCAAATGACCACTGTTTTAAGTGATTTCCAAACCTGTAGCAAAAAGGTATTTCTGATGTTTAATATTAAATAGATTTATTATAGAATCTCAATATATGTTGAAAGCCTACCACCATCCTTTGACAAGAAGCATAATCCTTTCTGAGACGCTACAAAACACCTTCAGCAGCAGCTTCTTCTGGTTTCAAATACTAAATATGCTATTGAGCACTACTGTTGTTTGTTTAGGAAAACTATTTGTGCTGGCCAGTTGTATGCTGTTAAAAAGTATTTATGTCTGTGTGTAGAAGGGTAAACATAATTTTTAACCTATCAAATGAGTCTTGGGAACGGTGTGGAATACAATAATTCATCAGTGCTGGCTTTCCCAGGACTCACTTGACACACTGATCTAAGCTCGACCAGTCTGTAGGGGTTTAAATTTGTGTGACAGTTTGCCTTGATCTGACTATTGAGAGAGCCACACTCTTTAGGAACAGACCAGAGCTGCTGCCACCGAAGGCGCATGAGATTAAAGGTAATTAACCATAGTGCTTGGAGAGAACAGCTCTGGTGCAACTTTGGTACCTCAAGGTTGGTAAAGCGCTGCTTCTCATGTAGTATAGAGAGGGGAGTGGAGTGCCCATCAGCACTTGCTCTGGGGTGAGTCCTCAGCTGAGGCTACTTGATGAAATTCAGAATGCTCCATCATTTTTCCATTCCTTTCATCACCATTTCCGGAGAGGTTAGCCAGCTCTGGTGCCATTACCTAATTGCCTAAATAGGGATGTATTGTGTAATGGTCAAGCAAATAAACACTTTCCGTTTTCAGAATGCAGTTCTTTGATTCTTTTCATGGAGCAATCTCACCAAAATATTGCTTTTACAATTGAAATATACTTTGCAATTCTTGTGCAGGAATCTCAAATATTAAAAGCTTCAGTTATCAAAATCTTTAATTAGTAGTTAGAGGCAGAGCAGATAGATTACAAAAGATGAAGAAAAAGCAAAATATTGAGTAAAACTCACAATTTTGCAGTTTTTTTATACACTTGATAGCATTTTGTCATCTATGTTCTTTCTCTGGTGGGTGATGACCCAGACATGACTAGCCTACATTTCTTCCAGGCTGAGCTAAGCCATTAAGGCTGTAGTTATACTAGCAGTGTCTAATGTCTCTATATAAAAATAGATATGAATCATTGATATACTGAATAGCCAAAGGAGAGATATGGTCCTCCCCCCATCCAGCTCTCAGCATATCCACATGGATGATAATGCTGTCCAAAGGACAAAAGTGTGAGGAAGGGGCCACAGAACAGAACTTAGGGATTTGGCTTTGCAGCAGCATTCAGGGACATTGGGCTGCAGTGTTAAATAGAATAGCTGAATCCACTTCTTGGAGGACATCTCTGTTCTTTATTAATGGAGTCCAAACAAATAAAGATACAAAGATATATGACTTAGATGGCAGTTTCGTGGCATGTGAAGTGAACCCCACTTTTGCTTTGAGTCACGTCAAGTTAGTTTGACTGGCAAGATGTCAAGGAGAGCATAAGGAAAGGTCTTTGTCTCTCTCACTGAGGTTATCCCCAATCAAAAAAAAAAAAAAAGGTAATACTTATTTCCTTTGCTAAAGGCTGTTCAGACACAAGGCAGCTGCTTGGATGCTGTGGTAGTGCAAACTGGTATATGCTGTCAGAGGTTTGGTATAGCAGAAAAGGAATTTTGGCAAGAAAAAGAGGGCTTATTCTTTGAAATTATGGATTTTCAGACTTCATTGTACTAACATGCTTGAGAGCAGTTATTAGCCAGAGCTTTGCAAATTATCACTGATGGTTTTATTTTAACCCAGTTTTGAGTTTCTTTGACATATTATTTGTTTGAAAAAAAACATAAAATATGAACAGAATAAGAAACTAAGTGTGATTCAGGAAAAATCTTCAGCAAAGTTAAAGAATGGGCAGCTCTTTCCGCCTGGATTTTATTTTTTAGCTTTGCTACTGCTTTTATATACCATGGGCAAGATGCTTTCTTTGAGAGCTGGCTAAACACCAGTAAAAAATATTTGCAAATACTCCTTCAAATAAATGCTGGAATTGGAATGTGTGTCACCATTCACACCTACTTCCCTCAGAAGTTTGTACAAGCAATTTTTTTGTTCATAGGAAATATTTTCCAACAGCAAAAGAAACTGACAGATGCTTGAGAGAGGTGTATTTATATCCAGGTTTGCTCTGGCAATGATGTTCTCTATTACTTGTCATTTCCATTTCTATACCTACTGATCTATTCAGTCCTAAACATCATCTTGAAAATTGTCTCTAATTAAAAAAAAACAATGAAGCAGGGCTGAAGAATTCTTCATAGCCAAGTACAGTGTGAAGAAGGTGACTTTTCTGTCATCCAGTACCTCTTTCTGGATCAAATGTTTCTTTTTTCTTTGGTTCCTTGTCCTCTGCTTAGGCTGGTCTTCCCCTTCTTGAATTTCTTTCAAGCATTGTTCTAAGAGATCTTAAGAGATACTGATTTAAGCTGTGCTCTTTTTGAACAACACTTAAATCTTGGTCACCTGGGAACATTTATTTATAAAGCTGTTTTCCAAAAGGACGGAGGCCTGCTAGATCAAACAGGCAAACAGCTGCTCTCTGAAATTGCAGCTGGTCTCCCTGTGGTTCTTTAGTGGGACTGTGGTCTTCAGCAGTCACCTCCAAGTACTGGGCAGTGCAGCTGAGCTGAATTATTGGCTGTAGGAGACAATGGACTGCTGGCTGTGGTGGGCAAGGTTGCTCCTAAGGGAAGGGCTACCAAGAGTTATTCCCTGGAATAACCCTTGGAACTGGAAGCTCTGTTTAAAGACAAGATCAACTTTTAATTAATAATCTGATGGAAGTCTAAGTTTGGCTTTATTTGGGAATCTGGCCTCGCAAAGATGTACATTACTTTTTGAGATTTATGTTGTGTTTAGAGGCTTTTTGGGTCTTGTAGTCATTAGTACTCATGGCATTGCTGTTTCTTTGGTTTGACTTGTGTTCCATAGGAATTGGAGTTGGGCATCGGCTTCTTGCTCCTCTATAATGTATTTCTGTGTCAGGATAGCAAACCCACTGAATAAAGCTTATACATTTCTGCCTGGTAAATATTTCTGGCTTCTCTGGGATGTGAGGACTTAGTGAATGAACAAATATGACTCTTGATGAGGAAGTGTAGTTTATGCCTGTGATGCAGTTTCATCTCTGAGGGCTGTTAACCAGGTGTGCTTGTTACTTGTGTCCCTCGCAGAGTCCTATTTTTAGTGCATACTAGAAGGCATTCACTGAAAGGCAATTAAGCTGATTTTTATTTTTAGGTTTTGCAATTCCTTATGTCCTTGGTATTCAAAACATAAATATGTTTTGAAGAACTCCTCTATTACCCTGCAAAATGTAGGTGGACCTTCAGGAACAGCTACACTTACAGTGTAGCTTTCTCCAGGAAGATGCATGAAGCTGCTCCTTTATGTGTGTCAAAGCAAAGATTTAATTTTAGATCTGTATCAATTTTGGAATAAATTTTGGGTTATTTTTCAATATGCCTATTCCCTGAACAGGCTTGTTTTTAAAACTATTAAAATAAAATAGACTTTTCTTTTCCTGTTTTCAGAAAATCTGGAGAATGGACCAAATAAGTGTGAAAGGTGAGTAAGGGACTTCACAGTTTTCCAAAACTATTGTTGCTATTACAGTTTTCCTGATACCATGTAGCTATGTAAGATGTGTGTGTAAATATTTATTATTGCTTGAATCTAGTGCAGCTATCAGAAAGGGACCCAGCAAAGATGAGACGTACTGGAAGGAGATCAACGCAGCTATGGCCCTAACGAACCTTGCGCAGGGGAAGGATAAACTGCAGGGAACTACCAGCTGCATCATTCAGAAATCATCACATATATCAGAAGTAAAGACTGTTAAAGTGCCATTAGTTCAGCAGTTTTAAGGGATGGGTCCTCTTTCTTTTTCACGTCAAACAGATGTTTTCCTCACAGGATTTGTTTTCAGCAAAATCCAATTCACACAGGAGGAAAATGTGGAAAATAGGTCCCCTTTTACAGAATGGTCAGTTAAAAAAATTAAGGTCCCTTCTGACTCAGATGTTTTCATTGTATTAAATGAAATGTTCAACTGCTTCTATAAAAGGCATGTAAATTTTAAAAACCCTGTTTTTATCAAAACATTAACTTATTTTATGTTAATCGAAGTGCGCATAAGATGTTTGCATTGCTATTACAGTAAGTGCCTTGCTTTGAAAAAATAAGCTATAACGTGGGCATAGTACAACAGTGTTATGCCTCAAAATGACAATGCCATAATGCTTAAACTTTGTATATTATTCCAAGTGGGCTTAAGCAGCCGAGGGCTAAACACAATACTGCTGAAGGCCCTGGAGAGTTGTGCTTATTTGACTTGTACAAATTGATGAGTCTTAATGAAATTGTTACATCATTCTCACTCTTTTTTTTTTAATCAACAGTGTTATAAAAATTGTACAGTATGTTTTGTCAAAGTGACGATAAGGTTGTTATGCATGTTTCTTACCTGTATATGCAGTATATTAAAATACCAAAATCATTCCTTTGAAAAGTGCAATACTCTAGAACACACAAATTTAGGAAATAAGTTAATTGTTCAGATTATTTTGAACTTATACATATGCTGTGTTGCTCATTAAAGATTTCTAGTTGAGAAGGTTTTAGTCAGACTAGTTGTAAATTCAAGTTGAATTTCTATAATTTTAAAGCTTTACTAGTGACTTACTGAAGTTTTGATAGAAGTAAAATTGGTTTCTTCTTGTACAAAACTAAAACTATAGTGCCATTCAGAAATGTTTCCATGGTGGAACTTATTACTTTAATGTGGTTTAAACATTTTTATTTTGTATGTACTGCATAAATGAGGACAGTTGATTGACATTTCACATTTCAGTAAGAAAAGCCTATAATAGTCCAAATCAAAGTCCAAACAAGAATCACAAAAGGAACTGAAACATTGAAAAATCTCAGCATTTAAGGCAGGAGGCTTTTAAGAAGATACTAAACCATGTATTAAATGTCATGTCTCTAAAATTGACTGCTATTGAGTGTAATAACTATCATAAAACTGGGTTTATTTTTAAATTTTTTCTGGAGGTGTACAAGTTTTTCTTAAGTCATATAACAATAGTCTAATGAGGTTTACAGTGCTTGAATAAACAGTGGCAAAGCCAAAACCAATTTATACAGAATCTGTTATGGGAAACTGGAAAAGAGATGATTGTTGGTAGGATTTGGATTTTTTCCTGTGGGTATCCTGTCAGGTTTTTTCCGACTTATCCCTTTCCTTTCTTCTCTTTCTGGTGAGCCATCAATGAACAAGACAAGACTTTAGTTCTGCTCCTGCTGAGTTTAATGGCAGAACTCCCGCATCAATGGAAGCAGGACTATGCTAATGATGTAACTAACTTGCAAATAGAGGCTGTTTCAGTTGCACTAAAGTAGTCAAGACACGTTGCAAATATCAGCCTTGGTGTGACTTCTTAGGAAACTTCTTGATGTAACATAACGTTGTTGGTTTTATTTAGTGTACAATGAAAATTATTTGATATGAAAATATTTTGTACATATATATTTTTACTTTGTTTTCTAAATTGCTGATTTGCATTGACTTAAAGTGCCAAGCAAGAAATGTATGTTGTGACTGTATGAACAGTTGAAGTATGTTTTACTGACTTGCATCATTATATGTCTAAGATTCCATGACATTAATTTTTAATACTTTACTGGATTTTGGCATAATAATGTGAGTTTATAACTAATAGCAGAGAGTTAATACTTCACTTTTGTTCATACTATTATAAGTTATTCTGGTATTAAATATTTTGTGACAATAAATTCATGGTTTTGACAAACTCTTCTGTTAGGAATATTCAGTGTTTTTGTCTTTATAAACAACAAAATTTGTCATGTAGAAAGGGTACTTTTGGGGACTCCTCTGAAGTAAAACTGGAGAAGGCAGGCCATTGTATAAACAACTTGTTAATGGTTCTCTTTTCCAATGATCAAAGCACAAGAATAATCTGTAAAACACATCAAGTGGGTTTTAAATTTAAGAAGTACTTGGCCTAATTTCTTGTTACTGTTTCCTTTAATTTATTTTTTTTTCTACTGCTGCTTTAGAGTTTTCTGAAAACAAAAATTCTGATGAATTATGTTTGTGTCTTTTTTAAATAACAAAAGTCATGATCAGTGCTGAGCCAACAGCTAATGAAAACTCAGTAATTATTTATGATATTGGAAAAACAAACATTATTACTATTGCTCTTCTTTGTTTCAACATATGTAACCATTTTAGTAAAATAAATAACTGCAAACAACCTCTTGCTGGTTTGAATTAAATATTCATTTATCTGTCCTTAGGCATTTGCATTTCTGGTTTCCTGTAATAGTCAGAGTTTCCCTGTACTGGGATACAAGCCTGTGATAGGCAAGGACAAAGCAGCAAAGTTATTCTGATCAATACACCTTGTGGTACGTGGTTGTGTGAAGTAGTTTAGCTCATACCCGATGAAAATGACTGCAGCAAGGTTTGAGTAATGACTGCTAATGACAATATGGCATGATGCTGATAAATCCTCCACATTGGAGGAGTACAGGGGGAAGCCATAGCTACTCACTGCCCTGAGTCCCTGGAGAAGGTCTATCAGTTGGGAAAAACTTAGGTCATTTAGGTTTTTTGGGAGCACAGGCTACATTTGCCTACATTGCCCTCTGTGGATGTTCGGCTGTGGAACCTTGGTGGAGAAGGAGATGAAGTCAGCCCATGCAGAAGCTCAGTGCTCATAGCAGAGAGCCCAGTGCAAGTGATCTCTTAACTTTTGTGCCTTGGCAAAGCTGCTCCACTTGCACGGGAGGAGTGACAGCTCAGATTTGGTGGGCAATCGTCACTTTCAGGTTTTATGTCCTGCTGATCTGTGATAAACGTGTACTGCTGCAATACCTCTGGCCACCCACCATGTCAGTGGAGATCTGGATATTCAGCTGATACGTGAGTTCCTGAGGGGGTATGTACAGCCTGACTTTTGCTGTTGGGAATGTGTAAAAACACCCACATCTTAATGATGCTGAGCTACTTGGCACCTACTTTATACCTGAGTCTGACATGAAGACACCAACTCAATCTGCTCCCACCTACTCTGTCACACCATTTGCCAGAGCTGAGCAGTCCAAACTCTTATAAAGCACTGAGTAAGGGGAGCTCCAATTTTCAATTCAGTAGTTAGAATATCTATTGGGCTCAGGATTGCAGACTGCTCTCCTAGCACCACACAGCTGCTGCAACCACTGAGCTGTAGTTCTCACTTTGTAGCCTCATATCCTCCACTGGTGACCTAATGCATAGATACATATGCCAGGTGAAGTATTCCACCAGAGAGAATGAGAGCAAGTCCCAGGACAGCACATAGACCATTTTGAGGATGTTTGATAACTCTGGCTTACGTTTTAATTTGGAGTTTGACAAAGGACGGCAGCTAGACTTGGATACCCACACACAAGTGCATGAAGTGGCCACTGTACTATGAGCTAGAAGGAGAAGATGGGGGAGGAGGCTGATAACATGTCTGTACTGTGAAAGGAAGAATGAATTTAGCTTTGGCTATGGGAAACCCTATGCAGGCTTTAACGCGATTCTTCATTATTTCTTTACTCAGATTTTCATTATATTCCCTGGCTTTGATGAATTATGTTTTTTATCTACCTAAATTATCCATCAGTGGAGATCAACAACACCAAATGTGAGCTACTGTTACAGGAAGCAGCTTTGGTTATAAAAATAATCATGAGCTTTTGGAATTTGTTGTACTTTTAATGCTCAGAAAGTCCTTCTTTTTACCATGTGTGTCATCCCCAGAAATAGGAGACAGTTTAGGAATTGTTCTGCATTAGTCAAAAGGGGCCCTGCACCAGGGAAAGGCCTTGGTGGCAGTTTTAGGGGGTGCTCTGAAATGCCAGGGAACTGCCTTCTCTCCCTGATTCACCACAGTGAGTGGTGAATGAGGAATCACTGGCATGAGGAATCACTCAGGGCCAGTCAGGGAGCATGCCAGTGGGGCATAATTCACCCTGCCTACTAAGGCACTGCCAAATAGTGGGACTGCAGCCACCAAGCTCGGATCCTCCTTCAGGAATCTTTCCAGAGGATTTCAGCTTCCATCATACCTCTGTATCTTTCAGTCTTGTGGAACTCCTGGGCCATATTCCTCACATGGCTTCTAGGGGCTGGAGGAGATGGCTTTATCTGCTGGTGATTCCCCTGTGTGGGGTTGAAGATGAGTGTTTAGTCATCCACCTTTCCAAAGCTGCAGAAAATTCTATAAATTGAGCTCCACCAGGGCTATACAAGTCTTATGCATAATTTCTTCATTTGGAAGAATGCTGAGGACTTCAGATTAGCCCTGGCAGAGCCATGATCCCGGTACTGCAAGGAGAGAAAAACAGAACAGCAAAGCTTGCCGCTGCTCTGGAATTGCCTCAGATGTCCTCTTGCTGTGTGGCAAAGGGAAGGGTGCAGCTGATTCTATCATATTTGACTTTCACAGAATCACAGAATCATGGAATAAGCTAAGTTGGAAGGGACCCACAAGGATTGAGTCCAGATCCCATCCCTGAACAGCACCATTCTCAAGAATCACACTATGTGCCCAAAAGCATTGTCTTTTTTTTTTTTTTTTTTCAATACCTCCCAGAATATTCTCCATAATTTTATCAGGCACTAAAGTGAGACTGACAGGCCTGTAGTTTCTGGGGTCCTCCTTCTTGCTCTTCTTGAAAACGGGGACAATGCTTGCCAGCTTCCAATCAGCTGGGACCTCTCCAGATTCCCAGGACTGCTCAAAAACCATCAAGAGAGCTTCTGCAATGACACCAGCCAGCTCTTTGAGGATTCTTGAATGATTCCCATCAAATCCCATTTGTAGGGATCCAGCTGGGGAGGAAAATCCTGTACAGTTTCGAGGTTGAATGGAAACTGATCATTCTTGCAATCAGAGTACTCCAGCTCAGGGCACTGAGACCCCCTTGGTCCGTTGTCCATGTTGAAGATAGAGGCAAAGAATGCATGAAACACCTCTGCCGTATCCATGTCCCTCCCTCTTTGTGAGGTGAACCTCTTAATCCTGTAATAGTCCAAAGTTGGTTTTGCACTTCCTATAATACATTCTTATAATACATTTGCAAAAAAGAAAATACATTCTTATAATATATAATACATAATATAATAAAACATAATAAAAATATATATAATATAATATAATATAATATAATATAATATAATATAATATAATATAATAAAAATATAATACATTCCTATAATACATTTGCAAAAAAACCCTTTTTCATGTCCCCCACATTTCTGGCCAAATTCAATTATTTTCTCACACAAATGAACCTTTCTTGCTGTGAAACCTCATGTTCTGCTATGAAACCTTTAACACAAGTGTGCTTCCATTCAGTCCTTGGTGTGACCACATTTTCTTAAACCTGAGTCTGGTACTTGCAGGAAAATAGAGCCTGGCCTTGGCAGACTTAAGAATACCAGATCCTCTCCAGGGTTCCACTACAGCTCTGAAGTCCAGTTGGCACCAATTCGGTGGTCAACTTTAAGCATGACAATCCCCTGTTCTCATTCCTGTGCTACTATGAACGATCTGTGAGACTCTTGGAAAATTAGACAGAACCTCAAAGGGTTTCAGGCTCCTAACCTAACAAATCGAAACACTTCTGAAGGTCTGAGGGCCAAGGCATGTTTCCATGGCCAAATACAGGCAGTTGCATGCCTAGTCTGAGCCAGCTGGACAGAAACTTGGGTAACCAAGTTTGGCATCAAGCCTGAGCTGCTTTACCAAGATCCCCCAAAGAGCATGAGCTGGACTTAGTATGCAGTGAATATGTCTGTGCAGCTTTGGAGTCGTTGATTGTTCTATGTCTTATTCATATTGGCCACAAATTTCTCTGTGCTTTGGTGCAGTATTTCAAAGAAGACAATAATAAAGCTTTGTTTGGCTGAGCCGATATTTGTAGGAGGACATTAGTAGTTGGAAGCTGCTCTGGTGACATCCCTGCCCAGCCTAGTTAGGTAGGGCAGGAAAGAAAGCTGAAGCATGATGCAAAGGGCTAAATTGCCTGAGAGCACTGCACTGACACACTGCAAGGGAGGCTACAGGAATCCAGCCTCGATGCCAGTTCATGTTTTACAAGCTGATTTGCAAGTGCCTGGGTGTGCTTGATTCTCATTAGCAGCAGAATTGAGACCCAAACCCACAGCTTTCACAGTGCTGGGTTGCTGAGCCAGTGTTTAGGTTTGGGCCCCATCTTGAAACTCCTCTTGTTTAACAAGAAGGGAGGCAGTTGGCTAACATACAAGTACCTTGAGGGGGGAAAAAAATGAAGAGAAAAAAAAAAGAAGTGGAAAAGAGACATGAATGCCTAATGCAACAGAAAAAAAAAAACTCCAAACCTCCTTAATGTTGCTGTTATGTCAGCTTGGGTTATTGGCAGTGGAAGTGGTTATTGGCAGCGGAAGTTAGACCTGGCTCAAGGCTAATATAACTTGTGCACCTGACGTTTTAAAAGGAGCTGAGATCTGGTTTCTTTATGGATGGACTTTTTTCATTCTTGGTATTGGTCCTTTCTCCAGATTTCCTTAACTTTTCTTTCAGCCTGCTTTGGACTTAATTTTCCTTCTATCTTTCCTCCTGCCTGAAGTCTCCTGTTTCATGCAGACAGCAATGGGATCCTTCACGCCAAAGCTCATTCTTCTGGCTTTGCAGTTTCCAGGGCCATATAGGCAAACGATGTAGGATACAACAAGCTGGTGCTCAATGACAAAGTTTGGTATCTCCCTTCTCACAGTCCAGGGCCAATGAACATATGAAGCCTCAGGCGTGTGCAATAGAGGCTCTTCAACCAACAAGCTCACCATCTATCACTTCACTCCTAACTACTACTGCTTTTGGCTATCTTAAATCCCAAAAGGACTGTCAATTTAACCATAACTACCTAAGAACTGCCAAGTCTCATTTTATGAGCTGCTTTTGAGAGTTTAGCTATTTAAGGCTGATTTTAAACAATTTTTATTGGTACTTCGTGGCATGTGCCTGATTTACAGTGCTGTAAATAACCACAAATTAGGGACATTTCTTTCTTTACAGTAAAGGCACATTATCATGAGCATAAGAAAGATAGTTTGTTGGTAAAGAACTGGAGTGTAGGCCCTTTTCTGCTGCAGGCTCCCTGTGTGAGTCCAGGTAAGCCTTATCCTGAGTTTGGTCCATGCAGACAAGCTGACTCTTCCCTGGGGATGTTCTAAACACCAGGGAATGCCTTGAGATGTCCCTCACTGCTGTGGTAGGAGACAGCAATGCTGTTTTGTAAGCAGCACACCCAGTTTGATGCACTTTAGGAATTGTGGCTTTTGGATGTTAAGTGTAATTTAAAATTTCATCTCAGTCACGTCCCAGGGCAGGCATCACCTTCTGCAGCACTTCCATCTCTTCACTGACTGCAGCAGGAGACTGAGCTACTGAGACCAGATGTCCAAATCTGACACAGCTAAAGCTGGGGAAGACAAATCACACTCTCAAGAAACAAGACATTAGGATCCACAGCACAAAGACTGTTATTGGGCCCAGGCCACCACTACTGATCTTCCTTTGCAATATCAACTGAGGAGCACACTGAAGAATATGGATAACCTCATCCTAGGAAGTGTGAAATGTGTCTTTAAGAAAGAATTCTTGCTGCCCAGGTATTCATGGACGTACAAGTTCAGGTGTAAGATAAGATGTTTCATTTAGGACTGTCCCTGTGACTTGGGAATGTTCAGCAGAGCAGTCTGATTTTCCTCATATTAACTGGCACAGGGAGGAGAATCTTCACTCTAAAGGGTTTAAAGCTCTGTTTTTGCACCTTTTAAAGAATTCTTCTCCCAGGTCTGAGAACTGGAGAATGTGCTCATAAGAATCAGAAGAAATAGAGAAGTCAGGCAGCACAAGATAACACTGCTGTCATTTTGGGAAAGGACACAGACACCACACTGGGGTCTTCAGTGCCATCACTGCACTGCACAAATGGGCTCCTTTTCAACAGTAAATTCCCTATTCATGTTTGTTTCCTTCACATACAGAGAAAAAATTTTATTCATAGGGAAGAGTGAGAGTGTATAACTGAAGTACATGGCTAAATGCTTTGGGCAGCACTTAAAATGTTAATCTTAACTTTGGGAATCTTGTGAAATGGCCACAAAATATGTGGCCGGATTTTAAACTGTTCCAAGTACTCAGTGGCAGCCAGTGTAGTCATGAAAAATGGTCAGCAGCATTTCAGCTAAATCTTTGTGAATTAAATGCCAGGTCAGCAAATTGGAAACATTTTGTGGAACAGGGAAACTGTGTTTAATTTCTTTGGATTTCTTTTAAGAAAGCTTAGAGATGATCAATCCCCAATTTATGTATTTTTTTAATGAGTAAGTCTAGTTTTTCAGATTTACTTTTGTTGTCTTGAGATGTAAGATAATTATAGTAAAAAGGATTGAAATTAACACCAAAATAGAAATAATTGAAATTTACAAAAATTTTGAGGTTTCCAAATGATGTTTACTGACTTTTAAAAAATGTTCTTTTGGCTCTTTCTCTTAATTTTTTTTTATGTATTTACACTTTCTAACCATTTTAAAACAAGAACAACAACAAAGTTTTACCATCTCAAAAATATCTACAGGCAGGGAAAATACATTCTCCATAGTTGCACTGAAGAACCTTTAATGCTCATCGTCTTGAAAACAAGACATTTTGCATGGTGACCTGTGGATATAAAAGTCTGTATCTCAGTACTTCGTTTGAGAGTACTGGTTTTTATGCTGAATCGTTTCAGCCAGGACAATGTTGCTTTTGCTGTAGGTCACCTTTGTATCAGTGTCCCGTTGCTTTCAAAAAATAGGGTTTAAGAGAAACTATGAGGTTTTTTCTGCTGTCTGGGTTACTGAAAGGAATTTGAATTCAGATGGAAAATTAAGATAGTGAGCATAGCATTTGCTAGTTATCCTCAGCCTTGGAGAGCAGACACCCACTACAGTAATGGACAAATCTATGTGGTGTTCATTCATGCATGTTGATTACAAAAAATAGAGTGAGCAAGAGTAAGCAAGGGGGTCAGATTGAAGAAGGCATCTCCATCACTTAAAAAGAGACTGCAACAGCAATAATAAATATATTGCTCAGTGAGAAGTGTAATGGCAACCAGAAAACTGAGAGTGCTCCAAGTTTTGCACCAATCTTTTACTGGCAATGAAACCACATGCAAAAAAAAAAAAAAAAAGAGGAAAAAGCTGAGCAAACAGCCAAGAGTGTTTCACTATGCTTCAAGATGTAGAACAAAGTAAATCTTAGTAATTTCCAGTCTTTTAAACCTTGACTACAGTCCTGAAGCTGATGTCTGCTAAGCAGGGTGTCTGTAGGTGGGCAGCAGAAATGTCTTCTCAAGAGCAGCCTGCCCAGACTGGTGTAACCCCATCAGGCCATGCCCAGTGCCAAATTGGAAGAGACTGGGCTGGAAAGTCTGGTGCTTTTGTCACTTTAACGTATGTGCTCTTTCACCTTTTTATTTAAAAGCCTTTCCTTTATGGACTGAGTTCCTGGAAAATCACATCTCTCTTACTGCTATCTCAAAGGCTACTTGCAACAAGTGTTTACTGTGAAAACAACAATGTAGGCATTGCTGTATAATCCAGTCAATGTCAAATATCTTCTAAGATGCATCAATCAGATTCCCCTGCCGGAACAAAAATACAAGAAGGTTGCAATCTTTTTGAGATTTCCTCATGGGTAGCTGGGCTGGGAACTATATACATAATATATAAAATGAAATATTCCCCGTATCTGTTTCACAAGGACCTGTACCAGCATGAGTGGAGGATTTGGTATTACCTGAATTTACAACTTGAAATTAAATACAGGCATGTGGAAATATTATTATGTAAACAAATACTAAGCTGCTTCTTGCTGCATTCCCTCCACAGCAACAAAATAGCAGCATGGAAACCAAAGGCCAAGTGTAATTTCTTAGCTTGTTCTGTGAGAATGAAAAGAAAACCTGTCCCATGTAGAAGGAGAAGTCATTACTTTTTCATCTGGGAACTCTTAAATGTCACAGACCTTGGGCTGCACTCTGCTTTCATCAAAACCAATGGAGCTTTGATACTGGTTTCCACTTGAGCATGAAAGATCCCAGAGACTCAATTTTTCACCTTTTACTGAGAATCCTGGCAATGTACGCTGATGTCTTGCTTTCAGTAGTTTGTTCTGATGGCTCCTGTTGCTCGAATAGGAAGTAAATTTCAGAGAAACTGTAGCTCAGAGACATCACAGCTCTGTGCTGCTGATTCAGCACTGCTATAGCCTGAGGCACTGCTGCACCAACCCAGAAGAAGGGCAAAGTGTTCTAAGATGCAACCAAGTTACCTTCATGTGTCTTTTACCCACTTCTGCAGGCCCGGTAGATCAACCAGGAAACCACCAAAACAAACACTTGAGGCTTACCAGTGCCCTGATCCTGGCCACACCTTCTTCACAATAGCGGGGCAGTAAGAGGCACTTGATCCTATAGGGCAGGATAGGCAGCCCCATTTCTGGCTATTTGCACTGTACAGGGGTGTCAACTGATCCACCAAAACATGAGCTGGGCAGCTAGATGTGCTGCCCAGCCGTGTAAAGGAAAAATTGTGGAATTCCAGACAATTTACTGTCATCTCAGGGATCTGCAAGACCAGCCAGTCAAGCTGTGCACAAGGCAGGGAGGTACTGAAAGTAATGGTCAGCATGAGCTTCTTATAAACATCACATAAAACAATTTGATTTCCTGCTGTGACAGTAGAGCAAACTGCATGTATGGAAGATACGCAGTAGATCAGACAGCTACTGGCACTGTAGTTAGACTTCTAGCAACCTCTCATATGACATTCTTATAAATAATCAGCGGAAATATCATGGAGCTGAAATTACCATTCAGAGTGTATAAAACAAATAGAAAACTCAGGGAAGTTATTCGTGACTCATTGTCAAAGTGAAAGTATCCGTCAAGGACTTCCATTGGGGTCTGTCTTTGGCAGTTTGTGTTCAGTATTTTCATCAATAGCTTGTCTAAAGGAATAAAGGAAAGGTTCCCCAGACATACAATATGTGCTGTTAGCTTTATAAAACCAGTTCCTAGGGGGCATACAGCCGGGAAAAGTTGCCTGGCTGCTGCTGCTGGGGCATGCTACCCCTGCCTCTACTGCTCCTCACGATGGTCTGGAGCAGAAAAAAATGGAACTCTTGCAATGCAGAATCCTGATACATTTTTTGTTGTCAGCTTGGTTCACCTTGCAAGTATATCAGAGGCCAGGATTAGAATTCTAAATTACCTCAATACATTGGAGAAATGGCCTGAAAAATAACAGAATTCACCAACTGTATTGCAAGGACCTGTGAACAAAAGTGATGAATTGCACAGAGCATGGTGAGGTAGTATCCTGTTTTCCTTAAACCATGACAAGATTTCTGTAGAAGATGAAGGCTGATCACAAGGTGAAGATGATTGAAAACTATTCTGTTATTGTGAAAAAAGAAATGCCACACTGAGTTGCATATGTAGGTGTTGGACTATATGAAGTGTCAGTGAATGTCTTCTGCTCTGTTGGGGCTGCACCTATAAGAGATAAGTACCAACTGGAGCACCCAGTCACCATACTAGGAGTGAACATGTTCTGAAAGGGAAGCCAAATTGATCTGGTGTTATTAAGTGTAGAGAAGATTATGAACTTCAGGTATATGTGGTCAGCAGAGACACAAAGAGAATCATCCCTTCTTTGCACAGCAGTACACTTGAGCAATAAAGGGTTTGAATTGCAGCAAAGGAGACGGTAGGTGAATTCCTGAGTAGGACATGCCAGCTGAAGGGGGATCAGATAGGGAAGCACTGGAATACATATTCTATGTGGGTAGCAGACTTTCTATCAATGAAGCTTTTTAAAAGAACAAGTTAGAGACATATTAATCAGGAATTAAATAGGTATCATTGATGGTAGTTTGAGACAGAATGGCTTCTCGAGGTCACCTCTCCAACCTGATTTTCCATTTCAGCAATCTGCCTTATAAACATAGCATAGGCTGTTGCTCAATAGAGGGTTAAAAGAGTGAATAGCAGCTGGTTTATTCCTCTGTTTTTGTGAGGTGTGTTTACATTCCAGGCGTAAGAGTGGAGGGTAAGGACAGCAAGTTCTGATCCCACCAGCCAGCCAGCAGAGGAGACTGGGCAGCCATCCATCGGAGGCTGTTTAATTTTCACAGCCTTTCAGAATCTAACATAAGGGACAAAGGTGGCTCCCAGATGGAAGACAGCAGACCTGAAAAACATGAAAGTTGACAGAGAGGGATGTACATTTAACATGTAAGTTCAAATTGCCAGAAGAAAGCAAGGAAATTTCCAACTAGGTGCAATGGAACAGCTCCTGAAGGATCTGTAAGTGCTTTTGGCTTCCATAGAAAATACTTGGGCAGAAACCCTCCAGAAGGTATGTTTGTTTTGAGCAGACCCTGGAGTTCCTGCACAGAGCTCTCTGAAGGCTGTGTTGCAGGATTAGCCCATGTTCTCTCTACTCAATGTCATGGGAGACTGAATGTTTTCACTGTTTTCTGGAGCCTGACACAGGCAGACAGACCACAAAGAAAAACACGGGAACAGATCCTATAAGCCGCTTCAAATAACACTTGCTCTAGAGCATCTGGTGAATGCTGAGAAGTTCTAGTCTCAAAAAAGATGCCAACAGGGAAGAAATTATTTCCCAGTTTGCCTCAATCTTCAAAAGGGGTTGCTGAACATGTTAACCAACATGCTTTTGGACAGGCTGTTTTGTGGTCACTGCTGCTAATGAACAGGAAAACAAATGCCTGCAGTCCGAGCAGGGATTCACACTCAGCACCACAAAGCCAAGGAAATTGCTGCCAGAGAATCCCCGGAGCTGCTTGGTGAGTGCACACAGGCTGGCAGGATGTGTGAAAAAACAGCAGGAATGTTCCTTATGTGACAAGATGGATCATTGAGAAGGAAGACTGCTTGGAATGTAAAGATTTGGTATATTGACTCAAGGAGACACTGAATGCATTCCTAGGGTACGAGCAGCTCACTTCAGAAAGAAGCTAGATGACAGAGAAATGGGGGGGGGGGGGGGGGGGGGGTAGGAAGGGTAGGAGTAGGAGACAAAACACAGTCAAGCTATATACAAAGAAGAATGAGCCAGAAGTAGAAAGGGGAAAAGTAAATCAGAAGTTAAGAGTCTTGCATACATTCATTATGATATGGTTTTTTTTTTTTTTTTTTTGCAAGCACCAGCAATTCCATTAGCCAAAGAGATACACAGTCACTTTTGATACAAGAGAGACAAGAATTTTATTACCATTGTATCAAATCCAGTGAATACAGAAAATTCAATCCCCTTTCTCTGCCAGCTACATGATTCACAAGGTGTTCACTAAAAAGACTGACAGTCCCACTGTTTGTCTGTGCCGAATAAGCTATTCTGGATGCAAAGAACTCACATATATGGACAGAAATGTTCAGAAGGATGATGAAACCTGAAACGGATCCAAGTACAGCATAATAGAAACAGGCTTTGGCTCTCAAGGTAGGAAAGAATATCAGAGATACTGCTAATGGGAACTGGTTATTAAACAAAACTACTGATCACTGGAGGATGGAAACCAGTCAAATGTCCTAAATCTGAAAGACCTGACCAACATAATAAATTACCTGTTAGCGACAGAACATGAATTCCTCCCTCCACCTTCACCTGGTGCCAGGGACTAAAGAGACCCTGATTGTCACTTGCCAATATTTCAGTAAGAATGCGAGTCTAGTTTTTTTTTTCAGAGCAACATCTCTTTTCTTATATTACGATTCTGCTCCTTTAACGAGAGTTGCAAGACTTGTGAAAACATACTTACTTAAGGAAATGGCATAAATGTCTCATGAGATCCTTGCAGGAGCAACACATAATACTGATACTGTTGCCTGTCTCTTGACAGTAACTTTTTATCAAATGACTTTTGAGAGGTCTGCTTGGAGAATATAGTATTAACTCCATAGTCTGAATAAAGGAGTGTGAAACATTAAGAATTAGAACATGTCTTTTCAGAAATTACAGTTTGATTGTGTGTAAAGGCAGTATTTTTTCTCTATTTCTTCAAATTGCCAGACCAGGTATTTTTCAAACTGCCAGCAAAAGCAACACAGCAGTAAACATTCCAGTTCCAAACAATAATTATTATTAACAATTTAATTATTTTCTTTGAACTGAATTAAAATGCAAACTTCATTCCTCATTCCTTTAGGTTGGAGTTAACTCTGCCCTTTAGACTAAGGGAAAATGTGAAGTCCTAAACCATCATCATAGCTTTGTCTGCAACTTTTCTCCCTCCCTCCTTGTACTTCCCAATACACCTTTACCACCTAGGAGAGGAAGTTTTTCAGGGATGAGTTGACTTTTACAGGCCCTGGCTCAGTAGGGCACAGGACTAAGCTATGGCTTCTTTTTCACAATGTTTACTACTAAAGAAGAAGCCGCTATTCAATAAGAATAATCTTGAACAAGAATAAGCTTGTAGGGTTTGAGCACATTTTGATCTCGATTGATGAAGGCACTGGCTGTGCCACCCATTTCCATTGAGTTGAATCTGTATTTTGTCATGCTGGGGGGAGCCAACACTTCTAAGGCAAAAAGCTATGAACTGGATACTGTAACTGCTGGATAAGTTGATTTGCATTTTGAGTGCTGCTATTTGTGAAGACAAAAAGATGGTGCTTTTGAGATAACACTGGAACTGCAGAGAGGGCCTGAGAACATAAAACCCAGTTGTAAATGGAGCCTTGAAACATGAATCCAAACCCACAGCCAGCATTCACAATCCTGCTGAGACAGGCTTTTTATTTACTTTTCCATGCCATTGAGAGCAACAATTCATTTACTCCTTATATATAAATACATACACACACGACACCAAGTAATATCCTGCTGATCTGAAATGCTCCCCTGGCCTCACACCCTCCCCACTGGCGATCCCCCTCCCAGCCAGTTCTCTTCCGCTCTGCAGCAGAGCAGCCCTGGGGTATGTAACTGAGAAACCTCTGCTTCAGAAAAGGGAGAAAGCTTCATGAATCACCAAACAACACTTCTCAGGTGGGAAAAACACATTCTTTGTTCCTCTGTGTGGAATTAGAAAAATATGTATAGAAGTAAAGCCCTGAAAACCCCAAGAGAGAAATTGTGCATTTTCTCATTCCTTTTTTTTTTTTTTTTTTTTTTTTGGTGGGGGGGGTTGTTGAGCTTCCGAATTTTGGGGTGGTTTAATTAAAGTCTTAAAATTCTTTAACACTAACATTCATATTTTTCCCCTGGACGTGCAGAGTTTCTGTCCTCCTCTTTTTCTAGTGTCACTTTTACTCTGCAATAAAACAATTGAATCACATGCTGGTACATAAATATTGGCAGATTTTTAGGTTTGCTGCTTTTTTCACTCAGCCTATTGGGCAAACAGCCTAGAAAGGCTAAGTTATTTGCCAGAGTTTGAATTTCTGGCAAATAGCGCAGATCCAGTACAAATCTCAAATCATATTTTAGGAATGCTGTGCTTCTACCGCACCTTTCCAACTCTTCTCTCTGTGCTCTAATGACTATTATGGGGAAATGCGTTCCAGAAATGTGAAAATCAATGTAGTGGGAAATGTACCAAAACCACCTTTCCACTTATACAATCTCAGTTGTCCAAGAAACACAATTAATTAGTGTTATTGAGCTGTTTAGCTCCCCAATAAAAGCTTTTTTGAGTGATTATATGAAGAACCATTGGTACTGGAGACTTCATGCTGAAGTAATTAATGGAAGTTGATTATATTCTGACAAGTTAAACACAGGTTTGTTTGATATTACACACACATGGAAAACACATGCTCTATTGAGCTCAGTACCTAGGAGTTTAGATTAATGGTGTTGATGAATTATGTGGAGATTATATACTTTGCAGACACATAATGGACCTGATTTTGAAAAGCAGGCTCTCATTTTGCTCCTGCAATTTTGAGGGTGTGAATAATTGCAGGTGATTTTCTAGCAGCTAGACATCTCGCTGCCTGGTGGAATTCCTTTGGGCAGAGGTCATGCCTGGTTTTGTGCAAGGTACCGGGAGGCACGGGGACAGTGAGGAACAAACCTACACTGGTGCTGCACACTGGAACCACAGCGATCAGCAAGGACAACTCCTTCATGTACAGCCGTGGTAGCTCAGTTGGAGCTTTCAAGAAATGTGCTCTCTGTCTAAGTTCAGGGGCATGTGGTGAACTTGAGGCTCAGCCCCAAGAAGGGAAGAAGGAAGCTGTCACTGTGCTTTCTCCTGCTGCCAGGCAGATGTTGGATGCAGACCTGACACTTAGCCCCAAGACCAGCTGCTGAAACTGTCTCCATGGGACATTACTTAGGTTCAGCCTAATATCTCAGCCTACCGTGTAGCATCTTTCTCTTGAGACTGTCTAAAGGCAACTGAATGTCATTGGGATGAGGACAGAGGTAGTAAGGAATGCTAATGTTTAAGGCCTGCAGGGGATAGTCAGGAAGTAGAAGGCCAGGTTCAAATGAATGGCTTGATTCAGGCAGGAAATGAACTCAGGTTTTGGTTTGGTTGTGCTAGTCGGCCATGTAGAGCAGCCAGCATAGAACACTCAGCCCAGATCTGATGCCTTCCCATGTTGTTTACCCACAGGAAAACAGTTTTACAGGGCATTTACTGAGTGCTTGGATCACCAACCAAGCATGCTCCATCAGGATTTTCCTAGCAACCTGCCCAGAAGAAGCTAGTACTACAACTATCCCAAACCCAAGTTATGAAGGCAGGCTGGAAACTGCAGATAGCAGTCTGGCTTTCACAGCACTCCTGGGAATGGCTTCTGGCTCCATGCGGCAGCTCAAGGATGGATGAGCATCTCCTTCTGAGAGCAGATCCTGATGAACCCTGAAGATGTGATTCAGTTTGAGACTTCAAATCTGCTTTCCATGTGAACCAGGCAGCTAAACTCCATTGACGTGACGGAGATCTCACCTAAATTTCCAGGGAAGGATGAAGAGAGATTCTGTCCCTCTAAAGCACAGTTCTCTTGCTAAACTGCCTACACCTCCCCTGTACCTCAGACACCTGTGGACACCTACTATCAGAAACCCCCAGTTAGGTGTCAGACACCAGGTGAAACCCTGCCCTTAGAGATGCATAAGAGGTAAAGCACAGCAGCAGGAGGCCATTTCCAGCACCTCTGTGATCACAGCTGTAAACTGGCTGCTCTGTCCAGACCTGTGCTGTCCCTTGGGTGGTACATGTCCATCCCCTGGTGGCAGCAAATCACCACCAAAACCGCCCAGCTCTATCCAACAAAGGAAAGAGCCCTCTGATCACTGCTGGCTGCAGAAGCATGGGTTATCAACACCCAGGGTAGGGCAAGAAGGAGCAGACAATCTTCCTCCTGGGACTAGCAAACTCTCCTCAAAATTTCAGTGTTCAGAGCTATAAAGTTATTTCATTTCAGGTCAGCTTGGCTGAGGAATGAGTTGAGACACATCATTCTCCATATTCAGTGGATCTCCCAGAGACCTTCTTTAGGTTAGAGCTTAAGGTATGTTGCACAGAGGGAGAAGGGGAAAGACATGCAGACCTATTTCAGCTTTGATCTTAAAGACATGAGGAACAAATGTGAGGCACCAGCATATGCCTACAGTGGTACAGTAAGTGGAAAGTTAAAGAGGGCAACACAGAAGAGTAAGTTTAGATTACATATTAAGAATAAATTCTTTACTGTGAGGGTAGTGAGGCACTGAACAGGTTGCCTAGGGAAGATGTGGATGCCCCGTCCCTGGAAGTGTTCAAGGTCAGGTTGGATGGAGCTGAGTAACCTGGTCTAGTGGAAGGTTCCCTGCCTATGGCAATGGGGTTGAAGACAGATGAACTTTAAGTCCTTTCCAACCCAAACCATCCTAAGATTCTATGATACCCTGGAAGGTGCAGCTGAGGTGGAAGAACTGAATCACAAGAGAGGCAAGGACAAGCTCCTCTGTCTTTGTCCCTCCACACAGAAGACCTAACATGGAAGCACTGGTGTGAATTCTTTATACAGCTTGTTTGACTGTGTAAATACCTAATCCTTTCCTAAGACACTGCTGCTTTGATCACTCACCTAGCTGATACCCTCTGAGAAAAACAGAATTAGAACTTAATTCTGCAATTATTTTCTGCCTCCGGGAAAGTGTAGTCATTGTTGGGAAAGGACTTTTAAGTCTCCCCCATGCTGACTGTCTGCTGGAGGCAGTGGATAATCACAGAAGCAAAACCCAATTCTTGCCGTGCTGGAGGACAGGAAGCAGTCCTTTCTGAGCAAGGAGAAAGACCTGGCTCCAGCCTCTGCTTCTTAATTAGCTGCTGCAGGTGGAGAGCTGTGCAAGTCCCTCACATTGCTTTTATAACTATCACATCTTTATGTGGCTGAACTGTTTTTTTCCACTGTAACTTGGACATTTTTGGAAAAGAAATATTTTGGGTCACATTATCAATTTTCCCCCTATGGAAAGCTTATGAAAATTAATCTATAAGCAAATTGATGTGAGGAAAAAAAGTTAGCAGAAATGTTTTCAAATGGACAACTTTCAAAGGACCTGAGCTCATTCCATTTGAATTACAAAGCCAGAGCTTTGATCCAGCCACTCTTTGGTTCCCTACCTCTCTTTCCCACCCATGCTTCTTTGCATCACACTTGAACAGGTCTCCATTGAGTACGTTTTAACTAATGATTGAATTTACCACTTCATAGATTGTTCTTGAGGCTGAATGCTCTATTTGCTGCCCACAGCAGGCACAAGAAGCCTCTGAGCTGCCTTTTGGATGGTGATGTGCTAATCTGTCTCAGACAAGTGGAGGAGGGTACTCCTTCTCCAAGACCTACACATCACTGTGACTTTCTGTTAATAGTCCCAAGACATTTCTCAGTTCTCAGCTAGGGCAGCAATTTGTCTGCAGACATCAAACTAACCACCCTAGACTAAGGCCACCATGAAGATACCTGACTGTGTACTAATCTCATGCCATTTTAATTAGTGCTAAAGCAAATTAGCAATACTGAACTAAATGGCTGTAATGTACATAAACACAAGCATACATAATCTACATAAACACAAGCCTTTTCTTTAAAGTGAGATGTCAATTGCGCAGGGAGATGAGCAATAAGATTGTCTTTAGAGGAGTCAAGGAGGCCTGTAAGAGCCACCATGACTTTGGGATAAATACAACAGACAAAAGCCTTCAAATGCAGAAAAAGTGAAGTGGCCTCCACACAGACACATGCATTCCTGCAAAATGATATAAAGAAATTACCTCTACTTACGGGTGTCTCATATCTCACTAGCTGTTGGTTTTGTGTGTTTGTGGAAAGAAGGCAGAGAAGATCAGAGAAGCCAAGGACTTGGCCTAAGCAAACATCAGGATTATGGCTCCAAGAACAGAGGCAGAGTGGGGGAGGAGACACTTTTTTTGGCTAAGCTGATTAAAAGGCAATTGTAACCTGAAGAAACCAGCTCCTAATTCCTCCTGTGTCACTTCACATTCCTTGTAGACAGAGGACCATAATAAAAGAAGTCTGAGTCTATCAGAACCTCCAGCTCTGCTGTCAATGTGTCTGTCAATGTTACCTGTATTTCCAGTGTGGTGCTGGAAAAGGACTGGGACAAGCCTCAGTACATTTGAACTCATTCAACTCCCCCAGGAAAAAGGTCTCCCTAGAGCCAGCAGCATGAGGCATGGTTAAAGCAGAAAATATCAAATGAAGAAGGAAGAATCATCAAGAAGTCTCTTAGTAATAGTGGAGAGACAGTTTGTAGATGGAGATGGAACTGCTTTTGAGGCAACATCTGCACATGCTGCACACAGTGTCTAGCTAGACTGGGAAGCCCCATAGTTGGAAGCAGAGACCTGTCTCCTGTGAACAAGGAGGATTTCCATGGAGCCAGGAGACTCAAAGGTGTCCTGACAACCCAAAATCTGCTAACAGACATGAGCAGCAGCAAGTGTGCTGAGAAAGCAATGAAAGGGGCAGAGGTCAGAGCAGACCTCACTCAGCCACCTGGCTGCACAAGTGGGTTAGCCAAATGTCCTCAGTAAAACTATTTTCTACTTCATTTGTAACTCTCAGAGGCCAATCAGGGAGAGGAGAGATTGTCCAGTTCAAATAATGCAAAACTTGATTTCTTTGAGAGAAAACTGCTTGACAGGCTTCTTGGCTCTGCTCAGCGTCTCACCCAAGCGAGTGGCCAGGAGGAGGAATAGGAGAAGTTTCCAGCAGGCAGCCTGTGCACGCCAGCCCTGTCCATGCTGCAGAGCAGCCCATGACACACAAGAGTGCTCCAAGTTTGCAGGAGCTGTTGAGATGTGATGCACAGGCAGCCATGAGACAAAAAGAGCCAGATCAGAAAATTAGCAACAAGGGGAAAGCTGAATCCTCTGGCCTGGCTGAGGACCAGACAAGACCTGTTCTTGGCATAATCTGGTGCAAACAAGGACTCCCAGGATAAATGGGCAGTGGAACAATTTATACAATTTATATTTAGCAGGACTTCAGCTTGCAGGGCCAGATCAGTGAAAGGAAATCAGATAGCCCAAGGGTTTGGGGAATTTGCCCCATCATTTGAGTTTTTCTCTGCAGCAGCCAGTCAGGAAAGGAAGCAGCTGCTCACAAGATAGACATTAATTATCATGAACCCCATAAGCACAGATGTCAAATGGAAAAGGTGACTCTAGTCTGGTCTGTGGCATTTTGGAACAATTAAAAATAGTGATAGATTTGGTTTGTAAAACAAGAGAAGTTGGCAATAATGCAAAAACTAAAGAAAGCAGTTAAGTGCTGGTACAGTGAAAAAGTTTGCTATAAAACGTCAGCTTGTTATAACAGGAGTCTGGGCCAGAACAAAACATCACAAGAGCCCAGTAAAAATCCTCTTTCCCAGTCTGAGGATTGCAAGGACACCACATTATGTCGTTGAATCCCAGAGGTACACAAATGAGGCCCAGGGTTTTTGTTTAGATCCTCACATTTGAAGAACAGAAGTAGGAGGCTGGTTACAAATCATCTGCTGGTATCTGTGAAATGCATGGAAAAAGTGGACATTGCCTCAAGGATAACCATTAATAGAGCAGACATGCTAAAAACAGCAAGGGGTAGACTGTCCAAAAGTGAGCCAACTAATTGGTCTCAAATGGAGACAGTGACAGAGAAATGTGCATTTGTCCAACAGTTGGGAAAATTGGGGTTGAAAATTTGACATCTGGAATTTCAGCTTTATTTCTGGATAATCAAGATAGTGGATGAGCTAATAAACAGTTTGGATTTCATTATGCCTAATAGCTATGTAAGTGCCAGGAAACCATGTCTTACAAAGCTTGCCTGTGAAAATTCTTTTAAAATATGGATCACAGGTGAGTAAAATGACATGTAGACAACTGTTTTGCACAGAGCAGGGAATGGCACCTTTATAAGTGACATGCCATGGGAGCTTTTCAGACAAAGAAATCACTTCCCAGAGGCTGAAATTGGTTTCAAGACTAGGATCTCAAAGGGATTTTAGCTGCTCAAGTGTTGGTATATGGGAAGCAGGAAACTGTTCCCCCTTGTGTGCTAGACATTTCTGATGATGAGCAAATAAAAGAGGAAAAAAGAGAGTAAGTGCCAGAAAGCACAATAAAGTAAACAGATGTAGCAAATATAAAGATGAAAACTAGCGGGGAAAGAAGAGTGGAGACAAATGCAGGGATCTTGGTGTTCAGTGCTGAGGATGCCCTGCAAACCTCTGCTGCTGAGGCTTCTGGAGTTGTCCTCCTTGTTGCCAAAGTAGCACAGCACCATAATATAGAAAGGTGGCCACAGAACAACCATTTCACTGCTTAACTAAAGTCTAGTACAGGAGATATTCTGGGCAGTTGGGAATTTCAGAAAGGTGAGACTGAGCTCTGACATCACCTTGGGTATCAATGGTTTTTCAGAGGAAGGAGGGCAGCCCCACATCCCATTCAGTCTGGACCACTGCAGCCTAGTTTTCCACTCTGGATCTCACAAAGAGATGTGGACCTCAGCAGAAAAAGACACAGTGGCAGAATGACTCAGGGGCCACTGAATGTGGCTTCTTCCCCACTGCCATAAGGCAAGGGGTTATACCCTGAGCACAGCCCTGCAGAAACACAATCCAACTACCTCCACATGGCACTGGCACATCCACCTTGTGGTGAGGTGCCCTGAGCTGCCTCCCCTGGCTCCTCGGCAGGGAGGTTCTGCTGCACACACCAAAACCCGTGGTCTCTGCCTAGGGAGTGTACGGATGTCTGAGACAAACGTAAGTCTATCAGGCTGCATTGAAACTCCAAAAAAAGGAAGTATTTCCTGATGAAAGAGCAGTTTGCTTTGGGCAGATGGGGAGTGAAGGAGGGGTTTCTGCTGACAGAATGACAGTGGAGAGGTCCTGAAACAGCCACTCTTCCTGGATGTGCAGGATCAGAGAGGACTTTTGTTCCTAACAAGAAGTTTACTTCTAAACTTGCAGATACTGCACCACATCAGCTAGTTTGTGTGAGCTTGTGGCAGAAAAAAATTGCAATGGTCACCAGAACATAATTTAGTATTTGTGGAGTTACTAAGGCTGTTGTGACCATTCACACTTGGTTTTGTTGGTTTTAAAATGCCTTTCACATAGGAAACAGATGTTAAGAGACATTGAACTTCTAGTTTAGAGACAGTATTGCTTCAGCAACATAAAGGATTTGAAAGTGTCCTGATTGCAGCAAAAGTTTCACGACTCTGAGTCAATTTATTGTATTAGTGAAGAACACCTTGGCTTAAAAGTCTTATTTGTATATTTTCAAGACTGATTGGATGGGAATAAAATAACTATTGAATAACGAAATACTCTGACAAGAAGGCATTGCACAGTTATGTAATAATTGGTTATTTATCTATAACTGCATCAAATATGATTGCGATAGATGCCATATTTCTGTTTGTCTAGAACATACTCTTTACACGACCACCATTATAGACTCATGACACTGGTGAGAATGATTCAAAGGTGTTTTTAATGGATTAAATGTAGCTGCTCTATTTCAACAGGTTTTTTTTGGAACTCAACCTCAACAGCCTCCACATGAACCATGGAAAATGCTACATAGGCATCTATGGAAAGACAAATATCTCTTGGTCTTATTTTGTGAAACTTGGGTGTTAGTTGGGACAGCATGTAGCAGAAGAACAAGAAAAGAAATATCTTGACCCAAGAAACTAGGTGAAAATTTCAAAAAAAGAAATTATTTGGCCAAATATCCTGCAAAAGGGGAAAGGAACTGTGAGAAGAATGCTGACCACTTGCTGCTTAATTCCTCCTCTCTTGAGAAGAAAAAACTTTGAGTGATCACTATGAATAAAGAGGCTACCGTAAACTCCATATTATTTAGTGAGTGATTTCTCTTTCTAATAGATCCCACCTGCAGGGCTTTAAGTTGCAGCCACTCAGGTTAAAAGGGAATAGTCCTATTTTTTTCTTAAACATTTTTTGTGTTCATATATGAAGTTTGTATGCAAGTATTCAGCAGACTTATTGATAACATTGTCTTTAAAAACCTTCTTCAGCTACATAACTCAAACTCCCTCAGACCAGTCAATCTCTGTTATAAAATTAACTGGTTGCTGATAGAACTACCACTCACTTTTTTCCCATCAAAAAGAACATTAGCACTAACCAAGACAAGGCATAAACCTGTCCTTTTCCAATATGAGGTGATGTGCATCTGTGTGCTAACAGTAACTGTGTTGTCTAGAAACTCTTTCAAGCCACTGAAATTCTTTCAATAATCTCCTTATTTCCAGCTTTACCACCCTTCCCCTGCAACAAAACACCAAGTGTCAGAGTTGCTTTAAGAAAATCAAACTTAATATATTACCTTTGTGCCTCTGAGAATGATGGTTGTGTGCTATAAGATGTGGTAAGCTCATGCTAAAACAAAAGGACGCTCTCTCCATGGCATATCAGATATTCTCCCCTACTAAGTGTATCACCTGCCCCCTACAGATTCTTTATGGTTAACAGAGATGCTGCTTCTGGCCAGAGCAGCTTCCATACAGAGTCGTAGTTTCCAGGGATGTGTAAGAGTTTACACCTGTGCAAAGTAGATGTAAACTCACTTTGCACTCACTTTACACAGGTGAAAATGACTGCACAATGTGAGAGGCAGTGGAGAATCAAGCTCATAATGACTGCAAAGTGCTTAAGCAGGGTATGATGGAGACCAACAGAGGCACATGGGATACAGTAATCAGCAGGCAAGCAAATGTCAGCAGTGGTTTTAGGAGTCTATTTTCCCTCATTGTGCCAGCAGTGTCTATTATTTGAAGTGGAATTCATCTGTGTGTGCCCAGCAGACAATAAATCAGCTGCTGTGTGAATGCAACAGGCCTGCCTGCTCCAGCTCCCTCTGGCACTGCTGTTGGGCTCCAGCTGCAGCAGGAAACCTGGGCTGCCACCCGGGCTGGAAGATGTGTGGTTGTCAGATCAGTTTATGGGGAGAATCAAGCTAAGCCTAGGGGCTTTGGCTTGGTTTAGGGCATGTTTCTTGTTGTGAGTTAAACAGCTTATCCAAAAACCTAGCTTGAGCACTGCTGAAAAAGTACAGGTGCTCCTAGCCCTTTTTGTTATATTGCCTCCTAAAGCTGCCCAAGAGCTAAGGAGTGCAAGAGCTTTCAAAGGAAACTTTGCTTTTTATGAGCTGTTGGATAGGACAGAGTAGACAGATCTAAAATTAATCTGCTGCCCTTTGTCAGAGCTTTCTGACCATAAGGATAAAGGCAATAATTACCACAATGGGCTATTTGGGGGATGTTGGAGAGAAATTTTTTGATGCTGGCTTTTTTAGATTGAAGATTAGGATTTATAGAACAGCTTTGCCTGGTAGTCTGAAAAAGACCTTCTGAAATGTGTTCCTCTTAGCCTTACACCTGCCAGCTTTCTTCACTCTTCTTTCCCTAGCCTACTAATAGCGATGGTAAATGCATCCAGAGAAATACAGTCGCTATAAAGCACTGAAGTTTCTGTGTAGTGTGACATAAAATTACTGAATGTGAAATAAAGTATGTGTGTCATTTTTCCAAGGGACTTTTAAAATGTGCCTCTGGATATATGTGAAAATATAAAATACTGCTCACAAAAATTTAAAGCAGAAAGCATACACATGTGAAAGAAAACGAATTCATTTGTTACAGCTATCTTTTCAAGGCAAAGCAGTCACACCCTGTGTGTGACAGGCTAGAAATCTACGTGTCCCCACTGATTTTGCTGTGTTTGCAGTACCTGGTGTGAGAGAGGTCTGGCCATCAGTGCAGGAGTGTTTCCTCATGTCTACAAAGTTCTGCAGAGCCTGCACTGAAGTCAAGCCCAACATTCATTCACATCCCATGACAATCAGGCTAAATGATTCGCAAGTAAGATGATGACAACTAGGACAAGGGATCATTTTTAGTTTTAAAATAAGCAATTTTGAGCACGTGATTGTGGCAAACAATCCAAACAGTTTCTTATTTAATGAAATTACTTACCAAAGACAGCATCAAAGCTGTGGTGGCAAGGGAGAGTGGGAGAAAGGAGGGTACTAACCCATTGCGAGCCCCTGCAGGCTGGGAAAACCAGACTCTAGAAAGAGACAACTGTCTCAATAGTTGCATTAACAATAGAGTGAAAGAAGTCTTTATTTTCAGGAACAGGATTGAGCAAAGGACTTTTACCCTCTATTCCTGTTTTCCTAATAAGTTAGGAAATATTTATTTACCCCAAATCAGGTACCCCCAGTGGCTTTTTCTGTAATGGGGTTTTAGGAGTCTTTTCAACATGAGCTATAATTAACAGAAAGCAAATGTTGCCTTTAGGTAGAGCAGGAGCTTAAGGGCTGTTCTGGGACCTCCTTCCTTCAAGTGACAGCAGTGCCAGGCAGCGCTGCCTGAGCTGGCTGTCCAGTGGGGCAGCACATGGAGCCAAGAGCCAGCCCGCACGCTGCCCTGGCACGGGGCTCGTACCAGCAGCAGCCCCGCACGTCACCTCCCCCACGGGAGCTGCAGCAGTGGGAGGACAGAGGGGAGCAGGCTCAGCTCCTCATGGCTGTGCCACTGCAGCTGGAAGCTGTGGTACAGTGCAAGGCCTCCACTCAAGGGTAAAGCAGCTGCTCAGAGGGGAGCTGCAAGGGCCTGAAGTTCCTTCAGCCCTCTTCTTCATGTTCTTCACCTGCAGCCCCAGATGCAGCACACTCAAGCATGTGGTTCTTCACAGTATGGGAACAACTGTGAAATTTCTGTACCTGGCTGTGTTGAAATCCATGGAGGCAGCTGAGAGAGGATGTGGGCTACTTCACCATACTTGGCACTTGTCACAGGATCCCTCCATTACCCTCTCAGTGACAGCTGGCACCTGGTACCTACTGTAGTGCCCTACTAGTCATGGCCCTTGGCGTGCACAGTCTTCAGCTTCTGTTGAGGATAGTGAATACTGTGACAAGATCCTTGTAGACTTATCAATTTGTCTCCTAGGTCTATTCAAATGCCATAAATTACAAAGGCAGGCTGACAGCAGCCTGGTAGCAGCAGTATCTTCTATGCTGCTGCTACAAAACCATTTTCCTCTTCTACCTAGACACCAGGAAATCTGCTGAAGGTGTATTTAAGACACTAAAATATACTTACTTTTTAAGTGTTTGGGTATTTTTTCACCAAATTTATCTAAAGCTGTGGTGGATTCTTTATGACTTTATTATTTTAAAATCTAAAGCCAGGGAAGATTTAAATAGCTAAGTCTAAAACTTTATTTATCATTTATGATTATTATCATTTATTGTGAAAATGGTCCCCTATTAGAGACCCTCATAGTGCCTAAGTCTCCTCTTCAGCCCCCACTTGTCTTTTTGGTACCCTAAGGAAACAACTTAGGTCAGTCCTAACTTACACCTAAAACCACTTGGGACCCTGGGCTTGACTTCCTTCTTTTTCTTTGTCCCCAGAGGATTCTATTTCTCTCCTATATGCATACCAGATAATGCCTCAGCACAAAATCATGGGAAGGTCTTTCCTTAAAACACATCCAGAAATATGACCCCTGATACTTCCACCTAGTCCAGTGCTTAGAGCATTTTGCTGGGAACTGGAGGACCAGGTTTCAGTGCTGGTGCATTCCCTCCCGTGAGTATGCAGGACCACCATGCACTGTGTGGTCACCCTGCTGGGAGGGTCACTCTGTTCCTTCTGCTGAAACGGAGCATTTCCTGCAAGAGGAAGGTACAGAGGGGGTCTGTGAAGGAGAGCTGCAGAAATGTAGAAGGGAATGGGAGCACAAGAAGTGAGCAGCTCTGGGACTAGAAGGGTCAGGTCCTGCCCCTAGAAGCTCCTTGTAAGGGAAGCCCATGTGCCCTTCTCCCAGTAAAGTGTCCCAACCAGTGTTGGCAGCCTGCACCTTCCCTGTGGGAGAACAAATGCCTCAAGGACTATGTGCCAGATGCAGAGCTCCATGGAGTTTCTCATTCCTGGAGTGCCTGACAGCCTCTTCAGAGCTCCCCACACCGATGGGGAGCTGCTTACTGCAGCTGCATTATGCAGTTATTCACTTTATCATTCATGCCTTGTGTACATTCCTTGTGTTTTAACTATGGAAGCAGAGCAAATTGAGCATGTCAACCTTTCTTACCTCCAACTTGTCATCCAGTTTGCTTCTACAGGTTTTCTCCCCACGCCTGAAGGCTGCTATAGCATGTTAACAGATTGGTCTTCAAGCATTCCCATTGACATCTCCTTTTTCCCCAGCTACACACTCAGCAATCTATAGGGGAGGCAGCCAGCATGCCCACAAAGCATGTGGAGAGTATTGCTTCTGTGACCAGCTCGTGTGCAGGAACAGATCTACGTGGTCTGAAATCATCAATACTGACTGCACCCAGCACGCACAAGTGACCCCACACTTCTGCTGCCTATGCCTGAAAAAATCCAGGGGTATCTGTCTCAGATTTGGTATTGCTCTCTTGTGCCTCCTGTCTCCCTTTGCTCTGCTCTGGAGAGCCACTCAGCATGAATTAATGGACTTTCCTTTCTTGGTGGGTTCCTTTCTTTCCATCTGCCAATGCCACATTTTGAGATTACAATTTCCGAAAAGCGTTCATGAGCATGAAACTGAGCAGATCAAATGGACACCATTGAACTCTAATGTGTCTATCAGATCAAAGAGCACCTCTTTTTCACTAGTCTCTTATCTTAAAATATGTTTTTACAAATGAGTGCCTACAAGCATGTGTGGGTGCAAAGGCAGCAATACAGTCTGAGAATAAATAGCTCCTCTGGTCCCCAGCGTGGCTGCCCCATCATTTGGTTGCCCTTGCACTACCTGGTTGTGATCCTGTTTGTCTCAGGCAGGTCTGAAAATGCTGTCCTATATTTTTTTTTACCAAATCCACTGCTAAAGTCCAGCAATCACTGACATCCAGCGGTAGCTGAGGATAATTACAAATGTTTATTTCCTGAGAGGCTTGTTTGCTACCTGGCGAAGACCCACTTACACTTAAGGTTTCTTTTTGAGCTCTACAAAGGAAGGACAAGTCAACTGAAGTAAAATACTGCTTTTGTCAGGCAGGAGAGGGCAGGTACCTGAAAACCAGTATTGAAAATCATCTTTATGTTTCCCACACGAAGGGACTCCAAGTCTAATTCTGCTGCTGTGCAGCTTGGGAGTAGCCCCAGATGGCAAATTGAGTTCTGCCTTTTGCAAAGTGCAGTGAGACCAGACCTGAAGTTTCCTGTCCCAAGCCATTTTGAGTGGAATAAAATTAAGCCTTGAGCAACAGTGACACCACTATGTTGGTCTAATAAAAAAACTGTGCTGCAGGGTGAGAAGTAAGGCTCAAATATCAATTAAATCCTCTGGTGGGTGATCCTGCCTGAAGAAAACAAAATCAGAATTACAGGTTTTGCTTAATTCCATTCAACACAGATAATTAATAATTTCTTCATGCTTGAAGTGGGGTGGGAGGGCATCATGTATGGTTTTTATTACAGTGCAAACACTACTTGTTCCTAAATGCTTGTTCACTTAGATTTCTTTTTGTATAAAACTGTGTGGGCTATGGGAAAACTGCTGAGAGAGTTACCTAGTTCTTTGGTTTGGTTTTTATTTTTCTATGCAGACACTCTCTGCAGTGTCTGACAGCATTTAGGGAATGCTTAGAAGTCATTGTAAGAAAAAAAGTTCAGATTGCCATAGAAAGCATGGAGGTAAGTCTTTGAATGGCACAGCCAGGTCTAATTACTACAGGAAAAGTAGATTCACCAGTGAAAGCATAATTATGAGACTGACTTCTGTGCAGGACCTCTCTGATGATTTTTTCTCTTTTTTTTTCTTTTTTTTTTTTTTTTTTTTTTTTTTTTTCTTTTTTTTTTTTTTTTTTTTTTATGATGATGATGGTGAGGAATAGGGTAATCAAATGAAAATAATAAAGTCATCTTACTTTTATTTTTATTCCTATAAGTCTTTCAAGTGTATTAGAGCAGAAGGTAAATTTTGACAGGCATAAAATACTTCCAGTGCAGCAAACTTTAATGGTTGCTGACATCACCATAATTTAAATTTTGGGCTTTTGTAAACAGTTTGCACAGAATGCCTTGTAAGCAATCTGAGCTCATTGCAAGGGCTCTGGCACTTTCTGAATGCATAATTTCATCTGTCTCTTCCCCTTCAGCCTCCAGTCCTTTCTTTACTGTTTCCACCCCTTCTAATACCTCTTGCAGAGAGAATATCCTTACAACTTTTTTGGCAGCCACCACAGGCCCTTTCTCACTGACGTGTTACAGTAGTATCTCTTGGAGCTTTGGCCATGAACAAGACCCCATCACAGGGCATTAGCCATATAACAGATGCTCTCTGCAGCAAGGGGTTCAGAGGTGGAGGATGTACACAAAAAGGGCACCCGTAGCCCATTGCTGGGATTTGAGGCCACTTTCACTTGTGTGTCCTGCTGCAGGTGAGAAGCTGCCCCGAGATGCAGCAGAGAAAGCTGGGAGAGCGTGGGGAGAAGCAGCAGTTCATCTAAAAGTGACAGGTTTACATGTAATGAAAAAAAGGAATTTTACTTCCTTCCCTTGAGTCTGATAGCTTTGTTTTTATGTCCTCTGCCCATGTGTGTAGGGAAAGTTTTCTGTTTTGCACTGTATGGAGGGCCAAACTGAAGAGCCATGGCTGAAAAAGTGGGAGGAAGGAGTGACAACATCTTCCTTGCAACACATGAGACCACCCTCCCTGGATCACCCTGACTGACAGTGCTGGGATGAGAGCAAGGGCTCTCCTCTTCCTCTGTCTCACCAGCAGTGAGGGCCATTACATGACCACAGAGAGCACTAAGAGAAAACTGCAGTGATCAGGGACGTGCTCAAGAAGCTGAAGGAGCTGAGTTTGCTCCGAGGCTGACACAAGTCTCCACACAGCGTCACTAATGAAAGATTGCTCTGCCTGTGTTTGGGGAGAAAGCCAGAATCTCTTTTTTGATACTGAAATAAAGCAGTCCCCTTTCAGACAAGTCAGGAAAGTAATTGTTCATTCCTCAGGTTGAGCCGCACATATGCGATCTCTTTGTTAAGTAGCTTTCTAAATTTTTGCTCCTTGGCTCTCGTAGTTGCAGCCTGTGTGATTGCCAGCCCTGAGCGCCGGCCAGGAAACCCCAGCCCCAGCCCAGAAGGGGCGAAGGCAGCACGGCTCTCACAGCACAGGCACGGCTATAAATGGGCCGCTGCTTGCAGCCACTGGAGAGGTGGGGGAAAAATCCACACTTCCCAAATACAGCTTCTAAAATTCAGCACAGGTCCTCTGCTTATAAAGCATGCAGAGACCTTACTTCTAAGAGAAGAGCAGTGTGGAAAAGGAAAGGAAGCCTTGGTGGCTACTGCTGGCAAAAGCAAAGGTGAGATGGACAAGCAGAAAAACTTTTACTTGCAAAAAAACTATCAACCTCAATGTCATCACACTTCAGGTAAACATGCAGGGAGTCCATCAGTGCAAAAGAACAGGGTAACTAGTGCAGATAGAAGGGAATTAAATTTGTGGCAAGCTAAAACCAAAGTCAGATCTGTTTGTGGTATTGAAATAACTTTGCTACTGCCTTGACCACCCTGGGGTGGGAGCATGATGTGGGGGAGACTGGATAACAGATGTGTTACAGATACCTGTCCCTCTCCTGCATGGTCAGGACTGCAAAGTGGCAGTCTGTTTCTAGGATCTGGAAGTGTTGTTTAGGTAACCAAAACTCTGGCTCCCATCTAACTTACAGCTTGCAAAGTCACCGTGTATCTGTGTAGTTTTGATATAAAACACCACTATGACAGAAAAATAATATTTTATACTGGTTTGTACAGGCATAAAGGCTTCACAGACTTAGGCTGAGAAGAAATGAAGGGTGAGAAGCCCTTCTCCCATATAATTATCTGTGCATTGAGAGTTCTGGACTGAAGGAAAGCAAACAGCATTGCTCAATTCATTTCCATTAGAAATTGAATGGGCTTCCACATTCCTGGACAGCACATGACAGGAGGTATTGGCTCATAAGGAGCTATTTTGCAATTTAACCATGACTGGCTGAAGGACTTGGAAATAAGAAGTGTTTTTCCGCATGGACGCTATTGAAACGTGAGCCTGAAAGCTTGTCCAGCCAACAGCTGGGACTCACGCCTCTCTTTCTGTACCTTTATTTCTTGGTCCTGCCAAGGGTGGGTATTATCTGTCTGTTTGATAGGGTTAAGACTGGAGAAGGTCTTGGATGAGCTGAGGGAATTTATCTGAAAGCAAATCATAATATCAGGGTTAAGAAACAGGCAACGTTTGTTGCTAGTGCTGTTTTCTGCAAGAGGCATCTCACTGTTGTGCGCTGAGCATCCCAGGCCATTGGCTTAGGTACCAGGCTGCTAGACATCACATCAAGAAGTGGCAGAAGGGGCCAAAAATACCTTTCCTGCATGACTCTTCTTCCTAACATAATGTGTGACTGGTTCCAGTCTTCTGTGACCATAAAAAGTCCTGCTCAGGTTCCCAGCATCTGTTACTGTAGGGAGATCTAAAAATGTCTTTCTCTGGAGGAAAAGATGGTTATTTCATATTTTATGTAGAAACAGAAAAGATGAGCCTTCAAGATCTCTCATCCAGAACACCAGTTTTGAGGCTGTTTACCTACTTTGAAGAAGAGACATATTGAAGTCCCTGTTCTTTGTCAAATAAAGGGTTTTGAAGTCTTTGCCTCCTTCTACTGAGCCTCCTTCTACTATAAGAGAATAGTTGTTTGCTGTCTAGTGCCTCTTGTGAACAGCTCCACAGACACTCAGCTTGCAGCTTAGCAGTTCAGTTTTAATCTTTACTCTGGCTAATCCTTACACAGAGCAGAACAGCTTTAATTGCAGATGATGAACATGAGAGAGAGAGAGAACCCCAGCATTTCCGGCAGCCAAGTTTGGGTTTTGTCACACAGATGAACAATTTGAATTTTCCTCCTCCATATGTTTAACAACTATTATGGTCTGCTGGGCTTTTCTGAAATACAGCTGCCTGCCTCTGACCAGAAATTCTGTCAGAGCTCTGAGAAGATACCCCATGCAGTCAGTATTTTCCTCTTGCTTTGTCCCAAGGCTGCTGCTCTGGGTGAGTGCGGTTATCACATCAGGACCCAGTCGTGGAGAATATTCCATTCCTGCTGTCCTTGTCAGGACCACAAAACCGGACTGTTAATTTAAAAAATGGCTTTGGCTTAGACCTGGAGTTTCAATAATTCTTGAATTTTCAGCAAACAAGAACCCTGCACTGATTGAATGGGTCACCTTGTTTCCCTGTGTTTTCTTAAAATAGCACCATTTGTTGAGCCATAGCAATAGCAATGGCCATACAGATCCATGCACCCTTCACAGCATGTGGGATGGCATGTCCCCTGCACCAGCCTCCAGAGTTGATGCCAGGAGGTTTGTTGGGGAGGGGAGGTGGTATTTTACATCACTGTGCCTAAGGCAGAACAAGGTTTCCAGCCAAAGCAGGTCTGTGTGCAGCACACCCTAGCCATGAACCATAGGATCCGTGGGGGCAGAGCACTTCCAGAATCCCCTCTCCTTGTATTTGACATATGTCATTACTTACCTGTTGGAGGAGGGAGAAGTTGGCTTTGCCATTCCCACACTCTTCAGTCGCTGTTTGGTGGGACAAAGCAGCACAGCAGCTGACACACCTCAGATGTTCTCAGTTCCCTCTGCATGAAATTTACAACAGAAAGGTTAAAAATTATCCCACCACTTCGTATTGCTAATTCTTTTGGGTTGACAAAAATTGCTGTGCCACTATTTCTCTCTGGATTTTTTCTTCTTTTGGGCAAATAAATGAGATGTGGAGGGGGAAATCCCTCAGCCTACTACTTATGACTCTACACACATGGCTGGGATAAAATTTGGAGGACAACCAATGGGAAAGACCATCTCCAGTGACACACATTAATGGAAGAATAGATACATGTGACAGAAGGCAGGTTTTCTGTTTTGTTACTTTCTTTCTGAGCTTTCTCAGTGTAGCTATACTTCAGAGGCTTATACTAAGCCAGGCTTGAGGAGAGGGAAATAAAACCAAAGGATCCTCTGTCTCCTTGGGTTTGGGAGCCAGCTTGGGTTTTCTGTGGGGTAACTGGGGCAGCATTCAAAAGGTCTTGTGGGCTTTGCATGCTCAACTTCTTCAGCATACTAACTTGCATCCACTGGCTAGTCTTTATGAAGCATTTAATTCTGTAGTTTTAGAGCTGTTGAAAAAGCAAAGGGAAGATTTATAACAACATTTGCTAACTCTAGGCCAACTGGTTTGGCACAGGAAAGAACTATGTTTTTCAGAACAGCTTTTCAACATTCCACTGTTAGCTAAAATGTATGAAAATTACAGTTTTTAAATGACCAGATGTTTTTGCCGAGAAAGAAATAGATTGCCTGAAAGGGGAAGATGAGGCCTGAACTCGGGCTTCTATGCTACTACTGTCAACTTTTCAGCTAATGGATGACCTACTACCATCTAAAACTACTAAATTTGTGTGATTAATGCTGCTAAATTGCAGCCACAGTATATTTATAATTTTCTCTGTCAGCTTGATACCATTTGTGCAGCATCACTATAAAAGGTGAAGGAGAGAAAAGGCGATTAATCTGGTGTCCTTGTACAGAACAATATGGCATAGCTCTCCTCAAAGCAGAAGCTTTCAAGTGAATTAAACTAATGGTTTCATCTGTTTCATTTCCAGCTCTATTTTTTTTTTTTTAATCAAGAGCAGCAGATCCTTTCCATGTTGTCTGCTTCTCTAGACAGAAACTGAGACTAGAAATGTTCTTGCTTTTGGCTTCAAATTGCTCAGCACAGCATGATCACCCAGTACTTTATTCATGTGACTTATCAAGAGCATGGGGATCTTATTTTGGCCACCCTTAATAGTCTAATTGGACTTGCCTGTGTTAAAAATCTGTGCTGGACTGATGGGATTCTTCAAATGCTTTTCTTATTGCTCTGTTGAGCAGTTACCAGTCATACAAGATTAAGAACAAAGAGAAGATGTGATGACCTTGGGTTGCAATCCTCCTCCTTACTTTATGGCCATTGTTTAAGGTGTCCAAAAGAAATCCCATAATAGAAAAGCTCTTTTTGCATCTTTTCCTTCAAAGCAGACACTTGTTGAGGGGGGAATTAAATGAAGCTGAAGATGGTGGAGGAATTGTTGAAACAATTACGGCTGTGCAATGTCATTCTCCTGTGAAAAGGAAGGTGCCAGATCCTTTGCAAGTCCCAGCTGGCTGCCTCCGTGCCCAGATACCAGGAGTTCTTGTGCTGCCACCATTGCACTACAGATAGGAGCAGGAGCACCCTGAAGCTCCCTTACCATCCCCACAAGTGCAGCTTAGCCCGTGGCAGGAGAAGCCAGGGGCAGTCAGCACCATGGGGATCAAGCCCAGAAAGCCCCTGCTTCTGCTCCCAGAAAGGCATTATCATCTGGCTCTGCTTCTCTTCTAACAGAGTTGACAAAATGCTACTTAAAAATCTGGTTAAAATTATATATTCTCTGCTTGAGGGTTTGCTAAGCTCATTATAGAAGTGGAATGAAATTCCACAGCACGTTTAGCATTTTTCTTGTTCTTATTTTCTGAGCTTTTCCAACCTAATAGAGAATGACTGATCCTACTGGTGATCTGAGAAGGACACAGTGGAGGAATTGCAGCAGGCTGAGCACCATAGCAATACTGTGACTACCAGTTTGGCTACTTCATCGTGCAGGCTGATCCAAGGAGGGATTAAGAGGATTTTGTTTTCCATTTTTTAAGTTGAATGGGCTAGGATGAAAGCTTTTTACTGCATTTCTGAACAAGTCAGGATATTTAGAAAAGCAGTAACAATGGACTGCACCAGACTTGGATCTTGAGCAATATAAAATTATTTTCCATAGGAGACTGACTGTATGAAACCACCCAGCTTCCCCGTGTTTGATCCTTTAGTGGTCACTGATGACCTCTTGTCTTTTTTTGTTCCTTAAAGCCTTCTGCAAGGAGCCACCCTGCCACTGTCTGGCAAGTAATGGGAAAAATGCAGCCCTGGAATGAATACATCCTGATTGTCAGGATGTATTAGAGTCTGAGGGATGTGTGGTGGTTCAGATCAAATACAAATCAACCATAAGCCATGGCTTAAATTTAGGTTGACCTTCACCTTCTGACAGGTTTGAAAATGATTGATTGTTTTTCATTTGTTCCCCTGCACCCACCCCCCACCCTCCCCACGCCTGATTTCTAATTAAGGACAGAAGCAAAGGGAACAACTAATTGTTATCACCAGTTTGGATTTCCAGACTAAGAAACGTCAGTTCAGGGAAATGTTGTCCAAATGTTTTGCTAAACTGACCCACAGCCAGGAATTTTCAACACTGCACTCATTGCTAATCTGTATGCACCAAATGATGCACATTTTTCTCTTTTAGCACCTACCACTTGTGCCTGAGGACTGTTCAGGTCTTGACCAAAGCTTCTGTCATAGAGGCAGGATTATTTTTTTCCACTAGCAAAGAGAGTGCAGGCGAGGAGGGAGTAAGCCTCATGTTTAATGACCGATACCACATTGTGGATTACTGACTTTCAGTCCCTGCCACCACAGCCAGCTGCAGACTTTGTTGACACTTCTGCAAAACCAAGGCCTCAGTACCTCAAACATATTAGCTTTAGTGATCCTTTGAAGGCTACTGCTATTTAGATAAATTCACCCATATATCTGCTGCTTGATATGTACTCGTTCTATGCAATTAAGGGCTTTGTAGTTACCTCACCTAAAGTGGGCACAGTTTTGTAAAAACTATTACCAAGGCTGTACAAATGGCTAAGCAAGTGCTCAATTCAGCAGATTGCAAAGGAAAAAAGGACCCCTTGATTTGAAACAAGGGAAAACAGTACAAAATTTGTGATTAAACATCTACTCCAGTTCCTGCAAATTTGCACAGTAGCGTGGGCACATATGGAAGCAAAGGTTCATCAACTGGCTCTCAGAGGGGAGGAGAAGGTGGGTTTGTCTTCTTTCCCTCCCTCCCCCTGTCTGTATCCCAGCAGTTATCTCAGCTGGCTTGTGTTATAAATGACCCAAATTCAAATCTTGCCTGTCTGATTTGGAGGGCTCCAGAGGCTTACCCTAACTTTTAGCTTCTTTCACAAGGAATACCAGACATCTACACCAAGCAATTATTTTATATAGTTTCCCTTTAGGTCATCTTGCAGCAGGAGGCCCACCCTGGGAATCACTCCAGTCTTAGCACATGAGGACTCTCAACAGGCCAACACACTGAAGGACTGTTTCTGCTTTAAGCACTAGCAGCAGCAACCTGGGCCAATAAATCTTCTATCCTTCACAAGTGAAAAATCAACCAGAAAAACCTGTACAAAATCTTATCGCAAAGTAGGTCACCACTAGATTAGCAGGTGTACTAAAGTCTATTTTTGTGCTTAATTGTACTAATCAGAAATCTACCAGATTATAAAATAATGGAAAGTTCTTTTTCAATATGTAGATGGGAAAGGTGTCAGAAAGACAACAGATACTGCCAGCAATCACATGTAATAATTTGGAAGCACATTACACCTCTAAATGAAGCATGTCTGTTAGTGTTCACACACATCACAGTGTCTGAGTTCGTGTTTAAAGACCATAAATAATTATGCAGCCAAAGTAATAAAGCACATGCAAGCTACTAACATAGAGATTGCATGACTACATCAGTCCAAACTGTCAGGTATAGTTTACAACTTCACAAAATTTTGGAAACAACAACTGTGAAAACTGGCCATCCACATGCAGCAGAAATTTCTTCTCCTGGCTGAGATCAAGCACAGAGCTGAATCCCATATGTGTATTTTTCTGAGTATCCACACTGTAGGTGTATATGCACAAATATTAAGACCACCAAAGATATATTTTTTTTTTAATTTCTAAAGCTTATTTAGATTTTTCTCTAACAGATGTAATGAATAACAAAGCAATTTAAATCGCTATGAGGATAATCCACTACCATTATTAAAAACCAAAGCTTTTAATAATATCCATAGCTTTAAGACACAGCAAAGTATGACCAATACACTTAAATTCAGCCTATTTGTCAATATATATGGAAGATGTTTTATTTCTACTGATATCATGCAATTGAATTGCAAAGGAAGACAGTCAGATTACTCTGTGTTAATGACGTATTTATGAAAACACATATATATATCATATATATATATTTATATATATAGTTAAAATACTGTGTACAAATAAATATCAACAAATTCTGTCAAAATCTAAACCTTTTAAAATCTATTCTTTGGAACAATACATACAAACTTGAGCTGTGATCTTGATCTCAGCCAGTCAAAGAGATTTGTTGCTAGTCTCAAGTAGACATTTTTCACAGTTCTCTTTTCCAAACTTCTGCAAAGTAATAAATCACACCTGAAAATTACTACTCATTTACTGTATTTCAAAATTGCTTTGTTCAGAAATAAAATTAAGCTTGTGAAATTGTAGCAAGTATACTTTCTCAATTGTTCAGATTACAATTTTTGTGTAGGGCATTTCTATCTGAGTGTTTTGAGTTATCACTGTTTTTTAATTGCACAAGTGATAAGCAAAATCAACCAGATTCACAACTAACTGTGAAAGAAGTGGCTGTGGAAGGTTCAGGATATATCTGAGCAGACACTGTAATGTTAATTATAAACTTAGAGGTAATTCCCTAAAATTTTATTGGCTTGGTTCTGTAAAACATGCAAAAATTATGCCCATTGTCAGTATTAATTTTAACACTTTAGAATATTTTCAAATACATATATTTCTGTTTGTTGGTTTCAGTCTCTCTCATATAGTAATTGAAGCCCTCGGCTGAGATTTTGAGGCAAAAAAGTCAATTCCCATCAGCTACTGTGTTCTTTTTTTCTAACTGAAGGACAAAATCCCCATCCCCCTCAAACCACTGAAGGTTCAGGTTCTAGGCCAGAATCTAACAAATGTGTTTGATGTCAATCACTTTCTCTTGGGTCTCTCTGTTGATCTGTTTCTGTGGGAGACAAGGGAACCATCACAAATCACTTTCTCGCCTGGTGCTGTCCAAGGTAACAGTGTCCTGCCATGCTCGGCTGCCCCGGGGCTGTTCCATGGCACACAACTCAACACAGCCAGGGAGAGCATTGTTTCAGCAGCACTGCTTCCATGTTCTTGCGACTTGAGTGTCAAAGTCATGACTGGAACCTCTTCTTCAGCTCTAAAGGTGAGACAATATGCATAAATCCAAGTACCAGCTTTTCAACTTCTCTGAATCTCACCAGGCCCTCTCAAAACAACTCAAACCAAGCAAAAGTTAATATCTGTGCTTAAAGATCCTGTGAAATTTTGGCAAACGTCTAATCACAGTAATTCAAAATGCATCATACATTATTTTAAACTTCCTTAAACTTCCCAGAAACATGCCTATTTGGTGTTTCAGTAAGTCTGGTAAAGTCAAAATTGCAAGGACACAAAAATTGCATTTTTAACAGAGACTGCATGCAACCACAGAGATCTACTTGGCAGGAAGGGAGAAAGAGAGATCTGTGTGCATGCTTGCATACACCTTCACTGTTTCAGGCAATGTATAATAATTTCCTTTGTGAATAGCTATAAAGTTATTGTAGCATTAAAGCTGGATAGACCTACAGTAATGGTATTTCCTGACTTTTCCAAATGTTAAAAGGTCAACAAAAACAGTACGTATGGAAACAATCTCTTGTCATTACATTCTATAGCATGAATTAAATAAACATTTCCTCTTTTTTCTCCCTTCTCCTGTCATTCAGTGTAAAAATCTAAACTATGCTATGCCACCAAAACAGCATGAAGGCAGTAAGAGTTTTAATTAAAGAAGAATTCAATAAAAGCAATCTATTCAGTTTCAGTCAGATCCACTTTTTCTTGCCTTACTAAGAGGTAATAAAATTACAGCAGTAACCACTGACTTAAACATGAATCTGTCCAAAGAAACTCTTCCTCAAAAGAAAACGTCTAGTAGCAAGAGCCACCCATCCCTAACCAGTACACAGACTGTTAACACAGTGTTAACTGCCTTTGCTGTACACGTTGTGTGAGAGCACAGATCCCAGTGAAACATTAGAGTTCAGACACTGCCTTGTACACACTGACAAGCCCATCAACAATAACTTTTAAACTACTTTTAAAATCAGAGTAGGATCCAGCTGCTGTAACATCAGCCTTAATCTCGATAGGTCATACATTAATAGACAGCCCAGCACTGGGATGGCCAGCATAGATGGGCAATGCCCATAAAATCCTAGAATCATTTAGATTGGAAAGGACCTCCAGGATCATCAAGTCCAACCTGTCATCGAACACCATGTCAACAAAACCAAAGTACTGAGTGCCACATCCATATTTCTTGAATACCTCCAAGAATGGTGACTCCACCACTCCCCTGGGTAGCCTATTCCAATGCTTAACCACCCTTTCAGTGAAGAATTCTTCCTGACGTTTAACGTGAACTTTCCCTGGCACAACATGAGGCTATGTTCTCTAGTCCTGTCACTGGTTGCCTGGGGGAAGAGGCTGACCCCCCACTTGGCTACACCCTCCTTTCAGGCAGTTGTAGAGAGTGACAAGGTCTTCCCTGAACCTCCTTTTCCCCAGGCTAAACAACCCCAGCTCCCTCACTGTTCCTCAAATTATTCACTCTCCAGACCCTTCACCAGCTCTGTTGCCCTTCTCTGGACATGCTCCAGCATCCCAGTGCCTTTCTTGCAGTGAGGGGCCCAGAACTGGACACGGGACTCAAGCTGAGGCCTCACCAGTGCTGAACACAGAGGGAGCAGTGTCACAGCCTGACTGTCTGGTCCAGGAGAGAAATGCAGCTATTTTTGCAGGCTGGATCTGAGACACTAGCTCTGCACAGAGAGCAGAGGTTGCCCTTTCTTAACAGCTTCTTATATTGCCAGACAGCATGGATAATGTCTTCAGTGTGTTACGCTGTAAATATTATTTCATGTAAAATCTTGGTGGACACAATGATGATCTGCCAGAGTATGACTGGGCTAAAAGAGCAAAACTGTGACTTATCTGACCTGATATTTTAGTCCTCAGTCATCTGCTAGACTGGAACAAGAACAACTAACATGACAGGGTCCATAATGAGCTGTCAATAAACTTTGAACCAGACTGTTGGCAGCAATGCTTACTATAAAAGCAATAGCACTGTGAAGTTCCCTTAAGCTGGGTATAAACAGAACCCTTTTGCATGATGAGCCTGAAAGGCCCTGAACAGAAGGCAAGCAGTGCAGTGCAAGAGGAGTGGAGATGTGTATTGACCAGGGAGAATGAGGCTGACCTGCTGTAACACCCTGGAGACTCTGCTGTGTTCAGAAGCATATGGCTGTAATGTACAGCAGCTGTGAAGAGCTACAATAGCAAGAAAGGGTGAGGTAGAATATACTTTCATGAAAGCCCCTCACGTTGGGCCAGTGATATAATTATTTCTTTGGTTTGCTATAGTTCAGGGTGAAAGAGCCAGTCTTCCTCTGGATAAACTACATAAGTCACTTAGCTTTTTTATGGATCCATGTAAAGAAACTCATGTCCACCACTTCTCTTTTGTTATGGACTTCTATCACCAACCATTTAATACCCTGTTTTGGTTGTCTCTATCCCAGTTTTCCATTTCTTACTCTTGAGTGACCTCACTTCATCTGAAAATGGTGACAATATTCAGGCAAATACATCAGGAACACTTGCATTAAGTACAGGTACTAAGTCCCCTGGATGAAGAATTCAGACAGGTGATTTGCACTGCCAACAGTGGGACAAAGCCCATTCCATGTTATAATGGCACCTGATGATAACAACCACCCAGAGACAAAGAGGCAATAATAAATCAAAGTTCTGGTCAATAAATCAGGGCTATGAGAGCCTTGACAAAGTATGTCTGAAGGAGCAGGCAGCTCTGTCAAAGTCAGTAAGAGAGACTTGGAAATGTCTTTTGCTGCCAATTTATTTCATTGCTGCAAATGAGTTTCCTGTGCTTTCTCTGCATCTAAATACATAAATAAATAGATAAATAAGTTGGTCTGCACCAAGGATGTTTCTCACTTCATCACCAGTTTCCTTATTCTGCAGAAAATAACCCGGTCAAGCACAAGTAAAAAGAAAGAATTCTAAAATGGCACTACCACCTCTCTGCTGTCCAAAATGCACCCCCTCAGGCAGTACAACCATACCAAGTTCTATTCCCCTCCCAAAACAACAAGCTGTGTCTGTTGGGGAATACCAACAAAGCTGTTGCTCAGCTTTGATTCTGTTGCAAGGCCAGTTTACTATAGGCATCCTCAATACTTTTGGTACAGCTCACCAACAACATCTGGAGAACAGCCTGACATAGTGAAATTCTACTTTGCTGTCATGTTTTGTGTGGGTCTTACAATAACTTCTCTTGTGGCCCTCTGCTTTCATAATTGGTGCTGCTTCTCTTGTCCCACATCTGAAACAGGGCCTGAAAACTGTATCCCTCCTAAAGAGGAGCTATTTGTCACACTGGCTTTGGCACTTCTTGGCCTTCTAGACCTCTGTTATCTTCAAATGATTTTCCATAGAGAGAAACTGCACAAACCCATACAGTGGTTGCACTATGCATTGTTACTTCTGTCACCCTCACTGTCCTAGGGTAAATTTTTCATCTGGAGGACAAATCACTTTTGCAGACATCTGGAATAAGGCATTCTTACCATTTGGACCCACTGCTTTCAGCTGCACAGTAGCACACACCTAATCTATGTGCAGAGGATGACACTTCACCTTTCACCAGACATGTAGCCTCACATACGAAATGGAAAAAGGAGAGGGTCTGGTAAAGTAACAGTTCAGGCATAAACTGCTGGTTAGATTTTCAAACACACCCCTTACCCCTCAGTTCAGAGGAAGACGCATGAGGCTCTGAGGACAGATTAGGGTCAACTTCAGGAAGTTCCATCCCAAGTTTTCTTTCCAGGACCTGGACTCAGAATGAATACAGTAGGAAAAGCCTTCCTAATAAGTCAAACTCTTTCTTCTTTCACTAAATAAACCAAACATTTTTCTAACCTGTATTGTTTCTGGCTCTGCTCACTGCTCAGCCTCTTATTACAGCTTACTCCAAAATTCCTTACTGGGTGTTTGGCAGAGTGAGTATGATCTATAGCGTGACCTTGCAATTCAGTGCACTGCTGTCATTCTGCATAATGCACTGTAAAGCGTAGCTTTTATTGGAAATGAAGCTGCATAAATAAACAGTCTCACATTAATGTGAAGTAAAACATTTTGTATTACCAATGTGCAGATATATTTTGGGAGAAATTAGTTACTAGGGAGCCAAAAAAACCAAGCAGTGATGTGCCTATATTATTTTGATCCTTTAAAAATGTAGCCAGTGTCTAATAATTTTTTTTTCAGTTTTGTAGTCTTTCATTAGGGGGAAGATTTGTTTGCATACTATGGAAAGCTGAAAGGGATTAAACCCTTCTCTGGAGCTCTTTTTGTCCACGTGAGCTTCAACCCTCTGCTCCACTACATTGTCTATAGATGGACACAAATTGCATGAAGTAAGGAAAAAGCAAAGTGAATCCAGTTTTGCAAATCTGATCAAAGATGAGCTCTGCTTTAGTTATCTAAGTGCAATCTCTTCATCTCTACCAGAGTAGCTTTACTTTTCTTACATATGCTGTCTGACAGATTGTTGAAAAACCATCTTGCTAATGTATGCACTTTAACATGCTTTAATTTTGTGCTTTTTCAGCCCGTTATTAATTGACCCATCACTATTTGTTGAGAATTCAAGGCTGACTGCCTCCAGTGCACTTAAAAAACATATGGGCAGAATTCATAGACATCAGCTTTGCATACCATATAGCATGAGAGGTGACAGTACCAATTATGTGTCTGGAAGGAGACACTCCAGCCGAGCTACAGACAGTTAGCTAATATTATTCCAATGTGTCATTTTGAGAGGGAATAAACCTGTCGTGATCATCAGCGATGTAAAGTGCTGGGATCATTAGGCTAATTCTGGCAGTATCATGCTGGTTAGGTTGGTTTTTCAGTAACAATGCTCACAGTCATTCAGTCAAATACTTGTGCCAGAACTTTCACCCCCAGAAAATGCTGCTCCTCCTTTACGAGCAGCTTGGTGCTTTGCTTAACAGGTTGCAGTCTCACATCTGGCACCCGTTGGAGAGCCAGCAATAGGCATTCAACCTGGTCTCTGCAGCAGACCATTCCCAGAAAGGTTGTTTGCTCCAGAAAATTTACCCCAAAACAAAAATAAGAGAGAACATAATGAAAGACACAGATACAGCTGCTTTCTCCTGCCTCCATTACTCCAAGGCCATCCCTGCAATATGGGTTTCATTAATGGCTCAGAGACAACACTGCAGAATTACAAGTTTGAGATGTTATTGGAAAAGCCACCCCATTACATTTTATATGGTTCAGGACGGGGGTGGAGAAGAGGAGATTTTTTTTTTACTTAAAAAAATTATTATTAGGTGCATTGTAACACTGGCAACAATTGGGCTGGAAATGATAATATGCATATACACTTAACCAACAGCAAAAACTTTCTGTTCAGCTTTGCCAAAATAGAAAAATAAAAGGCATAAATATGAGACATGAGCTGGGTTTGAGCAGCTGAGTACAGCACTTGAATTTGCTCAGCTGAAAGGCCTTTGGATCAGGGTCAGTTACTTCATCTGTGCTTAGACACAGATTGATGGAGCTCCCTTCCCCTGTTCATAGTTTTCTACTAACTCACATGAACAGTTACTTCACAGTGTCATCATATTTGAAAATCAGGTAGTATAACAATAAAGCATTATGATATCAGACAGCATGACATTAGTGAACTGTTAAAACACAATCTTTACATTGAGAAATATCTGGATTTCACCTTAAATATCTGGATTTCAACATGGCCAATTACCAAAGATTCAGATATATAAAACAATTGTATGAAATCAGAGTGGAAATAAGACAGTGAAGTTCTGAAATTACCTCTAAGACACTAATAAGCATTTGAGGCTGCTGTACAGCCAGCCCCAGCACTGGCTTTGCAGCCCAAATAAGTGCTACACCCATTGCAGCTGAGCCTGGCTGTGGTGGCAGCAGGTCACCAGTTTTAAGCTCAACCCTTTGATCATCCAGCCTCAGCTGTCACTGTGCCCCACCACACACCCCATGCTCCAGGACACCCAGATCTCCACCACTCAAACAAGTGTTTTATTAATGGCTGACAAAATAGAATAATTTTACAAAGCCTGAATTTGCAAGTCAAGAAGAACCCTTCCCAGTGTGTAGCAGGATACCGTGGCCTCAGCTGGGCACAGCCTGACAAGGCCCAGCCACTCTCACTTGCTGAGGTTATCCCACTTCTCTCACCAAGCAGGTGGAAGAGCACAGTGGGGCTGCCTGCACCTAACAGCCCCTAAAGAGCTGTTCATAAAGCAATCCTACTGGATACATTCACCTGAAATGGAGAACAACAAGAAATGTTTCAACTGATGACTTGCTCTGCTGCAGTCCAGGAAAAACTGCCAACTCATGTTCCACCTGCTGAGAGAGGAAAGGACCTGTCCAATGAATGCAGACTATCTAGTCTCTTTCATTGCATCTACAAAGTTAAAAAAGTCAATTAAGAGGTCTCTATTCTAGAGTATATTTATGCATAAATATTCTAGACTAGGCAGACTTTCTATATACACTCCATATATACTCTATGTATACATGCCATAACAGGTTTCCTTGGGCATTTGTGGTGAGCTGTCCTGGAACTACTTGTTAGAGAAAACACTGCATACTGAAAGTCTGCTTAGGTCTTCTCACGTAAGAATATTAAACTCAACCCTCCAGTCTTCCATTATGTATTCTTTGTCTGATTCTTTTTTAATTGTTTTTGTGTGTGTGTGCACAAGTCCCAAGGCATATGTGCGAATTAGGATTCTTGTCCCATGCCAGTCTGGGCACATGATCTGTTTACATGCTCCTTTAAAAATGCAAGTCTTGTCATTTCAATCTGCTACAGTAATTTAGCTCTAATATGGAACTGGTGCCAGGAGTTTGAAGGGTTATTTTTCCTCTCTGTGGACAAACTGCTATATTGTGGTTACATTCCTACTTAGTGGCATGAAGCCACTTAAAAGAACTAACCTGCTCTATGCAAATGTTAACAATAACAATTTTCTGGTAATACCATTCTACTTAAAATAGGAAATCAACTGCTGCTGTTACAGAAATATAGAGGTACTCTGACCCACGGCATGATGGCAGAATGTACTCCTTTGCTTGCATCTCTGTCACATAAAAAAGCTTGACATGAACTCTGAAATAACTAGATTTCTCTGGATATGTTTGCAAATAAAATGAGCACACTGTTAGCTCAACATAATTGTTTCTCACAGCATATCCCATTCTTTTCCATAGAATGACAGAGGAATCCAGTACTACGCACCATGGTTACAAGAGATCAGCAGCAGACTTGGAGACAGGTAGATGGCTCTGAGGCTAAAGCAGGGGCCCAAAGCAAACCAAAGGGTAAGAACAGTGCTGGCAACTGGGTGCCACGTCTGGAAGATGTATAACTTCATCTTGCAAATGCTGAGCTAAGTGGCCAGAGCAGTTGTCTTCAATTATGGTGAGAGCCAAAGGGTGGAGAGAAACAAAGAGGGTAATGAGAACTAGATGCTGTTCTGCCAGTTCCTGAAAGATTATATGTTTATTCATTTAGTTAGTTACCAAAACACCAAGTGTTTTCAAGAGAAATCTAAACTTTGTATATGTCTGGGTGCAATACAAGTACACAAAGTAATCTGCATGGAAGACAGTAGTTAGCTACAGTGGATGGCAATGTTACTGATGTTTATTATTTGTAACATCCTCTTGGTCAAAGTCCAGGATTCTGGCATATGTACTGAGGCATTATGAAATCCCCCAAAATTATCATCACAAGTAATTCAGAGATTATTGTCTGCAAAACACCAAGAATGTGCTTTGTAGAACATACTGTCCTTGTCTTAAATACTTATATTCCTGTTGAGGGGAGGGAGGACATTTGTCCAGGGAAAGTTTAAGGTCAGTAATGGCATGATTTATTGCAGAAACTCATTACTCTGCTCAGGAGACATTGGCAACTCTTCAGGAAATGTTGATTAGATAGTGAAAAGCTTAGCTTTCTTCTTCATGGAACAATACTCTCTAACTGGGTTTTTGTACTGAAACATATTGCATATGAAGCAAATGACAGGCAGACATTCACTCTGATGGAGAAGAGACTTATGTCCTCAGCACCTCCTGCTTTCAGCATTGCCTTAAGCCATGCAAAACATCTCTTTGAGGCACAGGCAGTACAGGTACAAATAAAAAATTAGGCCATTTTTAGCTCTGCCCCTGTGAGTCTCCACAGCTGATGTCATTCACAGCTCCCCTTTCTGCACTGCCTCAGTTTAAGTGTAACTTACTCCCAAGGCTGTGCCTCTTCCCACTGTTAGATCTGCTGTCACAGGGCATCATCCCTCCCTTCCTGCTGTCCATCACTGGCTTTGGGTCTGGGCACCACTGTCCACCACCTTTCTCAGTGCAGCAGTTCCAGAAGGCTGATTGCTGCTCAAGGCATCCTGAGGAGTCAGACCAAAACCAAGCTCTACCAGCCTGCAGGACTCAGCTTACCATGCAAGGGCAAGTTTCACTGTTGGCACATTGGCATCTTGTGATTAATGTCTTTCCCTTTACTGTATCAGGTCTGGTTTAAGTTGTAGATGTTAATAGTTAGCGCTGCCCTTTTAGTTAATCTAAGCCACCTTGAAAACTCTGGGTGGCATTAAATAACAAAGTATGTGCAATAAAATAAATGGGTTGTATATACTAGTAGGATAACATTCTTTAAATGGTTGGAATCTCAAATGAAGCATGAATAAGAAGCAGTCTAACACCTTTGCAGTTAGACAAATCTGAACCAGCCAGACCATGGTACTTGGCTTTTCAGATGTAAGAAATCAGTAATTTTATTTGTCAGAACCTACAGTAGGCTTTGAATGTTTTTCTTATTCCTTGACTAAAATAATAAATCAAAGAAATACATGGTGTCATATGCAAATGGAGACACTACCAGTTCAAAACAGAAGGAATACAGCTTAAGGCCTGGCTCTCTGAAATCTTAACCTTTTAAATTAAAAAAAAAAAAAAAAAAAAAAAAAAAAACAGAAGAAAAAGGACTGGTATGATTAATTTTGCTACCAGTTCCAGCAAAATGTGGACATAATAAATGACAGCAAAGACTGAACTATGATTCTTATATCTGGATATCCACCCAATGCTTCAGGCAACAGCACTACGAACTGTGCCCATAAGACTAATTCTTCTGGTGGATTGAGTGTCTTTTGTTAAGCCTTCAAAGTTTCAAAACATGCTGTTCTGAAGTCCACAGCCTTTTGAATCAGTGGTTTGTGAAAATAATTCACAGTACACAATGGTTTGAGTACTATGGTATATAACACAGTGTACTGGCTGGATCAATCCTAGCCTTAGTGTCAAGGACACTGTGAGTTTAATACAAATTGTTTGCCAAATAAGAACATCACCTGCAAAGAAGAGAGGTTACTCGAAGTTTTTCTTCCAGATCAACGAATGCCTTACTTTTGAAGGTTACTTTTACCACCAAGTTGTTCACATGTGCAGGGCTATAAAAAAATTCCACCACTGGAGTTCAAGAGATATTTTAAAAAGTAACAGGCAGAATCCTAGCCAAGAAAGTATTTTATCTTTGTAGACAGAACTTATTAAATTAATTTTCACATTTTTCTCAATCAAGTTCTGCTCCTAATGGAATATGTAGATGATAAACACATCATGCTGTTCAAAAAATGGCTGTCAAAGATTCTTACTTCTAGAAATATAAATATATCCCCTGATTTAGCAAATGAACACATCATCTTATGTTTTTGTGGTTAATTTAACTCCAACCATGATGAACAACCAATTCATAATTTATACCTGTGCCAATGAGCAATTTGATAAAACTATAACTGTTAACTAACAAAAATATTTATTTCTCCCTCTAGCTCCATCTTATCCTATTTACAATCTGATAATCTGGTTTAAAATAGTTTATAGATTTATAGGAGTCATATGTGGTCAAACAAAGAACATGCTCTTGAAAATATATATTTGAAGTGTTGTCTCAATAAGTAATGTTTATTTACCTAGAATCTGCCTACACATGCAAAGTATCAAGAGTCATTTGAAACTTAAAGATCCATAATAAAATTCTGAACAAGAAAAATAAGTGCTATGAACATACACTTACAACCATCCACAATTATAAACAAGGCTTTCTTTATGAACCCCTGTTTCTCTTAGTTGCTGCTTTATTTAAATCCACACAGGACCACAGAAAGGGAAACATCTCAATTCCTGTGTAAAGCACAGTCTTTTCCCTCAATGGTAAGAGGAAAATCACGCTGCATAAGAATTCTTTATTATATTTGCCTTTAGAGTTTATTGACTTTACTTCTACTGGTATTCTACAATATAGGAATAACATTTCATTACCAAAACTGAATCCTTGTGGATTTAAAAACCCATCCATTCAACAACAGTTTTGAATGAGTTGTATTAATTTAAGCAGTATGAAGCTAGCTGGACAGAGAGCACTGGGTCAACTAACTATACTTTAAAGGTTTCTTTCTTAAAGAAGGGAGGGAAATCGAGCCTAAAAACGCGCACCATAAATCAGGATTCAGTGACTGAAAGGTGGAGCAAAGATCCCTCTGGGAATATAAATCAAGTTAGTACTTGAATTTGTATCATCTTAGAACATCTTTCAAGTTTATTTATTAGGTAGCTGAATGATTTTATCTTATCCATGTGTAGTTATCTAGTTCTGCCTGTATCAAGCTGTTCCAGACAGCATCTCAGAGCAGTAGCCTGTACTGTGTTGGAAAGAGGCTACCATTGATGAATATGGTTTTGATTTTGGAAAAGTGAGCTGTCTGTCTTTATCATGGATTAAGGTATCATTCAAAGGCACACAGTACACTTGGCTCAGAGTGGGGCAGGGTAGTCTCCATCCCCAGCAGCCCTCCAGCCAGGCTTCCCATCTGGTTCTCATAAGGCTCCCCAGCTACATTTCATCCTTTGAGCTGAGGAGATGATGCTAGATTAAAAGCAGGCCCAGCAGCGATAGGTTTCAGCAGTTGGGGCAGGTATTCTAATTATGTAACACATGTAGTCATTTCTGGTACATAAATTGGCTTCTTACTGGTACATATTTTATTGGTACCAGTTTCTCCAACAACAGGCATTCTAAGGTAAATTATATCAACCTGCACCAACCCATCAGGGCAAGGAAAATTTCTGTTTGTTTTTCCTCTTTAGTCCACTTCTGTCTTTTAATTAAATACTAGAAGACTAGGAAATACAACCCACTTAAACCCTTGCAGCCCCAAAGATGTCATTTCCCTGGACAGGAGATGCTACAAGAGGACTCATATTTTCTCAAATCCATCTTTTCACTCCATTTTCAACACTGCAGCCTCCACTTTGCAACACAGTTCACCCTGGCACAGTTCCTCAAGCTCATACAAAGTCCCCCAGAGCTCAGTGGGATTCAAGGGCTGCAAGCTTCCTAACAGGCAGATCCTGTTGCAGCACTGGGGACAATTGTACCAGAAAAATGTGATTTAGAGTTGCCCATAGGTACTATTTCAAGAGCAGCATACAAAGCCATGTAGCAAGCGTTACACTTGCTGAGCGATATCCTCTGTATATTGAGTGAAGTTACTTCCATTGTTTTTGAAATATAAATGATTTATTCAGGCCCATCTTCAGGAATGCATTCAAGTACAATTTAAAATATAATAACCTAGAAATAGAATAAAATAAATCATCTAAAGAACATGGAAATATCTGGTATGGAATTTTTCTGAAACCTTTTTAGTACGTTTCTGACATAGTTAGAGAAGAATTAATGAACATCCTAATGCAAGGAATCACATGGTTTATCTAGTAAATAAAAGGTAAATAGCCTCACTTAGTTGAATACTGACACTTCTAAAACACAACCTCTCCAAAATCAAAACAAAGTCAGTTTGCTGGAAGTGGTGCAAGCCAGAGGTGACTGTGTATGCTGTATCTCTGCTTTAATGGAACAAGCGTCAACCCTTTATTGTGTGTTTCCAAGATAATTGGGCTTATCAAGCAAAACACTGAATTACCAACACCTAGTGCTAGTGTCATGTCAGGACCTGGTCAGAGGAACAGGTATACTTGCAACAATTGTCAGCTCTGGTGTATACCACTGCAGGCCAACCTATTTTAAACCTGTTGATCAGTTCTATTACTCTTTTGGCCACCCAGCCCATGAGCAGTGAACTAGCAAACTGCTTTGATATACAGCAGACTTGAAAACTCCCCAAAAGTTACCTCCATCTAGCAGAGAGATTTTAACAGATTTATTGGATTTCTCACTCTGACTTAAACTCTTGTGCCAATAAACAGAATACCTTCATGCTTGGTATGAATCTCACATTTCTCCTGAGCTGCATTGGAATCTTGAACTTCCACCTGTCTGACATGAAAGGACCATTTCACAGAATTTACTGTTTACAGGCATTTACTCTACTGGGTTCCTTTTTTTTTTTTTTTTCCTTATTCCACAGGAGGTTAAGGCTTTAAGATGGTTGAAAAAGTTCAGCAGGGGATAGCAGTATACACACTCTGTGTGCATTGCAGCCCTATATTTAAGAACACATTTAGTTACAATTTATTTCCATGGTCTGCTTTCTTTTTCAGGAGCCTGTGTGAATTCTTTTAAGATGACATTAAATCAATCAGCTGCACCCATTGTGTTGGATTCAATATAGAGTGGACCAAAGAACACATAAGCCCAATGCCACCCCATCTCTTAGGAATTACATGCTTGCTTAAAGTAAATTATGGTGTATTGTATGTAATACAAAAACTGTCATGAGTTATTTGTGGCTAAACACCAAAACAAATTAATATGTGACAACATCTGATACTCAATTGACTTCAAGATATTTGCTCTAAGGAAGTAGTTACTAACCAAAATGATTGTCATTTACTTGTTCTGTAACAAAACTTTGCAGGAAAGAAGAGCAAAGGCACTGTATGTGGCCACAAAAAGCCCCATCCTTAAGCTAACACTCAGCTACATGCTGGGCCAGCCCTCTCAGCCTCATTCACTCCACCTAAACTGAATAAACCAGGCATTTTACTTTGAACTTGGTCTTCCCCCACATCAGCTCTGTGTTGATCGGTTCCTGTGCTCAGTGCCACAAGCCAACTCTGCATACACTCCAAACTACTCTCATTACTTTTCATTTCACCCATTTTGTTTCCTCAAGCCCTCTGGAGTCCTCCTGACCAGAGTCTCTGGATGCTATCACAAGGCAAATAATCTGAGGTGTAAAAAACCCCATTCCAAAAGTGGAAGAAAGTGGACTCTTGAAAAGAATGTGAACTTGTCTAGAATAAATACATTTCAAATATTACTCAAATAACTTGCTTTCATCTCTCTTTTTATTTCTTTAAAGTTAACTGGAATGAAAGAAGGAAAGAAGTCACCAGGACACACATTCCAGGAGTCTCCTTGGTATAAATCAGGCAACACACGCACTGCACACCAGTAACAATGAAATGACCCCTTAAAATACTGCCTTTCTTGCCAAGCATAACTTCTTTGAAGACTTTAAACTTCACTGGCCAAAATTTTTGAGTTCAAAGTCCTTCTTTTCCTAGTTCAACCTGGGGCACAGTTCAGAGAAAGGAAGAAAGGACTAAAGCAATTCATCTCAGTTTATGTTTTCAGTAGAAAAGCAAGTCCAACAGTTAGGAGAGAGATGCTCTTGGCCTCTAAACACCCAAATTCTCCTTCAAGACTAAAACTATCAGACTCCTGTCATTAGTACTTTGGGTACATCCCTTTCCCAGCACATGTGTGGAAACTGCTCACACTTGCTGTGCTTGGCCCACTCAGTTCCAGACAAGATCCAGCCCTGGCATCCTCACCAAGCCGGAGCACAAACTCGAGGACAGGGGAGCAATGTCAGAACTGACTCAGGGTGGACCCCATTTGGGCTGTACCGCAACAGTACATCAGCACCAGAAATCAGAATCACAGATTCTTAAATTAAACTTAATCAATTTAATTTAATATTTAACAGAAGGCAAATACTACAGAGTCTTGTTCCTTGAGCCTTCAAGTTTACAACTTTGCTACTGTGGCTCCTGTGCACTTGATTGATTGGATACTAATGGGCCACAGGAAACCAAAACAGATGACTAACATTAGCCAGTAAGTGTAAGCACCAGGGAAAGCAAAAACAGGCTGCTTTTCACTCCTCTCATGTTATCCAGTTACTCAGAATAAACACAAACACTGAGAAGATTATTCATAATTTGTACTTAAATAAAGTCTTCTATTAGTGGGTATCAGAGTAGTTTATGACTGTTAAGTACTTGGTACTAACAGGATAAGTGTCTGATGCTCATTGGCAGAGAAAAAATGCATGAAAGAACAGGAGACAGTCAGACTGCACAAATGTATTGCACACACCACTGTGGGTGTCACTGAAAATGTGGAAAACCCTTACAAGGGAAAGTGAAATAGCTGAAATAGAAAATCCTTTATGTCATAAGACTTTAGAAAATAGTTCTTCCCATATGTTTTTCCTTCCACTGTTTTCAGTTGGGCGGGAGGGGAAATCCCCTCTTTCCACAGTCTCCCTCTTCAAAAGAAAATGAGTGTCTTGATTCCACTGAAAACAGTTGTGCCATTAAACTGAACTCCAATTATTTGAGGAGAGAAAAACCTCGACAGTTTTTCTACCTCTTCTGTTCACAGAACTCAAGTTGTTTTGGAAAACTATTAACAAAATAGTCACACAAAGTGAAACACTTATAAAATACCAATATAGGCCAAACAACATCTCTCCCCACATCTTGCACACTACACCCTTACAAATGCAAAAGCATCTGTGCCTGTATTTAGAAAAAAAATACAATAACATTACCTCTGTACCAAACAACAGAAAACAGTTTTGCACATAAAGTAAGGTTCACAACTGATCTATACTGGGACAATTATAAGGGATGTGTACCAAGAAAATAGAATTAAAGCCTTAGACTGAATGCCTGTTCTGTAGAGCTTTCAGCAGAGCAGTCTCCCAGTCCAGTTGACAAAATAAGCTGCTGCCATCTTATGGAAGAGAACTTGAAAAGCAGTTGGTGCAAAACTCATTCTGCTCTTCCTCCTTCCCTGCACTTCTCCATCTTCCTTGGTCTACTCTGTAATAACTTTTTTTTTTTTTTTAAGAATTTCCTTGCCTTGCAAAAATATGCTTATTTTGATGAGGTATTCTTTGGGGAAGTAACTTTTCCACCTCTGATTTTACAGTAACTTTCACAGCACCCAGGAAGTCAAATGGAGCAGTTTTCCAAGAAAGGGAACAAATCAGCCAAGCTGTTAATCCTGACACTGCCTCAGACAGAGGTTTCTTGTAAGATAAAACAAAAGCCAGCTGGAGCCATTCAGCCACTACAGGATAGAGTCATCAATTTAGCCCACTTTTCAGGCAGTCATTTAGTGTGTTCCATCTGTGGACTTCTCTACACGGCCAGATTGAGCCAGTTTAACTAAGGGTGTGACTTATAAAATGCTAAAATAAATACAAATTAGCCAGTTTAAGCCTGAAGCCAGCACCAAGGTTCAATTTCTCCATCTGTAAGTCACAAAGAGATGCATTTGCAGAACACCAGAGAGATTTGCTGAGAGATTATGCTTTTGTTCTGAAAGGAAATTCTTTCCACAAGTTTCCATGGTATGCTTTATAGGAAAGCAAGTTTTCAGATAAGGACTTTTTATGAAAGGAGAGTGCTCAGCAAGGCCAAGATATGGCATTTGTATGAACACAAGATTCATGCAAGTTCAGCTCTTGTCATGCCCTAGGACACAATATTCAGCTTAATAGCTAAATCATTAGATTCCAAAAATCATAAATATTTTTGAAAGGAGTATGTCCAATATGAAAGCTGCCAAGTGTCCTCCTTGCCCCCTGCCAAAGCAGCGAACACTGACACTCTACCAGCAGACCTGAGCTTCCCCAGCCCTTCTGGAGCTTGCACCAAACTGTAAAACATAATCACTGGTCAAACACTTTATTTGTTTTATCTGACCTGAGTGCTTCTTTTTCCTCTTCCTCCTCATGAAAGAGTTTTCAACTCACTAGTAACCAGGGAAGATGCTGAAAAATTCCTACTGAGAATGAACAGCTACAACGCAATAACCCTACATTATTGAGCTGTACTAGCTAAATTTGGGTAGTATGCAACCAGGGCTCCTACAACATAATGGCCATAATCCCCATTTCCCCTTAGGCACCTAAATGAAGTTTATATAGAGCACGTGTGAAGTATTACAGGAAAGCTACAACTACTGAACTAGGAGGAAGTAAGTGGTTGGCATCAAGGACACTGAGTGGGAACCCAGGTATGTTAGTTCAAGCTGCAGGTTTCTGTGTCCTTGTAAGATTTTACACAAATAATTTGTGCCCAAATACTCAAAGGGAGTTTGCCACCCAAATGCTTCTACAGCAATCAAGACCCATCTTGCACTGCCTTTGCAAGCCTCTCTCTAGGCACTGCAAAGGACTAATGATTATGGAGAGCTCAAGCTTTGGAAAGGGCCAACTGCAGGTGCCCAAGACAAATATCTTCTTTCTCTTGTATCAGTTTGGCAAGTCTCATTTAGCAGCATTTCTCAGTTATGTCTGAAAAGATCTTCTAATGTTCACATTGGCCTTTAAATAAAAATTCCAGCACTTTCATGGCCCCTTATTAACTGAGAGACACAAAATTTCAATAAGGAAAGAGACTGGTTTCAAGGGTCTACTTAGTCTCTAATCAGAACATAAAAGATTTTTTAAAATATAAAAAATCCACATTGCCTTTTTTCCTTATACTTTTTAAACTTTTTTTAACAGATTCCTCCAAACACCTTCATTTAAGACAGTGTTTCTATAGAGCCCAGTGTTTTCTTTGGCAAATTTGGAGAGCTGTGTTTTGGGATAAAAGTAAATTGCACCATAAGATGAAAACAGATTGGGAGATTTGATAGGACTTGATAGAAATCCATTGTGCACAGGCAAAAGGAGAGTTTTTCAAGAAGTCATTTAAAAGATAAAAAGCTCTGGAGGAAAGAGTTCTGCTTGGTGGCAAACTCATATAGCCCTTGCAAAGCCTACAGTAGAGGCTGCAAGGGAGGTGGAAGTTAAAGAGCATGAGAACACACACAAACTCTCTCACATCTGAAAGTTATTTTATACATTATTAGGTATCATTTTTCATACAATACACACATGCACTTGAGCAATGGCATAGTTCAGAAAAGGGACATTTATGCCCATCCGACTTGCAAGCAGCTGCGGGGTAGGGGAGGCACAGAGGAGCAGATTCTCTCTAACACTTAACACAGGCCATCCCAGGTCCATTCAGCCCAGCTACCCTCTAAATCCAGCTCAGGATGAAACATGGATCTCCACCCTTGCCTTATATGAGGGATCCTGGCAAGTAACCCAGTGTGCAGGGCAGACAGGAGCCAAGTACCACCACTTTAGCTCCTGAGGGGAACAGCTGGAGCAGTAAGACTCCAGTGCACACTCTGGGTCAGACCTGCCCCACAGCTTTGAGGCACATGGTGTAGACTGCCTTACAGTACAGCTTAAAATACCAGAAGACAGGAAAGGAAAGGAAGCAGCTTGCTGTCATACTCCCTGCTAGGAAAGGCTACCTACTGCTGCTACTAAGAGTATGTTTTTCTCCACCTAACAGTTCCTATCTCTCAAAGACAAAGTTGCTCCAATCCCTTCTGCAGTTTACACATCTTTCTATGCTTCTGCAGCTCAGTGACAGGAGAACTTCACCAGCAATGCTTTCAGCAGCGCTCCAAAGCACAGCCCTGCAGAGATTAAGCTTCCTAATTTTCAAAAGCAATTCAACCATGTTCAAGCCAACATTTTGCTGTATTTCCTTCACCAAATGAACAATGAAAAGGCTGGAATACTAAAACACTTTTGTTCTGGCAGAAAACTAGACAAACCACGTACAGATTCACTAGCTGAACAGGACTCAGCTCCTGTCATGTATCTCAGTAGTTCATACCCTTTTGTTTCCAGCAATACCCAAGGGCACACAGAGCAGTGTGTGTTTCCTAGCTGATGACTGACAGTAAAAAGCATTGATAATATCTTTTCTTTGACGTATGAAGTTTAAAAATGCAAGTTTCACCATGAAATCTTCCCTGTCATTAAGACCTGCCCAATAGCTCTCTCTCCTCTAATCCCCAGTTCCCAGCTGCACTGAGAATTCTGCAGTCAGTAAATTTGATGTCTCACAATCCATGTTCTGAAACATACCTATGTTTTGCTTTAATTGCATTAACATACAATTAACAAGCCACATAGGTTTTCAGACTTCTAAAAGCTAAGTTTCTAGAAGCACAAGAAAAATAGTACTGTTAACTTGGAATCACTAGCAAATTGCCTGGCATGACACAACCCTAAGACCTTCTCTCTTGAGAGGGGCAAGCAGTGAGGAACAGCTACTTCAAAAGAATCTCATCTTTCACTCTCCACAGCAGGTAACAGCATTTCTCCCTCCTGTATTCTGACACAATAGCATGTCAGGTTTGCTGCAGCAGTGTGCCTGCAGTACTGCTCTGTCATTGTTCAGCACACACAGGCACCACCAGCAGCACTTATTGAGCAGTCAGGAATTCAGCTCCTCTGGGAAGTGCAACACATCAGTCTCTGTGGCGCAATCGGGGAGCGCATTCGGCTGTTAACTGAAAGGTTGGTGGTTCAAGCCCACCCAGGGACGGAGGAGATCCTTTTTAAGGGCCAATAAGAACCTCGTGAAGCCCAGTAAGGAGAAGTACCAAGTTCTGCCCCAAGGAAGGAGTAACCACAAGCACCAGTATATGCTGTGGCCACCCACTGGACAGCAGCTTCACAGAAACAGACCTGTCACAGTGGCACTTTGCTGGCTTTGTTCACTCCGTGTCTGCCAGAACCCCAGGTCCATTTCCAGGGAAAGCTCAACATCTCAAAGAATATTCTGAGTTGGAAGGCACCCACAAGGATCACCAAAGTCCAACTCCTGCCCTGCACAGAACAGCCCCAAGAGTCACACCATGTACCTGAGAGTATTGTCCAAACACTTTTTGAACTCTGTCAGGATCGGTGCTGTGACCACAGCCCTGGGGGCCTGTTCCAGTATCCAGCCACACTCTGGGTGAAGAATCTTTTTCTAATATCCAACCTAAAACTCTCCTGACAACTTTATACCAGTCCTTCAGGTTCCCTCCATCTTACTTCCGTAAGTATCCTTACTCCTGTTCTCCTGGATGACACCTGCCCACAGGCTTAGCATGCATCTATCTCTCATACCTACTCTGAACTAAAGTAAGTACATTTTAAGCTGAATTTCAAGAGATGACAGATAATCCCTGATATAAAAAGTTTATACATTTATATATTTTATTAAATTGCATTAATAGTGTCAGCTATATTAAATATGCTTACTATACCATGCATTATAATAGTTTCTGTTTGTGTACACAATGTATGACACTTTATTAAAACTGTCTTCACTGTTTGGGGGGCTGCTACTATTCCTCCCTGAACCCCAGTTCACAGTTTCACTCCTAATCCTAAGTAGCTACTTCTGGACCTTCTCATTAATGTTAAAGAACAAGTTTCATGCTTTCAACAACATCTGGATAGCCACATTCCTCAGAAAGTCCAGCCTGACAAGCATTAAGAACTGGGAACCAAGCACTGCTGTCAAAAGGATCCAAGCAGACTTATTACCAGATGCTAGTAAATCCAGAGCTGATGATACACAGAAAACACTAGAAGAGTTTCCTTCCAATCATGATTTGACACTTATATTTTAACACTTTTCTGAGGTTGTTTTAAGCTTCTAAAACAAAGAACTAGAGCCCAGAAATTCTAGAAGCTGACTGGGAATTTTGCTATCATTGTATATAAAACGTGCATAGATGTTACAAAAACTGGGAGAATAAGAAAAAGAAATATTTACTCACTGTGACCATTTTCACTCTAACAGAAAGGACCAGATGTTACTCAGGCACATGGATAAGGACAAAACTTCCATTGCATTAAATCAATCACAGAACATATTCATGCAGTAGTTTGAAAACACATCTTCACAGTTCTTTGCCCATATAACACCTCATAAATTTTTAATTAAGGTGTCACAAGTACTCACAAACAAAGGGTATAGAAACCAAAAAAAATTGGAAGTTTTAATGGAGAGCTTCTCTCTTTTTTTCTCGCACTGCTGGACAGTGGCCAGGAAAAACACTTTATATTTTGCCCTTCAAGGCTCAACTAGGTCTGAAATGTATGTAGTGATTCGTCTGGTGACATGAAAAAGTCCTGCTCATGCTAATGTCGCTTATTGATGCTTTCATCAATAAGGCATTACTAAGCCATCAGTAAGGCATGCAGAAGGACAGCAAGACACAAACCTAACACAGGGGCTTTGGACAGGATGGATGCAGCACCAGGACCACTTGCTCCAATAGCTCCAATAGCTAAATAGCAGTAACTTGTATTGATCACAACAGAGGCTGCCCAAGTATTATAAATATTTGAAAAAATGTATCAGTTTGGCCTCAAAACATAGAATTACTGTACCAAACTACAGGTCAAAATTAGAGGGGTTATTGTAACTCACTATATATCAGGTTACTGGCAAACAAGGGAACTAAAAAGGAATCACCCAGAACAGTTACTGTGGTACACAATAGCAAGACTGCCATGCCCTGAAGTTCTGCCATGGCTGGACTGACACTGTTATTGTCTGGGGATGCACTGAACTCTCATTTTCATTTAGTTAAGACTTACTTTGAGCCAGCTGTTGATCTCATTATTGCAGCAAGAGAACAGGAAAAGTGATGCTGTAGGTTGGACAAAAGCCCCACTAGCAATAAAAATCCCAGCATCTTGAAACCTCCATCAGAAGCCTGCCCCACCTCCCTTTTTAAAACAGCAGCAGAAGAAATACAAGAGAAATACCATAACACTTAGCAATATTCTCAAGTGTAAATTTAAGAAGATGCAAGTGCTGTGCCATATTCTTCCAGGCTAGTGTAAAGCCTACGAAAAACACCTGCCTGGCCTGAGTACTAAACTGCTAATCAGCACTTTATTGACTAGAGTAAATGAACTGGAAGCAACTTTAATTTTAACTGCCTTGCACGATCACAGAAGATTTTAGTTACCTCACTGTGGTTTAGCGCTTTAGTGTATAAAACTCCCTGCCACAGACATGGACTCATTCTCATTACCTGATGAAGAGCAAACAGCTCTCTCCATTATCCCTTTGCTGCCTACTGAGGTAGGCTGAAGGACCTCTTGCACATGCTTCTCTGGATGCAATAGACCCACTATTCCACAAATAGGCCCAAATCAGTTTTGAGCAGAGCTTATGGTACAGCTTATAGTAGTTTCAGATACACTTGTATTACAACTACAACGATGGATGCACACTTAGAGATAACCTGACCTACAAAGGGGGAAAATGGGGAAGCACGGGAACAGATTTCTTTGAAAGATGGCAGTTCCACAACCCACACCCCCATTAAAAAAAAAAAAAAAAAAAAAGGCAAGGGAAAGAATTAAAAAACGTAGCACAGTAACTGTTGCTAAATTTTCTTTAACAAATACTGGAAGTACAAGAACCCAGCCTTCTTGACAGAGCAATGATGAAAAGAAGTGACACTCTAGGAAAAACATTCCTCAGAGACATAACTAAACATGCTTAAAAGATGAAGACAGAAAAGCTAGTTGCAAGTCAATTAGAAAACATCTACTAAAAAAACCCCACCCCTCTAGCTGCTTTCAGTCTCACTAATTATGCTGTTTCAGAATACTTCTCTCCCAGAAATATTTTGTAGTGCAGTAAGGAATAAATGACTTAATTCTTTAACAGAACAATACCCACTATTCAGAGTGCCCTGCCATTCCCTCCCTCTGACAAAAGCTGTCAGATCTGGCAAAGGCAAAATAAAAGATGAATCCAGGTCCTGTGATAAAAGGACCTTCTGTGAGAAACCAAAAGTTAAGTCTCTTCTAAGCATAGAGATGCACCCAAACTAGGGGGAAACAAATACGGAAATAAATTACAAGCATCTGCCAGCATTATGATACTTGCCAACTACTGCTGACAAAATTAAGTTGTTCAATTTTAATTCATCTACCACTTTCCTCTCCTGTGAGGCTACAAAAGCCAAAAATCCTTTAACCTCAGTGCTAACAAACATGATTTGCTCAGCCCACATACTCTGCATGCAACAGTAATGCAAATCTAATATTTTAATATAATGCTTATGCATATTTAATATTACATTAACATATTTAAATTATCCTACTACATTAACACTACTAGATACAATATTTAGAAAAAACAACTAGCATGTTAAGCCTTCAAATTTTGGTAGTTTTCTATCAAGTATAAAACAGAATAGAAAACAAAGTTTCCATGTGAAGAAGAAAGCATATATTAACAGAAGAAGCCAAGACCTGCTGTAAAACACAGATCATGTATGCTGACATTTAGACAAAACCTTAGAGTATTAAAGATGCTGTCATTCACTATATTTACAAGAAACTGCCGAATAGTTCATTTACTGACTGCACTATAGTGATTATTTAAAAAACCCACACAGCATCTCTGTCTTGTCCTTTAGAAATAATTTGTATGTACAAAATGACATTGTTTAAACCATATGTGCTAGAAAATATAGAAGTCTGCAATAGAAAGAGGTTAAAAAATTTGAATACTGTGGAAAAAAATTTATTTAAGTCTATACAAGTTTCTGAAACAAACCATTGGCTTTGATACAGTAAATTCAAGTGAATACTCATTGCAATAGTATTTTTTCATACAGAGATCAAGAAGCCCTATAGCTTCCCATTTAGTGTCTGTGACAGAAGTTTTATTTCTGAGTAAGTAGCTGCACAAAGCAGACGTGATAAGAGATCTCACAGTCACAGTGAGCTACAGTTGAGATAAACTTATATTACAAACATTTCAGAAAATTAGGAATCCATACTGAAGTGTGGCAAAATGATTCACAATGAAAGAACAATGACATCACTCAGATCCCTTGCCAATAATGAAGACTTCCTGCAGCAAGTCTAGAGCAGACCATCATAAAAACTTAAGAGTGCAAGAGTACCACAAATTTAGTATATAAATATCACAGGATTAAAACTCCAGTTAAACCATCAACTGAAGTGATGATTAAAAAGAAAACATGGCGTCTCCCAGCTTTGCAAAGGAAGCTTTCAAAGCATCTCTTCAAGAAAGTGCTGATGCCAACTAGGGCCTGTGCCAATTTGTGTTTTACACTGCACTGCTGAAAGACAAAATTTTAGCAGATTTGTCTAAGAATTGTATAATCCTGCTGCTTAATACCTTAAAAAAAAGCATTTACTAGAAGAGATGAAATGTTACATTTATAGCTCATACTGTTTCAAGATCTGTGCACACTATATAATTTCTATAATTTCAACAGAATTTAAAAATAAGATAAAGAGCAGACAATGCAGTATTTGTTAGACGGGTTTGTTTAGAATAGTTACACAATTAATGTACACAGTTGTAAAATTTTTAGTGCATTTGTTCTTGCACATTATTAATGCTACTTATAAAAACCTGAAGATTGCAAATTGGGCATGCTTACCATAACATTTTCAGACTGGGAAAGCTGCAGAACATTTTTTCTACAAGTGTTCACTGCCATGATACAAAACAAATATGTGCAAACTGCAAGGTCCCTAAAAATAGCATTTAATGACTTTATGTACAGAAAGATGTAACTATCTGTTTAAATATGCAAAGAATAAGCTTCCCAAAGTTTATAACATAGAACAATATCCACCACATGCTCCTCCTCCTCCATATCCTTCTTCCTTGTTTGATAACTTTACACCTCTGTTTTGGCTTTCACTCTCCCACAGTCCAGGAGTCTGAATGATTTTTTCAACAAGTTCTTCAAAGGCACACTGCACACCATCACATGTTTTTGCACTTGCCTCTGGAGAAGAGACACAAAAAAAATCAAGTGTTAGCATAACTTCTGGTAACTTGTTTAATATTTCTCTTTCAGTTAAGTTTCAACCTACAACAGATTTAAAACTTCTACAATCTATTCCTAAAAACATAGTGGTGCCAAAATTGGCAACTATGCGGATTTGTCACCACACAGGTAGCACCTCAAAATATTTTAATAAAAGAGTTTTCAAGTCAAACTTCACCAGAACATACAGAGACAGCTAGAGTTTAGCTTTATTTTCCTGTGGAAAGCATTCCAGCAAGAAAAAAGTGGATTCTTATCTGAAAATCCTGTTTGCTGTTCTGTATTTCAGTTCTGTACATTAATCATAATTGTAGTACCACCAGACCATATGAATCAAGGATCCATACTGCAGGATTCTGGGTCAGTCTCCATGATAAAACTCATCTGTTAAAAGCAATACCACATCTCATTCCTTTTGCAGTTCGCAGAATTCTAGGTAATTTCACTCAGGATCCTTACTTTGACCAAGACTAAGACATCTGCCCACAGGTTATGTTATGAGAACAACAGACACCATCAAAAATTGTTCAAGCCCCACAAGGGTTTGCCCTGTTCATCTACACAGGCACACAGATACTTAGCATATGTAGCATGCATATATATATATATATATATATATATATATATATGCACATTTATAGTCTAATTTTCATTTTTGTTTTATTTCCCATGCACTTAGTAGCTTGTGCCTCAACCTTGAACTTTTATTTCCACATCTGACACTGTGGCTAAAAAGAAACACAGCAGGACACTAAAAAATAAGTCTTCAGTCAGAGATGAAGAATGTAAGTCTAAGTACAAGAATGAATGAGTACATATCAATGAACTGCTTTGCTACTGGAATAATCCTGTAAAATAACCCCTTCTGATCCTTAGGTGAAACACATAATAAACATATGCATAAAGAGTCACTTCAACACCCATTTTTTATTTATCATTACATGGCTTTGCCTACAAGACCCATTTCATTTTGCAGCAAGACAAGACCAGTATATTTGCTGCAGTCATAATTATGTCATTATTCAATCCCACCGACAATTCATAAGTTAATTATATACCTAGCTGTTTTTACCTAGCCTAGTTCTAATACAGATTTCTCTCAGGTACAGCTGTTTTGCTATACTGAAGGCTGGCCACTAGCACCAGTTTTCCCTCTTTCATTTTGCTTCTGTTATTAATTTAGCAAGTCAGCTGGGCAAAGAAATCAGACAAAACCCCAAACCCAAAAGAGGTTTCATCATGTTATGGAGAACCTGTACTCTGCCCTTAATCCTTATGAATTTCTACATAATCATCCAGAGTTAGAACAGGTATCTGGACAGGCACAATTTCAAAAACAGGAATACCCATTATCTTTGTGCCCAGTGCAGGTGAGAGATATCATTAATTGGACTATACACATAAAGACTTGTAATCCTACAGAAGTGGTACTTTTCATTATGTAACAAAAATCAAGTAAGATCTCTGCAAGTGTCTATAACATACCTATGAACAACATGGAATGTTTCCTTGCAAATTTGAGGCCTTCATTTCTGTCAACTTCACGGTTTTCCTATAACAAAACAAAGCATTAATATTCCTTATTAACAAAATACACCAGCAGATTATTTACCGCAGCTGAATTTGGTTTACCTTATCAATCTTGTTTCCAACTAACATTTGCACTATGTCATTCCTTGTGCAGTATGTTTCCAATTCATTTAACCAGTTATCCAGCTTGACAAAAGTATCTCTTCTCGTGACATCATAAACTGAAAGATATTAGTGATATTATTCCACAATATTTTTCCAAGAATTACAGCTTAGATTACAAAAGCAGCAAAATTTATGGCTTTTTCAATCAGAAAACTGAAGGAGTTCTAAAGATTTGAATTTACCTTCTATATGAAGAACTGCAAAGAAAGTAGGACATATAACTGCTCAAATCACTGATGCAGAACAACTCCAAGCTTCAGCCACCTACGATTCTCAGACTAATATTCCTTGATCCTAGCTTACAGACTAGAGACTATCATTCTCCAAGGAATTCTACACTAGCAGATCCCTCATGTAGGATACCTAAAAATCACTACACAACAGCTATGCAAAGAGGATGGCACAACCTTCAGTACTGAAGCTATGAAAGTTTTATTCCTCTGTTTTCACAACCCATGTGCAGACAGGCATAAACAGCTTCTTTCAAACCAATTTCTAACTTGGCTTGCATGAACAACCTTATTATTTGGAAGACAGGTAACAAAGAAATAGTCAGAAGATACTGAATAAAATGGGAGAGCAAATCTCAAAAGCAGAACCTATCTCCCAAACAGTGCTTGTTTACAGCTTTCAACAGTAAGTAAATGTCAGGTTCAGTGCAACTAAGTGACTTGACAGGACATGTTTTGACAGCACCTTCCTATACCAGGAAGATAACACAACTCACAACTTGGAAAAGCTACCAGGAGGTCACACGACAAATGTTATTCCACATTAAACAATTTAACTAGACACAATAAGCGTAGCAAGATTCTCTAAAGTCAGAAGCAACTTCAAGAAAATTAAATGTACATCCCTGCCCTTTAGTCAGCTCCTCAGTCCTCGCCGTGGAGAAGTAGAACTTCAGAGCTCAGTGCCTAGCAAACACGCTTCCATACACCAAAAAAAAAGCACAAATGAGACTTCACTGTGAAGCTGAAATTATGGGTTTTGCCCAGGGTTTTTCTCACACACAGACTGGTGCTTTCTACATGCCCAGCTGGTCTTTTCTAAGTGATTCTGACTGCATAACATTGCATCAGTTGGGAAACAAATAACAAGTAACCTCAGCCAGATTCCACATGGTTTGTATTATTAACTTCATTAGGAAAAAAACAACAGGGAGAAGAAAAAGAAAAAGCTGTATCATACTGATACAGAGAGACTACACTGAGGAGAATTTTTTTTTACTCTGCACTTAGTAAGCAAGGGTAAAAAATAAAAATGAATAAATAAAAGATAAATTCGTGACAGTACAAGGACAACAGCTCCAAGCTATCCTTTCAGATAGCAATAGCTTTTATTGTCATGCAAAAATCAGAGGTTCTCAAGCCGGTCAGATTGACTACATGAGAAAGAAGTCGAAACACCAAGATGCTTTTATATGAGTTGCTCAACACAGATACAAAGATTTTAAATATCAATTAGATATTATATAAAGGCTATATGAATTTGTGTAACTCCAATGCATGAGAAAATCACAAACATTTGAAATAGCATGCAAAGATATACTTACCTAGGATAACACCTTGTGCACCTCTGTAGTAACTGGGGGTTAATGTTCTGAACCGCTCCTGACCTGCAGTATCCTAATAAGCCATTCAAAAAGTTCTGTTATTCAGAATTTGAGCAGAATGCAGTTTAGCTTTCAGGTATTCTACTTCTAATGAACACACAGAATAAGATTTAAACTATATTCCACTAGCGGATTAGCTAAGTTTATTCCATCCCCTGCTGTTTTACTACACATTAACTTTGAGATTTTATGTAGTCTGTCCCAGGAAGCACCTTTGAACTATTAGATGTAGTGTGTAACTGGATTATAGAACAGTAAGATGGCCATTTCTGCAAAGGTATTTGATCTGCAGCTAGTATTGCAACAACCAGCAAGAAAGCAGCATAGCTGCAGTACTAAGATTTTCTAGCAAGCATCATAGCCCATGACAACAAAACCGGTTCCTTCACTTCAATCACTTGGTCCAATTAAATTTGATTGAGTATTTGATTGGGAAAGTGTACTAACATGCTAAAACACAGCAGAATCAGGAATAAGTCAGAGGTTCTTCTGATTTTAAGCAAAATTGAGTTTACATCCTAAAATTTAAAGAGTCAATTTTAAAGAGTCAATTTCTGAAAAAAAACCCCAAAACCCATCAAAATTAGAATGCTATTTTCTTATCAGAGATTAAGTTATCATGCACACTCATTGAAAGCTTTATGCATAGAATATTTAAACAATTTTATTCAATTTACGCAGGTTAGAAGTGACACATGAAACACTGTGGATTCCCTGACAAAGAACCTGGATAAGCAAACTAAACTTCAAGATTCTACAAGCCACTCAGTCAACATCACACATCTAAAACTGGTTTTGTATCATGATGCATCTTCACATGCTTTTCTTTTCCAGTTTACCTCTGGATTATTTCTTTCTATTTACCAAAATGAAAGAAAATAAACTGTAATTTATCATTCCTTGTTCTGATATCAGTCTGGTTTTCCTCCTGTATGCACCCTTTATTTTCTGTGAAGCTATTGCACTTGTTTTTCTTGTCAAACCCATTTATTTCACTGATGATTACTACTGTAACTAAGACATAAGTCCTGTTTGTTAGTGAGGTATGAAGCACCCTCCAAGCTACAGAAACACTGCAATACACATTTCATGTTCTATTACTTCCCAAGGAAACAAAGGTTTGATATCTTACTTATATAAGAAACAAAGTTTTAATCTTGCTTGGTACAAGAAGACACAACTGGGTCTGACTACTCAAAAATGTACTTCAAGTCACATAAGTGTGAAGGAGCTTGGAAGTATTTTTTCTTCACTTGCCGCAATGGAAGCTCTACTTTTAACTAGAGCAGAAGTTGAACACACTAAAGCCATGATTACAAACACTGCCTCTCTCTCTTTGAAATGATCTGCTACAAATAATTCTGATGTTGAGCCTGTAAAAGCCTTTAAATGATAGCTAGGAAGTTTAGACCAAAAATGGGTCTAAAGAGGTAATATATGAGCATGCAACTGTAATTCTTAACCTATTAATACATAAGCTGAGTATTATAGTCAAAATTTAGTACAGAAGTACACCCTTCTACTGATGTAATACCATTTAATTCCTCATTGTCCCTACTTCTATCCCAACCAGACCTGCAATTAGTACTGCAGAAGCTCACAGGCAGCAGAACTACTCCCTTAGCCAGTTGTCCCACAGTTCATTGCAACTTCTGAATGCTGCAGTATTAACCTCCCACTTCTCCAAATCACCTTCTTATTAATAGAAAAGGATTCTATACAAACTATACATTACAGAAACCCTAGCTATTCCTAAAGCAAAGCAACACATAAAGAACTTAGGAGAGACTTACCCATATTGCCAGTTTAGCTTTGTTTCCATCAACTGAAATAGTTTTCACCTTGAAATCTACACCTAGGGGAAGAAAAATATTTTAGTTCTTCAAACATATTACAGTTAACTTTGAAAAATAAAATAAAAGAGAAATGGAAAAAATAAAATCAAACTCAAAAAAACCCCACGTTTTAACACAAGCAGGAAGAATAAGTTTCATTAGCTATTTATGAACCTTGCTCAAAATATAAGGTTTTCTTGCTAACAGGCTTTTGCAAAAGTCTAAGGGCCTTTTGAGCCATTGACTCAAAATATTTTATGGAAATAAGGCAAATACTGTATCTCTTATATTAAAGCATGTATTCCAGAACAAATTTTCAAGTTTATAATTCAAATGGATTAACTTTCTATTCATTTCACTCTCCAAACAGACAACAAGGAAATGGTTCTGCTGGTCAGTCATCTACTCCAACATGTAATAATTCTTCCCCCTTCATGTGTCCTCCACTCCCAGGAACTAGCAGCCTACCAATTGCTCAAGGACAAGATGCACAAAACTCAGGCCAAGGAGAACAACATATTAGTGACTGAAAATTTAAAGGATATGGTGACACACATCTGTTTGAGAGGCTCATCAGAGTTATGCATTATGCTTTAATTTAACCCTTAGGTTACTAATAGCAAGTAACTAACTAGAAATACGTTTCAAGTATTTTGGAGCAACTTTCACTTCCCACCAGGCAGCAGCTCCAAAATGAAGTAGCAGTATGGAAAGTTGATACTTCTACAAGAACAACTTTAAGAGCAACAGCAACCTTTTTGTACTTGGAATTACAATGTCAATCAGCACACTCCCTACCAGAAAAAGAATTAAACTATTCTGATACAAAATGAGTAGAGCCTCAGGATGAGTGCACTGCACTTACATTCCCAAATTCATGCAGATTACAAACAAATACAAACAGCTGCCAAAATACACCCAACTTAAAGTCACAAAGGATATATAGGATAATTAAGAAACTGCATATTATAAGCAGATTAAAACTTCAGTTTCACTGAACTGTAAAAGAGCTTTTTTTCAAAAAAGGTAAATACAATTTTTATTCCACTGCTTCACAGCTTCAGCTCATTGAAGTGTCAGGTGTTTTTCAGACAACATTCTGCCCTGGAAGAAGCCCATAGTCTCTTTCAAGCAAATTTTTCCCAAAGTACATCAACTTTTGTAGTAACTGAACAGAACTTGTTTTTTTTTCAGGTACTAGGACTCTCAGTCCCTAGCTTAGCAGTAATATAATGCTCAATACAGTGTAAAAGAATGGTGCATTATTCTACAGTTATGTTCACAGAAGGGAACAGTCGTTATTAACTTTATTTTAAACACCAGTTCTTAGAATTTTACCTAGTTCACAGAAGATTGCTATGCTAGCAATTTGACTCAATTTGATCCTAGAGAACATTCTGTTCTGCCTGCTTTTCAGCACTCAGCAGTAACTTTCAGATTAACAGAATCTCTTTCTTCCACTGTAACTGCATGTTTCTTCCCCTGAACTCCAAAAATCCCCATATGCAGTTAGGTCAGCATGTCCAACAGTTCACAGTGCATTTTTTTATCCATTAGTCTGGCACCAAAACTTGTAACTGCAGCTATTACTTAAAATGACAAAATACATCATCAATTTCAAGAATGAAAATTTCTTCCTTAAGATAAACATATTTTATGTATTCTGAAGCCACAGTATCCTCCTTCCATTCAGTAAACAGATTAAGAATCTTGTGCCTGCACAGTTCAGCAATTTTCATTTACTGGAAATGGATACATACACCTTTATGTTAGCCTTGCTGCTGGTTTAAAATTCACTTAAAATTTTGCAAGACCAATGCAAGTAAAATAAGAAACTAAAATAGTGATTTAACCCCATGCATTAAACTGACTGTTGAAAAGCAAAAGTATGATAATGAACTAATAACATACCAAAATACACCCTTTAAAGAGATTGAGGCAAGTAAAATAGAATTCTAACAAACAAAGGAGCTCAATACATATAAAAGCCAATTAATAAGAAAAGAAAAAAGAAAATTTTTAAATACTTAGGTTTTTGGTTGCCCATCTGCTATAAGGAAAGACAAGGAGAAAAAATTTTAGGCTCAAGAAAATCTTGTTGAATTGAACAAACAGGGTACTTATATTTCCTAAAATCAATAGTGAAATACAGAAATGTTTGTGTGACAGGTATCAGTTCTGACCTTGCAAGAGTGATGTGTCTACCCTTGACAGCAGAAAGCTGACAGTGCTTTCCACCATGCCTTGGAAGGCAGCCAGAAACAAGACAGCACTACTAGACTGTACTCCTGTGTGTCAACACCTCCTGCCTCAGCACTACACACTAACACACTATGGACTTACAATCTGTGAGAAGCAGCTCTGACACTGATACTGCTCTCACATCCAGGCCAGTAATGCTCTGGTCTGCTTATAGGAAGTGCACAATTAGCTACAGCGTAGTATTTGTGTTGTAGGTAAGTGACAAGTTGGACAGCTTAGGAGTTTGTGAACTCCAAATGCAAGGAAAGCTAAAAAGTTAAGAGACATCAGATCTCAATACATCACTTGATTTGCAAAATACAGATTGCATTGAACACTAATCTGGAATCTCTCATACAAAGAGCAAGCAAGTGAAGACAAGCATGAGCAGTAAGGACAACAGAAAATACTGGGGTGCATGTAGTCTGGTAAGACCCATGTGATGAAGCCCAACAAACAAGCCAACCTCGAGAGAATACAAGGACAGGTAATCTGCCAGGTTAAATACAACATGTTTAATCCAAATGAAGCTACTAAAGCCAAACTATTTGACAAAAGCAGCTTATTCTTTGAAAAATATCACAGGATTTTTACTAAGTTCTTGATTTACTAATCATTTAGGGTTTCTTTAAAATTGCACTCAATAAGTCTGTGCAATCTATGAAGGTAAGATATGTCTCAACATGTCATCACAGGGAACCAGCTGTGCTGCTCCTCAGTATTGTGAGTTTCTGTGCAGTTCTTGCTATATCTTAAAGAAAACCAAACCAAAGTTCTCCTCACTGTCTAATCAAAACAAAAAAAAATACAGTCACATTAGCCAGTTCAGAAGTCAATATGCAGATGACATTGAAAGAAGACATTATTTATAGTCCCTTCATTTTGAAAAAGCACCATACTCTTCAGTTTCAACAGGAAAGGCTTTAAAACCTCTTCTATCCTTCTGTCCCTTAACTCAACAAAAAACAAAATAGTGTTTAATTAGCACAAAAAGAACTCCAAGCCAAGACTCAAAGTTTTCACATTTCATCATCTTGTAAGTACCTGAAATTGGCATCTAGGGTCTGTCTTCATGCAGCAGAATAGTTACCTCTAGGAACTCACTCCAACTGCTTTATCTATATGGACAACAAATCATGCCCTGAATTTAAAGCTGACAATTTTCTTCTTAGAAATACATTCACCAGAAAAGAGGCAACGGCACTGGATAGTAGATTAAACAGAAAAACGAGAAAACAAATAAGAACCCAGACTCTGTCCTCTTCCTGTTGACAAAAAAAATGAATCTGCTATCCCCTAGGAGTGCCCCACACACCATACTGTACAACTTGCACAGCTGGGGTCACAGTAATCCTACTGCACAGCACTACCTCAAACATCTGCTAGATGGGCCTAATGGGGTGATCTGCACCAGCATTTGCTCAGTCTCTAGCAACTGACTTTTCCTGCCAAATGATCACATTCATTCCAGATGAGTATATTTGTTTCAGAAATCAAATTCTATCTGAAGTAATGCTTACATTGAGTACTCTTCCTCCTTTTCCACATCAGAAACAGAGCAGAGTAGGACCTGCCAGTTAGGATCTGCCAGCAATAAACCTTGAATTGTTGCTATTTAGCAATCAGTGATTAGCTACCACACATGCTGTTATATGCATGTTGACAAACCCAAAGAAGAATTACTTCAGGAAGTATTTCCTTGGTTTCTCAAATGATGCCAGTTTTTGACACAGTACAAACAGCAGAATGAAAAAAAAAAGAAACCCCATAATTAAAAACAAACAAAAAAAACCCCAAATAATAAAGATGCCCACTCAGAGACTGAACTACTCTTTTGGTATCCAAAAGATCATGAAAGCTGAAGTGGCTATTCTGCACTAACTTCCTGGCTCGCATGGCTGGCATATCAAGAAAGTAACAGGACCTGAAGTATATACAGTGCCAAAACTATTAGATTAGAATCCAAGATTGCCATCTTCACCACCTGATCTATTTAATTCCTGTTTCCTTCCACACTATCCTCCCTCATAAACTGAGGTGGGGCTACTTGCACAACTTCATTTTTTGTAAGCAATGGAATGAACAAAAATAGGCCACGTTCCTCCCCTTGGCTTCTCAGTTCTTTATATGAAACAGTACTCCTGAATCTTATTAACGTTAATGAAAAAAAAATTATTTAATTCTTAATAAATTAGACAGAGTTGGTTTCGCTTACGAATAGCTGAACTCAAAAAAAAAAAATCTATATAAGCTCTTAGACAGAGCTCTTCCTACAGAGAAAGAAAAAAATGCAACTGAAATGATGGTGTAAAAAAGTATCTCTATTTTCCATAACTTCAGTTATTACTTTGGCACAGAGCTGCATCACACTATTATAAGTTCCATTTTGCTTCCTTTGAGAAACAATCCACTTAGTGTATCCTGCATTCTGGGTCACTCTCCCCCAGCACAAGTGACCCATGCTGGTAGGTATAATACCAGCACAGCAGTGACACGTCACTGCCTTTTTCCCCAGCAGCTCCACATTCTTGGCTTTCTTCCACTTTTCTCAGGAGTCTAGCTGCCAAGGAACTGATTGCTAAGTAGAAGAAAAAAAAGCCACTGTAATTTCCTCTCTACAGAGGAAAAGCAGATGCCACACAGAGCCCAGGGCACTCAAGTATTGTTAGAAGTTGGAAGAGTTAACACTACCTGCTACAGAGTCTGAATATAGCTACCAAGTATCATATTACACAGACACAAGGTCTGGACAGCAATATTATTAGTGGAAAACCTGACAGCTATTTTGCACAGATAAATCAGTAGGAGAGTATTTGCTCTTACAGAAAGCAAACACGTCTGAACTTCACTATATGTTAGACAAGTCTGAACAAACCACAATTTTATACTGAAAATGTTACCCATTTTTTTAAGGTATTATCAACACAAACTTACCAATTGTTGCTGCAAGTTCTGGGTCAAATGTATCATCTGTGAACCGCAGCAGAAGGCTGATAGGAAAAAAAAAAAAAGAGAGATACTATTATTGCAGCATATCCATATCTTGCTGGAAGCCTATAAATTACAAGTCGGAAAGGAACAGCAAGAGCACATAGCTGAATAAACTCACATCTGATTTTTTAATTATTTTTGATTTTTTTTTTTTTTTTTGTAGGAGAGAATATATGGAAAAAAAGAAAAGAACATGGAAAGAATAGAGCAGACATGCTCTGCTACCTGAGTCCATATCTCTTCTCTGCAAGTATTACCAAGAATGCCTCTTTGAAAACAAAGTACCACACAAGTTGTCAAATCAGTTGCCTGAACAGTCATGCGATCTGCTTTGCAAAGTATTTTACTTCAACCTTATTCTATTTTCCTCCTTCCAGAATTCAGTACAAAACTAGTATTTTTTTGGTTTGTTTCAATATTGCTTCACACAGTATTTCTGTAAGCTTGAGAAATAAATTCCAAGTCAGCTTTTCATCCCAGAAATAACTGCTTGAACTGGGCACACAGGGGAACAGCAAGGACAACACCCACCAGAAATAAAGACACGGAAGTTGAAGAGTAGAAATAGCTCCCCAAGATTGTATGATTTTGTATTTCTTTGTATATTCAACTCACACACACATTTCCCCCATACTGATGAATGTGTTTGCTACCAACAGAAAAAGTTACAACTAAGATTAAACAGCACATCACACCATAGCAATGCAGGGTCCCTTAAAAAAGTGCCCATAATGCCACCGGTGTGAAATATAAATATTTTTGTAAGAGACAAAGATTCTGAGCATGCAGTTCCCAAAATCAACAGTCTTTTGCTGTGACCGTGGCTTCTACTCATTTCCAGGATGGAGAAACAAAACAAAGCCTTATTTACTTTTTGGTCTTCCCCATCACCCTGTTCTTTTCTCCTCTTTTTGCATGTGAATTTAGAAGTCAGATGCTTTTTAGCATTTGGACACAGTCCTGCATTGACAAAAACAGTGACCACTGAAATTCCTTAATTTCAATGAGGATTAGTGAAAACTCCAAGTTAATCACAGACCAATGTTTTTTTCTCTCCTTACTCCAGAACCCCAAAAGCAAATTGTAGCTTTACTTACCAAAGAATAATTAAAATAATAATAATTTCTTTAAAATCACAGCACACAGGTTTTTACCAGTACCTTCAGATGGTTCTATAAGGATGCTATTTAAGAGCAGCTATTTTTAGTTACAACCAATACTACTTTCATTCAGAACAGAGAAATTATGGAACCCTTATACTGCTACTAGAATAAAACCATCATTTTACCAGTCTTGCATGCCTAGCCCAGCCAACATCTACCTTTCTTCATATGAAGCTATCATCTTCTACAAAGCATAGCACACTCGCAGGGACCATATTTAAGACAGCATTTGTTGAAGTCAGGACTCCATCCATTCACTCCACCTTGCTAATACCTGTTTAGCAACTGACCTTTCCTAGTCAACCAATAGGTAAGAGACACAAATTTAGGAATAATTCAATATTAAGTTCCTGTACCAGAACAACTCCACTGCTATCATTAAACAGCATTATTTTTTTTTTTTTTTTGTGCACATAATGCCTCTTTTAGCAAGCTTTCTGATGTAAAGAAACATGTATATAAATAGGTATGCAAACCCACTGTGTGTTTTGTCTGGTCCAGGAAAAATTCTTCCATATGGCCCCTCATATGTGAGATGACCTCAAATAAAAGAAATCTGCTCAGGTCATGTCTGTCACCAGGGGCCTCCTGTACTAATTATCAATCCAGCAGCTAACTCAAACGAGTACCTGACAGACTTTTAATAAATATGGGCACTTTTTTCCCTAATTAGCAACTTGTATGTAATTTGCTCACGGGTCACGGCAGAGGACATATATTATTGACACAAAAATATCAAATATAAAATTACCAGTATGGTACATGCCCAGATGCCCTCCTGCATTTATATCCCACACCCTTTAGTAAGAACTATGTTACTATAAAAAAAAAAAAAAAAAGCTAAAAGAAAAAAACACAACACACAAATAAAATCCCAATTCCTTAGGGTTGGTATCTACAGCTTAGCCAAAGCCATGAATATGGCATGGAGGAAGAAATCAACCTCAACGTACTTGATAAAGCCTATAATTAGCAAAAAAACCTGTGTCAGAACTACTTTGCTGCGCCCCCGTGCTCCCCCTCACACACCCAATGCTGGATCCCTTGTGACTCTGCATATAGGTATCAGGGACTCGACACTGACCCCAGAGCTCTATGGAGATGTACAAGGGCGCCTATCTCCCCACGACGCAAAGCTGCCCGGGCACAGGGCGGCCCAGGTGACCCTGGGCAGCCCGACAGAACCCCCGCTTCACCTGCTTGCAGCTGAGCCGGGCAGACACCAGCTCGGGGCCGGCGGCTGCGGGAGCGCTGCGGAGGAGGAGGAGAAGGAAGAAGAGGAGAAGAAGGAGGGGGTGGGGGGGAATCTCTCGCCCGCCGGAGAGCTGGCCGGGAGGGAAGCTCCCCCCGCGGGCCCGGCCCTGCGGGGCGCAGGCCGCGCCCAGACGGCATTGTCCGACAAGGGGCCTAGGCCGGAGCCGGCCGGCCAGAAGAGGCTGTGGAAGGTTGGCGGGCGCCCCCTTACCTGGACTTGCCGACGCCGCTCTCACCGATGATGAGGATCTTCAGGGTGGTCAGCACGTCCTCGTCCATCCCGTCAGCGCCCCAGGACCGGCCCCGACCGCCCGACGCTCCGTGCGCAGCTGCGGCGGCGGCGCTGCGCCTGCGCGGGGCCGCCCGCGGTTTGTTTACAGCGGGCGGGCCGGGCCGGCCGGTGCGCGCATGCGCGGGGCCCGCGGTGGGGGGAGCTGCGTGGCCGGGCCGCGACCTGAGCGGGGCGGGGGAGCCCGGCGGGGTTTGCAGCTGCTGTCCGTGTCCGAATCCGGGGCCTGGGGAGAAAAGCGACCAGATAAATTGGCAGCGGGTTATTAGGCGTTGGAATGGGCTGCCCGGAGAGGTGGTGGAGTCCCCGCCCCGGAGGTGTTTAAGGAAGGACTGGACGTGGCATGCCGTGCTGCGGTGTGGTTGACGAGGTGGCGATCGCTCATCGGATGGACTCGATGAGCTCAGAGGTCTTTTCCAGGCTCGCTGATTCTGTGATTGCTCGCGCCGCACGAAGGCAGCCGGGCAGCGCCCGGTGCGGGAGCAGGGCCAGCTGCCGCCTCCCGCGGGAGCAGCTGGCCCGGAGCCTGCCACCAAAACACGGGCTCGTCTGGGGACAAGCCGGCACTGGAGGCCAGCTGGAACGTGACACCAGCTGCTTGTCTACGAGCATCTTACATTCTCCCTTAAAAGCCAAAAATGTTGGTTGGTTGGTTGGTTGGTTAGTTGGGTTTTTTCCCGATTCCTATGAAAAACCCTCTTTATAACCAATTCAGCTAACCTGCTATTATGGCTTGAAACCTGCCTCAGGCATGTGTAAACAAATGCAACTCTTCTAAAATAAACAGAGTACATGTCAGATGTGAGACTGAGATTCCTCGACCAGTGCTGTAGTCCTTGGCCCAGCTGAGCAGCCTCTGGGCAGGCCAGAGACTGATCCCATCAAATATAAACAAGTTCAGGCTCTCCCATAATCACATCAGTCAGTCACACAACCCGTCACTCCAAAGGAAGAGATCAGGCCATGTCAGCAGGTTGCACAAGGCAGGTGCACTTGTGAGGCCATCGTGGTTCCTGTCAGTGATGGCTGCAGAGGGCACAGCTCTTCCAGCAGACTCCTGACTCTGCTGAGCATTTGCTTTTACCTGAGTTCCAGGGTCAACACAGAAACTGTTCTCTTGTGTTTTTGTGGTTAACTTCTCTGTTGCCTGGCTTCTTCCACTTTCAGGATCTGGTCTCCTGACTCTTTTACCTCAGAAAAATAAGTCTCAGGATGAGTACAATAACAATAATTATCCTGTTAAACTATGGAAACATATTCTATAATTAAATAATATTCTATAATTAAATGTGCAAACGGTTGGCTATGTTTACAACAGCACTGTGCCTGTTTGTAATGAATAATCTAACATTTGTTGAAGGTGTGACAGTTTTTGTAGTCTGGATTGTGGTTTGCAGTACTGCAAGAAAGCAAAATGTCTCTACTGTCTAGTTTTTGTTGAAGTGTACAGAAACTCTGGGGTCTTAGCGTGGATCAGGATGAGGATTTGAATTTGGAAGGTATATCCAAAGAGTAAAGTATTCCACTAAGGCTACTGAATCTCTTGAAGTCAGAGAGTATTTGTTTTCTGGGATTAGGTTTTTTCCCACGGCAGCCATAGAATTAAACTATTCAATGTGGATATTAGTCATGATTCAGATCATAATCCTATACCTTACTCAGAATGAAGGGTTGGTCAGGATGGCATTCAGATCTTTAATGATGAGCATATACAAGAAAAAAGGGAAAACCTGCCCTAAATGAACAATTCTGTAACTCATACTTATGGATGTGATATTTTAGACCTTCTTAGGCAGGCCCTTTGAGAACAGGTATTTCTCCAGGGTGTCCTCCTTCAGGTGGAACTATATGGTCTCTCACTTTGAGATTGGATCTGAGTGCTGCAGTCAGCCTGTTTGCTGTCTGCATATATATTTTAATTCTGGAAAACCAGGCCTATTGCAGGAACAAGCTATTGGATAATTAAGGTGTCTCAGTCCTTCAAAACAAGAATATTATTTATTCATTGAAAGATGTACAATGATCAGAACATCTTTCAACAAATTTTAGTATAGTTTCTTCATTGAAGCCATCTCTGAACTGGGAGAGACATCTAACCTGTTGTAATTCATGGGTGCCTGTCTTTTCCTTGCCTGCTTTTCAGTACTCTCCAGGAGTCCTTGCTTACTCCTAACAACTAGCCCAATCCCTTGAAGAAGGCTGAGAGGGTTTCTCTTTTTATCGTTTATTGTCCCATTTGATCCTGACCTCAGATGTGGCAGGGTCAAGCCATAGCAGTGAGGTTAGCCCTGCCTGATAATCAGTCTTCCTAGAAGAATTCTTTTTTTTTTTTTTTTTTTTATGCTATGCTGTTTCCTCTTGATTTCTTCTCAGTGATCTCTGCATTTCTGACAGAATGGCACAGAGCAGATCAATTTGTCTGGAGATAATATTTATAAATAATTATGCATATATACTTTCCTTATTCTAGATACACTGCTAAGGGAAGCAGTGATGGTGGAAAACTAGCATAACTTATTCCAAGGCAGGTCATTGCTATGGGGAGACAGAGACAGACAGACATCACCTTTGCACTTCAGAGTTTCCCCTCAAGCTTTACAGTCTTGCATGTGCCTGCCTGGTTCCTGGTTTGATACAGGGCTCAGACTAGAAAAATATCAGGTCCATCTCAGCTTGTGCAAATGTATACAATCAGTGTTCCTGAGCTTTTGATTACTTCAGGGATGTGACAAAGAAGGAAGGATATCTTGATGATGATATTGTGTACTCTCACCATTAAAATTCCCTGTCCTGTATTACAGACTTGGCTATGTCTTTGACAGTTTGAAAACTGATGGGAAACTATTTATAGTCACTCCCTCAGGGCTGGGATCAGTAATGAAAGGACCATTGCACTTCATGTACCCTCAAGAGACTGTAGAGCAGTTGCATAGTGCAGTGCCCTTACGCAGGCACTGAGATCAAGTAAAGGTGAGAAGGACCCCCATCCAGTTTGTTCCTGCTGAACCAGCTGCAGGGTAACCTTGGCAACAGAGACGAGTGTGTCAGTAATAATCAGCCATTACCATGCGAGACAACCTGGAATAAACAATAAAGAGCTCCCTCAGTCTCATTCAGTGTCTGAAAGACACCTGGGAGCCTTTGGTAAGTTCACTTGAGCCATCTGCCTTACTTCCACAGCTTAAATATGGGGATAATGGTATTTGCTATTAGAAGACTGCAGAAACAGCAATGGGTTGAGGGAACTAAGCTGCCAGCAATGCTTTCTTTAGCATGAGGTCTGAAATTCATGATGGGAGAGCATCCCCTTAACTGCATGGCTGTCCTCCTGTCTCTCTATGTCATCACGAGTGAAAACAGGCCTTGAAATGTATAGGTTCTGTTTTGGCTGTCTACATACATACAAGTCTCAGGAGCATGCACCTCTTGAGGTGACAAAGTCCTTAATTCATTGACACTCTCGAAGATTTTCTCAGGCCAATCATGCACAATGTGCAGCAGAAGCTGAGAAGCTCAACCACTTCAGAGAGAAGTTGACAGCAATCTACTGCTGCAAAGACTAATCCTGCTGTCCCATTTCCACATTGTGAGGCTGACCCATATGTTGTTGTGGCAGTGAGTCAGGAGTTATGATTCACAGTGAAACAAGCATGATTGCTAAACTCACCAGTCCCACCCAGCAGAGATGACACACATACGCACGCTCATTCTTTTTTGCTGCTTCATGAAGTAATTTGCAAGGTTTGTAAAACTGTCGCTATAAGTGTCATATTAAGGGAGGTTCCTTCTCTGTGTGACTTCCTTAAATGCATCCAGCACATCTATATGATTTCACCTTCAATGAATAAAAGCAAGGAGTGAAAGTGCTGCAGCAGTCCCAGAACTCTGGGCAGGATTCATCTGGAGGCCACACTGCAACATAAATGACTCTGCTATGTCTGGCCACTCCTTTTCTAAAGAATCCAGCCTATTTTTATGAAGAAACTACATAATTATCTTTCTCTCCCCACTTCCAACAGCAGCCAGAGCTGGGCATTCCCATCTGTTGATCTTCTCAGTGTCTGCTTGGTTTCTGTGAACAGTAAGGTGGATTTAAGACTATAAGCACATTAGCTCTGGGCAATTAAAATACACTGCTTATAATCAACACAGTTTAAAAAAGCATTGGGGCTGTGACAGAAATTGGCTATTTGGAGAAGAACAACAAGAAGAATATTGTTTCAGCCACTCAAAGAGCCATGGTTGTATATAAGAATGATATGCCAGTATTTTTAGAGGAAACCAACATATATTCCGAAGATCATTAACTGATACTTGCATAATGACCATGAGCAGATTGCTGATTTTGTGCTAGAATATTGTGGTTGCTGAAAATAATATGAAAAACTTGATTGCATGCTTTGCAGTTTTATTTTGCCAGATACAAGGTGTAACTTATGAGACACCACATCTTACTTCTCTGCTGGGAAGTGATGACAAAAGCTAGCCACCTCCTACTTACATAAAATTTTGTTCAGATAAATTGGCTAATCATTTAATCCCAAGAAATGCAAGTAGTAATCTTAAAACCAACAATTTTTCTGCATTGTGTAATGAACCCTATACCAAGGACAGCTTTTAGTACTGGAAGACCTAAATACTATTTTTTAAATGTCTCTAAAGCAACCATTGCAATCATAAACAATGAGAGAGTAGATTACTGTTTAGAAATGTTGGATTCCTTACAAAACATTCATTACACTTTACACAATAAGAAAACAGCTTTGCTATTTGAAGTGAATCTATCATCTACTACATCAACAATGAAAAGGGTGAGACAACAGATTTCAAAGGACACAGTAAGAACAACAAAGTTTGGATGTTAGGGTTTTACCACAGTTGCTCTTCATGTGCACTTCATGAACATACTGAACTGTGAGTGCTCTGAATTTGTTTTTTTCATAGCAAGTGTAGTTGTATCCAGTGGAGCACAATATATAACATATTTACCACTCAGATCACAGAATTGCTTACGGTGGAAAAGACCTCTGCAATCATTGAGTCCAGCCTTTGAGTGATCACCACCTTGTCAAGCAGACCATGGCACTGAGTGCTACATCCATTCTTCCTTAAACGATCTCCCTTAAACACCTCCAGGGACAGGGACTCCACCACCTCCCTGGGCAGCCCATTCCACTGTTTAACAACCCTTTCTGTGAAGAAATTTCTCATTATGTCCAGTCTAAACATTCCCTGGCACAGCTTGAGGCCATGTCACAGCCTGTCCAGATCTCCCAACAGAGACTTCCTGCCCTCCAGCACAACACTCTCACCCAGCTTGATGTCATCTGTGAACAAATCAATCCCTTCAACTGGAAATCAGAGATTATCTGATAGACCAAGTTGATGGAAGTGTTTCCTCTTAGTCTTAATGTAATAAAAACAACTAACACATGTCCAAATCTTACTATTTCCATGTTGGTGTCTCAGTTTTTCAAAAGCCACTCTAGGATTTTCTTTGGATTTCCTGGGTTGGAGGACAGCTAAAGATGGATTTTATTAATACAGTAAACCTGCTAAAGGAGACAAAGTAGCCATGCATCTGTGTGCAGTACCTTCCTGCTTAAGCAAGGTCTGTATTTCTCACAAGAAAAACAACTTGGGTTCCTTCTCAGAAAGCAGCTGTTCTGAAAGAACTCTTTCAAAGAGGGTGTACTTCAAATTATCATTTCAAGTCAGGGAAGTATGGAATGGAGTGAGTTTGCATTTAATAAAGAACTTATTTCTCCTTCTCCAGTTGCTTTCAGTCCTTAATATGGTTAATGTTAAGGGGGAAGGGAAGGAATAACCCCTTCTCTGCTGTGAAACTATCTTATCCATAATCCCCTCTGAAGGGATAACATACCTCATCCAGCATTAGATCCCACGTGCCTGCAGGATTAGCTGTGAGAGTGGAACAGGGTGGATTGACTAACCTCTGCCATCAGTATCCTGCTCTTTGCACAACAATATGTGAAGCAATTCTGGTAAATCAGAGAATCTGGTGGGCAAAGGACAGAGACATAACGTCAAGGCAGGGATTGCCAAGTAAGACAAAAACCAATTCGTATTAAATCTACAATGATCGTTGAAAGAAATGCACACAGAAATGTAAATTCAAATGGGGGCAAATCAGGGCCTACTATGGCAACAGTTTTATCAGGTCAGAGCAAAGTCCATCTGTCACCAGTGACAGTAGCTTTGCTTAGGCAACAGCATACAGACAGAACAAGCATGAAATAGCACTTGCCAAGAATGTTGCTGCAGACTGGAGCAGCTTGTGACCCAGGCCTTTTTGAGCCCATTGTGATGATGTCTTCATATATAATAGCTGTATTTCTTTTAAAGAATAGCAGTGTTTCTCTTCATAGAAGGTAATTTCTCATCCAGGTATTTTTAACCCAAAAGAACACACAGAGCCTCCTGTGGCAGAGTTGCACAAATTAACTACATAAAAATCTTTATTTTTGTTTTATTCTTTCTGCCTATTGCCTTCATTTGATTTCCCTTCTCAGATTAGGCACAACTGTGAGCACCTGTCTATTTGCTTAGTCTATACCACACATGATTTTGTAGATCTCCACATGTCCTCCTATAGTTCTAATTTTTCATCCAGAGGAATCATGATCTGTTTATCGTTCCTCATATGGAAGCCATTAAAACTTTAATTATCATCTTTTCACTTTGCTGTACAGTTGCTTTCCTGATGTATCATTTTTCAGATGAGAAGACTAAACTAGAGAAAGTACAGAAAAAATTAGTGCCCCTAGAGCTGAAAAGAAGATGTTTCTGGTTTATTCTATGAGAGTTTTTAATGTTTTCTAACAGTCTGTTTGTTTTAATGTTTACCAATTAGCCATGAGCTAACATTTTCGTAGATCTATACATTATAATGTTTCCTAAATCCTTCCTTTGCCTATTTATTCCTGTCCTTTTACTCCTACATTTTAAACAGTATTTGTCTGTTTGAAGTCCTGCCCTCCCATTCATGCTGGGTTGGTAACAGCTGGGTCAGTGCTCTTCATCACAAATGCTCTTTTAGGATATTTTTAAAAGAGAAGGACAGAATTTCTTGAATTTTAATTTGTGCTCATTGCCACTTGTCACTGGATACTGCTGGTGGGGGGGTCTGGCTCTATTTTCTTTCCTCCACTCCCATCAGGTGTCAATCCATATTGACAAGCTTTACTGCTATCTGTTCTCCAGGCTAAACAGCCACAAGAAATGCCATGAGGGATTCAAAACTCACCTTTATCTTGCTCTTTACTCATGTTGGCCTTTTCAATAATTCAAAAGCTGCTACTGACAGGTGGCTTACAAATACTCTGAACTTCAAGTATGGTGTCCTTAATATAATCTGCATTTCACCTCCATTCTACCCTTTGGTCATCTTTAAAGTGCTCTTCATTTGAGTTTTTTAGGGCTTTTTTTAGATGCAGGATTTTCCTCTGTTTATTATTTCTGTGTGACTACTGAATACAGGTGTTATTCTAAGACTTTTTCATAGTTGCATTTCAACTGTGGGTCCCTTCCAACTTCCAACTCAGGACATTTTATGATTCTATGATTCTGTTCCCATCATTCAGGCCAATACTAACAGTTGTACTTCCTCTTGTGCTGAGCTATCTGTTTAGAGATGTGGTGGTGCATTCCCTTTCTCCCTCCTTGGGGCCACTCAGTGATCTCAGGAATTCTCATTAGGCCTTGGCTTTTGTATAATGAGTTGTGAGAAGTGTCCATTGACCACAGCAGGAATTTTTACAGGGCTAAGGCTGGGACAGCACTGATCATACCAGGTACTCCTGTTGCCTGACCACGGTGGGGAAGAAGAGATAATCCATCACCCCATGACAGCCTTGGGTCATTCTGATTTGTACCCAATTTGTAGCCTGAGTGGAATGGTACCATTGTGACTGGACTTTTGAATATTATAGTAATTATTGAGCTGTATTGAGGCCAGGATGGAAATTTACTGATAACTAAAGCAAAATTTTTTGGGGAGCCTATAAGCAGTGGTTCTAGGGGACACTCTTTGAGCTTTCCTGAAGTGCAGTGGGCTGTTACCAGCATCTCCCTTGGAGTGGGACACATCTCTGAGCTCACCAACTCTCGCATTTACAACACTCAGAGGACTGCCACTGAAAGCCAAGGACAGGTCCTGGGCTGACACTCCCAACCACTCCTCAAGGCTCAACCCTCGCCCATTGAGAAATAACAATGCATTTGATGTGCATATTTCAAAAATAATTTTTAACAGGTATATCCTTATATAGTCATGTATATATATTTTTATGCCTGGGTGCGTGTGTGTGTGAATTGATTTAAATATCCTATAGCAAGTATAGTATGAATATTGCCATCTCAGTTCTGTAATAAAGTCGCTATTGTGGTTGTAGTAAATCCTGTTGAGTCACTTGGTAAACATTCAATTAATCCTTGATTAAGTGCTGCTAAATCCTTTAGACATAAACAACTTACCCAATCTGAGACTAAGATTGGACCTAACTGTACTTAGAGTGCATCAGGAGTTTAGGAAGCAAGGGGCCCCCTGTGAACCTCATGATTCAGTGGGAAGGTCTCCTTTATCCTTTCACATCTCTGGTCTCCATGTAAACCATTCTAAATTGATTATAATCTAATTTTCCTTTGTATGTTCCATCCCTGTAGTAAGTAATAGACTGAACTCTATGAAGTCGTGCTTTCATTAAATTTATATTAAACCTACTTTTTCTGATTCCTTTGATGTCGATTCTTTAAGTGATCTAAACCAGTCATTCCCAACAATTGAGGAAATTATTTTTTTAAATCCAAACCTCTATTCCTAGGACCAAGTCCAGACATTATATTTTAGACCTAATTGAAGTTTTCATTATTATTTGAGTTTCTTGTCCTCTCCACATGGCTGAGAAGCTCTTCACTTCATTGTCCCTGCAGTCACCTTGGTCAGGCAATCTGTTGCATGCTCCTAATCCTGCATGGTTGTTGTCTGCCTGTTAAGTAATCAGTTTCCAATCAGGAAAAGTCTTAATACTATTATTCATAGTAACCATGTGTCTCAAAGGTTGCTCTACACCCAAGACAGCTGATGAGATAGGAACGTACAAACCTAGGAGAGAGGCCACATAACAATTCCTTTATGACACATGGGGAATGTGGCAAAGGGAGGCAGTGGGAATGGCCATTTGGAAGAGCTGGGGCTATCTGTCTATGGAAGTATCTCCAGCAGATGGAGTACCTTCTAAGTTTGGGCTTCACTGTGAATGCATGGGCACTAGAAAGAAATTCAGCATGAAGAATGTGACATTCTTTTCTCCTTCATGAGCACTGTTTGTTTCATCCACCAACATACTTGGCAGAGGACCCTTGTTTTTTTGTCCAAGAGAGGACTTATGCCAAGTTTTGTGTAATTTGACTTTGGTTGAAGCATGTTACTTACTAGGTGGCCATGGCAGCATTATAACAAACACAGTGCATCATTAGGTCTTCCCTTATAAAAACTGCTCCATCAGAGTTTGGGAAGGATTTGCAGTAGCGTGTTTGAGTAGCTCTTCTTCACTTTAATCAGGTTTCTCTTGCACTTAGAGTATGCTAATATTTTGAAACATTCTGTTGAGACCTGCTGATAATCTATTGCACCTCCCTTTCAAGAAGAGATGTAGTAGGCAGTTCTTACTGTTACCAAGTCTATAATAAAAAAATTACAGTGATTATATATTTGTATAAACCCTTTCTCCTACGGAGCTGGATGTTCCTCTGGCTCTGGTCCAGGGGGTTTTTCTGCCTTCTGTCCCACTAGAGTTGCAGAACTGATACCTTGTGAAGGCTGACCTAGAACAGAGGCTAGACAGAGTTAAAGAATAAAATAGGTATTTATTGAAAGGCCTCAATGGATACACCTTGGGCAGTACGAGAGCCCAGCCAGGGCTACACCCAAGATGAACCCAAAATGGTCACAAAATGGATGACCAGTCATGAGGTCCCTCACCCCTGTAAGTTCTGGTCCACCAGCATACTGGAGTCAATTGTCCAACCACAGCTCCAGGCCATGAAGTCCCATCCTTCCTGTTCTTCTCTCTTCATTCCACCATTGCTTATGCTCTTGGGCCTGGGATTTGGATCAGTTGTCCTTGGTCCCCAGCTAGAGAAGGAATTGTTTTGTCTACCTACTCTGTGAAGAGAGCTTACCATCCCTTAATATGAAGCTCAGAACTACACACTAAAGCAGCACAGAATCTGAAAAATATAAAAGCTAAAACCTGAGGCATCAGTGTTATCTGTAAAATTTGTAGGAGGATCTTTGACATCCACTGAAGTAAACTCTTTGAGGTGGAAGCCAGAATCTGTGGGATATATCAGTTAAGACCAATTTAGAAGACAAAGCAAGGCAAAGCACAATTTTAATTTGAAACTGAAGCCAAAACATAGGTGGACACAGTCAAAATGCAGTGATGCTGATAGTACTCTTCTACTGCTACAAAAATTGCAATGGGAATCTACAGCTCATGTTCATAATCATTTTCCTTATTTCTCATCTGATACGAAACAGTGCCAGTAAAAGAGTAAATCTCCTTAATAGCAAGCTGAGGTACTGATTTCCTGTTATTCCTATATTTCCACTGCATGAATACCTGGAGACTTTCATTAGAACAGAGCCCAACTGTATTCATTTCTGCAAAAGCACAGGCTTCTGAAATTGCAGGAAGAGAAAACTATCCCTACTTATTCCGGCAGGAATTTTTCCTATAACATAACAGTTTTTTTTGTGGTGATACCTGTTTTATGATAGTGGTCAGGCCACATGTCCTGCATAACAACATTAAGTATAATCTGCTGTCATGTCCTCATGACAATATGTAAGCTAAAACACTTGCAAATAAACCAAAATATTTTATTCTGGATCAGGAGTTTGAATTAGATGACTGCATTTTCCTGGCATGAGAGTATTATTCCTTGTCTTTCTCCTAATCCTCCTCTGTTATACAATATATATAATTACACATAGGGTTGGTTTTTTGGTTTTTTTTTTTTCCCATGAGTTTGAAAAGATTACTTTTCCACTGGGTTTCCTGCATCACTGTAATACTTCCCCTTGATTCTCTGGTTTCGTCTGCTTAAATCTGTTTATGGAGCGTCCGGTAACCTGAAGGAAGTTACAGTTTTTAGACCTGTCACTGAGTCTTTGGATAGACTACTAGAGCAATCTGTCTATCATTTGTTCCATCATCTGCCATCCATTGTGTCAAAGTAGTTTTTCCCACAGACACTTCAATTATATATCACTTTATAAAGTGATACTTAGTATTTGCTAAGGACTTTAAAGCCTTTGGTTTACATTTGTCCCTTGAGCTTTCCATCTCAGGTCCTACAAGGGCACTGAACTTTGGAAGCACTTTTGCAGATTTCGTATATACTTGATCCTCTGATCTTAAGAATTCTTTGCAGAATTCACAGTTGTTTTGGCAAGATAATACAGGTTTAAATCACCTCCATTACTATTTGAGTTGATGAGGCATGGAATGTTCACCCCTATTCTGAAGTCCCGTGACAGCAATGATTTCCTCTTTTCTGTGGCCTTTGAGTAATCTGTGCACCTCCAAGCAAAATTGCTTTTCAAGATGCAATACCTGTGTCCCTGTCTTGACTAATACTTGATAATGCACAAATACTTATTATTATTGCATTTCAGCAAACATGTTATTTGGCATTTCCATGGGCAGTCAGGGATCTGGACCTCCATAAATTTTTGAGTTTGTTTGGCTGTTGGTTTTTCCAGGAGTTTCATGTCCATAGTGTTATTAGTAAATAGTAGACAACTCAGAGGTGTTTTTTCATCTGCATTGCTGAGTATTAACACTTACAATCACTTCATGTTTTAACTTTTTCTCAGCTCCTGTTAAGATCAGTGAAATTAATCTCATCTTCACTGAAATGTCAGCACCATAAAGTTCATCTAGATTTTTTTTACTTGCAGATAATTTCTGAGCATTACACTCTGTTTCAATACATTTACATGCAAGTGCAGTTTGTGATATCAGAGAAATTCCTCAGATGGTACTAAGAAACTATTAGATTTTTTTTTCCCATATAGGGGCAAACAACCTTTGATGTTAAATTGCCTTCCAGGAACATGACAACTTTTTATAGAGCTATTTAACCATGAGCTTTTGTTATTTTGAATCTATACATGTCATAATATCTGAATGCAGGACATTGAGCATGAGAGGATGTAAACTGCCACCAGTTCAGGACCAGACATCTTGTTTTCATTCACTACCCAGTTATACAGGGTTTGGTCCTGATCCTGCAAATTACAATCTCATGCTAATTTCTGTATAATCAGAACTAATTCATAATGGTTTCCTTCCTTCACACTCTGCAGTGATTTCTTGAACAGAATTGCTGGGTGTTTTTAGTCTTCTGTTGGTTTTGTCTCTTCCCTATTTTTTAATTTGATCTCAACTGTGGTTTCTTTGTTCATCACCTTGCATTACTTAGTTTTTTAAGACTCACTGAACAAGCAATTGCAAGAATATATTTTCTGTAAGTTTTTATTAATTTCATCTGATTTGATGTGTTGTGTTGAGTGGACAATGTTCAGGGCTATACATTTTTATGTAATGTTCTGCATTCAGGGTGTGTTCATGGACTTGTGTAGGCAGAAATGGCTGAACACTAATTTATTAATGATAACCAACAGTCAGCATCTTGAGCTATTTGAGATACTCCAATATTTCCCTGTACTCTTCTAGGAAGGATGATCTAATTTATCAGAAAATGTCAGATTCTTAGTATAAAGAAATATGAACATGATAAAGAATTAGTGTAGAGCTGTTCTCAGGGACAAAGTTCACCTTGATGGAGGGATCTTGCAAAAAGGGGAGATCTGTGAAATGAGGTCAGGATACAAGAGTGACTGTGGAGATTAATTTGTGGAGGATAGACAGAACAGAGCAGGCTAGTCAGGAAACCAGAGGACACTTTTCAGCCACATATAAGGGTCTGAACAGATCAGAAATTCCTCCTGCCTTGAAATCTTAGCAACAGCCTAATTTTGACCAAATACAGAAGAACAGGTTCTATACTAGTGTCTTTTTATATACATGTACAAGCCAATAGGTCTTAAAATTGCCTAGAGCTTATTATGTTACCCTTTTTGTTCAATGTAAACAATCTCTCCCTGAGCATGGCTACAGGAAGTTTCATGATATATGACCTCCCATACAAACAACAAGTGTACCAGTCTGGCTGAGTACACACGGGCAAAGGCAAAGCTCTGTTATGTAGTTAGATCACACCATGGTGACTTGGTGACCAGGGTGCAATTTTGAGGCAGTTAGTTGGATGACCTGTAAAAATTAAATTATATATTTATGTTATTGTTACCTTCCTTTCTCCATCTGTAAATTCAATACAAGAAAATAAGCTCCTTTACAGAACATTTGTAGTGATGGAAAGCATCATGAAAGAGCTAGACATTGCTATAGAACCATACTGTGAGGCAGAAGCAGTGTGAAACTTTAGCTCTGTGTGCTGCACTGTGTCTTGCAAGGACTACAAAAGCAAAGAAAGATGATACTAGAAAACTTCCTTTTGACCTTAAGATGCCTTAAAAGACAGGGCACATCTGCAGACTGGCTGACATGGGAAAGGCAATTCCATATTACAGACATAAGCAGTACTGTCCATAACTTCATAACTTCCTTTTATTCTAAAGTTGCATTGCCTGCTAAGATCATCCTCCAGTCAGATTCAGTCAGGTACTACCTCTACCTTAATCCTTAAAGCTGAAGGCACAGTCCTGCTGTGCTGACTGTAACATCTAAGGAACAGCAAAAGGAGGTTGTACATTGTCTTTATGCTTTGGGAGCAGACAGTGCAGGGGCACACTGCAAGATGTTATTACTACTAGGGAGAACAGGTCAGCCCCAATCTGCCAGCCATTCCCTCACTAATTCCATGGAGCTGCAATAGATTTCCTGAACAAGCCAATGTAAACCCAAGACTGTACTAGCAACACAAAAAAGGTTCATTTTTTCCCCCACAGCATCCAAGAAAAGGCCCTTCCACCAGGATGAGGGATCAGGCTGAATGCAGGTTTCAGGTTTTGTCCTTTCAATAAACAAAATTAGAGGAGTTTTTCTTTGTCTCATAAATATGTGCTAAATTAAGATGTGTGGCTATTAGCAAAAATGTCCTATTGATTCAACTGGTATAAACAAAAGGCTGCTGCTTTGTCATTCAGACATTCATATGTACCATTAAAGGAGCTGGCAGGCTCTGCCTGGATATTACAGGGAACTACAGGCTTTAAAAGGTTATAGACTATAAAGCCAAAACTAAATTAATTATTAACTTGTAAAAGAGATTGATTAGGCCCAGGGCAAAAGTTGAGATTACAATCATCTCTAATTTAGGAAGCACAAAATGTTATTATTCTCTCACCTCTCAAAATTAAGACCTCCTTCCTAACCCATTAATACTCGGCAGCACTTTTTCAGGATAGAAATATACTTGTCAATACAAATATTTAGTATCTGACTGAGGGGCTGCAACATGATGAAAAGAGTTTACATAGCTTCTACAATCTTATTTTGACTAAAGATAAAGGGTGACTTTTTCAGCTGCTCAAACTCAGTACAGGTACCCAGGGAACATGCCACAGGCTGCAGAAGCCTCTCTGAGACCATGCTGCCATCAAAGGTGGATACTTTTTTCCCCACTCACAGCTACTTGCCCCAACTGCCTCCTGACCATGAGCAGTGGTAAAGCTCCAACTCCTGGCTGAAAACAAACTGTGCAGAAGGAAGGTTTCTGTCAGATCACCAAGTTGGTCTCCCTTCCCTGTGACTGCATTACATGGGCAGAGCTGGCACAGGTGCAGGGGCAGGAGCACAAAACCAAAGGGTTGAGGGGGTTTCCTCACAATTTTAGGTCCACTTGAGTCACTCTTGCAGTCCCTACTCAGTATGAATTTAGACTATTTCAGGTTATGCAAACAACAGGAAGTTTATAAGATTTATGTCTAGAAGAAAATACCTTCTTTTCTATAGCAATCTACTATTAAAGTAGCTTGCACTTCTCCATGTTAGTTATGCCAACAAAGCAGGAAAAAAAAAAGTACTTTTTATTTCTACCAATTTTCTTCAATTTTTGTTTAGCTTTATTTCTGGGAAAACTTGTGAAAATATTTATACAAGCAAATAGGTATCACAAAGACCTATCTTGATTCATAAATAGAACCTCTAAGTCAGAATCTGGCTTGTAACAAAGGATATAGCCATCTGCTTTGAGTACCACTATTATAGATTCTGCAGACAACTGATGAAACCAACCTTTTTTAATGGAAGATATTAACTTCAAGGGTAATTTCACTCTAGGAATTCCACCCACCAACACTGTGGAAACAGAATACAAAATTGCAAACATTACATCATCAAAATTATATTGCCTAATTATTCCCTTGTGTACATGGAACAGGAACTAGCAGCTTTGGATAGTGGTTGACATCTTCTCCAGACATCACATACACTGCTGGGCTCACTGCGGTGTCCTGGGAGTTCATAACAAGCAGATCATGTATCCACAGGTGATACAATCTTCCCTTGCTTTCAAATTACTTGGGGGTTATATACAACCCTAAGCTTGTTGTCTCTTTTAATTTTTCCTGAGTGGTGATGTGGAGATTGATACAATTCAAATCAAAACAGGATTGTTTAAGGAAAGAAAGAAAAGTTTTATAAAAATTGTTTTAAGACTGATAAAATCTGATGACCTGGCAAGAACACATACTTCTCACCACTGTGAACTAGATTCTTAACTATTGTTTTGCTAAAAGATGTCAGAAGAAGAATTTCATATTGAATATTTAAATTAGGAGGCACACAGAATTCAGAAAGTTGGAACTAATAAGCCTCTGTAAAGGATCCCAGATTCTTTTCTGCTACAACAGGACTACAAAATTATTAAAAGTATAGAAATTGCTTGAACTTTTTGAACTCTTGAGGGAAAAATTGAGGAATGGATAACAAGTAAAATAAGCATTGTCATCTTCTGGTAGTGTTATGTTTTATTTATTATTTTTAGAGCTTTTGGACTTTGCACTTTTCTTCCAAAGCTGGTTCAACATGTATGTTGATCATGACACAGATGAGATGTCTGAGATGAGACATGGCCTGTAAATATATTCTTAGTAAGCAATCAAGGGCTGAATGGCCTTTTTTCCATAGCTCTTTTAGTTTCCTTACAGTTTAAATGCAATACAAGATATTTCAGTGAAAATACATGAGATTTTCCTCTTAATTCTGTAAAGTCTGTGCTACATCCTTTTAGCAAAAACATTATAATGTATTTTTTTCTACCCTATCTTTTAAAAGTGTGACTTTTAGTCCTAGTTCCTGAACCTTTCACTGTATAAACAGTGTAATCCTTTTTTTGTTTTGGTTTGGTTTGGTTTGGTTTGGTTTGGTTTTTTTGTTTTACGTGCTTCATCTAAAACCCGGGTACCTGGCACATCCCCTTCTATCACAGCAAGGGGTGAAGAAACCTGACCATGGACTGTCTGTGCACTCAGCATTCCATCTAATGAAAACCAGAACATGATAGGTTCATAAATTGTTTCCTGTGACCTAAACTGAGCTGTCTAAAGTCTGCTCTTTGGGATTGTGTTATAATTGCTGTCTAGAAACTTCTTTCCTGGTTGCTTCCTCTCAGCCCTGGCAAAAACCTCATCTCCTGACAAGTGTCCTTCCAGCAGAGAAACACTTAACAGTCTTTCACCTTTTGCTCTCAACTTCATGCTGAGCACAGGAGGTTGGAGGAGGCTGCTGGGGGACAATAAGAAGTCTTTTTTCTCCCTGACTGTGTCCTTGTCCCTGCAGTTCTCCCAGTGGCTGGCATCTGGGAAAAATCAGTGTCTCTGCAGTGCATCATGACACACAGGTGCAATACTGAAATGCAGCTATGTTAGTCTAACCCTGTGTAATGTAGTTTGTCTCCTTTTGTCTGCAAATTGAGGTAGACTCCTGCAGACATGGCATACTCACTGTATAAGTACAGATAACTTCTGAACTCATTTATGTGCCTGGTTTCACAGTGGTACAAGCTTGGAGTCAATTTACTGATGCTAAGGAGTTACTAAACAGCAGCTGAAGAGGCTACAGGAGCAGCCACAGGACCTTTCTGCTCCCATATGGAGATTACACTTACCTGTACTGCACTGGGGCTTACCAAAAAACCTGTAATGCCAGAGTCCAGATGGCTAATTGTCTCCTGCTGCAATCTCAGCCTGTATTTCCATAGATCAAATCTTTTCTCTTTATTAAGCATTCAACCCTATGGGCAGAAATTCCAAACGTTCTTTATGCTCATACTGGCCCTCTGCCTTATGGAAATTCATGATGCATTATGGAATTGCTAGCAGAAACCATCCAGAATCAACAGGAATGACAGGTGAAACTCACAGTTTCCCTTGTTTTACTGCTCTCCTATGATCTCTACTTGCTTTGATAATTAACATTGCTATTGATCTCTTGCTGGCTAGCATGGAGAAAGTACTCTTGGAGCTGTCAGTTTCTAGCAATGTATTTGACAGTCTGCCAAAATTTTGCAAATAGAGCAAACTTACCAGGTTTGAGGTTTGTACTGTTTTTTCAGCAGTACTTGTCCATACCCCGTCAGCAGCGGAAAGAGTAGGAAAATAGTAATGAAAATACTAGGAAACTGCATGTTGACTGGACACCAGTATGGAAATAATTTCTAGTTCACTTGCCTTTTTGTAATCCTACTTTTGAGGTCCTCAGATGGCAACATAGGGCTCTGCTGTTGACCTGGCAGGAGCAGCATGGCTGATGACAGTGAAGCACTGGCACTCTGCTGCAGTAGCTGCCAAATTCACCTCTGCAGCACCCACTGGTGGGGCCCCCTTATTGCTCAGATAATTCTGGTTACCAGATAAACTTTGCCGGGTTCTTCTCCCTACAGAAAGGAACTAGCCAATTTGAGGTGTGCACAGAGTACTTTTACTCAAGGTTTTCCTTCTTGCTATCTGTCTGGAAACTCAAAAAGTAAAATGACAAGGCATAAGATCTTTTGTAGGATTGGAAATTCAAAGGCCTGTCCCTAGGACTCTGTTCTCCAAACTTCATCATTTGTGTGGGAAGAAGCTGATCACAGCACCTACACTCTGCAGGCTGTAAAGCAAGTGCCATGAGTGCAGGAAGGTGCTGTCAGAGCATGTTTTCAGTCAAGGCTGTTTGTATCCTCGTGAGTCCCAGGACCTTGCTTAGTATCTCCCATTTTTTTCCTACATTTTCTTGGGCCACAGATGTTATCTGTAAGATTATTTGAGGATAAGGCTTTTTACACTCACTTCTCTGTCCTTCTCTGCTGAGTTATTAAACTATTAAACAAGCAAGCTGAAAATGTCTTATTACCACAACCCTTAATATATTTTCATTATAAGGTAATATTATTGAAGTTGGTGCACTGAAGAGAAGAGGAATATATGTGCCATTTTGTGTCATCCATGACAAACTGAGAGAACACATGGCTGGGTGATTGAGGACTTCTGCTTTCTTCGAGTAGCAGTGTCCTAAACAGTTCCTTCCTGCACAATCTCCTTTGATCCACCTCCCCAGCTACATTTTGGTGGGAAGAGCTGACTATGGCTGACAGCTGACTGAAAGAAATGAGGAGAAGTCTGTGGAAAGGAAAAGCCAGGCAGCATTTTCACAGTCCTTTTTAAAGGATACCTCCTTTACATACTTTCAACATTGAAAAGGCTATTTAGTGGCTCAAATCTGCTCAAAACATCAACATCCAAGTAGCACCAAGAAAAGAAAAAAAGTTTTAGCCACAAACAGCAGTCATGTATTGTAATATTTACCATCATATATCATCACATCACATTTGATCTTAAGATCAAATTAATAGAAACGTCTAGGATCATTCTAGAAATCCTTTTCCCACATTATCAGAAAACTGCTACTAGATGTGTTCCCCAGAAAGGTTACAGACAATCTGCTCCAGTATGTGATACACAAACAGTACTTACCAGAGGAGGCTTCCCTGTCAGAGTGCCCAGCTGAGGGGTTAGGGCTGATTTTGCCTTCTGCTGTAGACTTTGTGTCAAAGATGTTCTGATAAGGAATGAGTTCCTACTGTTACCCGTCTGTCCCAGTGCCCTTGACAGCTTTGACAGCTCACTGATGTCAGCTTTAAAATGTGACATGAGGATGATTCTGTGAATTCTCCAATGCAAGCAGGTGGCTTCATAGCAGCCAGAAATTTGGTTTTGTCCTACCTTTCTCTTAGCATGAGAGAGCCCTCATGTGGCGTGGATTTGTGTAGCCTTTCCTTTCATGACTTCGGTGGTTCTTCACAAAGGCATCCTGAATATCCACTTTTTCCAGAAGGCACAATGTGCCAGGCCCCTGCATTGCTGTTGGTAGAGATAAGAGGCATGGCAGTCCTTAACAGCTTACTGAAAGGTTTGAGTGTGCTCTGATACAGCCCTGAGAGTGCCACTGCAGAAAGACTGATCCTAACCATGCACCAGCATTTAAGTGGGAGCTGTCATCTGGTCAGACTCACCTCGGTGATCCTTGTGGGCCCCTTCCAACTCAATATTCTGCATGATTCTGTGATCATACCTTGGTGCAGTGCTGGACACAGGGGGTGAACACATGGGCAGTTCTTACCCAGTATTGGCAGGGTGCAGCAGCAGCTGGAAATGCATCTCCTGAGCCAGGAAAGTTGTGGTGGCCTTAATGTGCTTTGAAAGAGCACCATTAAACACCTACTGCCTTGCCAGCTAATGGCACAGTAGGACTGCAGGGTCGTTCAACACAGCAAAACTAAGCCAAATAAATCCTCTGCCTAGGAGAGCTGAGAAGGTTGTTTTTTGAGGTAGATGTTGTAAAATAATACATCTGTGGAAAGGTACAACAGATTTACTCATGATCAACCTATTTTGATGCAGCAACAATTTGCATTAATTTTTTATTGTAGCAGATACTAATCAAGCCTTAACACTCTCAATTTCTTGCAGACATTGTAATCAGCTTGTAGAAATAGCCAGCTCTGTACCCTTGGTTTTCTCAGGCAACATATGGAATTCCAAAAAAGAGAATGTTGCTGATAAAATCTAAGGCATGACAAACTTGGCACTTTCTGTGTAAATGTTTGTAGATAAAAAGATATTGATGTGCAGCAGGAAAAATTGCTTTGTACTGCTTAATAATTTTTAAGTAGTAATAAAAGCAGCATTGATACACAAAGGAAAATTACACTGTTTTGATTTAAAAAAAAATACAGCAGCATGTTTATCCTTTAAATAGTTTTTGGAATTGCTCCAGAGAAGACCAAGGGATCAAGCTATTGAATCAGTTCTGTACAGACAGACTTTCTTTTATCATTAAACATAGTGAGTTCGGTTTTCATAGGAACTACTTATATCTGTCTTTCAAGGGTTTTTTTTTTTTCACTACTTCAGCTCCCCTGTAAGTCAACTTCATTTAACCAGTATCACTGGTAATCTGTTAGTTCTACAGCAGGCCATGGTGTCTTTTGAGAAATAGCAGGACACTGCACAATTCTATTTTGGAGGTACCACTATGAAGAAAAAGTCTAAACCCAATGAAACCTTTGTGTATTTTAGTATCTGGCCATAGCTGCTATAGCTATCATAAATTTTTGATCTTGCAAGATACAGCTGGTGCATAACATTTAAATAAGTTAGATGGGGAATATATTGATGCAGTCTGACTCTTAGAAAAGATGTGAAAGTTGTCCTGGAATTGTATACAGTGCCGGGGTATTTGTTGTTTTCCAAGTGGGAACCAAATGTAAGATGCAATAAATGTTCCTCCAGCCTCTGATGGAATCTGAATTTTGTCTGTAACAATTGAACAAACACCTTTCGGGATGTCTATAGAAGAATAACACTATTTTCTGACACTGTAAGGCAATATTCACAAGCCTTTGGGATTATAGGAATATACTGGTTTCAAGCAAGAATATTTAAATCCTAGAAGTTCAGAAAGCCTTGAAGCAGAAAGAAGTGGGCACCAGAGCAGAATTTGCCCTGTCAGTGCAGTCAGTTGATCCAGTGCCATAAAAGCTCATTTCTTTACACTGACTTCAGAGGATGACTAGCACAAATATTGGCACCTACAGCAGAGATGTTACATCAAATCCTTCCCCACTGCCTTCACTGTTTGGCCAAATAGGGCCAGGTAGGGCCAAGCACGGCCACATGGTGTGAAACTGTGCTGAACCAGCACCTGGCCTGCCACTCCCAGTCTGTGTCTGTGGCCCAAAGAGGGGCTGTGGCAGCCTTTGAGTGCAGTCACAAGACTGACAGAAAGGCAGTTGTTCTGCTGATATTTTGTGATTCTGAACCTAACACTGCAGATGGAAAAGCTGAGTACTGCAACTCTGGTCCTGCAGTAGTTGGTTACCTCATCAAACACACTAGCTTCATCTAGAATGGAAATTTCAAGGCTGTCTCAGGAAACAAAGGGCCCTCAGATTTCATTGTTGCCCACTTTCTTCCTGAGTGCTTTGTGGTTGTATATTAAATGGAAAGAAGAAAACAGTGACACCAAGATGTGGAAGGAAACTGCTGTATAAAGGAAAATATTGCTTCGTTTAAATATTCACAAAAAGAAAGGGGAGGGAGGCACTTAAAAGCACCCAGGATGCACTGTATGTAGAATAATGGGTCAGAAATGGAAGAAAGAAAAGCCAAAGCTATTAAATTATGTTTTGTCTGTCCTCGATGTTAAAAATTGTTATTATTCAGCACAGCCCAGTCCGTGTTTGTTTTGTTTTAATGTCTGGAATACTTTGCATTTCACCCTAATAATCCACTCTGTTCTAAATGTTTATACAGCATGATTTACTAGAATGTGGATGTGTAATTATAGTGATGATTAGACAAAACATATTTGACAAGAAAGGAAAACAGTAGTTAATAATGTTTTCCATCTGTTTGGTAAAACCTCACTTAAAAAGAAAGAGCCCCTTAGCATATAGCAGGGTCCAAGGCAACACCTATGTGAGTACATGACAGCGGTATAAATGCCTAATGAATTCATTCTGATCATTGCTCACACGTTTTTTAAAGCGCTACCATCTGTTTTATACATAAATATTACAGTAATTAATGTCAGCACATGTTTATATTATATCATTTCCAGAGTCTTATTTTAGAGTTAAGGCCTTTTTTCTTTTCAGGCAGAATAACAGCATATTTTAAGTTATTGGCAGGAAATGCAATGCTATTAGGATAAAATGAGTGAATTTCAGTAATGGCTCGCATCTTTATTGGAAAACTTTAGAGCATTTAATGCTTCTGTTCCTCATTAAAGGATAAATACTGGGTCAGTGCCTACTCATGGAAAGCCCAAAAGAAACTTAAGCACTGCTGAATGAGGTAAAACTATAGCAGAAAATACCATGAAACCTCTGAGCTCCTGAAATTGGTATTTTAAGTCCCTGTGGCAGCCTCCTGATGACTGGGCATTGAGGGATTATTAATGCCTGGCATTGGGCACTCTGGCTCCAGATTAGCAAATGAGCTAGGTTTAAATTAAATTGATGGGTTAGCTCTGGTAGAGTTACATCCCTCCAGAGCCCTATTGTTTCTTGCTGTTTATAAGGTTCTGATGTTGGTATTGTCACCAATGCCTCATTAATACTGCAGGAAAGCAAAATCCTTGAATAAAAATGTTTCTGCTCTCCTGTCCAGAATGATAGCAATGGTATCCACAACAGTGCAAGGCAAAAGTACTCATCTGATTCTCATTTATGGCTTCTGCTTACATGGTGTGCAAGTCACAGATGTGGTGAAAAATGAACTGAAGTCAATTTAAAGAATTCTGTTGAGTTCTTTGGGCTTCAAATGAGGATTTATCTTTACCTGTGTTCCAAGAAAAATATGTTCCAGATGCACAAAAAAAATTGAATGACAGTCTTGAAACATAACTGTTTTCACTGTGTTCATTATATCAATAACTTTCTCTCCTTTCCAGTGAAATTGAGTCACAGCTGAACTTTTCTTGTTCTGTTGCCAATACCCCATGCACCTGTACAGGGACCTGCTATTTGAAAATCTTTGCCTAGTGACTGACATTGGTGAAATTTATTTCTGATATGATTTCAGTTACATCTCTTTTTCTAGATTCCATGCTGCTAGTTTCACCTTTCATTTGAGTATTGATACTGCACTTCAGCATGGCTTATTAGTATCTTAACTTTATTTGACTTTTAGCTTATTTTATTCTTTTACTTTATTTTATTTTAACAAGAGCTGCAGCAGATGCTGCAGTTGTCGAATCTAGTTGAGATTTAAGCATCTCTGGAGAGACTTAAATCTTCTAACACTATTCAGTACAATCTGAGCCGCCAGTAGATTTTCCTGGATGCCTTCCATCCTGGATTCCACTTAAGCAAGGTTCCTAAGTATCCATCTATGTTTCCAACCAAGTAATTGCTGCTAAGGATTGCTACTCCTTGCAAAGAAAGCTACTCCATGTTTATTTCCATTACAAATAAATAACTGGAAAGGACAAATGATTGGCGATTACAGAGGGAATGAGAAATAAATAGCAGCCCTATCTACCTGCAGAATGAAAGAGTTTTCCCCCAAATATCAGTTACCCCATAGCTAAAACTTCAGAGAATCATAGGATATCCTGAGTTTGAAGGGACCTATCAGGATCACCAAGTCCAGCTCCTGGCTCTCTGCAGGACACCCCAAGAATCACACCATGTGCCTGAAAGCATTGTCCAAAGGCTTCTGGAACTCTGTCAGGCTTGGTGCTGGGGAGCCTATTACAGTGCACAGCAACCCTCTGGGTGAAGAAACTTTTTCCAGATATCCAGCCTAGGCCTCCCCTGACTCGGCTTGATGCCTTTCCCTCATGTTCTGTCACTGGTCACAAGAGTGAAGAGATCAATGCCTGACCGTCTGCTTCCCCTTGTCAGGATGTTGAAAACCACACTGAGGTCTCCCTTCAGTCTCTCTTCCAGGCTGAACAGACCAAGTGACCTCAGCCACTCCTCATATGGCTTCCCCTCCAGACCCTTCACCATCTTTGGGGGCCTTTTTTGGACACTCTTTAACAGCTCAGTGTCCTTCTGATACTTTGGCACCCAAAACTGCCCCAGTGCTCAAGGTGAGGCTGCCCCAGTGCAGAGCAGGAGACAATCCCCACCCCTTGCCCAGCTGGCCATGCTGTGCCTGATGGCCCCCAGGACAGGGTTGGCCCTCCTGGCTGCCAGGGTACTGCTGGCTCAGGTTTAACCTGCCATGGACCAAAACCCCCAGGTCCCTTTCCGTGGCACAGATCTCCAGCCTCTCATTGCCCAGTCTCTACACACAACCAGGGTTGTCCCAACCCAGGTACAGAATCTGGCACTTGCCCTTGTTAGAGTTTCAGAAAATTTGCTTGTATCACAGCTGTGAGTCTCCTGCAAAGTTCTGCTCAAGCTTTAAACTGCTGCCAGTTATGAGAGGTGTTCACCTCTGGAATTATGAAACAAACTTTTAAATACAGAGACATTAATGTACCTTTTCTGGCTTTCTATATCTCCTTCTTTCAGAGGATGCTAAAGAATGAAATATTAAATGTTGTACAGTAGCCCCAAGAGTTAGGGCTCCCACCCCAAGAAGGAGCACAGTAGCTGCCTAACAATGAATGATATTGAATGTGAGCTGAGAGTTGGAAATTGAGAAGGGTCTCACAAACCACTGAAACAGCTGGGGGGTTTGACTGGGTAGAAGGCAATGACATGTGTGGCTCTTGGCCACAGTATTAGTGTTGACACCACAGAAGTCGTTTAAGCCCACTGATGACTGCAAGCATTGAGAGTCTCAGTTTTATGTTTTATCTAAAGTATAGTGAGTGCCTTCCTCAGAAAAGGCCTCTCAGCATAGAACCGGGATGCTCATTCAGTCTGCTCTGTTGGTAGAGCCCAATCTATCACATCACCCATGCCATTGCCTAAGTTTGTTCTCTAGAGATTTTTCCAGTCGCGCAGTAACTTGGATTAATTCTGCCTATTTTGCCTACATAGTGACTGCCTGTAAAGTCCCTTGGTTACAAAGGCAGTGTATTCTGCTGCTGATATCAAGCAGTGTGCATGCAAAATGTATTACAGTAATCAAAGAAAATGTTAGGGCTATGTTCTGCAAACACTAGTATGTGCAAATGGAAAAACTGGTATAGCCTTTGGCTCGCCTATGTTACACACATAAAACATAAAACAGATTAGCTTTTCTGACTGTATAAGTTTGAGCATCTCTAATATATGAAAAAAGATAAAAAGAAGACAAAACAATGGATGTATGCAAATAGTACAGAATAATGGATTATTTCTATATGTGTTTACACATATGTTATATTTCAATAACTAAATACAAACATATTAGTCAGGAAAGCAGAGTCTAGAAGAGAAAATCCAACATTACACTTACCTGTCTGCTTCTATTTCAACATTCAATTTCACTGTCTTTCTAATAAAGTAAAGATGTGGGATTGGGCTTCTAAGTCAAAACTCCCATTAAACAGAAAAGTCTTAATTATGCAAACCACAAAATTCAACCCAAAGGAATTGTTGTTCAGTTAGTTCATTTCTCAAGTTAAAGAATGACAAAAGAATAATCCAGTAGTTTCAGGTTACATTCCCAGCTCTTCCTGTATCACAGCTGCTCCCTGCTATTTTCTGGGTAGGGTATGGCTGTGGACCTGTTGCTGGTGCATTTCTATGTAACTGTGTTGATTTAGTGTAACAGCATCCTGGAAGAATAAATAGGACATATTATAGTGGCTGAAGACAGCAAATCCACAGGACTACTGATAGAAAGTGTATTCACTTGAGTGTTTTACCCTCAAGCCCCTGCTGAACTCACTGAAATAGGTTTTCTTGTGAACACAGCAGAAACAACCCAGCAAACTGATGAGCACAGCAAATTACAAGGACATGCTGTAAGCAGGTAAGAGACTGTCAAAAGCAAGGCAGGCAGAGTGGGGTGATTTGGAGCAGGGCAATAGCCCACAGTCTTTAGAGAATGAAGTCTGCTTGAGATCAGGATGGCAGGTGCACACATATGTGATATAAAACCCTGCTACTCAAAAGCCTTTCCTCCCAGGTGTTATTTTTAGGTGTTATTATGCTGCTATTGTCAATACAAGACAATGCTTCAATTAATGAAATCTGCCTACTCCCTCTGATCCTCACAGTTCCTGCCCAACTGAAGGGAAGAAGAGGACTGAAACCAAAGGCACTGCAGCATAAACCAAGAGTGAGAGTAGAGCAGAAATCCCTCCAGCTGGAGGGAGTGCAAACCCCTCCCCAGCAGATGGTCACCTGAGCCCAGGCTGCCTGGTGGCTCCCACTGCACAGATATTGCCAGGGTGGTCTGAAGCAAGAGAGGAGGATGTTCAGGCAGGGAAAGGCAGGCACAGAGTAGGGACTACTTAAACTTTAACCTGGTAGACTGAGTTCAAGTCTCTTGAACTCTGTAATGTTAAACAAACTTACCAAAGGATGGCTGAAGAGATATAGAAGACAATAGAGTTGCTTCTGAACATGTGTACTCATGTTGCACTTATTTCTCAAAAAATATGTCGTACTAAATTCATGCTCTCCCTATCTCAGCTATCACTGACCTACTATCTGCTACAAAAGTTGATAAATTTACTCAGTCTCTTTACTCTCATCTTTCCTGATGCAAGAGGGAACTCAGTATTCAGCAAGAGTTAGTATGTGTCTAGTACTTGAACTGGTCCAAATGGTACGTGCAACACCCACCTCACAACCTATGGGTGGCTTTTTGTCAACAGTTTCATCCAAAGGATAAAAAAGGCAAAAAAATTATCCAAACCTCCATCCAACCAAACCTCCTCCCCACAAACAAACAAACAACAAAACAATAAAAACAAACAAACAAAAACCAAAATCACCACAACCAAAAATCAAACCAACCAAACAAAAGAAAAACAACTAAAAAACCAAACCAACCAACCAAAAACCAAAACACAAAATCAGAAACAAACAAACAGCCCCCCCCAAAAAAAAAAAAAAAAAAAACAAAAAAAACAAAACCAATTCCCAAAAAGAACCCCAAACAAACAAACCCAAAGCCTTCTTTAGAGCAGGAAGTCCTAGACATTGTAACGAGAGTTCCTGGAGCCTGTTTTCTCAGAAGGATGGATAATAAATAATTTAAGCCATCAAGGGAAGAGGCCAACTAAATCAGTCTGGATGGTAATACTCATATTAGAAAGCAGCCAAGAAACTATAGAATATTGTGATTAAGCACTTGATGACTAATTTTGTATCCTTCATTATAAAAACAGACTTTGAAATGGCACTTTTCAAAAGTTGTTTTTATGGCAAATTATTTTTAGAATGTACTGTGTAAATTTTCATACATTTTCAGGCTGTTGCTTCTCCATCAGTGAAGATACCTCATCAGCAGAACATACATTCTCTTAGTTCTCAGAATTAGAGCACCGAAAATAAAGATTTAGATTGCAGTTGTTAGCAGTTCATGTATTTTTTCCTCTTTTACATTTTCCCGTTTTTCATATGAACAGTTATTATTCTACTCAGATCCATTTCTTCTGCTAGGAGTATAAGATTTAAGATAAAAGGGCTCAGTATATTTTCATTTTCTGCAAATCACTTTGTTAAAAACACTTGACTCTGACACATGACTTTAAACTGCACAGATTCAAGTAATTTGTAGGAATTATAATCAGAGATACACATGAATTTCATGAAGAAAATGTGCATTATAAATACACAGTTTTGGTTCAGTGGTGCTCTGAGCATTCAGAAATAGCAGAGAGATCTTTGTACTGTGAGTTATGCAAACACCATGTACCTGCTCTGACCCCAGACACAACATACAATACCCTATTTAAAAAGTGCCTAATATTATTTAAAATAAAAATATGGCTTTTGAACAGATTAAGAGCATTAATGCTATCATTTTTTAACTAACTGGTTGCTTTGTTTGATTTTCCATTATTTTTACAGGCATCCTGCCAATAAATCACTAGAAATAAAAAAAGGCACACTAGAAACTCTACTACTATGCATCTATTTTGCCACTGTGCAAATAGGTATAATCCATCATCTCCAATACCCCTTTCAATAGTATCCTTCATATTTAAAATAATTGAATAGTCCAGTGACAGTCTAATTCTTTCCTTTGATAGCCAAGATGTTTTCAAAGGTATTTTTTTTCCCCCAGTAGCACTTTCTGGATTCTCTACTAAAATAGACTTTAGATCCAAAGCCTTTTGGATTCAAAGCCTTTTGGCCAGCTTGAGGAATGTTGGAAAGACCTGGAAAAGACATTTTCACTTTTCAGGTCTGTCCCAAGAATCTTCACAATCTTCCTGTCATTTCCTTTTTCAATCCATCTGACACTGGATCCTCAAAAAATGCCTGAAAATATTTAGGTAAAATGTTTTGTCAATGGCAACCTCAAGACAGCAGATTGTGGGCTGAGTCTTGTTTTTCCTCCTGTCAGGTTCTATTAATGGAAAAAGAGTATTTTTACTAGCAATGGGCCATGTATGGCTTATTTGATGGAGCTGGGTGCCATCATCCTTACTGGGAAGAGCATGGAATAATCTCAGCATATTACTGCATGTTGAAATAACGTCAGTACTTCTATATTGCAAAGTCTCCCTACTAGTTTGTATGAATAATGCAAACCCCACTGCTTAGTACTAGGATAAACAAAGAGGGAAGAGCAAAAACAATTTAACAATTAAATATAATTTAATCATCCAACAACATAGTCCATTTCACCACTTCTGCTCTCTCTCAGAGGCTCATAAATTGACCTGTTTCAAGCCTTCTGAGCAGGTTTATGCCAAGAAGAAAAGCTGATGCTGAATCTATTGTTTTAAACCTCTTTTCATAGTGTGGGATGGTTTAATCAAGTGTGTTTGTAACTGTGCCAGCTGTATGACTGCTTTAAAATGTTACATGTGTCTAACACTCATGGTTCAACACTGATACCCAGGGGATGTATAATGCTAAATACTTGTCATTCTCTGAAGGAAAAGCAGACAAATTCAGGACAATATGTGCTTCCCATCTGTGTCTTGGAGTGAAATTGCTTTTCTCTATTAGCCATCAGCTTTCCTATGCTTCAAAATGCAATACATTTTGCTGTTCTTCACTTAGGCATGGTGATGATTGCAGCAAGCAAGAATTCAGTAAAGAAGGGAGACATTCACATTTGCTGCTGTGGTATTTCATGTAGCCCGCCTGCATATTTGTCGTGCTGCTGTCTAATGGGGATTTCATGAGGCAGCTCTTTCTAAATACTATCCTGGAAAAATCCCATGTATCCTATTTGTCAGGACCATTTCCTTTCTGCATCTGTACAGCGTCGGCGACCCAACTGCAGCATTTGATGTTGATAAGGCAGCACAGTGTATAGTATTGATATAATATCCATTCAGTCTAAGAATCTGTGTGCTTCTCACAAAGAGGCAGAGAAAGGAAAGCACTGGGAATTGTTCTTGAAGTTACATAAGTGGTCTCACAAAAGCTTTACTGAATAAATAGCCTCTTTCAAGAAGGATGAGCTTGCAGTGCTTCTAGTATCAGAAAGCAAAGCACTCAAGAGGGCAAGAAGTTCAGCAGCACCAGAAAAAAAAAGAAATTTGAAAAGAAAAACAGGAATGGAAAATATTGCTGGTTGCCATGTGGAATAGTATTACTTTGAAGACTGACACATTTTTACCTCACAATTGTAAGCTAGAAGCTTTAGATTTAATATTAGATTTTCCATTTTGAATTCCATCCTGTTTCTAAAAAAAAAAAAAAAAAAAAAAAAAAAAAAAAAGAAGAAGAAAGAAAAAAGAAAACAACAATAACAACAAAACCTACAAGCCAACAAACCAAACCCTTCACCTGAAATAAAAAAAAATGCTATAGGAACTCAGGGTCCTCATAACTCCTCCAGAGAGATTACAGTATTCTTCCTAATATTTGTGTGCTATCATCCCTTCCCTCATGTCATCACTAACCAGGCTCTTACCTATTAAATTATGGCACACTTAAAAGAAATCACTATAAATATGTGTTTTACATTAACCAAGCACTTTACACATTGCCTGAGCAAGAGCTTCACAGCAGGATCTGCTCAAAGTTTTATACCACCCTTGGCAAGCAAAAAATCGCTGACCTTTTAACCAGCCATAGGTGCTTCCCCAGGGCCCAGTTTTTCCCCCAAATCCACCCTCGGTATCGCAGGTGCCTGTGATACAGCCCTTGAAACAGCCACTCCAGCTTTCAGCGCTGCAGAATCACGGAATAATTTCGGCTGGGAGAGGCCTCTAAGACCATCAAGCCCGAGGTAAAGCTGACAGGTCTCCTGAGCGGCAGCCAAACGAGCTCCCAACACTATCAGCAGCGATTATGATCCGGCGAACGAGCAGCGCGCCCGGCCCGGCCCGGCCCGGCCCCTGCGGCCGCCGCCTCCCGCCGGGAGCGCCGCTGGGAGCGCCGGGCACGGGAACGCGGCCTGCGCGCGCCCCCTGCCGCGCGCCGCCGGTACTGCAGCGCAACCGCCTGCCCCGCGGGAGCGCTGGGAATGCGGTCGGATTGCGCCGGGAATGAGCCCGGATTGCGCCCGGATTGCGCCCGGATTGAGCCCGGATTGCGCCGGGAACGAGCCCGGATTGCGCCCGGTTTGCGCCGGGAATGAGCCCGGACTGCGCCCGGTTTGCGCCGGGAGTGCGGCCGGATTGCGCCAGGAAGGCGAGCGCGGATTCAGGGAACGTTGCCGGAAAGAGCCTTCCGTCTCTGAGTGAACAAACTCACTGTTAAAGGACTCTATATACAGGATAATTATATACGGTATTTTCATGTCCAGAGAACGGCAGCGAGGGTGGGGAAGGGTTTGGAGCACAAATCGGATGAGGAACAGCTGATGGAGCTGGGGGAATTTAGCCTGGAGAAAAGGAGGCTCAGGGGGCACTCGATTTATCGCTCTCTACAGCTGCCTGAAAGGAGGGTGCAGCACCTCTTCTCCTGGGTAACGAGCAATAGGACAAGAGGAAACGGGCCTCAGCCTTAGGGGAGGTTTAGATATAAGGATGTAAGGAAAAATGTCTTCACTGAAAGCGTGGTTGGGAGCTGGAACAGGCTACCCGTGGAAGTGACAGAATCACCATTCCTGGAGGTGTACAAATGCACAGAGATGTGGCACCTGGGGACACTGTTAATGGTGAGCATGGCAGTGCTGGGTTAATGGTTGAACTCAATGATCTTAGAGATCTTTTCCAACCTCAGTGATTCTGTTCTGTAACACTGGGCCACCCACAGACTCTTTGGGATAGATGTGGATTTAAAGACCTGATTTGAAACCTGCCCATTTCCAGTCCCAGCATCACCAGAAACAATACTAAAAATCATTATTCAAAAATTTGCTTTCTGATATTTACGTCTTTGTTTTGACTTTCAAGACTTCAACTTCAAGAAAATTGTTCTGTTCCAAATATTGAAATTCACACGTGTTCTTTACAATTAAAGAAACTCAGGCCCTTAAGAAAAAAACAAAACAAAAAATGATATGTCTTCATGTATATGATATCTACTTGAAGTTCACAACTAATGGTTGACTAATAAACTATAACCTGTGTCATATAGGTGTTGAAACATTAACTTGCAAGTTCAAAAATTAGTATCAGATTTGGAAACTTCTACTGTACCCTTAATGAGAACATATTTGAAGTGCTTGAAGGAAATACAAAGATTTAAAACATTGTCCACCTCATGCTCTTTCCTTCCATGTCTTCTGACTGCTTCCATTTTCAGAATAAATATGAATTCTCTTTATATATATGTTTCTGGAATCCTCAATTAAGGAAACTTCCCTGTTGCCACTCCTTTTCCAGTGCCAGAAACAGAGACAGTAGGTCCTACTCCATCCTGTTCCATACCCTTTCCACCCTCTCCTCACAAGTGGTCCTGCTGTTAATATCGTTTTTGGACACTCAGAAAGCATTTGATAGCCTTGCAGATTTGACCAGACACTTGAAAAGAGCAAGAGAAAAAAGGGGAAAGAAGGAAATAGTGTTCAGGAAGGGCATCAGTGAGGACTCTGAAAATGGAATGATTCTCCTCCACATCAAGAAAGTAAAAGGAAGCCTTAACCTTTCACAGCTCTTTTTTTGGTATGCATTTTGGAATGTAATTTAGAATAAACTAATGCCCAAAAGGAAAGGCCCACCTGTGATATGTCCAGTGCTGTAGTCTGGCAGACATTTAAGAAAACACCTGCAAGGAAGCAGTTCCTGCAGGCAATCAAGCTGACTGTACTGTCAGTGGCACTGCTGTTTGCTTTCTCTGTGGGAAGATGAGAATGGGAATCACAGCTTCCTCCTAAAATTTCAATGCAGGAAATGAAGCCTAGTTGGATAAGTAATTTTACTTTAATATATACTTCTGATTACTCCCTCTCAGCTCTGCCTCCTGACTTTGAATTGAAAGATGTGATAGTGGCATGTTTGAGGTTCCACAGTCACCAGTCTGTGCAAGTGAGCAACAAATGGCACCTTTACCAGGTGAGTTAGGAAGGCAGGGTGATGGAGATGTCTGAAGCAGAGAAAGATTCCTATTTTCAGAATTTCAGATCTTTGTGTGACACTGAGAATTCCTTTTCAGCTGCCTGAAAATTGCCATTTTACAATGAAAAAGCACCTAAGGCTTTCTGGCTGGTAAATTTGGTGACTAATTTAATCCCAAGAAGTCACAATACAATTTAGCTAACTGGAGAATGGTGGGAAAATTGCAAAAGGAAAATCCTTTTGACTTTGAGAGAAAGCATGAATCATAAGGGAGAGCCAGGAATTACGAGAAGAGAACCTGAAGGAGATTGGTTATGGAAGAAAAAAGGCATGAAGGTAATCTAAGAAACTACCATCTAATGCCACCTTCCACGAAGACAGGTTTTAAAATTAAAATAAATACATGATGTTCAACTAGGACTCTTCACTGAGCGCTGCCAAACAACAGACAGTTTCTTCTCTAAGAAGACTAGCATAGCTTTTCCTCAAACAGCTAAAAGAAAGCCCAGAAAATTTGCCATTGATGATTTCTTAACATTTAATCAATTTAAGATAGTCTGTAGTCATTATTTAATTCAGCCTCCTGTTCATTCCTCTTGGAACATGGACAGTTTTGTTTAGTTTTCAGAGACTTAATATAACTGGTGAGGTGACTTTAGCCTCGAGCAAGTCAGGTCATTTGAGCTTAATTCAAAATTTAACAAACAGCAAAGGAGTCAGAATGATATATGAAGGTAAATGGGAATGGACAGTTCTCTGCTTCTAGATCCTGGGACTTTGCTAAATTATAGAACACTTAAAAGATGGCACATGTTGTTCTCCAAGTATTATAGCTCTGCTGTTGAAGGTATCAGCCAAAGAAACCTCCATATTAACCATAACAACAAGTTATGTATATTTTCCTGGGGGTTAAAGTTTTCCTATCTTCCCTGTCCCTTCATTGTATATTACTGCTAATTACTCTTACAAGAACATAGGCTTGAAAGGGATAACCCCCCTCAGAGATGAACAGACTACTTATTTGCTTGCTTCTTTTCTACTACCTACCAATGGCTTACTTTTCTGTGAGCATGCCTAATGGAAATCTGTAAGGGTAGAATTTGTAGGTATAAATCACATATCTGTTCACATGGTGTTCCAACACAGGAATATCTCATAGTGTAAATGCCTATGTAGGCATATGAAGAGAATGGTGATTTTTAAATCTGGCCTGAGGAGTTGGCCTTTCAACCTTCCCTCTCTTTCCTTTGGAGACCAGCAAAGAAAAACTGCTCCTAATAGATTAGTAAGTATTAGTTGCTGCATGTCTCCAGAATTTTTGCTAACTTTAGACTAAGAGCTGGAATGTCTTTTTTCTGTGTAAAAGGATTAGCAGCCAATGGGCTGAGTTATAATAGCTCTCTATGTACAGGAGTAGGTAGCAGAGAGAGCAGAATACCTTACTTGATGTGTCTTCGTAAGCATCACCAGTATTACTTTTATAATTATTTTCTGATGAATTGTAATAGCAAGAAGCCAGGCATTGCCATGACTGGTGCCCAAACTGTGAATTCTCCCTGATCCCAGGAAAAACTCCTGTGGATTTGGGTCAAGTCCTATGACGGGATTTGTGCCTGAAGTTAAACTAGCCATTCTATTTCATTTTCTAGATTTCTATCAATCACAGGCCATGGCAAGCTGTTTATGGATTCTGTCATCCAACCATGCTACTGTGGCTTAGGCCTTGAAGTGTTTTGCTGCTTGTGACTGCTGACAAGAAATGTATTGCAAAATACTCAGATGATCAGCTCACAGGGGCATTTCCTCGTCATGCACACTGGTACTGAACTGGCTACATCTGGTCTAATTTACACTTGCAGCAATCCTGGTACAAAGCTACATGAGAACAAAAATAAGATTCTTGACTTAATTTAAGGAGATTTATTTTTTTAAAGTAACTTTAATTAAGTCAAGATAGGAAATTCTTATTCTTAAGTGAACGTTCATGCATAAACTTGCACTGAAGTATGTGCAGCTGTGGAGGAAAAACAGATCCAGTTACTCTTGGAAAATAGCTCAAGACAGTGTCAGAAGCCCACTTCTTGCACCTTTGCTAACAATCTCCATGAACCTTGCTTTCCTAGTGTAGGAGCATACTGGGGGGACTTCAGGCACTGTGGCATGGAATGGGAGGAGACATTTGAATACAGTGAAGCTGAGCTGTTTCTCTGTCTGCTGTTCTCAGCATCCCCCCTGCACCCAGCTGGACCTCTCTGAGTCAGCCCTGGGAAACCAGCTCTGTGGGGATGTTAACTCACAGTGTGGCTCTCATGGTGCTGATTTGCCCTGTCTCAGCTGCTGCCTGGAGCTCATGCAAGTTCCTGCACCAAATCAGCTGGAATGCCTATGGGAAACAATTCTTGTGTGACACTGTCCTGCCAGTAGACTGGATTATCTGGGAAATATATCCTTAGCTGGCAGCAAAGTGCATTTATTTCATTGGCTTAGTGCAATCAGGATCTGTAAGCTTTGAGAGATCTGCTCTGCAAATAAATGACTTAGGCACCAGGAACTAGGCAGGGAAAAGCCAGAAGTCATTGTCCCAAAACATTTGCTCTTCGTACGGTAAATCTCACAAAGAATTGAGTGTTCCTGTCAGGGAGAGATGGATGTGTGTGTGTATTTCTAACATTATTCTTGCCACCTGAGTACGCCCATGTTTGCAAAGTAGCTCAGCAGCATGCTAAAAGAAGGATGAACTGAAAGCTTTGCAAGAATGTATCTCCTTGTCTCTTGCCCTTTGGCATGTAGAAGCACGTTGAGGCTGAATGAAGGATTAAATGTTTTTGCCAGTACAAATATACATCTCTAAGTCGTTTCTGGCTTAGAGCCCAAGTCATTTTGGCATGACTGAAAACATTACTTAAAAATTTACCACTGTGTTTGGAAAGCTGAGAGTTGTAGCTTTTGAGACGTATTGGCACAGTGCTTAGTAAGAGCAGAGCCCTTAACAATATGGCAGGATTAGGACTGACAATAATAAGAAGCCAGAAGAATACTCAATCCACAGGCTTATGTGATGAAAATTTTAAGTAGCAACTGGTTAAAAGTGTTGCTTACAGAGTCATTTTAAAGCCTGAAGGATGAGAAAAAAAAGGATGTTTTCTCCCTGTGCTGGACCCAGTAGCCTCAAGAAGACAGCAGCAAGTTCATTCCTTAATGAGATTATGTGGAAAGTCCTCTGATTTCAGTTTAACTTGGCAGTGATTTAGGTCCTTTCTTTCAAAGCAGAAGAATCAAAGCCATTAATTGGACATCTAAGGTCATGATGCACTCCTCTTTCTATCTTAAACTAGACTTCTGTCCTCACCAAAGCAAATTCTAAGTATTTCCATGACCATCAGAAAGTAGGATATTTAGAATTTTCCATGCATGTCTTCTGTTTTGCTTTGTGAGCTGACTGCAGGGAGGAAAACCAGTGTTTCTCTTTTTTTCTCATGTATTGCCAAAGGGAGTGTTTTGCTCTGCTTTTCAGAAAATGAGGAAATTCTGGAAATTTTTTTTTGTCTGCTTTACAGTTAAAAAATACTGATTTCTGTTGCTTTTGCTCGTTGTGCAGTAAGTGTATTTGCTACTTCTTTAAAATGTCAGGATGGACATCTGGTTTTGGTGCTCATTAGTCAGCCAAGTTGGGAAGGTCTGAATATTTTGCCAAAACATTAACCCAGCTCTGAATTTATAACTAATATTAGGAAAATCCCTAGGGGAATGTGTAAGCATGTGCAGACTGTGTAAGAGCCAAGGCCAATTCTTACATGATAATTTTTACTGTATTAATTTTATCAATGTGGTTCACAGACAGCTGCTTCCAGTTCATAGGAGAATATTTATATCAATGAGCAGCTTTAAAAATATGCAACCCAAATAGTATCATAATGAATGTACATCAGTGAAATAATTTTGGGAAATAGAAACATATTTTGGAACTGAGTCATGAGTAACTGATAAATATGAAACAAACCAAATTGCCTCAAAGTTTTAAGACACCAAAAAAAAGATCTTCAGACCTTCAAAAGAGCCACATAAAGAGAGAACCAAAATATTCTATTAGAACACACAGAAATATGGCAAAGAGGGAAGTACCAAGAAGCAGTGCAATGCATCAGGAAAAGCTTTCTTCACACTAAGTGTAATGAAGCACTGAAGCAGATTACTTAAAGGTGCTGTGGAATTGTTATTGTTGGAATATTTCAAGGATCAAGCTAAACAGTTGTTTGCCAAGAAAGCTTTTGGGAGACTACATCCTGCCTTGGATTACCTCTTAGCATGTTTTCTTTGAGTTTGATCAACATGGTGGACAGAAATAAAAATCCTTAAACAAATCTCTCCTAGCTTCCTACACACTGTCCAGAGCTAACTGCTTCCCCTTAGAGGTTTCATAGTTGTAAGCCTCTGTCAGATTTCAATATTGTTTTTGGTTCCCTGATTTTGATGTTTCCAACCCTAGCCGGCATTTCAGTATTCACTTTTCATCTGACTGCTGCAGTCATGACTATTACCACAAACTTGAGCCAGCAGATAAAGTTCTGCCAAGGCTTCAGCAACAAATAAATATGGCAGTTGAAAACAGCAAATGAGCAGTATGGAAAGAAAAAAGGGGGAAAAGAACCGAGCAGGCTGCTGGCAGCTGAAATTTTTCAGAAACTCTGTTTCCTGGAGCTGGCATCTCATCATCCTCCTGTCCAGCTGACAGGCTCCTAGGCCGCTGCTGGTGCAAGGGAGAGGTGCAGAACTGTCAGGCCATGGCAGGAGCCAAGTGGGGAATGTGGCAGGGACAGCTCACCCAGCATGGCCTGGCCTTTGTGGGAAATGAACTTGCATGGCTAACTATGTTTTATGTGGTATCTGTCTCCTGCATCCTGCTCCTCCTGAGCTGAGCTCATTGCTCAGCTCCCAGGGAGAAAGGAGGAACACCTGAGGAGAGCTGGGTAACAGGGTAAGATTGAGGGCACTCATGGGGCCAGAACTGAAGACTTTAAGGGTTCAAAGTCTTTAAGCCGCTGCAGTAGTGCAGGGATCCCCTGTGGTCAGTGGAAATAAGGCACTGCACCCAGCCCTGGACATGGAGCACGATGGGCAGAGGGCTTCCTGCTGCACTTGACCCTGCCCAGCTGCAGAGCACAGGCTGTCAGCCTTGGGAAGCGCTCACAGGCAGGAAGCGCCATCGCTGAGAAATGGCTCTGAGACTGGGAGCTCCCCACTGAAAAGAATGGAGAAGCTTGATGCAAGCAAAACCCACTTCCTTGTCCCCACCCTTTCACAGAAATGCCCCAAATGCCAACATACAGCTCACAGCTCACTGACAAAGAGAAATTATACTCCCACTGCTTTCAGTTTTGCTGCATGTTATGTGAACACTGTAAAAGCTCCAGGGGGAAATAAAATTTTCAAGAGACAAATGTAGGTGATGCTACAATTAGTGGCAGTAGTCAAAATTTTCATGCTTCTCCTCTGTCCCATAAAAGCAATTTTATTAGTTTAATTTTAATGCTCGGAGCCTTTGGTGTTTTGTCTGGGATAGAGTTAATTTCTTCACAGTAGCTGGTATGGGGCTGTGTCTTGGATTTGTGCTGGAAACTGTTGATAAGTGAGGAATGTTTTAGCTATGGCTGAGCAGTGCTTACACAGTGTCAAGGCCTTTTCTGCTCCTCACCCCACCAGGAAGGAGGCTGGGGGTGCACAAGGAGTTGGGAGGGGACACAACCAGGACAGCCAAGTGTAGCCAGCCCATAGGATATCCCAGATCATATGGTGTCATGCTCAGTATACAAAGCTGGGGGAAGAAGAAGGAAGGAAGGAAAAGGTGATGGTATTTGTCTTCCCAAGTCACTGTTACACATGTGATAAAGCCCTGCTGTCCTGGAGATGGATGAACACCTGCCTGCAGTGGGAAGCAGTGAATTCATTCCTTATTTTGCTTTGCTTTTGCATGCAGCTTTTGCCTTTACCTGCTAAACTGTCTTTATCTCAACTCACAAGTTTTCTGACTTTTACCCTTCCAATTCACACCCTCATTCCATAGAGAGTGAGTGGCTCTGTGTGTCTTAGTTACCATCTGGGATTAAACCACGAGAGATGTTCTGCACCTGATCTTTATTTGACAAATGTAGTAATGGAATTTAAATTCAGAAAAATGCCAGGTTTACTCAGCTTTTGTATTTTTGCCCCTGTGTCCTCTGAGTAGCCCAGACCTGGCAATGAAAGAGCCTTTGACAGTTCCAGGTTCAGAACTTAGCAGCAGAAATATACAGACAGGCTATGAATTTCTTGTGATCATAATGGGTACTGTGGAATGGGTACTGGGACACTTGGAGAAATGATTCAGGTAAAGAGATGCACAAATGATGCACAGAGGGGCTGTCAGTCTGTTGCACATCCCAGGTCAAACAGGTTTGTGATATCCAGTGTTAGTGTGCCAGGTGTCTACATATCAACCTCTCTGAGGACATGTTTCTACAAACACTTGAGGTTTTATCCTATTTCTGTGCTGCTTACCTAAAAACAAGGCAGCATCAAGTTTTTTGTGCTTTGCTCGGTGGCCTCCTCTGAAGAAGCAGCAATCCCAGGCAGAAAACCCCCAGAATCCACTTCTGTTGGTTTAAATTCAATACTATTTTTCCTTAATTTCTAGTAGGGTATTCAAGCTATGAAGCACAACTGGGACATCTAAAAGATAAGGACAAACATTTCTTCTTTTGCATGCTTGTTCTGGTTTCAGCTGAGATGGTTAATTTTCTTCTTACTGCTGTGCTGTGTTTTGGAGGTAGTATGATGACAAAGTTGATAACAAACTGATGGTTTCTTTGTTGCTTCTAGTTCTTACTCTAAATCAAAGACTTTCAATTTTCCATGCTCTGCCAATGAGCAGGTGCACAAGAAGCTGGGAGAGAGCATGGCCAGAAGAGCTAATCTGAAAGAATCAAAGGGTTGTACCATACCCTAGAATATCATGCTTCATATATAAACTGGGGGGATTGGCCTGGAGCAGCCAATTGATGCTTGGGGCTGGGATAGCTCAGTGGGTAGTGAGGAATTATATTGTGTGATTTGTTTTTCTCGTGTTTTATTCCTTTCTCTCTCTCCCTATTACTATTATATTACTATTACTATGATATTATTATAATATTTAATTATTATTACTATTACTGTACTTTATTTCAATCATTAAACTGTTCTTATCTCTACCCATGAGTTTTACTTTTTTCTGCCTCTTATCCCACCAGGGGAGGGAAGGGGAGGGATTTAACAAGTGGCTGCCTGGTAGTTTGTGGCCAGCTGGAGTTAAACCATGGCAGCACTAAAACCAAATGTTTCTGAAAAGCACCAGCAAACCTGACATTTCTATGGACAGATAACTTGGCAATTCCAGAGACAGCAATTGATTTCTCATTTTTCAGCTAGTCAGGTGTTTTTTTTTGGTTTTTTTTGTTTGTTTTTTTTTTTTTTTTTTTGAGAAAAGAGAAATAATTCCAGGCTTCCTCTATTGGGAAGAACAGTCTTTATTTTCATACGCTTTTTGAGGCTTTTTTTCCCATAAACCCATCCCCCCTCAGCCCCATATTTTCCCAAACTCACCAGCTTCTTCTTGCTTGTATAAAGATGCTGAAATCAGGAAGTTTCACTTCTTCATAACTCTGTTGTTGTATGTGCATTCAAGGACCACAGATATTGAACAATCTCTTCACTGATGTGATGTAAGCATCCTTTGAAGAAAATTTAATTAACCACAGTTGATTTTTAACCAAGTCAGACTTCAGAATAAGAACTTTTGAAGACTGCTCAACTGATCAGTGATCAACTTGGTAAATAGACTAAATGGACTCTTGTTTGAAACTGAGCTGGGTTTGCAGCCAGAGTATGGACTGTCTGTACTGATCTACAACTAGTATTTATAGCATATAATCTATGAAATGCAGCCAATATATTCATTCATAAATGTCAACAAGAATTATCAAAGCTGTTCCTACCATGTTAAATCTAGTGTTCAATAACTCTAGTGTTTCCCATATTTTAGTTCCTTCTCTGTACCTGAGGGGGTACATGTCTCAAGTTGTAACAAGCAGCACTCTCTCATCCTGAAACTACTGCCCCCAATAGTTTAATCTGTATCTTCTGTCCCCAGGTCACAAATTTCAAATGTCTTTCTGCTAACTGAGAAGAATATATGACTTCTACAGTATCTTCCTCCCACCAGAGAACCCTGGGAATCGCTGCACATTTATTTCTGGTCTAAACACCAACTAACACAGCTGGGAAAAAAAAAAAAAAAACCAAAAAAACCCAAACCTTTTTCTAACACAGCAAAAGAAATGTTATGTCAAAATCCAAACAAATTGTTTCCACTTTTTTGGAAACAAGACATTCAAAATCAGCTGAATTCTCCTTTAGCCCCATTGCCTTCATTGCTGGTTTGGAATGGAAATAAGTGTTACCTGGGGAAAAAAAAGGGTTTTCAATTCAGCCATACCAGTACATTAGGGATGAAAAAATTCCAGACACCAGCTTTAGATCAAAATGGAACCCTCTGCCTGGCCACTGAGATGTCTGCCAGCAGAGCAGCCTCCTCGTGCTTTGATCCATTGATTAGGATGTTGGCAACCATGGCCAAATGACCTGGCTGAAGTACAGCCCAGGAGTGTCATTAACACGGTGGCTGTGCCCTGCTGGGGGCTGATGGACAGGGTGCTAAATGTGCCTTGGCACAACACACACCCTGACAGCTTCCCAGGCCGGTCACACCACTGCCTCCTTCATTCTGCCCTGGAGCAGGGCTCTCCTGGGCTGCTTGGGAGTGTTTACACTTCCCTGTGAACACAGGCCCCTGGTCATAGTCAGAAATAAAGGCAAGCAAACAAAAGAGCTGGGACTGTTTCCATCTGCTCTGCCCCAGAGCACTGAGCATCTTGCATGCAGCACAACTGAGACCTGCTGCTCCTGTTCCTCTCTGCTGGGAACAGCCTCATAGAGGAGCTCATCATTACCAAAGAAATTCTCTTCTGAAAAACATAACCTGGTGTTTGAAGACCTGGGGCTATTTTATTCACCATTGTGCTGCTGCAAAAAGGTACCTTCTTGCTAATCACAGATCATCTCTTGTGCTTTTAAACCTTAGGAGCTGTCCCTGGGAGTTTAGACTCACACTATAAACTCTAAGTAAAAATCTTGTTGCTTCAGCAGGTCTAGCCAGTTTAATAAAGTGATTATATTTGCTGTAATACAACTTCAGGGAGCAAACTTTAAACAGACTTTTGTCCAAATAACATTTAAGGCAATTTGAATCCTTGTTCATTGACATTATTTGGAACAAGAATTTTTAGCAAAAGAATATTTCACATACACATAAGTCCCATCCTGAAAACTCTTCTCAAACAGATCTCCCTGAAAGCAATGCAAGCACAGCAGCTGTGGTACTGCTTAGAGGGTGGTTTCTTGATTTAGAAGAATATTGCAGCATCAGCAAGTAAGTTACATGTGGATTTAAGCAGTTTCTGAAGAAGCAGATACATTCTGCTGAGTTTGCTCAGTGCCATCCTGGCCACAAATTGGATTCCGCATTGTCACCATAAGCCACATCTAGCCACAGCAGCCACCATAGGAGGTGAAATGACAGGAAAAATTGCCCTGTGCCCATCTGGCCTTGTAACAAAGGGGTTTATCAAATAACAGCTGAGAGGTGAAGAACTGTTAATACATAAATTACAGCAAAAACAGATGAGGAAACAAGCAAAATCCAGTCATCACCACTGTTTCCCATGGCACTTTCAAGATGTAAAGCCAAGAAGATTTACAAGATAAAACAAGGGTTAGATTCCTGGAAGCCTAAGGAATGACTGTCTGTATGCTAACTGGGGCAGGCTTCCACAGCTCATGAAAAACAAAGTTATTTACTTCATGGAGAACTGTATTAGAGTCCCCATGCTAAAAATCTGAAGTTTCAGATTGCAGTAACATATCTACTCAACAAGAAGACAGCTCACACCATGCACATTTTCTGCTGTGTACACAATGTTTTGATATTAAATCTTTCTAATAGTATTTCCATCATATTAGTTTTGTTTGTTCCCAGAAATGATCAGTTCCATCACCTAGTGGCTTTATTACTCAAAAAGCAGAATGACCAGCTTTTTTTCTCTTCAGTTCACCTATGGAAGTAAAGGTACATTATGTCAATATGAAACATTGCATTCTCTGAATTTCTTAATAGTTTTGCAATAAATGGTGTCATGACAAGAAATTGCATTTCTATACAGAAGCCTGTTCTTGCTGTTCTGAGTGTTGAAAAGAAACCCATCAATTGAACAAAATCTTCCTTTGCTCTTACATGAAAGATGTGTGTCTTTCTGAGCCAGTACTACGGCTCAAGCAGTTCCATCAGCTCTCATCTGTGTCACAAGCATGGACAAGGCCACTCATCTGCTGAGGGCTGATACATCTAGACTGGAGTAACACCATTGTGAATTTTGTCTGACATTTTCCATACTCAGCCCCCTGTCCAGTTGCACAGGCTTCTGCCAAACATAGGCCAGAAGGCTACAGATTTTCCATCCATGCTTATGCAAATTGAATTTCTGTGAATATTGAACAAAATCAGTTTGGCTGTCTCCAAGAGTGCACTGTGTGAGCCAACTGCCCTGGATTCCTCCTGCTACGAGTGGTAAAGCAGATATTTTAGAGAGGAGAGTCATTAGGCCTCATTCAAATCTATTGGATGCTTTTATCTTGGAAAAGATTTCTTTTTTCTTTGTGTATGTGTGTATGGAGTGTCTGTGACTAACTTTGCATCAAAGATGTCACTCTGCTAAATCCATCCATGAAAATAAGAGGAGAATGGGTCAACTTCTTTTTTGCAGGGTCACATGCTGTTGTCCATGTAGTCAAAACTAACAGTGCAGCTGAAACAAGCAGCCTGTCTGCTCTGTGAGGTGTGTCACCTATTCTCACCATCGACTAATCAAGAATGATTTGGTCTGACCTGAAGAGTCTAACTGAAGAGGGTCTTTGCATGAAGTGGTAGAAAAGACTGTCTGTTGTAAAATGCGGTGTCCAACCAGCGGGAAGAATGATGTCTGAACTCCAATGATTTCAGAAGGCTAATTAATTACTTTATTATACTATATTACACTATAACTTTATTACACTAACAAGAACTATCACTAACTAACTAACTAGAAAACCCATGACTCTTTCTGCCCTAGTCGCGACACACACGTGGATCCAATTGGTCAATGAATCCAAACACCATCAGCAGAATCCAATCAAGCAATCACCTTGGGTAAACAATCTCCATACCACATTCCACATGGGCACAAACAGGAGCAGCAAATGAGATAAGAATTGTTTTGATTCTCTTTTCTCTGCTTCTCTCACAGCTTCTCTCGGGAGAAATCCTGAGAAAGCGAAGTCTCTCTGTTCAGAGGGCATGTGAATACCACAACTGTCATCTCCTAATGAATTCCAGGTAGCATATAAAGTCATAGGTAATGACAGCATGCATGGAAAGCGTCTTTTGTGTTTTACTGATGCATGGGATTTCCTTTTAAGTTTGCAATAGAAAATGCTTTCTTAAAGGTATAAAAATTATATACTATAGTTACATGTCAAACTGAATATGATGGTCTGATTTTTAACAAAAATACTTCTAAAAATACTCTGGAATTTGTGGAATTGTCTTACTAATACACAAATATCATTAAATTTGTCTCTCTGGGCACTTCTTTCAACAGTGGGGGGTTGGTCTTCCCTGAGAGCATGAAGGGTGGTCAAAAGGGATGTAAAGGGGAAAGAAGGAGATCAGTCACAAGCTTCTGAATTGATTGGGTTTTTTTTCCACAAGGTTCTATTTAATGTGTAGTGTCACACATTACCCAAGATTTGAACTGATGGAGATAATCAAATCCATCTGCCAATGGATTTCACAGAATCACAACAGCTTTGGAGAGATCTCCAGAAGCCGTTTGGACTAACTCCCTGCTCAAGCCAGAACATACAGAACCTGTTGCCAGGACCATGTCTAAAAGGCTTTTGAATAGCTCAAGGATGGAAACTCCATAGCCTCTCCAGGCAATCTGTACCAGTGCTTGGTCATCCTCGCAATAAAAAAGTGTTTTCTGGTGTTCAGAGGGAACTTCTCATGTTTCAGTCTGTGCCTGTTACCTCTGGTCACTGGGCACCAGTGGAGCCTGGCTCTGCCCCCTTTGCACCCTCCCCTCATGAATTTATATACACTAGTAAGATCTCCCCGAGCCTTCTTCTCTCCTGAACAATCGCAGCTGCCTCAGCTTTCCTTATATGTGAAGTGCTCTAGTCCCTTCATCATCCAAACAGCCTCAGGTATCTGAGTAATTTTGCTGTAGCTTTCCAAGGATCTTGCAAAATGTATGTCTTGTTTTGTTATTAATGTCACCATTTCTTATAACTGGCTCTGAGATCACAGGTACAAACACTGAGTAGCAGAGTCAGGATTACATTCCACCAGCACCATAGGAACAGCCTGCTGAGTAAAACATGTCTTAATCTGTTGATTACATTAAGTAAAACATTTACATGGGTCCATTTAGGATACAGCATTTTTGCTTTACAGTGAAAATCAATGTTTGGTGCACTTGTAATGTATGACTGAAAGAAGCCATTATCAGTATCATTCCCACTGTCAACTGAATGCGTACTTCTCTGGAGTGTCATCTGAAGGAGAAAACACATGTTGGCTTCATGAAATCCTGGAGTTTGGCTGCCTGGACCTGGGGCCAAGGCAGATCAGCTGGGACCATGGGGAAGAGGCTCCCAGAGGCACAGTGGGGAGGCCATGGATACAGCCAGCCCTGGTCTTGGGCCCTGGCAGAGCTTTGGCCACCGCTGTATCGTAGTCCTGCCACAGGCTGGTTGTGGCCCTTGATCCAGGTGCAGAACACACCTCGGGTGCAGAACACACCTCGGGGCCAACAGGGATGTTATCAGGTGTTTTATGATCCAGGCAAAACCAGAAACAGACATTGGTTTACTTGCAGGATAATGCATTTATTAGTTCAGCCTGCAAGGTCCTGTTATGCAATAGGAGGATGTTTTGATGAAGTGCCTAAGCAAAAAGTCCATCCATGACCACATTTTCCAAAGAAACATTAGGGCTCTGTGCCATTAATTCTGTATTTATGTTGCTTCTGTTTAGAACATATCTGACTAATTGCATTTATGGTTGTACTCAGAGAAGGGGAGCCAGGTGTTTTAGCAGTTTGTCCAAATGTTATATCACTTCAGGCTCTGCCTGGAAAAATTAATAGTTTTTCAAGTATTGTCCCAGAGTCACATTTATCTGATTACTGAATACGCATCCTGTTAATGGGATCCTTCCTCTAATAACAGTATTGAGAGTTTGGAGACTGAGGGCTCAGAATCATTAAAAAATACCCCTATGTAGTCAACTGTTTGAGATTAATTGCAAACACCAAAGAACACTGTCACTAAAAGCCTTTTGTAAAACACAGATACAGATTTTTTTTTTCACAAGTAATTTATCTAAGTACAATTCAGGTTTTGAGAAGAACATCATTTTTTCAGGAGGAAGTGGCAGCACAGGTCTCTGCAGTCATGTTTGAGAGCTGATGAAGAAAAAAAAAACCTTTTAAATCTATTTAAACTAAACTGGCTGAACGCCAGATCCCAGAGGTGATAATCAGTGTCACAGGGTGTAGCTGGAGGCCTGTCACTAGTGGGGTCCCCCAGGGTTCAATACCAGGCCCACTATTGTTTATCTTATTCATCAATGGCTTGAATGAAGGGGCAGAGGCCTCTTCTGTTCCAGCAAGTTCACAAAGCTGGCAGGAGTGGCCGATACCCCAGAGGGCTGTGCAGCCCTTCAGAGGGCCCTCGACAGGTCGGAGAGATGGACAGAGAAGAACTGTCTGAAATTCAGCAAGGGCAAGTGCAGGGTCCTGCACCAGGGGAGGAATAACACCCTGCACCAGGACAGGCTGGGGGTCAACCTGCTGGAAAGCAGCTCTGTGGAGAAGGACCTGGGGGTTCTGGAGGACAACAAGTTGTCCATGAGACAGCAGCGTGTCCTGGGGTGCAAGAAGGCCGATGGTACCCTGGGCTGTATTAGGAATACATTGCCAACTGCAAAGAGCTGTTAATCTGTTCAATTTATAATGTTTGGTAGGACAGAAGAGGACTCAGGACTTTCTCACTGCTCTTACAGTACTGCAGGTTGTTTCTGGTTTTGCAGTCCATTCTGTTGCTTGTAGATATCTTTGCCTTCTCCTCCAGCTAGTTGCTGCCTTCAGGACATCAAACAAATCTCTGAGCTATTTTGTCATCTGTGTGGATTTTCTGGGCTATTTTTCTAGTCATATGTTCTATGTATTTATCAGGCACAAATGAAAGAGTAGTCAGTACTCTGCTATTGCTGCCTTACCCTGTCTTACAAACTGCTAATTCTAATTGCCCTGCCTGCAGCTGAAAATCCCTTTGCCAGAGCATTTTTTGAGCTTCGGTTTCTCACTGTATTTCTGGAGGCTGGCAATGGTCTTGTTTTTGTTCAAATATTTTGACTTTTGGGACATTTATGGCAGACTCACAGAAGCAGTCAAAAGCAAAACACATAGAAGAGATAAGAGAGGGATTTCACAGTGCTGGCTGTGCAGTGATGGCTTTGATGAGAGAAAACCAAAGAGCTGTAGCCTGCCAAAGTTGGTGCTTCAGAATCAGACCTGTCTGTAAAAAGGCTGAAATCAATAGATTCAGTCACAACTGTGCAATGTGGACATCTATGAGAGATTGTCATACACCTAACATCTGCCTAACATACCTTTATCTACTCCTGCTGTGCAAAGCAGCCCTGTTGGATTACTGCTTTGACCTTGACATCAGTTTTTGCACAGGGAACAGCACAGAAAATGAGTACAAAAAATGTGTGTTTCTATGCTTTGTAATTTGCCTGGCTGTTGGTCAGGTTATGCCACACCAGAACCACTCTGGATTTGAAATCCTCCCTGTGCTTTTCTGCATATGTATATGTATAGAGTTAACTGCTCCTCATTTCATTACCATATTTCCCTCCAAAATGTTTGGGCAAAGTCACAGGGATCTCTGCCCATACAGAACCATAAGCTCAGAATGACTCAGGTAGTAAGGGACATGAACAAAGTGGTTAGGAATAACCATCATGGATTTTCCACAGAGATATGGTGGCTGACTAGCCTGAGAATGAATTAAAACACTGAGGAGAGAGAGATTTTATGCACCTTGATTCCATAAAGACTTTCAGCAGTGTCCTAATGCATCCTTGTAGCCAAACTGATGCTAGATAGATTGAAGATAACTATAAGCTGGATGGAGTGTTCACTGGACTGCCAGGCCTAAAGGGTGATATCAGCTGTGCCAAGTCCATCTGGCAGTGAGTCAATAGCAGCACCCTGCAGGCTCTTTATTAACTGCCTAGCCAACATCAAGTCAGGTAGGAGCATCTGGCAGATTGAAAGGAAAAGCCACTATTCACAAGGACAAACAGCTTTACAGAATCTTCATTATTTCCAACCATAGTGAATGCAAGGCCTTGCTCCTGGGATGGCTTAGCACCCCTGCATCTGTTCCACTCATGAGACAGGAGAAGCACCACAGCATTTCAGTGCAGGAACTGACTGGCTGCAGAGCAGCCTGGATGAAAAGGACTGGGGGGTCCTGATGGGCAGTGGACTGGAGTTCACTGTGCACACTGACAGCAGTGAAAGCCAACAACCAGCTGGGCAGGGAACTCTGCATCACACTGGTGTCCACCAGTACACCACACTTGACTCATTACACCCCATCCTGAACCCTGGTCCAGCTCTGGGCTCTCCACTATGAGAAAGATATAGATGGGCCTAAGCACTTTTGGCATAAAACAGCCAAGATCTTTGGGGCTGGCACATCAGAGCTAAGAGAGACTAAGGGAACTTTTCAGCCTGGAGATCAGATTATTTCAGGGGGACTTCATAGACCATGGATACTCTACACACTGGAAAATAGAACCACATCTGCAAGGGACAACTCATCAGAATTAGGGAGAAAAGGGAGAAATAATACAATACCCTATTCCCATATTAAAAGACTATAAACAAAGTTTTCTTCAGTGTCTTTGTGGAAAAGTCTGTTTTTTCTCACTGGAACAAAAGCAGGGCAGGTATTAGGGTTACAAAAATTTGAAGTAGGAGAGCAGATAAGGGACAAAAAAATCAAATAGGATAAAAATACACTTCAGGAATTTTTTAAAACATTTTATTACTCTTGTTTGTTTGGGCTTTCATAAAAATTTGTTAATTCATAATAAAAATATTTGCTTTTCTGTATGCTTCACAATTGGTAACAATTGGTAAATTGTTAATATTTTTGAAAACATAAGCAAAACACTAGGATTTTGAAATTGACAACATCAAACTTTCAATAATTTATAAATATTTGGTAATATTAAAAAAATAATGATATGTTAACAAGAGAATATGACAAAAATGCTGATAAGCTTATGCAGCCTTATGTGTATATTTACTGTTTAGAGGTGCAAACATACAATTTTCATCAAATCTTGAATACAATTTAAAAAATGCAATGTGCAATAAAATGTGTAGGAAATTACCAACTTACTTCCAGTTAAAACTATTGAAAATTAAGGTAAAAGGTAAAAGACATTGAAAGTAAAAAGTCAAACAATTGACTGAAATTAACACAGCTAGCAGAATAATGGCAGAAGAACCTGGTGTGGGTTTTTCTGAGTCAGTGCAGATGAGTACATTCAGCATCACCAGATGTTCTGCAATTACACATTCTGACATGCTACAAAGGGACTGAGTATTGTCAAAGTTACACAGCTCCTGATTGGGAAGAGTCCTATAGCCAGCTCCCATTTTCTGCACTTTCAACCACAGCATTCTTCTTTTCAACTGTTCCATTTGCATTGCTTGTTTCTTCTAACACTACCACTAAACTTGACAGAGTTGTGTGAGGATCAAGCAGTTTCACAAGGGGTATGTCCACCTTTCGCTCCTGAAAGACACGGTTCTGAATTGTCATAGCTAACATAGAGTCTATGCCCAAAGACGAAAGTGGTGTATTCATGGTAAGTTCATCTGCGTTCACTCCTGTGAGGTCACTCATCAGTGAGGTGATGTAGTCCTCAGATTTGAGAAAGGCAGTCTCTGAGACTTCAGTTTCCTCAGATGTTTCAATCTTGATCTTGAAATCTTCTGACATAAGTGATATGAAGCGATTTTTGAGAGAAGTAATCTGAGTAAAAACATGATGATACAAAGCTTGAAAGTTCAATTTGACCACAGCTTGCTGTGGTTTGTTTATAAGTAAGGTCTTCCTGAGATAGTCATGAATTTCATGCACTTGCAGAATGTCTATGCCCTTGGATCCCAGAATGCTCTGAATGTAGTTTTGGTTGAGCAGAATGCCGAGGTTCAAAGCACCCCAGTTAATGGCCTGGCCTGAAAGCCCACAGTTCCTCCTGTAGAGGCAGAAGACATCCAGGAAGGAGTTTGCAGCTGCATAGTTTGTCTGAGTGGCATTGCCCAGAAAGGAAGTAACGGAGGAGTAGCACACAAAGTAGTCAAGCTCCTGGTCTCTGGTAGCCCAGTGAAGATTTAGGGTCCCTGCTACTTTTGGGCTCAGCACTTTGTGAAAGTCAGCCAGCTTCAGCACTTCAAGATGGCCATCGTGTAAAGCAACAGCACTTTGGAACACCCCTTTGATCGGACTCCCCACAAAGGTGTTGGCAATGGACTGGAAAGCTTTCTCAACATCACTGGTCAAAGCCACATCACACTGCACAGACACTACTTTGCTCCCTTTGTACTGCTGCTGCAAAGCCCTTAACTCTTCTTGCTTCTCACTGCTGGGAATTCTCCTGGAGAGAATTGCAATACACCCTCCTCCGTTCTCGGCTATGAATTTCACCGTTTCAAAGCCAAGTCCAGTGAGCCCCCCAGCTACTACATAAACAGCGTTCTGCTTGAACAGCTGCTTCTGGGGCTCGTACAGTGGGATATCTGAAAGCACACTGATGGCCTTCTGCCTTCTCAGAACAGCAAGGGGGACAGAAGTGCAGGTGAAATAGGACATCACAGAATTTAGCCCTTCAAAGTTCTCAGTCTGCTGAAAAACAGAACCTGAGAGATGTCTAAACTGTTTCATATCCATGGAACTGATCCAGGCATGCACAGTCTTCTGCACTTCCTTTAGAGGTGCTTTCCGGAAAAGGCTGGCAATGGCAAGGATATGAAAGCTGATGTTTTCATGATCAATTTCACTGACATTCTGGATACATTCAGACTGCTGACTGCCACACACGATCACCACATCTTTAAGAAAGCACATGTGGGCCAGATCCTCCTGAGACAGTCTGTTGACTGGAGGAAGAATAACCAGAGCACTGCACAGGTTGATATACTGGAACACATTAGGAGTGGGCTTTGCAAGGACTGTTCTCCAACCCATCTCTTCTGCTGCTGCAGAAAGAATGTAGCACAAAACTGAGGATGGCTCTGTAGTAATAATACCCAATGTTCTGTCATTTTTCCCTTTGGGTAACCTCTGAGTGAAGATTTCCCATGCAATGATGAAGTATGACACACAAGGGACATTCTGGAGGAATGGGAATTTCCTTGCATTGAAACAAACTGTTCCTGGAATCTGAACTCTGGATGATGCAGCAGTGGGATAACATGAAACCACATGATCTCCCACTTTCACTTTTTTCACATCACTGCCTGTTGCAATGACTGTGCCACTGAAATCAAGAGCTAGAAGCCTGTGTTTGTCTCCTGCCTGTGAGTTCCAATACAATGTATTACCAAAGTTGCAGCTAGAAACACTAATGGGAAAATAATCTTCTGAGTGCAGACAAATTTTATCCACTTGAATTTCAACACTCTGTTTGTCAAGCTGAGTAGCAGTGCCGGTGGATAACTCCCCAGACAAGTCTTTTGCTGTGTATGGATCAGAAGTGTACAAAGTGAATGATTGTGATTTCTGGAGAGATCTTACAGGTTGGATGTAATCTGCATCTACAAAAGGTGTGCGTCTGATTTCCGACACATAAAGTCTTCCCTGGCTGATGCAGACTTCTGGATAGTCCCCACCTTTGTACTTGACAAGAACATCTGCTAACACTGAGATGTCCAGGGAAGTGAAGGAGCTGAGGTCAATCAACTGAAATGCGATTTCTGGAACTTCAACAATACAAGTTCTGGTCATGCCATACAATGCAAACCCACAGTTAATGTGGTCCACATATCTCTCTGTTGTTCTGTACGTGATCACTCTGACGGAACAGCGGGATGTCTTCTCTCTTAGTGCCACCACTACCTGGCGATAGGCTTCGCAGCACTTTGCCAACTGATCTACTGCTTTCCTTGGGGAATCTTCATTTAACTTTTGGATTCCCCACAAGAAGAGAATTTCATCATAATCCTTAACCTCTGCTCTCATTTTATTCTGTGTATCGCCTTCCACAAGGCATTCCCAGCCTTCGTACATAATATATCTCGAAGCAGGATGCAAGTATTTTTTGAGCTGCTCAGCTATCCCAAATTTGTCTGCAAACACAAGGACTCTGGGTTTAAACCCCAGATGTCCAATTGTCTGTGAAAGAGAGACTTCTTTCCATTTGTTTTCAAACAGAAACTCATTATCTCGGGAAGATGATTCCTTCATGAAAGTGATGGCAACGCGCTTGAGCTCAGCCAAAACAGAGCCGTGTTTGTCCACAAAGCATCCACAGACCTCAAGGCAGTTCCCAGTGGATTTGCTCATTCTCATGTATATCATCATTTCCTCCTCCAGCGGGTGAAGCACCACAAGGCTGCCTATCCCCGAAGGAAAGCCTGCTCTGGACTGCAGTGTCCTTGAGGTCAGGACAGCGGTCATCTGCAGAAAACAGTCAAGCAGCACTGGGTGGATACAGTAGCTGTACATGTCTCTGGCAATCTCCTCATTCACCTTTATGCTTGTTATAGCTTCCTTTAGCTCCTGGCAATAATGCACATCACTGAGCTGCCTGAATATGGAGCCATACTGAAAGCCAACCTGAGACAGTGCTTCATAAAGCTCCTCTCTGCTAATCACTGACCTGCATCTTCGATAGATGGCTTGGAAGGAGATGCTGCTTTCTTCCACCACACCTTCAAGCCCCTTTGCCACTTGGCCAGCAGCATAAACTGCGTTGGAGGAAGAGAGAACCTCAAAGGTTGTCATGGCTTTTTGCAGACTCAGCTTGATACTCAGCACTTGGGAATTCTGTGTAAGAACACATGGTGCAGAAAAACTGATACTCAGCTGGCAAGTGCTCAGAGGCACTTTAGGTTCTGACCTGCTCATCACAGAGGCCAGACCAAGCTCCACATAGAAAGCACCAGGGACTAAGGCCACCCCATTGTTCTTGTGCTCATATAAGTATGGTGTCGTGTCCTGGGACACCAGGCATCCAAATTCCACGTTGTCACTGTTTATGCAGTAAATCAAAGGATGACTGGCGCTGGCACCTCTTTGGTTTGCTTGGTGATGGATATCCAGGTAGCCCATGAGTTTTTGGCGATCAAATTGATATTGTGGAATGGCCACAGGAACACTTTGATACCCATTATAAAAGTGCTGCCAGTTGGGATTAAATCCCAGTTGAAACAGATTTCCTACCAGGGTGAAGAGTGTCTGATATTCTGCATCTGTTTGCAAAGAGGACAACACCTGTGTGCCTTTCCCTAGCGTTTCTTTTATGCTTCGCTGCAGTGCTCGGTGAGGACTTATTTCCACAAACACCACGTTTTCCCTGCCTCTGGCTGCAGTTTGGATGGCTTGTGTGAAAGCAACAGGCTTGCGAGTATGCTGTGCCCAGAATTTGCCCTGAGCATAGTCATTTTCAGATGCAGCCACCCCAGTCAGTGTTGAAATCACTTCCATTTCCCCCTTCTGCCTTTCTAAAGGCTCTATCTGCTCCTCCAGCTCCTCAAGTATCATATCCATGCTGGGGCTGTGGTACGCAGCTGGAACATTTAAAACATGAAGAAAGATGTTTCTCTGTCTGAAAGCTTCAGCTAACTCTCTCTGGACAGCTTCCACAGCCTCTACACTCCCAGACAAGGTGCAGGAAACAGGGCTGTTGAAAGCAGCAATGCACACCTTTCCTGAGTAGGGATGCAGGCGTGCAGCAATCTCTTCAACAGGGATGTTTCCAACTACCAGCATTCTGCCGCTGGGAGTCTTTGCCTGCAGCCTGCTCCGGTGATAGATCACTTTTACTGCATCTGCCAGGGAAAGGTACCCAGCAATATGTGCAGCAGCAACTTCCCCCACCGAGTGGCCAACAACAGCAACGGGCTTAATACCCCAGTGCTTCAGGAGGGAAGCTACAGCAACCTGCAGGGCAAACAGTAAGGGCTGAGAAAGCTCTGGATTCAACAAGTCCTTTGGGCTATGATTTCTTGCTGGCAGGAGGCTGATGGCAGCGTGCTGCTGAAAAAGGTCTTCTATTTCCTTACACTTGTCTCTGAACACCGGCTCTGAGCTCAGCAGTGCCTCACTGAACTCCTTCAGCGTTACGCCATTGCCACAGAACACGAACACCAGCTGTGGTTCCACTTTGGATATGGCAGGTTCCATGCTCGCTGCCAACTTAAGCTCTTGCTGCAAGTGTTGGAGGGAGTTTGTGACAAACGCCTTTCGGTACCTGTAGCTGGCATGGCTTCTTCTGCAGGCGGACGTATAGGCCAGGCTTGGGAGAGTTACGGAGTTCCTTGTGCTCAGCTGCTCAGCTGTGTCGGCCATTGTCATCTGAAGGGACTTAGGGGATGCTGCTGACAGCAGAACTAATTCCAGGGGCTTCTTAAAGCCAGGAAGAGGCTCTGGCTGCTTCACCTGCCTAACTACAACATGAGCATTGGTTCCTCCAAATCCAAAGCAGTTGATGCCAGCAACTCTTCCATACTCACTGGATTCTTCCCAGGGTTCTACAGCTGTGGCAACAGCAAGGTTTAATTTCTCTGTATCGATGCTGCTCATCTCCTTTGAGTAATGCAAGGATGGAACAATCTTTCCATGATGCATCATCAGGAGCACTTTGATTAATCCAGCTGCTCCAGCAGCTGATTCAGTGTGTCCAATATTTCCTTTCACTGAACCGATTTTCAGAATGGAAACTAGGGAGGACCTGTTTTTGCTAATGACACTGCCCAGGCTCTCAGCTTCAGTAGGATCTCCAGCAGCAGTTCCTGTGCCATGGGCTTCAATGTACTGCACAACTGAGGGATCAACATGACTTTCATAAATGCTGCGCAGTAACTTCTCTTGTTCTATTTGAGATGGTCTCGTGATTGGAGTCGTGGACCTGCCATTCTGATTGACTGCACTGATGTTTATCACACCCCAGATTTTGCTGTAGTCTTCCTTTGCCTATACCATGAAAAGTTAAATTGTTTTTAATAAACTCATGCTTTCTTTGTAAAGAAGACAACAAAAAGACACAATACAGCCAAGAACAACCAGAACATGATGCTAACTTTTAAATGCGAGATCCTTTCCCTATGCTACAGAAAGTGAATAAATTCTAAAGAAATGCTTCATTAATCTTACACTTGGATTGGAAAAACTTCTATGGAATAGTCATTATTAGAGCTGAAGATAAAAAAATTCAGGCAAGCAACCAGCCTTATTTCAGGTTGCTTCACAAGCAATCTTACCTTTTTCAGTGGTTTGAGGAAAACAACACCGCAGCCTTCTCCCCTTCCATAGCCATCTGCTTTTTTGGAGAAGGGTTTGCTTATGCCCTCCGGAGAGATCATTTTGGCTTTACTGAGAGATACAAAGGTGCGGGGATCAATGATGCAGTTCACCCCACCACAGATTGCTGCCTCACAGTCTCCTGGAGTCAAACAGAAACATATTCATGTTGAGATGGCCCTGGTGATAGACAGAAATAGTAAGCAATCATGATTTCATTGTCTAGCACCTCATTGCCTCATTACCTGATTTAATGGCTCGCAAGGCATAGTGCAGAGCAAAAAGAAAAGACGAACACGCAGTGTCAACAGTCAGAGACGGCCCAGTCAGATTAAATGTGAAAGAGATCCTGTTGGCTGCAATGCTCATTGCTGTTCCAGTACCATCATAATGATTTATTTCACTCACAGTTCTGCTGGTTATGATTTCATAGTCTCGATTCATGAGACCTGGAAAACATCAGATACATGTCCAGTTAACCCAAGCCAAAATAGGCATGTACAGCTCAAAACCTGATGGTGTGGTTTGGTTTTCAGTGTTAAGATGAAACCATATGGCACCAGGGCTCCTGTCATGAAGCTTTGCTCCAACACAAGTCAAAGGCAGAAGTCACAGCAATTTCCCCTGGACCCAACTTACACACACATACCTAACACTGGAAATTCCTACCTGCCCAGGAAATGGCCTTTCCTGATGGCTTAGCTCACTGTATGATGCAGCTAAGATCTCCGTAGTCTGCTTAGACCACTGTATCTCACTTTGAGTCTGAGATACAGTTTTGGGACTCAGGTTGTTTTAGTTTAGCTATGAGAACATTTATCAACAAGTTACAAGGAGGGTAGTTCAGACATAAATGTACAAGACATTAGCTTCCTCAGATGTACCAAGTTAAAGGTCACAGCACAAACTACATCCAATATTCTGTATTTATCTTTTTTTTCACACTTGCAACCAGTAAGAAATAGTAAAGAAGAGCAGGGCCTGTGAGAGCAGGCCTTTCTGGGAACACTTCACTTGAAATATGGTGGATCCCCAAGTCCATGAGCATGTGTGGAAAGTGCAGTAGCTCTATTCAGAGAGCAAGGAATAGCGCCCTCAGTGGAAGAAGAGCATCTCTCAGACTAAAAGGTAATCTAAAGCATTTCCCCTACAGGTACATCAGCCAAACACCCCTAGAAAACTTTTTTTTAAAGATACATAGATTGCACCAGCAATAATGTGCTGTTACTCTACTATTGTCTTTTAAATATCTTTCAACAGCATCTGATGCCATCTCCTCCGTAACTTTTTGGGTACTGACAAAGGCAGTTGGACAAGTGCACCTTGGTACCATTCTAATGGCCACAGGTGGATTTCTGCTGCTTTAAAAGGATATTAATCCCCAGAATACTTTAACCAAAGTAATACTGGAAAACAGAATATTGGGGGAAAAGTGTAGGTCTGTGTAGAAGCCCAGAAGATAAAGGGCTAATGTGTACGTGTCAAACACCGATTGCCAGAGAGCCAGGGAGCCAACCAGCCAACCAAGGATTGTCAGTAATAAGCAAAAATTGTTAAAAAAGCCAAAATGAGGCGGGACCATGAGGAGGTAGGGCAGCACTTCTCTGGGATAAACATCCTTGTTCTGCTCCACAGAGACACAATCACAAAATCACAGAATCAGTTAGATTGGGAAAGACCACTGAGATCATTGAGTCTACCCTGTGCCAGAATACCACATTGTTCACGACACAATGGCATGAACTGCCACATCCAGTCTTTTCTCAAACATCTCCAGGGATGATAACTCTATCAGCTCTCTGGGCAACTGATTCTCATATCCAATCACCCCTTTCTGTGAAGAATTTCTCCCTAATGTTCAACCAGAAACTCCCCTGGCACAGCCTGAGGCCATGTCCCTTCATCCTGTCTCCAGTTGCCTGTGAAAGATGTTGATGCCCACATCACTACACCCTCCTTTCAGGTAGTTGTAGATAGCAATAAAATCACCCCTGAGCCTCCTCTTCTCAGGCTATAAACCCCCAGCTCCCTCATCTGTTCCTCACAGGACTTGTGCTCCAGAACCTTCCCCAGCACTGTTGCCTTTCTCCAGCACTTGCTGGACTTACTCCAGCACCTCAATGTCCTTCCTCAATTGAGAGGCCCAGAAGTGGACACAGGACTCGACTTGTGGCCTCAGCAGTGCCATATCCGTTGGAAGAATCACTGCTCTGCTCCTGTGGTGACACTATTGCTGATACAGGCCAGGCTGCCACTGGCCTTCTTGGCCACCTGAGCGCAGACTGGCCCATGTTCAGCTACTGACCACCAGCACCACCAGGTCCTTTTCCACTGGGCCACTTTCAAACCACTCTGACCCCATCAATCAACAAAAGACAGCACCAGCACAGAAACAAGAATGAAATATTGACCCAAGTTCAGTCTGGGGACGGAGGGGATGAAGACCACCCAAGAACCCCAGTCTTTGATGCATTTCCAAAATGGTCTGAAAGAAGGGACTGGACATGATAATTTGCATAGAAAGAGAGCAACCTGTCTTCAGGGCAGGGAAACCTATTTATAAAAAGGTACCCCAAACAAACCTGGAGGGTCCTCCAGGACCCTAGACATCCCATTGGCCAGACCAACACTGGAACAAGGACTGGTGATCACTTTTTCCCTCTTTTTCTCTTTCTCCCTCCCCTTCTTTAATTTATCTCTTCCTTTCCCTCTTTTCTTCCACCCTACACCTTTATCCACAACCCACTGCCATGTGCTGATGTAGCAGGTCAACATTCCAATTTCCTTGCCAAGTGTGTAATTTACTAAGAAAATGTTTCCTGCAGACGTGAGAAATTATGCATCTTGGGTGCTCCCTTCTCCTTAAGGGTGGAACATCACAGCCTGGCTTGGGAGTGTCTTTCCTAAGAAGGGTTGGGTTGCACTTGCAGTTCCCTGTTCCCTTCAGTGCCTGAATACAGGAAGAAGAACACCAAAAAGAATACAGGAATTGTACCATGAACTTCTAGAGTAGCCTGGTAATTCTTACCAAAAGCAACCACTAGTGCCATAGCACAGTAGCCTTAGATCTCCAGTCTAGATCCAGCCTAGATCCAGTGCTAGATAACATATTGAAAGGTTATAAAGGATTGCGCCAATCTTTGTGAGGTTCAAACACACTTTCTTTGCCATTAATTTTTCATCTTACCAATGAAAACACCTGTTTTGGTGCCACTGAGAGATTCCACAGGAACTCCTGCATCCTCTAGGGCTTTGTATGTGCACTCTATCAGTAATTTCTGTTGCGGATCCATGCGTTCTGCTTCCATATTATTAATCCCAAACAGGTGGTTGTCAAATGAATTAAATCTGAAATACACAGACCAGAATAAAATATAACATATGTATATAAGATGCATTTACTTCTAGACTCACAGTAAACATTTTCTGCAACTTCATGAAAAGCCGAGCAGTAACTGGTGTTGAGGCCACAGTTCCCATTTATGAAATTCAGAAGAAAATGTTTATAAGCCAAAGATATTTCATGTCCCACTATAAAATATGTCATTTTATCAGTGATTCTGCATTTCAGAGTTAAGAGCCCACTCCTACCCATTTTTATTCTCATGGTTATTGCACTACTACCAACTGGATTCCTCAGACTGTGAAATGTGCAGAATGAGACTTCCTCTGCTATAATGTGGCCATAGCCAGTAAGTTATACACAAATCAGTTTTGTACCTTGTTTTTAGCCAATACAGACCAAGGCTTTACAATTTAAAACCAAAAAGTGGAGGATCAGCTCAGGTGTTTTCAACAGATATCCATGCGTCTCTAACAATACATTCATAAATACTTTGTGTGTATTTATATTTAAAAGCGTCTTCAAAATATGCCCATGCTTACAAAAGACCAAGTCCAACTTTAATCTTGTATCCCAAGATCAGATTTATATGGCCTTCTATCATTTCTTGATTTCAATATCTAACATGGGACTAAGCACTAAAGTAATTCTAGGTCCCATGATTCAACCCTGCCAAGTATAAATTTCAGGAGACAATAAGATTTCTTCTGTGCAAGTCAACTTCTCCCTTGAATGAAGCTCTACAGCCTGAGGATTTTAGGGGAATGTGGAATTCAAATTTTGACCTTACTGCAATTTGCTATTCTTCACCCTATCACAGCCCCTGAGCAGCTGTACCCACAGTCTAAGTACTACAAAAGTCAGTGGTGCAGCAGGGTAACAGACTCACTCATCGAGAAGAGCAGCTCGTGTTGTACATATTTTTCCTGGCTTGTTGCCATCTGCATCATACCACTCCTTGGCATTAAATCTCTCGGGGGGGATTTCTACAGTGCAGTTTTTGCCTTCCTCCAAGACTTTCCAGAAATTGTCAATTCCATCTCCTGTTGTACAAAGTTTTAAAAACAGATTAACTTATGTGCTCCCCATCCCCAGGCAGACTCAGAAATACACAATCAGCAACAAGGACCTCTCACATGTAAATCTAGGCTGCTCAAGCAGACTTGCCACAGAAAGAAGTGATCATTCTTTGGTGAGAGGAAAATGATAAAGCATGACGATCCCCTCACTGCTTGTCTAAAAGCAAAGGAACCCCACAAAATCCTTAACCATCTTCTCTCCCTATTTCCCTACCATCTCACTGTATCTACTCCCCCTACTGTAATAAAGGAAGAAGCTTTCTTTTAGGAAAACCCAACCAGTTTATTTTATGGGCATTGCTGATAAGAATGTCCAGCCCTTTATCTGTCCTGTTCCTATGCATGTAGAGTCCTGTAACAATGCACAATCACCCAGCCAGTGAACACACAGAAAGTTCAAATCATCCCAGACCCATCCAGCTCATTTGTATGAGTTTCATGTGCAGCTCAATGCCCTGCCCACAGCCAGCACTGCAGCTTCTTTTGTCTGTTTGTTTGTCTGTCTGCAGGCAAATTCAAACGAATTTGTTTCCACCACAGCACTACCTTTCAAAAAGATCCCACAAGCAGCAAAGCAACAAATTCAACTAAGGGACAAACCAACAATTGTTGGTTTTCTCCATTTCAACATTAATAAAAGACTCTGCTTTTCAATGTTCACTCACAGCCTGTTTTGCTTTTACCCCAAAGTTACCTCCAGGAAAGTTGCATCCTATTCCAACAATAGCAACTTCATCTGCAGTCTCGATCTCCATCTCCTGGGCTGCACAAGACAGAAGCACTGTCAGTCCAGTCCAACAATTATGCATTTACCATTGAATAAATATTAGGTTAAAAGGTAAACTTCCCACAGACACACAAACTTGTTCAAAACTTAGTTAATCTGAAATCATCTGTTGCTGGTTGTGATGACAAAAGACACTCCCCACAAGTGACCAGTGCTCTCTACTATGTTTTTCCTCTTGTCTCTACTTTCAGAGGGAATTCCCCACTTAATTCCCCAGACTTTCTCATGCACAAAACACTTCCTTTTTACTTTTAACCTCTGCTAACAAATGTTAATCTTTTGATCGCAAAGATAAGAATTCTCTTTGGGGTCAAATCAAATATCCCAGGATAGAATTGACAGATGATTTATTTTTCCTTGATTCTGAGAAAGGAACATGTCAGATGAGAATCAATTCAATTTAACTAATTAGAACTCACTAGGATGCCCAACTCTAAGCCCTGCACTCCTCCTGGACTTCCTTCAACCCACAAAGAGGAGAAGATTCTTCTAGAAAGGTTTTGTGGGGGACTCCTGGCAGTGGGGAGAGTTTCCCATCCCAGGGATAGCACAGCAGGTCCCAAAGAGCCTTTCTCAGTCACTGACTGACAGTAGTGAAGCAGAGATGAGGCTGTTTCACAGCCCCACACATCACTCAGAGTTATCACTTCTTGGAGGTTTGCTTTGAAAGGTGAAATTAGGGAAAACTGCTCAGATTCACACTGAAAAATTTACTTCTAGGTTCCATTAAGAACAGAAAAGTCAGAAAAAGTTAAAAGGCCACCTAGCAAAAATAAGTAGACCAGAACCTGGTTTTCTAGGAGTGAATTCTATTTTACCAGCAATGTCAATTCAAAATTGACACAACAATTCTTTCTATGATTTCTTATTTTAATGTAACTGCTAAACTAAAGCTGCAAAGCCCAACAAAGTATTTTATCACCAAAGTACTTTTAAGTATTTTTCCTAAGTAATTACTTAAATAGTAAGTAATAGAAAATTCAGGACCTTCCAATCATAACATAAAACATATCTTTGGCATCTCTGGAGCTATGTAACTCTTACCTTATATCATCCCAGTGGGGTGGAGCAGTAGGATGTCTGTGGAAGTCGTTTATATAGGATTCTGTGTGGTTTCTTTTTTAAATGGGCATGCTAAAATGTTAACGCCTTTTAAAGGAAAAATGAAAATGAGTCATGTGATTAGTCAGTAAACCCGACTAAAGTTCAAAAGTAATTCCCTGAAGTGGTAAATTCTTGATGTCATAACTTTTCACACCAAAACAGTAGTAAAACCTCTGTCTTATCTTTTTACAGTTATCAAAACAGTTAATTTGAGATATCTTGTCATGAAATAGCTCATAAAATCTTTATGATCCTAAGACTATGATTTAAAAGACTCTGTCTTTAAAGTAATAACTCAGTTTTATATCAATAAATATGAACTAGTGTAAAAGCCCTATCTATTTGTTTGTGGCATAATTTATGAAAATGAAAAATAAACTCTCTAGAAACTTAAAACCTGAGTCTCATGTTTGATTCCACAGCTACTTTCTTTTGCTGAGCACGACCTTTTAAATGTAAAAGCACAAAAGCCTTGTCAGAAGACAAAAAACCCCAAAATATTTCTAAGCCTACCACAATATTAAAGGCAGTATTGAACTTTCTTTCTAAAACCTGCCATCTGCTTGAAAGCCAAACAACACTGGAATATCCAGAAATAAGCTCTGTAGTGATCAAGTCCAGTAGTCACTGCTAGATCCCTTTTTCACTGTCCCTCATCTGAATTTATCCCAACCACCTAAACTCATCTTTCTCTTCTTCTGACTTTGTAATGGAAACACAGGATTGCATTCACTTATGATTTAAGTTTTCCTTGATGGTGGGATTCACCTCTTTCCACAAAGAAAGCAAAAAAGCATTGTGCTGTGAATAAAGAGTTTTTCTGCTTGTAGACAGAATAAACAGCTTATTCTGTTATATTTTGCCACCAAGAAGTTTCATAACCTGCTCTGAAAAGTTTTAAATTTGTCTCTCCATTTTATAGCTGAATATCTCAGTCACTCACCTTTCTCAATTCTGAGACTGTTAGGAGTTATTTAATGATTTTTAACTTAATTAACATACTTCCTCGGTATCATTACGAGGCTTATTAACAAGATGGCTAGTCTGAAAGAGACTTGAGAATCTCCATAGTTTACACATCTCTAAAGAGCACTCTTGTTAGTGCTGGTACCACTAACATTCCCTGGCAGAACAGAATTCATCAAGTGAACTAGGAATGCACTGTGGAACCTCTGTTACAGTTTCACAATCAGCACCTGAAAGCAAAGGTTGCTAAGCCATATTTTGAGGTATTGGTTAGGTACTGATAGAAAATTGAAATGAATCCTGCACACCTGTGGTCATCAATTTCAATGCAAGTTAAACCAATCTGAACCCCAATAATCCAAACACAATATGAACAATGGGAACACTAAGAAAGAGCTGTTCACATAATTGGTTCTGAACATTTTTGTTTATAGTTTAGCAGTGTGTTGCCTGAGTGCTGATGGCTTGCACTAGTCTCATCATAGTTGGAATATATTAATAAACCCAAGTGCTTGCCCAATCCTTTTGAGCAATGACAGAAACAGAAGTAGGAACTAAGTATGGAAGCAAATGTAGCAATAATGGATTGAGTCTGTTACTAACGTAGGCAGTCTATTTAAAACTGAATTACATGTTGGTTTGTCATCAAGATATATGATTGCAAAAACAAGCTTTTTATATGACAGTAAAGGATGCAAAACTGTCTGCATGCATTTGCTGAAAGCCTGAAACAATATCCAAGCCCTCATTCAGACTAGCTGTGGATAGTGTGGTGCCATTGCTAATAGTTTGAGCATGGACAGAAGCAACTACTTTCCTGATGATCAACAAGTAGAAGAGAAGATATGACATCATAGTATGAAGATGTTTGCAACATCTTCCTAAAATTTGAATGATAAGGAAAGGATGGAGCACAAGAGGATTTCTCTTAACTTTCTAGAGGTGGAATCTGGAATCTGCATGCCTTGTGTAAACTCTGAACATTGCTGGGACATGGATAGGGTTCCCCCCATTTAACCTGAGCTGTGCAAATGTTATACACATAGTCTATGGTAACCATCTAGCTTTCTTCTCCAAAGACAACAGAGAAAAACCTGCAGTGGGAAAATCAGATCAATTTAGAGAGTTAAAGTTATATAAAACCACTTTCAATGGCAAATGCAGTAGAACAATAATTTCCCTATACCTATTCAATATTCTTTTTCGTGTATGCAGGGATGACATTAATTTATTTTTCTATACATTTAATCTGAGATGTGAAATAAGATTATTAACTCACAGGACTCCCAGTTTCCTTTTCAGAATTGTAGCTTCTCAGAAGGAAATACCACATCCTGTAAAATCCCCACTTTCTCTATTCCTGACACATGACATTGCATTCAGCTATCTCAGAAAGTTCCCCTGAAAATTTCACTGTTGAGTAACTGCATCTGGTATCGGGGCTTACATTTAGATGTTTAAGATATTATTTTTTTAAAAAGATGGAACATAACTGGTCAGAAATAAGTACATCACCAAAAAAAAATAAAACAAAAACAACAAAAAAACCCACTAAAACTAAAACCAAAAAAAAAAAAACCAAACAAACAAAAAAAACAAACAAACAAACAAACAAAAAAAAAACCACGGGTAGAACTAGCCTTGAGCCATGTGTAGCCTTTATAGTAAATACAAACAATTTTCATAGTATCATAGAATACCAGGTTGGAAGGGACCTCAAGGATCACCTGCTGCAATCTTTTTTAGAAAAAGCACCAGATGGCCAGCACCCTCTCCAGCTGAATCTTAAAAGTGTCAAAACTGGGGAATTCCACTTCCCTGGTGAGATTATTCCAGTGACTTTTTCCTGTTGTGAAAAACGTTCCTCTTCTGTCCAAGTAGAATCTCAATTGCTGTATTTGACCCCTACATAGTCTGGTTTTCCTTATCATACAGCATGACTCATTTTCCTCTTTATCCCTACCTGTCTTTATGAAACAGTCTATTGCCATCCATTGTAATTCTTCAGTCATGTGAGCTGTCCCACCATGGTTCAGTTATTCCCATGATATCATAACTTTCTGACTGATGCATGAAATTCCAGTTCCTCCTGTTTCTTCCTCAGACAGTGTGCATTGATCAACACACACTTGATATGTCAGGTGGCTGTCTTCTGGTTCTATATGGCCAAGCAAATAAGATTTGTCATGACTCTGTTGGTCTGACTTACTCCACAGTTAGTTGCAATGGTGTAAGTGTTGCCACTTTGGATCCCACCCCCAGAGTCCTCCTGTTTAAAGCCAAGCTTACTAAGTTGTCCTGCTACTGAAGATCATCCTTCCGCTTCCAGAGAGTTGGATTCCATCCCTCTTGAACAGACCACTGTCATCAAAGAATATCCTGTTCTCAGGCCCACAGATGGGTGCTTCAATACCCCTTAACAGTGCGTCACCCACTACAAGCACTTATCATTTCCTTCTGTGGCATCCCTTGCCTGCTGCTGGTATAGTTTCTCCTCACAGACCTTGTTCATGGGTGTCTATAGCAGTTAAAACTTCATATCTGGTTTTGATTGCAATGCTGGAGGGTGGGGAATGAAGCAGAGTCAGGTTTTTTTGGGTCATGAGGGCCAAAGATATCACATTCTCTGTGTTTCCTGCTACAGGTGTATGGTTCTGAAACCACTTATCTATCTCCATCTCAGCCTCTCTAGTACTGCACAGCCTTTTAACTGTCTCCTGCAACTCAGCCAGCTGATGCAACACCTTGTGCACATCTTTCGCAGAAAGATTTCTTTTCTCCAGAAGAATGTGGTCACTCATTGCAATCTACTGCTTCTACTGAAATCTCCTTCCCTAACAGTCCCATCTGCAAGGAAGCCTCAAACATCTCAGAGGCTTTCTCTGTAGAATCACTGGATTTATATCTGAGGCATGTGCCCACCATTATGGCAGAGACTTAGAGCACTTCCCTGGACTGTGGGCTCACAGGCAGGGTGCACAGCCTTTCTCACGTGCCCTTCTCTGCTAATGGCTGCACCCTCTCAAGCCCTGTTTGCCCTCTCGATCCCCATCTGCCCATTCTGGTCACATTGCTCCCCAGGGCCATTTCAGTCTCCCACAGTTGCTCCTGGCAAGGCCCTGCCTTGGGTGTCCCTGACAGCAGAAACATCCTGTACCCTTTGATCTAAGCTCAGCCGTGCACCTTACCATTGCCATCCCTGCATGCCTCACTGACTTCCCTTAATATTAAAGAGTGACGCCGTTGAGCAGGACAGGAACAGAGAACTCCAGATCAGAAGGCTAAAAAAATTAACTCTGATTTATTTCAAATGCACCGCTCTATATATAGAGAACATCGAGAAGAGTAATTTCATTGGTCTTAGAGTAAAAACATCCCACACCATTGGTGTGCAGTGAATGACACACAGTGGCAGGACATATCTATAAACAATGTGAATAACAAGATAGATTAGAGAATTATTTACATTCTTTTCCAACTGCTTTCCAGGCTCTCACCTGGTTAGAAAACCTTTCTCTTTCTCTCTGACTGAGCTGAGAATACCCACATTTCCTCCGTTTCATTTACAAAAAGAAAAAAAGAAAAAGAAAAGAAAAGAAAAGAAAAGAAAAGAAAAGAAAAGAAAAGAAAAGAAAAGAAAAGAAAAGAAAAGAAAAGAAAAGAAAAGAAAAGAAAAGAAAAGAAAAGAAAAGAAAAGAAAAGAAAAGAAAAGAAAAGGCGGTGTTTACGCCCTCCTGCAGGGCCCTTGCAGGAAAGAGAACAAACACAGCTCCAGAGCCTTATCAACTCCAATCAATCAAAACCTCAATTTGGATGTTGACTCAGAACGGTCGAAGAGATTCCAAACTCTTATTATAAATTTCAAGAAATCAGTTACCAACTCTAGGATAGTAACAACTCATTGTCTGTCTGCCAAAGGACTGGGAGTCCAACTTGTCAAAACCCATTTCCCAGTGTGAGCAGATGCCCACAAAAGAGCAAATAATTTCTAGTTTTCTCCAGTACTAAATTATTGAACAATTAAGAATTTTAATGCAAAAATAAATTGTGTACATTTTAATCTAGCCTGCAACCAAAACAATTATAAGCAAGGCAGAAGCTCTCTGATAGCTTGACAGCTGATAAATTGCAGCCTGAGGCCCCAAATAACAGCTCAATCAACTCAAAACTGTTCCTTTAAGAAAAGCTGGTTTTCTTCCTGGGCCCTATAAACCTGTTAGCAGCCCTCAACTTGAGAGCATGTATAAGCCTTTGCAGATTGGCAGGCTGTTACAGGATTACAGACAGCAAACATGTTTTCACAGAAATTGCATCTTCTGGCAATTCACAAGGGTCTTATGCAAGTGGTGAAACAACCATAGAACTCTGTTTAAATATACATAGGTATTACTGAAGGGAGCCTCTAGCTGGCCAAATGTACAGGTTGCTTTGTCATTCTTGTAGGCAGCAATAATATATTTAAGTATTTTAATAAACTTCACATACATTGACACACAAGACTTGCATACCTCCCAACACATACCAGGTCATGAAGTGCAAATGGCTAATGTTAGCCAACAGAGTGATAAGTAAAGTCAAATGAATTAAATATTCCTTGCTAAAGACAAAGGAATTTAAAAACCCTTGCAGGATCTCAGATATACAAATTCAACACCTTCATACTCACAGTGAAAAAAAGCAGTCAACATACGCCTGGTCATGCAGATAAGCACTGCACTGTAGAGATACCTCTGGAACTGAGAAGTGAGCAGACTAAGAAACAGCTTCTCATTAACAAAAGTATTCCTAAAATGTAATATGTTGTTGTTACTAGCAAAGTAAACTTAGATCTACCTCAGACATTTGCAGTTCAGACTATAGTTCCAGTATTTATTAACAAGTCTTCACAGCACAGTCACCAACACAAGGGACAACAGGTGAACAACAGCCCAGGAGAAAGATTATTGGTGACTCTTCCATCCACCTGTGTGCTTGCTTCCCTGCAGGATGACTAATTGGCATGCCAATAAAAGTTGTGGCAATGCAAGTTTTCATAGAATCACGGAATGGTTTGTGTTGGAAGGGACCTACAGAGATCATCTGATCCAGCTCCCCTGTTCAAGCAGGAACTTAAAACTTGTCAACAGAGTTCTGTGAAAACTGGAAAGTTGAAATAAGACTCCAAACCACATTATTAATGGAAGTAGAAAAAAATTACCAAATAAGTGAAACTGTGGTGTAGATGCCAGCATGCAATGGTACCATTTATTTTCTGTACTCCATGCTGCACTCCAACAAAGATTATTTTTGTTCTCTGATTTAAAACATCTTACAAAACATGTTCATCTACCACTGTCAACAGGAAGGCAATATGGACTATATCCAAATAAAGATTTCAAGACCTACCTCAGGATTTCAGTGAGTGTTTGAGACTTAACAGACAAATTTAATTAAAAATAAAACCAACCAACAAAAAAATACCCCCAAACTTGCTCACCCAGAAGACCAGAATGTCAGCTGATAAGATATCTCTATCTTCAGCTTAGAAGAACTCTGAACTCCTGTTGTTGCCATCCTGTCCACACCCAATAGCTCTGTGCACTAGAAAAGTAAGCATCCTGTTCTAGCAAGCCTATGAGATTCCAGAGACACACTAGGCAATCCTGTGAATTCAGTCTGGTCTAAAAGGCCCAGTCTGGTCTAAAAGGCCCATCTACACATGTAGATTATTTCAAAACATAGCACTGATGACATTCATTTCATTTAACTTTGTGGACACTGAAAATGGTGACACATTTTCAGCCTTTAGTCAGAGCTAATAAATTGCTCACAATAATGAGGTTCTCTGTCATCTACACACCTAATCACTAGAGAATCACCAGGAAGACTTTGAATGATCTACACTGAATTATTTTGCTAGTGGAGGCAGTAGCTGTTTTAGATAAAAGCCTTCATCTTGATTCAGAAGCAGAATCAGTCATTTTCACCTCCCAAATGAGCACCCTATCTGCTAGGGTGCAGAGCCAAGCTCCATTGTGCTTGCCCTCTTGCCCCCTTTAACATCCTCATGCAGCCACTCAGCTAAAGGCTCAACCCACCTCAACCCTTCCTGGTCAGTGGCTGCAGGCAATAAGAGGCTATTGAAGAAGTTGCCAGCTCTTTACCTGATTGCTATTCACTTATCTTTAACTCCTAGTACACAAAATTACCCATCTGCAGCCTGTAAAACATGGGATGATCAGTGTCACCCAGAGTGGTCATTTCCTTTTTTACTGACAGTAGAGCTTCTTCCACTCCTTAACCTCTGCATTTCTTGTTGTTCTCCCTCCTGAGTCCCCCATTTCCTCATCCGACTGGGGGATAACAGCCACCTGCCTTTGGCTTCTGGATTCACCGTAAAGTCTGTAAGCCTATCAGCTAGGTGAGTGTCCACCATCAAAGTCTTAAAGTCTTACCCACCGAATGAGTTTATCCTTTCTGGCTACAGTATTCCTTATAAATCCACAGTTGATTTCTTCTGAAGACTGTAAAAAAGCTTCAAAGTGTCAAGTGAGATGACATTTGTTGACAACAAGGCTGACAACAACCTATGTCATAGTAAATCAACCTAAAAAGACTCATGAACTAATCTTCATCTTCCACATATTTTCTCAAATGACCAAAAAAAAAAAAAAAAAAAAAAGAAAAAAAAAAAACAACCAAAAAAAAAAAAAAAAAAAACCCAAACAAAAAAAAACCAAACAAAAACAACACAACAAGACAAAAACAAAAGCAATGAACCAAAAGGAAGATCCCAATCAGAGAATTACCCTGCTTATTCCTGAGCAGGGTACTCCCTACCAGGATTATGTTCTCTTGTTCTCTTGTATGACAAGAACTCTGTGAGAGCAATCACAAAACAGAGGAAGGTACACAGGTAAATACTGATATTCAAGGAGTCTTTAGGAGAGGAACAGCAGTGTTCTGCTGTGCCAAAAGAAGTGCTCCTTCAGTCTGCCTCTCTTGCAAGAGGTTCTGTTCCACATCAGCTAACAGTCCTCCCAATAAGGAAGAATGGGTTGGTTTCTTGGTCTTTTGTTTACTGATTTTTTTTTAAACTCAAGCCATTCCCACTAAGCAAGAGATCTCAAAGTAATTTGAAATATAATAGTTGGGGTTAGAAGGAAACTTTAAAGGTCATCTAGTCAAAACCGCCTGCAATGAGATCTCTTCAACTAGACCAGATTGATGAGAGCCCTGTCCAACCTGATCTTGAATGTTTCCAGGGATGGAGCACCTAACACCCTTCTGGGAAACCTGTTCCTGTGTTTCACCACTCTCATTGTAAAATATTTCTTCTTTATATCTACTCTGAATCTATCCTCTTTTATTTTAAAACAATGAGACCTTGTCCTCTTACTTCAGACGCTATTAAAGAAATCTGTCCCAGTCTTGCTTATAAGCTTCCTTTAAGTATTGGAAGGACTTCCTGGAGCCTTTTCTTCCCCAGGCTGAACAACCCCAGCTCTCTCAGAGCTGTTTCATTGCTTTGATCTTTTTTGTGGCCTTCCTCTGTACCCCCTCCAACAGGTCCATGTCTCTCCTGTGCTGAGGACTCCAAAGATCAATGCAGTACTCCAGGACAGTATCACAGATTAAGTGATCCACTTCACCTGTAAGACAGAAGTAGCAATATGTTTATTGATATAAACAAGCAATTTAACAAAGTCTGTTAGTAAATGTGACAGTGGTTTAACAAGATTTAATTCCAGGTACACTTGATTTTTACTGCATAAAGGTCAGAGTCAGACAAAACTGTTGACTCATGAGGTTCAGAAAAAACCCACTGCTTTCTTAACTGCTTTCTGAGGGATGCAGACTTAGTCCCAGACTAGGTCAGTGGTTTATGCCTCAAGGATAATCTGTGCACAATCAATCCTTTATATCACTCAGCTATGATTTCAAAGCTTAGCATGCTATTAATCACTTACCAAGAATCTGTTGCAGTAAGAGGACTCTCAGCCATAAGGAGTAGGCCTGAGAGATGCTCAGGGGGGGATTCTGGCATTCAATTCACTCCCATGCAGGACAGCTCAATGGGCCCAGGCTGTCCACTATTCATGGAATAAGAAGATTGACTTGCAGTCATACTTACACACCAGTTGTATTTTGGGTTGTTGCATGCTCAACTAGCCCTGAGTTGTTGGCAAAACAAACTGCCCTTAGTTGTCGAGCAAGATTTAGGGCCCTTAGCTATTGGGTTGATATCTGTAAGTCAGATACAGCCATCACAACTACCACTGGTGGCTATTAAGCAGAAAAAGGCAGGGCAGGGACCACAGTGTCACAATGGTGTCCCACAAGATGAAAGCAGAGGGGCAGAATCACCTTCCTCGATCTACTGGCCACACATCTTTTGATGCAGCCCAGGATGCAGTTGTCTTTCTGGGCTGCAAGTGCATTGCTGGCTAAGTCCAGCTGCTCATCCACCAGTGTGTCCCCAAGTTGTCTCAGCAGGGCTGCTCTCATTCCCTTCATCCCCCAGCCTGTATTGGTATCAGAGATTGCCCCAACTCAGGTAGAGAACCTTGTACTTGGCCTTGTGGACCCTCATGAGATTCCCATGGACTACTTCTTGATCTTGTCCAGCTCCTTGTGGATGGCATCCTGTCCTTCAGGGCTCTCAACCGCACCACTGAGCTTAGTGTAATCCACAAATTTGCTGAGGGTGCACTCAATCCCACTGTCTATGCCATTGATAAAGGTATTAAATACTACTGATCCCAGTTTGGAAGCCTGATGACACCACTGATCACTAATCTCAAACTGGATATTGAACTATTCAGCACTAGTCTCTGGTTGTGGAAATCTGGCTCTTCCTAAAAATTTGTTTTGGGAACCCTGCAGCTTTAGAATGAGCCAGAAGAAACTGAAGAGCTGATCTTTTGCTTTACTGACAGAAAAGTTCTTAAGAAGACATTATTCTTCTAAATAGACCTCATGGAAATGGCAGACAGGCATGTGAACTGCAGATCTGCATATTAATCTGGCACACATAAATTGAAGCCTCTTGACGTAGAACTAGAACATTCTAGATGGTGGCTGTGTAAGGATCTACTTACATGGGAGATGAGTGTCTAAGAGCCTTTAAGAGTTTATGGCGATCTGGTGTGCTGATTTGGGCTGGGATGGTTAACCATCTTCACAGTGGCTGACATGGGTCTGTGTTTTGGATCTGTGTTGACCAGAGTTGATAATACAGAGATGTTTTTGTTATTGCTGAACAGGGCTTACACAGAGCCAAAGCCTTTTCTGCTTTTTGTACCACCACTCTAGCAAGGAGTGCATGGGAGGTTGGGAGTAGACAGAGCTGGGACAGATGACCCAAACTGACCAAAGGGGTTTTCCATACCATATGACCATATGCTCAGTATATCAAGCTAGGGAGAAAATCAAGGAAGGGGTGGGAGAGACACAATACATTTGGAATGATGGCCTTTGTCTTCCCAAGTAATTGCATATTGCACATGACAGAGCCCTGCTCTCCTGGAGATGGCTGAACACACCTACCTGCCAATGGGAAGCAGTGAATTAATTCCCTTGTTTGCTCTGCTTGTTTGCACAGCTTTTGCTTTTCCTATTAAACTGTCTTTAGCCCATGAGTTTTCTACCTTTTATCCTTCTAATTCTCTTTCCTAATCCTGCAGGTGAGGGAGGGAGTGAATTAGTGTCTGCCTGGGCTTGGCTACTGAGTGGGGTTAAACCGCGATCATCCTTGTTTGGTGCCCAACGTGGTGCTTGAAGGGTTTGAGATAATGACAGATCTGATTGGGATGTGCTAGACTGAATTTATATCTGTCAGTGCTGTTTAGCTGATTGTGAGTGGGCACCTATGCTTGCCATGGGGTTCGCCTTCCTGACTGCATGTTAGAGCCTAGTGCTAGTTAGTGACTGTTTTTTGCTTTTGTTGCTTACTGTTGTGCTCTGCTACTTCTTACCTTATTGAATAGTGCCTGGGAACATCTTGATAACAGCCATGGTGATATTTGCCAGCTTAGGCTGGCAGGTGGCCAGGGTGCTCCTGACGGTTTTGTGCTGCTGCACTAGACAGGCTGGAACATTGGTCTGAACCTGAGCTGAAGTTCAGAGGGAGCAAGCAGCTACGTGGTGCTTGGTTGCTGGCTGGGGTTAAACCATGACATCTGGTCAGTTAAGGCAATGGAGCACTGAAGAGAACTGGCTGTTGGTGGTCACTGCACTCCCATTCCAAGTGGGTGCAATGAACATGAGGAATGGCTGGGAAATGAAGGAAAAAGTCTCTTTCAGTTAGAAGATAATTCCTATCCAAGAAAAGTAAAGGGAAAGGAAGGCAGCCAGTGTTACATTTGTGTTTTACAATTAGTAATCTGAGAGCATTGCTAACTGAACAGGTGTGATTTCTCTGGACCATATTCCAGTAGCTGACCAGTGAAGAAAAAGAAAGGGATGAAGAAAGATAAAGGTACCAGAGGAACACCAAGATGGGATCAGGATGCACTCTGGTTCATTTATGAAAAGTAATATTTAATGTGGCTGTCAATACCTAGGGATCAAAAAAGGTTTTTTTATAAGGATATGACATGTCAGAATTCAAAGAAAAACACTCCCAAGCTGACAGGAATTCAAGAAGCTGAAATTCTCTAGAGGGTTCTTCTATATTGTATGTAAAGCAGGTACTGACATCTCTGCAAATATTCTAGCTTACAAAATGAAGTTTAAAACCACATGTTGATAAAAAAATACAGGCACAGATAGAGCCAGACAAGCAGACTTCCATGTTTGCACCAGCAACAGAAGATATTACCCTGACATGCACACCCATAATAAATAGATAGATGACAGGAGAGATTGGATTAACCTGACAAGGAGAAACCTTCTCTAATAGCCTGTTGGCACAGAAACACTGTGGAGTAGGAGGGCAATGGTTACATTAGTTGTGTGTTTGGCAAAAAAATTTGTTGTCAAGGAAGCATAACATTTCCTTCCGAATGTAAATGAAATTGGAAGGGATTTGAAAGGTCATCCCCTCCACAGATAACAGAATAAATGCTCACATTAGCCCCTGCAATATCTTTGTTGTGTTTCTGCACTCTAATAATTCAGTTCATGTTCAGTATCAGTATTCTCTGATATATAAATAGACAAAATTATAAGGTAGTGTTTAAAATAAAAGCTACCACCAAAAATTTTCAAGCAGACATTGCCTGATCAAAGCAGGAGTAAAAGACAGCACTGTAGTTTTACTCTGTTTTTCTCCATAATAATGTGCACTTACAGTTCTGGAATGACTGACCATTTTATGATGAAACCTATAAATATATATGGAAAAAAAAAAAAAAAGGCAGACTACAAAGATAACACACCCGAATAAAAACAACTGATCAAAGAGGCAAAAAATTTCCAGTTCTCATGGAAGAAAGTTAGGAAACCATTCATGTATATTAAAGAAAGTGAAATTTATAAGGATATACAAGTACAAAAGTTGATTAGGTTCTTTGGTGGAATGATGTTCACATTACATCATACAATTGCCTTCCAGGGTTTTATGCAGTCTTCTTGGGAAACCTCATGATTAAGAAATCACTGTGGAGACAGGAATTTTTCTTTAAATCAACTTGGAAGGAAATATTCCCCAGAATTAAAGTAATAAAACCTGGCAGCATACCTTGCCTTTCTGGTATCCTACACTGATAAACTGAAATTCTGTTCATCATGACAAGGTTCAATTGAAACAGACAGTTTCTATCCACAGTATCACCCAGACAGTTAAAACACTTAGGCACCTTCACTCTTCCCAAAAACAAAAATGAAAATCAAATGAATGCAATTTCATTGTGGCAAGCGCATTTCTCTCTCTCAGGATTTTTCATAAAGGTGCACAGAGAGAAATAAAACAGAAAACAATTTCTATTTCTGCTCCTTGTTTTTCTCTTGTGGAATGTGTTTGGGGAATTGTTTGGGGAATTGTTCTTGGTTGGATCATGGTGGATTGTTTGGGCCTGATGGCAAATCAGATCCGCCTGTGTCTGGACTCTCACGAGAAGGTCACAAGTTGTGTGTTAGTTAGATATGGTAGTTAGAGAAAGTAGCATGTAGTTTTTAGTATCCTTTTTTATATAGTATATTAATGTATTATAGCATAATTATAATAAAGAAATCATTCAGCCTTCTGAACTGGAGTTAGACATCATCATTCTTCCCGTTGGGTTTGCCGGCATCTACAATTTTATCATGCAGCACAGGAGCCACTCATCCTGCCAGCACCCAGCATGTGGCAATTTCACAGTGTCACTGTGTGCTCCCAAAGCAAAGTGGCTCCTCAACACAAATAAACATCTGGTAGCTCTAGGTCCTGGTGCCAGAATAACTTCTGGAGTTTCTTTGGAATCTTATATTTTAGAGAGACAAGCCACCCTAAAAGAAACCAGGAATTCACTTCCCATTCTGCTGTCACCATCACCCAGCCACTCCCACCATTCCTTTGTGGGCATTTTCCTGAAGGCCAAGGAAAATGTGATCCTTTCTTGCATGCTGGCTGGTGAAGGCACAGAGGGCACACATATCCCACTGGCAGCCCCCAGTTTGACAATTAAACTGTTCCCTTTGGACACAGGGCTCTGAGGTGCTGCATTTCCCACATGCATGGAAAGAACAGGATAGCACAGCATAGGATGCAATTTCTCTGTTAGGTTCTGTGGAGGGCACTGTAAAGATCAAGTCGATCAAATTTCCTTTAGAAATGGCACTGGCATAATTATGCTGCATCATGGTGGAAGAAATGGGGTGGAAGACTTCTTGATGTCACTTAGTTTTACCCCAGTGTCCATGTGTCTAACAAAATTTGCAAAGCACTTTCCAAGGGCAGACTGGATGCATTTGGAAATGCCCCTCTGTCCTGGCATTCCAAAGAGAGGGTCAGAAATAAGCCATCTATGCTCTGACTGAGAACTTGGAACTACAAACGTCCATTCCTGATGTAAGAACACAGCTCTGCATTTTGAAATTAAAATACACTGTACTTTCTGAGACTTGGTTGTGTCACACTTCACCACAGTCTGTGATTGAGCTCAAAGACTTTGTGAAAATAGACAAGCAAGACAAATTCAGTCCTTACCTTCTGGAGAGCTGCACTGGTGTTCACAGCTGATTTTACAACTTTTCTAGACTACCTCTATAGTAAGAACCAAACCAAGAACTTTTTACAGTGAGGATTCTCAGGTACTGGAACAGATTACCCAGAGATGTTGAGGAGGATCTACCACTGCAGATGTTCAAAACTGGACTGGACAATGTCCTGAGCAACCTGCTCTAGTTGACCCTTCAGAAGGGCAGGGTAGACTAGATCTCTAGACTGCTTTCCAACTGGAATGATTTGGGGAAATTTATTTTGCTTTACAATTAATTATGATATTTTGATTTCCTATTTTTTCATGAAAGCAGACAGCTAAGAAATGAAAAGTAGCTGAAGGACAATATTAACATAACTGGAAATAAAGCATGGAAAAATTGTCATTTTTCCTGTGTAAACTAAACATTCCAACAATAGAATATACAAGCTAGAATTCCTGACGAGATTTTCAAGAAATTGGGAAAACTTACATGAAATGCTATCTCATGGCATTTTATTTCAAATAACATGATTACAAAAGATCTTTGCAGTATAAGGAAATTACTTTAGGCTAAAGAGATTTATTGAAAGGACAGAAATCACAAAGATATTTTCTACCTGTGAAACACAGAGTAGACAGGGATTTTTATTAATGTATGTTTGGAAATAAATACCCATGGAGCTGAGAAAGTTTGTTGACATCCTTTCCTCCTTATTTCATAAGAATTTACACGTCACAGGTTTATTTTAAGACTATGTTCACCACCCAGACAACTAAGCATGAGTTAACAATGCATGAAGATGAGTCAACAACACGACCTTGTGGTGGCAACAGCCAACCACACTGGGGGCTGCATTAGCAAGAGTGTAGCCAGCACTTTAAAGAAAATAATAATTTTCCTCCATTCAGCACAAGACTTCATCATCACTGCAGTGCACAAGAGACATATCAGCTCACTGGAGTGAGACCAGTGAAGAGGCACCATGATGGTTGGGTCCTGGAGCACCCAAATGTACCAGGGCTCAGGACCTAGATCTCGTCTGAAGATGACCATGGGTAGGGAGCATCCTCTTGCTGTCTTCAGACATACGATGGGAAGGTACAGGGAAGACACAGCCAGGCTGCTCTCAGAGGTATCTTGGGAAAGAACAAGGACCAACTGTCACAAATTGTATCAGAGAAATTTCAGTTAGGTATTGTCACAGGCAAAAACTGTTTCCTCCTTCAGGGAATTTCCATGAAAATAATTTATTTGCCAATTAACAATCTATTAATTACAGATTCTGGTATCAAGGGAGACTGAAAAAAAACAAACAACCCTGAGGAAAAATCCTGCTTTCCTTCATACTTCTTCCTTCCCCCTCAGACCTTTTGCTCCTCAGAGCTCTCACCCCCTGCTCATGCTCAGCTCCTTTGCTGAGGCAGTGGCCAGCGCAGGAGACTGGGACCAGTGCACACGGGGCTGGTTCCTTCACTGGCAGCGGCTTCTCCAGGCTGCACCTTTCAGCTCCTGCTCTGGCAAAACCTTGGACACAGCCCCTGCCCAGGTATGCTCTTCTCTCTTCCCTCCTCCTGCTCCATTGCAGATTTCGTTCCTCCTTTTCCTCCCACCCTGGCCTTGTTTCTCCTTCTGCTTGATGTTTGCCACTGTCACTTTAAGACACTTTTCCAGAGGTGCCACAGACTTCCCTGAGAATGGGCCCAGCGATGCCTTAGGTCGGGTCTGTTTGATCCTGCTGGCATTGACTGTGACCAGCTGAGGGCAGGCCTGGTCTCTCCTCACAGAGGCCACCCCTGCAGGCCCTCCACCAAAACCTTGACATTTATGAGGGGAAAAGTCATGATGAAGTAGTCAAATACTGAGGCAGGTTGCGCAGAGGCTCTGGAATATGTACCCTTGGAGGTAACTCTAAACTCATGTGGGAAAAGCCCTGAGTGACCTGGCCTAGCACCTGCAGCAGCCCTGCTCCGAGCAGGGCACATGTGACATGAGTGCCAAAGGATCCTTCCAACCCCAGTTATTCCATGATTCTACAAAACTGATGGAATCACTTCCAGGCTCAGTAAATGTTTGAAAGATACAAAAATGCAGAGACCAAGCAGCAAATGTTTGTTAGCATTACTGAGGACAGCTTTACCTTCCAAAATAAATACATATTACCACAGAGTTTGAGCAGAGACAACAGGCAGCCATGGGCAGAGCAGGAGACAAGCCCTGCTCCAAGTAGAGGGAAATGGAGGCTGAAGGGGCAGTCTGAAGAAGAGTTTTCAAACAAGAAAAAGGCTGTGAAGCAGGGAGTTTCACCAACCACGCACATGTTGATTTTTAATTTCAAAGGCTGTGCAGAAGGTCACACATGCAAGAAACTGCATTTGCTCCCCCTAACCTGGTGTCTCTTCAGCTAGGAGCTGGCTCAGCCCTGGAGCCATTGTGACATAAGTCATGTCTGCATTTGTGAGCCTGCCTGGGCTGTTTCTGAAAGACACCTGGGCTGAATTATTCTTCTTGCTTCTTGCTTCTGGCAGGGTAAAAATGCCCCAGAGACAGACAGTGGACCCTGTTGTGGAAGAGAGAAGGTTCTGGCACTGCAGTTTCAGAGTGAGGTTGAGCCTGGTTCTCCTGCTCTCCCGAGAAATGATTTGACCTTGAGTGCTGTGCAACAGGGACACAACTCAGCCACCTGAACGGTGAACAATCTGTTTGTTCTTTTGCTTTTCAGGGTTTTCTTATAGCTGCTCTTGACTGGTTTATGTGGACTTCAAGTGGACAATGTCAGGCATATTCTGACACCACCTAGAGATAAGGCCACTAGGGATATTAGAAATTAATTGATTATAAGGCTGGGTCCCCACAGATCTTGAAAAGAGGCAAATACAACCTGCTTAAATGTGGATCACCAGCTATCCCTGTCAGCTCTCTTCTTAGGCATGTCAAGTATCTATCAGCTTGTTTGACCATCCAAATAAAATGTCCCAATAATGGAGGACCCATATTTCTTCACTTGCACCATCACTCAGTGGATTTCTTCCACATGATGATGAACAGTAATCAAAGTCCTTTGTCTTTTCTCTTTCCTGCTTCAATAGGAGTTTTCTCCTCAAGGTGAGATTGATTCCAATAGGAGTAGGCTCTAGATCTTTTATATAATTAAATCATAATGATAAGTGCATAATTAAATCATAACAATAGATAAGATACAACAAGAGCCGAATAATAGAATCACATCTTATAATTTCAACAAAGTTACACACACAAATATAATGGTGATTACTTGAGCCTATCGTAAGGTTGTCTACAAGTACAAAGTCACAATAGGTTCTCATACAGGCACATCCATTCCCTCAGAGTATTCCCTCCCACACTCTGTTCTCCAGGGGGTAGGCTGCAGCTCTGTTGTGATTTAATTCTGACACAATGATTTGGTATACAGTATATACCATACAGCTTTATGCATTGTTAAAACAAAAACTGTGCCTTTATTGTTGGTTGGGTTATAAATGAAATTAACTAGGTAACACCAAGAGTGGAATTCCCTTTTAAATCTACTTGCATTATGTCAAGTTACCTTTTGAATTTCAGTGGGCAAATTGCTTTCATCTCCTTTATAATTTCTGCCACAGTAAACTTCACCCACAACTGAGAAGCATATGTGGTGTAGAATATACTAGAGTTGCCATACTGATTAGCACAAATAAAAGAATTGACAGTGTTGTGTTCCAATGTGGGAAACTGTGACGAGTTCTTTTAAAAATAGATGGTCAGGAACGAAATTAAGCCAAACGAGGCAAACATTGTATCTGAGAACCGTTTGTTGGTAATGAAAGAGAAAAATAAAAAGGAGTTACCTTACTAAGAGGGCTAGAGAAGACAGAGCAGGAGAAAGAAAAATGGGAGAGGGAGAGGAAGGGAGAGGAAGGGAGAGGAAGGGAGAGGAAGAGAGAGAGAGAGAGAGGAGACGCAGGGAAAAAGAGGGCATTACCAGGGGAGGTCAGGGAGTGCCGTCGACAGCCACGAGGCGGGGGCTGTGCACGCTGCCTGCCTGGGGACAGCCCCCGCGGCGATGGGCGACCGGACATGAGGTGCGGGGCGCTCAGGCAGGATGTCCTGAATCCTGGACACGGTCGCGACGAGGATCACGGTGGTGGGCAGGCTCGGAGGCGGGCAGGGCACTCAGGCAGGGAGGCAGAGACGAAGCAGGCAGAGCGTCGGTCAGGGACACAGGGAGGCAGGACAGACACGAGAGAGAGCAAGAGCCAGCGAGGGCAGAAGAGCCAAAAGGCAGGACTCCAGAAGCAAGTTCAAAAAGCCCCCAAAAAGCATCAAAAGCCAAAAGACACAACAGCCCCCAAAGAGTCCCCAAAGCTTGTGATGCAGTTATTTTTATGGCCCTGGCTCCTCCTAAAGACTGCCTGGTAACAGGAGACCACTGGCCCAGTCCAATGTCCCACTGCAGTCCGTTGCTAGAGACCTTTTTCCATCTGACTGGAGAGTGTCTCTGGGGTACAGTATCTTCCGTGTTCCCCTGCTGACTGCCTGTCCCATGTGAGACATAAGATGGCTGCTAGGCAAAGTCACCCCAGAGACAAGGCTTTGCTCCATCTTCTCCTAGCTGCCTCCTGGACATGGCACACATGCACCCTTCCCCCATGTGCCCCTGAGAACTATTGGTGAGACATAACAAAACTGAATTGGCTCCTCACAGAGGGCCTCCACCTTGTGGGTCGAGCTTGTTTATGTGTGAACCAAATTTAGTTCATGCTGGCAATGATTGCTCCTGCAAGAAGGATAAGCAATCCTTTGATGGTTAGCTTGATGTTCAGTGCAGATGCATGGCAACATTCCCAGTATCATTCCTGGGAAGAGAAAACAAGTCCTGGAGGGATCAGTCCAAGCTGTTGAATAGCTCGAGCTAGTGACAAAAGTCCTTTTTCCCACTCAGGATATCTCTGTTCTGTCTCTTTAAATGCAGCTGAGTTGAATAGTAAAGATCTCTTTGGTCTGTCAGGGACAGTTTGGTCTTGACATTCCTCAGGTAGAATCTTAACTTTCAATTCATTAAGTGTTTGCCATACTACTGTTGCTGCTTCCTCCACCTTTTTGATGGATGGCTCCTGCGATTAGAGTTGCCCTCTGTAAAAGTGGGATGCTCTCTGAATTTGCCTTGCCAGTTTTGCAAAATTTAGCACAGCAGTGGTTAAAGGCATGGAATATCAAAACCCAGAATGTTTTCAATATGAATTTTAATTGCAGAGTGAGAAGCCGACATCCACTTCTCCATATCTCCTCCTCTTTTGTTTTTCCCGATGGCGCTCCGCAAGCATTTCCCCCGCCTGCAGCTCACTGTTCCTTTCCCGACCCTGAGCTCCCCCAGCTCGCTGAGCTGCGAGCAGCCCGTGTACCTGCAGCCTCTTGGAGCGCTCCAAGCAACGCGTCCGCCGGCAGCCTCTCTTCCTTTTCCTGACGGCGCTCAGCAGCGAGCAGCCTGCAGCCTAGTCTCCCTTTCACTATCGCACTCGGCAGCAAGCAACACTTGCTACCGAAGCCTATTTCCTCTCTCATTTAACTGATACTGCAGTCCTTTCACCAAACCCTGCTGAGATCAAATCATTTCTCCCCCCTGCCTGTTTGTCGGCATACCTCTCCTTTTGGACAAAAAAATAGCAGATAAAACTGCTTTACTTTCCCCCTTCCATACCTTTTGTTGACTTAACACCACATTTATCCATTTAAGCCCTGCCTCAGGGCTATTCGAATTTGCAAATACTGTGCCTGGGGGAGTTGGGCACACCTTATATTCTTCCCATCACTACTTGTCTGGAATTCATGGGTCATGGAATTCATCCTGTCAGTGATGCCAAAAAAGGGCTGTCACACCCTTAAGGTGAAGGGAGCAGCCAAGATTCGTAAATGCTCCTGGTTGAAAGAAACAACAAAAGTTAGAGGGTTTGCAAAAAATCACAAAGTTTTATTATACACTTGGCATGGAAATTGGAGTGTTAGTCCTTGAGCTACTATACAAGTGGAAGGAAGGAAGGAAGGAAGGAAGGAAGGAAGGAAGGAAGGAAGGAAGGAAGGAAGGAAGGAAGGAAGGAAGGAAGGAAGGAAGGAAGGAAGGAAGGAAGGAAGGAAGGAAGGAAGGAAGGAAGGAAGGAAGGAAGGAAGGAAGGAAGGAAGGAAGGAAGGAAGGAAGGAAGGAAGGAAGGAAGGAAGGAAGGAAGGAAGGAAGGAAGGAAGGAAGGAAGGAAGGAAGGAAGGAAGGAAGGAAGGAAGGAAGGAAGGAAGGAAGGAAGGAAGGAAGGAAGGAAGGAAGGAAGGAAGGAAGGAAGGAAGGAAGGAAGGAAGGAAGGAAGGAAGGAAGGAAGGAAGGAAGGAAGGAAGGAAGGAAGGAAGGAAGGGAGGAAGGAAGGAAGGGAGGAAGGGAGGAAGGGAGGAAGGGAGGGAGGGAGGAAGGAGGGAGGAAGGGAGGGAGGAGGGAGGGAGGGAGGGAGGGAGGGAGGGAGGAGGGGGGGGGGGGAGGGAGGGAGGGAGGGGGGGGAAGGGAAGCCCAAACAGTAAATCACTGGAATCTCATTTTGAAACTTCCAGCAAATGCAACATAACAACAAAGAGAGAGATTGTGCCTTCATCCAAAAAATACCAGAAACCTTGCTGGAAGTCCTATGACCAGTTCCTGGCCCTGCCCCAAGGAGCATATTTTATCTTATTATAACTTAATACAAAGTGCATGAATAGGCCAGGGAACAAGGACAAGCATTTAGATTCTGGGAGAAGATGGGCATGCACTACCTGCTTGAACACCACTCTGAACTGAGAATTGGTGGAGCCATCTTTCCATGCTGTGAGGCAGATTCCCAAGCCTCAGAGTTTACCTAAAGGCACCGGCTAGTGCCCAGTGGGTACCCTGACTGGATAGCTACTGCCACCAGGTCAGTTCCTAGGTTTCAACAAGTTAGGAGCTACAGGAAATAGCTTCTGTCTGACATACCTGTCTCATGGGAAAAGGAACACCTGTGCTTGGAAAAGGGAATTACCAGGATCCAACCTGCTCTAGGTGCTGAGTGCAGCAGGAGATACATAACCTTGCTCAGAGCCTGGCTGGCTCTTTTATACTCACAGGTGCCAAGCCTGTCTTCCCTAGATGGGGAGAAGAAATACCTACAACTTTTCTGCAAGTACTGGCAGGAGAGGAGAGAGTTGCTTTTCTCAAAGGCAAGGAGAAGGCATACTGTCTGGACACCTCCCTAGCACTGTCACATCTGAGCATAATGCTTTCAGCCTAAAACCACTCAAATCACTGTCACCAGGCTGCAGGATAGTTTTTGGACTTGGAAAGACCCTTTCTATCACTGCTACTGCATAAAGCTCTGGCATATCACACCACTGATATTCTGTGACTTGCCAGTTGGAATGGCTACTCCTTGTTTCAAAGTCTTTATTTCTTCCACTGTCACTTTCCCGTTTTCTAAACCAGTACATTGAGAGAGCAAACACTGGAAGATATACATCACCACTGTCTGCGTTTTGCTCTCAGATGGAAGAATAACCCATAGTAGTGAAGTAGCGACTGCAGCCGCTTCGGGGAAAACACTAAAAAAGTCCATGACCTCTAGAGGCTGAAAGAAGGCGCGGGGCTGTGCCGGGAAGCGGCAGGGTCATCACGGAGCCAAAGCCGGGCTCCGGGCAGCGGCTCAGCATGGCGGGCGCTGCAAACGGGCCGGACCCCACGGACCCAGAGCCAAGGGGGAAACGGAATGCAGGGGGGACACGAACGCGAGCCGGCGCGCTACGAGGGGAGCCTCGTCTGCCCGCCCGGCCCCCACCGTCAGTCCCAGAGAGGTGGCGGAAGCCCCGCTGAGTCACGGCGGGGGCGGTTCCGCCCGCTGAAAAATGCGGTCCGAGGTTCTGCCGGGCAGAGGACGGTTGTGAACGCCTTTCCTCTCTTCTCCTCCGGCGCCGGCACAGACCGCACCGTCAGGCCCCGGCGTGGGACGCGCCCGCGGCGAGGAGCTGCGGCCGGCAGCCCGTGCCGGCCTCGCCCATGGCGGAGCCGCGGGACCCCGCGGAGCGCTGCTCCTGCCGCAACACCAACTGCGTGGAGCGACCGCTGCGCCGGCTCTTCGAAGGGCTGGCGAGCGGCGTGGCCGCCTGCCCCTGGCCCTTCGTGCTGGTGCCGCTGCTGCTGTCGGGCGGGCTGGGCGCCGGCTTCCTCTTCCTACCGCAGCGGCAGGCGAACGACATCGAGGGGCAGTTCACGCCGACGTGGGGGCCCGCCAAGGCCGAGCGCGACTTCGTGCGGCGGCACTTCCCCACCAACGACTCGGAGCGCTTCTCCGCCCCGCGGCTGCCCACCGAGGGCGCCTACGCGGCCCTCATCGCCGTGGCGACGAACGGAACCTCGGTCCTGGACCCGGCGGCGTGGGCAGAGGTGCTGCGCCTGAACGCGACCGTGCACGACGCCAAGTACGAGCGGCTCTGCGCCCGCAGCGCCGGCGGCTGTGCCAGCCCCAACCCGCTGCTGTCGCGGTGGGGCGATGCGGGACCGCCCGCCCCGGGGAGCCTCCGCTTCCCCGTCAACGACAGCGTCTTCCTGGGGGCCGCGCTGGGCGGCGTGGAGACGGACGGCGGGCGGGTGCTCAGGGCGCGGGCCCTGAAGCTGGTGTATTACCTGCGGGAGGACGGCCCCGAGGCGCAGGACAGCCGGCAGTGGCTGGAGAGCTTCCTGCAGAACATCTTGTCCAAAGTGGCGGAGTTGCGCCTCGGCTCCATTCAGGTAACGCAGGGGCCGGGTACGGCCGTGCGGAGCCGCCGAGCCTGAAATGTCCGGGCAGCCCCGTCGCGGAAAGGGAAAGGGAAAGGGAAAGGGAAAGGGAAAGGGAAAGGGAAAGGGAAAGGGAAAGGGAAAGGGACGGTGGAGGGAGAAGGCAGGCAAGCTGCGAGGGCTCGGCCAATGCTTCTCTGCCAACTTGGTGTTGGGCCTTGCTTGTGCTTATGCAGAAAGGCCAAGAAGAGGAGAAGTGCTTCAACATTTCTTGTTGTTTTAACGGCAGGTGACTTACTTTACCTCACTGTCCAGACAACAGGAGTTTGAAGGAAATGCCAAGAGTGTGATTCCGCTCTTCTCCGTGACGTATTTCTTAACAATAAGCTTTGCAGTCATCTCTTGCCTAAGGTAAGACGTCTCTAAGCCATGGCTCAATGAGCAGTGATCTCTGCTGTTCTTTACCTCCCCCAGTTCATTTCTGCTCTTGTCAAGTGAAGGCATTCTTGAAGCTGCAGAATATCTCTGACATTTTATAGGCAAAATTTATTTCTTTGCCTTTTACTGTCTATGTATGTGTATCTCCCAGCTGCTTAGATGGCAGATGAAAACTTGAACAAATGTTCAGGTAGATGAGCAGTAGCTTCATTGATTCCTGCAAGTCTGGGTACAGCCTTAGTTGTTTTGCTTGCTAGTAGAGTCAGAGCCTTACCTGCTGTCCACAGAGAACTTAACCTGCCCTTTCTTTGTGCTGATGGAAAGTGAACCCTTGCATAATCAATAGCTGTACAGCAGTGTCTGTGTCCTGTACTTCCAAAAAAATTAGACTTGTAGGGTGAGTGGGCTGGTTTAGTGCTTTCATCAAGCATCATACCTATTATACCACATATACCACATACCTTGTGGAATGCTTAAGCCAGCCCTCTGGGGCATCTTGGCAAAAAGCTGGTAGCCAACCTGCCTGCTGAGAAAGTCTCTACGTGTCACATACTGCCTGAAAGGTGCTTCCACTGATATGCTACAGCAAGAACTTATGTAAAATCAAAGATCTTCTAGAAATTCACAACTTTTTTGGGTCACCCAAAGTCTTGCCTCACTAGTAGAGCTTATGTATCCTTATTTTGCCATCTGTTGTTATTGATGTAAAGATCAGTACATATCCTTACTCTTCTGAATATAGTTGGGTAGTGGTATTAATGTGTATAACACCTCCTAGAGAAGTTAATTTTGTGTAATGCTGACACCTGGGAACTCTCCTAGCAGCTTTCATCAGGAGTTATTCTGAGAGAGGGTATCACTGGTACCTGTGTACTTTTCATGCCAAACACCTTGGTGAAATATTTGACACATAACTGAGATATTCCTTGAAATATTTTCAGACTGAGCTGTATAAGAAATAATATCTGGCTTGCAAGCTGTGGAGTGCTTTCTTCTGGCTTAGCTGTATTAAGCAGCTTTGGATTGATGCTCTTCTGTGGAGTGCCATTTGTGGTCACTGTAGCAAATGCACCATTCCTGATTCTGGGTAAGTAGAAAAAGTGAGTTGTATTCAGATACAAAGACCAGAGTGAAGTTAAAACAACCTAATGGTGTCAGTCTTTTATGATGTGAATGTCAGATAATACAACATTTTGTCCTGAAGTGAGTGTAGGAGATACTCAGAGGTGCAGCCCCCTCAGAGCACCTACAAGTAGGCAAGTCCCTCAGCTCAGCTCAGTGTGCCCACAGTGGGACTGAAGATGGGTTCTGGTCCAAGGGCAGTTTTCCCCAAAAGACAAGGCCTCATCTAGATCCACTGCTACAGCAGGAAGATTGTAAATGAGAGAGTGGTAAGGTTAGCACTTCTGGCATTGTTCTAGTGTCCCTGGAAATGTAGCCAGGATGATTAATCCTCTGCAATATAACATCTATGTACAAACCAGTTGCAGTCGGCTGCACAACTGAAGTGATGCACCATTTGTGCAAGCAGCTCCCTTCAAAATCCCAAGGAAGTTGGTATTGCATCCTTGTTTCACAGACTGCTTAACAGCCAGTGCTGAACATTCCAAATACCGCTAGTGTTGCTGCAATTAGATAATGTTTCCAAGTGCATAATGTTGCTGCAAACAAATTACTGCTTTTAAAATCCTTACTGGTCTCCTATATCATACCTTCTTCTGATGTTTTCTTTGGCTTGGTCTCATGCTGAGGAAAACACATGGAGCTCCCTGGTTGACAGAGGCTGTGCATCATCCTAAGATGTCCAATGCAAATGCTCCTTTGGGCAGGCATTGTTTCTTTGTTTACTGCATAATTCTAATGCATTTTTTAAATTTACTTTTGTTTGCTCATCAATTGCAGTGGCTCTGATTATACCTGGGAAAGGGCTTAAGCCAGTCTCTTCAGATCTTCAGAAAAAACACACAGACTTTTGTCTTCCTTGTGTTAAAGCAAACAACTTCTCAGTACATCAGAGGATTTGCGTTGAAGGCTGCTTGCTTTCCAAAGCAGCCTGTCTCGCTGCCATCCAGTAATACCTTTTGATGTTCTGCTTAATTTATCTTTGCATGTTTACTGGCAATTGCCTGTTCAGGTAGCAGGTAATGATTTCATCTCTTCTGTGCTTGGCTAAATCTCACTCCGCTATTTGCACAGCCTTGCTTTCCCTTTTGTGTGATTAATCTTCAGTGAATAGGAGAGCCCTTGACAACATGGCAAAATACTGAAAGGTGTGAGATAATAATCTGGAGAGTTAGCAGAGGTGAGAGAAGCCCATTGGCTCTTCATTTTTGAACTTCAGCTCACTCACTCTTAGCAAAAACCCGAACCCAGGATCCAGTCTTCCTGGCAGGTTTTCCCAGGGACCTATCAGGTAATATTTATGCGCGCATCAGTATAAAGGTGAACAAAAATGAATAATAAATCATGAATAAGTGCTGGAAAATAAATTGGAGAGAAGTGAAGGGAAAGATCATAAAAAAAAAGTAAGCCACCGGAAAATTGGAATCACTCTTCTTCTGTGTGATAGCAACTGCTCTTCCTGCCTTCTGAAGGCAGAACAAGAAATTATTGGTCTGTGTTGCTGCAGTGCTGAGGAAGAGATTCCAGAAATAATGGGGGATGCTTCCAGTAAGAATAGTTGAGCATCAGAATATGTGATACTTTGAAATCTGTGTCATCTGCATCAGGGGACACGTGGACATCAGCTACAAGACACTTTTCAGAGATGCAGTAGGTGTGTTCAGTCCTTCATCAGGGTTGCTGAGGGATCAACAACACATCACCAGGAGGTGCTAAAAGGTAATACATTCAACTACACACAAAGGATCTGTGTTCCAGATTCTCTTGTAACTTGCATCAGCACTTCAGCAGTGTTAGTAGCCCAACTTCCTTTTTCAGATTTTAGGCAGAATGAAATGTGACTAATGTAGTTTTGTTGGGTGTTGGTGGAAGCTGCCATTGGCAGTGCAGCGTTAACAGTCTCTCCTCTTGCAGGGGTTGGCGTTGATGACATGTTCATCCTGGTTGCTTCCTGGGAACAAAGTTCAAGGAAAAAAGAGAAATCCAGTGTTAAATCTCTGCTGGCTGAGACTTACGCAGAGGCAGCACTTTCTGTGACCATCACCACTCTGACGGATGTTTTGGCCTTCTTCATTGGCACCTGGACTGCTTTTCCCTCCGTGAGGTCTTTTTGCCTCTATACGGGCACAGCTTTTGTCTTCTGCTATGTATATACCATGACCTTCTTTGGGGCAGTTCTGGTATTAAATCACAAAAGGGAACAAGGGAACCGACACTGGCTGACTTGTATGCATGTGGATGTAGGTAAAGATCAGGCTGAGAACTCCTGCTTGTACAATGCTTGCTGTATCGGCAGCTGTTCTAGGCAGCCATCTCAGCCAGAAGGTGAGCATCCAATGAGCACATTCTTTAAAAAGTATTATGGGCCTTTTGTTACAAATAAATGGATCAAGGTGCTCATGGTGTTGCTGTACGGAGCATATTTGGGTGGTGGCATTTATGGGTGTACTCAGATCAGGGAAGGCATCGATCTCCGAAATCTGGCAAATGATGCCTCCTACGTTATTCCATACTATGATGATGATGACAAATACTTCTCCACATATGGACCCAGGGTCATGGTTGTCATTGCTGAGAGTGTAGATTACTGGAATGAGTTGGTGCGTCTTGGCATTGAGAGCTGCGCACAGAATTTAGAGAACATTTCCTATGTAGATAAGAACCACTCAGAGTCATGGCTGAGAGTATACACAGAACTTGCCAAAAGGGGTTTGATAAATATAAACAGTAAGACTGACTTCTTAAATAACTTAAGTGTACTGTTCAGAATTCTTCCCAGTTTTGAGTGGGACATAAACAAGACTCAGGATGAAATAGAGGCTTCACGTTTCTTCATCCAGACAGTGAATGTGACATCAGCTGTGGATGAGAAGAATCTCCTCAATCAGTTAAGAGAGGCAGCCAAGCAGTGCAGCATTCCACTGAAGGTGTATCACCCAGCCTTCATCTACTATGACCAGTACCTGGTAATAGTGCAGAACACTGTTCAGAACGTTGTTGTTGCTGCCGGAGCCATGCTCGTTGTCTCCCTTCTGCTCATTCCCAACCCATTGTGCTGCTTGTGGGTGACTTTTGCTATAGCTTCTGTTATAGTTGGCGTTGCTGGTTTCATGACGTTCTGGAACGTCAACCTCGATTCCATATCCATGATCAACCTGGTCATTTGCATTGGGTTTTCAGTAGATTTTTCTGCTCATATTTCCTATGCCTTTGTTACGAGTGGAGAGTCGTCAGCCAATAAAAGGGCAATTGACGCTCTGTCCCTGCTAGGTTACCCAGTTCTACAGGGTGCAGTTTCTACAATATTAGGCGTAGTTGTCCTGGCTGCAGCAAGCACCTACATCTTTAGGACATTCTTCAAGATCATGTTCCTTGTTATTTTGTTTGGGGCTCTTCATGGTCTTGTTTTTATTCCAGTGTTTTTAACATTTTTTGGAAACTTTGGCAGATCACCCAATACCAAATCTAAAAAAATCGAGCTTGAGAAATTATAAAGGTTGTTTGTGAGTAAGTTTAGTGTGTTATAATTTATATTTATTATATGTAGATTCAGTTGTAATGGCTGTCAGGGAATACAAGACATGAAGAAAATGAAAGACAAAAAAAAATACAACAGGGAAGCCAGGTAAGAAAAATAATAAATTAAAACTTAGACATTGCATTTGCATTTCTTATTTTTGTGTCAACATGTTAATGTTGTTAAAATTATTTTGTGTTTACTGAATGTATTAAAGTTATTATAAACACTGTCCACTGTGTCAGCTTAATGGACTACATTAAATGTTTGTCAGGACATCTTCACAGTGAGAAAGAGCAATTTCATTGGACTGCATTTTCTACCTTGTTTGCCTTGGTGCTGTAACTCATCCCAACACTGAGCTGGAAGACAGTTTTTTGCCCAGGAGGCTCAAATATTGATGTTTTACAGAAAAATTACAAGAGGTCCAAACTCTCTCAGACTGCAATATCTCGTAAGCCTTCAGGAGACAAAATGTGCTTAGGTTTCTAATTCTGATGCAGCACAAGAAAACCTTGGGGGTGACTCACCCCAAGCTGATTCCCATTTTCTATTCAAAGCCTTTTCTTGGTGTCCTGTTTTCTAGCTAAGGTTGAGCATCTGCTACCCTTAAGATGTTTGTGTGTAGCTTCTGTTGGCTGCAGTTTGCAAAAGGATGTGCTGTAGGTTATTGAACTTGCATGGACCTCCTGAGTAACCACCCTGGGAGATGCTGTGCTATGGTATGACAGGGCAAGGATTCTCTAGAGAGAATCACAGCCTGATTCAGGACAAAGTGAAAAGGCAATTCAGGTTTAAACAGATCAGTCCTAAATCTGTAAACCCATAAATTCCATTCTGTTCATCCTGTGATCTGTTGATAGAGCACAGGAGCTTTCACTGAATAAGTGCTAAGAATATACGAGAAGTGGCCTTCTAACTTGTAGGGACAAGACAGTAAATAAAAGTCAATTCATAATTTGTTGCCAATATCATGAATGACCCATTGGAAATAAGTGAATGATGGTAACTGATGTAATTCTGGAAAAATTGGTGTAGAATGTATTAAACCATTCAGTCCAAATCTGCTGCTGTGGAGGGTTTCTTCTGACTGAGCAAGTGGGACAGGGTCTGCCTCTGTTTCCTGTGACTTCTGGCCCATTTCATGACACTCAGTAGACAGGGCAGGATCCTTCTGTTTCCTCCAGAACAGTTTTTAAAATAGTAGTGAAAGACATAAAACTCATATTAATTTTAGAAGAAATCTGCTCCTGAACTCAAAGTCAAAACCCCATGCTGAATCTCAGAATTACAGCTAGCAGCATTAAGTTTCCAGGACAGGGCACTAAACACAAACCTAGATTCAGGAAAAAACAAATGCACTAGAGTGCACAACACCATGCACTAGAGTCCCCACTTCTCCCATTAAATGTTTCATGGTCTGTACTAGTGCTCTAATGGCAAATGTTGCAATCATTTATGCACTGATGATGCTGTGGAAGGAGCAGACGATGCTCTCATGTTGACCAATGCCAAAGGAAGGCCTCTTAATAAACACATGTGAGTGATGGGTTTGGAAAAAGGGAAATCTACTTCTGAGGGAAGTAGAGAGACCAGTCCATTTAAAGCATGTACTCTTACCTCTGATTGTATTGTTTGGCCATGTTTTAGTAGCAAAAATAGTTCTCCTTACTTCTAGCCAAAGTTTCCAAGCAGATCAATAGAGCAGAAAGTTAGGAATGGCTTGATTGCTCTATCTTCATGGCCAGTTTAAAGGATTAAGATTTTCAAAACTCTTCTGACACTTCAGCTGACTTAGGTCATCACAGAGTAAGAAGCAGCCAGAAGGAGCAGGCCACAACTTTCTTTGTGTTAAGCTTGCTGGTAGAATTCTGGCATGCCAGCCTCAGGAATACATAAAATTCAGAATTATGTCCAAGTTTGAATTTCTTATTTTTATGTGCCACCCTGCTTGTGACCACTTCAGAGGTATTTAAAAAGCAGTGTGTATCTAAGCACTTAGTCTGCCCTGTTTTCAACAGCAGGCAGCTGTTCCTACTTAAAGGGACACCTGTCTGATTTCTGGAAGCTGCTTTTGTGGTTGTGATTTTTTGTGGTTGACTCTGGCTGGACAGCAGGAGCCCACCAAAGCCACTCTATCACTCCCCTCCTTAGCTGGACAGGGAAGAGAAAACACAGCAAAAGGCCTGTGGGTTGAAATGAAGGCAGGGAGAGATCACTCACCACTTACAGTCATGGGCAAAACAGTTTTGAGTTGGTAAAATTAGTTTAGTTGCCATTCAAATCAGAAATCAAACCAAATTTTAATACTACCTCTTCCCCTACCCCTCTTCTTTCCAGTTTCCATCTTCACTTCCACTTTTCTCTACCTCCTCCTCCTCAAGCAGTAAGAGCAGGGTGGGGGTGGGACAGGAACTGGGCTTGCAGTCAGTCCATCACAGGTTGCATCTGCCACTCCTCCCTCCTCAGGGTGAGGAGGACTCTCATGCTAACCCTCCTACCTCTCGTTCAGTGACTTTGGTATCTGGAGAGCTGTTTCTCTCACATACTCACTTCTCTTTCTCTGGCAGCAATTGCTCTTGGGCAGAGCTTCTTCCTCTTCTTTAGGAGTGTTATCCCAGAGGCTTTACCACTGGGGCTGATGGGCTCAGCCCATCAGGAGCAGGTCCTCCTAGAGTTGTCTGGCAGTGCTCTACTGCACACAGGGAAGCTTCTGGCATCTTCTCCCAGATGCCACCCATGTAGCCTCCTCACTACAAAAACCCTGCCACACAAACCCAATCCAGTGCTCTATCTCTGCCCAATAATATGAAAGGAGAAATTCCAGCTCCTAGGTGCTCCCAAGAGCACCAGCAATCAAATCCAATGCTTCAACAGACAGTTTTCTTGGAATATGTTACACGTACAAAACCAACTAGGAATGACAGTCAACTCTTCAGTAATACTTGTGCTGTTAAGTTGGCCAGAAAGCAAAGAAACCCTTTACACTTTATGGCTGATGTTATAATAATCTTTCATGACCCAATGATACATCACTTTTTTTTTTTCCCTTTTTGATGCTATCCAATGCATACAGCAAGAAGTTTTTAAATAAGAAAAGTTGGACTTCAAGAACTTACCCCCTAAACAAGATCATTCAATACAGATTTTAGTAACTTCAAACAAGAAAAAGTTTTTTTGCTTCTCTTAAATGCAAATTCACATTATTTAGCTGGGAAAAATCCCTTCCAAGTCCCACTACTGAAGCAGCAATTGAAAAAAGGTGTGAATTTCTAGTGAGAACATTCCCTAGAAATCTCACTTAGAGAGAGTGCAATTTTGCCATAGTTCTTAAATTTATTTACAATTTAAAATGTTTTATACACCTCAATTTACATACTAGGGAACTTGGTATTACATTTTATAGCAATTTACAGTAAATAAGAAGAAAACAAATGTGCATAATTAAAATTAACCTTTATTACTCCAAAAACAGATGTCAAATATGTAGTATATTTCTGTTTCTGTTGGCATATTTCCAAAATACAAGTACAACTGTAACTAGTCAGCCTAGACATTTCCTATACCGTTTTATAATACTTGGAAGCTCTCCCACGCTGAGCAGGATGCCAGTATAGTAAGCTGACAAAAACAGGCAAAAAGAAAGTTGATCTTGTTTTGAAAGGGAAAAAAAAAAAAGGCATGTGCTTTTACTAAAAAAAACTAGGTTATAATCAAGCATTACACTCAGAAAATTCTAAAATACTATGTTACTTCTAGTTTTCGGTGTAGCTACCAGTTTCCATTCACATTTCTTGGCACCAGCCCAACTATTTTAATGTCAAAGTATGGTAATCCTCAACATTAATATGCTAATACATGCCCTCTCTGCAACAGAAGCTTGTAATCCCACAACACTACAACTGATTGTGCAGAAGGATTATGATCAAGATGTGTTATTCCTAAAATCCAGTTCCATGAGATCAGAGGAATGCTGGCATATAATTGCTAGCCATCACTTCCACTTGATTGGAAACTAGCCTTGTTTTCAAAACCTTTTTTGTATTCTCTTAAAATTTCGCAAGGTTTCTGTAAGGGTTGAAAGGAAAGGTTTTATCTGCCTACTTCTACCATAGAACAGAACTGGGAATGTTATTTGAAACAACACATGCTTCAAACATTTTCTGAATTACTCTTCGGTGAGCAACGTTGTCCTCTTTGAAGAGATTATCTGTTGGATTATCAAACGCCGTACATAGTATTAATAGAAACTAGTTCTGTAGACTCTCCAGCAGTGTAAAAGCACGGTCATCAAAGCACTGTCATCTGTCTACTGCAGTAATAAAAATTTTAAGAAACTTATCAGCAGCACATCAGTGGTCACAGGTATTTCTCTTATCCCTGCTATGGTTCTACCCAAAACATAGTCCAAAGAGGCTTAGACACATTTAGCCTGTTGTTTTCACAATTTCTCTCCCAGCCATACATGTGTGTATTTTAACCCCAAGAGTACTGGAAACATGACCACTAACATTTTTGTGTAGCATGGTGCTCCCACAATGCAGCTTGTTCATTCTCTGAGATGTTTTATTACATTTCTAAATAAGAAGTCTTTAATAGTGGTCTCTAACCTCAAACAGAGTTATGAGCAATAGCTACACAACACACTATTGCTTTACATCTCAGTCTGTCACTCTCCGTAACATCCCAGAGCACATATTGTGAGGTATCACTTCAAACACACATGTAGCAGCATGGCCCAGGAAGCTCTGCCAACACACAACAGTGGATCTGCATGTTTTTCTGCTCAGCTTCAACACAATTGATTGAATCAAAATGCTGAATTCAACCCTGAGATTTATCCTTCTGAATAACTTCTTGTGCGAAGAGTATAAGGAGCAGAGGATGAGGAACTTGCTTTATTTTGTGTCTTATTCTGATGAGACACAACAAATAGATGAGTAACAGAAGCTCACAAGAGACAGACTAATATTAAAGTGACACTAATGCCATACACACATCAGGAAGAGAAAAAAAGGCTATGCTGCGTAAGACTACTGCATTGCTAGATGTACATTCTTCAAATATCAGTTACATATCCCAGAAGTTATCATCTTACTTCTAGTTTTTTCCCCTCTAAAACAATTTGGATTTCTTTGGCATCCAAAGTCTCATATTTCAATAAAGCTTCTGCTAAATTCTTGTGTTCTTTTGCATGTGTCTTCAGGATGTTCTTCGCTCGCTCATAGGAATCCTAATTTGAAGAACATGTAGAAAGAGATTTTAAGACTTTACAACAAAAACAACATCAAGATTCCACTTTAAAAATTGTTTCCAGGTAAGTACAACTTGAGACAAACATTTAAAGTCGTGCCTTACATTTCAAAGCTAGGACAGTTCCTGATTCACAAAGCTTTAAAATACAGCTGGCATCATTAATGAAAAGCAACCAAACAATTTATGCCATCTGTGCATTTTGCACAAGTAGGGCTAAAAGCAAAGTCCTGAGACAAACCTTAGTATTGTTACTCATGACTTAGAAAAGACTTACTAGATTTGAAAATTTCCTGACTTTTATAACAGTTTTTTTTGCACTATGAGCAAAGCAACAGCATTCACAGATATTTCCTCAAAGACTAGCATTTAAAAATATTTATAAAACCCAAAACACTATGTAGTTTCCTGAAAGCTACCAGCTACTGCAAGTCATCAGTTGCAGCAAGTAGATGTGCACTGCCAGCACTACCAGCTTCAACTTTTAGTTCTACCCTGGTAGTTCTCACAAGGCCAAGTCAGTTCAAAAACAACTACAGCAAAAGTGTAACTCATTTAAATGTTACGATACAAGTAATTCTCCTGCCTGTACCAAAGTAAGTCAGAATACCAGAACAGTGATCAGGAAGTTCAGTGATTATCAAATGTTACAAATTTCCCTAAGCATCTGACACAGATCACTGTGAGGAACAGGATACTGGAGGCAACACTCTAATCTGATACAGCCATTCCTGTGATTTTATACAAAATTACTTATCTTGGCAGTTATGAAATGTGAAAGTAACATAACACATCCACATCTGTTCTAAAACAATTTGTAGCCATACTTTTCCTGTGAATTGAATAGGAAAAATACAAATCCTGACCAAATATAAGAGAAGTGTTAAGGAATATATTAAAGAGCCCAACACCACCAACTTGATTTACACTACTTGTGCATGACAATCACCAACAAGTTTTGATATGAAGAGACTCAAAGTTGCAGCTACAATAAATATTTGGGAATACTTCCATCCACATGTGTATTTTCACCAGTATACATTACTTAAATGAATTAATCAATCAAGCAGGTGTTCAATTCATCTCAGAAGTATGAGAGTGGAGGGGGAGAGGCTCTTACCCGTAGAAGCGTCCTCACTTCCTGTTCAATTGCAGACTGGGTTTCAGGGCTGACTTTCCCTGTATCAGTGTAGGTCATAACACCAAGCTAAACAACAACAAAAATATCTTTATATTGCTACTGTTGCAGTTATACACATAAAACTCTATCAGTTTCAGCACCTATTGCTTCCGCATGCAAACAAAATCATAAGTCAAATGCCTGCTTAAGTGCTCTACGCAGAAGCAAAACAAGAAGCCTATTCATCAGCTATGTAGTTACTGCAGAATTCTGTTTCAATAGGTCACAGTACAGATGCTAATTAGGTGCTTTCTTACTTAAAAACCAAAACAAAATGCCTAGACTAGTAATACTTGATGGACAATCAACATGACTAAAGAAGCTTCTAAAGAAAGTCTAGAAAACCCACTGTTGTTACCCCCTTTGCCCTCCCAGACTCAGAATTATCCTCAATCCCAAAATGTCTGGCTTTATTATAACGATTTCCTGAAGACATTAGTAACTTTCGAGGCAATTTTGAACTGAGGTGATTTTGTAAACTGTCAAATATACAGTTTTCTAGTTGAGCTCTCCATAGCAGACCAGGTCATAAGGCTTACTCTTTTTGTGATAACGACTTACCCTCATCTCAGAGATCACTGACAGACAAATAGACTTTAGCTAGAGAACAGAACTTGGTTTTGCTCCATATAAATATTAAAGGATTGATAATACTACCTTCTCACTCATTCCAAATCGAGTCACCATCAGTTTTGCAATTTTAGTAGCATTGTCAAAATCACTGGAAGCACCTAGAGAGCAAACAGATCTAAGTTACATTCTGAAACCACACTAAACACGCCAGTCCACATCCTTCATCAAAAACTCTTTCAACTACTAATTAGCCGACCTGTTGTGATATGATCACTTCCAAAAATGAGCTCTTCTGCTACTCTTCCTCCCATACAGACATCCATCTGTGCGAGCAACTGGGATCTGGTTTCACTCCATCTGTCATTTTCTGGGAGCAAAGATACCTGTAAGATACAGATCTGTGGTCAGGTAACAAAAACTGAAGAAGTACTGAAGTAATCTCAAAAATATTCTTGTTTATATCTGAAGCAGATAAGGATTTTGTAACACTTTGTACGCTCTGGCCTGCCTCTAGGATATGCATTCATCAGGATTGCTTGGAGGTGCTCAGTTGAACCACTGACACAGCCTCATCTGACCCTGAGCACCCCATCAATGTGAGCAGACCTAACTCACACCTACTGCTAGAAGAAACAAGAACAAATCAACTTGTCCAGAGGACTCAGACCAATGGTTTCCATTAACTGAACACATTAACTTGAAAAAGTTCAACAGGAAGAGACGTAATAGAAATATTTTTCTGTTCAAATGCTTTTTAGATAAAGGCAAAATAGAAAAACGTATGGATATCTATGCAAAAAACAAGCCAGGTAACCAATGAAACTTAAAAAAGCCAAACTGGACAAAGAACAACCTGATAAAGGATGTCTGTGTTAAAAGTACAGTTGAGCTTCTACCTACCAGTCCTTTAGATGCTCTTCAAAATTTTGCTGTTGGGTGCTATTTCAACTGCAGCAGAATCAAACTTACTTGTATTTCTCTTTCCTTGTACGTATGAACTGTTATACCAGTGCATAATAGTTTATTTAAAAATGAAGGAAGAAAGCTTTTTATCACACAGAAAAGATGACCTTGGGTTTTCCAAGAGACTGCTCATGACTGAATATTTCAACAGACTACAATATTCATTAACATAATCACAGCACATAGCATCATTACAAATTCCTCTACACCACCAAACCAACATAAAAATAAAACTAAAAAAAGAAGTATTAATAAACTAAAGAAAATTTTTAAATACTAAAAAATGGATGAAGAAACACTTACATGTCCCAGTGTTGTTCCTCGTGTCATGATTGTGGCCTTGTTGATCGGCATCGCATCCTTGGTGTAATAGGCAATGATAGCATGTCCAGACTCATGGTAAGCTGTGATGGTTTTGTTCTTCTCATCAATTTCTACACTTCTACGCTCAGGTCCTTAAACAGAGGAACATTAATTTAACCTTTCTGTACAGCTGGCCACCACAATCCACACATTACATAAACTCAAACAGAGCACAAAGCAGCCAAGGAACAGCATGTGACCAAAGGGAACTAACGCTTAAGTGCAAAATGTTTATGAGTCAGATTTTAATGTCTAAAAAATGGGCCCAAACATTCTACAGACAGGCTGCTTTTAAAGTAGTAGATTTAAAATGCAGTCTAAGTATCTGAGAAAACTCCATTTCTTCTCTCAAGCATAAACAGAGCAGATTTATAGTGGTTATGTCTAAAATGTTTAAGATTTGTGCTACCACATGAGAAGTTAAACAAAAGCTCCAGGTTTCTGGTCATAGGTAGGGGAAGGATAAGAAATTAAGCCTGTGTCTCCCTCCAGGCTGAAGTATGACATGCAGCATTTTTAACTTTAAAAATGGTATGAAGTTTTAAATAATGTATTCCACACTAGATTTTATATACTACTCTCTGGTCTCAAAAGGTTCTATTCAGAAATAACTAATAGGAAACTTTATTTGTTAAAAAAAATCCAAACAAACAAAAATTATAAAAAAGCCACTATAAAGAAGCCAAACCAAACAAAACCAAAAACCAACAAAAAAAACCTGACAGTGCAACAATCTGAAAAACAACACCATAAAAACTTCTCTATTCCCTTGTTAAAGTCCTTATCACAGAAGAAAAGCTCTGTGTATTGTAATATACGTTAATGTCTTTCATATAAAATCTTACCCATTAGAATTTTGTCCTTGGAGAATTCTAGTTCTTTCATGGTTACCATATCTTTTCCATCAACAGCTGCCTTTAAGGCAGCTTGATTTACAAGATTTTCAAGCTCTGCTCCAGAAAATCCTACTGTGCCTCGTGCAATTATTTCCGGATCAACAGCTGTAGAGGAAGAAAAAAAACCAAAATAATTTTGTTTATTAGAGTCCATATTGCACCTGAAATTTTAAGCAAGAATCATATTCTATTAAAAATTATGTATTAAACAAAACAAACAAAAAATAAACCAGTTTTAAAAGAAATTAAGCTTAATTCTCAAGACACTATGAACTCTTAGGGACTAGAGAGAATCATGACATACGAGACAATTTTTGTGTTCTTTACTGATGCAGTGAAGCCACAATTGCTGATGGAGCAAAGGACTAACATGAGGGGGCTGATCCAGCATAAAAACTGTTACATAAAAAGATACTACAGTAAAATATTTACTTACATGGGTCATACTTGATTTTATTAAGGTACCACTTCAGAATTTCCGTGCGACCTCTTACATCAGGCTTGGGAACAGTAACTTGCATATCAAAGCGACCAGGACGTATTAGAGCACTAAGGGAAATGACAATTTAGTACATTGACTCAAAAGTGCTGCAGTAAACTTACTAATGTATATCAAGGAACAAAAATCCATTGTTGTTTCTAAAGATATCTACACATATGCAAAGAATATGGTTTTCTTATCTGCTTGTAAAAAGACAGATGAAAGGTATTTATTGACAACTATTTTCAAAGGTTTTTTTGCATTTGAAAAATTTGCATTGTGAACAAGGAATGCAGTATATCAATTTAGCTGAAAAACTTCCAGAAATTTCAAATGTTTGGACACATATTATTTCTCTATATTTAACTCTGCAACCTATTAAATGCTAAAAAACAGTCAATACACATCCTTTTTAAGAGGGAAAACTCCAGCTATGACACTCTAATACTTGAAGATTATCATAAGCAACTTTGGTTTTGTTACTACATGGTCTGTAAAACAAGCAATGGATTATACTCACTTGTCTAATGCTTCAGGGAAGTTTGTTGCACCAATAATAACAACACCTTCATTTGGTTTAAAGCTGTGTGGAAAACAAGGTGTGAATTATTTTTTTTCTGGACACAGAATTTAGTTCTGTCAATAACCACTGCTACTGACCTCACTGGCCAGTAAAAAACATGCTTTCACACTACAACATGAGACCCAAGAATGACCATGGTTAACCCAGCAACTGGTTAAAAACATGGTCTAATCTCAGTGTTGAGCTTCTTTCTTTAAATATATACCCAGAAAACTGGTTATATAAAAAAACCTGAGAAATTATTTAAAATAAACAGCAGCTATTGTGCAAAAGCTTCTATATTCTTTACAGTGAGTCCATTAATGCTACTGTTTGCAGTACAAGAAAATAGCCATAAAAGCATATTAAATATATACCCTTAAAAGCATTACAAAAACTTACAACTTCAAAGCTGTCAAGAAGAAAAAGTTCACCCACATATCCAAAATACCAGTCAGTCAAGCACCTTCTGTGCACTCAGAATTCATATATTTACCCATCCATCTCAGCAAGAAGTTGATTAATGGTCTGTCTTGAATAGGGGTGCATTGGAGATTCAATTCTCTTCCCACCAACAGAGTCCAATTCATCAATGAAAATAACACAAGGTGCATTTGCTTTTGCTTCCCCTGACAAAAGGAAAATAGCAGAAGGAGCCTTGAACCACAAAAAACAACAGACAGTCTATCAGGTAGTTCAGGATTCTACTGTTTCTGTTATTCTTGGATTATAAAGTGTTCTATTAGACATCACAAAAAAAACCTGTCTTGCTTTTAGCCTAAAAAAAAGGAAATAGAATCTTGATTCTCTATCTTGCCATTTCAAAAATATATTTCCTCATCACCTTATATTTATCATGCTACAAGAAATCACTAGTAAAATAAACTATTGTCATATTTTGTATGAATTTCTTACAAGAGTTTATTTTATAGGCTTGGGTAGAGAATATTTCCCTATTAAATAAAAACAATATGAAATGTGATGGGTCTCAACACTAACTTACTTTAATCAAACTTGCTTGTTATTTTACAGTGAAGGGTTCACACTTAAGTTTACAGGTATTAAAACACAAAATAAAAATGCCATAATAAACGTGAAGACCATCAATTGGTACATGCATACCAGGATGCAATTAATCTCACCCCCCCCCCCCGAGACATACCTGTAACATTAATATACCAGTCAGGTATCTACACTTCTGTAGTCAACAGAAGGAAATGCATTTTTAAGGTACTACATGTATTATATTTTGCACCCCATCCATGTAAAGTCACATTTTTTCTACAAATGCAAACTACTTTGTACATTGTACATACTTGAGCCTATCAACCTTCCATTTAAGAGGGAAACTGGATTTTATCCTCCCAAATAATATTTTCACACTTAAAATAGGAAGTCTCTTCTGTGAAAGTTATAAATCTAAACATTAATTTTGAAAGTTTTGTTATCATGCTCTTTATTCTGAGCCTGTTGATGGGTCTGAGAAAGGAAATCTCAGCTTATTACCATGCTATAACGTCATAAAACTTTAATTCAGAGTAAAAAAAAACTAAATATGAGGGCAGCAATTGAGAAGGTTAACACAATTTTTTAATCTTACATTTGCAATTAAAATTTACTACAATTTATGTAGTAAGTTACAATTTCAAATATTCAATTTAGTTTATAGAACACTACATTTCTAATTAAATTACTACTTCTCTCTGGGACCATTGTAAAACCAGTTCTAAGAGTTTAGCTAAAATTTCACATGATGGTTAGGAAGATTCTACAGTTAACTGATGCTCACGGAATTGTGACATTTACCTACACAATTAAAGCTTTATTTATTAGTCTCATACACTACTACTTTCCAGTAACTAGAATTGTACCTAATCAAGTCATGTAAACAACACTGAATACTTAATCTTACATGTGAAATTATTTCAAACACAGGAATATTTAACTTACTGAACAGGCTTCGGATGCGACTGGCTCCCACACCAACAAACATCTCATCAAACTCTGACCCGGACGCGTAATAAAACGGAACATCAGCTTCACCAGCCACAGCCCGTGCAAGAAGCGTCTTGCCAGTACCAGGTGGTCCGACTAACAAAATGCCTAGAAGACAAACAAAACAACCCAACAATACCACCACATCCACACAGTCTGCTTGTATGAGTAGTTTCTTCCATGCATTAGAAGAAATAATGTACACTTGGCTCCCAAAAGCTGTTAAGATCCCATTTCAGGTACTGCTCATTACTGCCAGTCTGAAGGAGCTTCCCGGAACAAATCTAGATACAATCTGATCCACATTTAAACAACAACAAAGACTTTAAGACCATACAAAGTTGAAGCCTGAAGTATTCTGCAGATTTACTCTTGAGTTTATCAGTTGAATCCCTAATAATGTTTGCTTCAAATTGACATTTTCCTGGCTGTTTCTGTGGATTTTTTTTTTTTTAATTAAATCCTTCCAAGTAACTGTCTTTAAACAGTGTAGAGCTATAGAGCACAGTGTAGAGGAAACAGATTTCTCAGGTCTACACATTTCAGATTTATGTGGATTTCCACTATGATCTTAATCATTCTTTTACATGAAAACATTTGTTTCTGAACTATCTAAAGCAGTTAGGAAGATAAAGGTGCTAAAAGCCATAAGGAAGAAATAAAGGCCTTTTAAGAGTTCAGTTAATAAACCCCTGCTTTACAGGACAAAATACTACTGTTTATTAGTTCAATAACTGAAGAAAGCACAGTAAATTTTGTTTAACCCCAAAATTTTAATTTGCGTAACATGAAGAAATAGTAAGAAACTAGGCTGTAAAGTAGTCAGTACAGAACGTGCCTCACAGCTATGGCTACATAGGTTTTTCACTTCTGCTGAGCAATTATTCTTACCTTTTGGAAGTTTACCTCCTAATACAGTAAATTTGTGTGGGTTTTTCAGAAATTCCACAACTTCTTGCAATTCCTGCTTAGCTTCTTCAACCTATACATGAAAAACATGCCACGAATATAACTAAGCATTTATAAAATCCTGCATGTATTTGTACGTAAGTTTTGTATTAGAGATTAAGTCCCTAATTGTGTATTGATCAAAATACCAAGAAAAAGATAAAGTGTACCACAGAATTTGTGTAGATACCAATATTTAATTCAACCTATCCTAAAACTGTTTGCAGGACTAAGTAAACATTAAACTTTGTAACAGTGAAGGAACAACCAAACAGTTCAAGACCAGGTGTGACCAAAGAAATAAATGCAAAATCAAAAATTCTACATCACGATATTAGTCTTATTAGTTAAAAAAAGATTAATTCTATCTATTTGTCCAAGGGGAAGGAAAGATGGAGGTCTGCATTTTGCCACTAACAGTCAAAGAACAGTTGAACAGAAAAAACAGACGTATCCCATCAGCAGTGACATGCCCACTTTCTGGGAATCTCCATGTCTCCTGTCCCAATAACACTGCCTGAAAGAGTTGACACTCAGAGAGAAACAATCAAATGGCAGTATTATCTTCATATACTAATTAACTTCTGCAAAAGGTAGATTAATATTGATATTTATGGCCTGCCATTTGCTATTATAGTCTTTAAAAATGTTATTCAACAAGTAGCGTGCACCTTTTATAAAGTGTTAAATGCCACAAAAACGAAGTAGAAAAAGAGTGGTTAAAACCTTCCTTCACCTTGGAGTAGTCAATGCATATAAAGCTTCACTTCATACAAAGAAATTTCTTGAACACACCAAGACATTCATAATGATTAAACAGACTCAATGATTACTTAAAACAAGAACTTGCACACATTTTATTTTTGATCTTACCCCTTTAACATGTTCGAAGGTGACATTTTTCAACTGGATTGGATCAACTGCTGCATCAAAGATACTTGATGTTCGAAAGCGTACTAAGAGCAAACAGCAGATGACGAACAACAAATTTACACACAAAGTCATTTCATGGCAAGACTGGGTGCTGCACCTGAACACATGCCAGTAAGACACTGACCTTTTGACAGGGCATGTGTTCAATTACAACTGTCCAGCAGGAATAAGATTTACATTTCAAAAAAGTCTTTAAAATATCTACAATTAATTCACTGATACGCTTTTTAGTCACATGTAGTACAGAAAACTCTTCATCCAGAAACATGTACACAAAGCCAGAACTTATCCCTCAATGTTTCTATACGTATCCTAACTTTCTTGAGACCCAGGTGGTATCTTAGCATCAAGTCGAATGTCTTCAGTTACGTTAGCTCAGCCTTTTGATTGTTCCACTATTTCCAACAGGTTTCTCAAGATGCAAATTCAGCAATGCAAGTTCCTAGTTGCCATAAACTAGGCTGCGATTACAGATTGAAAATTCAAACCATCTTGCCTACAACTGATTTAGATAACACATCATCTAAATTGAAAATCAAATATATAACTGATGACTAGTCTGACTTCTCTGGTTCCAAGTAACTGCTTCACCAAAACAAATAAAGTAATTATACTGACACAGAACATTTTTGTCTTCATAAATGTTTTGCCATACTGTCATCTGCAAGGCTGTAGCCAGAAGCAGTAAATAACTCTTAGGATAACTTTTCAGTGTACTAATAAAAACCAATCATAACGTCAAAACATCTTTCATTTATGCTAAACCTGCTGGAAGAAACAACACAAGTGAAACAGTGTGGGGAAAAAAGTTAACTAACCAGCATCAGAAAAGGAACCTTTCCCAGGTAAAAACGACGAATATATAGCAAGATAAAAACAAAGAACGAAGAGAAAGAAAGAAAGCAAACGTGATCTTCTTAAGGAATCTGTAAAAGAAAATAAAAACATATTTAACATGGGCTAAAATAAACTACTTTCTGATTGCAAAGACAAGATAAGTGACTTAAAACAACTTACCAAGTGTTTTTTGCAGGAATACCTGTGCTTTCAAAAAGCCTTCTGCAAAACCAGTTTTAAAAGCATCCTGGTGTGCCTCCGGGATGTTTTTTGTTTTCATTAGTGTGTCTAAGTTTTCAACGTCAATTCGTCGCTTTCTCAGGATAAAACCCTGCAATGTTTTCCAAAGCAGTGTTAGAATACACCAAGTTTTCATAAACAGTTAATTTACCACCTGGCTAACATGGGTGATAGGAAAAAAATAAAATTACAACAGCATATAATTCACGTGCTACTGGGTTAGTTAAAGGCTACAGGCCAGTAACTTGAGTGTGGAATCCCCATGGTTTGAGCACAGGCATTCCCATTTTTGCTGAGCAGATCAGTTTTGGAGCCCTCCTGGATCCCAGTTCCAAAGCGAAAACACAGCCTAAGACAGATCTGTACCCAGCCAGCTTTGTTCACTGTATTCAGTGGGACTTATTAGCTTAAGCTTCTTGCTTTATTTCCAATTGCAAAATACCTTTGCAAGTATCATTTTGATGGAGCTTAAGCAAATACACCTCATATGCCCTGTCAAGTTTCAGAGCAGCACTGCAGAGAGCTAGCTCTGGTTTTATCTTCATCCACAGTACACCTAGTCCACAGATGCAATGAACCACATATGCCTAGAAGAAGGGAAAAGTTCAAAGATAATTTACACACATAATTGTGTGTAAAATGAAAAGCCTTAGTTAGCCTGACTTCTGTACAATCAGCAATTAGAAGCAAAGAGTACCCAGGTTAACTTGGTTTCCTTACTGCTTTGGATAATTACCTGCTGACTTGAAAACACACCTTCTTGTATGTTAAACTAGCTGTATTTCTGCTTAAAGAAATAAATTGTTTGACTTGAAGCTATTTTTAGTTTATAGTCTGTTTTAGAAACAGAAAATAAAGAATTTAATTTCTAGAGTTAAAACCATAGTTATATGCTGAAACTGCTCTCCTAAAAATTCAAATAACCTCATTATTGGTGGCATATGGAACAAATATATTCATTAGTAAGAAAAAACAATACACTGCCATTAGCTCAAGTTTTAGAATTAAGAAATATTTTTATGCTAGTGAAAGAAATCACCCCTGGAAAATTTTGAAGCTTTATTCAAGAGAAAGAAATGGTTTGAGTAAGCCCAAAACAACTTAATGTTCCTTGTATTTACCTTCAAAACTGAAGAAAGTGAACTTTTTGTTTCTGTGAATTGATCAGATGTTGACTGCAGACGCCTCGCTCTTGATCTCAGAGTCTTAAAGTTCCGTGTCTGTATGTAAACTTTACATAATAAGAATAAATAGAAGTTAAAACATAATCATTACTACCACAACAAAAAAAGTCTTAAGAAATTTCCAAAACTATTATATGAAAGAATATGGAATATAATCTTCCCAATATATCCACTGTACTGTAAGTGGATAGTTAGGTGATCACGAACTCTATCTGTCATCTGACCTTGCAAGCAAATTTCTGTTTCACACAAATTTTCATGTTAAAATAATCTGGGTTCATGTCATAAATTATAGCTAATTGGTCAACTCAGGGAAGAGGAGATATTCAGACAATTAAATCCAGGCAGGCTGACAAAGATGAAACATTCAGAAGCAAATCCAGAAGGATGGGAATAGTGTTTTGTGAGCTCTGCTGGTAAGATGCCCTGAGGAGATCTGGAATGGCTTCAGTGTACTGTTAACTTTGTAAGTGACAAAAGAAATGAGACCATTTAATTATAGTGAGCTTATGACACTCTAAGTTCTCTCCTACCACAACAGAAACCTTGTGATGGACATTTTACCACAAGTGAAGAACATTTTTCTTCTTTTATTACTATACTTTAAAATAAACACCAACACCAGTCAATTAGATCGGTTTCACTGAGCTTTTCCTTATTCTAAAACAGCACCAGATAAAAAGAATTTCTGCAGTTGACCCTTAAGCCCTGCTCAAAAAAGGTCTAACATTTGATCAGGTAGTGCTGGACCTTGTCCAGCTCAGTTCTGAAAATCTCCAAGGATTAAGATAACCACACTTCTCCAGACGATCGGTTTCAGAACTTAGCCATTCACATTGTGAAAATTTTCAAACAGGTTTTATTTTATTTGCTTTTACTTGGGATTGTTGTCTCTTCTTTGAGGTGTATGTGAGAAGGGTAACTGATATGGCTCCAGTAGCATCCAGTTGGACCACTCCTTGCCTTTTATTCTATTCTATTTAACTAAAACCTCATAACCTTCAGCTTCCCCCCTATATAAAATCCTTAAAAATATGCACCCTTCCTTGTGACCCATTACTGGGCTATCTCCATGTTGTCAGCATTTCTCTTTGCCACAGGATACAAACACGGATATACCTAGAGGTAGCATCAGAAGAACTGAATTTAGGACAATAAATACCTGAACTATTCATTATGTTTTCACTAATCCCTCCAGTCACCAAACCCTTCCAAAAATTCAACTGGTTGAGTACTGAATTCAACATATTTATTGATGCAAAAATAGTCAGTTCATCTGTGGTCTTTTGAGATTATGATCCACAAATACTGACATCTTGGCACAACATGGTGATTACTAAATTCTGGAAATACATTACTCAAGTCTAAAAAAAAATTTTTACTCAAGTGTAAAAAATAACTTCATGATAAACCAAAGTTTCTCCTGGAAGCTTACTGGTATTTCATGCCTCTACAACAAATCAAAAAATACTTTTCCAGAACAGACAAATTCTGTAGATATTAAAACCAGGGTAGTTTAATGTTTTATACCTGGCCAACACCGAACATCTGAACAGAAATTTTGGAGGGGGTTAGGATGTTGTCCGTACAAACAAGATGAGCGTAAAGCACTGAAAACATCCACAAAACCTGTAAAAAGATAAAACAAAGTGTAAATATATCCTATCTTAAATAGCAACTCAACATTACTTGTGTGGTTTGTTTTAGTTTTTAAAATATTAATTCTATTTTGCTATAGGACTCCAGGCATCTTTAATTAAACAAATTACTAGAACATTATAAAAGCTTTGAAGCATTTCCAAGTATTTATTTGCTTTCAGGCAGCATCACTGAGCTATTTTTTTTTATCTCACAACACAATGCAATTTTAAATCTTTTCTCTAATAGCAGCCCTGCAATATTATTCCTTACACTCCTTCTTTCTAATGCAGTACTATATAGACAGTATCTCAAATGCCAGCTATATACTTCTTTTTCTAATAGATTCTTAAGCATCTGCAACAGTCTTCATTTCAGACTAATTCCAACAAAATACCTGCAAGGAAATACTCTTGTTTATTTCAGCAATGAAATACTCTACATGGAGTGTTAACAGTTTGCTACCTTGAATTCCTTTCTAATTAGTATCTTTGTGTCACATTCCTTCAAGTAAAAAAATTGATAAAATTATCTACAGCACAAGAGATTAGACTAAAGAATAACTGTATTCACCTTTATAATTTAACTCTCACCAACTCTCATAAACACTTCACTCAAACATACCATGCTTATTTTCAAAGAAGGACTGAGCAGAGACATACGACGTGTGCCACTGCGAGGAGACTTTGCTTTCTGTACAGTAGCCAGGAAGTAGTCTGTTCACCAACTCTCTGAACTGGTTAGCTTTCAAATCAGACAATCCCAGATCTCTTAAATTTTTAAATACAGACTGCAAAATAGAAATAAATGTTTAAAATGTATGTAAGATTACCGTAGGGAAAAAATTTCCCAGTAGAAGCAAATACAGACTGAAAAAAACATATCAACCAAAACAAAAAACCCCACAAAAACCCAACAATGGAATCGCAACACAGTCGTGAGCAGTACAACCTATGCTGATTTCCACAGTTCTGCAGTTAGTGAGCGATTCCATGCTTTTTCTCCCAAAAAAGTGCTTAATTACAAAACTTGTAAGAAATGAGTTGAAAGAGAAGTGGCAATATCTAATACCACTTGGCACTGTTTTAATTTTCAATGTAAAAAGCAAGAAATACCCAATGATAATGAAAGATATTTTAAAAGAAAAATAAAACCAAACATGAAACCATGCCACTTAATCTCTCAAAAACCTTCAACACATCTTAAGTTACAGTCCCCATTTTCTCACAAGCAATAATGACACAAACTTTGCTAGAATTCAGAATAAAAAGGTAATATAGGGATTATTAACAGAAAACTTATTGTTACTTTACAGAAAGAACCATTAAAATGGAAATGAGAACAAATCCGTTCCTCATTTGCAAAGTACTACTGAGACAAGTACCAGCTCATTTTTTAAATTAAATACTGTATTTTTGTAGAATCCTTACTGGCAAAACACTGACTGACTGCAGTTCTGCCAAAAGGATACATTCTACGTGTTAACACCCTGTTTTGTTTTGTCATATTACATTATTTTATAGACCAGTCCAATATTACATTCACTTAAACTCATATTACTCAGTTTTAATATCAGTTAAACCATCACTTTTTCAAAAAGTTTTTTGTACCTCACTCTTCTGAGGATCATGCTCTGGGGAGGTGTCCCTCTGGACAGGCTGTATGGATGCTTTGCTGGCAGAAGTTGTGGAGCTTTTTGGTGAATGAAAGGCATTGATAAGGTGACTCAGAGGAACAGTAGCCTGGAAAAAATTAGATAAAGACTTAAGCTTATCTAATTGGCTTATTATTTAAATATACTTCTATTTAAATATACTTCTGTTCCAAACTCTAACTTATAATAGCCTATCTTGTACACTGCCTTTTAACTGAGGGCTTAATTATAAACCACATGATCTTCAACACCACAGTGTTGGCTGATACCTCTTTTTAAAGAGAAAAAAATGAAAGTTTAAGCACTTTAGAAAACTCGTATTTTCATCTCTAAAGCAATACTTTTATAACTTGAATTATCTGTACTTTTTCTTCCATTATTATAAGCCATTCCCAAATGTTGCCTTTATGTTTTCTTCCTTGGGATCACACTTTCAGCTTAAGGATCAAAATGAAACTAGGCAAAGCACACAGTCAAATCTGCCGATCAGCATTCAGCCAACTCCACCTCATGAATCAGTACAGAAGCCCAGGTGCACCACATATCAGGGCTCCTCCTCTTGACAGGACTACATCTCTTGTGAACATATGGGACAAACAACCCAGCAGTTCCAAACCGCCTCAAACTCAGTACACGTCACTAGGAAGGAGCTGGGACACAACCCTGGCTACTGGAATGATCCCTGATTGCAATTCCTGATTGAAGCACAATTGGGTATGTCTATAAATATCTCCTGCAAGGACTACCATCTTTGTGTTGACTAGACAGAAGATCAAAAGAGACAATCCTGTGAGACATAAAAACTGCCTCATAATTAATTGTCCAAAATTGTGATTAGACTCAGAGTTTGTGGTACAACCATAAAGCCTCTAAAGTCAAAGCCAACATCCCAACCACTAATCAAACTTTCTGTCTGCATTTCCCACTCTGGTGAAATGACACCTTCCCAGAAACATACAAATTCTTCCATTTCACTACTCTAATGAAAGCTTTGAACACATTCTCCACATGTGGAAAGAACAATCAAATCCTACTGTGTTAACACACTATCACATACTAATACAACACTTAAAAATAAAACCGAAACCACTGGTTAAGATCAAAGTCCATAAAACTCACCGGTCCAACCAGACTCATTGCCTAATTAAAGGTGCCTTCCCAATTGCGTTCGGACTGTTCTGTGTAACAAATTACCGACGGTTTTCCCTCGACTAAGTCATTTCCTCTTGGCTTTCACAACCCGTTAAATTAACAGCATAGTTTAGCTGTAGTAACACACGTCACCACCCCTTGCTTCTGCTACAAAAACAGACACTAAAAAGCGCCATCTAAGGTTATTTCGTTGTTTCAGAATGCTTTTACTGTACTTTCCTCGCTCCTCCATTTATGTATCTTTTTCTTCGATGCGGACCCCAGACCCCCGTAGTCCCCACCCGCTCCTCTCCCTGCTGCGGCCCCGCTGACGCTCAAAGCGCCGGGAACGTGGCAGGCAGGAACTCGGCTCCTCCCGCTGCTACCCGCAACCCCCGGGCCTTCCGAGCGCCTCCGCCCGGACACGGAGCGAGCCCCCACCGGAGAGCGGGCCCCGGGCGCAGCGAACCGCGCACGGCACCGGGCCGGAGCGCCCCGCCAGTCCCTCACCTGGGGCTGCACGGTGGAGAAGGAAAACATCCTGCCGGCGGGGCCGGCGGCGGCCGCAGGCGCCTCTTCCGCCTCGCAGCCCAGCCGCAGGAGCCCGCCCGCTGTGGCCGCCGGCGGCTGAGGAGACCCCGCGGCTCCGCTGCGGGAAATGTCCGCCCCGCGGCCGCGCCGACCGGGCCGAGCCGCCCCGGAAGGGGCGGCAGCCCAAAGAGCTTCCGGGCCGCCGCCGCTGCCCCGCGCAGCCGCCGCCTCCAGGCGGAGGCGGAAGAGGGGAGCGGATGCAGCCGGAGCCGGAGCCGGGGCCGGGGCCGGGGCCGGGGCCGGGGCCGGGGGGAGGGCAGGGCCCCGCGGGGGACCCGCTCGCAGCCGGCGGTGGTGTAGCTGCCAGAGGGTCCTGCCCCTGGTCGGTGTCATCGCCCCCGGGTGTTGTCCGGAACGCGGGTCGTTAACCGGCGCGCAGCCCCAATTCACACACCCAGGCGAGGTATTTCTAACTTTTGTTCTAGTTTGAGCAAAGTAGGGACATAGTGGTGACCCACGAAAGGCTGGCTTACAAATCATATAACTTGACACTATCCATTTTAACAACGACATCAACATTCATTGGTTACAAATTACATAAGTCTTCTGTTAATTAGACTTCAACCCCGTATTTGCTAGCTATAGATCTCGCTTCTCATGCTAATCAGTGTGTAGGTACAGTTCTTCCTTCCACTTGAGTCTGGGGTCAGTTTCGAGTAGGTGGTCAGGGTGTCCCACTGCCAGAATTACCATTCCCCAGTTGATGCTCAGTCCTGACTCCAATCCTGGTGGGTCTTGTCCAGATAGCCCATTTGTTTTGGGATTGTCTTTCATTTTCCTTAAAACAAGACATTAGCCAAGTGTATGATGTTTCTAAAGCAATGGAGGATAGGGAGGTGATTCGAGACAGCCAGCACAGTTGAACCAAGGGAAAATCCTCTCTGACCAACCTAGTAGCCTTCTAGGATGGAGCAACTGTATCAGTGGATAAGGGAAGGGCTACAGATGTCATTTATCTGGATTTCCATAAAGCCGGTTTTTGTGGGGGTTTATTAGCGTTTTCTTTCTTTCACCCGACCACTGCTCTTCATTGAAAGTGCTTCCCCACACCAACTTACACTGCTCTGGGTGAGCACAGCCCCACTGCTGCCTCCCCCTGCCTTTGTGTACATCTCTTCTGTTTTCCACTAGCACTCTCATGACCAAAGTCATGTAGCTCAGCTTGCTGATTTGGCAGAAACTTCAGCTGACAACAGCAAAAAAATCTAAAAGGTGATGAACATTTACCTAGATCCACTCCATGAAGCAGCTTTCCACTTAGCTATACAATGGCTCATGCTGCCTCGAGGGAAGAGAGAGAGAGAAGGTGTTACCCTCTCTCCAGTCAGCTCAGGCTCAGGTAGTGGAATACACGTTCCTGATGCACTATCATTGCTGGCATACCCTGATGTCTGCCCAGGGTGCCAGCACAAGAAGTAATCCCCCCTTCTCTCAGCTGGATTTTTCCACTGGCATTGCAGCCTTTGAGACACACCTAAACGTTGCAGAGTTAAATAACAAACACAAGCAAGGATAAATTGTATTTAATACCATTACAAAAAAGCTAATTTAAAACACACTTTCTGCATTTGCTTATTAAATTGCATGTATTGCTGGGATCTGTGGGTTAGCAGCTTGCCTTCACAAGTCACAAGCAAGGTCTCTCTGAGTAGGGTCAGGTTGTAAGTGATGGATCTTGGAGCAAAACAAGGGCCTCATAACTACTCTGCTGTGTGAACGGACACCCGCTGTTGTGCACTGACCTCTGCAGCGATAGCTCTTTGCTGATACACAGACTGCAACAGAACAATTATGATCAGTGTGAACTAAACATGAACAGCCATGTACATGTGAAACCAACATAAAATCAGTAAGGCAAGGGTTAAAAAGGTGACCTAGAACACAGCTGAGAGCAGTAAAACTGGTATACACTGAGGGCTGTGCAGTGTAAACAGAACAGAAGGCCTGTGCTCTGGGAACAGGCGGATGGCAGCTAGGTCAGAGTACACTGTAAATGCCATCTCTGACCCTGCTGTCACAAGAGGGAAGCAGAATGTAGCCATGGAGACACCCAAAATAAAGAAACAAATTGTGGAACAACCCTGCCTAAGATAAATAGCAGATGAAGTAATCAAGAACTGTTGGGAAGCAACCGACCACATTAATCTAAGTCCTGATCAGTACAGACCCGCCCAGGGAGCGGTTTGCCATTGCTAGCCCAGAAAATGCAAAGAGACAGCGAGGGATGAACGGCAGTAGTGCCAACTGGACAGGGCGTGTTCTCTGGCAGACAAGCCCTCCTGGCTGTGCCATTTTGGACACAGGAATTGGAGCTATCAAGTATGCAAGTGTCAGAAAATTATAGAGAAAGATAACATCCTTGAGTTGGAAGGGACCCATCTGTCCAACTCCTGTCCTTGCAAAGGACACCTTCAAGCCTCCCACGGGAATGGGGGGATAGTACCTGCTCACAGCAAGTTACAACCTAGAGCCAAGTAGGAAAACCTAGATGCCCACCCAAGCAGCGATCAGCCAGCCCAGAGGGGCGGTTGGTTTGTCACGGACATGTTCTGAGGGCGGCACAGGACGGCAGCGGGCGGCACTCGCTGCCAGCCGCGCCACGCCCGCCACGTCCCGCGGCCACCGCGCCGTCTCGCGAGAGCTCCCGTTGCCGTTGGTGACGGCGCGGGCGGGGCGGGGCCGCTTTGAATCGCGGCGGGCGCGGGGCCGGGCGCGCCATGGCACCCGAGCGGCCCGGGGAGGAGCGGGGCGATGCTGTCAGCCCCAGCGCAGCCACAGCTGCCGGCTCGACGCGCGTCGAGGTCCCCCGACCCCCCTCCATCGAGGAGTTCACCATCGTGAAGCCTATCAGCCGCGGCGCCTTCGGGAAGGTGTACCTGGGCCGCAAGGCGGGCCGGCTCTATGCCGTGAAGGTGAGGCGTCGCCGGGGTCGCGGCGCTGCCGCCTCCGCTGCCGAGCAGCCGTGTGCGGCAGAGGGGCGTCCCGAGGGGACGGGGAGGCCCCGGGCCCTCGGGGAGCGGCCGCTGCTCGGGCGCGCCCGGTGCCCTGGGACGCGCTGTCGCACGGCCGTGCCCTGCTCTCACCTCCCTGAAGTCCTGGAGGGTTTGGTATGGGGACTTCTGATAACGACAGCTGCTTTTAAAAGTACTTTACGTAAGGGGAAATAACGGCAAAAACCTTGCCAAGCGCCAGAGTGCTGTTGGCTTCTCGCTTGTAAACAGTTGCCGTAACTGAGCCCCCTCAGCTGCCGGGGGGCTAAAGCACCGCCTCTGAGAGACAAGACGAGAATAAATTATAAAAAAACGCTCTTGCTGAGTAAGTATTTTAAAAAACCCAGCCAAAACCTGTCGCGTTTTCTGTGTTGTTGCACAAAGGACTAAAATTTAGGCTTGTTTTTTTGTTAGTAAGACCCTTACCAATTATTTGTGCGAACTTGACTTTGTGATTAAAAGGATTATAATAAGCTCTACAGTACACAAAGAATAGAAAACATAAAAATAGTAATAAAAGATAGTCGTTGCTCTGCAGAGCTATATATCTCTATGCAGTTTTATTATGAGCATCTTGAGGTTAAATCATTTGTGTGCTCTGTTTTGTTTTTCAGGTGATGAAAAAAGCAGACATGATCAACAAAAATATGGTTCACCAGGTGCAGGCAGAGCGGGATGCACTGGCTCTCAGTAAAAGTCCTTTCATTGTGCACTTATACTATTCACTTCAGTCAGCAAACAACGTCTATTTAGTGAGTTTAAAAATGGCTGTGGCATTTTATGGTAGTCTTGAAAACTGAGCTTGAACTGTAGTGATATCTCAACGTATTTTTGTAATGGTATTCCTTAGTCACTTTTACATCTTTCTCAGAATGGTTGAACAAGTAAAATATTTCTCTTCCTCTGGTGTCTTTGGGCTCTTTCTGCTCATGTTCCCCACTGTTGCAGGAGAAACTTAGAAATTCCAACAACTGCTCTGTCTTAGAAATATGTAGAGATCTTAGGGAAAACAAGAAATAATTCTATTCAAGCAAAAGCCAAGTGACTGGAAGATGCTCCATAGCTCACTTAAAGGAAATCTATTTTACTTATTGCCAGTGCTCAAGTTTTGTTACAGTTGTTGGCCTACATGACAAGATGATAATTGAGTGGCAGAACTAGATGCTGGTCCACACGGGAGCACTGTGGAGCACGGCAGGACTTGTACATGGGTTTAAATACTGCTTCCACATAAGGATTCAGACTGTCTACAAAGGGTCTGGCACAATTTGTGTGGTTTGTTGTAAGCACACACAGGGAACAGCTTGATGAAATTCTGAGACAAGGTTGCTATGCCCTCCTACAATGCATTTTGAGTGTAAACAAAGGCTTCTTTTTCTGGAGACTGAACTGCTGGATGGAGTAGAGGACTTCAGGGTGAAGGATTTGTAAAGGAGATGCTAGAATCATGTCTGGGTATGTGTGTATATATATGTTTATATATATGTGCATGGAAGAATATTGTGTATTGGAATATAAGTACTGGTGAGATTTCCTGACCAAAACCCCATAAATGCATTATTGACATCAAAGAGTGAGTTTCAGAAGCCCTACTGACTTCTATTTTATTTTAAATATGACATGGGCCATCATAATGTGTCTGCATAATGGTATATTGGGTTTGTGAATTTTTTTTGCACTCTTTTTCAAGTGTGTTAAATGCACAGTAACTCTCACTGTTTGCATTTTTGATAGTTTGCACTTACTTCACAAAGCTCAGGTCTGAATTTAATATTGTGTATAAATGATTGCAAGATAAAGTATTGAGATACTTTGATTGGTATAGAACAGGTGGTCTTTGGCTTCAGGCGTGGAGTTTCACAGGAATGCTTTGCACTTCATTTTCTATACTACGGAAATATACACTATTAAGCTAAATATAGATTAATATATGAATATAAATATAGGTTAAAATACATAATATTCAATATAAAAATGTATAACATTTATAATGTAGAAATTTTTCTGTAGTTAACTCTCAAAAGCTCTAGCCAGCTTTTTAATTAGCTTGTAAAAGTAATTAGGCAAATAAAATAAGCAAATGGTCTACAGAAAGAAAATGTTTAATGTCTGCTGTTACATGACACTTTAATTATTTTATCCAAGTGAAAAGTATTGTGTGGGAAATGAGGTTTGAACAAAGCTACTTCTATCTGCTTCTGCTCCTTGAAATCATATTTTTCTAGGGGTGAAAGTTATTTTGTATTTTACTTGCAAGTTTGAAATGTGTTTTAAATTTAAAATGCTTGGATGGCAGGTGATGGAGTACCTTATTGGTGGAGATGTCAAATCTCTTCTCCATATTTATGGATATTTTGATGAAGAAATGGCTGTTAAATATATTTCTGAAGCAGCATTGGCTCTTGACTATCTTCATAGGCATGGAATAATCCACAGGTGAATTTTTTTTTTCTTACAAATAAATATTTGGTAGTTTGGATTTTTTTATTTTTTCACTCTAACACATAACCATCACTGTTTCATTGTGGCAGCTTCCACAGGCACTTCATTTGCTAGAGCTCCTGGAAGCTCTTTTTGCACGTGTGCACTGCAGCAATGCCATGAAACAATGGCTAAAATAAAATCTGTCTGTGTGTGCTGAGCACACAAACCCGCACTGCTTTTCCCTGCCAGTTCTTTCCCAGTCTAGTGCTGTATTAGCAGCTGTGATGGTTTAGGAACCCTCTGGGTACTGCACACATGGACCTGCCTGTAGGACAAAGGGACACTGGCTACCCTGATGCTCCCCCACAGTGAGAGTTCTTTTTGAATTCAGCAATGGTACAGAGAGCACACATGAAGACTCCTATGGAGGTTTGCTTGTCACCTGTAGGAGCTGCACATGAGTGCATGTGCTACTTGTGAAGGACACTTGTCAAGCCTGCTGAAGCACAAAATATGCAACTCTTGACATGCATGTATGATTTTTACAAAGCCTGAGATGTTTGTGCCATATTTAATGCTAAATATATTTGATTCATTTGATGTTTTACTCAAACTGGAATTGTCTGCTGGCTAGGAGATGTCACTATTAAACAGCTCTAACCAATGTTTTGTATTGAGTGTTTCTGTTCAGTGAACTTCCTTTGTGTTGCTCAGTGCTCTTTTTGCTGATTTCAGCTGTATTCATATTTTCAGAGATTTGAAGCCAGACAATATGCTCATTTCTAATCAGGGACATATAAAGTTGACAGACTTTGGGCTTTCCAGAGTTACTCTGAACAGAGGTAAGAGTTGTTTCTATCCTTTTGGTTGTATTAAAATGTATTTCTGCATCACATTTCCATATTCTTGAATACTTCACATCCCTGTAAAAGGCACCTTTCAATTAAATAAGTGCAAATGTTGCAGTAATACCTGATTTCTCATAGGTAAGTACTGATTACCTACGTGCTAGTAAGGGGTCTGCTCTTAGCATTGCACTTCAGAAGGTAAAATATTTATTCTTTGGGACAAGGGTGTATGAAATATGATCTAGAGCCCTTTCTTTGGAGGGATATGGATTTCAATGGGTGAATGAATAATTCTGGCTTGTTCCTGTTTCTCTGACTACTTCTGGCCTTCAGTTCATGTCTCTCAGTCCTGTATAAATTAATTTCCAATCAATTAACTGGGACATTCCAGACATTAGTTTGAGGGATAAGGGGAAGATCAGCTCAGTGCTTTGGCATGTGAATATTCTCATTTCAAGCAGAAAATACAGCTGAATAGTCATGACTGTCTGGCACAGGCTGCAGATCTTAAGGTGAATAGCCAGTTTCTGAACTGGTTTGTACCTCCTTAGCCAGATCACCCAAACTTATGCTGCACATAAGTTTTTTGAGATGGCTGCTGGAGGGTGCATCCTTTTTATATAGTTAAAGGAATGTAGAAATTCAGAGTTGTCTATGGAGTTTGATTCATGGTTTTAAGAATATAAAGGAAAATCTTAGGTATTATGTATTTTTATGATATTCTGCTTTACCTGATGTTCTAATGCAACAGATTGTTGTGTCTAGTTGAACATTTTATGAGAGCTTTAAAGCTACTTGCTGCTAGTGATCGAAAAAAAAAAGGTATCTAAGGTTGAATTTTCATCTATGAAAAATTCTTGTGCAGCTATTTTGAGATGCCTTTTAGAGTGATGGCAGGTTTGGAATCAAATTTAGTATCCTGTTCCACAAGCCATAAGCTGGAACTGCTGACTAAAAACCAAAGCTGATATAAAATTAGAACATGTAGTGCTTTCTGCATAGTCAGTTGGAAAAGAAATTTGGCTTCTACAGCTTCTGTATGCATAAATGTATGGATGCATAAGAGAAAACACCTTGTGTTAAGTAAGAATGTACAGGTAAGTCTTCAATTGGTCTTGGTGGCTTCATTTGTATATTTGTTGAGTATGTGAATAAATTTTTCTTCATCTTCATGAAACTTAAGTAAATGTCTGCAACTTTGCCTTTGTTTAATATCAAAATGAAAACCTGATCTATTTAATTTTGCTTTTTTTTCCTTCTGTAGAGATAAATATGATAGATATCCTTACTACCCCATCAATGCCAAAGCCAAAACAGGATTACTCACGTACTCCAGGACAATTGCTGTCTCTTATCAGTTCTCTGGGCTTTGTAAGTAATTTTCACTGTCTTTGAAGTACTTAATCTTTTTTAGTTTATTTACTATCTTCAATTCAATAGTTGGCATGCTAAGGCTATTCTTGTATCTCTTCTGCCAGCTGGTAGAATGATTTATGATATGTTTAGAGTACTTTGAAATTCTGATGTGATTATCTTGGACTGTATTTTGAATTGTTGACTTTTTAATGGGAATGGCCAAGCTCCAACACAAACATCATAAACAATGTGTGAAGTTACACTCTCAGTTTTGGATTGAGAATTTGTTCAGACTCCATTAACTTTTAACTGTGCTTCTTTCTGCTTGTTAGTATACACCTCCTGTAGGAATGAAAGTGCCAGGGCACAAATTGAGTCCAACATCTGACAGTCTGCATGGAGCGGTTTCTCCTGTACCTATGGCCCAAAAGGAAAACACCCCTCTTTCAACTAAATTATTCAAAACACGTGAGTATACCAGGCCTTGTGCTGAGGAATCCTCTGGCTGTAAGGTTGTGGTCTTCTAATTTTATGTGAGTAGTTTGACCCACTTCATAAAAGGTGTGATTCTATTGGTGTCTTGCTCTCCACCATTTCTCCAGTACTTTACATATGACATATTTTCACCTACTCTACTTATGTCACCTTCTAAAGTGGTTTTGTTTGATTGGGTTTTTTCAAATCATGACCCCTGAATTCAAAATCACTCTTTAACATTTTATGGAAATAGTGTCAGGTTTTGACATACTTCCAGTGGAAATTGTTAAATATAGCAATGTATGTTTTCATTTAAATTGTCTGATCTTGCTGCTTTCTCATTTCTAACCTGAAACAAGAAAGAAGGCAACTATACTGCTAATGTTTGTACTGCTTTTACATTCTTGGCAAGTTCCTAATTCAAAAAATGCGTAAATTGACTATGCAGGAAAGATGATAAGAGAAATTGTTGTCACACATAGCTTTCCTTAGTTTCCTTTGATGTGAAAGCTTAACATAGCGTGAAGTCGGTCAGTACATGTTGCCTGTTTGTATCAACATTTGAATTTTTTTTTTCTCTTAAGATCTGGATAATTCTCAATTAACACCTGTGATGCCAGCGAGGAGTTTAACTCCTACTCTGCTTCAGTCAAGAAACAGGTTTGGTACCTCCAGTGTCAGTAAGTCTCACACACACATGTCCAGTGTGGAATCAGAAAACTGGAGCAGCCCCAGGTGCAGGAAAGATGTAGAGGTCAGGACTGTTTCATTTTTCCACTCTAAATTAAAATTAGTTTGTACTTGTGTATGCAAATGTCTTCTATTTACTCTACTTGCCTCAGTTATTTCAAGTGTTGAGAAACTTTCCTACAGTAGAAGGAGCAGGGGTTGTAATTTGTGTTGAGTAGGATTTTGGATCAAACTGATATAACCTTTTCCTTCAAATAAATATTAGTCCTTTGCAATATAACAGGAGAAGCAAATGCTATTGAGCCTGCAGCAAAGGAGTGAAAGAGAAGGCTCCACTGACCATCACTGGTTTAGCCCTATGCTGCACAAGGTGGGCACTGCTGGGAGCAGTGGCTTTTTGGAAGCTGACCTTGTCCCTGTAGCTTTATTTGCTCAGCATTGTGGGTGAAAGAATTTCTTTAAAAGACAGAACTTGTGAAAAAGATAAAATCCACTTCAAATTTCTACTAGCTGTTAAACTGAAAAGTTTAAGGCTTTTATTACTGAAGGGTTTTTTTATCAACTAACCTAACACCCATAATTATAGCTGATAATATTTCATCCTAAAATATTTTATCCTATTTAAATGTATTAATGAAATTCTACACAAACCTAAAAGAAAATGCTGCTGTGCTATGTAGATCTTTGTCATGATTCCTATTTAGAGCATACGGAACAACGTACATTTAAAACAATTTATTATTCTGTATTTACCTCTTTCTTAGACCTTGGTTTTGGTATTGTATTATGAAAATATTAGTAATATCAGATTTTCTTTTTGTCATCTCTGAAGTGTAATATACTACAGGGTACTATAATGGGGTTCTTTCCTTTGGACTTTCATGGAAACTAAAGACTTCTGTAGCTTTACTTCTTAAAATAAAATCACAAATACAGCTTCATTTACTCTATTTTTTCATCCTTTGGCATTTTAAAATATGGCATTTTCTATTCTAGCAAGCTCATTTTATGTTCTTAAAAGAAGTCAAATTATCAAGTTATCCTTAATTGGGTTTTGATTTTTTTTTTTGTATTTTGAAGTCTAGTTTTTCACTCGTAGTAGTTAGAATGAGTAAGGCTTGCAAATCTGCATTTCATTATGGAGGTTGTAATAAAGTATTTCAAATTAAACGTTTCTGTAATGCTGTAATAATATTTTTCTTGATAATCAAAACTTAATGTGCTTTTTTGCAGCAAAGTGGAGATGAACCTCGTTCTACAACATGCAAAACCAGTAACAGTGGGTCAGCTCTCCTTTCAAATGCTATGTTGCCAAATAGCAAAGGTATTGAAGCTTTAAAGAAAAAAGAACTCGAGTCTGCCATTTCTCCCATTGCCAGCAATGAGTCTGGCAGTAGGCAGAAGTTGAGAAGTGAACGTTTGGATATAACAGACACTCCCGTGAGCACTCTGGATGGGAAAGGTGTAGTAAGAAAGTGTATTTCTGAAAATAAGATTTGGAAAGAAAAAGTCTTTGTAAATAAAAGAGACATGACTTACGAAACAGCAGAAACTTCCAGACTACAACAGTCACTTTCAAGGCAGAATGAGCCTGTCAAAGAGGAAGTGATGTTTGAAAAGCCAGGTGTAAAAAGAAGCTTTGAATCAGTTGACACTAGTCCTTGCCAGGAACTTAACTATGTTAAAAAAAACAATGCAGAATATAAACGTGGCTGTCAGATCTCAGAATTTCCGGCAAACAAAGGTTCAGGTTTGACAACAGAAATTCAATCCTTAATGCTTTGTAATGATGGATGCCTATGTGACACCTGTGAAAGCAAGGAAGAAGTTAAGAGTTTTATTAGTAACCAGGAAACAGTAGAAAGATCTCTGACTCCAGCTGTAGCTAAAAATCTTATGTGTGATCTGGATGCAGACTGCGGAAAGGATGATGAAAAGGAGTACATGAACTCAAGTTTTTTAGGCACTGATGATGAAAAACCTTTAGATGTCTTCAGTGCAGATTCTGACTTACTTCCTGAAGTGTCTGTTACAGAAAGCCATCTAGAAAAACAGCTTTTAGATTTGGACAGAAGTATTAAAGACCTCTCTTTTGAGGAACCAAAACCTGAAGGTGTGCTAATAACATCACCAGAGTCCCGAGATGCCTCACAGTATGGAGAGGAGGCACATACAGTCCAGGACTGCAAGCCATTACATCAGAAAAAGGATAATGACCAGAAACACGTGGAAGAAACTTACCTTGACACAGTACCTTCTCCTTCAGAAAAGATGATGGAAGCACTGAATCTCTTAAAAAAAAATGCTGTTGTTTTTCGGAGTTACAATAGTCCAATCAATATATCCAATATATCTGAGCCATGTAGCATGGCCTCCCTAGATATAATGGATCTTTCACCTGCTTGCAGTGGCTCTTACCCAACAGCTATCACTCCATTACAGAAAGGAAGACCATATCAGGTCTATCAGGTAGGTAAGGAGGCAGATAGAACTTTGTACATGCATTGGACATTAGGGACCTGAAATTATTTGAGTGGTAAATTTAGGGAAAACTCAAGTAATTTGAGGTAGTCTGTCAAAATTACCTCTGTTGAAAGGGTTTCACTTGCTGCACTTGTGTGGCCAAAATTATAATATCTGTAAGAATTTAGCAGTAGCTTTATGTTCACTGGTTTGCCTTTGGCTTAACATGCATTGACTGTCCATCTCTGAGAAATCTTTGCTGTTTCAGTGAACTGATTAATAAAAGCCTGTGATATTTTGTCTCAACTGCTCCTAGTGCAGTGTCGTATTTTCTGTGAGCAGTTATAGGTTTCCTAAAGTAATTTTTTTTTCTTTTTTGTTATCCTGCACTCTTCCCAAGTGTGAATGCTGTTCAGCTGCTGGTAACTGCCATTGTACCTGCTACTTTCTTTTTTTTTTATCCTGGTAAAAGTTATGGCGCAATGTATTCTGTCAAGTGCCAGTTACAAGCCTATTAAAAAGATTGATGTAAAGAGTGATAGCTGCTGGATGTGACACTGGAGGAAGAACTTAGGGAAAAGTTCCTCAAAGAGTAGGCATCTTTATGCTTCAAGACTGTTGAGATAAAGCAATAGAAGCACATTTCACACATGCTTTTCAGGGACTGTTTTGTGACTTGTTCTTGGCTTGAACTTAAGTATCAATTATTACATCTGTGACTAAACCTGGAGATGGGAGTTTCTGAGGTGGTTTTGTTTGACATCTGAAGTCCTTGTTCCATCTTTTCAGACCCCTTATCGGGGGGATGCTGGCACACCCTACAGGACTCCAAAGAGTGTGCGAAGAGGAGCTGCCCCTGTAGAAGGTGAACGTATCCTGGGGACCCCAGACTACCTGGCACCTGAGCTGCTTTTAACACAGCCTCATGGTAAGGCAAACCAGCCATCTGTCAGTACTTGAAAGGTGGCACCTTTTCATTTCTAAATGTCTGTAGAACTGTAAACACTTCAAGCAATAGGATTCAGAATTCTTCAAAAATAGCTAGTGCTAAGCTTTTGCCATCATGGGTGGCTGTATTTGCTTCAGCTGCTCCTTCCATTCATTTCCTGCTTTCTCATAACCAGAGGTTTTGGTTGTCCATCACAGTCTTGCTTGCTGCCAGTCAGCATTGTAAGCTGCTTTGGCAGCCCGAGACTTGTATGTGGCTTAGGAGTAGCAACTTGGTCATCCTGAATGTCCTTAAAGATTCTTTGGGATGGGAAAGGGGGAATTTAGTGGAATTCTAGAGTGAGAGGCTTAAGCCTCCAATTATTTTTAGAATGTCTTCTGTGTTTATTGATAATTAAGTGTTATTTGAAGCCAGACAATTTTATGAAGTTGCCTTAAAATCAGTTATTGAGTTGAGTGACCTGATGAAACACTCCAGACATCTGATGGGATCTTCTGTATAAGGGTGCAGTAATAGCCATCAAATTTTTGGAGGCTGGTTTTTTGGGTTTGTTTGTTTGTTTTCAAAATACTATACTATACTAAAATAGCACAACTTTGAAGGGCATAAATTTCTTTGTGTCAGATTCTGAGGTCCACTGAGATTAACAAAAAGTCTGAAATAGTTTTCTGCTAACTTGCAAAAAGCACTAACAAAAATTAAATGCAATGTATCTATCTCACAGATGTATCTATCTCATACAGTTGTTGATGTACAATTGTATTTTATTTCCACCCCAAAAGTATACTACTATTTTGTAGAGCTGCAAGTCTTGGGAAGATTACATGAGAGAGAGACCTTAATTGAGAGGCAGTGATTACTATCCTGTGGAGCAGTAAAATTCTAATAGAAATTTACAAAAACTCTATGAAGAGATTTAACAATTTAATGATAAAAACTGAAAATGCTAAACATATGTAGTTGTTGTTTTGCACTTCCATTTAGGATTCCTGGATATCTGGCAGATGTTAAAACTGGATAATATTTTGGAAATGTAATCAGTGCTACTTAGATAATCTGAAACTTGGTCACAGGGTGATTTCTCTGTGGTTACTGGGTTTTCAGGACTTTAGTGAAAACTTGCAGAGTCTGGGGTTTGTGTCAGGAAATTACAAATCTCCCACTACCTTCAGTGAAGCCAGGGTTTTTGGAGCTTCAATTTTTCCCTCACTAAATATTTCATGTGTTGAGCTGCTTGTAAATGTAGTTTTAATCCTAAATTAATCATGTTACAAAACTATTTTATTTTTGTTTCTAACTTAGATTTAACATTGCCATCTTTCCTTACTGTGGAATACTACCTTAAGGAAAAAAATCTTCATTCCTATGTCGTTGGAGAATCATACTTGATATTCAATGTTTGTATTTGTTATGGTTTTTCTTGGCAATAATTGTAATATTTTTACTTCGTTGTCTTTTCATATGCAGGGACTCTGATCTCTGGTGAGTTTTCTATATTCTGTGCAGAACTGAAGTGTTCAGCATAACTGAACAGTCAAAGTATAACCAGATCACAGTTTCTGAGAACATTGTTTGGGTGAACAATGTTTTTATATAGAAAGACGTGTCCAATATGCCTCCACATAAAAATGTGTGATGCTTGCAGAGTAAGGAAACGTCCTATCAGTGTGACTAAGCTATCAGAAGTCACACATGTAAACATGTACTTCAGAAGGAAAGTCAGCGTTCTTAAATTGTTTAACATGAGGTAAAGCCAGAGACACTTTTTCTCATTGCTGCCTTTCACTTTATTACAGTCAGTCTGATTTACTTTACCTACAGGTGAAGAAGGTTCAGGTGCTCAAGACCTGGTGTTACTTCTTCTTGCTTCAAATCACAGAATCATAGAACATCCCAAGTTGGAAGGGACTCACAAGGACCATTGACTCAGCCCCAAGAGTCACAGCATGTCCCTGGGAACACTGTGCAAACCCTTCTTGAACCCTTGCCAGGCATGGTGCTGTGACCACTTCCCTGGGAGCCTGTTCCAGTGCCCAGCCACCCTCTAAGTGGAAAAACTTTTCTTAATATCCCACCTTAACCTCCCCAGCACAGCTTCATGCTGTCCTTGGGTCCTGTTTAGCAGGGATATGATAGAAGTTAATCTAATTTTAGTTAGACTTTGTGTGGGAAAAATTGCTGCTGAAACCTGGTTATTACCCTGTTCAGGTTGTGATCTTATTAGACTTTGACTGGAGCTGGGAGTATTTTACTGAACATCCAAGTGCTCTTAACAACAGTGGATGTGAACTGACTGCTTTGATGTGCTTAGCTTGGTGGGCACTCTTACTGCTGTTAGGAGCTGCTAAAAGTGTACTAGATTACTGGTTAAACACTTTGGTTTTCAGCATTTCTAAACTTCACAGTAGTTTTTGTGAAATGGCTCAAAACATTCATTTTGCTTGGAGGTGTCCTAGGTTTTTTATATGCCAAAAAATCCAAGAGCAATTAGATTTATTATCTTTCAAAGTTTTTTTTTATTTTTTTAATAAAGTTGTGGCATCTGTTCTTTATACGGTGGAGTGGGCATGGCATGAAGATGCAGGAAGCTTAGAATGCATGCAGTGGTGTGTGGGATTGCTTTGCCTGCTGGTTTCAATGTAGATTAACCAGAGAGATTGGCAAAAAGGCAAAACCCTGGAATATGGAAAACCAGAACTATCTAATAACAAAGCAGAGATAGCTAGTAACTACACATTGCCCCAGTCATTTCAGTGTAATGGAAGGTAATGCCAGCTTCATGTGTGCTGGCTCATTTCTGCAATGATTATGATGTTCATCATAATTTAGACAAACAAAAATTAAGTTCAATAGTCTGAGGTTTTTGGAAACTTTTTAAAGAACTCAGAGAAGGACACAGGACACAGATGGCTACCTGGAGCACTCATCAAGGCTCTAGTTATGAGGCATATATTTCTTATCACAAAACAATCTCTTGGAGAAGTTAGCTCCTGGATTCTCTGTGATAGGAGTTGATAATTAGATTGTTACTAAGAGCCCCCTTGGTTTTATCACTAAACCCCAGTGTTACCTGTAATGAATTAAGGAACAGAGTGGCTTTAAAAAACTTTAAAATATATTTTTAATCTGCATGAATATTAAATACAACTTGCCTCTTCATAATTTTCAAGAAACTTGCAGAATTTAAACACTCTTCAGCTTTTGCTAATCTTTAAGTCTTTGCAAGTATCATTTTTGTAAGTGTAATTGTGTGGATTTATTTTACCAGGTTCTGCTGTAGACTGGTGGGCCCTTGGAGTTTGTCTGTTTGAGTTTCTAACTGGAATTCCACCTTTTAATGATGAAACACCAACACAGGTCTTCCAAAATATTTTGAAAAGAGGTAATCTGTTTCAGTAATCATGGTAAGTATGTATTTCCAATATTTGTTTTATAGTTTGAGTTACCAACTCAACTCTGTCTTCGTCTGTAGATATTCCCTGGCCTGAGGGTGAAGAAAAGTTGTCTGATAATGCCCAGAATGCAATAGATCTTCTTCTAACAATTGACACTACTAAGAGAGCTGGACTGAAGGGTTAGTATTGAAATTGTTCTTTGCAACCAATTGCAAATTTTTAAGTGGTGATCTCCTCCTGAAAACCTAGGCTAATAAACTTCAATGCCTCACACAGTTCTGTGTATAGTACTACAGCACTTAACAAGTTGTGGTATTTTCTGTATTTCTTGTGGGGTTTTTCCTTTCTGAATAAGGTAATTCTGGGGCTGGATTGTTATGTTGGTTTTTAATTTTCTCAATTAAACTTCTGCTTTACTGCTGTTCTGCTATGCATTTTTAGTATTGGACATCTAATGCACCAAAGTTCTCTCTTATCTAATGGGTATTTGGAATTTTTAACCTAAATGACGTTGGGAACCTTGATTAAAATATGATAGTTTGAGAGAGAAGCCTCCTGCACCAGTTAATTCAGAGAGAGCAGTTTTTTCTTAGGAATCAGCCTGTCTTAGCTGACTGCATAGGAGAATACAAAGTTGGACAATATATACTGTACAAAGTCTACTTTTTTTTTTCCCTCATAGAAGGGCTTAAACATTTGCTATTGTTAACAGTGACTATGCTTTTTAAAAAAAAAGTTGATAATGGAAAGAAATTTAGTGAGATATTTTGGAAACAGAGAAAGAAATCTTATGAGAACTGTTAAGGAAATCACTAGAGAAGGAAATTACTATGGAAAGGTTTACACAGCCTTACACATAAAGAGACTACATGCTAGAAGCTGAAATCAAGCCAAATTAAAATAGAGAAGGCACGAGATTATGAATGAAGATTATTATGTCAACAGAAAATCCCATGACTTTGATAGTTCCCAAAAAGCAGTCTGGAGGTGTTTTAGTTAAACACAAGTTATTGTCTTTATTTCTGGATTTTAGAGTGAAATCTAAATTGCCTGTCAAGGGCAGAATTTTAAAATAGGTGCCATAATGGTTTCTTCCTATCTGAGCTTCTTAGAAATTAATTTTTTGTCAAGATTTACAACTGTATCTGGCCTCTTTGTCCAATTTATAGTTCACTGAAGTGAAGTTGGATGAGTAGTTTTCAGGACAACCATTAAGTTTTCTTGTTGTATCTAAATTTCCATCATTGTCATTTTCTCTCCCTTCTCCCAAATTTGTGCTCTCCCTTTTATCACTACAGCATGAAGCCTTTTGTACTGGGAAATCCCAGTTACGTTGTTGTAGTGCTGTGCTTCTCTAAATTCAATCTTTCTGGGTAAGAGCAGCTTTGAGGCTGCTTTTGGCTCAGTGGAACTGTGTGGAACAGGTTCCCAGGATGGGGGTGGCAGCTACTTGTTCTGCCAACAGTTTGATCCTACTAAAGTTGGGGGTAATCAAAGCCCAATTGCAATTTGCACTTTTATGAACTTCTAAAAAAGGAATATAGAGCAAATCTACTTACAGTTACAAATGAGGGAACAAAGTGACCATGGGGCTTGGACATAAGGAAGTTTATAATGCTTATGTGAACTTCTGTTTCAGAACTGAAGCATCACCCCCTCTTTCAGGGGGTGGACTGGGATAATCTCCAGAACCAAACAATGCCATTTATACCTCAGCCGGATGATGAGACCGACACCTCTTACTTTGACGCTAGAAACAATGCTCAGCACCTGACTGTGTCTGGATTTAGCTTATAGCATCAAGATAAGTGAACATTCTTCATGGTTTTGCACACTTACAGGTTGTCTTGTAACCTAGTTTGGTCTTGACTAAGTTTCCTTGCTGAATTTAGTGTGTTTCAAGTTACCAGTCTATATTTATTATAGCCTTCTTTATTCTAAAGTGAAACTACTGTATGAAACTGGTATCAAGTGCCTTTGTGCTACTTTTTATCTCACTGCACCTTACTAAGAGGCCAGAGCATTGTGTTTCTTGGACCTAATAACTCTTGGCAATAATGAGACTTTTAATAGTAATGAATTTATTCCAGTTAGGAAGTGTGGCATTGTTTCCTACCTAAACATAATAGGGAAAGCATATAAAGGAATTGTATCTAATTAATAACTTACCTATTGGTGGTTTCAGTGTGGTGGCAAGCTGGTTTGGGAGCAGTCCTGTCTGAGCAGTGTGAATATATATCCACTGTGCAAAAGTGGTCATTTCTATTCAAGGTGGAAAATTGAAATCTTAATGCAGCATTGAAATGTCTTGTCTTGTTTGTCCTATTCCCAAGAAGGGATGGGAAGATACAATGGTGTTCCAAGTTAATTTGGCTACAAGTGGCACATGAGACTGACAGGAGTTCCTCTGGTTATTACCCTGTCCTAGAGAAATGGGGCACGGAGAGGATACTTGGGGCAAGTCTGTTAAACAAATGCTCTGCTTTAGTCGTTGTGTTGTAACCACTTGGGCTGTAGGAAGCTGGACTGAACATACGTTTTAGCAGTTACTGGTTTTATATAGAAAATGCCCAGTGTGTGTGGGCTCCCTTGTGTCAGATGACAAGTGACAGGTGATTTTTTGGATTTCTAACAAGTAGTATTCAAACTGAAGCTGCCAAATATTAAATACTGTAATATATTGTAGGCTAACAGACTGTTCTGTAAACTCACAGCCAGAGCTTGGATTTTGACTAGAATATAAGATAGAAGTGTATATTCTGTATAAACCTAAATTAGGGGGAAGTATATTTAAATTTATCTTTAAATGCAATACGAATCTTGTGTCTGCTAGGTTTTAGAGGTTTATTTGTAGATAATTCTGTTTAAATAGTCTTCAGTATTTTTCTTGCATATGTATCTCTAACTTACAGAAGATTTTAATTTTTCAGGTTAATACATGTTAGATAAAGATCATTTGTGCTAGATGGTGTTACCAGCCAAGGGCCATGTGCCAGAAGCCAGGCATTTTGCCAAGTGCCTTTTGGTTTTCATGAACAATTCTTTTTGTAGCAGTAGGGAGTTGTCCCTTCATCACCCTGCTATCTGGAAGACAAGATTTATTGATGGAATTCTGAGCAAATAGTCTGCCAGGCTTCCTGCTGTCCCCTCAGGTTGCTGGGAAAGGAATGGGAATGAAGAAAAAGGAAGTTTCCTAGAAACACCTAAAGAGAGCTGATTTTCAATAGCTCAGAATGACCAATCCCAGCTCTTGTTGTGTTAACTGAATTTTGTGAAACAGAATCTTGGCAAGTTGCAAAACATACAATGACTCTCACTCCCTTTGCTAAGGACTGCAGTTTCAGAGAACTTTTAAATTTTTCAGTCACACTGCAATTGTTACATGATGGAAAAGGTGCAAACGAATGAATGCACTACTGAAGCAGTATTCATAGACAGCATTCTGTGAAAGTGATGAGAAGTTCTTTAGTGGTTTTCCTATGTACGGTTAGAATATATAAACTGGGGTAGGAGGGCACCTTAATCACTGGTATTTTATGCAATTTATTCTTCCATTTCTAGTAATCTAGTTGAAGGAAGCAAATCTTAAAAGAATTAACTATGATTACATGTCAAAGAAATAAGAAACTGAACACCACAACAGCTCTTTGTCTTCAGTGCTTTACAAATGGTTACACCTGTTCCCATTTGGCAGTATAACACATTCCCATCAAGGTGGAAAAACTTGTTGCACTTGTATAATCTTCTTTAACCCCTTGAAATAGTTCTTAATAATCTACAAGGGCCAAGTAAGCTTCTATAAAAACCTTATCCTAAAAGAAAAGTTGATTAATGCAAAAACATAGAATTAATACAAAACCAGTTGATTAATACAAAAATACAGAATCTTTAGAACAGTAAATTGGCCAATTGACAAATCTGAATGTTTAATGTAAAGTTATCACTAGACTGCTGTCCAAAATGAAAATTTCACACCATTAGCCCTGAAAATATTGCAATATCCTGTTCTCTTCATTATCTTGCATTTATTCTGGTTATAGCAAACATGAAGTTGGATGTCAGATGTTGATAGTTGAGATTTGTGATGTGGTTTTGTTTGTTGTGGGGTGTTTTGGTTGGTGGAGCTTTTGTCTTTTGTAAAAAGGTGAATCCTAGCTTTATTGTTCAACATGGAAGTCCTTGTCAACTCAATCCTACTGGTTTTGTCCCACTTGTTGCTTGACTTGAAATACTACAGGTAAAAGTTTAAAAGGTATAATGTAGTAGCTGGAAGAGACCTAGTTTTTCTTATTAGTAAAGATCTACAAATAATAGTATAGGCTGGCAAAAGTTTCTAATCCTTAGAAGCTGTGGAATACCACTTGGCAAGACCTACAGCTGTTACATGGTGCTTCCTGAAGGCCTAAACTTTATGTACATAACCTACACATAAACTCTGTAGCTTCTAGGTTATCTTGGGAGACAGTTTATCAGCCATTAGCACAGTCCATCTAAAAACTACTGGAGAGATCAGTGTTGTACCTGCTTACACAGAAGCAGCAGTTTTGGACAGTTATTCCTAGCCCTTATGTGCTGTTGGGCTCACCTACCTATGGGGCAGTGTCTGGGGGCCAAGGTGCTGAAGTGCTGCCATTTGTTGAGCTCAGAGATAAGAGTTTCAGCATGATTGGGTTTACCACATGCTTACTCTGGCAATAAAATGCATTCTTTTCCTTTCTACTTCATTCTCCAGAAGTTCACTTTGCACTTACTTCAAAATTCACGCTTCAAAAATTCACTTTACTTTTGTGTAAATATATAAAATAAAATAGTGCAATTATGCTGCTGCTTCTGCATCTTGTTTGTCTTTTATTGTGTTACTTGTGTGTCTGCTGGGAGTGTGGCAGATGGATTTTTACACAAAGAAACCCTGAGTGCTTCCCACTACCTCAGCAAAGGCAGTGATTTTAAGTAAGGAAATACCTATTACTTTCAGTACAGGTCTGTATGTCCTTCAGTTCATAACTTGCTAGCCCCTGCCTGGGAGCTTCAGTACCAGCTACATTTGTGTACTGAAATGGCAGGAGAGCAAAGTCCTGAGCGGTAACTCCTGCAGGGAGCGAGTCTCCTCCTCTGCATAACTCACATGAGCCAAGAAAGGAAGGTGGCTCCATCTATTCAGCACCTGCTGTGCTGCCACAGCACCAGAAGAGAAGCAGCAGAGCCCTGAGGATGGAACAGCTGCACCAGGCACACACTTAGACCTGGCTCTACTTCTGTGCTCTCAGCTGAGCAGCTCTGAGGGGATGGAGTCTCTCATCTGGTTTGATACAGAGCAAGCTTCTGCCTTTCAGGTGAAGCCTGATTTGCTGCAGCAAACCAGACTGATGTTTGCTTCACAAGTGCGGTTTGGGGCTGGGTCTGGCCCTTTCCAGTGCTATGCAGAACTGATTAGGCTCCCAGCCTTCCTGCAGAGAGCACAGGCTTAAGCAATGTATCCCAGGTCTGAGCTCCAGCCATCTGCTTATGCTACTGCCTCCACATCAAAACTGTGTTTCTTTGCACCTGGGCAAATGATAAGAAAACAAAACAACCAATTTTCCTTACCTTTAAGCTGAAATACCTGCCAACCAGAAACCTGTTCAAATTATGGTAAGTTTGAAATAGGCCCAGTTCTGAGTTACAACAAGTGGATTGTTAATCAAGTGATGTTGTTACAACTTTCAGGTTGTGACTGATTCTTCATGATACAGCCAGCAGGCTCCTGTATACACAGCATCTGGTGTACAGCATTTAGGAAATATTAAATTCAAGATAAAATACAAAATATTAAGGGATTGATTTATTGGAATATGAATAAATAACAAGGATAGTACAAGCCTACATTTATTTCAGGGAGAGGTTAACAGTACCTTTGGGAATGTCTGTCCCATCTCTAAGAGCTCGACCCCTACAAGTGACATGGTTCTGAGCTGTGGGAGGCACTCCAGGGTGGTTTGTCCTGGCAGAAGACATGCTGCTTCAGGAGGCTGGGGTTTCATGTGGCCTTCAAGCTCAAGTGTCCTCCTTGTATGATTTCTATCCCTTATGACAAGAAATCAGTCACTTTAGGGATTTTAAGCTCAGGCACAAAGGCTTCAGGTCCCAGCAGAACTTCCAGGATAAGCTTTGTTCAAACCTGAGTTTTCAGTACATCTCATGCCAAAACTCATGTCTGGCACATGAAACCATCTGCTTGTTACAGCAGTCTTCAAAGAGGTTACAGCTATTTTATTTTTTTAATTCAGCTTTACAGTAAGAAAATCAGAAGAGGGGAAATGTAACTAAAAAAAATTTTCACATAACTAAAAAACAAGATTAAAATTACTCTGGTAAAACTGACATTAAATTCTGTGATTACATTTTTATACAGTATAGCTTATATGAAAAATGTTTTCCAAACTATAAAATATTTTCAGAAAGGACCAAAAAAACTTTCCTTAAAAATTATTTGTAGGATGTAGTCCTGGTGGAAAATGAAAGCACATCAATAATGGTGAAATTTTTGAAGACTCAGAGCTTAACCATGGATTATGTTGTGATACAATTCTTCATAGCAAACTGTAAGTTTTCTGTTAAATCTAATTTTAGTGCATTTGCATTTTCCATAGATTTAGATGACTTATATATTAATTTATTTTAAAATTAAGTGTAAAGGATGCTTTTGTCAAGCAAACTTCACAAGGTTGTACCTCTATCTGTATATGGGTTAATAAATATTCTGTGGGGAAAAGAAAAATATCAGCTCCAAAATTAGCTGAAAAGGTTTTTTTCTGAGAGGAAGTAGAAGGATAAGAAAGACATACCAGAATTGATATGTATCATGATGTGACTTGGGGAAAATCCACAATACATTAAATCTTACTTTAATTTAACTGCCAACAGAAAACTTACAGTGCACTGAGCTTTTTAAAAGCTTAAAGCTAGACTTACTGAGCTAGTTTTCATCTCATTTTAAAGCACCTTGTGCCTAAACTATGCATTTCAGTTAAAATAATCTGTTGTCAACAAGAATACAGTTATGAAAGTTAAAAAGATAAGGTGCAGCCTCTTTACAAGGATCCCTTGTACCACATGCTGTTCCCAAACTTGTATTTGACAGTCCCCCTGTTATTAATGGCTTTAACTTTCAGGATATATACAAATTCCCAAATCTTTACAATTTTACAGGATAAGTGAAGGATTCAACTTCATTTCCGACCAGTTTATATGGAAATTGCCCCACACTAGTTTAGCAGCAAAAATAGCAAGTTGAATTCCTCAGAGCTATATTATATTTTTCCAACAGCTTACAGTGTGTTGAATTTATACTTTTTTAGAGCTTTCACCTGGTAATATGTAATGCTGTGGAAAAACAGGCAGGGATCTTGAGACTATAAAAGTATTTCAATGTTAAAGTTACAGTTTTACATATTTTTCATTTATTCTTTTACAGAGATGTTATTCTCTTCATCAACTGACATCAGCAAGGCCAGTAATTACTGAAGGCCCATCCACAAGCACATTCCAAAATAATTACTGTTCATACGGTGTTGAGGATGGAATTATTCAATTAATTTGTTACCTCAGAGCTGTGAATCATTCAAGTTTCAATAATATTAGTCCTTAAACATTTAGCTCAAAGGTAGTACAAAATATTACTGTAACATAAGGAAGATCATCCCAAATTCTGAGATTCTGTGAGAATTCAGACTTCCTTTGCTTTCCAGGGCCATCTTCTCCTAGAAGTCCTTAAACATAGTCATGAATTCTCAGTTCAGTTTTCTAGAAGAGGAAACAAATAAATTAGTTTAATGTACCTTCACATATAAGATGATCTTTTTCATTTGTCTAAACAAACATATCAATTAAGGTTACATGTGAAAGGTTTCCATTCCAATAAAACACAACAGGGCTTTAAGACAGCCAAAAATTTGCCCTCTTACACCAAGGAGTAGAAAATTCACTAAGAATTTGGAACTGCAGATGGAATTCCACAGAAAAATCCCTGACCCTGGTTCAGTGGTGTGCTGGCTCAGGCAGAGCAACACTTAAGAGCTGCTTTCCCCGTGACTCCATAAAACTTAAAATTAGAGGGCTCTAAAATCATGAGCTGAACCTAGACAACTTTTACTATTATGAAAATATATTTCTATCTGTGTTTAAGGCCTTTAGGATTCAAGTTTTCAAGCTGTCTTGGTGAAGGCTCCAGTATGAGTACCCAGATTTTCAGCATTAAGTTCCCCATAAAGGAATAGGGGACAGGTTAAGAGGTGCTGGGATGGAGCTAAGCTACCTCAGCCCAGGGACAAGAGCTAAACACAAAGCTCTTGGTTACAGAAGGCTGTTCCTCCACCAGTTACATGGAATTTGCTACACTGTGCAGAAGAGCTTAGAAGTCAAGGCTCCGCAGCTGCAGCACAGAGAGAACTTCGCATGGTAGCACAGACTCGTGGTTTCTGCTGCAGGGACAGTTCACATAATTTAAAACTAAAACTACACAGACAGGGTCAATGCAGGCACTGTGAACAGCTATTGCCTAAGAACTCACACACCTTGCCTAAGAGCACAAGCTGAAACTGGCCACAGGACAGGAGAAAAGGACTCATTTTGCAATTCCGTTTTCTCACTGAGTGTACTTGATCAGCTTCCTACTCATTGTTAAAGGAGATAGCACTCCAGATAGCAACGTGCTGCAGAAGCACATAGTCCTTAAATTCTGCCTACGAGTAGACTTCAGAAATAGAGAGAAAAGCTCAAAAACACAGAAAACTTTTCAGTTGTTTCTGTTATTGAAGTTCATCTCAAAACAATACATGAAGGAGTAAACAAAACACGGGGCTATGCTATCTCTGTGTTTCACACCGACACTGGTATTACCACAGGTACAAATCCTAGTGTCCAAAACTCAAACAGAAGATTGAAAAACAGAAGCATTTGGCAATGAACCACAAGAATCATTCTAAGACTGGAAAACAATTTTAAAATGAGATTCCAGTTGCTCCAGTTATTTTGTTTAAGCAAGAGATTATGAGATGACCTGGTGACAGCAAAAAAGTAACCACAGAAAATACATTACAGGCTCTTTGTTAACTACATAAAGATACAGGAAAATCCAATGGATGCAAACTGAAGCTGGTCAAATCCAAACTAAAAGCAATGTACCATGTGTTTATTCATCAAAGCACTGAATTACTAGGGCAATATACTAGAAAAATTGCCGGAAAGGGTGTTTTTCTAAAAACTGATTTCTGTCTGAATCTGTGGCTGGGTTGAGGGTGCTACAGAGGTCAGAATAGATGATCAAAAAAGATTTTAAAGAACAGCACACTGTTCAGAGAGAGGGAGAGAACACAGCCATGCAAGAGCAATTAGCAGAACACTGAAGTTCATAGAAGCTTCAAGTAAAATACTTAAATAGTTTTGATTTAAAACACCCCAACTTCGTCCTTGCTGACAAGGAAATTTCCATTTAGCAAAATGTGCATAACTGCCTGAAAGCCTTAGTACTGCAATCTCTGGTTTCATCAGACAGTGCAGCAACACTGATGCTGCTGCTGACAGCTCTGAGCCTGGGAGCTCCCTGGCAGATTTGCAGCCTCTGTGGGTGCTGTATTGTTTACAAAGCCATGGGCTGGACCCAAAAAGCAATGATCAGTGACAGGAGTGTACTTGGGGGCCAGTAATCAGTGGTGAATGCTAGGGGTCGATTCTGGGGCCAATCCTGTTTAACACCTTTAGCAATGGCCTGGATGACAGGCAGAGTGCACCCTCAACAAAACTGCAAATTACACAAAACCGGGAGTGGCTGATATGCCAGAGGGTGGTGCTGCCATCCAGAGGGACTACAGCTGGCTGGAAAGGGCTGACAGGAACCTTATGAAATACAACAGGGGGAAGTGCTTAGTCTGGCACCATTTGGAGAAACTACTCCAGGCATCAGTATGTGCCAGCTGGGAGGCAGCTTGGCAGAAAAGGATCTGGGCATCCTGGTGGACACCACGTTGAACATGAGCCAGCAAAAAAGGCCAGTGGTGTTATAGGCTTCCTTTCCAACATTATCCCTTCCTGCATTATCCCTTCCAACAGGGTGAGTGAGGTGATCCTTTCTCTCTATTCAGCACTGGAGAGGCCACACCAGGAGTGCTCTGTCCACTTCTGGCTACAAGAGAGACATGGACAAACTGGAGAGAGTCCAACAAAGGGCCACGAAGACGTTAAAGGTCTGGAGCATTTCTGAGGAAACACTGGCACAGGTTGCCTAGGGAGGTGGTGGAGTTTCCCTCCTTGGAGATAATCAAAAGCTGCCTGTACACAGTCCTGGACAACCAGCTTCTAAGTGTCCCTGGCTGAGCAAGGATGTTGGACCAGATGATCTGAAGAGCCTTCCTTCAACCTCAGCCACTCTCTGTGATTCACCACAGGAGACAAAACTATACCATGAAAACTAGCAAACTTTAAAAAGCTAGAGCAAATTCAGCTAATTCTCCTAAGATCCACACACATGCAAACTCTCTGCAGTCTGACAGAGGAAAAAGACGTAAAAGTCAAGAGCATACTAACCTAACAGAACCAGGTGCGAGGCTGAAGTAAGCAGACAGTAACTAGAGAACACTCACTTGACCTTCTGATGCTTAGAGATCTGAGAAAAGGCAAGATCAGAGTACAACTACCCTTCAACTGAAGGAAGTCAAGGTAGATGTTACAAAAATATCATAGTAAGGTACTAGTAGATGTAAAATATAGGTGACAGCACTCTACAACAGATATGATAGGAAAAAAAATCTCATGGCACAAGGGGACTAGGAAGCCTAGAAACAGTGAAAATGTCTCAAGAAAATATGAGGACTGGGAGGATCAAAGAATATTATGGAGACACTTCCAAGCTATCCAGCCTCACCCACTTGTGCATGCTCAGAATTATGTATCCTGCATCACATTTCATAGATTTAACATAAATTGCCACATATAAAGCATACTACATATGAAGTCAAATGAACCAGTACTTTCTCATACTGACAAACTTTCAAGGCAAAGAATTTTCTGTTCTGTCTAAATAACATGATAATATTACCTATTGGTTTAAACAGGTGACACACAGTGTATTTGTTCTATTGAATGCACATCTTTACCTTCGCTTTCTTTGGTGATACACATGTACCAACCACTGGGCAATAAATGGCCATACAATAGCAAAAGCTAGAATACCAGGAGAAATTTCAAAGGGCCACCATGATGGTTTCTAAGGAAAAACAGAAAAAAATTCCAGTGAGCAATCTGTGTATTGAATACCACCTGTATACTTCTCATCGCTTCACACGCTACAGTACCAAAGAAAATAATAGTAAGACTGTAAGAAAAGATTAACCTATGAAGTAATTTCCTCAGACAGATTTTTTTTACCTCCTAGTCAAGGAAGAGACAATACAAAAAGCACATACCAAGAGCTAGAGATAAAATATTCAAATTAATCTTTTTTCACAGTTCACACTTTTTACATATCAAAAACCAGTATTTTACCTTGACAGAGGAGGCGTGCTGGTAATTTGACTGTAGTGTTGCAGATTTTGCCTTTAAATACAAAAAAAGGCTTTTAAGTATAAAATAAGGAAACTGCAATTAAAATTTTTCTTCTTCACGAAACAAGAATATGAGGTTTTTCATATTGTGATGCCTTTGCAATCTGTATATATCACAGTTTAATGCACAGAAACCACCCCATGGGACCCCACATAGCTGCTAACTTACCTCTCATGTTTCCACTGCTCGTTATAGTAATTTTATCACTTCTCTGTGTCTTAGAAAATGAATCAGTGTCACTTACTGGACCTCTTTACAGTTTTTGAAGGCTCCCCTGCTCAACTTGTCATTGCAACTTTCTCAGATCTGGTCTAGTCCCAGTTCCAACCCAGAGCAGAAATCACAGCAGCTTAATTTGCCTGCTTGCATGTCTCAACACCAGTCTATACTAAGGTCAAAACCACTGTTTTAGTTTGCCCTGGGCTACAGCTACAGGCATGTCTAACAACATACAGGAAAGAGAATACTCCATTCCATTTCTTCCAGGCAATCCTGAAAATGGAATTATCAGAATCTTTTCAAGACTATTCCCATACACTATTGCGGTGCTTCCACAAAAGCAAAGCAGCTGGTTTTCTAGGTCTTTCTTAATTTAGGTAAACATGAAACAGAAGCTTCTGTTTCTCCTTAGGTAAGCACAGCAAGCACAGCATGAACTGCTGGGGAAGAATCTTTTAATACTTATATTGCTCACGCAAAGATAGAAAATGAATCTGTATTTAACCAAACATTAGATTCTTGAATATCTGTGATGCAGCAAAAGTATGGTTTTAATAAATCCTTTTCTATGGCTGCCTTAGATTTGGAGTATGTGCATCCCATAGGATATTGCTTGTACAGCTTGCTCATTCTCATGCAGATCAAAATATATCAGCAAGTCAAACAAAACCAAACATTTTCAGGTTACTGGTTCACCTATATTCACAAAGTGTTCTACTGAAACAGAAAGAAAAATAAAACAGTGTATCAATAACATCTACACTTGCTTAAGAGTTCTATTGGCTGGAAGAGGATGTGATGTACAATTCCAATAAAGCTGGATTACTTCACGAGGAAAGAAAGCTATGAACAATCAAGTCTTTTGCTATCTGGAAAATGAAATCTGAAGTTCTGCCTGTGAACATTTACCATCTGAAAGATTAAGATAATTTCTTTCTTTGAAAATGCTTTGAATTCTCTGGGATCATGCACTAATAACATTAACTGTGGAGTCTCCATATAACTCAAGTAATGTGTATCAATAACTACGGCCAAGATCAGTTTGATCAGACATCAGTGAAATAACATATGGTTAATTTCTAGGTAAAAAATGCATGTTTTTGCTTACATGTATCAGAGTTATGAATTGTGCTCCTTAGAGTAGGTACCAATAGGAATTTTAAGTTGGACTCAACTACAGAATGTGACTGAAATGTCTTTACAGTTTAAGAAAATATTGTCAAAAATTTTAATCTGAAAAAGCACAAAAATATCCAAGGACATTTAATAAAAGGTGATGAAATAACTCCAAAGAATAGTACCTGTGATGCTGCAACAGCCTCCAGCATATGCAGCCTCTGCAGGACATTCTGCATGTCCTCCTGCAGCCGCATCAGCACCACTGCAATCTGCTCATTGAGGCTTCCCTGGGGGCCTCTGTCGGAGCCCCAGCGCTCACCATCCCCTCCACTGCCCATCTGGCCACCCTGGGAACCATCTCCTAAAGGCTGAAGTCTATGCCCTGTTGTGAGGGAGGAAAAACAGAAACACAAAATGGGCTACAGATCTACTGAAAGTATTTAACAGTTCAGTTTTCTTCCTCAGTTTTCACCCACACCTGTGTACTCCTCGTCACAGGCTATATTCAGACAGTTCAGCAGCACTGTGAGGTCACTGAAATGTCATCTGAGATGTTTCCCTACAGCCTTAGTGTGACAGTATCATTCAAAGTCCTAGAACTGCAAGAACATTTACAAAAAGCTATTAGCACACAACCAGTCAAGTTCAGCAGTAAATTCTGCCCTAGCAAAAAGTAAGATCTGTCTTAGTATGTGTTTTAAAGTTTGGCAAAGTCTCCAGCTAGAAAACAAAGATCACTGGAATACAGTGATGAGAAAAGATAATTATTTGAAATCGACAATACTCCCTTGAACTAGATATGACTACCACTAACTAGCCTGTCATGTTTCTCCTTGTAAGTAGCAAACTTCAGTAAAACAACAGAGAGGAGAAGGGATGGTTAACTATAGTATGTTCTTCATAATAGTTTTCAACATAAATGTTTTATTTGGATTTTCTTTTTAGTTCTTCCATCTGATTACTTATAGGTGCTACATAAAAAAGATGCTATATATAAATAAAACACTTTCTGCCTTTTTTTGGTTTTACAAGAAAAACTGATTTTATCCTTAACTTTACAGATCATACCACTGGAATATGGTAAAACTGATTTTATCCTTAACTTTACAGATCATACCACTGGAATATGGTGTTGCTCGTAGCTGACGCTATTAGAAGTGTTACAGAATTTAAAAGCACAGAGGTCCAACATAAACTGAACATCTGGGCTATTGTGTGATTAAGAACCATTAAGTTTTAAGAATCATAATGGATAGTATCAGAATCACTCAAAGGTGTGGCTAACATTCCAATTACATACAAAACAACATGTCACTGGTATCTTTCCATGGCATTCCATGGTTTCAAATAAACCACCACAGAGATATAAATGCATATGTATTTAACAATAAGTATGTAACTTCTAAAGAAACTCCTCTCAGACACAGATTGGTTTTAAGGATTACATTTCCAAAAACCCAAGTGCCATAAGCAGCAGCTGGAGTATAAGTTACCCACTGTAATAGCCATTTTGTTATCTATTTTTATTGTGATGAGCAGGAGCACTATACACATGACTGTCCCACTGGACAGTGCTGACAGGTGCTTCTCAGACACCAGTAATTTATGGCAGTGAGAAGAGTGGGAAACACAAATCCAGGGTCACAGTACCTCTTCCTCTTCTGACACTGTAGAAATCTGCTTTTTCTCCACCTTTTTTCTCCTTGTGAGGACCCCCATTACTGGCTTTGCCATCTTCTCCTCCACATTTGACTTCACCTTGTTCTTCAGCTACTCCCTCTCCAGTATTTCCAGGTTGGAGATTCCCGTAAGTCATGCAAGTGCGCCTTGGAAAATCCGTATTTTCTAACAGAGGACTGTGATTTACATCCAGGAAATGGGATGAATGCTTTAAAGATCCTTTAGCTGATGTGATGATCTCCAAGGGCTACAAATTAACATGAGCAAGTAAGTAAATTCTGTAAAATATGACAGTTAAACATTAAAAAGGAAAAAAATATCATCTTTACTTTCACATTAAGAAAATACTTTGCCCAGAATTAAGACCTCTTTTAAGGGGAGCAGTTGTTTTCCTGTAGAATATTCTTAGAATTGTCTAAGTGTTATTTCCAGATTGAGAAGGCATTTCAGGCAAATCTCACAATAGTTGATACCACAGGAATTTCTTTAGACATTTCCAACATACACTAATACTCAATAACTACTAAAATAGAACATTAACGTCTAAAACCATTCCATTTTCCCCTGTAAAACTGGCTTTGCTTCCTAGACAGTGAAACAGCCTCTTCCCTTGAATTTGGGAGCCATGTCAGAAGGCCCATGCTGTCAGCAGCCCTGGGCATGCAGTGTTTGCACTCAGAGCAAAGAGAGCACGCAGCTTATCATCGGTCTGCTCCAAACAGCTTGGCTGCACCTGCACTTCACACCAAACAAAGGAAAGGTAGAGTATTCTATCAACTTCTCACACAAAACTGGTGGTACTGCAGGAAGACAGTAAAAAAGGATGACACAGGTGCTCTTCAGGTTTTGCACTGGGGTTGTCTTGGTGGGTGGTTCAAGCAGCCCTTGCCAAAGGGCAAGGACAGGCCTTTGCACAAGGATATGCTGAAGCAGACTGGGGACTTCAGTCAGCCAAAAAAGAACTTCATGGAGAAGTCAAAATAACCAAAAGGAGGGGCAGTGAAATGGAAACTGCTGCCCAAATTTGTAAAACAGCAGTTCTGGATCATCAGAACTGAAGGACAGACTGCTGGCTACATCTTTTCCAAGAAACAGCAGTATTTATTTCTTTAAGTGAACCTCTTCTAGTTTGAACTGATTGACCTGTGGTTCTACCTGTGTATTTCTTTACATATACCTAAACATTTGTTATTTTGTGCAAAACTAGAACTTTTCTCATGTACGTTGGGAAACTCTGACAAATTATCCACCCACTTCAATTAAAGAATCTCAAACAAGCTTGAACAATATACAAGGTTGGGAAATCAGCTAGATAAGACAGCTTGCAGCACTTCCATCAAATTACATTTCCCAACATGCTTCATTACTGCGCAGAATTTTGATTTGTTAAAATGAATTCCCTACATACTCAGGAAAAAGCCAGACAGGAGAATGATGCAATATTTGACTGCTTCTGGCCTTTCTGATTTCAGGCACCATTCACACATTTCTCTCCAGAATCCAGAAATTAGGTTTCTGAGTACAACCTACAAAACCCACACTTAACCTGGGCCTCTGAAGGAGATCTAGGCCAGAAAGCCAACAAAGATTACAGTTATGAGCAGTAATCAGCAGGAGCACAAATCCAGTCAAAACTATGGCACCACAGTTGGTGCTCACCTTTTATAGGGAAGTCAGAGGTGTACATTTTGACTGAAGAGAATACAAGAGAACACAGAAATTCTTGTAATCCCCCACTTCTTTAGACCTAGGCCACTTGCAGGCACTGGCCTACATGCCACCTGCTAACACTTATTCTTTATTTATTCTAAGAAACAAATGCAGAAGTCATCAGGCCAGAAAACAGGCAAGCAAAAAGTGAACTGTTACGAAGATACTTCCCATTTGTTAAAAATAGCTGAATTCTGGTCCCTACATGTTATAAGACCCTACATTAATTTGTGGACACAGACCTTAGTTTCTTTATACTGTTTTTCCTTTTTTGACAATTGTTTCTTTGTACTGTTGTTTTTGAAGCCTTCTCCACACATAAATTCTCTGAGGGCTTCAAGGCTTTTAGTTTAGCAGTAACCAAGTTGTAAAATGCTGGCAATGAAAGGAGCGAACCCCTCTAGTCCAAACAGAAGAACAGCATGCATGAGCCACATCATTCACCTCTGCATATCCATGTTCACTTGATTGAGAGGAACCTATTAAAAAATAAGCAGCATACCAGCTTCAAATACACCCATGAATACTAAACCCCTACCTCTTCTAGTCCAAGCTGCTCCATAGAGTCACAATAAACTTCACTGTCTGAATCACTGGTTAAGTGCTGAGCTGCTGAGATCTCTTCAGTATTCTCTTCACTTGCACCTGCAGGGAAAGAGGGATAGCACACATGGTTTGTAAATGTCAGCCAGTTGAGCCAACCCTGGCAAAGACTAGGGCAATGACTTAAAATGTGTAGGTGAGCATCAATTCATGACCCTTCTATCTACAACTGTCATTCTAAACTTCCGATTCTGAATAAAGATGTTCTGTTAATTTAGGAATTTAGAAAATCTTTACTAGTAGGAAAAGTATACTTCATAATTTTAATTTTGCCTTTTTCATTATGCTCTCCTTCCTAAGCTCAGTATAAAGCAGTTTTGCCTAAAGTTATGTTAGTATTAAAAATATAAATTCAGATCCCAGTTTCAATGAACTGGCATTTATAAAATGTTCAGCTTTTCAGAATGTTAAACCAGATATAGGTGATTTTTGTTTAACTACAAATTCACTTTCAAAGGCAAATAGTATCTGCATAGGTAGCATAATGATATTACAAGAAAACACTTATATTTCTGTGGGTTTAGGCCTCTCTTGTCTCTGAATTCCTTTCTCTTTCTGTAAGAGATACTGAAAGAAAGCCTTATTTTTAACTGGAATTAATTACTTTGTTTTAGTATTCTGTCTTCAGATTTCTGCAACTGAAAGACACTATTGCTAGTCTCTGAATCCTGGGATTAAGCTTTCAAGAAAAGAATATTTTTCATTAAAAACATGTGCAAATGAAAACATGGTCTTGGAAGGACAATACCTTGGTGAGCAGCGTTCTGAGCTATTTCTAGGCTTGGCTCCATTTTATTTGTTTCTTCCTCTGGGTTCAAGCCATTCAAGGCAGATTTGGTCTGGATGCCATTCTGCATATCTGGGATAAATCTGTCTTTGTAACAGCCATTACTAACAATACCTTCCAAATCCTTAGCAGCTGCTGTTTCAGGTTTCACATTCTTATAATCTGTAAAAGAAAAGAAAACTTTGCAAAGAGAAAGCTCTATACCTAATAGCTCCAACCATATTTTTTCAAGCACCTAGCTTACTAATGGACTGTATGTGTAATGTATCTGCAGAACAAAAAATGCTCCTATATTCCCATTTGTCTGGATTGTTCTGTTCTTGTAAAAAGCACAAACAGCAGATACTTAAAACATAAGTAAGTAAATCCTAAGTAGGTGTCTCTTCTAAACTAAATAATAATCCTAATGTCCTTGGAGGACATGTGTATAGAATTCTAAATATGTTATTTCATTTGGGTTTCACTAGATGCTGTTATTTCAGCATCCAGTTCTTTATGGACCCTCTAAATGAATCTTACTTAAAGTTCTGTTTTATTTTCTCTGAAGAAAAAACAGTAATTTTCAATTCTACTCTTACAGGCCACGTAGTCATTCATAGCTCTTACAGAACAGCACTGGCAACAAAACCCAAAACAATGCAGAGTATAGATATTTAGAAAACCTTTTGACAGAACTTGCTAGGCAAGTCAAAAATCATATGGCATAGCTTGCAAATTCGTACTAGTTTTAATTCTTACAGCCTAGGTTGAAACACAGGCATCTTTCACATATACATTCACATGTAATTCCATCTAATTCCCTTGAAAAAGCATTCATGCTACTTTGGTCTTTTCTGCCACTTAGGTGGCTAAGAACAACTCTGGGACACACACTGGTCCAGAAAACTTACCCTTTCCATTTATCTGCACTTCTTTTTCTTCCTCTTCACGAAGCCCTTCTTCTTCTGATTCTGCTCCACTATCACTGCTTTCAGCTTTTCCATTTACAACTTTTATATTTGGAGTGGAATTCATAACATTACTAAGGTCTAAGAAAAAAAGCAAAGATAAAAAGATTTATTTTAAAGGAAACATACACCACCACTACCACCCCCAAAACGATCAGTCACAGTTCCACAAAAGTAGGTCCATATTAGAAGATGTACCAAATAATGGCAGCTTATTTCTGTAAGCTCTTTATTAATTGGTTTAATGTTTCTCTTTTGTGTCCCATCACTGAGTGCCTGAATGCTGGTACAGATATTCTCAATGACTCTGAGGCAGCCCCCAGGGAAGAGACTGCAGCCACTTTCAGAAGGAGTCTCAGACCAAGCCTATTACTGTAATTAGGTTACAGGTGCAGCTGGGACTCATGTGGCATGTTCTCTTAAACCCAGAAATCACTGTTTTAACAGAATTTCCCTTTTGGGCTGAAATGCTTCAAACCTGCTCACGGTCCAGAGGCAAATCTTGAAACATTATATTCAAGTATGTGAACAAGAGAATTCTGAATAAGGTAAATACAATATTCCACACATCTTCTGCTGTAATTTAGGCAGATGCAAAATATGGTAAGATGACGTTTATACAGATCTTTATCTGACAAATGACACATGAAAATAAATTCCCTGATTTCAGTGAAAAAGGTGATGAAATTAATATATACACTGAGCATTTTTTTCATAAATATTTAAAGAAACAAATATTGAAATAGACAAAGTAACTACCAAATCCTTGTTTTCCACATCTTTGATCACTCTAATGATCACAATTTACTGTAACCCTACAAAAAACTGAAAGGTAAAGATTCATTAAAAAGATGAAGTACATAAAAGAAGAATCTACCATCTCCTGTAGAAAAAGTTATGGTCAAATACATCCTAATGCTCATTTAAGCCTCCTATGTTAGGACAGAGTACAAAGGTACAAAGAGGACACAGTTTCTGTGAGACACTTGCACAGATTACATGTTGGCTCCAAGGCTGAAATCTGACTGTTTTAATTGTCACCACAGCATTTCATTTGCATAATTTCTACGTTCCCTTGTCAGAACCTTGAAAGATTTATTCTCACATTTAGGATTAACATTAAACTGCAAAATAATATCCAATTACACTGGAGTTGCCAAACCAGCTTCACTACTTTCTCTGCTACATGGTAATTTAAAGCTAAGGCTTTTTTCTACTTTAATCTTCCAATGAAGAGCCTTCCCACATTTCTCTAGTTTCCAAGCTTATCCACAGCACTTTAAAAAAAGAAAAAAAAAGGTAAAATAACTTATTGTATAGTAACAATGAATATGTTAAATATTAAGTTCACCTTAGTTTTATTACAAGGTAATGTTTCTGTGGGCACCCTGCATCACTGCTTTGGATTGATTTAATCCATCTCTTTATCTGAAGATTAAAAAACCCCTACGTTATTGTAAAATGAGAATTGGAAAAGCAATTGTCTATCTTGTACACCACAAGAATATAAGCACCTGCTCATTTTCTCCTCACAGAAGGTCACTACTTATTTGCATGGAAATTTGCTTCACAAAAGAGAAATCCCAACATAGTCCCATTTTTTTTCTCACAAGTGTGTTTCGTGAATTGTGAATCCCAGTTCTCAAGATGTTTTTCTGAGAAGCAGCAGCACAAGAAGGATAAGGCAGCAGTTATGAGCATTAGGCACAGACACAGCCCCCTTGGCACCGTAAGGCACACGTCACCCTTCCCTTTAACAACACAGGGGTTGGGACACAATCATCCATGTGTCCTACCCTGCCGTGGGAGTAAACAGGAAAGACAAGACCAGGAGGAACATTGAGCTGTGAAGGGGAATTAAAACTGTGAAGCTCCTCACCCTACCAAGATATTGCAAAAAGCCCCAGCTACACCATAAGGCTTTTCCTAAGATTTACTTACTTTCTTTTTGAAAGGAATGTTTCTGAACATTCAAGCATGTTCTTTCTTCACTTACTTGCAGTAAGGAGATTATTCATTTGGGGAAACTTCTAAGTGATCTTACACATATATTTAAATTAAGAGGAGGAACTGAAAGAATGTATCAACAGTTACAGATTTATGGTATCATATCACAGGACACCTGAATAACTGAAATCCATCAGGATCATATTTCTTTCACTAAGTCATTCTTAGCAACAGTGTTCCCAAAGACCATAAAGAGGCATTGCTTTGATGCACACTCTTAAGAACACAACCCTGTACAGAGTTTGGCCACCTGAAATGCCAGGCCTAATTGTGTGCTTTTCCTCAGAACCCTTACACTGCTATCCTCATCAGGTCCATCCCCAGTTGCTTTTACTACAAGGTAAACCCACAGTTGGCTGCCATTCTCGTTGCTCTGAGTATCTGCTAAGGAACCAGACATGATGGTCAATCATCAGCTTAATCCTGAGGATGACAGGTTTAAAGACTAAGCAGAGCCAGCTAGCATCTACATCCCCTGCCAGTAGGTTAATGGCTGTTCCCTGAGGAATGTATATTCTCAGTGCGAATGACACAAGTTAAGCAAGCTTTTAAAACCTTACTTGGTTTGTGCTAATCCCATCCAGCCACCCCTCAACCCTTTATTTCATCTACTCACTTCAACTGCACGGAAAAATGTTAGAAGCTTTTTCTGTTGCCCTACTTTAGATACTGTAGAATTCCTCTTGGTTTATTATTTTCATCTCACTACATACAACATCAAACTGCGAGATTTGTGACAATTTTTTAAATCAAAGCTGTACTGCTTTTTAGCCATAGAAGGAATTCTATTCTGTAAAAGCCTGGGGTGTGAATTTGGGGTTTTTAATGCTAAACAGTAGGAGCTGTATAACAGTAACAACTTAAAATTTTTACAAAGAAAGATTTGACAAAAAAAAAAAAAAAAAAAAAAAAAGCAAGATGGAAAGGATGTGAAGAACAAAGAACAAACATGCAGCTTCTCTACAAGCTTTCACCAGATGTTTATTTTCTCATATCAGCTCTGTTAAGGGATTTTCTACAAGCCATTCTAAATATATTTCTTTAAAGGCATCACTACAATTCTCCTCAATGACCTGCATAATGGGGCTAAGTTTCTCAAAAGTAAGTATGTGATTACATACTTACTTGTATGTATGTGATTTTTAACTCTTCACATATTTTGAGGCCATTTTTTTTACCCAGATGGGAGTTCAGAGCTTAAATGCCTCTGTAGATCTGCCCCAGCTTGAAGGTCATTTGACAAAGAGAACCTTGCCTAGCAGGTTTTTCTCAAATGCCTTGTATTTTTGTTCTATGAACAGCCGTGTAATTCTTATATAAAATTAATATGCACTGCTGGAGCTGTACTGATGGTTAGCCCAGTACACCATAGTATCATCCTCACACAAGTTCCACAGCCTCTCACATGCTTTGAAAATACCAGTGATCAGGAACCAGTCTGCAACAGCACATGAAAGACATGATAAAACATTTAGCTAGCTGTGTATACCCTCACTGTTTAATAAAAATTACATGTTTTCATGAAATACATAACTTTATTATCTGCTCAATAGCAGGAAAATCTTAACCACTAGAAGATTATTTCCATGACCTACACTTGTATCACCTTGTGTAGGGATCTCCCTGCACACGTGTTTATGTTAAGTCTCAAGGAGTCTATATGCTGTACAAAGTTGTTTTCATCATCAGGTAACAGTAATTATTTTCTAGCCATCACCCCTTGATGTCTCATGCTTATTACTGATCCAAGAAGGCTCCCTACTTCAATTCCAAGTTTGTGCAACCATGTTCTGCCATTTCCAATACACCTGGTTACACAAATCCCCACCTAATTTTGAAACTGATGTACCAAATACTGCAAGGAGTGGTGCCTGCATGAGACATGAGGGGTACATGCAAGCATCTGGGAGCAATAAGCTCTTCAGCTAGAACAAGAGTTTCTATTCCCTCATTTTCTTGCATTCTTTTTAATGTAGGACACTATTAAAAAGACATCTATATCACTATACTAAAAAGATATTTTCTTCTTTGCAAAGACAAATTTCTGAGGGCCCAGCCTGCTCTGTAACATCTGTTCTACACTAGTCAAACAAGCAGCTATCACAAATAAGAAGAGATTTTAGAAGAGTCTGTCAGAAATACAGACTGAAAAATCTAAAAGTCTTTACTTTAACTACCATGGTTTTATTTCTTTTAAATTTAAGTGCATTAAGTGCAAGTTCTCTGACAAATGTACACCCTAATTCACACATCGGGGCAGTCACATCTTCCTCTACATAGTTTTCCTTTTTTTTAGTCTGGTTTAGTCCTCCTAAACTTTACTATAACAGAAAAAGCCTCTCCTCATTTTTATTTTTCTTTTAATATACTCCAAAAGACTACAGCCTTGTTTTGCCAGCATTCCTCTCTCTGCTTACGTGCTTTTCAAGCTGTTACACTCCAAGAGATGCTTCTGTATTTAATTTAAAAAAATTAATCAACAATACTCACATCTTTATTTACCATTAATAAACATTAAAACAATAGTCTGTGGATAAGAACAAACACAGAAAACAGCAACTTCTCAGACATTCATATTAACTTGCAAGTACAGTATTTAGGATTACTGACTAGTCATTCCAGACTTTTACACTTTTCCATATCTAAGGAGTTTCTCATCTCCATCCATATTGCCAGTATCTTTTCCCAAGGATTTTCAGAGCATGTGCCATATAAACAAGGATACCAAGTTTTGGGGTTGACTTGGATACATTTCCCTCCTCCCTGATGCTCCTCAGCCTTCTGCAGTAGAGACAACATGCCTGGGATTTCCTGGCAGAGAGAAGCCCAGGCAGAACAGCAGCTGCCCCACAGGCATTCCCAGCACTGGCAGGTAGCTCCACAGAGGCCCCCGGGTGTCCAGGGCCACCAAGCACACACAGCTCGGTTACACGGCACGTGTCCAGCAAGACCAACGGATCCAGGCTTTGCCAGCTTGCTGTCAGCACCTCAGCCAACGTGTGAGAATGAAGGTAAAGAACAGCTGCTTCTTAGATGTTGTAACTTGAAAGCACAGTAACATCATTCCAGGATCCAGGATGTCAGGAAGCCCTGTACTACTTGCCTCTTGGAGGAGCAAAACTTGCTAAGCTCTTTTCTGTGCAGAAAAGATAAAGTCATCATTTGGAACTTTCACTTTGCATGACAGCTAGGAAGGAGCATTATTACACTCTTGAGTTTTGTCCCAGAAAATACAAAATGTGGGCACAGTGAACTCAGAATCCCATAAAGGAAACTGAATTATGCTTGAAAACAACACAAGGCCACATAGCTGAGTTGCACATTGTAGCCTTGAATTGTAGCAATCAAAAATTGTTTTGCCCTGTACCAGAAAAAAAACAAAAATGAAATAACATTAAAGTCATATTCTCCTGCCGTCTGCTCCAAGCCTATCATCTGAACTGCCTTTTACAAAGCCCGTATCAAACACAGCCTCAGAGCTAAAACAAATGACTTTTCTATGCATCTTAAAGGCTACAATTAATTATTTTTGCTACACAAAGTTAAACACGAAACACCAGTCTGTGTCCACTGGGTACTTTTCTGAGAGCAATCAAGATATGACAACTTGTATCTGTCCTTCCCCAGCCTCCCACACCTCCAGCCACTGCTTCTTTGTAGCTTGTCTTTGTAGAACAGAGCTCTGAGAAATACAGATTCCAGTTCTTTCATCACAAGTTCTTAACTACAGTAAGACAGCTAAATAAAAGACACCAGAATTATCTGGCAAGCGGGTACATCTCCTAAATTATGAAACCTTAAGAGCTTTTGCAATTACTTTCCCTTTTGTAGGGAAATCTTGTCTGGCTGGAAGGAAAAAAATCCAAATTCAACAACCAATTATGCACCAAAACTGTTACTGTTGACTCAAACCAGCATGAATCACAATACAGACAGGCTTTTCTTTCCATGGAAGAAAACATCTCATAGCTCCCTCCACTTACAAAGAATCAATTTTTTATTTTACATTTTCCCATTTGGATACTTTGCTGCTCACCCTGTGGCAATATATTTTCTGATCACTCTGTATGACAGGGGAGCTGTTGAAATACTCAGGCTTAGAGCTACACTGATGCTCTGCCCTGTTTCCAGCACTGTTAGACAGCACTGACATAAAGCCATCAGCTTGAAGTAGAGTTCACAAAGGAGGCTGAGATTTGGTGTGCAAAGTGCGAAGCGGGTATAGATTGCAACAGGACAAGCCATGGCTTGTTGAGTCACTGATTCCACATCTCACATCTCACTGAGACTCTCCACTGACTGGCACTTGCCCTTAATCTTCTCTAATAATCCCATTCTGCAGCAAATGCTGAAGAGAATGTTCTAGACAATTCTGAAGGCTGAACTACTGAGATTTTAACAAAAAATGTTTGTATAGTAAGTTTCACGCTAGCCTTTCTGAACATAATTTATAACCTTGATTATACCTGTTAATTTATAACTGGAAAATAGAAGGGGAGAAAAGTTTGAAGGATGGGATTTTAAAAACCTCACTCACCCACACACCCAGCAGCTCCTCCTGCCTCAATACAACTCCTCACTGTGGTGCAGCCACTAACAGAACCTAATAAAGCACTGCAGTTCGGAGTAATACGGATTTTAGCTCTTTTTCCCCTTCTTATGAATGACTAAGATTCACCAACATTGAGTTCTGTAAAAATCCTAGTGAAGAAAGGTGGAAGGAAAGGGAAGGAAATCTGTTAAGCAAGTACCTTTGGAGACAAAGAGCCATGAAAAAGTGAGCTTATGAAACAGAGGGTGTTTCAGAGCAAAGGCTCACACACGAGCAGAAAGAGCCACCAAATGCCCCACTAGAAAGCAAAGATACTGAAAACAACCTGAGAAGGTCTTTGAGAAAACAAAACTATTTGAACAGATAAACTACTCATACTCCATCTAAAGAAACACAGTTGGAAAAGATACTGTATTTTAAGAGCAAGAAAAGTATTTCTACCTGAAAAATAGTAATTAGGAACAGGCTCACTTTTTTCAAAGCTGCTCCTGTACTAACTACTGCCTTTGAAATACAAATGTTTACACGTATTTGCTTGTTCTAAAAGCACACAGACCTCATTGAGTATTGTCTTCTAAACCTAGCTCCCATATCGAATGCAAGAAGACACCAAGCAAATTGTTAAACAGCTGTGTCTACTTGTGAGCTGGGCCAGTTCTGCCATTCACACAAGCAGTGCCCTGCACGGGTTCCTCCTTAACAGCCTGTGCTGCCATCAGCACTGCCCCAAACCAGCATATGCAGCACTACACAGCACCTTGCTTCAGCAGACCTTCATCTGGTGCAACTGCAACACAGCTGGGAGAAAAGCTTTTGGGAGAGAAACGGTCCTTAGGAAGTCAAGGTATAAGAGTATAATGCTGAAACTACCTACAGCCTCTGCAGTACCTAACTTCTTGTTACTGGAGGCAAATTTGGTTTTCACAAAGGTTTACTAACACCATTACTACTCAGCATGCAGGCAAAGGGTCATCTTTATTTGGTAGGATTTTAGAACAGATTAAATGCCATTTCACAAAGCAGAAAGATTATACAGAAAAATCCTACTGAACAACCTGTAAACAATTTCCAGATACTTTGCTTAGTTGTTCAGACTCCTTAACTTACTGTGGGAGTCTGTCAGATAGGGATTTCCTTGCTCCCCTTTTAGATTTACTCTCATTCCGAAAAAGAAAATCCACAAACATTGTCAGGGAAACATTCTGAAGAATGAACTGGTTCTGAAACTCTCAATATTTTCCACCCTCTATCAGATCACTAGGTGCCAATCCTAGCCCACCTTTGGCTTCTTCAGCTATTATAAAACAAGAAAGCTTGAATTCTAAAAAATTCACATTTACTGAGCAATGGTGTTTTGAAGTTTCTTTGCCTTTTTAACACTGACTTAGACATCAGACTTCTTGTGCATTTACTAACAAGTTCAAAAAAGTTAAAATGCTACTCTTCTAAAGCACCTATCCACCTGATGTGTCCCTCTATTCTTCCAGCAGCTACAGACAAGAGTCTTTCTATAATGCTGCAAGAGTTACCTCTTCCCTTCTGCAGTGCTATGTCAGCTAAGAGCCCACTTTCTTTTTTGATGTCCAGTATATCACATACCCAAAAATAATTTGTCAATGACTTTGTCTGTAAAGAAACACTTCATACCTGTCAGACACTACTGACACAGCTTTCCAGAGAAGTCAAGCTTCTCACAAAGCTGCAGGGTGACCTTTCCAAACGCTACCCAGTTCATATGCTTTCAAAATAACTCTTAGATTTGCTCAGCCTATTGGAGTGAATTCTCTATTTTTCTTTCTTTACCATCACATTCAAGTCTGGGTATTTGTAACCCATGGATCCAGTAAGTTTGTCCTTGTTTTCTAGTAGATGTTACAAGTCATTTACTTCAATGCTGGCACGTCAGACTTTTGTGTTCTTTATTAAGGACCCACAGACTTCATTGATTCAGAAAGGCATTTCAATGGTTTGTATTTAACATTTTCAAAGAAACCACAAAGACTAGAAATGCAATTATACTTTTTTTGTTGGGGCCAATCTGCTAGAGACAATACACAAGCCATGACTGATGTACACTGAGTTTACAGACAATTCTCTTCCACTAATTCAAGAAACTGTTAATTTTGGGGCAGTGGCATACAATTCCTAAACAATTAGATAATGATCTGCATACAGATTAAAGTTTGATGGAAGAATGGAAGGCAAACTCAAAACAGAATGGACCAGAAGATGGGGTACAGTATGAAGCCAGGTAGTCAAGAGAAGGGTCCTGGTTTTCAGAACGTATCAATTGCCTGCCCCTGAAAAACATACCTTGCACAACAGAATTTACAGACTGTAGGGGTTTGGGGGTGAGGAAAGAAACAAGACTAGATAAACTCACACAATCAAAACATAACCGTGTGTCAATTTTTAACAGTATTGTTACTAGTGTCTACATCATCTCAGACAAATTTTGGGCCCATTGGTTCTATTCTTTAGTGTGCATCTGAAAGACTGAAGGTAATCATGCTTCTATACTTCTGCAAAATGTTTTGATATCTGTACTGTAAACAACAATAATTATTTCCAGCTTCACTTTTAATCAGGGAAGTGGTAAGAGCACCAAAGAAAGGCTTCAAAACCTTAAATGCAATGGTAAAGTTGTAACATACAAGGGACTTTGTGAAAATCTGTCCTAATTTATTGTGGCATAATCAGATGCTGCACCTGTAAGTGGTATGAATGATGACATAGCACCAGAATTATTGCAACCATGACAGAACAAGGTAAAGCTGAAATTTGCTGTTCTGTTTAACTTACACTGCCTTATACTTAAACTGCCTCTTTAAAAAATAAGCGTGCTAGATTTGTTATGGAAACAGGTACAGTTTAACTTCCATGCTTCTCTGTGTATCTACTCAAGTCATTTTTTAAAGAAGTGGCTTCTGGCACTGTGCCACAGACACCAAGTCCAAGTAAATCCTTATTACACAGATCACTGACCTGAATCTACTGATACTCTTACCCACCCATCAATCCAGCTGTCAGGCAAACCTACTGCATCCCACACATGAAGTATACACAACTTCAGTTGAGAAAAAAGTTACACCCACTTTCAAATGGCCATGTAAAAATTTCTACCACTATTTTTCCCCAAAACAATGGAAAATTATTTCTGTTTCTCTGAGGCTTGATAATAAACCACATTCCTTTAAGGCAGGGGAAAAAAAGCCACATACAAAAGGCAACAACCAGTTGACTCATGCTTCTTAAAAACATTAACCAATTTATTTGTGCAATGGATTTAGTTTTTAAAAGTTTCAAGTTTTGCTCTGCTGCTTTTCAGTTTTTAAATGTCATTTTAAGCCAGATTTAAACAACTGTAAGGCTTTTACAACAGTCTTATGAACACATTATCTGTAACATAATAACTGGTATGATCAAAACATTCTCACAATGGTATTGCTAAATAAAGATCAACACACTGATTTTTATGCAGATGTGATACCACTAGGTTTGCCACCTGTCAGTAATTTAAAATGTTTAAATATTCCCTTCATGAACTTGAGCTTTAGAAAATTTGAGAAGTCATGATTTAAAAAGCTAGATTTGATTGGGAGAGTAGTTTTGTAGTTGTTTTGTTTTAAATACTCTCCTTTCTTCAGGCTTTCTTCAGCAGCTCAAAAAGCCCGTCAACGAGGACTAAACATGCAGCTTCCTGGACCTAATCATCTCAAAGGTAAAATAAATAAAAACCCAGCCTAATGAGGTGGCAAGCCCAGAAGTCACAAGTGTTAGCAGGAAGTTCCTACAGCACCAAAACAATGGAAATGATGGATTTACACATAATTTATTATTCCTACCTTCCAAATACTTAGAGACTTTCTCCATTCGAACTGCCATATAATAAAGAGAATGAACAAAGAGATGCAACATTTAGCTTTTAAATCATTTTACTGAAAACAAGCCCCAAAACCACTGAGTAATGATTATTAGTAGTACAAAGAAAGTTATTTGTCCGAACCTGATGTTAGGTCAGATCCTCTGTTCTTTTTATCTTCTACTATTTCATAGAATGGGCCTATTACTTGTAGTAACTCTTCAACTTTGTCCGTCATTGGCATACTCTCAAGAATCTGCACAAGTTCAAGACATGAAGCATCTTATGAAACAGCATTTCAATCATTCATTCATTTCAACTGATTTTAGAAACTGCTGGTTATTGCAAAACTCAGAAACATTTCACTACGTCACTAAACTTGTTATTCTGATATTTTTTAACTTTTTTTTAATTACAGGGAAATAACATAAAACTAAGTTATTGAATAAGAATCTTATAATTATATTAATTTTTTTTCAGGTGAAGACAAGATGAGAGAGCTAATGCATTTGCCATCACTAAAACACAGCCTTGACACAGTATTTATTAGTAGACCTTGGAATCCATTATTTCTGCAATTTTGAACTAAACCATCTCAAGTTCAACAGGCTGCTGTTAGTAAATATCATTATTTCCATAGAGAAAATAAAACGGAAATACTTTTTTCATCTTAGAGGACTCTTTGTACTGTCAAACGCTGCCACCTTGAATGGAATGTAAAGAGCAGATCAGAAGTGCTCTACTAGATCCTTCTAAGCCCAAACAAAAAATACAGCAAAACAAAGACAGCACAAAGACCCACTTAGAAGAAGAACGAACCAAGTTCTGCTCTTGAAGTAATTTGGAGCATTTCTTAATTTTAAGTTACAAAACAATACATTTGATCATATGATAGGAATGCAAAATCTTAAGTCTAGAATAAATTAAACAGAAGAGATTCAATAGTTGGATACTATTTTTAAAGCACATGGTATTATTGTCCCATTCCAGTTTAAGTCCTTTCAAACAAGCTTTTTGCCAATAGCTTTGTTCCTCTTTCATCCTCCACTGTTTTAGTTACCATATTTTGAAAGTGGCAATAGCTATAGGTAAAAACACAGGCTGAAGCAAACTAACAGCTACAGTGCACCTCCTCCTCCTGAAGGGCACCAAGAAAGCAATAGATGAAGGTACACGCTGCCACAGAACACGCTGCTCAAAGGCACCAAGCATGCCAGCATGCAGCAGGAGCATGCAGAGTTACTGCACAGAGCAGGAGCTCCAGGCTGGCTAACACCTACCAAGTCAGCACTTGCAAACCAGTCAAGGATACCAAGAGACAACAATTCTATCAACCTGCATTTTCACTGCCACTTCTCTGATCTGTTCAGTGTACATAATTCATTCTGTCTTTGTTAGGAGAAATACTCAGATACAAAGAGCTGGATATGAAACAGAGATTGAACAACTTTGTAATTGCTGATTTTTTCACTTCAATAATGTTGAGAGAAACAAGAAGCCTTTTCTAGAATAAGGCTTGTATTTGTTATGTATTTATTACTATAGTCAGCTTTGTAAACTATTTCAAACATGAATTTCTGTGATGTCTGCACATTACTGTTCTTCATGTATTCTAAATGGACCTCAATGTAGTCTGTGCTACTTATAGCAATTCTTATATTTTTTTCTAACTGCTAGCTTTTAGGTGAGCACAAAAAGAAAAAATAATTTCACCAGCAAAAGTAACTGCTTGCTTATTATAGCCACTAGGCTTAATATCTCAAAATTTCAACATGAAAAATAAGTTATTATGTATCCTGATTTACTGTTTTCCTTGGATGCCACACAATTGATATATAGTGATGTTTTAAATTAGAAATACCACATAGTGTTAACACTTCATGCTATCACTTATTTGTAATACATAACAAAACAATATATCTGAAATGTAAACAAATTATTTTAAACAACATTGCAAAATAAATTTCAGAAACACTACCTGAAACAAACTAACCTTGAATCTGAGCTCAGGCGCATTCTGTTTATTTTAACTAAAAATAATACATTTGGTCACCTCTCACCAGCATATCAAAACCTCACCCAGATACATTCCTCAACTGTGATTTTCAAGGCTACCACACTAAGGAGTGAAAAAAAACCTAAAACAAATTTGGAATTTTGTGACAGGGTCATCTGATGCGTGTATAGCTCAAACGCAATGTGCAAATGCCAGGGAATGCCCCAGGGCTGGGGGAATATGGCAGTCTTATACACCCTTAAACACAGTCCTGGGATATCAGCATACAAGTGGGTTTTTGCCCCCTTGGACATGGATACCCACACAGCAACAGCAGACTGCCCACAGTAAGTCCATGAGGATTAGTGCAGTATATGCTGATAGAACAACCCAGTGGATCCATCTGAAATGCACTTCCATTGACATTGCAAGTAGAATCAATTGGGATGGAAAAGCTGGAACTAGTATTCCAAATGTGAGAGCTGAAACAGCACCAAAGCAGGGTAAACAGATTCCCCATTTTCAAAGCTGAGCAAGGCAGGAAGTCATCTGCTCTCCAATCCTTACACATAATCTGCACAGAAGCAGAATATTTGTGGTTCATTAGGGTCAAGGAAGCAGACTTCCTCACAGGAGGCTTACTAGAGTTTTTTTAGAACAAACATTGCAGTTTCACTTGGTTTTAGTGTCCTGACCAAACCAGTTACTGCACTGAAAAAAACCCATAAGGTAATCTACTGAAATATAAACACATATTGAATTCAAGATTTCAAATGAAGCACTAAACCTTGTGGCACACATTCAAAGGAATTGTTACAATTTAGTGGGATTTTTAATCAAACAAACTGTATTTGGCCTTCTGTGTTTTCTGGAGCTGCTTATTTTCCAGTTTAGCGCAGATACAGTAATAGCAGCAGGAACTAAATTGCCAGAACTACAGATAGGAAAAAGAACAGTAAATCACACTCCAGCTCTTTGCTGAGTAAAAATTTTTGTTGTATCACCCATTAAATAAATTCAGAGTTTGATGTCAAGATAGTAGCCTCAGAAAAAAGCAAGTGTATTTGGAGTAGAATTTTTTCCCTTTGACTCAAACCTCATTACAGTAATAGACTACAATTATACTTTTATTCAGATTGACAGCAAATAATCTTTAAACTGGAGAATTAATCTCTAAAAGCTTCAGTGAAAAGACTGCAGTGAAAAGGGTTAGTTAAGAAATGACATGAAACTTTAAACTCGGTTTACTTTAGTTAATGCTACAATTCCCACTTAATATGGTAACTGTGACTGCTTACAAGTTACACATCTGTTTGGAAACAGAGCACATTGCTCAATGCTAATAGTTTCACTGCAACTATAATATTCATGGAATATTTTCGTAACAAGTACAGAAAATTCAGGTTGCTGAGTTTTTCCTGAAAAATAGAAAATTATTAAGTTTACATATTAGAATGTCTCCAGTGATGAGAGTAAGACCTTTTCTCCTAAAGTCCTTCTGGAAAGTTGTTTTAGTCACTTTTCCAGAATAAGGATCACTTACCTCTCTCAGCTCTAAGAACTGAGGCAGTGTGTGGTACAGTTTTTTTTCCATAACGCCCCCTTTACCATTATTCCAGTATTTCACTTTCTTTAGCTCTGTAATTTAAGCTTCATACCAGCTAGAGCTCTCATGTTTCTCTGAAAACAACACAAATTCTGTGTTTTGAAGGAACTTTGCAATTTTCTTCTGCCTACAGGCCAAACAGCATAGTACTGAAATGTAACAGTTCACATAGGGGATAACTCATTTGGAGCTTTGCAAGGAGTAGTCAGCAAGACCCCCCTCTCACATTCCTCTATTTCTGGAACATTTTTTATAGAAAATCCCTTCATCAGTAAACATACCTTTTTCATTTCATCAACATAGGCTATCATGGCTTCTTCTTTGGACATGTTTCCCAAGGCACTCCAAGCATCCCTAGGAAAGGAAGTTGCATACACCTTCAGTATCTTCAGTATCAGATTTTTTTTCAGCTTGGCCTTAAGTAGGTCAGTTATGTAATGTCCAACATTTCTCTGATACAAATAAAATGCAAGAATGATTCACATTATTTTTTATGTACAAATATATAATTTTCTAGGATAATCACACAGTGGAAGAAGAAGCAACAAAGTGAACAGACTGGGGACTGAAGAGTTCCTCACTGACTACCTAGAATTATGTACCCAGTAAGCTGTAAATAAGCCCAGATAAAAGACACACACATTACCCTTCTGACTAAGTTGAGTTTAAGATCCTCTGCCGTATAAAACAAACAGGCCATACTCTTCAGCCAGCACTTACAAACAGCTGTCACTAAGGTAGAATAAGCTACAAGAAAAATCTGTCCTTTTTGAGTTTAGCAACTGGGGAAAGACACATCAGTCTAACAGGCAAATAGTTACCACAGCAGCTATTTATGACCTAAATAAAATCTTCCCCTCTCCAACTCTGCAAGACAGAAAACTCTAACCAAATTTATCAGTATTGCACAAAGTATCAGTCAGAACACAGACTGCAATAAAACAGCTCCTCAGTCTTGCACATTATTTGACATTCCAGAGTATTTGTCCCACTCATAGAAAACCACCAATTCCAGCTACATTCCAGCTACAACCAACCAGGTGGATGAAAGCTCCCAGCCTATCCCCTGCACTCTGGCTTGGAGAGGCTGAGGAGGAAGGAAGGAAGAAAAAAATAAGTCCTAGGAATCATTTCACAGATTCCCAAGACCACCATGACCACAAAGACAGCAATAATATTTGTTCTTCAGGACAAATCATCATTAAAATATTATAAGCAAGACATTCACATTGGCTTTTCAAAGACAACTTAGGAATTTGGTGAATCAGAAGTCTTCCCAGGCCAAGGCAAACACAGATAGTAGGAAGACCTGCCACTGAGCAGACACACCAGAAAGACATAAACCCAACCTCCCCACCAAGAGCTCAAAGCTGTATTAGTGGTTGCCAGTGAGCACTTATTTACTTCAGGCTCACATCACACACGAAAACGCAAGAAGGAAGAGCTCCAGATACTCCTCCACATCATTCTTCAGAGCACCTAAGAATTCATTTTACAACATGGGATAAAAACTGCAGAGATACCATGATGGTGGCTGCCCAAGAAAAACCTGCCCACCTGCATAATCCAAGGGAACATTTCCACCTGCAACTCTGAGAAGTGATCAATTATCTGAGTTAGAAAGTCAGAATATGACAGAAAACTAATTCAAGCATCAAAGGTCATAAATGTTCTTTTTATTTAAAAAAGAAAGATTTGAGAGAGTTTCTTTCTCCAAGTGCTACTCTTCTAAACATTTCCACTCCAAACATAAAAAAAAACATCCCCAAAACAACAAGTCATGAAAAGTTACCATTTGTATCTACCAATTGGATCCCAAAATCCAGGTCGAGGAATGTTACAGGGTCCTTGGGTTGCTTGCTTATAAAAGCTATAGAACTTGAGCATCATTTCATTCGTTGGCTGGAATGAACCTAGTGAAAACATTTTAAAATACAATTAAATTGTCATCAAGAATATTACTGAGTATTTTACAAACCTAATGGTTCTGTGAAAAAACAGCCTGCAGCCTGTTACAGCAGTACAATATAAGCCAACAGAGAACATCTTCACCTCATCGACTGAGAACCAGCACCAATGAAAATATTTACTGTACAAACAGCAAGTTTCAGATGGAGTTTAAAGGACTATAACCTTTCCTACTGCTAAGGTCAAACTCCAATTAGAATAAAAAAAGGTAATAAGTAACATCAAGCCGATGTCCTGTCACTCAGTTTAAAGGGACAGGTTTAGCTCTCAGTAAACGAAGTATCTTGCAAGTCACTTTATTGTTAACAAATAATAACTTACTGCGAGTCTCCAGAACTAAAAAAAAAAAAAAAAAAAAATCAATCTAAACAAACACAATTAACCCAAAACATGGCCTTCTGCAGTGCTTTTCTTTACCTTAGGTATTTGACAACACTTTCAGAAACAGTTTCACCGTACCTCCCGATTTGGTTTTCTCTTCTTCCTTTGTGGAACACACTTTTGTAGAGGTAAAAAATGTAAACATGAAACTCTAACAGCTAGGAGGGAAGATTCATAGCCAATCCATTAAATCAAGTAGCTTGAGGTTGGATTCTAATCATTAGACGTTTACAGCGACGTTTACCTCACAACCTCAAAAACTTCCGATTTTACCAAAATTGATGATGTATGTAATAAACAAATGGTTTAAAAATTATTATAACTCTTATCAAAAAGATACGTTCTGGGTTTTTCTTTTTCCATTTTTTTAACTCTTTCAGCAGAGGGGAACTCACGGTAACAGCTCTGTTAAAGCAACTTCAGGATTTCAGGGAAGCTGAAATCGCGGGGAGCTGACAGATCCCCCGGTCCAGGCGCCCGACTGAGGAGCTCCTGGCAGGGCTCAGAAGGCCCCCGAGCCGGCGCTCCCCCGAGAGGCGGGGAGCAGCACTAATGCCGAGCTTTCCAGCGGTTCTCCAGCCGCTGCCGGGGCAGCCCCGCTGCCCTGACCCCCCCGCGGCCGCGGCCTCGCCCCGCCGGGCCCTGCCCGCTCCCGGTGCCCGCCCGGCACGGATGGCGCCGCTGCCGCGGGAGCTCCCCGCCACACTCACCATTTTTGGGCAGGCTCTGGATCACCTTCACGGCCGCCTCGAACCTGGTGGCGTGCAGAGAGCCGGTCTCGGCCATGGCCCCGGCCACTCACCGCCTCCTGCTCGGCTGCCGGGCCACGTCCGGCGGGGCAGGTTCGGCTCAGCTCAGCGCCCCCGCCGCAGCCACCTGCACGGGAGTGGTGCCGGGAGGAGCCGGGCCGTACCCAGCCCCAGCCCCGTTCCCGGCCTCGGCCCCGGCCCCCGCGCCCTCCCCTCCTCCGGCGGGGCCGGGACAGCCCGCCCAGCACCTCAGACCGGCCTCGCCTGCAACCCCGCCCGGCCCCGCGCTCAGCCCAGCCCGACCTCCGCCCCGGCCTCAGGCGCCCATGTTACGTCTCCCACAGCAGCTCCCTGCCCTTCCCTCCTCCCGCACCGCCCCGAGGCCGCGGGGGCACGCCGGGAAACGTAGTTTCTTTGTCTCTCCTTCCTCTTCCTCCCCTCTCTCCCCTCTGCTTGTATTGCTGCAATACAGGAAAATGAAAATTTCAAAACGTGCCATATTCCACCCGTTTTATCTTCAGGACATCTGCCATCTGGCAGCCTGCTGTGCTGCTGCCTCCCCTCCTCACAGCCATCCTCATACCCGCACCTAGTCACACACAATTCACCTAAATTAGCACTGTAGACACATTTTTTGAAATAGTTTTAATGACTTCTATTTACATTAAAATTTTAGGCATGCCTAGAACCCAGGGAGCAGCTATTTCCATGGTATCCAGAGATGCGGGTGAATACCAGCACAGTGCTACCAGTTAGCTCAGTAGCTAAATAAATGAATGGCCTTATTCAAAAGCGCTGCGCATCCAGCACTCTGCAAAGTCAAACAAAAGTGTGCTAAACCAACTGCTTTTGTAGCAAATGGAATAATTTACCCAGTGAGCAACAGGATGAATTAACAGCCCCATTGAATGGAATTGAGTACAAAAACTTGGCATTCCAGTCAGTTCATTTATCTAGTACACAATATATATTTTAAATTCCTCTGAAGGGAGTTGTGTGCTCACAGTGTATGCCCTCTGGTGGAAAGAAAAGCTCCAGAGAGAGGGAATTAGAGCAGATCAGCTCCAGTTGAGCTGGTACATTCTACAAGGTCAGCAGCCAGCTGCCCTGGGGAGAGCTTTGCTGGAGAGAAGCTGACACTTCCAGAGGTGTTCAGACAGGATTCCCCACACCGGGCAAAAGATGAACCCGTGTTATGAGCACTGCTCCACTCCTGAATGTTACAGAACGGATTTCTCTGCATTGTTCATTTTAAGTGCTAGATTTCTAAAGTACTTGTGAGCTTCATACTAAGATCTATCATCTTTTTTATCCATGAAGGTAGGAATGACAGAAACTCACATCAAAGAGAAGTGCTTTTTGAAGATAAATGGGTCTCTGTATTCTTTGAGCAAGCAAGGAGTTAATTTCAAAAGTAATACAAAAATTAGGAGCCTTTTGTGAAGCCAGCTGATGTGAACATTTTGTTTATCCGAGACAATCTATAATGATGTTTGCCTTTTAACTGATTTAAGAGAAATGCAGTCTGCATTTTTATAATGAATGTTCCCAGACTTTCACTTGAAGTCAGCTTTAGAAGAGATGCAAATGACAACCTATTTAATGGCTGTGTGCAGAAACAGAAGCTGCCCTCTTTGAACTGAAGATGTGTGAGGGTGTAAGATCTGCAGATCCAAAATGAGGTAATTGAAGTAATCCAAAATAAACAGTATCATCATCCTCTGACACAAGCACAAAATAAATGAGAGGCAAATTTTGAGCACTGACAAACATTTTGTGAGAACATATCACAAATGACTAGTTAATTTTAATGATCATATTTAATACTAATTAGCATTGTTAATAGATGTCTTTATGTATATTTTGCATCCTCAGTGCTGTGACTTCCATGAAGAATCAACAATTAAATGTGGAGTACTAAAGGAGTAATAAAGGAGACCCTCTCATCTCTCACAGACAGCCAGGAATGGATCTGCAGCTTTATCTCAAGGAGGACCTAGGCTCCATTCTTTAGGGAACAAAATAATATTACATGCTTGCAAAATCTAATTTTGATGTATGTGTTAAACTGGGCTATGTTTCTATTGCTCCACAACAGCAGTTTCCGAAGTAATCGTAAGTATGACTTCCTCCTATTTTTTTTATGATCCAGTGTATGAGAAGCCAAACTCTGGGACCTGTGACAGAAAGAGTGACCAATGACGCCCATCAGTTGAGATGCAGGAGAGGACAGGCCATGGCTGGCTCTGCTACCAGCATGATTTGGCAGCGAGTGCAATGTGTGACACTTGACATGTCTGAGTGATTTGCAGTCCTCATGCTCCTCTTCACTTGGTCTTTCACAAACTACTTATGGAGAGCCTGTGAATCACTAATATGAGGCATTCCTGGCAGTGTTGAGACACATAAAATCTTGCATGGAAGCATGCTGTTGTAGCTGCAGAAGGAATAAATTTAGGGGATCTCTGAAAAAAAGGCAGACAAGCATGATTTTGAGTGCAACCTGGGACATATCCTTCACAGGTACATTAGGGATGGTTATTGAGTTCAGTGCTCAGGGTAATATATCAAAGTCTGATGTGTGGACCTACCTTACAATTCTCATTTTGTGCCATTTGTGAGCTGCCACTGTCCCTTGGTAACATTTCATTTGTATCCTCCTGCATTAGTTTTCTAGCAGTTGCTTCCAGTGCTGAACTATACCTCAGCCCAGCTTGAAGAGCACCTTCATTTTACTTGAGGGACAAAGGAGTCAGTTAAATTATGCAAGTGAAAAGCTGAAACTGGAACCAATTATACCTATTGCTCCCTCAAGGGTCTGAATCACAGCAGTGTATTTTACAGAATACTTTAAAAATGGTTCTCAAGAAAGTGGACCATAGTCTCATATGCATTATGAGTAAGTTCTGTCAGCTACCAGATCCAAGAGCATGTAATTTTAGCAAGGCTTACTTTTTGAAGTATGTAATCCAGTAGGGAGGAAAAATGAATTATTCAAAACCTAATAGTCATAATTATGAAGAACGAAATTAGCATTACAATTTCTCAGTCAAATCTACATGCTGATGAAGAATGGAAAGATGTTGTCCAAGAAGGGAAGAGTTTTTTGTGAGGAGCAACTTTCTACTGTTTACAGTAGAAAGGCTAATATTTCAAATAACATTTACTTAGAGGGTTTTTGAATGAAATAATGAAGGCTATTTGTGTCAAAATCAACAGCTCTGGAGAAAGAGAACTATTTGCTTACCATGAATATGGCAAAAACAGCAGCTGAAATTTGTTCACTTATGTAGGCCAATTCCTGTTCCTCAGCAAAAGCCCTTTGGGCAAAGGACTAGTTTGACACAAACAAGAATGCTTTTGAGAATAGAAGTTTCCTTGTGAGCTTCAGTTACACCCCTTAATAACTCGACTAGAAATACCCATTCATTTTACAGTTAGAGATTAAGTAATGGAATTATTTTTAACTATTATTAACAGCAGCTTCTTAGCCTAAGGATTAGGTAACAGATCCCATTTCAAATCTCTTTTGAGCTATTCAATTCAGGTATCTCAGGTCTTTCAGTGATCAATATTTCAACCTGTGTTTTTGTTTTCCTCCATGTTCTCCCACTTCACATATATTTAAAAAAAAAAAATAGATGGAGTAACAGGAGTATAAGATCTGTTTCATAAAATGCTCTTTGAAGAACAAAATATGATCATACTTCCAAAGACATTCAGCAGCATTTGACTTTGCATTGAAGTGTACAGCACTTATGAAGTCAAAACCCTTTACAGGTTTATATTTTTGTAGGTTCTAAAGCATAATGCAGTGCCATATTGTGTCTTAAGCCCCTCTTTTTTTTTTTTTCTCCAAGGCTACTATTCATCTCTTTGATGAAATTTTTAATAAAGTTCCATTTTCCTTACTGCCTTAAGGTATTATTCTTGTAGAGCCAGCAGATAGTTATAAGAGAATTGTTCAGATTCTGCATATTCTAGAAAGAACATTCTAAAAATCCCGTTCCCTTACAGAGTCATAAACTGAGCTTTGAAAAGTATGTAGTTTCATCTTGCAGCAATGACAAACTGTGTCTTATTATAAACATCAGAAGACAGCTTATAATAAATACTTAATCCTTTCCCTTCAGTAAAATACAGAATTTCTGGAGGTCGAATTGTGCTGTCGTTTACAGTGACATAAATTTGGAATTACTTGATTGATGTGGGAATATTTATGGTGTTACACATATTCATAATGTAAATGAGTAACAATTTGACTCTGAAAAATCAAACTGTGTCTGGTATATTTTTCCTGTTTTGACATTTGTGCTTCTTGTGTTCTCAGCTACTGCTGCTAAAGTTTTAGTAGCCTATCCCTGTGTAATTTGCCTCTTGGGAATAGCAAACAAAATACTGTGACTGTATCATATTAATGTGCTTATGCAATAGCATATTTATAGCCAGACAGCTCTTGTGATATTTTCTTTCCAGTATCTGGAAAGGGGAAAAAAATGAAACACTCTTACTTTATGCATGTTCTTTTAAAATTCTAGCAAAATAATTTTGTTATTCTTTCTAGCAAGTCTGAAAAATGACTTTGTGAAAATTTGATTATTTTAATGACATTTTTCATGAAACACCAGTATGCAGAGCTTGGAATATAACGGGCAAACATCTCAAGTACTTTCAGGCCTGTGTTTATCATTGTGGATATTTATCCAGGCAGAAAATATACCACTGTTTTGGTCAATGGCTTTCAACAACCTAATTCAACAAATAGGTGAATTACTGGAGTGAGCCCTCCAACAAGCTTTCAGAAGGATTTACGACTGAGTTTAATTGGGTGTCTCAACACAGGACCCACACTTCATTGCAAACCCCATAAGCACCCCGCTCTTTTGCTCTTTTACCAGTCATAGTAAAGATCAGACTTCTATAGAAATCAGTGTCAGCTAGTTCCAGTTATGAACCACGGATATTTTACTCTCATATTCAGATCACATTTGCAGCAAGACATTTCTAACAAAATTTATCTGGGAAGCTTTATTGAGAATGAAGTTTGACATTCAGGAGCTATTTCAGTTTATACTGTTAGGTCATTTCTGCTCAACTGAAATAAAGGTGTTGTCTTTGCTTCACAGTTTTGGGATGGTAAGGCCTGTCCAGTTCACTTAGATGGGGAAAAGTGAGGAAATCAGTATCTTAAGTGTTTTTTTACTTTTCTTTGCACTAAAGTATTCTGATCACTATAAAATGTGTTCAAATAATATCACTTAATAACAAAGCTTCTGTAAATGATAGGTTAATGAGAAAAGATAGCTGTCAGTTTTTGTTTCCAAAAAACTAGAAAAAATCAAAGAACTTGCTGAATAGATTTCTAAGTAAATTACTATTAGGTTTTAAAAATAACCCAAGAAATAGAAACAATTTAGCTATACAAAATGAAAATTATCTTTGAATCCACAGAAGTCTTTGAATACACCTAAAGAGAGGTGTTTAAAGGTCTGTTGCAGATAAAGACCGAAATGCAGCCGTAAAGTAAGAGGGGAGCTGGGTGGCCAGGTCACTGTGACAACAATTACATGGGAATCTGTCACACTGAATTACCTAACAGAGGGCAGAGGGCAGTTTTTGCAGGCATTATAAGTCTCCAGCCAAAGACGTACCTGTTAAGAGCCCAAGTCTTCAGTGTCATAGAGATTACTTTAACACATCCTGAAATCAAATATTAATACTACATTTTGCCATGCAAAGGAAACAGAACAGTAAAATATGTCCTGCATAGTATTAAAATGCCATGCAAAATATTAAAAATATCAGTTTTTAATCCTTATGCAGCCTTGTCTACTCGCTTACTAAGCTCCCTATTATCCTCCTGAAGGGTTGTCCAACAATCCTACGAACCTGTATAAATAGAAATCAAGCAGCTCTTGGATTTCTTTTATTTAGAATTGAATTCAACAATGTTTTCACTCCAGTGAATTCATTCTTTCACTGCTATGTCTTTCCAATATTTTAACATCTTTTTGAATCATTGATAGTACTATTAGGTACCTGTATTAATGTCAGAGGCAATAGAAGACTGAAGTATTGCCTTCTCCAAACTCAGTATTATCACTCTTATGTCCAGAATTCATTGGCCCTTTTGGATATTGAGGTGGGTGAAGGCCTCAAAGCACAGGATCTCCTTACCCTACTTGTAGTCGAGGTCGCCGTTATAAGTGTGTACTCTTAAAGCTGTTGTTTGGAGTGGTGGGAACAAGATTGGGTTGCAATCACTTTTGCTGTTTGTGAAGCTAGCTTATTAGATTGTTCTGTCATGCCAGTCTGTTATTTTAATTATTTGTCTCTGTGGGAATTTTATCAGCAATGATTTTATTGTTTTCTTGGAGGGTAATCAAAATAAGTTAACCAAAATAAGTTAACTCCAACAAGGAGTCAAGATCAATATACCCTTTATGACCACTTTTGCAGTCTATCAGCCTTTTTTTATTTAATATGCACCATAATGATTTTCTATTAAAATAATTATTTTAAAAAATTAATTGTAGTTTCTCAAAGTTTTATTAAGTTAGGTATTTTACAGAACATAATACTTTTCTACAACACATTTATCTATTCAATTTTTATTCTCACACCAAAGGATATTGAGTTATCCTGAAAACAGGTATACTTCTCCACACATTCCTATTGATTTGCATTAATTAAATGGTTCTTTAATTTTTTCTTAGTGGAATCTCCTGTTAGTTATTCTGCCATATACTTGGGATCAACATTAAGTTGATAGGACTATAATACCTATATGTCTCTTTTCAATATTGGCAGAACCTTTGCTTTCTTTCAATGCTCTGGAACTTCTCCAGTGTTTGAAAACTGTTTGAGAATGAATATTAACAGTCCATAACACTCTTTGCTGGCTCATTTAAAATTCTTGGATGTGATTAAACTCTATGTGCTTATTTAAGAAGATCTAATTTTAGAAGATGCAGATAACTAGATCTCTCTTGTTTTTCCTTTTAATGTAAATAAAAATATGGGTTTAAACACTGTGATTAAAGCTTTTGATTCATCATGTTCTCTATTCCAGAGTCTGTGTCATAATAAATGTACTGCAGACACTATTTACTCACTTTCTTTTTCAAAAAGATTTAAAATAGTTAAATATTTGGAGAATATATTTATGGTTTATAATAGAGGGAATGCAATGATGAACTATATATATGTATATTTGTACATACATGATAAAGTAGTGATGTTCTATATGAAATTGATGAGTACATTATGAGCTATTGGTAAAATCATAGAATCATAGAACAATTTGGGTTTTAAGAGACTTTAAATGTCATCTTGTCCAAACCCACTGCAATGAGCTGGCACATCTGCAACTAGATCAGGTTGCTCAGAGCCCCATCCAACCTATCTTCAATGTTTTCAAGGTTGGAGCAGCTACCAGCTCTCAGGGCAACCTATTCCCATGTTTCACCATTCTCATTATAAAAAATGTCTTCCAAATCTACCACCTTTTTGTTTAAAAACTACCCCTTGTCTATTGCAACAGGCCCTGATAAAATGTTTGTCCCTTTTAAGTACTGAAAGGCCACAACAAGGTCTCCCCAGAGCCTTCTCTTCTCCAGGCTGAACAACCCCAATTCTCTCAGCTTTTCCTAATAGGAGAGTTATTCCCTCTCTCTGATCATCTTTGTGGCCTCCTCCAGACCAGCTCTAATAGGTCCATGTATTTCCTTTCCAGTCAGGACCCCAGAGGATGCATTACTGCCCCCAGGGCCCTCCCATGGGTTAGGTGAGTTGTGCTGTAACTCACATGGTCGCACAAACATTCTGACCCCATTCCCACCACAGCTCCCCCTTCATTCTGCATAAAGAAATCCAAAATTGTGTATGAGACAGAGGAAGGAACAAAAGATATTCACAAATCAAAGACCAAACCACAGTAACCACAGCCCAAACATGTGTCTTTTGAAGATAAAATAGTAGTTGTGTCAACTTATGCACACATTCAAACTCAACATCCTGAGGATCCCATTGATTTTGTAAGAATAAAATTATGTCCTGTATACATTTATAAGTCCTTGGCTATCAGGAATTCTGGCCTTGTGGTTTATTCTCCTGCCACCTGCCATTCCCCTTATTTCTTGACTCAGATTTGCACTCACAGTAGGACTCACAGATATTTTCTAAGTCATTGTGAAAGAGGTTCATGGTTGCTGGATGCTGTCATCTGCATGACCAAAGCATCACTGTAATATATTTCATTAAAGAATGTGTGGCATAACTGGTATAGGAAATCAATGATAACAGAATAAATATTCACAAAAAATATAAAATTAATACATTTTTGACCACAGATATTGAAAATACTAAGCTATCTTACATGTATTGAAATGGGAAATTTGAAGGTACAAAGAAACAAGTTAAGCCCCCAAATCAATGGTTCTGGATATTTTACATTATTGAAAAGAGGTATTGAAAAGTGATTGGGAATGACTTGAGAAAACACATTTTAAATAGTTGTAGTAAAAGCAAGTGAAAGCTCATGCCTGTCCAAGGAAACAGCTCTGTGGTGGTGCTTCAGTCATTCCAATTGAACCTTCTTTACTTCTTCAGGTCTGCATCTTTTTCTCATGTCCCTCAAATTATGCGTTTTCTGGTGGGGCCCACCATATTCAGAGCAGTTTGCTAACACACTGCAGCTCTTTAAAATGCCCACCATGTGTGCACAAAATGTCTTCATTTAGCAGATTAGCTCACAGATCAGGCACTATTCAAAAGAGCAGGATGGTGCCAGAACAATGGTGTCAACTCACCCTGCAGCGTAACTGAACTCCCCCTTCAATCCATGGCTGGGAATGAAAAACAGATAGAACAAATTACAAATTGAATTTCAAACTTTACCCCATTTCAACTGACAGAGGCAAATTACATTTTAATGAAGTTACTAATTTTTAAAACCTCTTTCCACAAATTCAGGATGCATTCACACATTCCTTGCTAGCTACTTCCAAGAGGCTGAGGTGACCATCTCCTGCACCTACAGCTACTGATTGCTGCCTCTCTGATCTGCCTCTGAAACTGCTCTCCTTAATGCTCCTCTCCTTCCTGACAGAGTAAAGGAGGTACAGTCAAACAATTTAAAGGTGCTTACCAAGGTCCTGTTAAAGATTTGTCCTGGTGGGGCAGCGTGAGGATGGCCAAATCTTGGCCACAAAACCATTCCAGCACAAGCCTCTTGCATGGATGCAGTCTGAGCAAACCTCTGTGGTCATGGCACAGTTGGAATTGTGCCTAGGGTTAGTTACACTGCCCTGAAGAACCAGGCTCCCACACCTGAGCTGAAGCACTTTGGCAATACAGTAACAGGTATTTCTATCCTGCTGGAGCAGGATATTTATGAGGTAGACACATTTATCCATTCACCCCTGCACAAAACTCAGGTGTGTCCTAAACATCTGTATTAAGTAGATAGACAGGATTAATTCTTTCGTCATGTAACGTGGCCCTCCCTGTATAACAGATGTGGCAGTATGTTTTATAGTATTCAAATTTCTGTCCTTTCCTTTCTTCAAGCATGATATTGAGAAATGGTTGAGCAAAACCAAATAACTTTAAGCGGTAGGAGATGTGCTAAATTATTGTGGATTAATTATTGAGTAATATAATCAAATATCAAACCAGAAAATCAAAATGTCAGGAATAGTGAGAAGAAAGAAATTCATACCAACCCTCCAGCTAAAATCAGAGACTTATAGCTTCTGTGTCCTGATTTTAGCTTTCAGATTACTGATCCATATGAAAATAAACCCCCTTGTGACTAAGTCTCTTCCTACTAACCAATAGAAGGATGAGAAATATGAGATATATCAAATAGTGGTATATTGCTTTAATATATAACAATACATGCCAACTGAGGGCAAAACATATCCTATAATTACTTTGAAGTTTCTTACTCAAATTCAGAAAACAAATGATAGGAGAAATCTGCTTGGCAAGTGGAGGAGGGGGAAGAACACACAAAATCCAGCCTGCTATTGTGAGATTTCCCACATAAATTAAGGCATTAATTTGAAACTGATATAATAGTTTTGGTATTACTCTGCATATGAATAAGAATTACTTAGAATCCTAGAATTGTCAAGGTTGAAAAGACTTCTAATATCATCAAGTCCAACCATTAACCCAGCGCTACCATGTTCCCCACTGAAGTGCCCCATCCACATGTTTTTCCAACACTTCTCATAACAGTGATTCCACCAGTTCCTGGGCAGCCTTTTTCAATACTTAACCACCCTTTCAGTGAAGACATTTTTTCCTAATATCCAGTCTTAACTTCTCCTGGTGCAACTTGAGGCCATTTTTTCTCATCTTGTCACTTGTTACCTGGGAGAAGACACCAATCCCCACTTGGCTACAATCTCCTTTCAGGTAATTGTAGAGAGTTGCAAGGTCTCCCCTGAGCCTCCTTTCTCCAAGCTAAACAACCCCAACTCCCTCAACCGCTCCTTGTAAGACTTGTTCTCCAGCCCTTTCACCAGCTTTGTTGACCTTCTCTGGACATTTCCTTTTATTTGATTAAAACCTTTTATACAAAAATGGTTGTGCATTAGATAGTGTAATTTATACAGTTTGTTTTGTGAATAAGCACTAGCAATGGATTATACATAAATTGTTAGATTGTTGTTGTGACCCTTATTCCTAGGCACTTATAAATAAATATATTCCCCTGTGGCTTCACTAAACCTTTGAGAAGTACATTTCTATGCAAATCTGTGAAAAGTTATATGGCAGTGTCACCCTTAGCATTGCACAAGTTGTCCAGTACCATAGCGGCCTGTGGAACAGCCTCACAGCTGATGGATTGGAAGCTCCAGGACGTTTTCAGTAGGTACATTTAAAATTAGAGGGTATAAAAAGCTGGATGTAAAGGACAGAGGACAATTTTGCTATATTCAACATATGTACTGGATAGCCTCCTATTAGTATCTTAGTTATGCACTGATAACACACAATATTCACATTGTCCTTTGCTAACTCTTACTAATATTGCTTAAATGGAAAACCAAGTGATCCTCCAATCCAGAAAATGCAGCTGTCTGCCATGGACCAAGGGAATGCCTGGCAGCTGCCAGCCTCCAGCCTAACCCTGCTGTGTGATGGCCGGCACTGACCCTGCTGGAAGGTGGCAGGGTTGGGACTGGCTCACTGCTGCTTTAGCCAACGCCTCCTGGCTTTCAGCTGAACCGCGGCAACGGAACAGCGTCAGCGACAGGCTTGGGTTACAGGTTCATGCAGTTTATATCCACCACAGAACTGTAATGGGAAATCACTTTAGAGCAATTTTATTGTTCTAATAGACTATTATAGCAGGGGGCTATTGTAAATAAAGAGGTTAAATGAGGCTTTTTCAGTTATGAAGACACAATATCTTTGAATGAGGCACTGTATGTCAGATTTGCTGCTCTTTTCCTAATGCAGAACAAGAAAGCATTTGAATACTGAATTCTATTTTCTGAAATGAGATAAGGAACCTTTAGGCCACAAAATAAAAATAATTTAAAATTATATGTATTAGCCACTTGAGAAAAAATATTCAGCCCAACCTTTTTTACAAAATATTTTTTTTTCTTTCACTGGAAACCAAAGGAGTTTTCAAAAGAGTGCCTGTTTCAACAAGTTTTTTAGGATAACAAGGACCTGCCCCCTTTAGTGGCTTATATGATAATACCCAGCCAAGTATGACATCCATAAAATCATAAGAGATGATGGCACTCCTTTGGTGATTAACTAGCTGATACATTGTTTAAACTTGTTAACAGTTTGGTGTGTGGCCAACATAAGTACCAACATCAAGATTTGATTTTTCAGATCTACAGCAAATGACCTTTACACAGCAGGAGTAATTGGCAATGATTGTAGACTGTAGTCCATAGATTCCTGTGAATCTTTTGGCTATTGTGAGAAAACAAGAGAAAATAGAAAAGGTCCTGAGTACAAGTCCATATCCTGTGTGGGAAGTGTTTGTAGTGTTTTAGTGCTTTCCTCAGCCCACCTGTTCTCTGCTATGCTCAGACACCACATATCTAAACAATCTTCAATCTCACCATAGTTCCTCTTTACCTTTTCTTCCTCTTCTCCCCTTCCACACCTGTACATGCCCCTTCTATCTGGCCCTTGCAAGTGCCTCCACTATTTCTTCTCCCAGAATTCATCATACTGTTACATTCTAGATGCCAGGGAATATAATCCCTCTATGCCATTATCCATCACAGTGATACTGTATGAAAACCAAAAAAAAGGGCAGAGAAAATCCCTTGACCCTTTCAGTGCGCAGCGGAACATTATCAGCACAGTGCAGTTCCTCAGTGGATAAATTCTAGCTCTTATAAAATCTATTAAGAGTATGCAAATATATTAGTTCTAAAATCTGGGGATTCACCAAACATTGTCAGGTTTTTCAGGAAGAGCAGGAGGTATGGCCCTGAAACTACCTTCTACTAACTACCTTCCTCATTCAAAACAGAGAGCTCCTGGGGGTGTAACCTCTTGGCAGAAATGTTTGTAATGATGCTACAGAAAGCATTTCTTCTTTTTCCTGTCTCACACATTTCTTGGAGGGGAAAGATAAAGTCTGAAATAGAAATATGTGCTACTTGGTCTAAATTAAGACTGAGAAAGGTATAAATAACTAAAAGCAAAGCATTACAAGGAGAAACAACTGCAAATTTCACACACAGTATAGTGAGGGCTCTATAATACATCTTCCATGTACAACAACATCTTGATCTCTTTTTCAATCAGAACAGCATGAGGTTCTTTTTTTCCTTAGCATATAAGAAAAGATATCTAGTTGTGAGACATCTTTCAATTGATGTAAAAACCTAGAAAGGCTCTACCTTACATATTGAAGAAATTTTGAGAAGTACAGTCATGTCAGATACAGAATGAAGAGTCAGACATTTAAAGGGGAGTGATGGCATGCATAATTATCCACCTCACATTCAGAATTATTTTAAAGAATGTTAGAAATATTTTTAATCCTAAGTATGTATTTATTAAATGACACTGTTTAAAAAGTCTCCAACCCTTTAGGAAACACACCGGCCAGAAAGATACTGTGGAATTATTATGGTTATGACCAAATAAATTAAAACATTCATAGCTAATGGTGACAGCAAATAGTTGAGCACAGCAGGAAGCTGTCATCAGTATTTTACATATTCACTTCTAATTGTGCCTATGCATCATTAAGATTGTTCGCATTTGCATTCACTGTCCTCTGAACCAAGTCATTTTCCAGTGGCATATATTCACTTTCACTGCAGGTAACTTTCATTACTGGTAATTAAAGGACAATTTTTACCGCATTATGCTACAGGAAACAAGAAGCGGTTGCTGAGATTGATTAATATCTAAACTAAGTTTGAGATGTAATCAGTCTCAGAGGCACAAGAGATTATTCCTGTTAAGTAATGAAAAGTAACAGGAACGCCCCCACCCTCATTTGTTTCGAATAGCCAAAGCTTATCCTTTAAATTTTATTGGAATGCACTAGGTGGCCTGATTTATTTTTAAATGTTCCCAACACAGAATAGCCTCAGTCTATGTGTAATGACTTTTTACCCTCATTTCTGCACAGTCTGTGTTTGAGCTCTGAATGGGACAATACCAAGGAGGATGTCAATGTTATCTTAGTGTGGAAGTGATTTTCTAGTATAAAACTGCATCTTTAGGTTGCTGTGCATCCAGTCAGATCCCTTTTGCCTTCAGTGCTATTGAAGATGGTCCTTTTCAGACACTACTCAACCTTACAGACTCAGCATTGCTTTCAGTTGAAGCTTTACTGTTTCACTGGGAGCTGGAACAGACCCAAGAACTGTAATGTGTTTTCACTTGCTGAAAAAAAACCTATTATGTTGTCCCTTATTTTGCCATCCAAATACTGTGCTTGGTAATACTATCACTGCAAAATTGCTGTCAAATATTTATTTTTATTGGGGAAATAGTGCTCCTTCTGCAGTGGCATGATGTTATCATTTAATTATTTTTTCTTTTCTGCTTTGTGATGGAAAACTGCAATTCAATGAAGTATATATTTAAATGCAAAAGAGGCACACCAATTAATCAGTACAGAATACGAATGCTTTTAATCTGCATCAAAAAAAACGGTGGTGCTTAGAAAAACACCAATCTTTTAAATAGAAAGAACATAAAAGTAATTCCTATCCATGCTCAGATTTCCTCAAATGCAATGAAAAATTGCAATTGTGCAATTAGATTATCTTCACAATAATATATTCATTTAAAGCTTTGCATAATGCTAAGCACATTTTGATAAGCCTTTATTCTTTTTTTTAAGAATAAAAATGTACTAAAATAATTTTAATTGTTAAGAAAAAATCCACAGAGATAGCTCAAATGTTGGCTCTGAAACACAGATGTTTACTGTTTTCTGGTTTTTATTAATCCACTGTACCAAACACAGAAACTAAGTACTGAGGATAAGAAATAAATTAGTCTGGGTATATATAGGGTAAGTTAGGTATAGTCAGGAGTGTGAAGTAATCAATTCTGAGGTGTGGATAAACTAGGTGATAGCATAGTACAATCAACTCAATTATCTGGGATCATAGGAGACTGGGAACTGATAGAGAAGAGCAAAACACAGGTAGTGGAGCTGCTCCAAGGAACACCAGAAACACTTCAGTTCTGTGTGCAGTAGATGTAGTCCAAAAGAGCTTATTAACTCTGTATTCAGCACTAGGCAGTGGTCTCAAGGCATTGTTTGCAGTGTTGCATGAATTTGCAAAGCCATCTTAGGCTCTGCTTCTCAAGGAAGCAGTTACAGCTCTGCAAACCATGTCTGAGCCACTGAGTCTCATTAAACTCTATATGCATTCTCCCAGGAACATTCTTGGTTGTGCTATTCTCATAGCCTTTATCAAGCAGTGCAAAACAGAACAGAAATGGTGCTAAAAGTGTTTTCAGACTTCAAAACATTTTCCAAGACCTTAAGCAGTGTTTTTCTTCCTGTTAGGGATGCTCACTCCAAAGAGCTGAGCAAGTAGGACACTGATGATATGGGCCATCTACCCTTTCAGTGCCTGCTTTCAATTTAGAGTCACAGGAGATTTGTCTTTGGGTCTGTTATATTCCCTTTCACTGCTAATTATGCAAATATTACTTTTTCCTGGGCAAGGTGTCTCTTTGCTTTTGACCAGAAGCTCCATGTAGGGTGAAAAACCTTTCCCAGGAAAAAATTTATTTCATATAATATACGAATACCAAAGAAATTCTTCCATTTTAAAGGACTGCAATCCTCCAACAAACAGCTATTAACTCAGGAAATCCCAACCTACCCTCTAATGAGTATGCCAAACCTGCATGGGTCTATTCAAAAAGCTGACTTTCACTCCATGCCTACCCCTTGCAATAAGATGGCTCTTTTCATATTTAAATTACCTTTCCAAAGCCATAAAATAAAAGAATGAAAAAAAAATGCTAATAAAAAAGGATTACTGCCAGAAGCCCACCTCCTGCTTTAAGCGGCTGCTCTAAAGTCAGCCCTTCCTCAAAATGTTCTTATACAAAACAGTTTAGCTCCATTTGTTAGTGGTGTAAGAAGCAAGTCATCTTAGCATTTGTCACACAATAGCCATCTTTCCAGGTAGGTCTAGGAGAAGGAAATGGGCTGTCTGAGCTGGCTGCACCACCAGGGTCTAGATCCCCCATTTGCCCCATGGGCATTTTTGACAGTATTTTGAGGGATTAAGAAGATAAGCCTACCTTGTGATGGGCAGCTGGAAGTGACAGCATCAGAAGGGACCTAAATTGGGAGCTGGGAATGGAAAATAGGAGAGGAATTCCTTGATGCAGTAAAAGTGCAAAGGAAACATCAGGAGACAACCCGATGGCCAAAGGCTGAGCTGAGAAATATGCAAGAATGAAAAACAAAATTAAAGAGGCCAAAGGAACAAGGGATCCAGTGGAACTCGGGAGGAGAACAGCTGAGAGGACAGATAGAGAAAAGGGTAGCAGAGGTGACAGAAAAGGAGGATTGCTGACACCAGAGTGCTGCTGAGGAGCGAAGATAAGCATGCAGGAGGATGAAGAAGAGAGAGTTTTATGAAAAATGAGGTTGAGACAGAAGGCAAATCCTGCAAGTGAAAATATATTAGAGGAGAAAGGTCATGTCAAAATACAGTAAAACTATTTATTTTTTGCCACACTTATCTTGTGCATTCTTGAAGCTGCAATTTTGAATCTTATTACTTCTGTGCTCCCCAGCAGCTCAGGCTGCCTAGCAATGCCTGGCTGTGCTGGCTGTGCTGCACAGAGCTCATGGCTGCCTAGCAACTGCCAGGGGGCTGTGCTGGGGTCTCTGACCAGCTCAGGGATGCAGTCCTACCCCAAACACCCCTGCTCCCCTGGCAAGCCAGGAGGCAGCATCTCCAACTGTTAACAGCTGTGATGAAAACCTTAAAAATATTAATTGGGAAAAAGGGCACACGGAGGTAACCACAAGAATGCAGAGTGCATGACAAATTGTCTCCAAAATGCAGAAACAGCCCCATTCATCTCTGCAATACTCAGATAACCTGTGATGATAAGTGAAATATCAAAATGGGTAATTATTCTGGGTCTTAAATAAGGTTCTGTGCTAAAGCAAAGGAAAGCAACCCAATGCAGCTATGCACCTTCTTGGGCAGTTATTAAACAGGCAAAGGAAATACCAAAACAGCAAATTTTGGTACCAAGAAAAAAAAGCATTAAAGAATATTAAGTATTCATACAGGGTCATCCTAGTACAGCCATACTGTGTAACTATCATTGCAATCAACAAAAATTTTCTTACAAGAAAATGAGACTTGGCATTTGGCAGCAGAGCTGATGTGGCTGATCTGAACAGCCCTGTGTCCTCTGTGCCTCCAGCTGCCCCCTCAGATCCCTCATCTCCCTTTCCCTTGCACTGTCAGAAGTGCTTGTGCAGCTAAACAACCGAATCAGGAATTAATCCAGCAGAGAAATGGTCCAACAAAAAATAAAGGGTTATTTTCCAATCAACACTACTGAAGCAAGTACTGTTCGTTCCCAAGGGAAAAACAAAGACACATGCCAATCTATGGCCAAGGAAAGGGAACAGACAGTTACAGAGCTACACAAATTACAGTGCAGGAGAAGTTGCTGTGATACTGCTACTTTGCTGCTGTTCTAAACAGCACTTAGAATACAGTCACATTTTTCTTTCCAAGCCAAAAATGGCCTATTGTCCCCAAAAGACAGGATTGCCCCAGGAGATCTCATGCCCCACTGAGGAGGAGAAAATCTCAGACGTAAAGTTGAGACATTGAGAGATATCTAAGCACATTTTACTCTGGATAGGATCTCATTTGGGTGATTGTTTAGGTGAAGATTGATGGACATAATTACATGTTTTCCTCTGCCAGTCCAGCAGCCCAAGCCAGGAAAATTTTAATTCCCAGCTCTTTTGCACACTCGAAGTATCTTGTATAAGTTAGGTAATTTTTTTTTTTTCTAATCAGCAGTTTATTTCCTGGTGCAATGAGAAGGTATGACGGAGTAAAAAAGCCCAAACCCAACAAAATAAACCAAAATGAAAAGAACAACAGAATAAAATAGTTTCTGAAAAGAAACCCCAGTGAATGCAGTTTAGATGCACACTACTATCTTTGGCAAATGTCAGCTCAAGCCCAAGGTTTATTGATTGTGGCTCAGCACTGGTTCTGCTAGATTTGCACTCTTTCAGGTGCTTTAGAATCACTCGGTGCACACACCATGCAGACTCATGGAGCCAGCTTCGATCTATTGCACCTGAGTCAATGCACCATCCAAGAGCCTCAGACACGAGGAACACCCTGCAAAGACACTCAAGGGATGCTGCAGAGAGTTATTTAGAAAGAAGGAGGGCTAGCATGGGGCAAAAGTTAGTAAGGCCTGATGATCTTATCAGTTGGGCATATCCACACCACAGTTCCCAGTACATCTTACACTGTGTGGCCCTCACAGCGGCACTGCCATGGTTGTAGGGCACCCAGATGACAGGTTCTGCAGGAGTGGACCTGGTTTGGTTGTTTATCTACCCCAGGTCTAACCTGCGGGCATGGGGACAACGTCTGGCAGTGCCACAGCAGCTCCAGAAGAGCCTCATAGCTGTCACAAGGTGGCGACCTTTGATGTGCTCCTCCAAGGTCTTCTCGAATTGTGAGAACATTTTGAAGTACACTTGGTGGGGTTTGTGCAAGGCCTTTCAGGTCGCAGCAGGGCACGAGGCTGCAAGCCCTCCTGGAGCCGCTGCTCTGCTGTGCGAGGTGGATGCATCCCATGGGTGCCCCCACTGCCTGCGCAGCGGCTGTCCTGCCATGGGCTGCCAGGACAAGCTTGCTCACCGAAGTGAAGCACAATACATTTAGCAAAACACGTGCCACTCATTTTTCTCATACTGAAAAAAGTTGATGGGCAAGGCCCCACATATCTGTTATTTCTTTTAGAGGGGCAGCTGTAACATTTTAAGAAGAGCCAACAACAATTGTGCTACATTTGAGGATGTTAACAGCTTCCATGAAGCCAGTCTGTGATCTGTAGGCAATTATAGACTCATTCAAGCCAATGGGTGTTAAGCAATTTGCAGCCGAAGTGAATAGAGAAATCGAATTTGTCTTTGTATTAATATACAGCTGGAAACAAGAAGTCAGTACTGGAAACAAGGAGAAGCCAGTGCCCAAGAGTGGTGATGCCTTGTGAAGGCTGACCTAGAACAGAGACTGGATGGAGTTAAAGAATAAAGTAGGTATTTATTAGAAGACCTCAATGGATACACCTTGGGCAGTACAAGAGCCCAGCCAGGGCTACACCCAAGATGAACCCAAAACGGTAACAAAATGCCTGACTGGTCACGGGGTCTCACACTTTTATAAGTTCTGGTTCATTAGCATATTGGAATTAATTGTCCAGTTACAGCTTTAGCTTATGAAGTCCCATCCTTCTTGTTTTTCTCTCTTCAGTACACATTGTTTATGCTCTTGGGCCTGAAATTTGGATCATTTGTCCTTGGTCCCCAGCTAGAGAAGAAATTATTTTGTCTACTTACTCTGTGAAGAGAGCTTACTATTCCCTAATATGAAGCTCAGAACTACACACTAAAGCAGTACAGAATCTGAAAAATATAAAAGCTAAAACCTGAGGCATCAGAGGTTCTGGTCACACTTGCCCCGGGACACATTTAAAGTTTGCCAGTATCTCAATACAAACAAACTAAATTATCTTACATTAAAAGGAATCAAAAATAAAGTGTTTTATTGGACATTACATGATGCCCTAAAGAGAGTTATTAAAACCCCTTTGGAAACAATTTTGCTAAGCTGCCAAGTAAATTAACCGTCAGAATAGAGAAATGTAGATGCATTTCTATCCCACAGCAAGTGCTGCAAACATACCAGCTCCTTCTGCTCCTCAAAGAGCTCTCAGATACTTTTCTTGGAACCTGTCTATCTGTTCCCAGACAGGAGTGTTTTTTGAAACTCCAGCTGCAAAGAGTTTCCCAGTCCCACTGATCCTTTCCAGGCTCCTTACCTTTCATCCTTGCTTCTACAGTTCTGGGCTGAGATGCTGGACTTTGCTGACTGCAGAGGTGAAGGGAGATCTATTTTTTTCCCTCTCCACCTTGATTTAGAGAGAGCAACAAATACACCAAAGCATCCTGACCAGAACAGCAATGCACACAGGAGACAGAACATGTAAAATGTCACATGATTGCTGCAGAGCTGAGGCAGGCTCCTCTTACTATAATGTGAACTTGAGACTGCTTTTTTTCTGAAACATGCTGACTTTTTACCACTGTGTGGATTTCTCTAGGACAACTATTAAAAAACACAAGGACTAACTGTGTTTGTGTTTGTGACTGCAGAACACAGCACATAGCAAGAACAGCGGAGCCTTGGAGATGGCTTTTTCTGGGCCTGTTACTCATTTCAAGAGCAAGCATGGACATCTCAGCAGAGCAGTCACCTGCTGTTACTGGCTTCTCTCCTGGCATGATTGCAGAATCAGGATTTTGCTTACAAAAAACACAGGCAAGAAAGATTGTACTAAGTAATCTTCAGACCTTTGTCTTCCATACTTTTGCTAACAGCCAGAGGAGGCCCTGATCAATGATTAACAACTGAGGTAAATGAGTGGCAGGAATATTGTATTTATCTCAGCCAAGTATTTAAGCTCTTCTTATGAACCTAAATCCAGGCAATCACTGTTAGTAGTTATAGTGGGCAGGCCTTGACTAAGTTCTACATAACTGGCATTCAGTATTTCTCCCTCCCTTTCAGGGAGTAACTCCCTGGAAGGGACTAGTTGTCCCAAACCATGATCATTCTAACATCTTTTGTTATCTTTGGAATGGTCTGCCCAGGGAGGTAGTGGAGTCACTGTCCCTGGAGGTGTTTAAGGAAACACTGGACATTACATTTCAGGTTGCGGTCTAGTTGACATGGTGGTGCTCAGTCATGGGTTAGACTCGGATGATTTCAGAGACCTTTTCCAACCTAATTGATTCTGCGATCTTCCACATTTTTAGCCTGCCAGACGGCCAGATAACCAGAGCAGTGCTTCCCTCCCAGACCGTTTTGGTCTCTCCTGCAGAGCCACTGCCTCTGGGCAGCACTGTGGGGCTAGGGCTTTTCTGAGCGGGGCGGGGGATGGACATCACTGTCTCCCCTCATCTCTGGGGGAGACGAGGACAGGAGCCGGAGGAGCAGGACAGTCCAGCAGCCGCCATCCTGCCGCAGGAGCCAGCCAGGCCGGAGCACTCCGAGCCCCACCATGCCCATCCGGCCCGCGGGCGGTGCCCATGAGCGGCGGCCGCCCCGCGCATGCGACCGGCTCTGCCTACAACTCCCGGCTGCCTTCGCACAGCGAGGGCGGGCTTTTCCTCTTTTTTCTTGGTTTGGGTTTTTTTTTTTTTTTTTTTTTTTTTTTTTTTTTTTTTTTCTTTCCCCTCCCCTCGGAGGGGGAAGGATGGGTGGGGAAAGCGAGCGTTCACGAAAGCGAGGCGAGGAGGAATCCCACAATACCAGGCGGGTTGCGAGCCCGGCGCTGCCGCTGTCTCTTTAATGCAAGAGGAAGCGATGCGGAGGGGTGGAAAATGGCAGAGTTGCAGATGTTGCTAGAGGAGGAAATCCCTTCTGGCAAGCGGGCTCTGCTCGAGAGCTACCAGAACCTCACTCGAGTCGCCGACTACTGCGAAAACAACTACATCCAGGTGAGGGGCGGCGGGGCAGCGCACCGGGGGCCGGCGGCGGCGCTCGGCGGGGCTCGGCTCTCCGGTGCGGGCGGCGGGGCCGGAGCCGCCCGAGGGGCAGCGGCGCCTGGCTGCCCTCGCCGTGGCTCCCGCCCCGCAGCCGGTCCCTCGGGTTTGCCTTTTCTTTCAACTTTCCCAGCTGAACGGCCAGGCTTCCCTTCCCCCGCTTCAGAGGGGAAGGGAGGGGGTTATTATGTCAGTCCAGCTACGAGGGTGTGTCTTTTTTTTTTTTTCTTTCCTTTTTTTTCCTCCCCCCACCCACCGTATTTATTTATCATGAGTCACATCCCGGAGACCTCCCAGGGCTGGGGTGGGGGCGACGGAGGCGCGAGGGCCCCCGAGCCTCTCCGCGCGGCCGGCTCCGACCCGGTATCCCGGGTTTCCCCACGGCTTCCCGGCGGCGGGGCTCCCTCCGGGGGCCGCGGACGGGCCTCAGGGCGGCGGTCGGTGGCGGTGGCCGGGGCGGATGCGCCGCACGTGGGGCGCGGGTGCCGGGCGGCCCCGCACCGCGCTCCGCCGGGGCCGCAGCGGCGCGGGGAGCGGAAGGGGCCCCGCACACGGGTGACATCACGGAGCTTGGGGATCCGCGCCGGGTCCTCCTCGGCGTGCGGGTCCCGGCGGGGCCGAGGCAGCCGCGGTGCTGCGGGTCCGCAGCGCTACCGTGAGCGGCGTGCGGGGGCAGGAGGCTGCCCGTGGGCTGGCACCGCCGTGCGGGCGTGAGGCGGTGTTTCAAAATGGCAATCTGTGCCTCTCGCAGCCTGCCCGGCTCTAGCACCCTACAACAGTGATTGCAGACCGAGTCTCATGCGGGAAGAGACTCCATTGGTTGTAGCGTCTCTCCACCGGTCGGTGTGGATTCTTTTCCCATCCCATAGATTGCCAATGCTTCTTGGCCTTCTTTTAAGTCTGATTTTCTGAAGCTACTTTAAACACAATTTCCTATTATTATTTTTTTCAGGATTTACATCACGTGACTCTAAGTCTCAGTCTTTAGTCACACTGATCTGGATGCAGAACCATCCAGAGATGCTTAAACTCAGCTTTTTTTTCCGTCAAAAATTTGAAGGGGAAGGACAAATAAACTTTATTTACTTGACAGCTTGTAGAGTGAACATGTTGAATGTAATACTAGATTACCTGTGATAAGTATTTAATACAGGTTACTAACATCTTTGGTATCGGTCATTGCTGGTAAACTATCTTACTGTTTGTAGTAATGGAGCAGCAAATATGGAAGCACATCTTTAATAATACAAAGTGATTTTTTTAAATGAGATATTTGAATTAAAACTGCTCTAACAAGCCATATTTTCAAGTTTTGTTTTTTTTTTTTTTTTGTGGTATATGAGGTAGTATGAGTTAATGTCTATTTATGCTTCCGAGTTGTTTACTCCACCCAGAGAAAGCTGCTGATATAAATGCTTCTAAGAGGCGAGGTTCATTTGGTTTTACTCATGGGAAATATGACAAATACATGAGTATGGTAATTGCAGCACAAGTTTTGACGTGTCTCCTGCTCCTGACTTTTCCCTATGTCAGAAAGGTGCAGAGAATCTTTAGTTACATCATTTTCTTCAGAGTCATAAAACTTGTCTTTTCTTACTTTCATCAAACAAACCAAATAAACACAACACAAATACCCATCCGGTCATTTGGGGTGGCTTTTCCTTTTCCTCTTTTTTTTTTTTTTTTTTTTAATTTGGTAGCTCATTTTCACCTCAAGTATCAAGGTCAGCTGGATGTGGGATTGGTGGGATCTCTTTTATCTTTGTACAGCTGTGTTTACCCCTTTTGAAAGGAAGCCGGAATTCTAAAATTCCTAATGCAGTCTTGTACAGTAGCTTTGGAAAATGTATATACCTCACTTTTATTTTACATGTATTGTACATTTGCTCAGTAAAAATGTATTGATAAAACTATGTATTTTTTTAAGTGTTTGATGGAGGTAGTTTTTTTAATCAGCACTTGATGCAAAGCCATCTGCTGTCCAGTTGGACTACTGAACAGATTATACTGCCAGTGCATGTGGTGGAGCCACTGCTGGATTAGGCAATATGACACAGGGCACTGGGTTATGAGATTTGGGTATATGAGTATTGTGGGGTGGGAAGGGAGAAAAGGAAAGGAAGAGGCTTAACATACAATACAATACAAAATCTATGTGTTGAATGTAGTTGAGCATTTTATAAAAAAGACAAACCAGAACAGAGAACCTGGCCATGAAGTGAATGTTAAAATACTTCACTAGTAGCTCCATATTGTAACTTATCTGGTTGTATGTAGCTGGTTCAGTTCAGCCACTTTGAATTTGGAGGGGTTTCTTTTTTTTCTGTGGAAAAAGCGAAGTGCTCCATAGTGGCAAAAATTATCATGTGCTGTTACCCACTCTGAGTTGTGCCACTGAGGTGAAACAGGTTTGTCAGACTATTCTGAGTGCTGCCCCTAACAATTTATAGTGATTGTAATAGGAAACAAAATGATGTTCTCAGTGTTATGGTTTATATTCTTTGCTGACTTAAGTAGGAAAGTAATTTCCTACCACTAATATTGCTGTATTCAAGCTATATATTTTTTTTTATTTGAAAATACAGGATTTTTGTTTTGTCTCTCTTACTTAAGCTGAGAATAATTCTGGTAAAATTTCAGTCGTGCTGATTTTTTGAGGAAAACTTATATTCAGTGTCTTTAGAGATTTCTCAGGGGAAAAAAAAAAAAGAGAAATGGGGGACAGCTCACCTGGCTGGAACTTGCTTCCCTGTTGGTGAATGTAGCTGTGTGGACAGTAAGTATGCTTTTACTGGAGCCTTTACAAAAGATGACAGCATTTGGGAATCTCAAGTTGAAAATTGCTATTCTCAGAAAAGCAGTTTCTTGCTAAGGCACACTGTGACTGTATCAGAATGCCGGCTGGTAATCCAGTTTGCCCTCCAGATCAGATGTATTCTAGTTATCTAGGAAGTTTATTTGTTAGGAAGAGAAAAGAATTGAGGAGAAGTAGAGCAAATAAGCTTCTAAGGAAGACCTGCAGTGCTAAAAGAAAAATACAGTATAGTGGCAGTCTTAAGGGGGATGAGAGAAAAAGGGAGACAGAAAAAAATAAATAAAACCAAATGTAGAAATAGTAACTGAAGAACATTGTGATGTTTTGGTGGTGATTTTGGCTTTGAATAGAAGGAAAAGGGCATTATAAGTACATTAGTGTGTTTGTCTGACAGTATTTAAAATCTGATATTTCTGGTTGGAAGCTTCAATAACAAGCAGGTAGAAAATTAGATCCCTGTTTTAGGTTGGAGGCTTAAACTCTGAACAGTTTTAAGAGCAGGTTTTGAACCTTAAATCTTTAAGGCATATTTTTGCCTTCTGGAATAATTTGTCTTATATATAGATGTATTAATTTTTAAAAAATACTTTCAGAATGTAAGTTCCCATAGCTGCTGTCTTCCCCAAATCCTTTTGCCTGCAGGTATGTTCTGGGACTAGCCCTTTTGGTGTGCTTGTAACCAAAAGACTATCTGAAAATCTGTAGTATAAAGCTGAAGATGCTAGTGAGGAGTTTCATCAGTGTCTTAGATAGTATTAACTTGATCAGTACTACTTAATACAGAAATAACAAGGAATTAAAGCATTTGCAGTTCTAGTTATGATTCTTCAGCTGAAAAATAGTAACTTCCATAGAGATCCACTAGTCATTTTTCTGGCTGTATTGAGTTATTTTGGTGTTTTAAGGAACTTATTTACAATAACTAGCTTATGAAGCATTAGAATGACACATGAAATCAGCTTGTGCAGTGTTATTGCACTGATGCCTTCCTTTTGAACAACTTCAGTTGACTGGTGTATCCCAGAGAGGCCTCTATGTGCTATAAAACACTGCTTACAACTCTCCTACTGTCTAAATAAAGTGTTCCTTATAACCTTGTTTATGCTTATGCAGATATACATAGTTTTTTTGTCAGTCTCAAGCTTCTAGACCACTTGTGAAGATTCATTTTTAATTTTTGTTTTTAAGCTCAAATATAATTTTAATATGACTATGAGAATCTCTAAACAAACAGCTTGCACTCCTTGTATAAATTATCATCTCGATAGTCTCAAGTGGGTAGATTTAGCAGCTTTAGAAAAATAAACCGAGAGACCTTTTAAGGAAGTAAGAGCTGTGTTGCCTAAATGTGTGTTTTTCTGTCATGTTACTTCCTTCTGTAGCTTCTGACTGGTATGTGGAAACTGAACGGTGAATTAACAAGCTATTTTGGGTAAAACAGACAAAAACATGGATAGATTTCAGTTTAACTGCAATTGCAAAAAAATTAAAGCATCTTTCCAGTTGGTGGAAAAGTGAATGTGTGGCATTGAGCAGAAGTGTTGCATACAGAAAGTTTCATAAATATTTGTGTTATCTTCCAAGATGCATAGAGGAACTATTTTTGCTTGGTAACTTGGATGTTCTACACTTCTCTACAGTAGATATTTCCTTTCCAACACTAATGAACCTTTTTTTGTGGCTTTTCTTTAAACATTGGTAGCTGGTCAGACACTCTATTTCATTGCCTGGCACATGGAAAGTGGCTTAACTTAGTTCAATACAAAGAAGTTCACTCAGAATGTCTAATTCAGGAAATGAGCTGCTCTAAAAGGATAAACTTCTTAAATTGTCACTAATACAAATCCTTTATGTGCTGTTAGAACTTGTATGCTTTTATGTTCATAGGTTAATTAGTTTGTATTGAAAGTAAATATAGTAATATTTTTTTCTTCTGCAAGTTTTATTGCTAAATTTGGAACATAAAAAAAGCAAATTAAGTTCACTTTCTGTAACACCAGATATAGTACAAAATTAGAGAGCAATGAGATAAAATACAAATGTATACTCTATTATGCTTTTAGGTTTAAGTAATATTCTTTTAAAAAAGGTGCTGCATTATACTTTGTAATAATGTTCTTTTTAAGATAGTTTAAGCAAATGTTTGCCAGCAGTATAAAAGTCACTGGCTGTTCTGTGTGTGGTTTTGGGGTTTTTTTTAGAATAATAATATAGGTCCATGCTGGTGTGTTAGGCTTCTAGCTCTTCTGTGCCTTGTGTAGGTCTTCTGTGCTATGCAAGTGTCTTTGTGTTTTGGAAAATAAAGCTTTAACTCATAGGCAGCAATAAGACTGTAGTCCAGCTTCACTGAATCAGCAAGTGATTTCACTGAATTTAAAGAAAATGAATCCTAGGGTGTTGTATGTCTAGTTTGTTTCCAGAGGGGGTAGATGATATGAGATGAGCTTTTCCAAATTTGAAATGTTTCCATTAATTTTTGTATATTTGGCTTAAGAAGCCAGCAAGATGATGTCTGCTATTCCTGCTCCATTTTTCATAAGTGCTACCTTAATCAGGGGCAGTAAAGTGGATTGGGATAAGCTTTTACAGGTGCATATTGTTTCTTCCACAAGGGAAGTGCTCTCCACCCCCTTCTGTTTGTGCAGTGTTGGAAGGAAGAAGCTTGCAGGATGTCTGGGGTCAGTGTATGCCGAGTGTGGTCCTTGCTCCCCGTGCTGCTCTTGCTGTGCACAGTCCTGTGGAATTGTTGGAAGGAAGAAAGAAGTATGATTAAATGGGGCAACAATCTAATACTTCCCCCTGGTTCTCTGGGAGGTTGTTACAGTAAGTAGCACTCCCGGTAGAGAGAAAATAGATGAGCCTTGGGAAGGTCTCATAAAATGGAGAATGAAGGTAAGAGTACAGGAGCAGGCTTAGTACGAGTAGGAAGTGTACTTCTGAGGGCAAAGTTCCTGTTAGTATCTAATCTAAGTTTAACAGAAAAAAAAAAAAAAAAAAAAGCCTGAACTCTGAAACAAAAGAACTGATGCAACTTCCCAGTATCTTTGTCTAGCATTTTGAAGTGTCTTCATTTTACAAAGGCATAAGTGGAGGCATGAAATTTGGAACTGGCTCATGGAAGGTCATATAGGGACATACTGTCAGATTTGGGAACAGAACCTGATTGTGTGCACTTCCAGTGCTGTTCCCCCTGCCACCCCACCCCTTTCCAGACTGCCTCTGTTATACTGCAACACAGCAAAAAGTGGGTATGCACAGAAACACAGAGGCAGTGTAATGACTCTTTCAGGAAAATATGCACCTGAAACCATCATTGAACTCATTAGCAGCAATTACTTTTTAAGAATTTAATGTATTACCTCTCATAAGAACCTTGAGATTCTAATTTTTCGCTTTGCCAACCTCAGGAGTTACATAAGGCTCACAGTGCTGTTTGTCTGCGTGTTGGTGGGTCTTGGCAGAGGCACGAAAAGATGCCGCTCTATTTCTCATTTGTGAAAGCAGTCTGTGTTTGACATTTCTGGTGACTGAAATCTTGCTTAGCTACAGAATGGTGGGGTGGCAGCTGTGTGGACAAAGTGTTAGTCCTGGCATAGCAAGACAGCCTTGAGGGATAAGGGGATATCTTGCTCTCTCTGCCCGTGTTCAGTCCTTATTTAGTGACTTGGAGTCTAAAGGAGCATAGTGTTGTTTTTACTTTTGCACAGTGGGAAATTGCTTGTGGGATGCTGCTTACTCAGTGTCCAGGCTTGTTCATAATTACCTGAACATTCTTGCTCTCTTTAGTTTTGCTCCACTCTTTCCTGGAGTGGACTTCCTTTGATGCTATCACTTCCACCCCAGTCCCAAATCTGAGCACTGGTGACAGGGCTTGGTCAGAGTGATCCTCACCTCCCTCCATCCCTATGTAAAAGGAAGTAACTGTGGAATTTGAAATGGTAGATACCGTGCCTCAGTCTGGTTCCTCCTTTTTCCTGGCCTTGCTGGTGAGGCAGTGACCACAGACATTATGTCTGCTGTGGGTTGCAGAAATAGCCCTTTGCACCTTAAAACTTGCAGAGAGCCCTTGAGAGCCAAGACCAGGGTGCTGTGGAGAATAAGTCTCGGTGTGCTCCAGAACACAGCTCTGAGCAAGATGGTACTGCATGTGCCTTTCCTCCTGCAGCCCCAGCCTGTCAGTGTGTCCTGATGGTGCTGGAGGTAGGCTCAGTCAAGTGTTTCGTCAGCTTAGTGCCAGGTATTGAAATAGAAGATACAGCATTTCTAACAGGTGGGCTCTTTAAAGAATCAATTTTTTTATGCAGCAGAGGAAAACATTCCTCTTGATTTTAGAGGGAATGTGTTACTTTCCTTGGGTTAATTAATAAGAGTGTAGATGCCACCTTTTCTTGGGACTGTGCAAATAGTTGCTTATTACTTATGCAAGCCCTTAATGCTGTTAACAGGAGCCATGCATGCTTGCTTTGCAGAATATATATTTGTTCCTATTATACTGATAGTTCAGAAGAAAATGAGGGGTGGGGAATCTTAATGAGACTTTCAACTTGGAGTGAAACACAACTATAGCATTTTCTGGTGCAACTTGTAAAATTCAGCAGTTTGTATTAACTTGAGTTGGAATTGGTAGATAACCTGCTGGCTGAGCTAAAGAAGCAGGTCAGTTTAACTCTGAAAAAGACTGACTGCTTAAAAGGGGACTTTATTTTTAATAATGTTCTTGTCAATGGCTCCAGATCAAATATGTTTAAGTTCTGGGGTTTGGCAAACTGAAAAAGTATCTGAAAATCAAAATTTCCCTTAGTTTGAGCCTCCCGTATGATAGTCTCTTCATAACCTCCTCAGATGATGTGTGCCATGCTGTAACTTCTGACATTGTGGAATCTTCTGAAAGAACAGTAAAAGGTTGTCTCTTCTGCAATGAGATTGCATCTTTCTTGTGTTTCTTATGTTAAGATAGCAGATATAGTTGTGATAATGTTATCCCTCTCTCTCTGAGCCCAAAATAATAAATTCTGTATACTCTTTATACAGCAGAAGTTAAAGTGTAAGCTCACTGCTCCATGTGTGAGAAAGCTCTGATACTGTATTGATGTACAGTTAACTCATGGGGAAGAGACTCTGCATCCCTGTCCTAACTTTATTGTAACCTCAGAGACAAATAGGAGTAAAATGTGGTACTGTTCCTACTTTTGTTAAGAGCAGGAAGACCTCTGAGAACTCACAGAGGAATCCTGCTAAAACATGATTTGACATCCTTAGAGTTGAATGTAATGTTCTTACTGGGTGGTCTTAAAGTTATAAATAGTTCCAAGAAAAAAAAATGTTTGTTTACCACTTGAAGCATAACAATTCTTGGAAAAGAATTGGACTGTAGACTCTGCTGGCTACTTTCACACCGGTATTTCACATGATAATACTTCTTATAAGCTATGCCTTATCAGGCAAATGTGGGGATTTTTGTGGCTTTTTTTTCCATGGATAATATTTTACCAGATGTGTATCTTCACTTTCGTTTTCTGATCTTGTACTTTGGGGTCAGCAAATCTGCCAAGCGGTATTTGTCCTGCAGCAATCATTGTCAGCTGTGCATCTTATTTAACTTTGTTGTAGCAGGTGTTCAACAAGTTAATACTTGAGCTCTGGTCCTCATGCAATAGTTCTGCGTTTTCTGGAGCTTATGATAAGAAAACATCTGCATAAAACAAATAGGCAAGAGAAGAACAAGGTGTCTAGGCAGGTGCATCAGATTACTGCATGAACATCTCAGTAGCTGCACAATGCCATGCCGTGGCTTGTCTTTTCACATACCTTGTAATGTTAATTGCTCTTATGTCACTAAATATTACTAGTGATGTTTCTCTCTTTCCCATGTGCTTCTCCTATGCTGTGATCTTAACGTGAATTTGCTGATTTCTCTCTCGCTGCTCAAGTCTTCTGCTTGCTGCAGATTGCTTATTAGACCTTTTGTCTCACTTTCATGTTGTTGACTTTGTCTCATTTCAGATCTGAAAACCTATTCTCCCTTGCCTATTTCTTTTAATTAATCTATTTGTATTATTTTATATTTTACTGCCTAGCAACTTATATTATGCAGCTATTTTTCATTATGCCTTTCCAACAAACAGTTTCTACTAGCATGGGTTGCTAGTAATTTGAAACCTGCAGCTACTGAAGACATACATACACATTTCTTTTTAAAATTATCTTTGTTGGCACAGAGTTGAGACTAAAGCCTTATCTCTGCAGTAGTCTCTAACTACCTGAGGAAGCCATAAAGACCAGGCTACAGAGGATATGGAATGCAGCTGGGAAGACAATGTGAAATGGGACTGATATGATTCTCCATATTAATAAAATTCTTACGAGGCTTCTTATATTTATATGCAACCAGGCCTTTCCTTTATGAGAAACCTGTCTTCTCCAGGAAACTGGTCCTTTTGTTACTCTTTTGAGACTAAGGAGTAAAATGGGGATAATAAAACTCCTCTGCTCGGAGGGCTTTGGTTCTCTTAACAGTGAAGGAAAATGAAAGTGTCAGGAGGAATGGCATTCTCTTAACATGCATGTGTCCACAAAACAGAGCTGGACCTGATCCTTAAAGGGTTTTATAAAATATGGTTATAACCTCCTGGGTTTCTACTGGGAAGCCTCATGGCAGGTGGCTTGGATGGTGCTTCAGTCAAGGTCCAGAGAATATCAGACTAACAAGTAGAGATATGGTGGATCAATGCACTTTTGTTGGCAAGATCTTTGAGACCTGGCTGGGGATTGTTCAGCTTTTGCTTTGCTGTCTGACTTGCAGGATTTCTAAATCTCTGGGAGGAGCTATTGTTTCTATGATGCAAAGTCCTGGCTTTAGCTGCGTTAGATAAAATATGTGTCTGGTTTGGAAGTGCTTGGCTCTACAAGGGCTCTCTGCAAATACTGTGGGTGTGTTTCCTGCTGCAGCACACCATATGTTCTCCCAGCACTGAAATGATGTGGTTGCCACAGTAGTCCTGGGATTTGTCTTAAATAGCAACAGATTTTTAATCTAATTTCTAAGGTGTCTTTAACTTTGAACGTTAGAGAAATTGTTGTTGCCGTAGATGTATTTGAGGCTTCGGCTCATACAATGCAGCTTATTTTTTAAGAAATCTTGTATCTCTTCAGTAGTGGCTGTCATTTCTAAATGTGTATTTCAGTCTTCTTTATCAGTCTGTCCTTTAACCAGTGGAGAATAATAACAGCCAGTGGAAAGCTTTCTAGCACACATTCCCTCTTTGGAAACCAACTGTCCGTGAACATGAACTGTAAAATCAGCTCTTCTCAGTTCTCTGCAGTGAATGAATATTGACTGTTCAGAGACTGAGGGATGTATTTTGTAGAGTATTTTGAGGGAGGTATTATGTAATTATGAGAGAAGCTTGTTTACTGGGGATAGAAGTCCAGTATGCAGGGGTATGATACCTGTTGATTTTTGCTTCTCTGCTGGAGAGAGAAGTTGCTGGTTTTGGTCCTGAATGTCATATGTGTGGAGTATTAAAATGTGTTCCTTGGGCATGGAAGGAACTTTAGGAGTAGATAATCTCTGTTGAATAACTTTCTGCTTTGCTGATAGAAAATGGGAATGGTTTGAAGGATTACTGAAAAGCAGTTTGAGGGTCTTGAGAAACTCCCCAAGTTTCTGATGGGAATAAGAGCACAGGAAGAATGGGGAAGAGAGTGTGTAACTTCCTTCATTGTGTTCAGCCACTCTCTCTTGCTAACTGTGGTGCTGAGAAGGACAATGTGAAAAGCAAATATTGTTACTATTTGTTTCCTGCCTACAGAAGAGAAATAGCTTTACTTTTCCCCCAGATTGCTGTAAGGGCTTACTGCAGCAGCAGTGGGCGTGGGGGAGTATGAACTGGAACAGGTATTTTACTGACTGCATAACATCCCACGAGGCCTGGGGGAATGAATGTGGGGAATACTGTGAGTCATACTTGTCAGTCTCATAAAGCAGGAGGCTTTTTAAAATTGGCCTTGGAGGGGAAGAGGTGTTTAATGGAGCAGTTGTGCAGGAGTTAGGCAAATAGAGGACATAAATAATGAGCAAAGCTCATTTAAGCTTCTTGCCTCCTCAGAAAATGATTAAATGCAAACAACCATTGTGAAAGTTAAGAAAAATGTATCATCATTTAAGTATAATGGGTGCAAAAATGTGGCCATCCATGATGATAAGAAAATTTTCTTTTTGTGAATAGCAAAATCAATTTCTGGAGTTGTTGAACAGAAAACATGCTTATTGTCGGTCTGTTGGGTTTTTTGTGCTTTCCAGTTTCCTTTGAAAAATAACAAGGCAGGAAGCTGAAAAGCAGTTCCCTAACCCAAGAGCTGGTGGGGAGGGGAGGTGGTAAAAAGACCAGTCTCCAGTTCTGCTTTGGACATATCTTCAGTGTTTAGGCTGGTTTTGTATAAAAAGTTTTTTCTTCTCTGTCCCCCTATTCATGCAGGATTTCATTTACATGTAAATACTGTGTATTCTTCAGTAAAACCAAGAGCATGTTTTTAGAGTACAGCTGCATTTTTTTTTTTTTTTTTTTAATCTACTGACACAGACACTTCTTGCTGTTTTAAATTAGAGTTTTGAACAGAGCTTATGAAATGTAATTGTTCCAGTCCTGGGCTTACTTGCAGATGCTCACATCATAGTGAGAATCTTATCTCTGATAGTAAGCCTTACTAGCAGACTTAATGGGCATAAAATTTTCTTGGATACTACTTCTGTCTCTTGCAGTGTAGAGAGGCCATCCCAAGCTTTGAGGCATTTGGAAATGACAGTTCCACCATCCCACATGCTGCTCCACTGCTGTATGTGTCTTCCCATGGCCTCCCCTGTGTTTTAGCCCAGCTTTCTCCAGGTTGTACAGATGCAGAGGTAGTGGCAGTGTGGGTATGGGTGGATACACAACTGTGATGTGTTCCTGTTGTCAGGGAACTGTTTCTCTGAGCACAGCTCCTCTGCAACTGTATTAAGGCCACTCAAGCTGTTTGCAGAGGAGATAGCAGGGTGTCCTGATGGCCCTATGACAAGTGCTTAAACAGAATAGTTCAGGTTTTGTTTTACTGCTGGGGGGGGAGACAGAGAGTGATGTGGATATGACTGTTCTTACACAGCTGATTGCATGGAAATGCAGCTCTACTGTCATCTGTATGACTCTGCACCTCCTGCGTATGCTTAAATCTGCCCTCTACATTGTACATGAAGGGGAAGCAGTCTATAAAATAACGTGAAGGTGCATCTTAAAAACACCAGTGCAACTTCGACACTGATTAGAAAACTTTCCTGTAATTGTCTGCAAAAGGCATTGCAGCTGTATTTCTAGGGAAAGCTACTCACTTGAACTACTGCTGTACTAGCCAACAGCACAGCAATTGTCTCACCAAGGACTTTGTTTAGAAAAGCCAAACAAAGCAATTCCCTGACTCCTGAACTTGATGCTGTATTTCCTATTAAAGAATTTGCTTGCTTTGTTCTGTTGGTTTCTGTAAGTTAGGTTTTACCTATTGCTGGATGTGGAAATTACCATATTTATTTAGTTCTGGTTGTTTATTCTTCTGTTCACTTTTTGGTGGGGAAAGAAATGACTTGCCAAATTGACTTTCCATTCCTACTCCCTCTCCTCTGTTCTTCTGAGCCATCTGTTTTGCTCTGTTATGTGTGGTTTTTAGAGGAGATAAATTTCTACTTGTTGCAATTTAAGCAACCCAGTATGTAAGTGAGCTTCTGCGTGTAAGGCTTTGGAATGTTGTTGCTAACCATAGGATAAAATTTTAGCATAATATAAATAATTATGCAAACAGAAGCTGGATGTAGTATGCTTGCAGCCACTATCAAATAAAAATCATACGGTCAGGTGCAGGAGTATGTCAAAATCTGAGCAGTATTTGCTGTTTATGTGATCAGATAGAAACAGAAAACTAGGTTGATTTTTTATCAATTACATGCAAGTTCTTATAAAAACAATCATTCCTTGTATTGCAGTCCATTACTTTATTACCATGAGATCACTGTATAGCCTGTGTGCTATGTGAGAGTATGCCTTGTGCTGGGAGATAAGCTACTACAAAATTGTGGGAATCCACTAGTTTCTGGTCTAAGTACACTGCTAAGAACAGTGAGATATGTGACGATTTTCTGCTGGACTGAGTATATTCATCTTCAAGACACTAAATAGTCAGCAGTGTAGTGATACAAAGCATGAGTAGAGAATTTGATCCTATAATGGCCATTGTTTTCTTTGTTTTAAAAATACTGTGATGTTTGGGAACTGGCTGAACTGTAAAATCTGGGCAGCAGCTGTGTGTCTAAAGTGACTCTCTTAAACATGAGAACTGTTCCTGAATTAGGAACACGTGCAATCCAGAAGTTTGCTGACTGTGTGAAGGCCAGTGTAACTCTTGGCTCTACATTTTGTTGCCTTGAGATTCTCCCTGGAGCTGGACAGGCCTGCTAATGACTTTCTGTGCTCTCTTTTTCCTGTTTCCCTCACTGCTTTGTTGTCCTGCAACATCTCTGACATGGGGAAGAACCTGTTGCAGTACAGAGTGTATCTTTGAGCCTCCTTGTTTTTGGACCAATCCTTTAGTGGATGTTGATGTTCAGTGTGTTTTGCACACAGATGTTGAGGTTACCCTGTTGTATGGGTTCAGACCACTGTTGACATATAATAGAATACCAGGTTGGAAGGAGACCTTAATAATAATTTGGTCCAACTTTTCTTGGACAAAAGAAAGCATCATCTAGACAAGATGGCCCAGCACCCTGTCCAGTTGAATATTAAAGATGTCCAGTGTTGAGGATTCCACCACTTCCCTGACAAGATTATTCCAGGGACTGACTGATTGTTCTCATTGTGAAAACTTTTCCTGTTGTGTCTAATTGGAATCTCGCCAGGAGTGACTTGTAAAAAGGGAGATTCCATCTTTTTTGTAGCCACCCTTAGAATACTGGAATGTCTTCGATAATAATCTGTGATACCAGGACATGCTTAGATGAGACTGTAATTTGATCATTTATGCTAAATCTTGTTGTTTTAACCTTGCTTGCTCAATGCTATCTCGTATGATTCCAGGCCTGCATAGAAGGTAGGGAGGACTGGAGAGTGAGAATCTGGGGAAAAAAAAAAAAGATAGTCTTTGAAGCTTACCTCTGAAGTCATCAAATTTTAGCATCTTGCTTGTCTTCAGATAAAAATTTGCTCTATTCTGGGTTTAGACTCTCAGTTTGATTTGTCAAAACAGAAATAAAAAACTTCATGTCAGCAGTCACCAGTCCTTGAGAGTAAACTGAAGAGGTAAACAAAATCCATAGGAGGAAATATTGTTGTGAATGTAATGAAACTTTTTCACGTGGAGTGAACTGAGAAGCTTTGCCCCAAAGTAGGTGACTCTGAGCTGTCTGGTTTCAAAGCCTTGCATGACACAAAAGTCTTATCAAATTCTGATTTTCCTTTCCATTTGGAGAAACTTGAGTTTGGTTCTATGTTGCTGCCACTGTATCACAGAGGATATTGAAGTAACTAGGAAACACTGAAGTGTTTCCTTCTTATTCTCACCAAAAAAAGAATGAAAAATAAGTCTCTAATTTATCAAGGAGCATGTCTTAGTAGATGATCTAATATTTGAGGGTGGGTGCCATCACTTAAGAAAGTAAACAGAAAGCCATTTTAATTTCAAGCCCTATTATAAAAACAAAATATTTGAGAGACATTCTCTTTGTTTCTGTAAGTTCTCTAATTCGCTGTTATCTGCTGTCTGGTGTACCAATATAATCATATGCTCCAAAGCCTTGGGTAGCTTTCTTAGTGTTGAAGGAAGAAGACTGCTGTGGAAGGATTTCTTTCTGCCAAGGGTTTCTTTTTCTGTCTGACAGTCCAAGGGTGGCATTAAAATCACAGAATCATAGAATTATTTAGATTGGAGAAGGCCTTTAAGGCCATCAAGTCCAGTCATTAACCCAGCATAGCCAAGTCTGCTAGTAAACCATGGCCTCGGTGCCACATCTGCATGTCATTTAAATACATCTAGGGATGATGAATCAAACACTCTGGAGCTCTGGCTGATATCTGTGATGTCAGAACCTGCTTTATGTCAGCTCTGAAGAAAATTGTGTTTGATGTTAAATGGCAAATCAGACACTGCAAGAAAGTTCAAGGTGTAGTTTTGAAGCAATTGTATGTGCTAATTGGGCAGTGCTTTACAAGAACGAAATACGTGATTTCTGTACTGAAGCTTATATTGTCTAAATCATGTAAAACACAGAATGTGAGACTTGGACCAAATTTCTTACCCTTGCTGTGTGTGCAGCCTTGAAGCCTTACTAATTGAGTGTACAAGGGTTGTGTGAAAATGACACATGGGCATGTCTGCTTCTGTGACTTGAGTTCAGTGTGACATGCCCTTATGGTTGTATAGACAGACTGTGACAACTGACAGTAACAATGTATTGTGCCAACATATTTAGTAAGACATCTCTTTGAATTGATTTGGCAGAAGAACTGAAAATTACATTTTCAACAGTATTTTTCTATATTGTATATAAATAATATATGTGTGTGTGTGTGTATAAGTTTTTAATAAGGGGAGTGAATTAGTCCAGCGCCAACATGAACCTTGTTGTTGCATTGGGCGGAAAATGCTACTAACAGAGCAGCTGGCATGTACCTTCCCAAGCTCCATCTGTCAGAGTCTGCATTGCTTTATAAATCGCATTCCTAGTGGAGAGATTTATTTATTGCTATAATGTTTGCAGCCTGGATTAAAATGGAATTCCTCTGTTGTTGTTTTTGAAATTTATTTATTGTTTAAGTGTGTATGTGTGTATATATGTGTATGTATATGATATGTGTATGTCCCTTAAACTTTCCATTGGAATTAACTTTTCCCCTTAATAAAGAAGCTTTTCTCCCTCTACCTTCCACAAAAAAAGAGGATAATTTGAAAAACTGAGACTCTTCTATTTACTGTTAATCAACAGAATGAAAACCAACTTTCTTTTCAAGTAAAAGAAAATCAGCAAAGACACAGTGAGATTGACTAAATTTGGTTTCAGCCCATAGAAATGCTAATTTGCTATCAAGGCTATTCAGGACTGGTCAGGGGAATATTATTGATGGAAATGAAGGATTTGCTTCTAGCTGATTGCCTCATGCATACAGGATTTGGGGGAAGGGCTTGTCTGAAACAGAGTTTGGGAATTCCAGGCACTGCTGGTTATGCTACTGTATGTGTTTGTTAAACAATAATTTGGTGTGTGTCTTGACCCTTGAGATAAAGAAGCTGACTAGTCAATGTTTTTTGTCAAGATAGTGCTTCTAAAAAGAAGTAGACTGAAATCTTATTTGTGGATTGTGGTGTAGTGGTGATGATGATCATCTCATCTTCTGGCCTTGAATGAATGCTAGCTTTATTGTGCAACATCTTTACCTGGGGAGAAGAGATTTCAAGTTCTTCCAGTTTCTCTGCATTTTGTATGGCTGAGTTACTGCATCTTATCTGGAGAAATTCAACAGACATGGTATTATTTCATACCAGTGGGTTTTTTTGTCTTAGATGCTGGAAGGAAATTCCCTGGAGTTGAGTGGTAGATGCTAGCTTTGCTGTGTTTATTGAGGATTTCTGCCTTAGTAGATGCGAAGAATTACTGTTTACTGAATGAATTTGAAAGAATTTTAACCATGCTGGTTTTAGTTTCGAGGTTTCCATAGTGAGAGGTGTCTTGCTCTTAATGGTTAGGCATCCTTCTATACCTTACCTGGATTTCAGATTTTTCCATACTCCTGGAACAATTACTTACTTAAGTGATCGAGAGCTTTGATATTTCTATTTTACACTACTTCTCACTATGTGAAGAGAGAAGTGTGCTGAATAGTCTGTTCCATTTCTTGTTTCCACTGTCAGTGAAGGATTGACTGCCAGCCCCCTGGAGAGGCCTTGGACAGGAGGTGGGCATGTTCAGTGACTGCAATATGTTGCTATTAATAGCTTGCAGGCTATGGGGTAATGAAAATCTTGAGCTTTTATTGCACAAATTACACAAATTCAAGAATGGTAGAAAACTACAACAAAATGACAAGTTATGATAAAAATCACTTCAGTAAAACCCTTGAACATTTTTATATTGTGTGAACTTTAGTACTGATCTTTGTGATGCAGAATTTTAGTTGAGATTTGCCAGTGGTCTGGAATGTGTGTTGCTTTTTGGCTTTAGTACTGCTTCATATGGAGGCTGGGCTGGTCCTGTCATTTTAACAGGCTGTACTTGGACTAAGTCCCTTCCTGTTCTTTGTCCCCACATAAACGCTTGCTTTTTAAATTTCCCACAGTTGTTTTTACTGATGACAATAATGATATGAATGGCAGTGCAAGTGATTCCAGTAACAAGAATATGGATAGTGATCTGCTTAAGTTGAAGAAAGACAGTAGATGAAGTGTACTGGTAACTCTCTACAGCCTTGTCTGTGGTGCTGTGGGAGGGCATCTCTTGTCTTAGTACGTTGGACAAGGGTTGAGTTTGAGCTTCTGAGCTAACTCTTCCGATGGCTTGCTTCACTTTCCTGTGGAGGAATTGGGGTGCTGATCAGTGAAGAACAGTCCAACTTGTAGGCAGGCAAATTCCAGGCCAGATATAATTCTGTGGATATTTGGATGCACTCAGCACATCATCCATCCCCTTGAAGTATTGCCTAGCCTAATGCATTGCAGGGAGTATTTCTTCAACGGAATTACTGAATGGCACAAGTACTGTAAACCTGTTGCAGGAGACAATTGACACACCTGATTGACACTCTTATTTTTACCTGCATGGCATATGTAATGTAAGCAATCTCTTTCATAAATTTTGAAACCTTAGTTTCCCATACCACTTTGGAATGCCATATCATACAGCCCTTAAGGCTGTATCTGTGATGATAAAAACTCTGAATGCTCCCTGCTGAGTATCTGCTACTGATAACCACAGTCTGTGTAGATCTTCTTGGATGGCTTCCAGGTGGGTAGTTGACTCCTGAAAGTTCTTCAGAGTATAGAAACTTACGGCACTTGCTGCTGTGACTTGCCAGTGTGTCTCTTTTCTTTAATTTATAACTGGTACTCCTGATGTAATAACCATCAGTAACAGCCAAAAAAGTCTACCGTGGTGCAGTGTGTTTGCAAAGCAGTCAGACAAGTTCTATGAAAAACAGATAAGGGAGAACCTGTATCTGTGGGGTACCTACTTATTTCAGTATGTAGCTCCTCGGTTATTTACAGTGATCTAGGGACATGATATTCAACATAAATGACATTTAGCTTCTGAGCCAAAAGTCTAATGTAGTGTATATGGCATATTTATATTTAATATAGCATATTTGGATGTGAAATACTTGGTCTAAGAACATATATTGGGAATAGTTTAAAGATGTCCAAGCTTTTTGCAATTACAAGTAACAAACCCTCAAGACCAGCTTTGATTTCTTAAAAACCTTATCAGATCAGTGAACCAGTAACTTCAGACTCATATACCTGAAGTTCCACATAATGTTACAAGCCCTTGCTCTAGGGAGGTGTGCTCCTGTCTTCTGAGTGTGGAAACCACTTTTCAGAAATCCATTCCTTTCACTTTGAACTGTCCCCAGGTATTTCTCAGGCAGGTTAAAGTACTGATGTCCAGGAGTCTCCAAGCCACTTCCAGAATGTACATCTTCACCATTCTGTATTTCCTATTGACTTGCAAAATTAGGTGCTGTAGGTTGTTGTTAACATAAGCCCATAAGATAAAAATTTTGACTGGGAGGTTTGATATGGATCTCTGAGCTAAAATGGCAAGACCTTAGTGAAGAAAACAGGACTTGGAAACCTCGACTGAAGTGCTTGTGTTATCAGAAGGCATTCTGTAAATACCAAAGATAGATACATGATGAGATGAACAAAAGAAAAAACTAATGGATGTATTGATGACTTTGCATCGTTGCATTCTGTGATGCATGATAGAGATTGCTGAATTCCTGTGGCAACTGATTGTAGTAATCCTAATTTTATCTTTAATCAACTATTGATAGGTGGAATTCTTTCTCAAAAAGACCAAAGGGTAAAACTGAACAATTTTCTTGTGTTTACTTGTGAAGCAAATACAAATGTACTGCAGTGTTGCATTTTAAAGGTGCATAAGCAGTGACAGCAAAGGCAAATAGAACGGAGTGTAAAGCTATTCCTGTAGCTTGATTGCTGAGAGTGATCAAGCCCCGAAAGAGAACTCCAAGCACCTGAACAGCTATTGAGCACTCAGTACTTTAGAGCTCTGTTTAACTTACTGATTATTGGGCCACTTTAGCACAGTTCTGTTAGTAGTTTATACTGGATGAGTTTTTCTGTGCTTGAATTTGCACATATTCCAACAACTTGAAGATGAAAAATGTGGAGCAACCCATGCCACATACTAAGGAGGCATTTTGATTTGTTTTTGCTAGGCCAGCCAGCTTTGGTGTGATCTGATAAACTGCTTTCTGACCTTTGTCAAATGGAACCAGTTGTTCTCGTGGGGAATTTACTTTACAGGGAGTTTCAAGCACAGCGAATTGAACTGAAGTTAAAAGAGGGAGAAGAGAGGTTGGACAGTAGGGGTATGGACTTGTGTGTTTGCAGGGGAAAGTTTGACTTCTGAAGATGATTTGCAGTGTAAGCTGATGAGATTTGTGGAGGGAGCCTGTACGTGCAGTTGTGTGCTGTATGAACTGGCACATGGTGGGAATTGCTGAGAGAGAGAGATGGGAGGGCTTGAACAATGCACACACAGTGTTGTGGGGATGTGCCTGTGTGGGTGGCAGTTTGGAGGGGGGAAGATGTGACTTGTAAGGATCAGCTGTAGAGTGATGAACAGGTTCCTCATCATTTGACCTTGACATGTCACTGAACTGAAGACTCATTAATTAAGCTTCTACTCTGTTTTTATTGTGTCAATTCCTTGGGTGCAGAACCAGTTTTGACTTTACAATAGTATTTATGTAAACTCTTCAAGGAAGCTTTATAATACAAGTTGCATTTGACAAAAATACATGGTATGCAGTGTGGAGTGCCATGCAGTTTTAACTCTTTCTTTATGTACACCATTAAATTACATGAGAGGTTTTCTTTTTTATTTTTTTTAGTATTACATCTAGTTATGTGAAAGCAGTTTCAAACAGCAATTTTGTCATAGTCACATGGCTGGTAATGGTGAACTGGGGATACAGGTGGGAGCTTACAGGAGGGAAACTTCAAAAGCTATGATGTTCTGTAAAGAATATCCATTTTGCTACTAAAGGGGATCAGATTTTTGTTTATATCAAGGACAGCTGGTGAAAAAACAAATTCTTTGAAGCTTTCAATACTAGATTGCAAAGTAATTCTGAACCATTAGGAAAGAAGTCAGGTGACAGTCTTTGTATTGTGTTGTCTCAAAATTGAGTAGTTAACTAGTGCTTACGTATTACAGTGTGCTGTGCTGTCTTCTAGTCTGCTTTCAGTTTTTGCTTAAAAAGAGATGTGAAAGTAACAGTTGAAGCACATTGGAACTCTCTGCTCCCTCCTGTTTCTGTCACACAGTTCTTGGCTTCTCCCTCTACCCTCACGTCTTTGCTGTCTGTGAAGCTTTTAGCTTATATCTTGTGGATGCCAGCAGTTCACATTAAAATAATGCAGAAGACTGTATGTCAAGTTAGTTCTAATCTAAACTGTTAATCTGCAAACTGAAATTGCCTGAATTATCTGCAAGGCTTGAAAATGTTCATAATCTAGATCTTACAGGACGTGAAATGCATTCCACATTTCAACTGTGTTCATTTAATCCTACTGCCAAAGTATTAATTGGAGCAAGTGACTAAAACGTTTGGTGCTTAGGCAAATGAGTGCAAGACATTTAATCAACGAATCATTACAGATGAAAAGAAACTTGTTATACACTGAAGTTTTCTTCTTTGACAACACTCAGTCATGGAGTTCTGTGACTTTGTCACCTCTTAGTGTTTAGCCTAATAGTATTGAATTGAAACTTTGTAATAAGAAAACTGCTTGAGTAAAGGCTGCAGATCTTCACTTAAGTTTATATGAAGTTACACTAATGTTGACTGCTGCTTTATTGGTTGTGTCTAGTTTAGTAAATCTTTTCTTTCAGACACCACTGATCTGCTACCTGCATTTTTACCATTTTCCACGGTGGCAGAAGTTCCAGTATGAATTATCAGTTGTTTTCTTTAGGGTGTAGTTCAATAGGACAATATTTTTAAAGTCACTACTAGCTGTGAATTGAACTTTAAAACGCCTCTTTGGAAAGCCAGCTTTCAGAACTTTGTTTCTTGAACCCTTAGTAGTTGTTTTGCAGGTTATGTTTTCTGAAGAATCTAAGTGACTTTTACTGACTTTTCCTGACAGCTAGAAGTGTCAATACTTTTTTTTTAGATGAAAGGTAGCTCTCTTTGCATTGGGAAATACTAAAAAATTGAGTTTTACATAGTCTGTCCTTAGTACATGCAATAGCTGTTACGCCTTTTGGCAGCAGATTACATTGAACTGTTCCTGCTGCTTCACATTTTAGAAGACATCTGTATATGAATTCCATTTGAAGGATGGCATTAACCAAGTGTCAGGTGTCACTAATAAGTGTCAAACATTGCTAGGAATGTTAGTCATGAATATGAACAAAATTCCTGGACTGGGGGGAACTCACAGGTGTTTAAAAAATATATGAGCAAAATGTTATGTAACATAACATGTTGCAGTATTTAGGTAATGATGCAACTTTTATAATGTATATGAACAACTTGCCTTCTGGCTTTCTTCTTTAAAATAAGAGACAGGATTTAAAAATGAATGAGTGTTAGGAAATTGGAAAACATAGGGCTCAGCTGAATGCTAATGGAATGTCTTTGTTTCCTTGTTTTGTGCTTAACATTGTAACTCTTGCATACAATGTGTGTAGAGTGTTATTCAAAGAAATCAACAATAAAAATAGAAGTCTAATTAGAAAGGGCTATTAGTATGGACTTTTTCTATTGGTTGCTGAGGTCTACTGTTTGTTCCACAAATACATGATACTGGGAACAAACTAGCACTGAGTCATTGTGTACTTCAAACTCTTCCTTAGTGGTGCATCTCTCTTGCAAGTGGAAGGAAATTCTGGATAGCTGCAGTTTGCAAGTTGGGTAACAGATGAAATACATGGCCTCCACTGCCATCTCCTAAGGTGTGATAGAGGGAGTACTTCACAAGGGGTTCTGTGTGTTTTCATGGTAGAGGTTGTGTTGATATCTCCCATCCTGTCAGAGAGGAGGGACTTCCTTGGGCCATGCAAGTCGAGTTAAGTCATGTAAACAGTTCCTGATCTTGGGCAGTAACCTGCCCTCTGACTATAGCCATCCCTAAGGACAGATTGAGGACTTTACCTTAGGAAGGTGTGATTTCAGTGGGAAGGTTACCCTTTCCCTATATTTTTGCCCTTCAGGGGAAAGCATATATTCCCTTCTGATACCTCAAAATATGTGTGTCTTCTCAGTCAGTGATGAACTTTCTCAGCTGTCAAGGAAAGTTTATTAAGCTTTTGTGTGAGGAAGGGTAATTTCACAAGTACTCCTGTAGGCAGGAGGCCTTTGTGCCATCCTGATGCTCTACTCGCTCTTCTCCTGGTCTGTGGGAGTAGTAGCCAGCATAGCTGGAGGGTGGGCTTTGTAGATGGCATGTGGAATAGGGGACACTCAACTGTGGGAAAATATTTTTCTGTCTTAATTAGCCTGGGCTGCATGACCTCATAAGAAATGGCAAAAGGAGCATTTCAGTGGTCATTCAGGGGATTTGGAGGCTTTTTGAGAAATGAGGGATTTTACAGGCTTTAGAAAATCAACTCCAACAAATCATGGTAGTGTTGTTTTTCCTACTGAATGAATTGTTTCTTGGCATCTAAATTTATTATTGTTAAATATTTTTCAAATACTTTCTCGTCTCTGTATGATTGAGATTTTTTAAAATCTCATGCAGGTCAAGTACTTTGGCTGCTCAGCCAGACTTTCTTGATTACAGATTCTTCCAAATACAGGTTGTATTTTTTGTTCCTTTCCTTTTTCCCCATCCTCTTCCTGACCTAAAGCAGATGTCTTGTTGTTTTGCTTTACAGGCTCCAGATAAAAGGAAAGCATTAGAAGAGACCAAAGCCTACACAACTCAGTCTCTAGCCAGTGTTGCTTATCAGATCAATGCACTGGCCAACAATGTATTACAACTGCTGGACATCCAAGCGTCCCAGCTACGGAGGATGGAGTCCTCCATCAACCATATCTCCCAGGTAATCTCTTTCTTTTTTGATAGAGGACTAACAGTGTTGGAGGCGGCATTATTGTGTCTCTTATTATTGAGTTGGATAGTTTATGTTGACTTCTTTATTGTGATAGAAAATGGTAAGGCTTTTTTCTTTCTAATATTTATGAAACATGCTTTGTGATTAAGATCATGACCAAAATAAAATAGTTCCTATATCAAGAATGCTGGAATTATATTAGATTTAAAGCAGGAATTAATTATTAACATTTCAAGATCTGAAGCTATGCTTGAGGGAGGCGTAGAGAGAAGGATTCTGTTTCTGAAGGAAATCCAGTTAGAAGTGCCATATGGGAGGTGGTATTTTATTTAACACATGCAGTGAGTTCATTTGTTTTCATAGCCTTGCACGATACAATTTCATGTGCTGTGTGGAAGGGGAGAGGGGTTCACATGCTGCCACTTCCTGCTCAAGCCAAGCTCCTTCCCAGCCAAGGCAGCTGAATGAGTGAGCTGACCTGACTTGAACTGTGACTGCAGTTGGAGTTTCTGCAGTGAGGACATGGCAATAGATGACAGGAAAGAATAGGTCTACCCCTCTCTGTGGCAGCCTGTATTTCCCTGGCTGAAGCTTCACCCTGGCTGCCTGCTTCTGTGTGGGGAGAAGCATTGCTGCTGCTGCCTGCCTTGTACCTGATCATTGGCCTGATTGGATGCTAACTCAGCCAAAAATGTCTGCTGCGTTTAATCTGGAAGTGGCTTGCTGCATAACCAGGTGTGTGCCATGTTAGTGCCAGTGGAGGCAGGGACAGGACTCAGTTATTTCACCCTTACATTGCTGTTCTGAAATGGGCTTGAGGGAGTTGTTAAAAGCCCAGTGTCTCTCATACTCTTACTGAAATTCAGTCGGATCTTCACTGGGCTTCTTCGTCCTGTGTCTCTTTGAGATGTTTTGTAAACAAATAGCACAGGATGCAACCTAAAACATTCTTCAGTGCAGCCAGTGAATTAAAAACCTTAGTTGGTCAACTTGGCATCCTGTTGGTAGTACACCTTAGACCAAATACATGAAAGAAAATGCTTCTTATGATCTCTGCTGTCTCCCTTCCCAGCCCTGCTAACTTTTTTTAGAGTTGTGGTTTCTAAACATCTTTGTGAAATGGCAGCACAGTGGTTTTATCGAAAACATGTCAGCAGGGAGAAGATTCCAGTGTGTATGGAAGGGCCCTCCTAGTAACAAACGTATCAAAAAGGCATGTGAGGTTAGCATGTGCTGAGAACTAAACAATGCTAAAAGCTTGTGAAGTATTTAAAAAGTACCTGCCACTGAAACAGGAAAGTAGGAGGAAATGAAATTGCTGTAGATAAGTTTTTTTTTTTTCTGTTAAGTATTCAGAGATGCTGGGATTATGACTACCTTTTAAGAAATGGCTGTAAAAAGAATTGAATGTACAGATTTTCACAAGCATTGGATGCCCTCTTATACTGAGCACATCTTTTCTTAAGTGGTTGATAGCTGCAGTGTGTGTGAAGCGATTATTGTTAAATTCTTATTGGCCCACTAGTATGGCTAACCATGGAAAAAGCCAAAATGTTTGATACTAGCATAAAAGGTGTTAGCCCACTGTACTATTTGCTGCTTGGATTGAAGGCACTATGCTGAAAGCTGTTGAGTCACCTGATACATGAACTGTTTGCTAAAGGCTGTGAACAATCAGTGCTTTGTAAAGCTTTTGAGGAGTGTTTAGCAAGGTCACTTGCTTGTAGTTTCTGTGCTGGTTGGTCTTGCCTGAAACTAATCCTTGCTTATAAATGAACCTCCACAGACTAATTTTGTAGAATTAAACTGGATACAGATAATGCACACATACCAGCTCAGCTATTTGCTTTGAAGTGTTTCTGCTCAAATGCTTCAACTGCCTTTCTTAAGTCAGCTGTACAATTGCTGTGATAGACTGTTTTTAAGTGCTTTGGGATCTCCAGAGTCTCCTTTCCTGTGCCTGTATCAATTGTGAATATTTTCATGTTACTAAAGCATGAGGATGAGCAAATTCTCAAAATGGCATTCTTTTTCATGAAAGAAATATTGTCTAGAAACACAGAACTGAGGCATTGCCAGGTCAATTACTTGATTATGGGGTTTACAAAAAAGAGCAGCTATCTGTGAAATAAGGTACAATTTGATAGTTCTTCTAAGGAAGGAAGTCCTGTAGCTCTTCTGAGCCCAGACAGTTTCTGTTTCCATACTGTTTTTCAGTTCACTATGCATGTTTTCCAGAATGACTCTAAGCTAAATCCCTGGATAGCTAAGCCTGATTAGTAGCCATTCTGTATTTTTCCTAGCTTTGTATCCTCTTCACTGGAAAAAGCACTCATGAAAAGTTAGGTGATGGACTAGTGTACTATTTTGTTACTGGAGCCAAATTTTACAAATGGAAATTGTGCTTGGTCTTATAGGAAAAAAATTATTTGGCTTTGGTTTCTGGTTGAGCACAAACACAGAGGCTTCACATGAGTAATGGCAGTGTGGTGAGAGAGCACTTTTCTGAGGTGGAGGCAGTGAACAGCTCCAGGATGGCTTTCTCATACCAGCCAGAGCAAAAACCTGCCCAGCTGCATCTGTATTTTCTGTAGTTAGAATTGTCTTTCAAGCTGTAATGCCTGGGTCTGGAGTGACCTGCCATGTGATTGTTTACTATATCCAGTACAGGGAGCTGTACACATAGAGCTCAGCTCTTTGGTTTAAATCCTTCATATTGACCTGGAGAGTTGCCAAGCTGACTTGACCTTTCCAAGCTGTGCTAATATGGCAGAGCAGAGACTTGGTCACTCCTCTGGAGAAGTTTGAAAACCCTTCTGGTACAAGGGATCCTACTTAGCCCGTTAGGCAGGATTTGCAGGGGAAAAAGATAGTTAAGTGTATACTTTGCACCAACACGAGCATCAAGACTTCACTGATGACATTAACTTAGCAAATGTGCTAGACACCATTCTACAAGAAGGGCCCAATACAGGATCCAGGGATCTACAAGCCTGTCAGCCTGACTTCGGTGCCAGGGAAGGTCATGGAACACATCATCTTGTGTGCTAGCGTGCGACACATGAAACCAGGGAATCAGGCCCAGCCAGGATGTGTTTGTGAAGGCAAGTCCTGCTTGACCAACCTGATGCCCTTCCATGACAAAGGAGACCCACTTAGTGGATGAGTGAGATGCTGTGGATATGTCGATCTGGACATTGGTAAAGCCTTTGACACTGTTTCCCACAGCATCTCCCAGAGAAACTGGCTGCTTGTGGCTTGGATGGGTGGGCTCTTTGCTGGGTAGAAAACTCTAGAGATGGCCAAGCCCGGGAGTGTTGGTGAATGGAGCTACATCCAGCTGGTCAGTGGTCACCAGTGGTGTTCCCCAGGGCTTGGTATTGGGGCTGGTCCTGTTTAGTCAGTGATCTGGATGAGGGGATTGAGAGTACCTTCAGTCAGTTTGCAGACACAGCAAGAGGGATGGAAGTGTTGATCTGCTGGAGGGCAGGAAGGCTCTGAACAGGGATCTGGACAGGCTGGATGGAACGGAAGAGGCCAATGGTCTGAGGTTCAACAAGACAAAGTGCCCGGCACTGCAGTCGGACTACAACAGCTCCATGCAGCATTCCAGACTTGGAGAAGAATCTGGGAAGCTGCCCAGCAGAAGATGACTGGTGGGTGTTGGTCAACAGAAGCTGAACCTGATGCAGCATGTTCCCAGGTGGCCAAGACCCCAGTGCCATCCTGGCCTGTGTCAGAAGTAATGCGGCCAGCAGGACTAGGGAAGTGATGGTCCCTCTGTACTCAGCACTGTTTCTTGGTTGTCTTGAGAGCTCTTCCTCTCCTCTTCTTGGAAATGAAAGTTGACTTAAAACATGTACTTTAAGATAATTTTTTTGCTGTTTAATTTCCATAAAGTTCAAGAGAAGGAAGATGGGACAGCGAGATTTCTCAGAGGAGAGAGGTTGACAGGGGCATCTTTGTTTACTGTGTCAAAACTGAAAAATTAGCAGATCAGCGCTCATGTTTATGTCAGAGCTGCAGCACTGTGTGTAGCAACTATTCCTTTTTTTTCCCCCTCTACATAAACAGTTTTTAAATAGCTCAGTATTTAAATCCAAGCACAAAGAAAGCAATGAAAGCATTTCTTTTAAAGAAATGATAATTTTCACCGGGAAACACTGCCCCCCTTAAACATTCAGTGTGAAGATTTTCTTTTGCATCTGAAGCTCTGCTGTAATGTGAAATAGGGACTATTACAAAAAAATGCACTCTGAAAACATCACTCTCATTAAAAAAAATACACACACACTCTTTTGTTACCATTTAAAGTTATAAGGTTTTAGAACTCAAAAATAATTTAAAAACTTCCCTGAATTAGTTCAGAGACTCTTGCCTGGTACCATCCATGTCTAATTATTTGCATGTCTAATTCAAGTGCTGTATGCAAGCAGAAAGCCAAATGCCTTATGTTGCTATGGCATGGTTGTGTAGGTAAAGTTGGGGCAACAGTGCAGATACGCAGATGTCTTCTTGTAGGCTTTCTGAATCCTACAGCTGCAGCCTGTGTTGAATCGCACATAGACAATCCCAAATATTAAGGCTTTTCCATTCTGTTAGCTACCAGTCAGGTCTGATGTGGATTAGGTTTCAGAGAAGTCCTGCTGAACATGTTCTGAGGCTGTCAGGGGTGAGCTCCAAAGTAGTAGCAAGCTGATGTTTGACAGGGAAGAGGAGCACAAGAGCTGTTACATGCTCAACCCATCTCTGGAGTTTGAAGAGGCAAAAGGCAGTGCAGGTACAGTGGTGACTGTTTATGATGGAGTCTTTGTGTGAAAGAGCTTTCAGAGTGTGTGTGTACTTCAGATTAATGTGATACTGCATTTAGGGATTGTGGTGTATGATCACAACACAGTTGAATTCATGTTTGAAAGCCAAGAAGTAGAAACAGGGTAGAAAATGTGACAAATCTGCTGATGAATGTGGATGGTCATGCCTAGAAACCAGCAATTACGTGAAGTACTTCAGTACACTTATGGATAGGAGCAAAAGACCTTTCCAAATTCTCTTAATGGTGACTGTGCTTCCAAAGGACAGCTGTCCAGGTACTTCTGCACTGAAGTTGCCTCATTAAAAAGAAGTAAGTGCTTAGACCCCTGACCTTTTGTCTCTGACCTGAAGAACATGTGGGCTAGAGGGAAGGACTGTTAATTGGAGAGAAGATGAGCCAGAACTAGCAAATGGTTAACTGCTACTCACAAGCAGGGTCAGTACTGAAGCCCACAGTGTTCAGAACATTCTTTGGAGACCATTCAGAACATAAAGCATATCCTCAACAAATCTGGGACTAACTCTGATTTAGGAAGGGTGATTCATATGCTGAATGGCACAGCTTCAGTACACAGGACTCTTATTGAACAGGGCCCTACACCCTAGGGTAGGGCCAGACGTGCATTTGTATGCACTGGGAGGTGACTATGTGAGTAGTAATGGGTTGGAAAGGAGCTGGTGTGCTGATGGGTGCTGTGCTGGGCATGAGCCAACACCACAAGGCTATCTGAATAAGTGAAGCAGTGTGGTGGGGCTGCCTTGGGAAGATTGTGGCTGACAGATGAAAGGCAGTGATGTGATTTCATCTGGAGTGCTGGGTCTGGCTTGTTGGTTTTTCTTTTTTTTTTTTTTTTTGTCACCTCTGCATTGTTCAAGAATGATTTAGGGAAACCAGAGACAGTCCAGCAGACAGGGATGCAGAGATGGACATGGGCATGGAGCATGCAGCCTGCAGGGAGAGGTTGAAGGAGTTCTGTTAGTTTGGTCAAATAAAGAAAAAGCAAAGCAGTGATGTTCTGGTAGCCTAGTAGTACTTAAGTCTGTTTCTGTCTCTGCAGTTAGTCTTTTACCTGATAGTGACAGTGTAATGTTAAACAGCTAGCCATAAGCTGAAGCTTGGCAGATTAGTACATGGAGCTGCAAAAAGCCTTTTTATTTTGGCATGTGATGCAGCACTGGGTCTCTGCCATGACTCTTTTGGTATTACACTGCAGCAGCTGGATGTATCCTAAAAGCTGACTTTGTATCCTTTAAAGGCATATGATAAGTTATGGGACCTAATTGGTGATGGGGGGGAGCTAATGACAAAGTCAGGGAAGAAGCTGCTATCACATATGTAGAAAGACTGTAAGCTCCACTTCCATCCAAACTTTCCACACATCCAGAAGTGTGTGGAGAGACCAAAAGAATCGGCAGGAACTAGTGCAACATCTAATGTTGTATACATTAGAAAAATAATGTCTTCTGTCTGGTTCTCTTGGACTGCCTGTGCCTGTCAGCAGCCACAAGTACTCTAAATATGGCAAGAAACTTGCACCTTTTGTTTAGATGAAGCTTGCCGTGGGTGACGTTCTCTCTCCTAATAAAGTGCTGACAGTTATCTCTGGCCTTTGCCTCACATCCTGTTCTTCCTGTTCGCTCCCTGATGGAGGCCAAGGCTCTGAGTTGTGCTGTGCTTGCTCTGTTTATCTGTCTGCTTATGAAAATTGTTGTCAACTGTGTGCATATCAGCTTCTACATGGTATATATAAAAATTGCTCAGAAAATAGTATAATGTGTAAGAGTTGCCTTGTCAGCCATTCAGCTGAGAAATTCCTTTCGTGTCCACAAATGAATGCATATAGGATGTCTGTAATCCCTGTGCAGTTTAGCTGATGCAGTCAAAAAGAAAACTCCAGCACATTACCAACAAACAAATCAAAGCAGCCCTCCCATGATACTTAGTTATGAACACCTATGAGAGAGCAACCACAATGTCAGCCTTTCTGTGATGGGGAAGAGCAGTTGCTTTGATGAAGAAGAAACTGAACCAGAAACTTTTGTTGTACACTTTTTTTTTTTCCCCCCCCGTGGAATGCAGTTTTGAACATATTTTTGGGGAATGAGCAAAGTTACTTACTTTAATAGCCATTGACTGTCATGAATTCCTTCATATGCTTATTCCCATTCCACTGTCTGCTAGAAGGACAGTAGGAATGCATAGTTTTCAATGTGTTTTAGACCATTAAAACCTTCTTTCTGCTCAGTGGTTATTTTGCTGTAAGCTCTAGATACCTCATTAAATACTAAATTAAGAAGCCTGATGCAGCCTCTTGTTTTCTGAAATCAAAGCAAAAAATCCAGGACTGTGAGCATGACTCTGAAAGGCCTTTTTGACAATTTTGTGTTACAAAGGAGTCATCAGTGTTTGTGCAGTTTTTTTAATGAAAACCTCTCATATCTGGAAGATACACCACACAGATGAAATGCGTCACTAACCTGATATGAAGTCACATATTGGACTTTCCAAGAAGTCTTGTTGTTTTTTTTCTTCAGATGCATCTGATTAGCTTGCTACCTGAAATTGATTTTCCTTCTGTTTCAAGTCTTAGTAAACCACCAGTCTTCACATATGAATAGTTCCTGGTTTATATAAAATTAAAGTTTTATCTCTGTCAGTGTTTTAATTGCATAAATGCAGTGTATGAGATAAGAACATTGTGCCTAACAAAACAGCAGGTAGCCAGCTACCTGCATTTACTCAGTTGTTGTATCTGTGCCATTCAGTGCAGCTATTTGGAATGTTGGTTTTTGTGGTAGCTGGGTAGTGGTGTGCTTTACCTGACTCTTTTTGGGGAAATGGAGGGGAAAAACAAGTACAAGAAGCTTACTGTGAAGAAGATGAGCAACAGCATTCATTGTACAGCATCGCTGAAGCTGCCAGTCAAGCACAAGAAAAAATCTTGCTGGGTGCTTGTGGCTGGACTTCTTGTGCTGTTCAGATAGGAATTGCTTAGTGTTATCTGCTGGCTCATTGTAAGTGCTTAGTTAACTTGGATCTGCAGGTAGAAACCAAGTAATGATTCACATTAGTGTTTATCAGCCAGCAATAACACTGCCACTTTTTATGCTGCTGCTGGTTTGACTTTATTCTCTTTGTTAGTAGCCTTTTTGGACCCATTGATATATGTTATGCATGTCTTGTAAAAGCTCCCTTACAGGTCCTATATATATATACAGTGAACACTTTATTAGTTCGTGGGAAGTCTATGAACTTACTTGGTAGCTGCTCTTCTAGAGCTAGGACAATTTCTATTGGTTTTTTTTGTAACTTTGAAAAGTGTGTATGAAGTGTGAAAATCTGTCCAACTATGTTAATCTTACTAAATACATGTGTGTCTTTGGAGCCTCAGTGGGAATCCCTTCCCCAGCATCATCCCTGCATCTCTGGGGCAGTCACAGACCACAAAAGGAAGTTTCCCTTTACTGTACCACAAAAAAATGTGAAATGGTGTTGGATGATATAATTTATGGCTAAAGACCTAAATAGGTTACCCTGAACATTGTTTATTTGGGAGACTTATTTTTCTGGAGAATATTGTTAATTCTTCCCTGACCCTGCTGCAAGTGCCATCACAGAGAGGGCACTGTGGCCATAATGGAAATACAACTGTAAATTTGTTTATTTAAAAGCTGTACTCGATATAGGGCTTTTTTTTTTTTTTTTTTTTGACAAAGCACAGAATGTGTTTTGAATTGAGCACATTTGGAGTGACAATTAGCTAAGGCCATCATTTGTTATTTCAGTCATTCTCATTTGGAATATTTACTATGCATGTAGATGTAACCAGCATGAAAGTATGTGTGCCTCTTTCTCAATTCCAAAATGTAGATTACTAAAGCTGTCATTTTGCTCTCAATATTAAGTTCTGGCTCCAACCAATAGTTATATTATTTAATAATTTTGGCTAATATTGTACCTAATTCTATCTTATGGTCGTAAAAATGTGACGGCAGAATCACATATTGATTGTGATGGTTTTGTATATTGTTTGCTTCCTCTTTGAAAATCTGCTGAGTAGCTGTGACTTCTTAATGAATGTATCCTTGTATGAGTGCTAATGTTTAATATAACTTCACCTGTTCATGCCTAAAAGCATTTGCTTCTTCCCCTCACACTTTGTCCTAGGATGATTACTTACAATGGATCCAATGGTACAATTCATGCTTCAGGACTGAAGCATGGCTTGCTATTTCTTTACTGGCTTCTCTCTCCTTACTTGCAAGAGAAAAATAATAATCAACCTGATCTTGTCGTGCTATCTCAAATTCCTCTGTGTGGCAAGACCAGGAGCAGCAAGTGTATGATTAAAAGATATTAGGCTTCTAAATATAAAGTAAGAACGAGTAGGATGGGGACCATAGAGTTGAGAGGGGTCATGATGGAAATAATAAAGCATATAATTGCTTCAGGAAAAGTCAGTTGGGCCATCATTTGAAAATATAAAAACAAGGCAATTGAATAATGACTGAAATACTTGATGTGATTGTAGGAATTTCTGCTTGCAGTGTCTTACAGGATTATTTTTTCCATTTAAAGTTATTATTTTTGAACTGTGTTCAAAACTAGGTTCTATAAGGTTGCAAGATAAGTCTTCAAACCACAAATCAACCTTTATCAGACTGGAAAGAAGATAAACGTCATCTTTGGGAAGCTGATCCTTCTTTGCCCATTTATAGGATTTTCTTACGTGTGTTGTTAAGTCAAGTACTGAGCAAGATGTAATAATGGCCAGATGTAGTACAGGAGTAGAAAAGATGAATTCTACTGTGGAAAAGGCTTGTCACCTAAGCTAGGCTGAAAAAGGTGCTAACTGAAGTTTTTGAGCAGGGTACATATTTTTTGCTCTTTCATAGCTCAGAGGTAATAAGATGCTTGCTGTTGTGGATTAGCAATTTATGTATTCCTCTAAATAGTTCTTGAATTTCTTTTAGTTAAAACTTAGATTAAAAATAAGAAAGAAACTTATCTTGAAATTATGCAGTTGACCTGCAGATGTGTCTTGGCAGATTATGGCTTCTGACAGTGGAAGAATGGTAGAAATACTATGTTATTTCAGTACTCCATCTCATGGCACTTTGCTTGCTGTGGTGATGAGCGAGATGCTGAAGTAATTGAGGACAATCCCCATTTGTGAAATGGAAGAATCTCCAAATCATAACAGAAATGTTCTAAGCTCATGTAATTATGAGTCATTAAGGTCAAGACAGAAGTCCAGTCAAAAGACCTGATACAAATTAGCCTTTCTCAGCTATCTAATCTCTTACCTGTGTCACTGTATTTTGATTTAGTTTCCTCATGCATTCTAAGTCTAATGTTAAGAGCCAGCACTGATAGGGTTATATCACCTATAAGCTGATAGGAGCCAGATCATACTTTATTTTATTTGTTCCACTCTTCACACTGAAGATGGCCATCGCACCACTTCCATATCCCTGGTTTAGCCTCATCCTAAACTGATGTATAATTAAGCATGTCTGGTTTTGTGTTATGCATGGTATTCAGACATGTAGATATGTCTACTAGTGCCTTATTTTGATGGTAGCATGACAGCTGGCCTCAGATGTGCTGCATCTATTACAGTTTCAAAGCACTCATGATGTAGTGGTTGTGCTTGATGGTACTCTGGAATCTGAATGCTAAAACGGGAGGAGAGAATTTCTGGGGGTGTTCATGGTGCTTTGGTTAAAATAACGAGTTTTTCCCTTTTCTGAGCTCAGGCTGTGGCACATGAATAAATAACAAAAAGCTCAGGAAGCGGGTGGTGGTTTCCATAAGCCCTCACTGAGCAAAATTCAAGTTCAATCACTGGGGATTTTGCTGCTTTAAGCAGCAAACTCCTCCTGCAGTGCAGTGTGCCCCTGGGCTGGCAGCGAGAATATCAAGCTTCATTCCCAGTTAGCTTGTTTCATACTGCTAGACCTCCAGACATGGGAGCAAAAGGAGAGTGAGGGGACCACAACTCCAAGTTACAGGCATGTTGTTTTTCAGCTCAGTAACTTTAAGACTGTATTTCCTCAAGCTGCTTTAATGTGTAGTCCTTCAGTCAATGCAAAACTTTCTTCAGAGGTGCTCTCTACTGGAGGTGGCTTAAATACTTGGACTAAATATATCTGACATTAAAAAAATATATTTGGAAAACTTCTAAACTACTGATTTTCATGTGAAGCATTTGCCTAGAATATGTTTAAGAGAACACTGCTGACTGGTCATTATTGGATAATGACTTTGAGAATATTGAAAAGCATAATCTAATCAGTAGAAACTGATTTAAGAAAATGTGGAATGAATTTTTCCAAATGCATTTTTAGAAAGCAAAGGTTCTGCAAACAATTATGTGACTTAAGCAAACATCCTGGGAAAACAGATTGTGAGCAGTCTGCAGATCTTACTTGGATAATTTTCCTGTGTACTCTTCCCCTCCTTCCCATTTGCCGAGATTCCTTTAGTCGTGGTAGCTCTCAAAACAAATGTGTAGTTGTTGTTTATATTAGCTGTATACTTCTGGGATTAAACACACTCTGCATTCCTGAATGGATATACACAGTTTAAATCCAAAAAGTACATTGACCTCCCCAGATTCTACCAAAGCAGTGGGGGGAGGTAGGCCACAGAAGTTTGCACAGCTGTCTTTTTTGTAGCCCATTAAAAAGTGTTGTGATGTACCCCTTCGTCTCTTGGGGAACTCCCTCCCTGATTGAGGTAGTGGTCTATTGATCCCCACCACTCTTCTGTGCACTCAGGTTTCTTGCAGGCTTTCAGTGACTCTTCAGTGTGTGTTTAGCTGTCCAGCACTGCCCAGCTCAGTGTCCAGTCGTGCACATGTCTGTGTTGTGTGTTACTGTGGTGTGGAAGAGCTGCCTCTTGAAACTCTGTGATGCCTTTCAGAGGCTTTTAACTCACCGTGGTGTTTGGAGCATCCTCACCAGGGCACTCCTCTGTAAACATTTCAATGGTCAATATTTATATAGCTTATGTATAACTTCTGCCTAAAGTGACAGTAGGAGATGGCCAGTCTTCTTTTTCCTGCCATTCTCTTGTGACAAAACAGTATTTTGTTCCCTGCCCCCTATTCCCTGAACTGTGGGCTCAATTATCCCAGAGACAAGGTCTTAAAAACTGCAGACTTCCAGCTGCTTCTTTGACTGGCTTCAGTCTCTATGTTTTCTCCAGTGGCTAATGCTCTGCTTCTCCCCAAGTGTTTGCAATCATATTTAATCAATATGCTAATAACTGCACAGTGGAAATTGCTGATTTCTGAGCACATTATCAGTCTAATGAATTGACTGTAGCAGTAGTAGGATGATACATTCAGCAGCAGGGACACAGTGGTGTGCCTGTGTCTGAGCCTACACACAAGACTTCTCTTCAAGACTTCTACTGTCTCTTAACCTGCCATCAGGCTGCAATGTTTGTGTTCAGATGCTCTAGCACAGGATGAAGTCAAGAACTCAGTTTTGGGTGTGTGCATGTACAAGCCTGAGATGTGATCCTGGTGGAGGGGCTGAATTATGGCACAGCTTCTTTGTAGGCCAGGCTCCCTCTGCCAGTAGGCCCTGCCTTAGTTAGGAAAAGTTTAAGGTGGATAAGGTTGTGGCTCAGTATGGGGTAAGGGCTGCTGGGACTTCTGAGGCCATCTGGATGTTACCAGAGGTGGAACTGCAGTATTTCATATCAGTCATGGCCAAGAGTTGGGACGCTAAGGGAAATCCATTTACAGAAACAATGTGCAACTTCCTGTTTGAGTTGTGTGTGGAAATAAAAATGGCAATGGAGAATTAGAGCAGCTTTAGCAATTCCATCTCTGCCTTGGCTCTTCCTTCCCACCCTGTTAGACTGGTAAACGTCATACATGCCTGTGATCTGCTTGTCTGTCTTCTGCTTTTACTTAATATATCCCAAATTGCAAGAAGTCTGTATGACTCAGTCCAAAATAGTGCAGTCCTAGGAAACATGTGAGGGGATTTTTGTCAACTCTCCTTTTTTGCTTGAGTGTCTTAAGTTTGAGCTGATGGAAGTTCATGATGCTTCTAATCTTGTCCTGTGTTGATGTACCTTCTTGCTGAAGGGGGTTTGAGAAAGGAGAGGCAGCGTAAGGAAGTTGATCTGTTTTGTGCTGTTTGTCTTTGAAAACGAAAGCAAGAAACTTGCCAGATCCAGATTGTTTTGGTATTCAAGGGACATGGAAGAGCTCTTTGCTACAATAATATGCAGAAGATAGTAGTATGAGTAGTAAGTGAAGTGTAAAGTAAAATATGTGTACTGAAAACTTTTAGATGGGAATCTCTAGTGGCTGAGGATTATTCCTGCCCCCCTATTTTACTGATGGGCAGGGGGACAAGAGGAAACAAATCCTTGTTGTTGGTTATCACTCCATTGGAGTAGCACCTCGTAGTGCTACAACAAAGTTGTTTGCTGGAGCATCTTGCCTACTTTTTATTAAAAATATATTTTAAAAGTGCAGAACTTCGGTAGTTCTCTTCTGGACAAAGTGGGATATTCAACCCTTGAACATTTAGGAAATGAGAAACAGACATTTCATGTAGGGTAAGATGTGTTTGTGACACTAATCCAAGAGGATTTGTGCTGTAGATAGTGTGGCCTTTAGCCATGTGCTGGCTGTTGAATTAATACTCTTTGAGTTACTCCTGGTGCAGTGTTGACGCAGCTGAAAACCAGCACATGTTCCACTAGCTTGTATCACTGCCATCAGATGACATATGATCAAAAAGGGATAGCAGGAACATTGTGCCTTGGGTGATTTGTAATCAAACTATGTCTGCAGGTAGCTAAAGGATACCCACTGTCATTCCAACATGTATTGTCCTTTTTTATGTGTGGGGGAAACAGTCTCTCTTAGAACTGTCAGCCTTAGATATTTCATAGGCCCTGAATTCATGTAGAGAAGGGAGGTGCTTGGAAGAGGTGTTTTTGTGTGTGTATTTGTGTAGGTATGTGTATTTTTTTGTTGGTTTTAGGTAATTTGTTGGTTGGGATTTTCTTGTTTCAAGAAAAGTATGTGTTTGAAAATTAATCCAGACCACTTTCAAGTAATACATGTGATAAATGAGAATAGCTTTTATGTGTGAGTTTTGTTATTCTTTAGCATAATAATTATTTTGAAATATACAATAAATCCACTATCCCATCCACGTAACATAACCTTTATTATTGGAAAATATTTTATTTTTGCTTTTAGAGCTGATTAAGTAAAGCACTGAAGAGGTGATACATTAAGGCTAAGGCCATATGAGCTCACTTTCTTTTGGCGTGTGTTCTGTTTCATGCTCTTCACAATTTGACTTGCCAACTTAAAACTAAATGTGAAGTATTGGGCTTTGGGTTTTTTTTTATTTGTTGTTCAGGCATGAGCATTCTGACTCATCATTGTTGCAGCTTTATCAGCCTCTTACCTCAGACAAACTTTCAGAAAATTCAGACTTGTTCTGTTGAGTTTATTTTTCATAGGCTTTTTTTAGATGGTTTCCTTTTCAGCCACCTGCAGTGCTCTTTGCAATTGCACATGTTCATCTCCTATGAAGTTGCTTGTTTTGGCACACAAAATGCTTTTCGTTTGACATACAGTTTTGTTCTACTCCCATGGTGGTTCTTTAGTGAGTCCAAACTACTGAAGAAGCTGTTTAATTTTTCCTTTCTGTTGTGCTTTCCTACAGTCAAAAATATATTTAGGTTTGTATGTTTTGTTTAATTCTAGACAAGTGCATTGCTTCCAGTAAGGAAAAGAGGGACTTAATCAGCTACTTTAAAATGCTGGAACTCTTACGTGGAAACTTGCATGAGCATATTTATTTTTCTTCTTGTTTTCTTTTGAATTGACTTAGTCATGCATATCTTCAGGGATACCCAGAAAAAAAATAATTTGAAGTTACTGATATCTAATTTCACAGACTGAAATACACTTACACATACAGCTGGAAATTTGACTTTGCATAATCAAAAGCATTTATCTGCTTTTTGTGCTTTTTAGGGCTGAATACAAATGTAACATGACTACACATCCCAAATGTTGTTCTGTCAAAAATCCACCAGATAGTACTGTTGAAACACTTCTCTTTTGAAGTGTCTTCCAATTTAAATGATTTTAATCAGCAACTGGTGTTACTTAAGCATTGAAATGTCTGTTCAGTTCACTGTGTAGAACACTAGAGGAGAGGGGGTGTACCTTGAGAGTTCTCTTACTGTAATCCTGTCTTGGTGAAGGGGAAGTGGTGGGCCAGAGGAAGGGCTGAGTAAAAGAACTGACGTTCAGAAAGATGTTTGTGGCCGTGTGAAACTCAACTGAATGGCTACCAGTTAATTTGCCATGTGCTGTAGTTTTGATCTGATGCAGAGCTGGGTCTGTACTTCCTGTTGTGCAGTGCTTCTGAAGTGGTGGGGTGTGGGGTTCAGCCACAGCTGCATCTCCTGCAAATACTGGAAACCATATTCTAGAGGGATCAGGCATTTTGTGTCAGAACAGGGAATAACACCATGGAAGCTATTTCTTTCTCTTCCCCCACTCCTGAAATTGCTGAGAAGCCATAGACTTTAGGAGGCAAGTGGAGATAAATGCCTTGTCTCATCTTCTCTGTCTTCCCACAGAGATCTACGTTAGTGATGCATTTTTTTTCTATCTGTTTATTAAACTCTTGAAGAAGGTATTGAAATAGCAGTTGCATTTGAAAGAAAAGAAAGTTATCTAGAACACAAAAAAATTGTTGTACTCCATATAAACATGTGTCACAAGTCATTGGAGGGCTAGTGGTTTTTTTTTTTTAATGAACAATGTTCATAATGCACTTCTTACTGCAGTGTATGTACATTTAGTTTGCTCAAATGGTTAAAATTGACAGTAGGTTTTGCCAAAGCACCAGAAGTGTTATCTGTAACTCACTTGTGGGTTTTCATTCCAATTAAAAACATCAGTGGAAAGTGTTTAGCAGAGAAATCTGGGCTGTCACTGTGTGTCACTGTGGCCAGAGCAGGCAGCTGTGACAGTGCTGCCTGTACTTGTGCCCACCTATACCCTGTCTATTCCTGGTGCAGGTGCACAGCTCCAAACCCAATCAGCAAAGCTCCTTGCTTGGCATAGCACAGGAAGTCTGGCAGAGCCAGGAATAGAACTTCAATCTGCTGTTTTCCAGGCTCTTGCTTTTAGCCACAGACCCATCCCACCTCTTCACTCGCTGAATCCTGGCAGACAGCCGCCTCCTGCGTGCGGGGCCAGCTGCTTCTGCAGCGCTGTCTGACCTCCATACTCCAGATGTTTGAAGTTCCATTTCCCCCATGCTTATGTGAACTTTAGCAAAGTGCTTCTGGCATTTCACCAATGCAGCCAAGAGGAGGGAGGGCTGTTGTCTTAACTGTTTTCTTTCCATAATAAGGGCCTCTCTAGAGCTGCTAAAAATCTCTTCCTCTGTAGGACTTAAACTCCATTTGCCTTCAGTTGCCATCTGCCAGTCTTACTTCCCACATCCCTCTCCCTGTTCCCAGAGATACTCTGTGGACCTCCCCTCCTTATGCTCTGTGTTGACATCATCTTCCTTTCAGCTGGGGAAAGTGGGGAGCTGAGGGTGAGGGTGTGATGAGACTTCCTTGTGTCTCTCCAAAGATGTTTCTCATTCATAGACCCTAATTCTGTGAGGTGGCATTTCACAGGTGAGACCTACTGGCTTCCATCAGGTGCCTCATTTTATCTGATCAGCCTCTTGCATGAACATGCCTGAAATAACCATTATGAGAATAATGTGAGAAGCTTCTTTCCTTCAGTGCTGTCTGAGGGATTAGTATGTATCCTCCATAGCAGTCCTTCCATTTGCACTTGGCAACAGGAAAGAAAAACCAGGCATGAACTCAAGTCTGGCTCTTGGATGAGTGGGTTAGTTTCTTTGCTCTGATTCTTGTCCTAGAATGCTGTGTACCTGCTCCCAGCCCCTCTGGTCTGTCCTTGCCCCATGTCCCCTTTCTGGTCAGCTTCTCCAGCAGAATGCATGACTAGATTTGCCAGTAGGGTACTCTGAAAAGCATCTATAGAAACAATCCTTCAGCTGAACAGCCCTCTTTTTTTCCTTTTCTCTGCTGTTGTGTAGGTGTATGTGCCACTCCACGGGTTGTGTTGTGGAAATTGGGATCCAGTTGGGGTCCAATTCTTAGTGAATCCTAGTCTTCCTTTTGGAAGAAAGGCTAATGGTGAGGCTATCTGTCTGTGGCTAGTAATCTTTAGGCCTGTTTCTCTAGCTTCTGCTTTCAGTTTCTTGATTTTAATGGCATTTTTTCTTTAAACACTTGTAAGCACATGTTCTGTTAGTTAGGAATGAGGTTTTTGTTAAGTATGTCTTGAAATGAATACAGCTTAAGCTTGCTGTGAAACTGTGTACATTATTGTTTTACATTCTGTGCTTCTGGATTCTAAAAACATGCAGTCCTGAGGAAATGGGATGTCTGTGGTATACTTCACTACCTGACCACTCACCCCCTATAGCTGTCCTGATATCCCAGAAAAAATATCTATGTGAAGATATAAAATATCTTCAAGTGTTGCTGAAATCTCTTTGCTTTATGCCAGTGGCAATTGCTAGGAGAATCTGAGAAATAATTGCTAGTGTATATAAAAAAAAAATGTAAATTCTAAATCAGGGGCTGGCTCCATTGGATTAAACTGATACATAATCTGTGTTCAGACATAATTGAAAAAATTGTGATGGACAGTCAAAATAAGGCCCACAATCAGCACTTTTTGAGCCCTTCTCTCCATTGGATAATATTAGTAAAATGCATTGTTAGCATTGCGATAAAATTTTTCTATATATCTATTTGTATTTTATGTATAGAAATGTATTTTGAAAGTGTACCTTTTCATATGAGTTACTTCTGGAAATGGGCCTTTGTATTTCTCTCATTCGTTTTCCTTTGATCTCTCTAGTGCCTTTCCCCCTCTGCTGCCAACAAACATTTTATATGGACTGTGAAAGTTGCTGTATATATCTGTGTCAGTCAGTAAAAGCTCTTGAATGTGAGCCCTCTGTGCAGGAAAAGGAAGGTGACATATCGGATTACATGAGATGTGGCTTATCTGGCTCCTCTAGCCTTTTACCTTAAGAGGCCTGGATTTACCAAGACTTCAGGAGATGAAGCTTTCTGGAGATCCTGTCCTACTATTGTCGCTTGTCTGTTTGCTGAAGAGAATGTGTGAGAAACTTCTATCTAAACTTACCAAAAACATTGCTGGGTTTCCAGCTCTGGAAATACAGCTCTTAAATCTATTTCAGTTGTCTCCTACATTGCCAGCACCCCATACAAAGCAAAACACACAAGGTGAAAATCAGATGTCCAAATGCTTCAGAGTGATAGGAAACAGTAATTTCATGCTGCAGGTTCAAAAGGCATGGCAGGATATTCTGAGGATTCTCAAATGAATTTAGGTAGTGGTGTCAGGCAACTATTAGCCTTAGTGAAGAAAGTTGGATTGAAGGATTGTTTATGTGAAATAAAAAGGTCTTGAAACCCTTATATTCTTAATGGAATTTGGGGAACTGGAAAAAGCATCTCCCTTTTTATTTTCCTCTAGTAACTGTTGCTTGTTGCTAGCACTGTGTTTCTTCTGTGGATTGACTGATAAATTGATAAACAGTGCTTTAGCAGATTTCATTCTGGTTACTGTCCAAGAGGCTGTTAAAAATGTCTTGAAATTGTCTCTTGAAGAGGGAATGGTAAGAAAGGCCACTCTCCTTTTTATTATGAAAGTGAAAGATAACCAATATAAAGCTTTTAGTACAGTGCCTTCAAATGAAATATGTTCAAAGCTAACTAGGGACTTGAATTTCACACAATTGATAGCTAACTGGGCATGATAGAAGATTGCATCAGTCTTCTATCTTGAGAGACAGGATTGACTCCACCAGTCCCTGATAACAGCAGTACTTCAGTCCAAGTTTCTTTCAGTTTTTTTATATGCTTCTCAGTTGTTGGTTAACTTAACCAGGTGTCTATGCTGAAGAACTGGGACAAGGCAAATGCTCACCAAACGGACCAGTTTTGGTCTGTAACTGAGCTGGTATGGTCACAGCTGGGGTATTCAAGCAATTTCTAGTCAATGGAATTGAGGGTGACAGTTCCCAATGCAAGTACAGCCTCATACTTTGGGGGAGATGCCCATGGAATAAATGTGTGTGCACAGTGATGAACAAGGGTGACCGATGCAGTTGCGTCCACGCTCTGCTCTCTGTGTCTCCCGTGAGGCCAGGCCTGCTTAGTGCTTGGACTCTCCTGGACAAGAGAGGCAAGTAAACTGTTTTATTTCTGTAGGTAAATTTCTTGAGTTTCTTGAGCAGTATCTTGGTGGGAATCAGACAATATGTAAGCAATAGTTTCAAGTGAAATACTTGAGTTACTAGCACTTTCATCAAGAGTTAGTGAAATATGTAATTTGTAATATTGTTTAGATATCTGATTGTACATGATGTTATAAAACCCCAAACTACTCACTTGAGCTTTTTCATGTCTGATATACCTTGAGCCCATAATTCTTCTTTTCTGTAGAATATTTATTTGTAGTTTAAATATGTTCACATTTCCCTGTGTTGAATTTTCTTTACGAAATAATGGCATAAAATGGTGCTCTCACTAAAGAAGTCAGCTGTCTGACTGAGCCCATTAAAGCTGGGGATTTCATTGTTCTTTTTGTAGGTCAGACTGACTTTCTTGCAGGTGGCCTGTGCAACGTGCATTGTCCAGATCTCCTCAGCGCCTTTACTCAACCATAATTCATTTATTTAAAAGGTCTTACTAAATATGCTTTCTTTCTGGAAGCAGCAGTGCAATAAATTTGTATTTCTAAAACAGAGAAAGTTGGTGTTCTTATTCTCACTAGTTTATTTTCCTTTCAGGGAAGCTTACTGTATAAACTATATAGGAAGACAATGCAATCTGTGCTTCTGGAGAAGGACAGTAAGGGTTATATTAAAGCTGGGTTTAGGAACAGATTGCAAAGAGTGAGGGCTTGGGTGGTTTTATTTATTAAGGGATGCTGAAAGCACCTTAGTGTTTGTTTCTTAAGTTGTTTCCTTTGGTTAGTACACTGTATAGTCTGTGTGTGTGAATTTGTAGTAGAAAATATTTGTGTTAATAAAGTTTTTAACTTTGTGTATTTGACTGCTATGTCTGACCAATTAAATCTGAAGCTGTGACTGATTTTTTTGTGGGCAGTAGAATGAATGCTACCTTTCATATTGAAATGTAAAGAAGTAAGTTTGGAGTCCAGACCAGTTGTACCAGAGATCGAGGAAGGAAACAAAGCTTTCTCTGCACCACCCCCTGTCCCATGCATTGCATAGCTCTATTGACAAGCTTCAGTCTGAAACCTGTGCCTTTGCAGTATTTTGTGTCACATCAGGCACAGTTTCTGCTGAAAGAAGATACTGTATTTGATGGATTGCTGTGATGTGATATGTCAAATCTAGTGTTCCAGTTGGCTTGTCTTTGACTAGAGGTCTTTGAAGTTTTTTTTCTTACACAATTCTTTTCTCTTATACTCCCAGCAATGCCCTTTGGTTAAGAGAATCTCACTGTTCAGGTATAGAATGGATAAAACACTGTTCTCTCCATTAACTTGGGATTCAATGATGTAGCATTTAGCATACGATCATATAAAGTTAGAAGGGACCAATAAGGATCATTGAGTCCAAGTCCCTAAAGCTCAACCATATGACTTAGTGTCATCTAGGTGCTCCTTGAACTCTGACAGGCTTGAGACCCTGACCACTTCCTTGGGAAGCCTGTTCCAGTGACCAACCACCCTCTCAGTGAAGAATATTTTCCTAATGTCCAGTCTGAAATTCCCCTGACGTGGCTTCATTCCATTTCCTTATATCCTGTTGCTGCTCACCAGAGCAGATGAGCACCTTCCCTTGAGGTGCTGCCCCCCTTGAAGGAGTTGTCAGCTGTGATGAGGGTACCCCTCAGCCTTCACTTCTCAAGGCTGAAGAAACAAAGTGACCTCAGCCACTTGTATGGCTTTCCCTTGAGACCTTTCACCATCTTGGTCACCCTCCTCTGGACACACTCTGATAGTTTGTCCTTCCTGCATTGAGCTGCCCCAGAGTGCACACAGGACTTCAGGTATGGAGCAGATTGATTTAGGGAAGTACAGCTCCAAGTCTGTGCAGAACAGTTTGCTGAGCCTCAGGATGTGTAACTACAGTGAGTGCAGTACGAAGATGGGGGTGCCAAGTGGTAGCAGGTCATGCTGCTTGCATGGCTGATATGGCTGGGTTTTGTTTGTATATAGTAATTGTAATCTATTCTGCTGACATTTAGGTATATATAGCACTGAGGCCCTGTAATCAGGGCTCTACTTGCCTGAAATAAAGTGTTAGTAGGAGACCCAACCCTATAACCACAAACTGAAAAAGCAAAAAAGAGAAACAATGTCAGAATTACAGAAAACTGCTGCCAATAATGAGCCGCTTAGTCTTCCTTGTCTCCTTGCTTTAGAAAAATAGGCATCTTAAGGAAGTCTGTGGGTTGTGATCCTACATTCCTTCTTCTCTGAGTGAGTTTAGGCAGAAATTGTAAAGTTCCTGACTTGCAGCTCTCTGTGGCACAGGGCATTTGTTTGTATGATGTGAAAGTTCTTAAAAGCATTGCATGGAATGGCCTGAAAAGCTGTCATTAAAAGTGGTGGTGTAATCTTAGAAATTTTTTTTGGTCTTATGTGTTTGTTAGATTTTTTTAAGACCAAGGAAGAGTCCTTGAAGTGACTTTTTGCTCTTCCTTAAACTCATAAATTTGAGTTGCAGTGTTTCAGGAGTAAGAGGATTGTCAAAATTTTAATTGTTTTTCTTCTTCCTTTTTTATTTTAATAACCCCATATGTGTGAGCTTTATTAAAATGTTTAGATACGCTTATATTAGCTTGGCCAGAGACACTTCAGTCTCTATTTATTGTAAATTGTTTGTTCTGGGCTACCATGCTGTAGCACATGGGTACAGTGGTATGTGCAGCACAGGATAATAAAAGAACAACTATTTGCTGTATCATTGCTGTGCTTCACTTGGTCTTGAGGCTACTTTTAAGGAAGCAAACAGTTAAATTTTAACTCTACATCCTGCTGTTCAACTGTTTGTTGGTTTTTAAATTTTTATATGATTTAAAGAAGAGAAATAGTGGAGGCAGCTAATAATTAACAGTTCATTCAACCTCCAAGCTTCTGGATTAGCTGGCCTAGTCCCTGGCACTCAGTTGTAATGGCAATGGGGTTTGTTTGATGAGTTCATTTAACTTTGCTTCCCAAAGGAAATCCATTGTGCTTCTGGAACCACTGTCTTTTCCCTCTTCTCCAAATCAGTATAAAGCTGGCCTCTGTCTCACCGGATTATGTTGTCTAGGAGTGAAATTCTCTGCCCTTTTCCCCAAATTTTAAATTGTGCTATGTATTTGTTTCAGCATAGGACACCTGAAGCTGGTCTGACTGCTTGCAGGTGCTTGTTAGCCTGTGCTAACCCATGCCACTTAGCCATACTTTGCTCCTCTCCATCTTTGATATCTGAAACTAGGTTTTGTGCATGAAATCACAAACCAACTACTGTTTAGCTGTCTTGTTACCATGTCAGAACACTCATAGCTGCAGATGTCAAGTGTGACCAGAGCTTTGAGAATGGTCTGTTTTAGCTATTACCTGGTATATGTGGCTTGTTTTTCTTAGAAATTTACTGTTGACTGGCTGGAAAGCTTTGCTGTCCTACTAAAAATTGCTTGTGTATTGAGTTTTTCCTCTTTTGAAAGTGAAAAATATAGCCTATGACTAAACAATAAACCTCCACATGAACATCAAGCAGATATAAATTAAAATATAAGAATGACCAATTGTTGTGTGGTTTGTTTTGCATAATGTTCACATAAGACTTAATAATATGCAGATCAAAAAAGGCCAATAGTTTCTTGAAGAAGTAAGATCTGATGGGCAGCCTATTGCTGTGGGCAAAGCATATGCTGTGAGCCTTTGCTTTGCATAGGGGTAAAATCCTGCCTTGCTTTTCCAGTGCACCAGATGTGGTAGGAGTTGAAGTCTCATTTGCTTTGAACAGCAAATTAGTCCCTTGCACAGGCATATCTGAATGCCTTTCAGGATTTACATATGTGCCCTGTTGCTGGCCCTGCACTGTGGTAGAGATACTCTTCTTTTCCTCACTGAAAATCATGCCAAGACTTTACAAATCACTGCTCTATACTTAATTTTGGATAAGCTGTCTGATAAAATTAATATATAGTATTTTCCTGTTCTATGAAGTATTTTCATTAACAGCAATTTATTACAATATTACTTAAGTCAATTTCCAAAGCATGTGTGGTACAGCATCTGTTCCTGGAATTTCTTATCCTCTGTTCCAGTAATTTATGGAATTTTCATTGTCCGTTGCAGGGAGAAAAAGTCAATTTCAAAGACTACCTGCTAGAAAAATATGCCTTTTTTTTTTTTTTTTTTTTTTTTTTTTGTACAGTGAAGGACTTTGTTTTGTTTTGTCTTTTTTCTTTTGCTGTCAGTGTTAAGAGAACTCCTAGTATAAAGATGCATCTTTGTCTATCCATTGAATAAAAAATGAGTTTCTTAGTAACAACAGATTTGGTTTGTGAAGATGAAGTAGAAGCATGGATTTATTTCTAGGGACCTAGCTGTATTTTAGAGAAGCCTATTTTGAAACATTTTTGTATGTTTTTTAAATTGATGTTCTCAGCCTCCTAAATTGCTATGTTATTTAGGGGACTTCAAAATTGGTTCTTTTTCTCTCCTATGCAGTGCTCATGTATTAAAAAATATGGAGAGTTGCTTATTATTTAAGGGTTTTGTAAGATAGTTTGAGACCTGCTGTTATTAAACAGAAAGGTTCAGGTTGTGCAGAAAATTTGGAAGAGAGATGAACATGTAGCACAGTCCTCATAATTCTTTCAGCAAGATCAAGAAAACAGTGAAAAGGCAGAACTAATATGTATGTTTCAGTCTCTAAAAGGAAAAGAACAAATAATAGCTGCATTTGAAAAAAATAGACCAATCTCATTCTTTAGTCCTCGTTCTATCATCTGTAAAATCGGCTGCCAGAGAAAACATGGGTGCAGTGGGTGATACCTGATACTGATGTAGGTAAATACTTGATGTATAGGATTGTCTCATTTGGAAAGGCATTTTAAAAATTCCTGACTTAGGGATTTTTTTCAGAGCACGAGCATTTAGAACAATAAAGCTTGTTCCAAAGTTTTACTGGAATATTTAATTAATTTATTCCAAATAAGCTAATGCACACATGCACACTTAATGTCTTGCATTGCTCTGGGAAATCACAACTCTTATTTCTATTAAGATTCTGTGTGCTTTCAAAGTAAAAGAACCTTTTGCAGTGTTTCAAGTAGTCTGTTATTTAGCTTGAAGCTGTGAAAACAAGATTGCTTGGTATCACTGTTTTTAGGTGCTTCTCTACCTGTATTCCTGCTTGTAGTCTGTAATGCCACCTATCAGAACTGTTAAGGAAGGGTCTTACATGTTTATGTCTTTGTGTAGTCAGGAGAATTTAAGATTATTTGAGCATGGACACCAGTTAATGGAAACAGCAGTTCAGCTGAAGACATTTCACAGTGACCGCTGAATGCTGGCTTTCCTAGAAATGTTAATTTCCTGAATACTAATCTTGCTTTTTTTATCTTGCCTCATATAGGAGTAGAAATATCAGCTAATTTTGTGCTTCATCTTTGACTTTGCTTCACTAAACTAAACCTTGTGCTTCACAACAGTCATTTTAGATTAAACCATTTCTAGGTATGTACCTAAATGAGGTAGGATTTAGGATGACAAGGATTTTTCTTTCTTTCTAAACCTTTACTATTTTTTTTTCTGTGATAGCCTTTCTAGGAGGAATTGATGCTTATAGACTAAGATTTATTTTCCTCAGTGGATAAAGTGGTGGCTTGAGAGGTTTTGCTCAAAGGGGCATTTTTTTGTCAGATACCATCTCCTTCAATGTCATCCTGAGGTTCTAGTAGGTACTTAAACCAGTACATTCAATCTCTGAATCTTGAAATAGGCTTCCTAGAAATGGGATTACTATGGCATCCAATGCTTGATTTGCATTTGTTCTTCATCTAGGGTTTAAGCTGTGATTATATTCCATGTAGAAGAATGTGCCTGTTATGTGAAGCTTAGTTTGTTTTTTCACAGACTGCTGGACTGATCTTTGTCTCCTTTTTTTTTTCTGAATAAAATGCAGCGTATTTTATATTCCTTTACTTGCAAAGCTTTGTTTTATTCTTTCAGTAAAACTGCTGTGAACAGTATGACTGAAACTAGCCCCAGTGCTGAAATTAGTCCCTACCTGTGCAGACTCTCGCTGTGATATGCTCTGATGGCTTTGCTGAAAGAAATTACCGCACAGACTTCCCAAGCTTAGTCCCTCTGGGGCTCTGAGCAAATTGCTTAGCTTGTCTGTCCTGGTTTCCCAGCTGTGGAGTTATTTATTACCACTGTCAGTCATAAGAACACTGAGGGTTAATCTGTGAGGACTGTATCTGCATAGCGTCTTTAGGGTGTCGAAGCAGTAACGTGTAATTGTAATTTTATTATTAATATTGGTTATTTCATTAAGGTGTAATTTTCTAACATTTGTGTAGATTAAACTCATTTCATCAATAAACTGGCATCCTTCCAGCAGCATTAACTTCATTCAGACTCTTTGTCTAACAGTGAAACCTAAACATGCAGCTAGCTCTGTAAAGAAAACAGCAAATGCCTAAAGAAACCCATACTTTCTTGTTTTTAATCTAGACTGTGGACATCCATAAAGAAAAGGTCGCTCGCAGAGAGATAGGCATTTTGACGACCAATAAGAACACATCAAGAACTCACAAAATTATAGCACCAGCGAACATGGAACGTCCTGTAAGGTATATTCGAAAACCTATAGACTACACGGTGCTGGATGATGTTGGCCATGGCGTGAAGGTAAGAACTCCTGGACACTTGAGGACTCCAAGTAACACAGACCAGGAGACAGGGTTGGGGCCGAATGTTACTGATACTCAAAGGTTTAGTTCCTTTATGATAGGAAGGATTAGCTCCCACATACAAACATTTCAATAACAAAATGGATTATTTTACAGTGAAGGATTTTGAGCAATGTTTTCCATAACCTTGTGACTGTCAGTGATAGTCACAGTATCAGGAAATAATGGCTCATGATCTTAGGCTAATGACTTGTCAAAAAAGCCATGGCTTTTAAAATTACCACTATTTCCTTCTCTGCATTAAGTTGTCACTGCCACTCAGTTTTTCTCAATAACTAAAGAAATAAAGGAAGTCATCTCTTATGGGGAAGTTGGCTGGTGGGGTTGGGTTTTTTTGGTGGGTGAACAGAAGAAAGGGGGAAAGCTAGTTTGCATTTAAATCTCAGTGGCATTTGATGTCTTACTTCCATTGGACAGCCTAACTTTCCTTTTCTCTAAATAAAAACCTTAATAAGATAATGTCTACCTGTCTTGAAATGGTTGTAGTTGGAATGAATTAATACAACACCATTTGCTCCCTGGTCATCTTTTTATAAAAAATAATTTTGTATCCCTCTAGACCAGGTGTTCAAGGTATATTCAGTTTGCAACAATCTTCTCTTGGAAGGTATTTATTCAAAACCTGTGTATCCCCTAAAGGACAGCACATCCTCGTGATGTGCTCTGGTCAGTGAGTTGTGCAGCTGTATCAGCCCATCACATGCCCTTTGAATAGCTGAGCTTGAGGAACAGATCTTTAGAATGACTTGGCACAACAGAGACCAGAGTACCTCCTGCTTTATAGTAGCCCTCCACATGTCCTCAGGAGTCTAATTCCAACACAAGTTAGAGAGCAGTTCTATACCATGACAGCTGTAGACTATTAATTAATGTAGTGACTTTAGACTACCTGACTTTTTTTTCGTTTATAGGTGAACCTGTATTAAACATGTAACTCAGGGTTGTTTCTCAGTAATAAATTAAGCCAGTCTTGATGAATAAGTGTTGTGTAGAAGCCTGACAGAGACAGATGTGTTCTGAATTGCTATAAAATAGAAACACTGGAGTCAGAGAAACTGATGGTTTTTCAGTATAGCCTGCATTTGAGGAGAATGTTCTACGAATAGAGAGTACAGAAATTCAATGTCAGATTATTGGTTTCTGCATTTAAGTGCTCCAGGGATCAAGTGCTGTAGAAGACTTCAAAAGTCAAATAATTACTGTTAGTCTCTGAAATTGATGTTTTGCTGAACTACTTGTGTTATGCAGACTCAAAACAGGTTGCTTGATTCATGAAGGCTGAGGTTATTAAGGGTTAGCTGTTGTATCTTCCAATATCAGTATTTGCTTTTGGGAGTAGTAGTGTCTTTATTCATGTGACCCTCTTTTTTAGTGGGTGCTGTTTACTCATTTCTAGGCAGTTCTTATGGAATGGTTTTGGTGAAGGGTGTTTTTGAATGTTAGTTGTTTATTCTATACTAAAAGCTTGGTCTTTTCAGACGTAAAAAAGCCTCTAGTAATAACCAAATTGCCAACTCAATTACAAGACAGCTGCAAATTGTATCTTGATATTGTTTCATTGAGTGACTTCCCTAAGTCTGTTTTACAGCTGTCAAAGGCATAGAACAGTTGGTATTTTCTATGTAGACTTGTTACACAAATGAAATAAACTGCCAGCCAGACCTCAGGTATGTAGTTCAAGGTGGCTGCCACGTGTTAGAGACACTGTTGAAGAGAGTGTGCTGAGTTAATGATACAATTAAATGTTTTAGCCATCTTATTACTTGGGTTCCAAGAGTGTGCCACAGATCAAGGCTCTGATGGAAGTCGCTTACTTAGTCACCTAGATATAGGCAGTGATGTTACAAGAAAATCAAACCAAAACAACTTAAGAAGCTGGATCAAGTCCTGTTGGAAGTCAGCACAAATGAAAGATGATGCTGAGAATCTGAGTTGCCTCTTGAATCTACAGTCTAGGGGAGAGCATACAGTAAACTGAATTACAAACTTGTCCAGAGTGGTCTTAAAAGATGCTTCAGTCTCTGTTGAGTCTTATTTTCTTGAGCAAAGTTTTTACCTCAACTGGACAGCAACATGTCCAATAAGGCCTTAGAAACCATGTTTTTCTAGAGAAAAAGAAGTTTGAAGTCTGGTTAGAACTGTTGTCAGTTTGACTAACTTACAGATCCCTGAATGTTTTCTGCCGTGGCAACTGTCAGTAAGATACAGCACAACACATATATTGGCATTTAAATATTAAATAAAAATTGTACAACACTTTGACATCTGTGGATGACAATTTATTGTTGTTAGTGGGACTCTGTTCTGGTGTAGGATTTGATAAAGGAAAAATACAAGGAGGAGAAGTCAAGGATACAAACTGGATTATACCCTGTTTCTGCTTTTATGCATTTAAATATTGATGCTAGGAAAAATAAATAAATAAATTTGCAGTATATTTTATGGGGTGACCCTCAATTGTTTCATATGGAAATTGTAGATAAAAAAAATCTCTCACAGAGTTAAAGAAATTAGGAAGGTGTGTAATCCTCGGGGTAAATGCTGTCTTCACCTTACATCTTGCATCTGAGCAAATGCAAAACCACCTCGTGTGTATACTCCCACATTTTCTTTGTTTGTCTCTGCTTGTCGTGGCTGTGTAGAAAGGATGCAAAAGCAGATGCATGTGCTTGGGGCATGGAGAAGGCTCTGCATGCCCCCCTCTGTCTCACACACAGGCAGCAATTTCTTTGGGGGCAGGTGAGGGCAGTGATGGGTAAGAAGCTGCTCTCCATTGCAGGTTTCCTCACTTATGGGACACACTTCCTTGGAAGGCAGTGCTGTTTCCTCCTCCAGCACGATCTTGGTTGAAAAGCTTTTGTAAAGCATCCTAGGATCATAGAGGTGCTTTCTCTCTCAGCCTGAAACCTTCATGGCAGCCCCAAAGTGCCCCAGCTGTTGCACTCCCTGCCCCTTCCCTTTGCAGGGACAGATACAGACAATGTCTCCAAAAGTTGCCTTTTTTTTTTTTTTTTTTTTTTTTTTTTGTTTTTTTTTTGTTTTTTTGTTTTGTTTTGTTTTGTTTTGTTTAATATATGTCTCTGTGAAACCAAGGCTGGCATCAGTCCAAATCAGGAGGGCTTTTTAAGTTGGTTTGCTAGCAAGAAAGCTTTCCTTTGCAATACAAATATGTGTTGATGGCTCCAGGAAACACGCAGGGAAGCATTTTTGCTGGTCTGTGAAATGGTTGCTCAGCTGTTACCCTCTGGGCATAGGGGAATGTAGCTGAAGTAATTCTTTGTAAACAAGAGTAAGTGTCATTATCTACCTTCCTGAGTAGAGCTTGGTTTAAAATTATTAGGCAGAGGCTACTTTAACATTTCCTTCCTCCTCGTCTCTTTTTTTTTTTTTTTTTTTTTTTGTGAAAGGAAAGAAAAAAATACTGTGCCAGCAAATAAATAGGTCAAACACAATTACTCATACAGAAAATCCTTAGTTTAAGAGTGGGGAGAAGGAGGAAGCTTGGAAGCTGCCTTAAAAACCTTAAATTTGCCCTTAAAAGCCAAATTCAAATTAGCCTTGAATTTATAATAATCTTCTTTTTGAATAGAAGGCAGGTGGAATTGCAGCAATTTGTAAAATGGCAGCTAAGTAGGAAATTGAAGTGATGATGGCTTATGGTTAAAGGCAGATAAAATGTTGAATGCATGCCTAATTGAAATGCCTATTAGCTGTAATTGGATCAAGTTTATTTGATGGTACTAATAGTTCTTCAGAACCAAACTTGAATTGTATATGAAGATTGATCGCTTTTCAGTTTTATTTTTAAGGAAAAAAAATGTAATTTTGTCACCATAAAGAAATTTGCATTTTAGCACATGAAAACTGTAAGAAGCTTTTGAGCCCCAAAAGTTAAACAGGAGTTAAGTATTCAGAAATCTTTCTCAAGCAAATGGAAGTTGGAAGGACTCCCTTAAAGTAGGGGTTGGGCCAGAACTTGACAAACACTAAGCTTAGAGAAGGGAGTCTTCTCTTAGCCTTGTGTTTCTCAGCATGTCCTACTTGTCTGCAGTCCATATGCTTATATCTCAGTGCAAAACAAAAATGCAGATGAGATGCTGATGTGAGGGTGAAAGGCTCCCTAATCGAGCTTACTTACCCTTTAGGATAAGACTTTTTATGTGTAGCTGCTGGAATATTAAATTTTAAATAATTCACCCTACTAAAACCCAAGTGAGATTGAGATCCTGAACTGGAGCTGCTGCTGCCTTTGTCCTCTTACCAGCCTCTGTCAGACATTCACGCTTCAAAGGATGTCATGTTGCCAATTTCATTAATGTCACATCATCCCTCTGGTCACGGCCAAACAGTAAATATTGCTGTAGGGTAAAGAATGCTTCTCCGGGGGAAAAAGGAACTTCCTCTTGCCAACTCTGCTGACCGTTGTGAGTGTTAACACTGTGTGCTTTCTATAGGGCACTTGCTACTGGAAAGTCAGAAGTGTGCCTCGTGTCATCTGACATAATGTAGGTTTCAAGCCTTTCAGCTTGCAAAGGAAACTCAAAACTTTGAGGTCTCTTTATTTTCTAATTTTTTATGCTAGTCTTACTTTATTGTAGTTAGATTCAAAGTCACCAACTCAACTGAAAAGTCTTGAACTATTTAAAAGCAGGAGTCTAGGTATCTTTCTCTGAAAGTGCTGAGAGAACGGATGTTAAGTTTGTCTATCATCCACAACAGGTTTTTGTATGCTAATGCTTTTTAATTGGAAAGTTGGAAAAAAAAAAGAATGAGAGAAACAATACTGACAAATTACATCTGGTTACCATTAACAGAAGACTAATGACTAGGTTGCAAATATTAGTAGGAGAGGTTAAATTTCCCTGAAGAGAGACTTACCTACATATGTTCAATTTTTAAAGAAATACTAATTTGAAACCTACCTTTCCTGAAAATAGTCTGCTTTACTATAGACTGTAAGAAAATACAGACACTCTGAAAAGAAAATTGAGACACAGACAATTTCTTTAAAACTGCACAAAACCAGTGTGGCAGCAATGTTTTACCCTGAGTGTCTGACACCCTTATACAATCTGCCTGCTGAAGAACATCTTTGATTACTTGTATTGATTACTTTGTATCTTGATTTCTGTAAGGAAACCATGTTCTAGGCTTGGTGCTTTACTCTATCATTTCCTCAGGCAATCCCTACCTTCATATACAAGCACCTTTCCACCTTCTGTTTTTCTTGCTCTGTGTCACCATGTCATATTTCAGAACTGCCCCACCAGTGAGAGAAGAGGCAATCTTGTGCAAAATTGCCTGGCTGCACACACATAATAGCATTTCAAAAGGTTTTTTGGCCAGCTGCCTTTCTGTAGGGACATTCTCCCATGACTAATAAAGGAAGTACCTTTTTAAGTAAAAGGGAAGTTGACTAAAGAGTCAAGAGTGACCATGTGGGTTTTTTTCTGTTTTTCTGACAACTCTGATTATTGGTCAAAGATAACCTATCTTAGGCTGAATGTTGCTTTTACAGACCCCATGTATAAGAATTTCAAGTTTGCCAGATACTTACTACTAATGGAGATAGACTGGCACACTTTAAACCCTTTTTTCCATTGAAGAGTGTTTATATTGGGTGGTCTTTAGAGACTTCTTCCAGTCATCCTAGATATGGCAGGATATAGAGTTGATATATATGTAGTTGATATAGAATTGATTCTTTAAACTCAGAAGTCGGAGAAATAATGAGTGAATACAGCAGGGGAAGTACAACCTGCCTAGAGATTTGAAGTTTCTGCACTCTGAAATTGGAGAGTTCCTAGCTGAAATGTGCAGGAGAAACTTGCTGAATATCAGCATGATAAGGATTTTGCTTCTGTGTGCAGGTGGTCTTTTGTGCGCTTACAGATAAATTTGCTCACATAAATTAGTTATTTGCAATCATCCCTACCCCTAGTTTTGCAAGCACAGTTTATAGCTCGAATGATAGATTTATAGTTCCCTGAATCATGACTAATGTTCCCCCATGACTTGTTACTTGGCATGAAAACTATTAAAAAGAGTTAGATGGCTGCCTCCTGAGGCCAGCCAGTGGAGTACCTTGATGTCTTGACATCCTCTGACTACTAGTGGGTACTTTTGATTTCCTCACACCCTTCCTTTTCATGCCATTCTTGGTCTTGTCCCTTTGACCTCAAGTACAGCAACCTGCAGTACTGCCTTTGGCAGCAGGTGTGTTTGTACTCTTCAGACTACCAGAACTGAGTATGCTGGAATTGCCAAAAGAGTTGCCTTAAGCAAATAAGTCTCTTGGTACTAGCAGTCATTGCTTGTCCTTCCAAACCCACAGCTGAAGTTCTAAAGTCCAGGTGCTTTGAATTTCTGGCATGAGTTACAGGAGCAGCCTGAATTTTGGCTTTGATAAATGCCTGGCATGGCTGTTGCAAACACCTGCTCTGCCTGTTGCCTTAATTGCTTTGCTCCTTTGCAGCCCATTGCTGGCTCTCAGTCCTAGGCCAACCTGCTCTCCCATGCTGTCCAAACCCTATGGATGTGTCACTGCCCTAGCTGTAACATTTTGGAAATGCAGCAGCGTTGACTCTTATTTCTTGAACCTGAGAATGTGGTTTCTTTCTCCTAGTTTTGTGACAGCCCTTAAAGCTTTATGTAGGACAGCCACATGCTTGCTGAGTTTTCCCTGGAAAGGCAAGATTGTTCTGCTTGCTTCTTTAAAACATGATCTGCTGTATCGTTGCAAGAAACCCCAACCAATGCTGCTGCCTACCATACTTCCTTCCTGGGAACGTCCTGGTCTATCTAGTTCTCACCCTCAGCATCACAAGCATCCCCAGCAAGCCTGCAGACTGTTTTTGTTCTGATGTGTGCCATCCAGGATGCTGGTATTGGGTTGAGAACTGTCTCCTGTTTGTGCAGTAATACAAGTAGCAGGAGGAGAAGGGAATCATGCTCCTCACAGCTTCTGCTGGAGTTCTCAGGGATGCTCTTCGTTTGACTAAGCTTTTTTCATTTTACACCTCCTGTCTCTTATTTTATACCCTCTCAGAACAGTCTCTTCCCTCTTCAAGCTGTGAACCGTATGCATGTTACCACTTCTCCTCCTCATGCCCTGCATTTCCCTCCTTCCTGGCTTTGACCTTCCTGGTACTGATCAGGCCCTTGGTGATGGTCATGTTCTCCAGCAGGGTGGCTGGCCTAGAGGCATTTGTAGAGAGATGCTTGCATATTCATTAAGCACATACCTGCCACTCCTTTAGGTTTTCTGCTGCCTTTTCTCACCTTCTTCTTCAAATCACACTGAGTCTAGACCCTGCTGCATAAACTGTTCTCGATTCTAGGCAGACTTTTTTTATTGCTTAGAAAGCATCACATTTGGTTTTCAGACCAAGAAATGCAGCAATGTTGACCTCATAAGCTCAGTCAATAAGTAAAAAAAAAGTCTCCTCCTAATTAATTAGCTTGTTAACCATGATCACATAGCCATATGGTTCATCTTGCTTTGGTTCATTTGATTTCCTCCCTTATCTAGGTGTTTTGGATCAGGAGTTGCTTTCCCATGTGAATCCCAGTTCCTTTTGTGTTCTGGCCTTCTGTTTTCCTGCCTGTATAACTCTTGTTTATATTGACAACAACAGATAGGACATCTACAAACCTTTTTACATATAGAAAGGAGTATGACAGCAGTTTCTAATTCTTCTGAACAATCAAGTGTGTTTCTGTCTGTATATTGTTTCACTGGTAGCAAAAGAGATGAAGCTCACCTGATGTAGTCCTAGAGACAGGAATAAAGGTCAAGAGCTGTTGGACTTCAGATAAATGTTTAGTGTACTTAGCAGTATAAAGGTTTGAAATATGATGAAGATTAAGTAAATCATTGCTACATGTTGATATTCATACTGTCACTGTCGTGGAGGCAGAATGTAACAGGGATTAGGAGTGGGATGGAAGTACTCACCATAAATGCTGAGTGACACTGCATAAGGGAAAGAAAGGAAGGAAGCTTTTTGGTTTTGTATTTTTGAGGCAGGCAAATTTAGTAGTAGCAGCTAGATAAGAAACCAGGCCACCCTTCCTTTTAAGCCTTGAAAAAAGTTTTTAGCTATGTCTGCTGGGGAAGGACAGAACCAATAGTTCATTTTTTTGGCGTCCTTTAACAAATTCCTTGTATTATGCCATTGCTGTTGGCAGCTGGTGAAGTGAGGGGAAGGGTCACATATTCCTGTGAGAAGAGAAAGCAGATTTCATTACTAAAGGCCTGTTTTAAAAATACACTACTTGGGAGAGTACTCTGGCATCTTGGGAACTGAATCTGCATGTTTATCCATGAAATAAGTATGTGGGGACAGAGGTGGTTTAAATGCCTGTCAGCTCTGCTGATGAACTTCTGCCCAGGCTGGGAGTAAATGGGTTGACCTTCAAATTTACTCACCAGCGCTTTTAGTCTGAATTTTGAAACAGGATTTATGTTCCTGTTCTTGTAATATGAATAACTTAAGGGCAGTGGCTTTCAACCTCTTTTGATTGGTAAACCAAACTTTTTCAGCTGTAAACCAGCTGTTTTTCATTGGTTTTGCAGACCCTGTCAGAAGTCTCAAATGCATGTTTGCTGTATTGCATATTTTTAATTACTTTTTTTTACTGAGTTCATGGATGCCTTTAAACTAAACTGTGTTTCCTGGAGGAGGAGAAGATGCAAACTCACAGTTTGAAATGCTCTGCCTTAGAAGGCTTGTTCTGGAAGTAACAGTTTAATTCCAAACAACCTCAAAAAAAAGCATTGGGATTGTTTTGGTTTGGGAATTTATATTTGCTTTTCTTTTTTTAATTGGTGAAATTAACCCTTTCAAAAATATGAGTGCCTGTCCCACTCTCCTGTGACACCCTTGCTTCCCCAAAAATGAGAGAACTTAGCTTGAGTTTATTTAAAATGTTACATTTTCCTCATGAGGTTGAGTTTTGATATTTTTTTCCTCTGCAATCATGAAGGCTGTTAAAATGATACAGTGGAGTCATATAATAACTTGATTCTAAGAGCTAAAATTTCAGAATAACAATCATTATATCCCTGCCAAAACAGTTTTGAGCAGCCAGCGTTGTGCTGGCTTGAATCAGTTATTTCAATCAATAAACCCGAGGTGAAAGGCGCTGCTGCTCATCCTCTTTAAAAATTCCCTTTTCTTTATTTACTATTCAATGCAGCAGCTAGGATTTCTTGAAAACATACAAAGGTTAAGTGTAAAAGCAACAGGCCTGTCAATTCTCTGCGTATTGCTGAAACTGGTTTTTGTGAATGAATTCTTAAGTGCATATTGCCATTGAAATAGCACTGATTTGGTTTTGGACTTGAATGGTCAGCAGAGGGCTTTTCAACCCTTTACTGCCCATGAGGAACCTGGCAGACATATCTGGCAAAGCTTAGCTAAACTTAATTTTGACACTAGTGCTTTTCCTGTGTTCACTTCGTCAGGCACCGGATTTTCAGTAACTGACACAGCAGAATCTCTCTTAGTGTACTGGGATGAGCTAATTATCAGTAGACACAAATGATTTCTTTAAAATGTGATTATATTTAGTTTAACCTGTCATATCAGTTGTGATGGATCTGCCATTAATTTCTACCTTTTTCCCCCCTTTTTTTGCCAACGTTAAGTGGCTAAAAGCCAAGGTAAGAAGTGTTATTTCTCCTTTGACCCACAGTGCCTCATGTGACTGATAGTAGAGGCTGCAGAGCCATTAAAACTGAAAACTAGCGCTCTCTTACACTCTCTTCTGCTTTCCATAGGATATGTAGATTAAACATGCTATACTTTTTTTTTCATTTACAGCATTTAGCGTGTCAATATATCTGTGATACATTGACATCTGCATTTATACATAGATGTATTAATTTCTCTAACACATATAATGCTTTGCTCTGAATTCAGTAGATGCCTTGATTCCCTTCACTTACATTTTTTGCAGGAGACTTCCCAGACAACCTGAATGACTCTGCTAGTCAGATAGCAGGGGCAGATTGAGAAATTCTGGGCCATGCTGGCTGTATTTTGCAGTCAGTGTTAAAGTTTGATTTAAATTACTAACATCGGAATGGCAATGAATACAAATGTGAATTCCCTTTAAGGAAAAAAATGATAGAAGACATTTGTGCATGAACTTGTCAATTGCTTACCTTTCTGGTGTCTGTTGTTAATTAATAGTGAAAATAACATTAAGCTTGTGTTTAGACTTTTTGTATTTACTGGTGTCTGTCTCGTGTAGCTGAAAACTTGCTGTTTGACAGCTGTCTGGGAATTCTCACTTCATATTCTTACACTTAAAAAAAACTGTCAGTAATAGAGCTGCTCTGTTATAAAAATAAAATCATGTTTTCCCTTATTTCAGCATGGAAATAACCAGCCTGCAAGAACTGGCACCTTGTCAAGAACAAATCCGCCTACACAAAAACCACCAAGTCCTCCCATGTCAGGCCGGGGAACTCTGGGGTAAGAATGGACTGGCTGGTCCTTCCTATGTAAGAGAAATTTTTAATTGTGCCAATGTTGGTGGTTCTTAAATTCATGGATAGATGGCAATTCTGGTTGCCTTTAGCAAAAAAAAAAAAAAGAAAAAGAAAAATAATATCACAATATCCTTTTCTGTATTCTGTATGAACTCTTTCAGCTGCATTGACTCTAGTTTTCAGGATGACTGCAAGAATTTTTTTCACAGGGAAGGATTTAATTTGGATATGGGTAAATGAGGAGGCAATTGTTATTCCTGACTTTTGGGAAGAAATCCTTAGTGACAGAAACAAATCTTAAAGTTTTAAGTTCAGTGGGGGAAGGACTTTATGAGTAAAGTTCTTGTCTACTCATTTCTTAATATTAGAAGAGCTATGAAGTGGCTGTTTGTGCTGTAGTTGTTGCATTATCTAAGCAAAATTTAGGGCATTGTGAACACAGTGGCAGCATCGATTCTTGCTGGCTAGTGCATTTTCATTTATATACTTAAATGAGGAAGGATTTTGCTATTCCCAAGTCCCACTGTGAGCAGAGTTCCCTACATCTATTTTGCTGCTGTGGACCTGTGGGGAGTGAAATCTGCTTATCTTGGTGTGCCAGCAAGTAGTTGTTGCTAGAGACCAAAACATTAATACTTGAGAAGCTCAATGCACGTGCCATATGGTTTTGTCTGCCCAACTGTGCAACATCTTCCAAAAGGCATCCGAAATTATTTTCTACTTGTTTGTCACACTCAGCCTTCTCCTTATACTGTGGGTGACTGAGGCACTATAAAGCTGGCTGGCATGGTTCTGGTGGCTTCAGGTGTGTTGTCTCAGAGAGGCAGAGATGGAGCAGGGTGGAGATCAGGAGCAATGGTCAAGGAAAATTAGAAGCAGCAACTCCTTTTGTTGAGGACTTAGCGATTTTTAATCCTATTTGATGCTTTGGTGGTAGCATTTGCTGCATATTCCACAGAGAAATTAACCCAGAGGTTTCCTCAGCATGTTTTCTGAAAATTCCAATTGCTCAAGGGCATGAAATCAGTATTCCAATTGTGTCTCTTATCCCCGCTGAGAGAGTTGTTTATCAGCCCTGGGAACCTGGGTAGCACTTTCATGTCCTCTTGGACGCTTGCTAGTGAAACAGAAGCATTGATGTACTGGTGAGCTGCCGCTCTCAGTACCCGCCCCCCCACAACAAGCCAGAGCTGTTTGGTTGTCTTGGCTGATGCCTGATAAGGATTAATCAGCTGAATGTCATTTCCAGATGAGCTTGACAAGCGGCAGCAGTTGGCTGAGGGGGAGGAATAATGTGGATTTGTAAGAGAGATTTCTATCTGCCCTTCTTGTTCAGGAAGTACAGCTCTTGTCTTGAGCAGCCGTGTTCTGCCAAAGCATGAAGTATCACAGGCATGATTTACCTTAATTTATGCAGAAAAAAATCGCTAGAAACCACAAGGATGCTACTCTTCTCCCTTTGATCCAGAAAACAGAGAGAAGTATGTAAAACCAGAGTAAGCTTAGTGTGTAACACCGGCCTTTAAGTAGGTGCTGCCTGCTGTGCAGCTTGTCCCTCCAGGGCAGAACTATCTAAAGGGAGTCCTGCATGGAAATCAGCAGAGTGAAAAGTGAAAGGGGCTGAAGTAAGCAGTGGTCTCTGCACAGGACCAGAGAGAGATTGTGGAAATCATTGGGTGCTCTGGTTTAGAGTACCATGGAAGAGTAAGTGAATTTCTGGAACTGGATGTGGTGGGACTAGTTGAAATCATTCCTTGAGGGTTCTGGAGCAAAGCAAGGCTCTGGGCTCCCTGTAGCTCTCCCTGGTGGCAAGGGCTCCCAGCTTCACCCTGAAACATTGGGGGACAGTGAGGTGGGGAGCTCTGAGCAATCTTACATCTATAATAATTCTTTGTCTTCCATCTATAACAATGTATTATTAAAACCTCTTAAAGAAAAAGCGGATATACTGCAACTGTTTCCAGATACTGTGGTGTTTGTAAATTAGCTTGTCTGTGAAGAACTCTAGATGATTTTAATATGCAGGGTGTCACCACCTATAGATCTGCCAAAAGAGATCAGTTGTTGAAAAAAGAAGAAATTTTGTATTCTGGTTGTAAGCAATAGAGATCTAAAGACTACCACATAAAAAAAAAAACAGGGAAGACTGTTAATGTTCTTCCAACTGAAATAACCTTGAAAAATAAGTTTAGTACTGTTGCTTTTCATACTGTAGAGAGAAAGTCAGTAAGTTTTTTAAAATACCACGAAGCTGTATAACTTAGCAACTCAGTTATAGCCAGTAGTTGAACAAATTATTAAATGCCAGTAGTTCAGTATTTTTGGTTTTGCTTTGCTCTGGTGCATTGCCAAATTCTGTGTTTTGCAATGGATCTGTCAGTTACTGCTGAGAACTGAAGAGCTCTGCGATTCAGTGCAATAAATGCGCTGTTCTTGTGGCAGTAATGGGTCTGGTAAATACATCTCGAAAGATCGTGTTATATTTCTGACTTGATGCAGCCTGCTCAGTTGGAGTTCTCTGGGCTTCGCTTTCTTGGGCCACAAAATGGAGACAATGAAGCTCATCTATGAGGCGCTTTCAGATCTGCTTATGTGAGATGAGGTTGCTTGATTACTGTGTGAAGCAGTAGTTCCTAAGAGAAGCACTGGTGATTGCAAATGTCACTTGTTCTGTGAATCTTGATTCAGCCTTGCTGATGTCTTAATGAGATGAATACCTTTAGCCAAGAATACTTTTGGAAAGGATTCTGATGGGAAGGGAAGGGAAGTGGGGGAGGGAAGAAGAGATTGGTACAACGTATATTTGTCATGTGCTGACAGGTAACCCAGAGTGTTATGCAGATGTAGCTATTGTATGTTAGGTTTGCTCAAATAATGTATTTTGGGTGGTTAATTTAGTTTAGGCTTTTTTGACCAATTTATGTGCTGTGGGCCAACTTGTATGGATCTGTCTGTGTAAGAGTACTTCGGGCTGTTGACTGTGACCTGTCTACCCTGCCCATTGGAATTTTAATATACTGCAGTGTGGGTCACTGCAGTGATCTTTCATGAAAAATTTAGAAAACAAATGGATTTACAACTTCACTTATTTATCCTTTTAATCTTCTGTTTCTTTATTGTTCTGTCTTCAAATCTTTTTTTCCTTGACCAGACGAAATACTCCTTACAAAACCCTGGAGCCAGTCAAACCGCCAACAGTCCCGAATGATTACATGACCAGCCCTGCCAGGCTGGGCAGTCAACACAGTCCAGGCAGGACAGCTTCCTTGAACCAGAGACCACGAACACACAGGTAGGCTCTTTTCCCACAGTAACTCTCTCCTGCCTGGCAAGCCAGTGCATACTTAAGTCGCAAAAAATCCTTGAAGCTTTGTACCTCTCGGTTTTTTGTTGAAAGGCAAAAAGGTGAGTTATTCTACCACTGCATCAACAGAGCTTTTTTTTGCTGACTTTCCTAACACGAAGAAGTGCATTCATATTCAATATTCTGACTGTAGCTTTTTAAAACTTGTTATTTTCTTCTTGAATTGCAAGGCTAAATGTTTCTCTGAGTCTCCTGAGTGAGTTCAATTTTTTCAATTCGATTTTTATCACAGGCTTCAGATTGCAGGGAAAAAACAGATTAAAGAATTCAGTGTAGTTAAAAGGTTTGCTTGCATTTTAGAGAGCTTCTTTCTTAATATTTTTCTTATTTTAAAAACTCCCAGTAGGCAGTTAAACATGATAGGTCACTAACAGGGACTGAGAGAGTGTTTTAGGCACAGTTGGTGGTAAGAAATACTGTCAGACTTAAATAACTTCTAAATGTCGCTGCATGAGGATCTCGTTAGTCTGTTTAGCTGGCTACTGTGAATGCTCCTTACTCTTACCTCACAAGATCTTCTTTTATGTAGGCTGCAGTTAGAAATTCAGCTGCAACCATGGTGACAAGATCAAGGTCTTCAGCAGACAGAACACTAATTTTGAAGGAATTATCTTGGCTTTCATTTCAGATCACCGATTTTCTTTTTTTGTAATGTTATTTTCGAAAGAGATATATTTGAATGATTTGCACTTGACTCTTGACGCCTTTATAGCTATCCAGGAGTGGTAAATAAACTAGAACTTCACTGACTACTCTTAATTAACATGGATGAACTAAAATGAAGTTTTGGCTTCAAAATATCTTATCTGCTTAGTTTCCTTTACATTATCAATTTAATGCATATAAATTCAAGAGTTAAACTAAGGAGTGCTCTTAGATAAGAATAAGGATAGATTCCACCTGAATTTTGAATCTTTTTCCCTCTAAGAAAGTAAATGTTACAGTTTCTGAAGGCATGTCTAGAAATGTTATCCAATAGTTTACTATGTTTTGCATTGCTGGCCTCTGATTTGTATATCACATAACATTAGTTAGACAAATTTTGAGCTGGCTGTAGTGTTAGCTTTCAGACCATCTTAGAAACAAACTTGCATATAAAAGGTGTGTGCATGGGTAGTGGGGAGTGTTAGATACACAGAAAATTAAGCACACCATACCCCACACCCTACCCCAGGTGCTTTATCATGTCCATTCTCAGTTGAAAACTTAGCAATCTAAACTTCTGCTCTGAGTAGAGGAAATATTCCTTCAGCTGACAGCATAATTAATCCTAAGTAATTATTTAGAGTTTAGCCATGAAGTCTTCCAACCCCAGCATACTACTTTCACTTATTACAAGGCCCCTGAACTACTCCTGCAGTTGTTATTCCATTGCCTAGAACTTGCATGGTTGATTACCTTTTTATTTCTTGAAGCGTTTAATTGCACGTTTTATTCATAGTGATGTTTATCAGCTTAGCTAATTCCATTTATTAGGAATGTAATGCATCCAGACTTGATTATCTGTATGCAATTGTAGGTAAAGACAGAGGCATTTAATGGGGAGTTTTTCAACAGTCTGTAATTGAGTTAGGCTAGAAGAGCTCACACAAGAAGTGTCACTGTTGATATGCTTTTGTAGCAGATGCTGTGCTAATACTTGTGCTTTTCTTCTGTAGTGGCAGTAGTGGAGGGAGTGGCAGTCGAGAGAACAGTGGAAGCAGCAGTATTGGCATTCCCATTGCCGTGCCTACGCCTTCACCGCCAACCATCGGGCCAGGTATGTGGGACTCCTCCCCTGCTGACTTCAGGCTGCTTGCTGCTTCTTGTGTTTGCAGAGGGACTCTGACTAAACATGATGGGGTAGAAACTGTCCTGAAGTACAGTCCTACTCAGGAAATCACTTATGAGTGCTGAGCGATGTCTAAAGTTTTAATTCTTTACCAAAAGTAGTTGCAGGACAGTCAGTTACTGAATAACAGATGGTTAAAATACCTTTGCTGGTCCATGTTTTCACAAGACAATCAAGGGTGTACAAGGGGAGTAAAAGACAAATGTATCCTTTTAAAGCTTCACTGTAATTTTAAATGTGTCTACAATTTGGCATTTCTGGATGCTCTGAGAGCAGCAGCAACTATGTATATATTTAATGGGAAATATTGGCTTCTGAAATACTCTGCTAACTTTGCCATCTGTGGGGAAAGAAACATGAGGGATCTCTCAGTGTTGGAGGCACACTCCCTTGTGTTTAAGAATGATGAACGCTGAGATTGAGTAGGGTCCTTCTTTACTATTATTATCATAGCAATAAACCAGCCCAGTCACTTACTTTGTGTTTTGCAAGCCCATAAGACATAAGAAAATAGTGGCGTTTTGGTGTAATGTAATTTTGCTATTGCTGAGATTTCTCTCTTTCTTGGATGACAAGTCTTCACTTCCTTATATACATGTAGGCTTTCCTTTTCCAGGACCTTTTCTGGTTCTGCAGTGGTATAAATAGGTATGAAATCTTATTATCATCTGGCATCCCATAAAAGTCAATGAGAATACAGATTGGTGTGTACAGAACCCTGGATAGGATCAGGGTCTGAAATTGTATTAGTTAACTGAAGTTGAATTTTCATATTTGTTTGGGAAGCCTATCAAGTGCCTGTACTTTCTTTTTTTAAACTTTTAATAATATGGCCTAATTAGGAATATAAACTATTTTATTAGCACACATTTCTGTTCCTCCTGGAGCCCCGCCAGCACCACCACTGCCTCCACCTCTCCCGATGGGCAGTCTGATAGGTGAGACTTGTCAATGCTGAAGTGATTGCAGACATGCTGCATAATCAATAATCACCTCTTCCTAATGAACTCAGTGAGGGTGTTTTTTCTTCTGTAGTGGGACCTACATGATTTTATTACAAAAATCAGTTCTGGGATTTTTTTGGTTTTTTTTTTTCAACAAATCTAATCTCCACTAATTTCCTGTGGTTAAAGCCTCTGAAGCTAAATGCACTAGGTATGGAAAAAAAGGCTGCTAGTTGCTTGAAATTTGCTCCCAATTAAGCTAAGATCCAATTAATTTGATCTATAAGATCTCAGAATCTGCTAGAATATTGGTATTAGGCTGTGTAACTCCTGCAGCAGAAGCTGAGTCACAACAGTTGCACTCTAGCTTAGAAATGGTAGTTTATGTGTAGAGTGATGTGTGTGTACTATTCTGTGGGCATAAAGTGACTGGAAAGCACAAGTGTCTGTCACAGTAGCTTGGCTTTGATTCCATAATGCTGCAGGCAGGTGTCAAACTGGAAGACTTGAGGATATGAGCTAGCAGTTCTTGAGAAATTGCTTCAAGCATTACATATGGCAGTTAGGGTGGGATCTAAAAGTAGTACTTTTCAAAATAGGAAAAAATACCCCACCCTTTCCTGTCACAGGCTGATGACAAGAATAATTGAATTATGAAACTAGCTTTGGAGGCTCTGACCCACATAACCCTTTGCACTCTCCCTTACTGAAATGTTAAGTCAAAGTACTTTCGATAGCATTACAGGACTGCAAACTTCTGTCTGCTTGCTGTTTGTGTCTTATATGATACATGTATATAAAAGCACAAAACATTTTATTGCAAACTAGTTTTTGCATTTAAGAATTGCATTAATTCATGTGACTACAATATGTGAGATGCATTAGTTCGCAAGGTGTGATTTTCGGTCTGTCAGAGGTTAATCTGAAATAACTTAAACTGTTTTGTTAACCTTGAAGTTTGTGCAGCCAGTTGGTGGAAGGTAAATATGGGTGTTTGTCATGAAGAATGAATGACATCTTTGTCAGCTGGAATTGGTGATTCTGATTTGTTAGTACAAATTCCATCAGTATAAAAGCACAACCAGCAAATATGATTGATAAATGTGCCAGGTGTCTGAAGCTCATGACATTTGTTTCACTGTTTTATTAGAGTGTTGTTTTACATTAGATTGGAGGCATGTTCAGCTTTGCAATTGAAATAATTTGTTTTGAGCAGAATGTGGAATTTTTTTTGGTGTGCTTTTTAATAAAGGGTATTATTGCATGTAGTATAATTGAGATACACTTAAGAGTTGGAAGAGTTGGATTCAATTTTCCAGTCCAATCCAGTCTCTCAAAGTACTCTCAGCATTTCTCAATGCCCTTTATATAACTGTTGGTTTATGTTCTGTGTGTTTTTTCTCATTATTGATTGTAATGGGGATGTTTTTTCTGTTATTTGCCTGTTACTGATCTTAAATTATTGGAGAATTGTAATCAAGTATTTTCCATATTCTGGACTTTTTCTGTTTTCTGCATTCTATCCAAAGTGATGCTCTGCTTAAGTCTTTTTCTTGGTTCCTCTGGCTAATGCTTTTCAGCTGCTCCTGGTTCAGCTCCTGGTTCCCAGTATGGCACAATGACCAGGCAAATCTCACGACACAACTCTACCACTTCTTCAGCATCTTCTGGTGGATACAGACGGAATCCTTCTGTGACTGCCCCATTCTCTGCTCAACCTCATGTTAATGGCGGGCCTCTTTATTCTCAAAATTCAAGTAAGCTGCTGAGCTCTGAAATCACAAACTGTTTTGAGCAAAATGATTGTAAAAGCATGCATGGCATTTTAATTCATTTATGAAAAATATCAGTGAGATTACTACTTTCTTTCCTGAAAGAAAGGAAAAACAAAGAAGAAAAACCATATTGGAATTGCACAGTGATTGCACTATATGCAATTATACTGTTTTTCCCCCTGACTTGTTTGCTGTTACTCATGACAAGAAATTATTAGGATTGCCTGTCTAATTACTGGCACATTATACTTGGCATTTCAGGTGTGCTTGGAGAACATAAACTAAACCCACTTTTTTTGTGGGAGACCTAATGATGTGATTGTAGTACACACCCCCCCACCCCCCCACTATTTGGATAGTGGCAAAAGAATATTATCTGAGCACAATGCTCATGTTCCTGTCACACAGTTCCTCCCTGTCTCTGTGTCTGTCTTAAATCCTTTCCTGATTCCAAGTTTCTCCTTTGTTCTTATCTTTAAGCTTGACTGTTAAATAGCTCAGTCTCTCTCTTTTAGCAGACAACTTCTCTGTGCTTTCACACTAGTAGGAGTACAGAAGGAGATAAATGAGGGAAGGGATGGATGCCATGGGCAAGTGAGCAGGTCTTAGTCAGCAGCCTCCTGCCTTCCTACCCCAGAAGGGCAAACAAGGTTCATTGCAGAAAGATCTGCAAAATAAGGATCATGGCTGCTGGTAGGAAGCTCTATCAGGAAACTTCTTCCTTACCATTTCCATAAATTTTGATCAAGTATACATTGAGGAATGGTAATTGTAGACTTTTTTCTTGGTAGTGTTCAGAATACCAAGTCTTTAAATTTCAGAGGAATATTTCTTTTGAAAAGAAACATTGATGTTTGGGTTCAAGATCTCTTTAGACCAGTGTTTGCTGTTGTGTACTTACTCTTAAGAAAAGAATGCTTTTAAAATACTTGAGACACTGAAGTGAAGAGTATTCTGAAAGTTTAAAAGAGTATTACAAGAGTTTAGAAGTATTACATTTGTCAGAAAGCATTTTTATATGCAGATGCAGTATCTATCTCTTCTTTTTTTCCCAAACCTGATTTTCCTCCTACTCTTGCTCACCCATACTAGCATTTCACTTTCCTCCACATTCTTATTCCTCCAAATTAATTCACCATAACAACAGAAACTCCCTCCTGCTTGAACAATTGTGTTCCATTAAATAAACAGGATTTTACTTCTGGGAATAGTTCAGTTGTCTTAAATGCTGTGCACACCACTGTTTCTGAATGTTTACATTTGTCCAAAGCAATTTTTTGCTCAAATGCAGGTGCTGTTTCTTAATCTAGCCTCTCTGGTGTTTTCAAAATACTGATGGTCACCATTTTTTAAACAGTATTTTGATGGGTGTGTTTTGCTACTTGAAACTGTTTTCCTCTGTTTCTGTAACTGGTGATTATTTTTTTAGTGCTACTGTCTTGACGTTAAACCCAGGTCCTATGTTTCCTTAAGATTTTACTTTTCATGCTAACAAACGCTCTGGTTTTTCTTAGATGTTTACTTCAATTTTGTGAGACTGTTTGTTCTCCCACTTTTATTGATCATTTATCCCATACAGTTTATTTGGTTATTGGTTTTGTAATGAACTAAATGCTTCATGTTAATTCATCAAACATTAATCTTAGTTAAAGCTTTATTTAAAACTGTTGCTTTACTTGGAAGAACAGAACCTCTTTCAAATTTGGTTCCAACTGGATTATTACCCTGCTGAATTCCCACCTTCACAGGAATTTCGCTGCTCCAGTGCAAGAGAAATTCCACTGAGAAGGGACACTGTATAAACAAATGAGTTGATGTTTTGTTGAGTTTCTGGGTGGGGCTTTGTTTTAAGCTTTTCATTCCCTTCACTTAAGGAGGAGATATCCTGCCAGAGCTGATAGTTTGAGTGGCTTGCCCTACTGCTCCCATTCCTCTTCTCTACCTGTGCAGAGAAGAGTTGAACATCGGGGCTGTCAGCCCAGTGTCTCTGAGCACAGTGTGGTCACATGTCTCATTACTCACCAGACAGGCACATACTTCACAGAAGATGAGCTTGCAAGGGCTTCCTGAGGAGCTCTGCATGCTCCTGTAGCCACTTGGAGCTGTTGAAGCCTTTGCCAGCCTTTTAGGTTGCTGGGTACCCTCTTACCACAGAAAGCTTAGTAAAGCTCCACTCTGCTCTAGACCCATCTATTTTTCTCTACCAGCAAGCAACAAGGTCCCTTTTTTTGCGAAAAACAAAAATGCAGTACACTAGCTAACTGTCCCTGTCCCAGCAGAGCACAGTGGTGGGAGGTGCTCTCTGTGTGAATGTAAAATATAGATGCTGGAACATTGTGCCCCTTGCAAATGTTGGCTTTGCTCTGTGTCAGTGCTGCTTTGCTGCACTTGATGCAGTGCTCCACTTTGATTTTAGAGAGGGAGTCCAGAATCCTGTGAAACATCACCTCTACTTCTAGTAGCTCACTTTGGAAAGATAACTGCTAAATTGAGTAATCCTTATTTAGCAGCAAGACAAAAGCTCAATTTTATGTGCTCCCCAGGTGAAGCACACAAAATGTGTGACAGAGCAGGAACCTTCACACGCACCCTGTGAGCTTCCAGACACGCAGCCTGCGCTCGGCTGTTACCTGGCTGAACACGGGCATGCTTTGCTTTTGATCCTCCATTGGCTAACCACGAATTCAGCCTTGTTGGAAACACAAGCTTGAAGAAGGTTCTTGTGTGTGTGTGTTCTTGTTGTTCTGTACATACTTTTTGTGGTCCTCGTTACTGACGGCTGCTTTTGTTTGTTCCCTTTTTTTTTTTCCTTTGTCCATTTGACTTTCCCGATATGGTGTGTGTGTTGCTACCAGTTTCTATTGCTCCGCCCCCTCCCCCTATGCCTCAGTTGACTCCACAGATACCTCTCACAGGCTTCGTGGCCAGGGTGCAGGAAAACAGTAAGTTTGGACAAGCTGAGCTGTTAAAGGGTAGAGCCTACTCTCTTCTAGCATGCATGGCTGGCAAGTCAGACTCTATTTTGTTTCCTTTTCCAGAAGCTAATACCATCTTGCATTCTAGTGTCAATATGCTATTGGAGCTGAAGGGCACACTCTTCAATATTTCATAACACGTGCATGATTATTACTGACCCGTTTAAGTTCTAAACTGCAAATTTATTACAGAAGTACAGTGTGAAATGTGGCATATGTTTGGTATGAATATAAAATTGTATTTTAATTGAAAATACTAATTCCATGTTGAATCACCCTGCCTTTTTCACTAGGGATAATTGATTAGTTTTTATTAGAAAGGCTTATGTAGACTGTCAGAACGTGTAATGTGTAACCATTCATTCCAATACTGTAGCATTTTTCAGCAAACTGTACAGTCAGTTGAAAACATGCAGTCTTAAGATCTAATGCATTGCAAAGGAGCTTGTAAGGCATCTCTCCTCTTCATTCTCCATTTCTTTTTGTTCTCCTATTTCTCTGCTGAGCTTCTTGCAGCATAGCTCTGCTTGTTAGGTTTGTGAGAGGTGCTCTCTACCTGTGCTGTGTTTATACTGGTGACTCTACTTTTACCATTACTGCTTGATTCCTTTCAGGTGAGTGTTACTGTCTCAAGTGCTAGTGTAGATGTAAAGTCATGTTCCTGATCTGGAGATACTCTTTTCAGTTGGAGTTTGTTGCAGTTCTGTAAACAACAGACTAAATGTGATGTAGATAAGAGTATGAAGTAAATGAAAAATGTTTTTAAAGTGTTTGGGAATAATTTTGAGATTTGCTAGGATCTCAGGGGCTATTACTACACAGTTGGCTATATAGCTGCAGCATCCATTTAGGGACCTCAGGTCTGAGTAGTGCTGCTGTTCTGTTTCCTATTAGAGCTTTTAAGTAGTCACGTTCTGAGTATTCCCCGTGAGATCAGAGACATCTCTCTGGTTCTCTTTCAAAAAGAATGTATTTTGGTGCTGTGCTAGCTAAACAGTAAGAATCATGTTGATGTAGAATAGTGTGCCACAAAATTGTGTTGAAAACCTTTCCAAAATACTAAGTGTAGAGGTAAACCTGCTAAAGATGAAGGTTACAGAATGTCTTCACTTGCAGATAAACTTGAGAAAATTGACACCTGCTTCTGAATTGTTCTGAGTATTGTCCTCCCGGAGATAGCACGGCCCTTGGGAGAGCGGAGGTGAAAGGGACAGACTGACTTGTGCGTGCAACAGCAGAATGCAAACTGACTTGTGGATGAGACTGCAGCAAAACAGCTGAAGCTTGAAATCGGTTCATAGGAATTGCTTTTTATTTTATTTCTTTTAATAGTCCCTTGGGTTGGAAAGTTATATAATGAGTATGGCTTGGAGCTGCTGCTGCTGCCTCATTCCAGAGGCAGGGGTGCGTGTGGCAGCCTGTGCATACGCTCAGCAAAACTGGCTGTAGAGGCTGTTGTTGAGTTTTGGCATTGTGTGCTAGACTTTCATCGGCCTCGTTTTCTCAAGCAGTCTCTGGTGTTAGGGAGATGAGGGTAGACTTGTCTTTTCCTTATCATAGAGATCTGCAGGTTTGGAAAGCAACATCCTCTGCTTGTGGGCTTCTTTCAGAGGACAAGGACATAGAGGGCTTAGGAACTATGCAATGCTGCTTCTTTTTTTCCTGTGTCCAAACTGTGAGCATCTCCTCCAGAGAGGTTTTCCAGTGTGTCTGGTGCTCAGGGACAGCTGATTAAGTTACTGTACTCTCCCACCAAGTCCTTTCAGAAGGAGTCTGCTGGTCCCCATTTAAAGAGCAAGGATGGGAATGCATACAAAGAGAAGATCTCAGTTTGGAGCTATATAAATACTCATCCCTTTACTATTTCTCATTTAGAGTGGCTTTTTGCATGCTTTATTTCCCTCCCCTAGGAGAAGTGATGCTGTCCTAGAGTGTGGCTCAGTTTAGAACCAGGAATAGTCTAGGTTAAAGTCCAAGAAGCAAGGGGATACTTCAATGGAGTGGCACTTGTCTAATTTTCTGTTCCATTCTCTCCCTTTCTTTAAATGCAAAGTTGAATTGTTTTAAATGTTTCCCATAAAGCTTGCAGTTCCTGCACTGCATCTCAGAGTATGTCTTGGTGCTTTTACACTTGCATTTGCTGCTCTCTTTCCTTCTTTTTAAATATGCATCTTCATTGTTGAATAAATATAACTTCTTTTTTTTTTTTTTTCATTTTAAAATTTTTAAAAAAATTTCTAAGGTAAGCATTTCTCAAGATCTCAGATGATTGTTGTTTCAACTCTGTTTTTTTTTCCCTGGCTGCAGGCAGAAACTAAGGGGAGAAATACATTTATGGTAGCTGTGCTAAACTGCAGCACAAAACCAGTCCATTCATAAACGGTGTTGTCATGTGTCTGTGGTGGATTAATGAAGCCTGTCTGTGAGTGCTATTCAGTAACGGGCAGGACGTAGCATTCACTCCAGCAAAGACTTTGTTAGTCTGTCTCCAAGTGACATAAACGGGCTTCTGTGTGGAGAGGAATCACTAATACAGTGGCAGCCAGGCTTATTGATGGAGAGAGCTGTGGGTTGTTCAGCTCAGCTGGTCAAGTTGAAGAGAAGCTGGTCTTGCAGGTGAAGAATTGGCTCTTCAAGGGAAGGGAGTGGGCTGGATGCCTGGGCTGAGGCAGCCCCTGCCCCAGCAGCTCCTGCCCCCTTTTGCCCCTGGCAGCAGGTGCCAGACCTGTCCCAGTGCAGCCAGTCTGACCCAGACAGGACATGGGAGCTGTGCTCAAGTCCCTCATCAGGGGCATGGGGCTGAAGAGCAAAGTCACCACTAGAGTAGTGACCAGTACTAAAAAGTGTTCAAGCGAACAAAAACCCTATTTCTGATCTCCAGTGCCAGTGTAACTATCAGCAGTTCAGACTTCATTCAGTGCAGTGTTGTTCTTTCTCTGTTGCTTGGCTTTCTTTTCAAAATTTGTGTGCTTGAGCTGTACATTCTGGGGCCTGATGCCTTGTTCCATCAAACCCTGCCTAGAGCAGTGGTTTTCAGCCTGTTTTCAGTGTGCAGAATCCCAGATCTCTTGAAAATGAGTCTGTGTTGCTATGTAACCAAACTGATGTCAGTAACAGTAGCTTCCTTTCAGTAACTTCAGTCCATGTGTAGTGGACCACATCTCGCTAGGAATAGGACAAAGTGACTTCATGTCCTGCAATTGAGCATGCCATCTCTCTATTTCACAGCCAGCTGCTGTCAACATTACTGAAAACTAATTTAATGAACTGATTTTAAAAGTGATTTGTACCGTAATGCCTTTCTCTTTTTCCCTTTCCCAAAGCAAACTGTAACCGTGCTGATTGGAGAATCTCAGGGCAGGGATTTGACATTTTGGATTATACATTTAATTCCTTGAGCACTTTTTCTCTAAGAGCAGCAGCTGCCTGTCGTAGTTTTCCACTTATTAATTGACTCCTGAATGTGTGCACACACACAAGCTAGTCTGCAAGATAAGGATCTGTACAAAGCTTTTCTTCTGCAGAGGAATTACTTGGCTTCCTCTTACCTGATTAAATCTTAAAAAAGGGAAGAGACTAGTATTTATGATCCACACCAGATCTTTTTGTTCCCTAATGCTAGCTCTGAGAGAGAAGGAATCCAAGGAAGCAGTGTTCAGAAGTAAATTGAAGTGACTGTTACAAAGGATTTGTTGAAAACCAATCAAGCTGCTGGCCCAGTCAGAGGCCTGTTGCTGCCTGGCTCAGAGGGTGCCTCTCGGAGTCCTCCATAGCTAACGCTGCAGCGCATGGACATTGGAGCAGGAAGCTTTCCTCTCTGCTGATGTTCAGCTTATGCCCCGCAGCATGTGCTTTGACTCTAGTAGCATTTACACATAGATTGGACCACAAATAACAAATATAGTTGTGTGTTGTAGTTGTTAATACAAAGCCTCTGTTTCTAATCAGTGCATGGTATTATAGTGCATGCTGTGTGTGTTGTCCCCCCCAGCTCTTTACAGTGTACAGCCTCAGGTTTGTTTGCATCTCCACACTGTCTTGATTTAAGAAAAAACAATAATGTCCAAATGTTTCTAGTTGCTGATAGCCCAACTCCTCCCCCGCCGCCGCCTCCCGATGAGATGCCGATGTTTGATGACTCTCCTCCTCCTCCACCCCCACCACCTGTGGATTATGAGGATGAGGAGGCTGCTGTTGTGCAGTACAGCGATCCCTATGCAGATGGAGATCCTGCTTGGGCACCTAAAAACTACATAGAGAAAGGTAAGAGAAGCATTGCGGCTGTGTTAGTGCAGTATCAGGGGATTAATGGTGTCTGAAGGGAATGAAGGATTTAGTGTGGGTCTGATGAAAACAGTCATTGTCCCTCCTAAGTCAGAACTCAAACCATGCTTTCCTTAGTTTGTGTCTACACCTAATGTGGTAAGATGTAATCCTTCTGGATAAATTATAAAATACCTTCAGACATTCTAGAATGGGTAAAAAAACAAGTTTCTTCACGAGAAGCAGGTGTAAATTGGATGGTTTTCATCTTAGATGAGCTGGACTGTCTGTACCTACCTCAGGATTGCTGGGCAATCATCTATAGACTGCTGCAAAATAGACAGAAATTCCAAGCCATATTTATCTCAGAAAACTGGATTACTAGAGTGGATTATTAGACTTTGAACTATAAAATGTGTTGAGGCCTCCTTGGAGATTTATCAGTGACTCCAGATCAGCAGACTGTGAACTGTGCTTAGGTATGAAGTCACATAGTAAACATCTCTTCCCATAAATAATGGACAAGCAGATTTCCCGCCTGTGGAGTTGTCTGTGTTGTAGCACTGACCATTTTGTCAGCAGCAGTGCTGCCAGTTTTCTCATGAGCTGGCTGGTGCTGCAGTGAGTACAAAATGGGGGCAGGTACATGTGATATTTGTGGCAGAGCTTCTGTGTTCCCTCTTCAATTGAGCTGGACTGTATGCAGGACATACCCATGGGATGAAAATAACTGATGCAGTTATTGCTAGTTATTGCAGTTATTGCTAGGCATCAAGACATCAGATGGCTGAGAATACATATAGGTGTAAAATAGTGGATTTTTTGAAATCAGAAAGCTGATCAATCACATAAATCCATATTAATTTTTAAAGGGTAAGGCTGTGATGTCTGAAGTCTGTATATTCACAGTGGTAGTTTTTAACTCCAGTATTGGTGGTGGCAACATTCTTTCCCTGGAAAAATCTCTGCTTTGTTAATGGCACACAGTAAGGTTAGTAAGGAGGTTAGTACGAGTAAGGTAGTACCAAGCAGGTACTGAAAATAGCAGATTTTTCTTCTACACTCTTCTACAGCAACTTTCCAACTTGCACTCAGTGCAGCTCCTTGAAAAGTAATGCCAGAACTCCTTATGACATAAAAGCTCTGTTTCATTTGTGTGCAAAGGCTTTAGCAGCGATGTGTGCAAGGGCACACTGATGTGCCAGCAGGGGCCTCAGTGGAATGATTCTTGTACAATCTTTTTAGCCGTGTTCTAATCTAGAGATTCATGTAAAGGGATCCACATGCTTTTGAGGTAATCTGCTCAGAAATGGGTACCACACAAGTCAGGTATTTCCTAACTCAGCTTTTAAGTGTCCGTAAGCTCCACTTTACTGTGTCACAATCGGACAGACGTACTTCTCTGTCAGCAGTTGAACTGAGTGTTCAATGTAGTCAACACCCACTTCTTAGTGCTAGCTAATGTTGCAAGGAAAGTGAAATTCCATTTTCTGGGCTTAGTGTTCAACAGGAAAAGCGTGTGAATTTATTATTGAAAATCCCACGATAGCAAACTAATCTTTTAGTATTTTCTGTAGTACAATTGTTTTTTAATACTGTTGCTATTAATAAAATGCTAAATGTGTCCCTGTTTATTCCACAGTTGTCGCTATATATGACTATACAAAGGACAAAGATGATGAGCTGTCGTTTATGGAGGGTGCAATCATTTATGTGATAAAGAAGAACGATGACGGCTGGTATGAAGGAGTTTGCAATCGAGTAACCGGCTTGTTTCCTGGGAATTATGTTGAATCAATCATGCACTATGCCGATTAAAATCCTTTGCTTTTCAAAGTTTGGTCTTGTATTCAAGTCATACCATGATTATTTACAAGGGGTAACTAAAAGCTAACAGAATTGTCTTAATATACTTTCAAAAAATTGTGCCCATTTCTTCAGGCCATACTGTTTTAATGGTATGATTGAATGTCCATCTCTGAGTCTCTGGGGACAGTATGTCTTACCTGATGGCAATTTGTAAAACAAGCAACTGTCTATAACTGGTTATACTTATTTACTTATGCATTGTTAATTTTATGACCAGCCTAATTATTATGGGGAAGTAGGGTATAATATTTAATGAACCATGAACACATTGTGCCATTACATTTTTCAGTACAGCATGGTAACTAACACTACGTTAGACTAACATATTAAAACCTGGATGAGAAGTTTAATGTTAGTGCTGGTCATATTACTTTTTGTTTAGACTCTTTGCTCATTCTTGAATTATATTTGTTTAAAGCATGCATACAGACTTATGTATTGAAATATACTTTTTTAAAAATCCAAGATGCTTCCAATTGTTGTAATCTTTACCTGGAGTATTCTCACTAAAGTCTATTACAATGAGTTGTTTGGGTCTAAGGTGTCCATGTGATTAAAAAAATGGGTGGTCTTATGTATGTGTAATTTGTACCCAAGTTTTTTTAATGAGTAAATTTACATTATGACTTTTTCCATTCATAAATATATAAGTGAACCAAAGGTCTTGTCCATTACTTTGTTGGCTGGCTTGGCAAAGAAGTTTGGAATGCTAACGTAGCAAAATCATGGCTGTGTTATCCCAGGCAATGTACTAAAAAGCAAATGTTTGTAACATGACTTTATCACTGACAGAGGGAAAATAAATTAGATCTGAAACCTGAATTACACACTTACACATACTCTTAAATAAGTTCTTTTTTGCCAACACTCAGTTTCAGTGAGGGTTCTTGATTGAATCTAGTTACCTGGATGCTGTAAGTTAGATACCATCTGCAGCTGACAATTCTGTGTGGGAACTCTCTCTGTGTGGCTCTGGGACGTGCCCCACGGAGCAGAGGGAGCAGGAGCAGGCTGTCCTCCAGATAGCACCCAGGGGAACACAGTGACAGGAACTTGGCCATTGTTAAGGGATCACAGGCAGAGATAGCCAGAGAGGGTGTGCTTCCCTGCTCTACAGATTCTGTGGCTGAAATAACCTGAGAAGGAATGTGGTAGTACTGGGTAATTACTGTGAGAGGAATGTGTCTGGGACTTCAAAGGCAGCTTCTAGGGTGCTACAGAATATATTCTATAAATGAGTGATGAAAGTGATGGAGCTGCAGGTTTGACTGGCTGGTGAATCATTCATTTTTAGTTTGAGTTAGAAATACTGAACCTTTCATTTTCTGAACAAAAACATTCATTTGGTAACAATCTCAAATTCTGCATCATGTTAACTGTTAGCAGGTAGGCACCAATAGCATGAATTGAACTCACTGATGAATAGCCAATTAAAATCCACATGCAGTCTTTTACAGTAAACCAATATCTCTATATGGATACAATTCCAGGTGCTTCTGTTAGGTAGCCGGGGAAACATCCAAACCCTCTCTCTTCAGAGGAGTTTACCAGCTCCTGTACTTGCATGTTCTATTAGTGTAAACAAGTGAAATTTGGAACTGCTTCAGTTTGCATACACTGATTTACATTTATTCTCATTGTGGCCTTTGTGCATCAACATGTAAACATCTTCCCCATCCCCCACAATCAATAGCCCCCACTAAAACAATTGTACAGCACAGTTTGATTTGCTCTGAATTGCATGGCTTCCTGCAGTAAAATACTTTAAACTTTTGTTTAAAAAAAAAAAGTAAAACTTAAAAAAAAAAAAAAGGAGGTCTTTTTTTAAAAAATAATTTTTGGTAGCTTGTGTTGGAAGCAAATAACTTTTGAAATAAATTTAGGCACAGTCTGGTAAAGTAGCTGCCAGAACGAGTGGAAGGAGTTCTCTCACTTGTCTCGCATGAGAACCATTTCTGTCAGGTGCACCAGGGCCTCTCTCTCGGGGGATGGCCGCAGCTTGCGGATCTCGCGCGTGGCCGCGTGGCAGTAGCGCTGGGCGAGGTAGGTCGTTTGCTGCACACCATCACTCTGAGGGAAGGAGACACAGAGAGGAAATGGGGAACTGATCAGCCTCCTCCTGCCTTCTGCCTCTTCCAGTCACAGGAGGAAGTTTTAAGGACAGTAAGTACCCTAAGACATTATATTCCAATGGGGAAAGGAAGAGGATTCATTCTGTAATCAGGGAAGGCCACCTACCTGCCCCAGGCTGTCGAATACTAAAACTCCTCCAGGCTAAAACAGCAACTCATCCATTACAAAACAGCACTGATATTAAAAACAAAGTAGAAACTAATGGTTTATCCCTTCCTCTCCTGCCCTAAATAGAGATGTACAAAACCCCCATGCTATTCCGAAAAATAGGTAATAATTTTGCAGACCATTACTGAGTCTTTTTAGACCAGAGTCATTTAAATAGGGTGTGCACTGCCGTTACAAGACTGACTGGAAATTACATGCCACTTATACCAGCTGCTGAATACAGCTATGCCTCAGCTGGAGGAACTGAGTTCATGCATGAGCTTTTTAATTATTACGTGGACCTTATGCTGTTGGAGGGAAAAAAAGAAAGTAAGTTCTTCAGTACCTAGCATTTCTGCAAAAACACTGTGCCAGTAGGAGAGCTGAGGAGTTCTGACTTGGCATTGTACATGGCACGCTACTCAGCAGGCATTTGCTAATGCAGCCTTGCTATTTTACTTGAGAGGCAGTGAATTTCAGACTGAGCAAGCAGGGACGGCAGAAATATTTGGTATCAGTCTTACCTGCAACACATATTTCCATGCACGTTCAACATCTCCTGGCTTACTGAATCTCCTCATTATCATAGCATTCATTTCTGGAAACTTAAGCACAAAGGGAGAAGTGTTTGTAGTTGCTTTTGAGTTGTTTTCAATGTAGCTGCCTGCCATGCTAAGGTCAGAACACCACCAAAGCATAACCCTCTTCCCCTGTCACTGCTGTTATAGGTATAGCTTTAGGTTTGTACTTGCAGTCTGCACAGGACTACAGTGTACAGCAGAGCCCTAGCATTTAAAACTTAAATCTGGCTCTGACTCTGCTGGCTGTAGCCAGTTGGTAGCAGAAGTCAGTACCTGCCATTTTATCATGTTAAGCAGATGTTCCAGTGTGGTAACTTCTGATGTGGCTACTGCCTGGTGTATAATCTGCATCAGAGATTACATCACAGATGATGGTTAATGTTGGCACTCCTAAAAGAAGCACCTCTGCCCCCACATGTAGAGAAGAACTCAGGATGTTTGTTGTTGCAATATTGTACAGTTCAACTTGTAAAATACCCGCATGGTAACATTGGCTGTTGCATTCTCTTTAATTTTCCATTGTGCTGGTATTTTATATACACAGATTTTTTTTTTTTTTTTTTAGTAAGAGAAGAATGACAACTATAAGGTATTTTGTTTTCAGTCATGTAGCATTTGTAGTTAGCACTGTATGCTCAATTCCCTACAAATCAAGCAGGTAACTCAAGTCAGTTGTTTTGAGAAAAATCACATCACTTAGGTAAATATGCAGCCTCTTTCTTCAGACAGCCTAGAAACAGAAAAATCTAGTGCTTAACAAAATAAGGCTACAACTCAAGACAGCTACTCCACAGAAGAATTCTTTGTAAGGGAGAGAGCTGTTTGTTCATCTTGCCTGAAAGGATTAGAGTCAAAGATGATTTATGATATACTTGTAAACAATGATCTGCTTTCCTTGCACACCTTTGGTCCTGCAACTGCAGCTTTATAACCACGTTCAGGTACAAACATGTAGCACCCATCAGTGCTGTGACATTGTCCTATTACTCATACACAGTCTTAGAGATGCATTCAGAAGCTCACTGATGACTCATACTTTATCTAAAAGAAGAAAGTCGTAGCGTTTTCTAGATCCTAGCTTCCTTCCCAGGTAATGACACTTTAATTGTTGTGTTCATGCAATCAGTTTTCACATTATTCATATTTGCAGTTATATAGAATGCATATGGGATCACTTTTTATATTTAAGCACTAAAGGACATGAAAATCCCCAAACTTGTAAGGCAGAGCTGTTATTAGCAATTCTGCATATTTAGTGGGCAACACATAAGCATTTAATAGGAATACTTATAATAAAAATAAACCTTCATTCTTCAGCTGTACTCGTTTAAAAGGAGGTTTAGAATTAGCATACACTAGTGTATTTCCTTAAAAAATACATGGGATGTTGTTTTTTTTACTGAGTGAGCTAACTTTAAATACTGAACAAATAGGTACTATATCAAGGTAAACATTTTTTCTCCTTAATATTCTAATGCACAAAGGTGTATTTCAGAGAGAGGGGAGAGGACAGGAAGAAAGGCATCTGTAACTGAAGATCAGAGCACATTAAAAACTAACAAATGTTTGTCAGGAAGACAATTCCAGGACTACCAGCTACATGAAAGGATAGCAGCAATACTAATCTGAAAAGACAGTCTATAATTAATAATTACACTTTGGACTGTCTTCAAGTCCTGGTTCATGAGTTTTTTTCTCAGACACAAATATATGAAATATCTTTTAGTAGCATCACAAGTGTCTGTTGAAGTTCCACATTTTTTAGCACTCATGCTTTGTTTATGTATCAGTTAGTCTGTAGTGCTGTTCTTCCAGTTTCTTGAAAACAGCAGGACATTTACAGCAAAGAAGCCTTCTGGTTAATGCAGAAAACTTTATAAGATGCTCATTATCTTTCAATGCAAAAATATACACTTCCCATCTATCAAAGATATAAATGAGGAAAAGCATTTAAAAATGGCCTACAAAGAACAAGATTTTAAAATAGGACTGACAGATTTTCTTTTATTTCTATATTATGAACTAATTTCTCTTGTAAAGCTAATTAAAAGATGGATGAAATTCAAAGTCAGAGACAGACAACCCAAACAAATTAGTACTGAATAGTTTTAATTTTAAAATTGGAATATTCAACACCCACAAGACAATCAATGTCACCCATTCTCTGCCAAAATTGGGTATTTGCAACCTGCCTTGTTTCCTTCTGCACATGGCTTTATCACACACAAAAACAGTTTTACAACTTCATCCTCCCTCTACCTGAGTGCCTCACTGTTCTTTGGACAGCTCCAATTGCTGATGACACAATTCTGAAATAATGATTCAAGAACATGCTTGTGAATCCCCCAGATGAGTATGGGGAGACACTGAGGACACGGAGAAGGTTGTTCTCAATATGTATTCATCTCCTTTGTCAGTTGGCTGATACTCTGTGCTCCTGTCTTTTCTGAGATACAGATCCTTGTAAATGCCCAAAGGATAAGGAAGCAAACAGATGTGTATGCTCCACCTCCCCCCACAACAGGCTCTAGAGGGAAGTAAGTGTCAAAGTTGTTGGGTTTTTTAAAAATGATTTAGGACTTTTCCCATGTCAAACTCTAAACAATTCCATTGAGAGATCATAGACCTGAGCTCTGCTGGAACTAATTGTGCCAGTTTTTGTATCACACTGTGAAGCCTGCTAGGAAGGACTGCTTTTTAAGTCCCAAATCTGCTTGCCTCTGGTGAACAAGACACTGGAGCAAGGAATTAAAATAGTTTCTTTCTTGTTTATGGATTAGCGCCAATTTTAATGTTTTTTTCATGCTGCTCACACTTCTGTTTTTGTTTTGCTCCTCCAAATAATTTTTAAGGTACTGAAAATCTTGACCAATTTTAAGCTTGTTTTATTTATGACACTCCCTTTTTTCTTATCCAACCTTCAGACAGGAAACCTGCTCATGTTTGTAAATGGATAATACTTGAGGACAAAGAGATGAAAAGATCAAATACAATAAATAAAGGTACCCACCTAAAGGCAAGGCAGGGATTTCAATTCTTGGCCCCAGATGGATACAAAGCCCAGAACAAGGCAAAAAAAGCCAGTCAAGCCTGGGAAGATGTCTCAGGAGAAAACACAAGCAAGAAGCTACTTAGGAATAACCTATGCAAAATGTGCTAAAGCTCTCTGAATACCTACAAGAGCCTAACAGTAAGTAGACTTGTACAGGAAGGCGTTTCTCACAACTTGTGTGTGCACAGAATCCATCTGATATTGAACACACTGATTTGTCACAAGTGCCCAGGCCACTCTCATCACTGACACTGGAGATTTGATGTGTTTCAGCTTGTCCTGTGAGGAGTAGTTTACACTTTTTATTTTGAGCAAACAGCTTCCTGCTGACTTACCTGTCGACAAGCAAATAAGACGGGGCCTGTGGCTAATCCAAGCTTGAGATCTGCTGCTGTTGGTTTCCCCAGATGGTCAGCACATGATGTAAAATCCAGCACATCATCTATCAACTAAAAAAATAAACATACAGATCATTTAAAATTTCTTTTTAAAGTATTAGAGCTAAATACAGAATAATCCTTGCTAAAGACAAGATTTGTAGGAAGGATTAAGACAGCCCACTTTGATTTCTAAAGCACTTTGGAGAAGTTTAGATTTTAGATTCCATTTAGTTCAACAAAAACACTACCTGAAAAGCTATGCCAACGTTTTTTCCATACTGGTATGCAATCTCATGAACTTTCGGATCAGGGCAGCCTAGAATTGAAACCTGAAAAGACAAAATCCCCAAGTAAATAGAAAGCTTTAGTTAGCATCCACTTTTAGCCCCTGACCATAGGTGTGACACAGCCAACACAGGCTGGAGGGATCTGGGAAAGGCAAAAAAAAGCTGATTCGGGCACATTCTGGCTTATCTCAGTTCATGGAGACACACAACTAGCCAAGCTTACTAGAAAACAAGGCTGAACAGCAGTGCAGTATTAAAACTACATTCACATCTGCAAAGAGATTAGCTTCATTAAATATTTATCAGGCTTAGAAATAACCATGCAAGGATAAAGAGAGAGGAAATGTGGATGCACTTTACATGCAAGGTAGTATGCAGTCCAGTGATGGGGAAATTAAACTAATTACATACATAAAGCAGCCAGGGGATAATTGGAGGTCAGACAACAGATAAATGGACATTACATGTCTCATGAAAGATCACAAAGCTGGATATGTTGAACCCAGTACAGTAAGGGCAGTTGACATAAGGATGATTATTTTTAAGGTGATGTTAACTGTATCTGACTTGCTCAGGAAGATGGCTTGATTAGCCTGCAGGCAGAGCTACTGAGGGATAATTAGTGGCAAAGAAAAGACAGCAAATGAAGAAAGCACACCCAAGCTCACAAAGGTATCACTAAACTGAAATAAACAAAACATTTTACTACTTGGGAGACAGAAATTTTGCTGAATAAACGCCACAAAACTAAAATACAGGATTTTCACTAAGGTTTGAAAATTAGTATCTTGCCTCAAAGTAAGGGCATTTATGCTTTTTGCATTTATGTACTGATTATACATTTTGCAAAATGAGGTTGGTTAAATACTCAGATTTATTTCAATCTTCAATAAACCAATTAGAACAGGGGACAAAAATCCACCCTGGTTTATTGCAGGCATTCCAAATCTGCTGTGACCAATGCAAGGAGTGAAGATACATTTTACTTAAGACTAAAAATACATGCTAGGAAAACACAATATAAAAATAAGTATGTGTGTGTATGTATATGTATTCCTCTTTAAGACTGTGTAAGGTAGGATCATAAAAAAACCCCTCCAACCCCAAAACCAACCCCAAACTAAAAGCAAGTCCAGCAGTAGCTTTGAAGGTGAATGTGAAGATGGAAATAAGAAACAACATTATATCCTAATAAATGCGACACAACTTGCATAAAATGAGAGATTATTTCATGCAGCAGTGCACTTTATCTCTGAGCATCAGAACACTTCCCAGTCATAACCTGCATCTGTAGATAATAACTAAACCCCAGAGGAATCTGGATAACTGAGAAATTAGCAGTATCATACATTCTCCACATTTATTTAAAAAAGAAGGACAGTATAGCAGGAAAATAATGGTACTTATCTCTAATAATCATACAAAGTCCTGAAGGCTATTGAACAGAGTGAACCGTTCAATATGAGATATTTAAACAGATGTTGCTCGGGTCTATAAATGTAGAACATTTTGCCTTTTTATCCTCCTTTTGATGTCTGTCTCTTAAATAGCAGTATTTGCCCAAAGACCTAACATCTACTGCTGTACTATGCAAACTTTTGGTTGCTTCTGTAATATAAATCACATAACACCAGCACGGCAGGGGGACTGCATCCACCCTCTTCCAATGAAATCCTTACCTACCTCCACATTTGATTCCATGTGGAGGATTAAACCACAGAATTCAGTGACAAAATCCTGGTTAATGGCAAAGGGTCGGAGTGGGCGCTAGCTGGCCGAGGGAGGGAGGAAGTGCCACATACAGGAAAGAGCTTCCTCATTTAACCTGAAAGGTCAACTCTTGTTCATAGACAAAAAAAATCAGGAGATTTGTTTTGCCAGTCATCCTCAAGTGAGCAACCCTCTGACCACGACCACATAATAAACCTGCGATTGTGTTGGGAGTTCCTTCAGGATGCAGTTTCTCAAACTGCTCTTGTAGATTGTTGCCCCCAGCTGGACGCTGGCCAGGCTGCAGCCAGGCAGCCTGTCACTCCCATATGGAGTTTAACTGGACCTATACTGGGATAATGTTCTGGGATAATACCCACATTTGCAAATACAAATCAGGATAATCAAGTCAATACAGTGATGTGTGTTTAAATTATAAAACTGCCCCTCTGAAAACAGCCTAAAGCTCCCCAAATAGGTGTGACTGGTTTATGACAAATTTAATCTTGCAAGAATTCAGGCCTGTCCTCCACTAAATCAAGATGAAAAATCCTTCCTAATACCAAGTGGAACAAATTCTTTTGAAAGGTTCTTTGAATTCAGCAAAGCAGGACAATCTCCTTGGTGCTATTTCAAACACACTTTCTGCAATAAAAAAAATTGTTTCTGTTACATGAGAGACTACAAACCAGTTTTACCTCTTTACTTCACAGTTCAATCAGGTTTCTCAGAGCTGCGTCCAGTTGATTTCTGAGTATCTCCAAGGATGTAAAATCTCAGACTCTGTCTCAGCTACTTGTTGCAATGTTTGACCAACCTCATAGAGAAATTTTTCCTCAAACCTAATTGAATTTTTCCACAGTACAACTGGTCCTTTCACTGCACATTTCTCCATCCTTTCTATGCCCTCCAATTACAAGCTGGAGACAGCAGGAAGATTTCCCCTTTGTCTTCCCTGCTCCAGACTCAAACCAGCTCTTGGCACATCATTTGCTCCAGCCTCTGCCCTCACGGCGCCCCTTCACTGAACTCCCTGCAGAGTGCCCATGTGTGTCCTGTATGTGGTCTCACAGCCGCTGCCCTGGATGTGCTGCTGCACTGGCAGTGATGCCCCCTCCCCATGCTCATCCCCCACTGCTGCCAGGAGTGCCACTGACTTCTCCAGGCTCCTCAAACCCTCCTGGGAACTACTCTTGAGGAAGGGGTGATGGAGGCCCCCCTGCAAGAGGGAGATGTCTTGAATCAAGACAAGGCAGACAACTATCTTGTCCTGAGTCTGCATTTTCACGCATTTGACCTTTCTCACGTGATTAATATTTTAACAGGTTAATCAAGTACTTGTTCATGCAGAGTTGTACTTTTCAGTAGCAAAGATTACCTGCCTGAATATATGTGATAAATCTTTTTCACAGCAAAAGAAATACCCCCAAAATACTGTGTTTTAAATAATAAGTAAGGAAATTTACTAGCTGACCATAATATCTGATAGTACTGTGCTATTACCCTACATCTGCCATTGGACATTATTGCAGCCTGCAGGTGTGGTTGGGCTGGGGGATTCAGTTCTGCTGGTGGGGGTCAGAGGTCTTATTTTCCTAGGCACCAGTTCCACATGGTGGTAGGGTTTTCTGATGGAGCCCTGTGCGCACACCAAACTAGGAACTGGTTAGAGCAGGAGCTCACAGGAAGATCCAGAGCTTTAGATTACGGGTTTCTTCAGTCCCTTCCACAGGCCTGCCTTACACAAGGAGGCACAAGCTTCCTCCTAATATGAAAATCAAGAACCTCTAGTGCACCCTTACACTCAAAGGAAGCACAGTTTAATCCCTCATCTGAAAGTATACCATGCAAAATATAAACAGCTTTATGAGGCTCAGGAATTCACATTACAGCAGGGTTTAAAAAAGACAGAAAACCTGCTCAGGTTATTTTGCTATCTCCAGCTGGCCTGATGACTAAACAGAAATTCCACTTCAGCTTTATTGTTTCTGAATTCTTGAACTGAAGTCACCCCACATTTCTCTGAAAAATGCCTTGCAGTAACTAAGGCTTCAATGACTCTGGTCCATCTGCCATTGCTTCCTTTTACAATACACTTTGATTGAAACTTTGGTAACATTCCCCCATGCAGAACTATTGTAGAAATAAACTGGAGACTGGGATGGCTCTTAACATCTTGAACAGACTGTTCTCTCCCTAAGTCCTAACTTAAAGAATTTTGATTTAAATGCAGTAATGCTTTGGTGGTACAGAATTTATCAATTACAGTGAATGTCTTGTTTAGAGGACTATTGTATTCCTTTTTGCAGGAATACTCTACTCTTCCATATGGCACTATGGAATTCTATGGTGCCACATGAACTTGTTTGCCATCTTCTTTCATACAGTTAATACTTGTATTTTATTCAATCACAGCAACAAATGAAGTTTTCCTATCATTAACAGGAACAGAACTGCTTCTAAAACCCATAGACTTTCCTCTTAGTTTTGTCCCTGAAAATTAGATATGAATACTCTTGATTCCCTAACTGAATTTCCTTTCAAGATAGATCTGATGATCCTGCTTATCATTTTTGCTACAGAAAACAGAACTCCCTTCCGATTTCTTCAGTAGCCAAAGCAATCTAAACGAAAATATCTCAACACCCACATGCAACAAAAAAATAAATAAAAAAAAAAAAATCCCTTTTAACTGCTATCAATAGAGCTCTCCTACTCCATGCAGAAAGAAACTGAGGGAAACATACATATTCAACTCATTGGTACTATGTGAAGCAATAAGGATTTGCCATGAAGAGAGACCTTCTCTCTCGGTTTTCCTTTCTAACACAAATTTTACAGCATATAAAATTCCAGCAATTCAGCAATGGAACAACTCAGACCAGCCACTAGAAGAAAAGCAGCCAAACACCCCCTTGACCAGGATCATAGTGTCAGTCTTGAGGGAAGTGCTTAAATCCTTAATTCTTGCAAGTCATGAAAAAGCTTAAATTAGCACATTTGTAGGGAGAATCCACCCAGTGGGAATGTGATTTCTTCCATCTGCAAAGATTCTTTGAGGCAGTCTGTCAAAATGAATATTAAAACTTGGGTATGTTTTTTCTGAGGTATCAGAATAATATGATGCTCTTTACTAGTCCAGGTGGCTACTGATATAAAACAAGACTTGCAAAAGAAAATTGTCAGGGTCATATTGCCATTAATATGAGCAATCCAGCAGACTTAATTTCTTTCCTCCAACTAGAATAAAAGGTATTTTCCCTCCCCTGAAATCCATGCGTCTCATTCTATGTGATCATTTTGATATAAGCAATAACTGCAGTCTGTTGCACAAATGTACCAGTTCCCTGAAAACAAAGGAAGATGATTAACACTAGCACTAAGACTTGTTTCCTCCCACTGTTACCACTTAAGGTCTCACTCAGCACCAATGAGTAGGGCCAGATGTCAAAGAAGATTTAAAATCAAATTATAGGCTCAAAGATCAACTGAGTTTAAACCACTGTCTCAAAGTTCCAGAATTTCATAAATTGATGATTGCCACTGTTATCGTTATTTGAACCTTATTTTGATTCAATTGAGAATAACAATAAATCTGTGTATAAATAAAAAACTGAAAGAAAAAGTGAAAACCAATATTGGAGGCTACACAGCTGAACTGTGATCAAATTCACAATCTTAAACCCATTCTTATTCTGGCAGAATACCATTTCAAGGTTTTGCTTTGGAGGGTCTCCAGAGCAAGCAGCAATACTAGTTTAGCTGTGAAGCTTACAGTATGGTATGTTAACTTCAGAAGAGACAGACGTACATACTGCTTTACAACTGTTTGCTATCAGACTCGCCGTCTTCTTAAAAGTCTTCTCGAGGTAGTGAGCAAATCTCTCATTCTCGTTTTCCTTGGAACCCAGCTGGAGGAATTCACCTAAAAAGTTGCAGAGATGGGAGGTTTTATTTGTGTGTTTACGCCTTAGGCAAGCAAATAGGAAGATAAAAATAGGAAAAAACCTTACCACGCACCAGATCTTCAATCACCTGAGTTAGAACAGAGATGATAGTGGTATTTCCAATTCGTGCTAAAGCTACAGAAGCAGCTGAGAGGATGAAGTCGCCAGCTAGAACAGCCTAACAACAACAACAACAAAAAGGTGATCCCCTGAGTCTTTTCCTGTGTTGCTACAGACCATACAATTCCCTTTGTTTGTCAGATCTACTCACACTATGTAACTTTCCTACATAAAGCTCAAATATTTCATTTTAAGAGCAAAAAAACACATAACCAAATATTGAAATCTGAGTAATTTTTGAATCCCTATCATATAGTACTGGTTATATTTTTCTGTATAAGCACTGTCCCCCCTGTATGCAGTGTGTGTTTGCTTATGAAGTTTTTTTGAACATTAGTTCTCTGTTAGTTCTCTATTTCTCTCTTGTGGCTGTTATGCCATGTGAACTCTGAATTGCCCCAAGTTCCTTCCTTGCATTTTCTGGTGAAGACCTTTTTTGTAATGCTCTTGTGAAGAAAACACCAATTTCAAAAAAAATTTCCCACTGACTGAAAACATTTTTGTGTTCATCACTGAATTAGCATTCAGGATGAGGCACAATTTTAAAGTATTTCAGCAGCACTGAAGAGTTCTCTGCTGTTGTGCAGAGGATGGCACAGGGAATGCAAAATCAGTAATAATCACAGAATGGGCCAAGTTGGAAAGGGCCACAGTCATCTGGTCCAACATCTCTGCTCAAGCAGGGTCATCCCAGAGCACTTGGCACAGGATTGTATCCAGATGATTCTTGAATCTCTCCAGTGAGGGAGACTCCAAAGCCTCTCTGGGCAATCTGTTCACATTCAGGTGGAACTTCCTGTGCATCAGTTTTTGTCCTCTGCCTCTTGTCCTATTACTTGAGAAGAGCCTGGATCCATCTTCTTGACACTGCTTTCAGACACTTAATGATGAGGGCCCCTCTCAGTTGTCTCTTCTGGACGCTGAACAGGTCCAACACTGACACACTTCAACCATTCATTATCTAATGCTTCCAACAGCTCAGAAAAGGAAAACACATTTGTCTCACCCATAAACTGTGCACACCTCTTCATATGTTTTCTGACATATTCCAAGACCTAGCAATAGTAATGTTACAAACCTCTAGGTATTTGTGCTCTGCTGAAATTCAAAGGCAAGTCTTGCACGTATTAGCAAACTCACTTTCCTCTCTCCCCAGATTTGATTAAGTGTCCTTTTCCCTCTGCGAGAATTTGCATCATCAATAACATCATCATGAACTAGACTGGCTGTATGGATCATCTCAGCAATTATGGCCACAGAGCGCTGGCTTGCCTGCACCTCCCTAAAATAAAAAAACAAGAAATGTCAAATAATTAAATCAATTATATAAGCTGCAATACACTACAAAATCTCTATCAAAAACCAAACAAAAATGATCCTCTAAAAACAGCTGTCACAGCTTTTTCCTGGTCTGACCCCTTCTTTCAAACCTAGAATTAGGAAGACAAGAGAAAGTAAGATCATATTAGTACAGTAAGTGCAGAGGGATGAGTCCATCCTCATTAGGCCTATTTCTACATTGCTGAATAAACAGTACTGCAAAACTCCTGTGTTATTGACTTTAATCCTTCTAAATCCAGACTGCAATAAATAGCACAGCATCAAGGATGCCTGGCTCCAAGACTAAAGTCTGGAAAACAGCAGAGAAAAGAATGCCAGGTAGCTTTCTAGATGAGTTTTCAGTTTTCCTTATCTCTGTTGCTCTACCTATAATAAACTTGTTTGTGGCATCACAAACTCTTTACAGCTGGATAACTCTACTCCAGTGAGCTGGAGAGATCAGAAGGAACAGAAACCATTCTACATTTGAAAGACATAACTCATAGATCTTATCCTTTAGCTTACCTGATTACCTTAAAACCCCAGAGGTTCTTCAGAAACTTGAAGAATTAACAAGAATTCTACTGCAACCACTTTGGGACTGTAAACACCAACTACTTAACACTTATTGGAACTCGGCCTTAAAGAAGAGCTAACACTGATGATTCAACTCTCAGTAGTTCACACTACATTTTTTAAAAAAAACTAGGTGAAAAGAAGGTAAAGGAAGAACACAGAAGCAATTATCTAGTGAACAAAACTGGCAAAAAACACATAAAAGAGCCAACCTAGCTCACACAAAGGACCCTTAGTATCCAGCTTCCACTGTCATCTCCTAGTATTTTTGTTTTCATCATGGGTTACATGCAGGATCCCAGAAATGGCTATCCCAGTCAGCCTTGCCTCATAGGTGTAACAAGTCCACATGAACATTTAAAATACCCCACACATAAAACAATAACACAAAAACCCCAAAACCCACAACACAAGAAAGAAACTACTTCTGATATATAAATACCGTACTTCTGGTATACAGACAACAGAGAAAATCATACTATTTTATAGAAGAACAGAAAAAGAAACAGAAGATAATTTCAGCTCAGCTAAGGGAATTTAAAACTTTCCTGCACTGCCTATGTCCTTTAAAATGTAGTGATTAATCACTAAATGAAAGAACATATTGCAGTCTGCTGACATAACACTGCATTCTGACACCTACCTCAATACAGAATTCTGTACTGGGAGTTCTACATCCTGAACAATAGCAGGATGAATGGGCAGCTCATAGGCTGTGAAAATACAGCTTTTACACAACAGAAAATAAGAGCTGGAAACCTTCATGGTCATTTGGAGGCAAGTCTTAATGTGGACCAGTGATTTAATCAAATGCTAGTTCAGTGTAAATAGTTTTCCAAAATAAACTACTCTTACTAAGTAGGAGAAAACTTACCTTCAAAAAACTGTAAAGGTCTCCAGCCTCTTTCATGCACTGTTCTCCTTTTGGGGATTCCCTTTTTCATTAATTATGTCAGCAGACTGGACTTCCTGCTGGGAAGCAGCAGTAAATGGCAACACTCACTAACACACTGAAATATTTCAGTAGTATGAAGACAGAACAAAACCAGTTATTTCAAAAGCAGGTTCAGAAGAGTTCTGCATTATACTCGATCTTATCTCTGACAATGACTAAAAATGGCATAGGAATGTTCATGGTTCATGGTTTCCAGAATGTTGTATCAAATGTGACAATTTAATTTGAAGGAGTTTTAAAACTACTATTTCCACGAAGTCTCAAGCAAGGTTCTTCCCACTGCTGGCAAAAAACGTTCTGCAATAGTTTCGTACATGCATCTTGTGAAACTAATTCTAGATCAGAGCATGCCTACATTTAGGGGAAAAGACAAAAAGCCCAGGATCCTCCTAATCCCCTGCCATTTTTCATTCAGCTTCTCCTGCAAAACAAAAGCAAAAAGTGGCAGTAACTCAATAGATAACAGGTCCCCGCAAATCCAATAAGTGGAAAGATGCCATTTTTAGGTCATTCCCAAAGTAAAGATGCCCTGAGATGATGTATATTTACAGATATTTTATACAACTAATCATGCTCTGTTTTTCAGTAGGACCCCCTGCTTGATTCAGTGATAAGGTTTTATAGATCTACTGTACCCTGAGATGTTTTCCGTTACAGAACTTTTTTCATGAACACTGAACAAGCCAAGGTGGACCATACAGGTTAAGAAACCCCAAAAATCTCCCTCCAGATATCCCTGTCCAAAACCAAAACAAACAAAAAACAAACAACCAAAACCACCCAACAGCGGTGAGGGGCGAACTCAAAACCACACAAACCAGTATTTTACACTCTCCAACAAAAACCTGCAGGCAACGTGTTTGCCAGTAAGTAAATACTGCCAGTTTAAGGAGAGGAAATGAGCATAAGACCTTGCAAAATTTTTGTGCTATGGCCAAAGTTCTTCAAGCATCTTTCTCCTGCTAAGGCCCTGTGGCTGAAAGAAGCAACCATCTCAGAAACAGAGTCTGTGACACAGAAGGGCACTGCAAATTAGGGGAAGCACAGAGAATGCATGTGCTAACACCAGAGAGAACTGCAGAGCAGCTGACACCATGGGCTTTTGACAACGATGGTTTGGAGGAATGAAACAAAAGGGAACTAAGGTTCTTTGCAGGTTCTATCTTTAGGAAATAGTCCATCGAGTTTAGCCATGTCATTTTATTAGTTTCTCACTCTATTCTGATCAATTTATCTCCCTTGCCTCACCCCCCCCCAAACTTTTGTGCTGTTTAACCTATTATTTTTGTACTTCTCTGGCCTTCTCTTATTTGCCTCTCTGTTTTTGGTTGTAGGAAAAGAAATAAAAACTCTCATTTGCAAACACCTTTGGAGAATACAGAAACACTAGGTTCTGTCAGTGATAATTCTGTGAAGTTCTTCACACAGGTATGTGAAGAAATGCCAGTGGATGTGTGAAATTGAGGGTTTGCATGACCCCAGCTTAAAATATTTACAACAATTCTTACTCTCACACAAAGCAAAGTTGCTACCAACAAGCAAAAAGCCACTGCCCAAGGGACTTACAGACTCAGGGTAGGACTTAGGACACTTAAAACTTCAAGAGAAAAGAAACAACACACTTCACTCACTTATCTTTTTGGTAGTAATTCAGATAATTCTTTATACAACTATCATTTTCCTTATTATGACCACAATAAAGTAACCTCACTCTAAAAAAACAGTTAACCTGCTGAGGGTATAGTAAATACCTCACCTCATTCAAATCTAAACATAAATGACCAATGTCACCTAACCTGCAAGTAGAGCCACATGGCCATTCCATTCTCCTGAGAAATCCCAGCTCTTCTGGGGGGATAGCTGTGAAGAGAACGAGGTCTCTTGGGTCTGCCTTGTAAGATCAGGACCTGTAGCCTTCCTAAATCGAGTCCTGTTATTTAACAGCCAAATAAGGAAAAGTACTACCTTTTATACAAAAATTGCACAAAAGAAGAAAAGAAAATGAAAAGCAGGCAAAAGCATGGTGGGTCCAGCAAGTTATATTACAGTTGAGAATGGCAGCAAGATGATGCAGAAAGTGAACATCAGCAATACAATCCCCAGAGGCAAAAGTAAAAAAAAAAAAAAAAAAAAAAAAGCTAGGGATGAACAGTACAGGATATTGGCTCACCCTACAAACTTACAGATACTGTGGTCAGTCTCTTCAATTACACATGTGTGAACCAAAGCCTCAACAAATTAAAACAAACCTGGGAGAAGAATCAGTATTAAATGAGGAAAATAATGATAAAATGCTTCAAGGGGAATGACAAATTGAAAGTGGAAAAACATCTTTAAAAAACTGGGAGAAGCAGAATGTAAGGCAAGTATTTTTCCCCTCAGGTTTGTAGAAGAGTAGCAGAGTTAAAAACATGCAGTATTGCTTCTCTACATACACAATTTTCTTCACAAACATAAAAAAGTTGGAAGAACAATTTGTCACCTGGAGACAATGTTGCTTTAAGAAAGAATAATGAATCAAACATAGTATCAATGTGAACTGAAGTATATGTATACCCAGCCAGCTATGTAAGACAGCCTGCTTCAAGCAGATTAAAAGCAAAAGAGAAGAAAATGCCCATAAAACTTTATCAGCTCACAGGAACTGGGTAGCCACAGTATGAAGGTAAATTACTTTTGCATGGCCATGCCAACCCTCAAAAGCATTGGTCACCATGCACGAACCAACAAGCAGAACAGCAAAGACTTGTATCAACATATGGGATATTTAATTACGATCACAGGCTTGGAAAAATTGGCACAGAGCACAGAACAGGGAGGTAAATACCCTGAGATTTCATTCCATTCCTTTGCTGAAACACTTCTGTTCTTGCCACTCAGAATTTCATTCTAAATGCACCATGACAAAGATGGTGACTCATCCTGGTTTGTACTAGAACATTCAGATTATTGAGGAGGTTTTTTGAACACCGAACATATTTTGGAGGTGCTGATTAGAACCACAACAGATGTACAAACACTGCCAAATGACACAGGCATCTAGAAATCAGAGGACTTATGCTGAGGGCTGGCTACTGCAAAGCAAACACTTGCCCCAGGCATATGTGGCACTTTCTTACTGGCACTGGGCAAGTCTCAAAACTGGTCCTGACAGTTTTGGGACAGTATAACATGTGGACAAGAATATGTCCATGAGCATATACATATGTCAAAAGACAGCAAATATGCTTTGAGCATACAGGCAAATTCAGTCTTTCTACTGCTACCTCTCTTTGATTCACTGTTCAACTCCCACACTGTATGACATCAGTTCCAGCCTTCTCAGTACCGCACACATGATTTTGTTCATAAGCTTTTCATGCTATATACTAGAATGAGATAAAACTATTTTTACCATTATTTTGATTCCAAAGATGCTCCAAAAACTCACTGTCCCTGTTGTTAAAAGTCTCCTCCTAAATTTCCATTCTCTTAGAAACATAATGCTTTGTCTTAAGTATCTCTTTCACCCTGTTCCTGATAAATTTGTAGACCACAAGTCTTCAATCTTCATGATTATCTTAGCAATCCATCCCTGAAGCCAGCTAGACTTAACTTATTTTGAGCACAGGGATCAGACACGCTGATGATTTCAGGAAGTGTCATATACATTCCCACAGCTGAACTGGATGGCTGATGCATGCTAGCATATCTTTGAGGTTTTTCATAACAAAGGTGGTTGCAAACCACACTGGGGTTATGCCCTAATGGGACACCTAAGACCCTACAAGCTCAAGCAGAAAGTTTTGGTTTACTGCGCTTCCTTACATTTCACCATAGATGGATGATCATCAAGAATGATTCTGCCATCAAAAAGTGCCATCCTCACGCTCCTGTTTTTCATGTCAAGATCACTCATGAAAATATTAAGCCAGTCAGTGGCAAAAGGCATCCCTGAGGATTTTCACAACCAATATTGTTCCTTTTGCTATCTCAGAGTGAATGACAAGAAGCAGTCCTGAACTGACAACAGAATCTGGCTGAAGCAAAGGTCATTAGTCCTGGATGATTTTCCCTAAAACAAGGGGAACTGGCACACACAGGAAAGGATGCTGCCAGCTCAGTTTTTTCTCCTTCAAAATTGTATTCACACAGAAGGAGGTACAGGGTGGAGGGTGCCATCCATGCAACAAAATACATGCCATGCTCTGAGGTAGTAATCAAGTCTAACAAGGCATTAAACTACTCCTACAGAGAGAAAACAGTGCAGGAACTCAGAGAAATCCTTTAAGACTGACAAATTAGTCTAGAAACACTTCTGGAAAGAGACCAAAGATTATCTACTTGAAATTCCATACAAGGCAAGACTGGAAGCATAGCTGGAAGGCAGAGAACACTCCAGCCAACATCTTTCCTCAAAATGCAAACATAGCAGTTGACAGGAACGTGTGGAGTAAAGCATTTGCAACAAGCCAGATTCAGGAGTGATAGAGAATACAGGCCAAGCATGATCTTCTGCTCAGTTAAAACTGCTTTCAAGTAACTTGGAGATCACAAGGATTACATCAGACTAATTAGCTTAGAATCTTACATAATGTGTAGAAACTTGCTACTAGAGGGTGGGGAAAAAAACTCTTACTGTTTTCAAAATCTTACAGCTTTGAATATAATCATACCACCTCTTTAATAGCTTTTCTGCATAGTTACTAAAAAATCTATGAAGGTCTCTTCTCACAGTAAACTTCTTACCTAGAGTTTAATGGGAACAGGAATAGTTACAAATGAAAAATACTTAATGAAATTTATATAGCTTCAAAGAGTATTAAAGGTTCTAATAAAAGCATTTATGCAAGAAGGTAGAATTGACTAAAAGCCTTACAAATATCCTAATTCAGCAACATTACTCATCCACCCTGCTTACGAACACAGTATAGTCCATGATTTAACACATGGAAATATGTAATAAACCCAGAGGTTCCTTTTCCACTGACAACTACAAAAATATAGCTTCAAGATGGAACTTACATTCACGTTTTACTGAGGAGCATTTTATTTTCATAAAGTATTTTTCAGAAACACAAGAATGATAACTTTCAAGCATGATGTGTGTATCTGAAAGTGACCAACTCACTTGGAATTATTATGGTGAATGTTGCAAGCCCGAGCCATTAGCACCACAATCATTGGTCGAAAGGCCTTTCCCTTCCCATCAAAGTAATAATCACACATTTCCTTAAGTTCTGCTGCAGAGACCAGCAATTCCTATAAAAAAGACAAGAGCATTTCAGCATAGAAGTCACAAAGTCTGTCTGTTTAGTGTAGGTAAAACAGTATGCATGTATAACGTTATTGCTTGCATTCATTCAGTGTAAGCTCAAGTTGTTTTTAAAATTACTATGAGTAATCTGGAATGTAAATGATGCATTCCAGCACTGCAAATCAGGAGAAAAAAACTGCATTCTGGTTCTATAAAGTATGAGAAATGCTCCATTTACCTTCAGTTTAATTTTCAGACAGCTGTTCATGAACATACATAACATTATTTCAATAAATATTCTCCAAACTGATGGCTGCTATTAAAAACAATCATCATGACATCCCAGCATAGCCACTAAAATCCTTACCTTTTTAATATCTTCATAGAGATTCTTCAAGTCTTTTCTACCAAGTTGAAAAGGGTCTTGGTATTTTTCATCACTAATTGTCTTACTGCAGCTGCACCAGTGGGATGTACTTGTATGATGAAACCTGGTGACAGTGTTTTTCAAGAGAGTAGTCTTGTTAGAAGTCAAGTTCCCCTGATTCCCCATACAGAAACATCTGAAAGGATTTCTTTCTCTTCCTCTCCCCTCACAACGCATTTAACCAAATGGCTAAAATATATGAAGACACCAAAACACTCTTTTTCAGACAGACAGTAAGGTGTAAAGACAGAAAAGCTGTGTATTGATGATCATAAACCTTTGGGACCTGGCAAAGTGCATTTGGCAAACACACACACACTCTGCCCTTAACAAATCCCAGATCTTCTTGAGACACAGAACAATACCTTGCTCTCGATCTATTCCTTTTGAATACACTATGGATAGTGTAGCCTGCATTTGGAGATAGAGCCTTCATGTCTGGCAACCCAACTATTGTTACTTTCTTCCCTCTCATGTAAACTCCTGAAAAAATATTCCTGACTTAGATTTGATATTTTTCCTTTGCATATCCAGCTACATAATAAGTTAAATCAAAACTTCCAGGTAGCGTGACGATGCTAGGAAAGTTCATCAGAAAAGGGTGAAAGCTCCACCTGGATGCATTAAGATGCATTAAGGAGACTTGTTTGTTTCCTGGATTTGAAGTTTCTTCTTCTTCTAATGTTTCCTTTTCCAAAGTGAACCGTATGTATTTTTGTGCAACATTCTTGCTTTGCCCATTACTCCCCAGGATAGACGACTGAGATTCAGACTCAGCACTACAGCAGCAGCCTACACTGGAGTAAATAACCTTATTTTCAAAGTTTACAGCTCAGAGGTGTAACTACCCAGTTCACCCAATAACTATGTCCTTACCCACGACACAACAATGTGAATCTCCAACTTACCGCCAAAATATACTACATATTTTTGGAAACAAGAAAGTTGAACTTCTTTGGGTAATGTCACACATCTGCACAAAATAAAACCAGGGATAGTTTATTAGAACTTTAAACAGACAGAAAACATTTGACTACCAAAAAAAAAAAAGTATCCATCACCATTGCTCTGTTTCTCCACTTTAGCAACCCAGCAGCAAAGGGAGTCTCCTAACCCCTTCCACACCACGTGAGACATGAGTGCACACTTCATCAGGCACACTGAACTGACTCTTCTGCTTTGGAGCTTTGGACTTTCTCCCCTTGCAGGCTCAGCCCAGGAGGCTTATCACTTAAATTACCAAAGCCGGTCCAATAAAACCTTGCTTTTGCACTTGAGCAAGGTGCAATTTTCAAACATTTCCTGCCTGGCAGATAAATCTGGCCTGCACCAGTCAAGGCACAGAGAAAAGGACGAGCTGTTTCAGTACACTAACAGAAAATCATGTCCTTGTTTTCCCCTGAAGCAATTTCAATTCAGCCTGCTGTTAATAATTTACACCTGCCCATCTTCCCCGCGAGGCATCCAGAACCTAACTTCCAAACCTAGCAATCTCTCCAATGATCCCTTCCTGCAGACAGAGCCCAGGAGCATGGGGGAAGGAAGGCACAGTCCCAGGTACATGATTCCAGCAGACACAGGCTGAGGAAGGAAGTACAGCTTTTGCTCTGCTCCTGGGAGTGCTGCCAGGAAGTACTGAGCCCTGCCCAATGCTGGGCTGAGCCAACCTAAAATCACTGCAATCCACGTGTTCACCAAACTGCCTCTGGAAAAACTCACACAGAAACGTTCAAGGAGACCTGCTGCTCGTGCCTCAGCATCCCCTCATACGTGGATTAAAGTCTCTCTCTCCTTGGACAGTGGGAGACAAACAGAAGCACTGCAATGGCTCAAGGGCACTCTTCCATCCTCAGTGCTTACACAAGGCCATGTAAGGAGACAAAGGAAGGCGACGAGCCCAAACTTATCACAGATCTGCAACCCACTGCTGTCTGACTTCAGTGTCCAGCCCTATAGCTGAGACATTCCCAAGTCGCTCTCTCGGACCTCTCACCGCGTTCTGTTGCTAAAAATAGCTGATCTCTTCCTGCTCTTCCTTCAGCGCGGGCACCCACAGGCTCCCTCCTTCACACTGCTGCTTGACCCTGTACCAGCGGCTGCTGGACACGTTCGCCAGAGCACTTTCCCTGTCCCGGGTCAGGACAGCCAGAGCACCTCAGCGAGGCTCAGAACTGCAGCCCGGCCTTGTGAAGAAGCTCCAAACTAAGGCAGTGAGTGAACTGCCCCCATTACCACTCACAACGCTAACACATACAAACGCCCTCAGGTTCTCACACTGAGAACTACTTTCCCTGCTCCCACCCAGGGCCGGCTCCGAGAGGCTCACACGCTGACCAGCGCTGAAAACCCATAATCCAGAATTTAACCTTGCACCGAGCCCGCTCCTACCCCCAGCAGGAGGACCCCCCCCGGCAGGGAGCCGCCCCCAGGCCGTGGCGCTTCCCGGGCGGAGGCTGCGGAACGCCGGAGGAGCGGCGGCCGCGGGTGCCCGCCCGGCCCGGCGCCCCCCGCCCCATTCATTCCGCGCCCGCCCGGCGCCGCCGCACTCACCGCCGCGCTGGGGGCCGGCGGGGCGCGGGGGCCGGGGCTCGGCACGGAGCCCAGCGGCGGCGCCCGGCGGCACCAGGCGCCGCTCCGCCACCACCACCGCAAGGCCATGGTGTCCCCCAGCCCCGCCGCGCCGGCACCGCCTCCCGGCGCCGCCGCGACCCGGACGCGGAAGCCCCGCGCCGCCACCGCCCTCCGGCCCGGTGCCGGGCGGCCAACCCAACGCCCTCTTTGAGGGCGGGAGACCTCAGGCGGGGTCCGTGAGTGGCTCTGGAAGCCGAGGTCTGGGGACATGTGGTGGCGCCCCTGGCTGCCCGCCTGCCTGGCCTGGGGCTGTGTGGCCGCGCTGTGCGGTTCCCGCGGGCTCTGCCCGGCCCCGAACGCCTCCAGCCCCGAGCCGGGTCAGTGCCCGCGGCGCCGGGCGGCGGAGCTCTGCGCCTGGGCCCTGTCCTCCGACAGCCTCCTAGGTACGGCCTGCCCTGCCCCGGGGCTCTGTACTCCTGCCGTGCCCGGTGCTTTTGCTTGTTGGGTTGTGGCAGCTCCTAAAGCAGTAATTAAGTGAAGACATGATACACACAGTCAAATATAGTTTTAAAATTAAAACTAGATTGGTCATAAGGAGCGGTTTTTTTGGTGTTTTGTTTTTTGTTTTTTTTTTTTTTTTTTCCCTGAGTCCCAGTTATGTGTTAGTGCAGAGTTGATAACCTGACACACGTCTGGAAGTACACAAAAGCATTCTAGCTCTCCTAGCTCTCGGGCATACAAAACTGCTTGTAATCATAGTGCTAATTGATATGATAACATTACAGAACTAATTTCATCAGGTGATACAATTACTTGTGAGCATTTAGAAATAATAGCGATAAATCTTGTGGCAGGTGGCTATAACAGGATCTGCTGTTAGTGGTAGTGAGAAACATGGCTAGCAGCAAGGCTCCAGAGATGCTAAATAACTTAAAATATTTACAAAACAGTGACTATGAGGTACTGGGATTTTATAATTAATGTGGAATTGTAAGCAAAAGTCCATAAAGATGGTAAACCAAACAGTTTTAAAACAATATTTGTCCTCTGTTACCATGGAAAAGGGCACAGAGTAGGTCAGAAGGAAGACTGAAGTGCAGCTTCTGAGTACACATGTATGCTACAGCAAGAGCTACATCTTCTAACCCACTCATTCACTGTTGACATTATCCAGAAAAGACTTGATCAGTTTTCTTGAGTTGTGTGGGGATCATTGCTGCATATGGACTGTACACAGCAGTTACTTGTGCACAGTGACTTAAATTTGTTGCACTACGTTGTTCGGCTGTGGGAAAAGCCGAACTTCTCTGTCTCCTGCAGATATCTTTTAGGGTGTATATAACTGAGTGCAACATCAGACTGCCCTGAGACGGTTCCAGTCACAGTCTATTCAATCTATTTTAGATATGGTTTAGATTTTAGAATTAGAATGCCATGGTAGATTCTTTAATTGCAGAATTCAGTCCTTTTCAGGAATTCCAAACAGTAAAATACTAAATGTATTTGGGCTTGCTTTTCATGAAGGCTTAATATACATTGGTAAAGTTGTAATATTACAAGTTTTAATTGTTTTTAAAGCACTTTGGCTGGATTTAGGAGGAAACATATTAAGACTAATAAGATTGTTTTTTATATGGCATATCTTGTCTGTTTCATGTTTACAGATCCTTTTCCAGTTGATGTGATCAAAGAAAATTATGTCCGTAACGTGAGAAACTGCATTTTTTCAGTTGTCTATCCTACACCTTTTAAATCTAGAGTTCATCTTGTAGCTGTTTCAAAGGTTGGCTATTGTTTTTTTATTCCTCTCTAATTAGTAGAAATTATTAATACATGTACTAAAGTATATTTTAATATTCATATGCTATTTATTGTGAAATATCTTCTCAATAAATACTTTAAACAAACAGAGCATTTAAAACATATTGTGAGATGTCTTTTAATGATGGACTCTGTAGAGAAAACATTCATTACCACTGAAAATTTGATCATGTTCAAGTATTATTTTTTTCTCCAGGAAGTTATTGAAAATATTTTGGATCTTGATATATCTGTCAAAGGATCATCTGATTTTCTGGAGTTCATCAGTGGTGGGAAAGTGATATTTGGGTCTGTTCCACTGGCCCATAGGTATGGGGGTCACCAGGTAAGTATGGCACTGGTTTTCCAGGTGGAATTGTGTAGGTCTTTCCTTGTGAATTACACCTGCATAATACCTGTAAGTACATGAGCGTCTGTGAGTACATGAACACTTGCTAACAGTTTGATTGCAGACTTGTTCTTCATAGCGGGCTGCAGGTGGAAAAGAACTATAATATCCTTCCACAATACCCTATTTACTTGCTCTGCTTTTGTTTATGCCTGAAGCAAATTATCTTTTTAACTTTCATTAGCTGCTGAGTCTGCTTAGCACCCCAGCAGCCTGGCCAGCTATTAGTATCTAATACTAATAGCTCAGAGGAGTGGAGAAGGACTGAGCCTCACTGCAACACCATGATTACTAAAGTTCAAGTTTCATTGAAATTGGTATGATTATTCATGGAGAAGAATGCTAGAATTTGATTTGTAATTTCCAGTTAAAAAAACCAAAACAAGCCATGTGGGTTTAAAGGCTCATTATACAAAAAAAAGACAGGTCTGTAGCTGTATGTCATAGCTGGAAGATTAAAAAAAAAAAAGCATTACTGGTGTTATTCTTTTCCTGTGGTTTTCTGATTCATATTTGGAGTGAGTGTGGAAATACAGCTTTAGGGTTCAACATTTTAATGTGAGCAAATGTGTCTTTTATGAGGACCTAGATTTAATTTGTATTGTTTCAAGTATAACTTCTATAAATTATAGAGGACAATAACTTTATTTTAATTTTTGTCAGTTTGGTAGCTGGGCAGGTCAGCTGGGGGATGGAAGAGCCCATTTGATTGGAGTATATACAAACAGGTGTGACTTTTTTTTAAGTGTCTGATTGAACTCTGTGTTCAGTTTAGCTGATTCATGGTTAACCTGAGGTCTATCATTAGAAATGCCAATGGTATTTTTGCAGGCATGGTGAGAGGTGGGAACTGCAGTTAAAAGGGTCAGGAAAGACCCCATACTCCAGGTAGGTTGCAGTTACTCTGTGTACTCAAAACCAGAATGTTTTCTTTTTGAAATTTGCTTTGATTTTATGACCAATTCCTTATTTCTCTGTTCTCCATAGGAATGGTGATGGGAGAGCTGTGCTTCGCTCTTCTGTTCGTGAGTTTTTATGTAGTGAGGCCATGCACTATCTTGGAATTCCTACAAGCAGAGCTGCTAGGTATTTTTCTTTCCTTTGTTGACAGTATACTTATTTACAGGTAATTTTGTGACTGAGTTTCACTGAACATCAGTAATGCAGAGCAGTTAGTTTCCAAGATGAAAGATCTCTTCATATGTATGCAATCAGAACAAAATATATTCTCCACAGATTTTTGGATAAAACTTTCCAGTGATAGTAAACTCCAGCAATTAATTGCATCACGTAGTTTGCAGGGTTCTAGAAATACAACTTAACTTCAGTGTAGTAAAGACTCATTTCTGTAAAGTTAATTCAAATTCTAGATTCTAGCCAAATAGGAAAATGTTGAAAGTGCCTATTTTTTACTGTAATTTTTAAGATTGCTGGGGAAAATTATCATTCGTATGAATAAACATTAATATTGGAGGTAGAACTGAATGTAGGCAATTACTCTCAATTCTTTATCTATGCAAGCACCCCTTGAACAGAGAGAGTTTGTAAAAAAAAATTTGAAACTAATTCTGTGTGAACCAAAGGAGACTAACACATTCATTCATTTGGATGATTTTCTCAGAATCAAGTAATTGAATATTTTCAGATGATTGTGTTTAAAATGCCAAGTTCATTTTGTGTTCCAAGTAGTCTCAAGTCTGTACTGCAGTGTTTCAGGCTTTAAAGAAAGCAAATGTTCTGCAGAAAAGGCCTCTACTCAGCTGCCACATGGCTAGGTGTCTGTATTTACAAAGTGTCTGCAAATCTCTTTAGCATTAGTTCTAACTCATTTGCTCTGTTGAAGTGCAGTGTTTGTAAATGACATTTTTGATGGTTTATTCACTGACTTCATCTTGAGACTCTTTGCTGTTGGCTGTTAATGCATAACTTTAAATCTGTCTGAATATCAGCAGGAAATCATTTGGCAGGTTAGAGCCTCTCTTTGCTGTCATCTCAACAAATTGTTCAGTGCAAAACAGTATGAAATTACCCCTTTACTGTGCACGAATTCTACTGAGCACACAGTGTGCTCTAGCTCTCTGCTGGCAGATTGGTTAAATGCCTGGCTCTCTTAACTGTTGTACAAGCTCTGCAGACTGTTTGCAAGACTTAATTTGGAAAAACCCCAGCTGACAGCCATATTCTTCCCGATGGGGAGCTGTTGCACTGAGGCTGGTGGGATGCACTTAACAGAGGTCTTGTCAAGTCTTGGCAGAAGTGGGAGGAAAAACCTTATGGCTTATCCCAGAACACCCAGCAGGTTGGTTTGCTCTATTAATTTTAAGTACTGTGTTCCCAATGGGGTGCTACAGTTTATGACTGTACTGCCAGATACAGAACACTTCATACAGTACCATTTTAGTCACATACGGAGACTACCAGTGAGCAGTGTTACACATGAAGTCAAAAGAATGAGTCAATATGCACAGTTTTCTGAGTGGCTTTACTTGCATGGGGTTTGATGTTCATGCAGAACAGCAGGCAGAGCACTAGGAGTGTGAAGTCAAGCCCTTAAGTGAGAGCCAGGTAGGGAGGGATATCAGCCAGCCAGCCAGCCAGCCATCCATCCATCCATCCATCCATCCATCCATCCATCCATCCATCCATCCATCCATCCCTCCATCCCTCCCTCCATCCCTCCATCCATCCATCCATCCATCCATCCATCCATCCATCCATCCATCCATCCATCCATCCATCCATCCATCCATCCATCCATCCATCCATCCCTCCATCCTTCTGTGAGTGCTGTTCCAGCTTCTTTGGTGTGAGAACAATTTCAGTGCTCTGTTTCCTATGGGTGAGTGTACAGCTGGTCTGCTGCTGCCTTCTCTCCAGTAATGGTACTTACCAACTGCAGGGACCATTGGAGAACTACTTTTCTAGTGGGAATGTGTGTTTATGTGGCTGCTCAGCTACCTGGCCAGCTCTCAAATGTTGCACGTCCATACTAAGTAAATGTCAATGCCTCCATGGATTTTTTATCCGCAGTAGAAGTGCTGGTATTCTGTAGGAATTTTGCAGAGAGCCTGCTAAGAGTTACGCAATAAAAAGGAAACAACCTTTCTGGCAGAGGTCTGTTCAAAACAGTAAAGTTCAGTAGCACAGCTTTTGTGCCTTCTGTCCCTAGTGCTCTGCTGCACACAGTATTTTGTAGGTGTCTGAGGTTCCTTCTCTGTTTCTATTTTTTTGTTTGTTTTCTCTTGAAGGATTAAGATTTTCTTCTTCCATTTCATTTACATCAGAGCTTTTTGTACTTAATCCTACAGACATACCAATTGGTTTCAAATTAGTATTAAAAAAAACCCCACCCTAATTCTACTTGTATCAGTACAGCTCCAATAAAAGGAGCAGATTGATTTCTGTATATTTTTCCTCTCTTGAAATAATTCACTGCCTGTTCTTTGCAGTTAACAGAACATTCCGTTTGAGTAGCTACTAGGTATCTTCAAAAATACTGAATACAATAACAATAATTTAGTTTCAAACCCACAGTTACTGTTGCAAGCAACTGCACTAGGTAAGACTTCATGCTATTTCTTTTCATGACCTTTTTGAACATATTTATATTTATATGGTTTTCCCACATTTTTGGTTCAACTGCATTCTTTTTAAAATTTCAATGCTCAAGTATGTAAAACCAGAATCTAGTGTACTTCCAAACTGAAACTCTTGAGAATTAACATTGTGACTATCTTCAGTTATATTTATGAATGGAACAATAGGTCTATCTCTTGTTCTTTGCTGTGTATCTCGAAGAAAAGTTTGGTTCTGTCTTCTCTGCTGTTTTCAACTACCTAGTAGCAGATATAAATAACTGCATTAAATATCAAATAGCATGCCACCCAACTATATTTTGAATCATGGAATCGTAATTTGGGTTGGAAGACTTTTAGTGGTCTAGTCCAATTCACCCCTCAATGAGCAGGGACATCGTCATCTTCTCTAGATCAGGTTGTTCAAAGCCCCCTCCAACCTGACCCTGAATATTTCCATGGATGGGGCATCTACTGCCTTTTTGGGGCAACCTGTTCAGTGTCTCACCACCCTCTGAGTAAAAAACTTCTTCCTAATACCTGATCTAAAGCTGCCCTCTTTCAGTGTACAGCCATTCCTCCTTGTCCTATTGCTAGAGGGCCTGGTAAAGGGTACCTATCCAGCTCTCTTGAAGACTCTTTTGGGGACTGGAAGGTGCTGTAAGGTCTCCCCTTATTCCCCATGAACAGCCCCAGCTCTCAGTCATAGGAGAGGTGCTCCAGCTCTCTGGTCATTTCTGGACCCACTCCAATAGGTCCATGTCTCTCCTGAGTAGAAGAATATTTTCCAGTTATCAACAAGGAAAGATAAAGAATTACACAAAATGAGCTAAATTAGCCTCCTGCTGGAGTCTTGAACAAGGAATCTTCTGTGCCTATTAAGGGGATAAACTCTCTTTCAGAAGATGGCACCAAGCTGGATTGTCTGTGTAATCCCAGTTGCTTTGGAGAGAAAATTTCCTACTTGTTAACCTTAGAGAAACATGATGCCCTTGTTTGTGAGGATTGTGAGTTTGTGAGGATTGATTTTTCCTGATAGAACAGAAAATACAAGGAAATTACATATTTTATTTAAACAAATTAATGCAAGTTGTGAAATATTTTAAAGCAAGTTGTACTGAACTCTCACAAACCTCAATATTTGGATAAACATGAAAATTTATAGGATGTGCAGAATTTTAAGGCAAATGAAAGGAAGAGATTGGTTTTAAAAATCCAAGTACCAGTAGCAGTGACTGCTAAGGATAACAGACCTGTCCCTGACGTTTCTGACATAATTTTGGCTCTTGTAAAGGGCAACCTCCATCTGATGCAACAATTTGGTTTTTAATTTCTCTCTCCTCAAAATTTCCATGTTGTCCCCAGGGAAATTGGGACTTAGTTATTGTTACAATCACACTAATCTGTCACTGAGGTTCCAAGTGAATGCACTGCTCTTTTTGAGAGTAGACATCTCCCCAAGAACAGTGAGAGTAAAGAAATTGGACAACACTGTATTAAATACAAAATAAATGCATGTTGGCCATGAACCTTGTTAAGCCTCAGCATCTTCTTTGCCTGTGTCATTTGTAAATACAAAGCTATGCCACCAAAACAGTCTTTCTTCTTATGAAGAAAATGAATTTATATAAAATATCACTTTGATCTTCATTATGAATTACTTTTGCTGAGCTAACTTTTAACATTCATTTCTTGTTTGCTGCAGCTTAGTTGTAAGTGATGATGATGTGTGGAGAGACCAGTTTTACAATGGAAATATTAAGAAAGAAAGAGGTAATTAACATATTTTAAAATGTTACAACAATGTAACTTAAAAGATATAAAACCTCTCCTGAGAAAATCAATCTGAAACATATCTTGGTTGAAGAAATTAAGCCCTCTGATTGTATGCATTCTCTATGATTGTAGCATACATATTGAAAGAATATAATTTTGATTTTCATTTCCCGTTACAAAAATGCTGTTGAAAACTAGGGAAGTTTCCCATTGTTTTGACATCAATACCAGGATGGGTGGAATGCAATTGTGGCCATGTCATTGCTACATCATCTATACCTGCTCTGAAAAAGAGAGATGGCACAGAATGGGGAAAAATCTGTTTGTGTTCTTTCTTTGAGGCTGGCATTTCTGGAGTGATTCTAGTATTAATGCACTAACAGAATTTTGCCTGTGGCTGCTGATATAGCAGATCAAGCTTTATCATTAAAATGCATGGGTAGTAAAATAATGTTATACATATTCATCTCTTATGTGTTAGGCATACTTACAAAAATACCATTTTAACTGTGCCTTTACAGCTCTGTGTCTATAGAAACAACACATGGTGGCTTTTGCTGTGGAAGTGTTTTATTTTGCTGGTGCTCTGTTTATATTTGAACACACTTGTCTTTCTATTTAAGGTGCAATAGTGCTACGACTTGCCAAATCGTGGTTTCGTATAGGATCCTTGGAAATCTTAGCTCACTCTGGGGAACTGGACTTACTAAGGTTTGAATTGGATCTTCACAGTAACTGAAACAGTTTTCTCAACCATCAATTTACAGTAGAATTCATGTATACAGTTGGAATTTAGACATAAGTTATTTAGCGAGTGAGATTACATAATTTAGAAAGGTAAGCTGCTATTTTTATACAAGCATACCAAAGATCTTACCTCACAAGGGTAAAACCCTTGAGATATTTCTAAAGGCCTAGATCTTATAAAATGAGGAAAGTTTTATACCTAAGTAGTTCTGGTAACTAAGCACTAGGGAGGAGTTGTTTGTTTTGGAAAGATTTATAAGTTGAAAGTCTAAGTTCCTACATTTCTCAGTTTTCTGTGACAGGTCCTCCAAATTTTAATGCATGTATCCCATTTCCCTAAGCCTGTCTTGTAGGAATGTAGAGAACTGTTTTGGGAATGGCCAGTTACTGTAGAAGTAACCCTACTCCATAAGAATTCAGCCATAACATTTCCTTTGTGAGAATCCTGATGTAGAATGGTTATTCCTTGTAATCTTACACTGTTTTTTTGGAAATGCAAACTCTTTTTTTCCCTAAAAAAGGGATATTGCTGCATGCAGAGCCATCTCCTAGTGTGCTCTGGAGATTTAACGTGGGGACAATTTTAACTCCTTGTGGCAGTCTCCAGTCATATTTATGACTACAACCTTAGGTTTTATCTCTAAGCATTTTGGAAGAGCTTAATCTAATATTCATTGGAAAAAATAGACTGAGTTTTTTAATAACTATTTGTGGCAAGCTGTAGATCAGCATTTTGCTGTTTGAAAACAAGAATTTTTAATGATCAGTTCCAAAGTGCCAGTTTTGTTTAAAGAATTCTGTTTCTGCTGTTACAGAAGATTGCTAGACTTCATCATCCAGGAACATTTTCCATCAATAGCTAAGAATGATTCAAATAGATATCTGGTAAGTCTTTCTTAAGAGTCATTTTTATTTTCCACAAGCATGTGAACAAAAATTACAGGAAGGTCTTCACAATTTCAAGTTTTACAAGATTTTAGAATTTGAAGTAAGCTTCCAGGTTTTATTAGCAAAAGTTTGTTAATTCTCTGCAGTAGAAATCTGCTTATTGATTTTTTTTGTCTTCTCAAAGTCAAATATGAACATTTTTTACCAGTTTCCATTTTGGAAGTGCTTATTGTGAAGCTTCCATTTTCTGTTGTATTTTGTTCTTTTACTGCTCAGTTTGTCAGTGAACAGTGGTCATGTTGTGATGAAGTGTGCTTTTGCTAATGTAAATGTAGTGTATATAGTATATTCTAGTATACTGCCTAGTATATATAGTGTCTTTGTTTTAGTTTTTTTTAATTTTGCATCTTAATTTCTTTAAAGGCATCTGTATATACTTATTTAACAATAGTCTTTGCTGGATAAGGTTATTATGCATTCACATAATTTAGAATGGGAATGACGAGTCCTGACAGACACATACCTAAATTTGAAAAATAGAATGTATTCCATATTTCTAAAGTGAATAAAATGCTTATGTAGTTCAATATTTTTTATAGAGAGAACTTGAAGTAAAAGATGTATTTGATTTTAGGAATTTTTCTCTACTGTCGTGTCAGAGACTGCAAATCTCATTTCCTTGTGGATGTCTGTGGGCTTTGCACATGGTAAGGTGCCAGATGGCACTGGCTTTAGGGGAGGGACACTTTACAGTAATGTACTTAAAAATGGCTTTTATTTGTCACCTTGGTATTTCATTCTGCTGATGTCTTCACCTACAGCTTTATCTGTTATACAAGGGGCTTTTGTAACAGAGTTATGCTGTCTGATCTCTCAGAGCAAACTGTGACAGGATGAGAATAGGGAGCAAGAATTCTCAGAGCTGTTGCAGCAGTGCAGTGTACAAAGACAGGGTACTGATGCCATGTGTAAGATTAACTGCTCTGAATTTGATCCATCCACATAAAGCCCCGGCCTGTTACAGTGCACAGGACATGGAGCTGTCCGGCTCTGCCGCAGATTTGTGGGATTAACCCCAAAACAGCATCGGGAGCCTGGGTGTGCTGCGGGGCATGGGCTGGGGGCAGAGGGATGGGTATGTTTTCCAAAGTCTGTATCCTGAGAGCTCTCTAAATTCAGTGGACCTGTTTCACAGCAAATTGCCTAGAGCCTGGGGTTCAGGTGGAATTTTAACTTTTGTTTCTCCTTTCTGTTTAACTGTAGGTGTGTGCAATACAGATAACTTCAGTTTATTGTCCATAACAATAGATTATGGTCCATTTGGATTTATGGACTCCTATGACCCAAGTGAGTGTAGCATCTGTTTTTTTTTTTGTTTTGTTTTGTTTACTTAAAATAATCTTTTTCTATTAAATTATATAGTTTCCATTGCATGAAAACTCCTTTCATTATTAGCAGAAAAACCCTAAGCATGTGTACTGTTTGAAGAGGTTTAGGAAAAAAAAAATCGCATTAGTGACGAGTTTTATGATGCACTATTTAGGTTGCATTCAAGGACTAAAGGTCTTCTTAATGAAATATTACTATTAAACCCATTTCCATGAGAGTGTTTCCACTTGAACACCATCAATTCAATAGATACTACAACAGAAGCCTAGAAAACTAAAATTTGTGTATTGCTGGAAGCAGCCAAAAGCAGAAGTGGAATACAGTAACTTTGCATGCATGAAAGCTCTAGTTTTATAGTCATAGCAGCTAATTATATGTTGGAAGAGAAGAAATCAAACCTACACAGTCATGGTAACTTTTCTTTGAAAATCTTAAGTCAGTCAGTCAGGGATTGATAGGTAGAGGTTCAGTATGTACATAAATGTGTATTCTTAGAATATTGTTTATAATTTGCAACTAAATAAACTTCAGAATCAGCAGTGGTTATCTTGCTATGTGTTTTCATGCCTGCAGCATCAAATTAAGGAAAACTCATGAGAATAAATGTCATATTGTTTCTATTGTATTGAACAAAATGGGGCTTTTTTTGCTCTTAGATCTTTCTTTATAGGGTGGGTTGACCCCATCTGGCAATTAAAGTGGCTTCTGGATCCTTTTAATTCCTCCCTGCTGTGGGCTGAGGGACACAATTGGAAAAGCAAGGTTAAGAAAAAGTTTATGGGTCAAGATAAAGACATTTGTATAAGTCAAGGGGAAAAAAATGGCAGGGGTGACCAGCAAGTGATGCAAAGACAATCACTCACCATATGTCATCACCAGACTGATGCCGAGTCAGTCCCCAACCAAGAACTGCCTTGGAAAAACTACCCCCAGTTTTTATTGCTGATCATGATGTTATAGGTGTGGAATATCCCAGCTGAGCTCAGCTGTCCCAGCTGCATCCCCTTCTAGCCTCTTGCCCACCCCAGCCTCATTTTCTGGGGTTACAGAATGAGAATTGAACCCTTGATGCTGGGCCAGCCCTGCTGAGCAATGTGTAGAACATTGCTGTGCTGTCAGCACTGTTTTGGTCACAAATCCAACACACGGCACCAGACAGGCTGCTGTGAAGAGAACTGAGTCTGTCCCAGCCAGACAGTGCACCCTAGAGCCAGATGAGAGGTGTTAGAGTAGAAATTCAGATTGGAACCACTCACCAGATCTGACAGATGAGTTAGGAGTCTCCTCCTCAAAGCTCCATTTGCTGTCGGTGTCCTCTGAGGGCTGGGGTGATGCTGTGTGCATTGATCAGCTTACCTGGGTTTGATCTGAGTGAGGGGTTCCCACTGATCCCCTCAGAGACTGCTGCTGTAGATAGGCATACATTTTATTTCTGGATACTTGTAACTTGCATGACAGGTATTTGTTATCTCCCAGATAATGGATTTGAATACTGGAGCACAATAGGCCTAATTTTTATGTGAAACTTGCTTGTCCAATTGAAACAAATCTTGCTTAATTGGCCTACTAAATACATGTTTACTATACATGTAAATAAAAGTTTACTATATGTGTGACTTTTCCATAAATACTTAAATCCTGAATCTAGTTGGACACTTGTTTGCTTAATCTATGTGCTAAATAGTAGCACTAGATGTAGTAAAAATACTGGGTTTAAGTGTAAAAGACTGTTTTTAATGTTTTTTTTTTTTTTTTCTCTGTAACCATCTGAATTTACCTTGTATCTTCAGGTAGGAAAATGTCACTTGTAACACATGGGAACTTGTGTGTGAAGAATGTGTTCCTTAGATTTTGCAAATAATAGATCTTGAGTTAACTCACTTTAAATAAGTATTCTTGTGATCTGATTTTAAATATTTAGTAGTTTTAGGTCTTCTACAAGTTTGCTGTGTAAGTATAAAAATGAATGTATTTAAATATTTTAACATTGATTATTTTAATTACTCTGTTATGGAAAAATAATGTTTTGTTTGAAACAGATTTTGTTCCAAACACATCCGATGATGAAAGGAGGTATAAAATAGGAAATCAGGCAAGTGTTGGGCTGTTTAATCTGAGCAAGCTGTTACAAGCTCTAAAACCTTTATTGGATCCCAGGCAAAAGCAGCTGTAAGTAATCCTTAAAATATCATAATGCTAAAAGGAACTAGTGAGATGGGAGACACTGTAATCACCATATGCTTAGGAAACAAAGAGATTCACTTTTAAAATATTGTATTTTTTTAACTAGAAATTGATTCTGGGTTAATTATTGGCCAGAATAAGATTGGAGGGTGGGGAGAAAAGTTTTTGTTGGTCAGAAATAGTAGTAAAATAGGACCACAGGGAGGTATTGGATGTTTTGTGATCCTTTCTCCTTTCACTGAGGTAGGACCTTTGCCTGTAGTTTTCTGTTCTAAGTTTGCCTAGCTTGTTTTGTAAGACACTTACTTAGGAAGACCATGCATCCTCCTGAAGTAATGAAGTAGTATTTTAATAGCCTCTTGTAAAGATTCTTATATGAAGAACAGATCCCAGATGATTCAGAATATCAATGTTTCTGAGAGAGCAGGCAGAAGTTTTCGTTGTTTAGTGTACAGCAGGATTATACCTGCAGCAGCATGTTAGTTCCTTAGAACTTGACATTTCTTCTGTTTTGCAGAGCTTCCCAAATTTTGGAGGGGTATGGTGAGCACTATCACAGTCGGTATGCACTTTCAGAACTGAAACCTTCTAGTCACAATACTATAAAATATGTAATGTTCACAACTTCCATACTTTGTTACTATTTTCAGTTTCACAGAACTATTCAAAACAAAATTGGGTCTTCTTGGGGAGGATGAGAATGATAGCTATTTGATTGCTTTCCTCTTAAAAGTGAGTTTACTTTGCTAATTTTGTTGACAAACATCTGAACTGATACCCCACACTTGAAAAGCACTCATAGAAGTATCTTTATTCACTAGATTATGGAAGATACAAAGGCTGATTTTACAATGACATTCCGAGAGCTGAGTGAAATTACTGCAGACCAGTTAAAGGAGCTCCATATTCCTGAGGTATAAGTACAAGCACCCAATCCTAGGAATACTTAATATAAAAAGAGTATATCAAGTTGGACATAATTCTGATATAGTAGAGGCTATCTCAAGCCATGATTTGTCTGGCAAATATGTTCTTGTGTCATTAAGGGACAGAGGGACTAATACACCTGTGTCAGGCTACCACCCCTTATTAAGCCTGTATCTGGTAATGATGAATATGGTAATGAAAAGTGCTAATGAAAGGTGCATTCATGAAAAATGCTGAAGTCAGATTTTCAGCCTTTGATACAGGTCCAATATGAGTAATTATAAATACTCATACGTAACTGGGAATGTGATTTTTGTCACATTTAACGTGGGTCTGCTACAAAGAATTTTCTTCCCTTCATCTCCCTGTTTTTTTGTTGTTTTGTTTAAGAATTCCTTTTGTCCAACAAGTGAAGTTGCACAGGGCTCATGAGGAAAATTTCTGCCTCAGTTCAACCAGACTGTTCCTGACAAGGTCTTACTAGGTGGCCTAAACCTCTGCTCTCAGGCATATTTGCTTATCTTGGTATCTAATTATCAGTGAGATTCCATCTCGACATCAAGTCCTGCTTGAACTCTTTGCCCAGAGTGGCCTCTGCTCGTCCTTGAGCAGAGATTGGTTTTAAATGTAACTTACAGCATAAGAATACATTTTGCTGTTGTGTCCTGCTCAGCCTGCTGTCTCATTCTGTTGCTGCTAACTTAGCCTAAACTTATTCTTCAGGACCAAGTATAACCATATATAAAAGACATGAGAGTATTTAATTATTTTACCTGGGTGTAGTACAATCTTTGAAAGTGGAAATATAGCTGAAATATTTGAACTGGACTGAGATGCTAGGCAAGTCATAATTGAATAAAAAAGCAAAAGGGAAATTCTGAAAAGGAAGCTTGTAATCTGGTTCTGAAAAGGAACCTAATCTGGAAAAAAAATAGCCTTTTTGTGAGAGCCAAAATTATTTATTTTTCTTTTATTCTTGAATACAGTGCCTTTTCCATGTGAATATTGTTCATTTTGCCTGGGAAACTTCATTGCCTTCCCCAAACACCTGATTTATTTCTGTTTTTGAAGCCAATTTAAATGAGAGCAGGTGGACTTAGGAGGTTGTGTTGAGGCAGCAGGATGACAATGTAAAACAGAGAAGGAAAATGAGGAGTTGATGGTTCTTTTTCCAAGTATAATTAAGTGGCTTTGAGCAAATTTTCTGTTGTTTTTTTTTTTTTTTTTTTTTTTGTTAAGTAAGAGGTTTATCCTGACCTTTTCTATGAACTTGAAGCCATTAAGAGTTTAAAAGTTTAGATACTCTAGAGGTAAGCAACAAAAAACCCCAGCAGTTATGGCTTTGGAATTAATTGCTTGCACAGGAGGGTGATAAGAGGATGGGTGTATTTGTAAGAGAAGGTATTTTTTGTCATAGAACCCAAGGGATTTTTCCATTTATGGCAACTCCATCTTCCCATCTTTGAAGGTATTGGCTGAGGAAACAACGATTGTGGTGTAGTTGTGATCCTGCTGCTACACCAAGGGTCATTTCCAGCCTTCACTTGGTAGCAACCTGATCTTTTTTTTTTTTTTTTTCATATAATGAAATTATTTAGCCCACAAATTCTGAGTTCCAAAACTGATGTGGAAAAACAAGTACAATTTTATGCTGGTAAAAAGTTTTCAATGTTTTAAAGAATTTCAATTTTAAAGTAATTTCTCCTCTGTTTATTTACACACCAATACTTTTATGAGTAAGTTTTCATATTGATTTGTACATCGCTTAAGATTTTTTCAGCTGCGTACCAAAATTGACCTAAAAATGCCAGAATCTTTTGGGAACACTCCAGGAGTACTTATATTATTAACTAAAAACATTCTGAAGCATCCTCCTAAAGCAGCCTAACTCTTCACATCTTTGAACAAATGCTTGATTCTCATACTCACCTGTTTCCCAGCTCTTAGTAATTTCTGTGCTCATTTTTTATGATCAAATATAGTTTTCATATCTTTTTTACTCTTATTCCTCAAAAAAACCCCCAAAAAACCCCAAAAAACAAAAACAAAAAACCCAGATGGGATCAAAACTTCTTCATCTTGCTTTATTTTCCCTTACCTTTTTTTCCTCAAATATGTGCTGTTTACCTCCTTTTATCTATGTCCATGTCTTCCTAATCTGTTCTTTCTCTGAAGTTCATTTTTTGTCTGTGAGCTTTGGCTGCTTTCAGCTGAGGAATATGAAGCAGCTGTTAGCTCAGTGTAATCAGCCAGGGAAGCCTGGTTTGTGTTTGCTGTCCGTCACTGGAGGCAGTAACCCCAAGCTCTGATTTCTTGCTGTCGGCATTTTCCAAGTCTCTTCTCCTGCTCTCTCTATTCTTCTCAGTTTTCTCCTATCCCTGTAAACTTTAGTTTCCCTTTCTCTTTACCTTTTCTTTATTTATATATTTTGCTTATTGCACCATTTTTGATGAAAAAAAACTCTACGAATATATCTGATCCATGTACACGTCTCAGAAGAGAGTGAAACCTCTAATTATGTAGCTTAAAAAAACAAATAGGTCAGACAATAAGCCAAGGAAAAACAGGGGTGAAGTGCTAGAGGTGTTTAGGTAAAATTTGTCATAACAGAGATGGATTCATGTGGATATATCATGCTAGCAAAAATAAATAATTTGAATACAGAGGAAAAGATACTAGTAGAATGTTTAGGGAGGGTTATCATATGTTTGCATTTTAAATTCTTTTATTGTTGATTGTCCTGGTTTCATCTGGGATAGAGTTGATATTCTTCCTAGTAGCTGGTACAGTGCCATGATTCAGATTGTGAATAATGCTGATAAGACACTGAAGGTTTAGTTGTTGCTGAGCAGGGCTTACACTAAGTCAAGGACTTTTCAGCTTCTCGTGGTGCCCTGCCAGCAAGGAGGCTGGGGGTAGACAAGAAGCTGGGAGGGGACAGAGCCAGGAGAGCTGACCCCAACTGGCCAAAGGGATATCCCACAGCACTTGGTGCCATGCTCAGCAAATAAACTAGGGGAGAGCTCGGGGGGGATACCCTGCTTGGGAACTGGCTGGGCAGTTTGGTGAGCAATTGATTTTTTTATTTGCATCACTTCTTTCTATTGGGTTTTACTTCTCTCTCCTTTTGATATTTTCCTTTTCATTGCTATTATTATTGTTATTATTAAATTATTTCAATTATTAAACTGATCTTATCTCAACCCACGAGTTCTCTTACTTTTAACCTTACTTTAAACCCCAGTTGAGGAGGAGCATGAGCAAGTGGTTATGTGAGGCTTAGTTGCCAGCTGGGGTTAAAGCACAGGATTTGTTGCTTACTTTGGTTTTTGCTTAACAGGAAAATAATTATGATTATCTGTCAATAAATGTTTCTTTCTCTTTAGGAGTTCTGGGCTCTCCAGGATCTGGGTAAACACAAATTATTTTCAGAATGGGTTAGAATGTACCTCCTGAGATTACACAGGTAATTCTGATTGCACTTTAAAGTGTGTATTTGCCAGAAGCAGGCAACTTTAGTCTGCAGTGATTTTGCATAGTTTTTAATGGGTCTAATAAACTGGTCCAAACATGGTTTCATATGCCTTTTTTGTTTTCTTGGTTCTGCATTGTGCTGGATTCAACAATAATTACTGTTGTAGTTCTGTTTTGACACTCAGGTATATAAAAATGACATGGTAGGAGTAATTTCTATTCTTTGTCCTTCATTGAGCATCTGATCTGTTTTTTTTTGGTTAACAGTTTTTCTTAAAATACCAATTCTACACATTCAGTCCAAGAATCACAAACAGTCTTTGCAAGTATATAGGAATGAATAGTGTTTAATTACTGTTTATATATATATATATATATATATTTACCATGTAATAATATTGCTTTATAGTGGCAGGGGATGGAAGTTGAACAGTTGCAAATACACAGATTGTGTTTGTAAACCATGCTGTTGCATAGATAGGAATGCACAGGATTCTTTTGTGTTAAATCAATAAAGAATCTAACATTTTTTTCTTAGTTATATATGGTATACATGGCTAATAGTAGTAAAAATAAATACATATCAGGTACTTGGAAATTTTATTCAGTAAATAAAATTCTTAGGGGAAAAATCAATACAAGGCACAAAACCTACAAGAAAGTGTGCAGTTTTTTCCAAGTGTAATCATTCGTAGAGATTCACACCAGCTTCTGCCAAACACTTAATGATTTTAATAGAAGCCAAATAAGATATTTCTAAAAATAAATCAGCTTAATCCTCACTAGCTAAAGTCCTTTCTGTTTTTCTTCTTTTTGTTGGTTTTTGATGTGTAGTAACAATGGTGACTCAGACGCCAAAAGAAGAATAAGAATGGCAAGTGAGTAAAACAATCCAAAGGAATCATATGCTTGCAGATGGCAAATATCTATTTACATATATTTCTTTAGTGTCAGATATTTTTCTTTTTGGATAGAACTAAAATACAGTATCTTTCTGAAGAGGAGAAGCTCTCATTATGCTACTCCAAATGTTGTCACACTATACATTCATTCTGTCTGTCTCTGCCCTTTCTACATGCTACAAAGAATTCATATTTCTGATAGGGACACACTTTTTCTTTCTGTCACCCAGAGGAAAAATTCCATGTGAAAGGTCATAGAAGGCAAAGGAATGGGCTTTGATTCTCCAAGTTATTCTAAACACAAAATGGCAAAGGTACTGCAGTTAGGTATCACAGCAGAAACAGTGGATATGAAACTCCAAGAATTGTTTCGCAGGAGGTATTTTTGATCTGCAGTAAGCTGTGGTAAATTTGTGAAATTTGCTTATAAGAGAAAATGAGCAACTGAAAATCAATGACCAAAAGGGAATAAAGGAACTACAAGATCTGATCAAACTCTGCACGTGAGGCTTCACTGTTACACTGCTTTGCAGGGTGCTTCCTGCAAAGCAGGATGGAAATGGCTGCACTCATTTGTTAGATATTGACTGGCCACTTTCTTCTAAAGCTCCAATCGATTTGCTAGGAAAATGGCAGGAGCTGGAACTGACTTTCAGTAATGAGGTAGTAAAACTACAGAGGGCACAATTTATGGTTTCAGGTTTGCATCCCCATTTTCTAACAAAGGCTCTATCCTTTTTAAAGAACACTTCTTAAAATTCTATATGCATTTTAGAAAGTTAATATGAAAAGAGCTACCAAGAAGAAATATTAATTGTTTTTTGATAGGGTTAAGAAGCTTCATCTGTGCGTTTCTGAGGCCCTTCGCTCAATTATCGTTTTGAATTTTCAAGCTCCTGTTTTCTTCAGCTAAAATTGAATGCTGAAAACTGTCTAAACACACTTCTTATGTTTCTGTATCTTTTAAATCTTCTTTTAGAGAAAATCATGACATTCTGAGGTTTTATTCCAAATCAGAAAGGATCCTAATTTGTCAATGATCTTTTTGCAAACCATCATTATTTTTTTCTTCATGCATCTCAGAGGATCTCATAGTACAGGAGACAGATGAAACATGGAAAAGGTTTTGCCTCCAAAATCATACATGTGCTAATGGTCTTAGTTTTGGTAGCAGTCAAAACTTGATCTGCAAAGATTCATGGTTCAGTTAATCTTCTTCCATATAATCAACCATCACTCTCTATACATACTGCAGAGCTGCAAACATTTATAATAGGCTACTGATGTTAGTTTGTTATTGTTTTATTTAAAATCAACAACCTTTGTTGGACTTTGCTAGCTGCTCCATATTACAGGATGACTGAATTTTCTTACAGAGGTTTTGGGATTTTTTTTTGTTCTTTTTTGCATTTTTACGTCCATGGTTTTAAATAGATTGCTTAGATGCCCCCATGGTCTCTTTAAAAGTTATTTCAGTTTTTGTTTTGTTTGTTGTTTGTTTGTTTGAGCATTTGCTTGTAACAGTCATCCTTGTCAGCACAACTTCCAGAAGAAATCTGGTTCAATTCAGTCAACTCTGCATTTTTACCCAGCATTTCAAGTTGAAGACAAATCTGTCCTGGCTCCTCAGATTCTCAACTGGGTTTGGAAGTTCCACTAAATTGCGTACTGCTGTCTTTGACTGACCTTGAATATATTGGCATTAATACCTCATTATTCATCACCCTTCCCTAATTGTTAGTAAGTGTCATAAAAAAATCTCACTTCTCAGAGTATGTTAACTTGAATAATTTGAAGTCATCACTTATTCATTATTTTTATTTTTTTTCCCTTTATTGAATTTTCAGTTCTTAGTAGTGTTTTATCTTGCACTACCTAAACTTAGTTCTTCTGGAGTTGATCAAAAAGTTTTGACAGTCCAAGTCTAAAATTGTATTTCTTTACAAAAGCAGCTTGTAAAAAAAGTCAACCAGATCATGCTTATAAAGGCACAAAAGTTCTTCTGCTTTGTCCTTTTCTTACCTGGCTTGTATTACTCTTTCATAATTATCTTGTCACTTGTGTTAAATACCGATATTTTTAAAACCACTGTGAAACTTGTCAATTTGCAATTGTTAAGAATTTATTTCTGGGACAAATATTCTCCTGCTAAAATGACTCACAGCTCTAATGTGAATTACCATTTTTTGAATGAGTCATATGTTAACTTTTTCACCTTTAAAAATATTTTTTTAAATAGTTATCACACTGTACTATTGATAACTCATTTACTGGATTAAATCAAATACTTGGCCAGAACAAATTGTTTTGCCAAGTGGTAAAACACTGTTTTTAGCAGTTAGGGCAGAGTGTTGTTATGCCTCTGTAGAGGTTATCAGAATTCCCAGTAGACAGTTGTATTTACTGGCTTTTTTAATATGTGTAAGTACATACTGGACAGTGGGAATGCGAAAAAGATGAATGTCTGTGGCTCCTTCTAATGTATTATTTGTAATTAAAATAATTAAATAATTGATTAAAGGAATTGAGTAGAAGGAAGTTTGAGATGGTAATTTTGATGATTCCTCTGCTTTTTCCAGTATCCTCTTTCAAATATGCTATAAGGATATTTATAAGAATATTTTATAAAGCTCAATGGATTTTTAAAAAGAAATATATAAAACTAACATTTATTCATATAAAACCTACTGGTACATCAGTGGAAAGGGAAGGAGATGAAGTTTGCGTATGTCCATAAATCACAGACTTTTGGTTTCAAGTGCATGAGTGAAACACCTTTGGTATCACTAATACCTTAATATAATAAATGCTTACTGAATTGGGGAAAATATACAGACCAATGGCAAATTAAAACTTCAAAGCAGGCTTGAAGTGTTACAATTACTCTGTAACATTGTTTTGATCATTAGGGAAAACTTACTGAAGTAGAATTCTAGCCTTTAATTGCAGAACAAAAATAAGAATTTCACTGACATAATCTGCTAAAAATTGATAATTAGAGCCACGTGTGCTGATATGAATTGTCCCTGGCATACAGTTTGACAAAACTCCTTTTATAAGTTGTTAGTGGCTCTGCTGTAGGATATATCCTGGTTTACTAATTCAGCAGTTTTCATTTTCCAGTGTTGCTACATTCTCTCTCCTGCTTATTAGATAAAAGCAGCCTGAAACAAGGCAGGGAAGCAGTGCATCTGTCATGAGGGTTTCCAAAAGGATACAGCGGACAGCTGTGGAAAAAATGGAGGAACCTCTGCCTAGCCCCAACCAGGAGATAAAAAGGAAATTTGAAAAAGCAGTTTCTAAAAAATACAGCTGAAATGTAATATTAAAGGCTTTTATGGCTAAACTTTTGTTACGACATAGAAGGAGTATCTATATACATATATTTAAAGGATATCTTAGTAATTACTTTTTAAATTAAATAATACAATATTAATTTTTGTGATCTCTAGGAAGGTATTGACAACATTGAAAAGTTTTCCATCAACACAGCAGGAACCTAGGCCATGGTAAACCCATTGTACTTGAAAAGCCTGCTGGTGTTCCTGACAGGAAATCCTTCCTCTATCAGTGTCATGTTCTGTGCTATTCTAATTTCTGTTTGGCACTTTGGCACTACCGATAGTGCAAGTTTAAAAAAAATCCTTTAGCAACTCATAGAATTAAGTAGACTGATTAATTCCTTTTCCTTTTTATGCATTTTTTCTTGATCTGCAAATTTAAATCTTCTTGAAGATTTCAGTGACATGTTTCAATGACTGTTTTCCTTTCGTTGAATATGTCTAACTAAATTTAACATTATTTACTCTTGGTTTCAGCTGTTAATCCTAGATACATACTTAGGAATTGGATGGCAGAATCAGCAGTGCAAAAAGCTAATTTGAATGATTTCTCGGAGGTAAAATGAGCTTTTTTTTTCTTGACAGATTTAATAATGACTGGCATGACAGCTAATGAAACAATTTTTACATTTACCCTTTGAACTGTACTACATTTTGACCAAAACTGTACCATATGCTTTTAAAAATATTAACAAAATTATTAATAGTACTAATTATAACATAAATAGTACTGACTGTATTAATAGTAGTACTAATAATAGTAAGCAATTCATGTGATAGTTTCTGGAGCCAGGAGGGTGCATAAAGTGCAAAAACTTTCCTTCTTTACCAGAAGATATTTGGTATAAAAGCTTACCCACTTTTAATTGCTTCCAGGTTCAGCTCCTAGAGCAGGTTTTACAGCAGCCCTTTCAGAGGCAGGAGGCTGCAGAGAGAGCAGGGTACTCCCTGCGCCCCCCAGCCTGGGCCAGGCATCTCAAAGTCAGCTGTTCATCCTGAGGGAAATTCAAGCAAGCAAGAAGAATGATCAAGGTCAAAGCTCAAGCCTTCAATCAGGGCTAATGGATCAAGCCACAGGAACTTCTCTCCCTTAGACTTTGTGGACTGGAATCTGCTACTGTTCTTGACCAACTTATGGAGTCTCAAGATTAAAGAAGTGCATCACTATATATGGGTGCATCAGCAGATTATACTGGCATTGACAACTCTGCCTCTCACATTCAAATGTGCATTACTTTGAGTCCCAATATTTAAGTTCTGCCAAACTGTAACACTTAAACCTCTCAAAATTCATGGCTGATCAGGTGGGTTTTAATAGCTTTTAGTGACTGATCAATTTAAAATCCATGTAAGCTAGTTTTAATAATGCAGTATTTTGATGAATTTTCCTCTTGCTGTTACACACTTGTCAAATATAGCTGTGTTCTGCAGACGTAAATGTTCTTAAATCTTGGATACCTGGCACAGAGGATCATCTCAGACCTTGACAGCTTTTCTCATTCTGATTATGTTTTGTCCCATTAAACTGACAAAAGATTTAAAGGAAATTCAGTTAAATAGTTAGCAAAGATGTCTGTCTTGGGAGAGACAAAAGATGTCTGTCTTACTCCAGAGTAAGTTTTGGTGTCTTTGTTGGTGTCAGGTACCTATCCAGAGGACCACTGCTCTTTCAAAGTATCTTTTAGTAGGAGTGGAAAGATTATTGGTGCATAGATATGAAGTCTTAGGAAAAATTAACTGTTTGGTCCTGGAAAAAGACTGTGTTGGAAGCATCTCAGCTGAGACTGCTTCCATTTCAGGTATGGAGGAAGGCTAAAAAGGACATGCTGCAATTTCAGATATTTTCAGGCTAAAATACTGTAAGGTCTAGTGATGTACAGCCCATTTAGAAGGCAATAGTTTGGTAGAGGTAGAAGGATTAATTTCTTTTTACAAATGCTTTGAATTACAGCATTGGAACATCTTTTTGGATTTTACAGCATATTTTGGTACCAGATCAAGCCAGATAATTGTGTATCAATAAGAGGCAGCTTTGTTCTTTGAATGGAGTTTAAATCTTACATTTAAAAAATTCCATGTAACTATTTACCTACACAAAATACTTGATAGAGGTCTATTCATCACAGCATTTTACTTGATTTCTGGAGTTTTCTGTAGGCTTTGATTTTTTTTGTTTTGAAGAAAGTTCTTTTGTGTAAGATTAAGTGCATGAATTATGATCGACTGCAGATGTAAAATGTATTAAAATTGATTTTTTTGTGTTGTAACAAAAGAGAAGGGACGAAATAGGGTGGGAGGCTGAGCGTTCTGGTGAGAAGAGTGAATGCTAGAAAAGCCATTGTAAAAGTCTCAGTGCTTTGTGACCTTACTGTGCAACATTTTTCCAAGGACATGTTCTGCTTTATTTTGATGCTGGATGTATATTTCATAAAATTCATTTGATTTAAAAATGGTTGACTCACAGACAGCTGTTGCCACCTAAGTATGTCAAATATGTGCACTCCTAACACCGAGTCAGAAAATGACACCTAGCTCTTCAATGATTCTGCGTAACGCTTCCTTCTGTTGTATATGGAAAGCGATTGGGAAACAGTAATCCTTTCATCACTTTAATTTTTTTTTTTAACTCCTATTTTTAACCCTCTTACTTTTAGGTCATTGGTATTTTTCCCCTCCACTTTGAACTGAGGCTTGTATGAGCCTTGCACTGGTCTCGAGGCATTTCTCAGTTTGGCAGTTTGAAGGTGCATAGATACCTTTTGAATGTCCCAGCATGTCAATTCAAGACTTCCAGGTGACACTTTTATTAGTGGTGGGCATAGTTCTCTTGGTGAGAGCTTTTTTCTCAGTTCAGCTGAAAGCAAGGGAGCTCAAAAACCAGTAAGAGCTGGATGGACTCTCTCTGTGTCAGCTTAACATGGTGTTTAAAGCAAAATCATTTCAGGAAGAAATGCATGGGGTTCCAAACACTGTTTTAAGCTTTAAATAAAATAAAACAAAATAAATTTTTTTAAGTAGTAATTTCAAAGGGAAAGACGTTTATGAAGACATGGTTACAGCTTATTTCTGCTAAGCTTGTAATGCAGGTATGTAAGTATTGACAAACTAACCTTAAGCCACAAATAAGACTAGAGATGACCGAAAACACAGACCATGGCACTGCCACCAGCATATCATTCTTCTTGCCTCCACCACCACTTCTGGATCGAGGAATTCTGACAAACACAGCAGGCTCACCCCCTGCTCTGTCAGCTGCTTTTATGCATTTATTTATTTAGACCACACACTTCATTCTTTATGCTTTTTTTATAATTCAAAATACAGAGATATACTGCTGATGGTATCTTAGAAGGTCAAGTGTGTATGAGAAGAGGCAAAGACCAGAATAAATAAAAACAAAGTCTAGAAGGTGTAGGCAAAAATTCTTTAAAATATTTGAAGTTCCAATTCCCAGTAAAATGGCTGTTCATTAACTGTGACACTTTTTACAGATATAAAATAGAAGCTATTTTTATTTAAGAGCTAACAATGAATGCTTCCTAAACGAATAGTGGAGAATTAAATGGGGAGAATAAATGAAAAAAATGTAGGAGGAGACATTCCTATCAGGTACAAGATAATTACAAAGTCTTTCACAAGACAGATCATCTAGGTACAGTTTGAAGACAAATGTTAACCAAGAGAAAAAAAAATCCTGCTTACCATGGAAGCATACATGATTTCAAAATAAAATTATTTTCTTTGTCTAAGGTATGAGATTTCAAAGCTTCAGCTGTGAATGCTGACAGGTACAACTGAGTTGCATATAGAAACAGGAGTGTATAACATTTGGGGTGACACTGTCTGGAAATGGTTCTTACATCTCACAGTAATCTAGCTGAGATTTTAATTTTTAAGGCAGACTATTTAAAAAAAATTTAAAAGCATCTTTGTATTGGAAGAAAACCCCCCATAGCTGAAAGTTTTCTGATAAAGAACTTCTAAGGGCAATTCTGTAAAAAGGGATCTTCCTTCCCACTTCTCAAAATTTGCATGAGGACATTGTATTTTTCCTTTAACTCCAATTCTACTAAAAAGGCAGCCAGAGTAGATGCATTTCACTTTCTGAAATGGCTGGCTCCACCATCCCTGGCTGTTCTTGTGAAGGGAAGCAAGACTCTACAGCTAATTCTTACCTTTGTCTGGTGCTGGAATGGGAGTTAAGAGCAGGGGATGGTGAGGTGCAGGGGGAAAGGGGCAGGTTGCAGGGACAAATTGGGGGTCAAAGGGTGCCCCACCTTCTTGAGACCCACCAAGAGGAACTCTGAAGGAGAATTCCTCCTGGAGAAGCCTGATCCAGCATGATCTTCTGTGATGCCTCACAAAACCAGCTATGTCTTAAAGTCTACCCACTCCCAGAGTTCAGGAGGTGTTACCCCTTTTCTTCTCAAGAGCTTTCATTAGGTCAGACATGAAATCTGCTTGCTTGCCTCCCCCTGCAATCAGAGGTGGCCCCACTGACTGTAGCTCTCCATCTTGTCCTGTGTTTTCCAGCCTTTTTGGAGGAAGTGGCACAGGTTTCTTCACGGGAGGTGGTGGAGGCTTACTGGAGACAGGTGGAGGTGGAGGAGGTAATGGCACATCTCCATTACTGCTGCTGGAGACTGGTGGTGGTGGAGGCACAAAATCAGGAGGTGGTTCCCAGAAATCGGGTGGTGGTGGTGGAGGAAAATCAATCTTCAGTGAAGGTGGTGGTGCTGGAAAGCTCTCTGGATCTGTTAGGAAAATGCCACTGTCTCGTTTCACTTTGGAGGGTAGAACTGGTGAAGCAGAAATAGCAGATGAACGCCTTTCAGGTGGAGGAGGAGGCTGCAGTGAGGTCCTCTTACTCTGGACTTTCTGTGGCCTCAGCAATGGTTGTGCCAGGCCAGGTGCACTGGCATTATTTGTTTCAGCCTTTAATAAACAGAAAAATAAAAGGACAGACACAGTCAGTAGACATGTAAACTAATGCCACTGCCTAAGAACATAAAAAGATGTGAAAACACATGAGTGTAGTAGACAGGGAAATTAGGTAGAGTACATTTCACCTGAAACATGAAAAGAGTATTTTGTTTTCTTTCTGGAGCTGCCCGTAGAGGTTTCACAGAGGAAACCTCCCTATTTGATGAGTGATTTCAAAATTTTAAGTAATTGCAGTTAGTAAGACTAAAGGAAGTATCTTTGGGATTCATTGTCCTTGAGCCCGGAAGAAATGATCCTTGAATACTGACCACCTCTCTTGGACCCCTCTTCCCTTCAGGGCCTTCCCCCATGGGATTCTTCCAAGAAGATCCCTAAAGATGCTAAAGTTAGCTCTCCTGGAGTCCTGTTTGAAATCTTGCTCTCTGTCCTGCTACTCTTCCTTCAATACTGAATTCTACGGTCACTGCAGCCAAGGCTGCCCCAACCGCCACATGTCCAACAAGGCTTCCCTGTTTGTTAGTGTAAGGTCGGGCAGCCCAGCATTCCCTGTGGGATCCTTCACTACCTGTGACAGGAAGTTATCAGTGCTTTCCAGGAACCTCCTGCACTGCTTGTGCTTTGCTGTTTTGCTTCTCCAGAAGATGTCAGTGTAGATAAAGCCCCCCAAGAACTTGGGCCTGTGACTGTGGGGCTGCTTCCAGCTGCCTGTGGAAGGCCTCATCCACTCCCTCCTTCTGATCAGGTGGCCTGTAGCAAACACCCACAGTGGTGTCACCCTTACTAGTCTGTCCTATTATCCTCACCAGGGCAGAGCTCGGCACTCTCCAAGTGTTGCTTCACATCAAGGGCAACTCCACCACTGCACCTTCCTGGGCTGTCTCTCCTAAACAGCCTGTGGCCCTTCATGGCAACATTCCAGTCATGGGAGCTATCCCACCATGTCCATAATTGCAGTGAGATTGAAGCCCAGTGGCTGCATGGAGATCTCCAGTTCCTCCTGTTTGCTACTTCTAGAGAAAAGTGCTCTGCATCCCTGCAGCAGCATTAATTCTAGCAAGAACTAATTATAACATGTATGTCTCCTCTTCCTCACTCCTTGCCAACAAACATGGAAGTAAATGAGACACAGGAGGAGGGAACCAGTGGCTGAATTCTCAGAATGTAATCTGGTCCAGAGGAAGTAAAGTTCAGAAAAGAGAAACAGGAGGAACTCAGAAACAGGAAGAGTAGAACATGTAATGCTCGTGACAGGAAAATCCTAGGAATTTAATTTCGTTTGTCCTATGAACTTCATACATGATAAAGAGATTGAGTGATGAACTGCAAACAAATGCACACTTTTTTCTGTATGACGTTCTTGAGGTTCTATTACTGTACGCTTTGATATTTTTACAGCCAGATTTGGTGCAAATACATGAAATTTGGAGCTCAACAAGAAATGCATTTAGAGCCTAAGGAAAACATGTAAGGTTTTCCCTCAGTTCTTCACAGTTTCTCCTTTTTTACACACTCATCTTCAGCTGTGCAGTGTTCCCTACTGAAAACACTACTATATGTGTTGTGTTTCTAAGGCAAGACCTTTTTTTTTTTTGGCAGAGACAGAACACAACACCAAGGTTCCAGCAGCACACTTTGAGACTATCCCAGCAGGCACATTCCTATTTCTGCTACATGAACTCATGGCTGCTTGTTCTGAAGAACAGAAGCAGTGGGTGGCTGTGCCTTCACCTCCCAGCGGAGGCTCCTGGTTCTGCACAGTACACACACATTGTTTGCAGTGTGCAAAGCATGAGGAGGGGCAGCCACCTTTCCCAGGAGTCAAATCCTTCTCATTGGCACTTTGAGAGGGAAGACAGTAGGTGAAAGAAAACAAACTTGGAAAACTTGTTCAGAGACGACATTTAACTGCAGTAACTGCTCACTTGTGCCTCAGATGTATCCACTTTCTTCTGAGTGTCTGGAAATTCTGTACTGGAATGATGAACACTTTGGGGAATCTGTCCATTTGACTGAACAGTACCTGTGACAAGGAGAGAGGAGCCAGAGGGAAGAGATTGTTATGTTTTTGTGATATTAACCAGATCAGGGAATACCCAACTAAGAAAAAGGCTATAAAAATTTCTTTACAACTTCCACAAGTAAACACTTGTTAAAGGGTTTTTACACATAACTCAGTAAAATCTGTTTTCTACTTCAAGCTCATTTTGTGGCTTTTCATATTCAGTTCATTAATTAAGGAAAATAAACGAAGTACCTTACATTAAAATACTTTTGTTTCCCAACAGCATTTTGAAGTTTGCAGTGTGATACATTATTACTATATTCCCAGTTTTTATGCTTTTTTTTTTCTTGGTTTAATTTAGGCTAAAGACTAAAAGCACCATAATTTCACAGCAATCAGTCATTGGAGTGGAAAGTCTGAAATCCTACAGAGGGGCTGATCCACTTTCTTTAGTAAATAAGCTAAAACATGTCCCCAGCTCTGAAATATCTGCCCCATTTGGAATCACAAGGATCTGTGAATTTCACTGTGTTCTCAGATTAGTGCAGATCCAAAAGCTGGCTGTGTTAAAGCTCTGCAAAACATCTGCCCACCATTTCTGCTTGTGCAAAGGATATGCATAAATAACCCAGTACTGTCAAATGGAGTAAGTGACTGTGAGACCAAAGAACAAATTTACAAGTTTAATTATAAAAAATCCCCTGTCCCTATGTAGTCTGATGAGGATTAAATACTCTCCAGTTTAGTGTAGCATTTTTGAAAGCTGTAAGTGTCAAAGTAGTAGACAGTGTTTGGTGCCTAGAGACTTACATTTGCAAACCTTAATGACTGCCTTAGCTCTATTATAATTTACAGTTCTGACAGCCAGTAAAGTTCCACTCATGTACTTCTCAGATGTTAGTGAACCTTTAGCTGTCTACACTGTAGACTAAGCACAACAATGGCTTTAATCTTGACATGTACTTTACTGATCAGCAAAGAGGTTGTAAGACTATGATAAGAAATAGAACAAAATATTTTTACTGCCATACCTGCAAATCACATGACTGGCAAAGAAGACAAACTCTGCAGTGTGCCTCATTTACTAAGGCTATTTAAGCTTCAAGATACGACAGAAGGTGGTCTAACATCCTTAGGTTTTGTACCTGTGCCTGCATGTTGTTCAGTATATTTAATCCAAAGTACCATTTGGATCATTCAAACTACAATCTTGTGTTTGTTGAAGGACTCACATGGAAGTCACCAAGACATAAAACCAGTCTTGTGGCTGGTGGCAGTCTTGTGGCAGGAGATGTAAATCCCTGGGTTCTGTGGCCAAGAAAGGTTATGCTCCCTAAAGTGGAGCAAGTTACTGTCTCACCTCCCTTTGTCTGCTGCTCATAGCAGAGCAGGAGTTTGGTTTTCACACTGCTCAAAGATGTTGCTGCCCTCAGTCATACTGAGATTTAACTAAATAAAGGAGAGCAGAGAAAGATCCACTCTATCTAGTGGAGGTATGGTGTTCTACTTGGCAAAAATGATGTTACAGAAGGGTGGGACACGCTAATCTGTTTCTTCTGTTAATGGATTTCAAAAACTATGCAAGACCTGAAAGCAACACTTGCTACATCATCTCCTGTCAGCCAGCTAAAGGACTCCCAGAAATATAGTATGTGAGCCCATGCATTCTATTCTCAAAATTTATTTTTAATATAAATGTTATCATATTCTTTAGAAGTTAATTTCTTCAAAATGTTATAGTGAATTAGTATTTAAGGAAAAAAAAAGGTAGTCGAAATAATGCAAAATATACATACCCAAATGCAAAATATTTATCTTTGTAGTGATAAGGAACATCTGCATAAAGTGACATCTTCCATCTTTCAAACATCATGATATTGTGCAGGACCACTACATAGATTGATTTTTTTTTTGTGTTCAAAGGCACACAGTAAGGCAGAGAGGGAAACAACATATTTTGACTGAAGTGCACCTGGGATGCTTCAGAGCCACAGACTACACAGGCTGGGGTATATGTGAAAATACCAATGCTGGTTACAGCACTGTGTCCAGGGAATAATGGCTACATGGTAAGTGAGAACCAAAGTTTCACCTGCCTTCCTTGGCTGCCACTGAAGTTAACAGAGTACAGCCCCTGCCCAGTTCACACAGGACTGTAGTTTTCTATAGCAGATTTTAGCCTATACTGAAGTCAGCCCATACAAAGGGCTATGGAGCCATCGGAAAACAGAAGTGAACGTCCTTTGTTCCTTTTCCAAAACACAAACCAAAAACTGCTCACAGTTAGGCAGTTCTAGTAGCATAGTCAGGCCCAGGCTTTATACAGGGCAGCTATGACAAGTGTAAGATTCCCAGAATCACAGTGACTTGCCTCAATTACAACACTAACGTTCCTTCAGAGATAATTCCATAGACTCAGTATACATGACTAAAGCCTTTCCAGCCTACTTAACCACTTAATGCAATCCATTAGTTAAAATTAGCAGTACATTCTATTGAACACATGCAGTGTTCCTGGATCTTAGTTAGGAGCTGAAGTCACAGAGATGTATATACAGCCTTTATAGGGCCTCAGTCCTGCCCATATCCAGGACAGATGGCAGCACCAGCATGGAGCCCCCCTGGACAGCCACCTCTCTACTGCTGTCAGCACCTGAACACAAATGTTCCACGACTGTCAAACCCACCCTCACTCAAGTAAACTTCCTCCTGTCAAGGGTTGACACTGCTCAGATGCTAGGTACCCACAAAAGCTGCTCACTCACTCCTCTCTGCAGTTAGACAGAGGAGAGAAATTTAACAAACAATTCATGGGTTCAGATAAAAACTCGGAGAGATCACTCACCAAATACTATCAAAGGCAAAACAGGCACAACTTAGTGATATAAAGTGAATTTATTGCTAACAAAATCAGAGCAGGATAATGAATAGTAAAACAAGCCCACAAAAACACCTTCCCCCAGCAGAAACCTCCTTGATCTCAAAAGAGTCTGTTACTGGGTCTCCCCACACCAGATGTGTATTTATTAACATGATGTGACTCCAAGGAATAGTAGGAAGACCACCTTCTATCTCCAATGTTCTCAAAAAAGATGAACTGAAGTGAAGCCCTAGAAAGGTATTTGAGTTGTCTACATGAGAAGTCAGAGTATTAGCTTCCAACAGTAATTTTGACTTTGCCTGCCTTATGACAGTAAGTACTTGGCCAGCATGCCTTTCCTAATAAAGCATAGCTTAAGCATGTAAACTAAAAATAGTCATGCAAGTTACAGCTACTATCATGCACTGTTGTACTGGTCCCATGATCACATCAGTAACAGCAGTATGATGGAGGTACTGGAAAAGTAAGGTTAGAAAATAAGGCAATCCTTTCTTACTTGTGTCCTAACACCCATATTGTTACCATGCAAATGAGTGAAAGGCTAGGACAGAGAGTGGCTCACCCTTTCTATAATGACTTCTAATATTTTCTAATCTTTCTATAATGATCTATCTCAGAACATGCCACTCACCCCTTTTACTAATTGGAAGAAAATCTCCAATACAGCCAGTGTAGAGATGGGCAAACAGAAACTTTTGAGATATGGACCATCAGTCTGCAAAATGCAGATGGAGGATAAAGGATTCAGATGCCAACAGAAAAATGCCTTATTAAGTTATGCAGATTTAAACTGATCTTCAGTGAACTGTCTTTGTATTCTCCAAGTTCTAACTGTAAAGTGAGAGCTTTGCTGCTACACTGGCCTGTCTATAAAAAGACATCTTGCTGAATCCATGGGATAGTTTTTTGAATAAAGACTCTATGCAACACAGATGATAATAGAAGGGGGCAATAAATGTGACTTCAACTGCCATGGCAGTGTCAGTACCTGCTGATGAGGATCCTGCAGGAGCAGCTGGTTCCACCACTCTTTGATTTGCCCACCGAGAGGACAAGCCAGCTTTCTTCACTGCACATTTGTAATTGTCATAGAGCGTCTTTCCATACTGCAAAAGAATCAAAACAATAACGTGAGTTTGACATAGGCCAAACATTCATTTTGCTCTTGGACAACTTTTCTGACCACGTTTCTTCCTACCTAGTTTTGTTAAAAGGTGCCTTTCTAGAAGTAGTGTGCCTTTTCTGTGTAGGGCCAGGTGGAAAGCATAATAAAACATGAATCCCCATGACCAAACACAGTCCTACTGATATCATTCTTACATTTCATGTTCGTTTCAGTATCTGTAAACTTCTTGAAACCTGGCTTTAAAAGCAACTGTTCTCAGTATCTTTTCCCAACTATTACATTTTCAAACTGGAGACTTGAGACACTGAATCCCAAGCTCTAGAGCAAACAGCTATGTCAGTGTAAGACATGACATAATTTTATGCTCACCCCACACCTTTGTGATGTGCCACCCTGCAGCAGAGCTGTCTGGAAAAGCCCAAACTAACAGATAAGAGGAGTAGGTCTATATGGGAAAATACAGCCAATACCAAGGCTATGTATAAATGCATCTACCTTAATGTTTTGTACAAAGAAAAATGGGCTGTCAATTAGGATCTTTTTGAACAGAGTGAGACAGACAATTTGGGTAGGACTGTCTGAAAAATGTCACAACTGGACTAACAAGAGCTTGCATACTTTAGATACAGCATGTTATTATTGAGCCAGATAATTGTGCAGTAAGTTTTACGAGTACATGAGTTTTATAGCTACTGAACTCACTCCTGTGTTAATAAGAAAAACATACTGATAGCTAAGGTACAGGGACATTCAGTAAATCCATCCTCATCATTCAGTTCTGATCTTTGTTCCTGTGGTAAAATTAGCATGAATGTCCATTCTTGTCACAGAATTTCCAGTTGAGGTGATGACAGTCAGCAACCTCAGGAAGAACAGCTTTTACAGAAAATATATTAAAGTAAATTTGCTTTTAATCTCACCTTGGCAATTCTTATTCCTGTTACCCACTGATGCAGGGTTGCTTTATCATCACAGCACAAGTACTTGATATATTGTGACTCCTTTTGAATCTGGGGGTGCTGAAAGATATTAATTTATAAAATAAGACAAACACAGAAATTAAATCACTATATGAAAGTCTGAAGGAACCACACAATGACCCTGTGAAAACACATCATGATGATGATTTAAAAAAAAAAGACAGCAAAAACAGGGTATAAGAAAATATAAAAAATATGGTGATTATGAACAGTACACAAGTTGCCACTGGCAGCTTTTGCTTGAAATAATTTTAATGCATTGTAATGTGAATTCAAGGGTTTCAGAAATGTAACAGTGATCTAGAGTTCAATGATCTCTATAATTGCTCTGGTTCAAGGTCTAACACTCAATGTACAAACACTAGAAGGAAGTCTGTTTCTCATTTGTGGTTTGTCATATGTGAGGCACTTAGACTGAACATTGAACATAATTAGTTTTCAAAGACTATGTTAAATTTGTTTAAGTATAAACTTTCGGCTTAAACAGATTTTTCCTCCTAACTGAATGCTTTTCTTTGGGCTCAATTCTAGATTTCTTCTTACGCATTTTTATTCTTCTTTACTTTTGCTGTTTTTGCAAAAAATATAGATAAAACTGTTCTATGTTCCGGATAAAGGATCATTCAAAATTCAGCACCATCAGAAGTATTCTTTTTCCTTTGTTTGTACCAGAATTTTAAAATTTTACAATTTTAAACCCTTTTTTTTCATTTTGGACAAAATTTAGGATCTCTTTCCTTTACTGAAAATGTAGTATTGATATGTGTTGACATATCTTTGCAACTTAAAGACCATCAAAATACCAGACTTCCTACTTGCCTAGGACTGAACATTCTAAGACTCTGAATGAATTTGGTTCCCCTGCTAAAGCAGAGAAAGATTTAAGTCTTTAGTAACTTGGATGGAATAACATACTGCCATCTCTTGATATGCAAAGGAAAGAATGGACCCAAAGGAAAAACACTCCATTATCCCTTATTTATGTGCTCACTTCTATCTATATTCTTAAAAATTGTAAGTGCACAGTTGTGGCATTCACATTCTCCGGACAGAGAGACATAATTTTGTCTCTCAAGAAAAGCACAGAGAAAAGAAGAGAAAGCAATCTTTATCTCTGCTCCTTTGTTTTCTCCATGTGGAATTTGGTATGGAGATTGTTTACCTGAAGTGATTGCTTGATTGGATTCTGGTGAAGATTGTTTGGGTTCAATGACCAATCGGATCCAGCTGTGCCTCAGACTCTCAGCAGAGACGTCACGAGTTGTTAGTTGATAGGTAAATAAGAAATATGTATGTAGAATAGGATAGTCTCTCTTTAAATAGTATATTAATGTAATATAGTATAGTTTTAATAAAACTATCCTTCAGCCTTCTAATCTGGAGCCAGACATCATCATTTCTTCCCAGTCAGGGTTGCCTTTTTTTACTATACACAGTTAGTGAAATACTGTGAATGCACAAAGAGTACCTAAATATGCTCCAAGGATTCACGCTCTTTTCAGCCTGTGCAGTTAAAAATTCAAAGCACACCTCCATGTAGCAAGGACACTGGGTTTATAGGTGTCATTAAGCCCCCAAAACAGAGCAATGCTGCACATGGGGAACTCAGCAAGGTCCCTCCCAGCACAGAGCACTGCCAACCTCTGGCTCACATAGGTGCCACCTCCTCACAAATATCTGCTGCTGGCTGGGACGTCCTGCTGCAGAGGCCAAACCTGCCCACAGCTGGGTGACCCAAAAGCAGAGCCAAACACAGTGGACTTGCTCCTCAGCCACGTGTCCCTTGCTCCCAGCTCAACACTGCAGACACCAGGCTTCCCTTGCTTGTGCTGACCCAGCTGCTCAGGAGGACACATTCTGATTTAAAAAAACAAAACCGGAACTGGTCTGGGTTATATATAACCCATTTCATCATACTGTAGTTTTGGTTTATAAATTTTTAAACCCAGCAGTCCACAGCATGACCTCACATAGGGTGAGGGAATAAGGAACATTGTGACTTGGGGAGAGAATGAGTAGCAAGGGATGGATGAGAGGATAGGACTGCACAAGCCACTATTGCTGCTAAAGCCCTGTATCATCAAATTATGGAGTGAGATGGAACATACCATGGAGATAACTGTGAGGAAGAAAAAACCAAAGGGATATTACCCTTCAGAGGTCTCACAGGGACAGATGCATCCTAAGGCTGTGGGCACCCATGTTACAAGTCCCTGCATGTTTGCACTCACCTGCTCACACAGGTCACAGTCTTTCTGCAAACACACAGGTGGCCATCTCCCCTGGACAATGAATATGCCGAGTCTGCTTCCATCTCTGGAAGTACCTGTGGCTGCCTTATTCCACCACCTTGCTTTGGGGCACTCCCAGCCTGAGAGCAAAGGAGAACCCACACTGCAAGCCCAGAGGTGCCAGCTCACTGTCACCACGTGCCTTAACTGCAGAGCAGGGGCCATGCCCACCTCGTGGACCTCACCTACCTGGTACACTCACACATCACCCCTTCACAGAGCTCAACATACAGGGCTGTATCTTGTTTTTATACATCTCTCCACTTATCAAACCGAGGCAGTAACCAGGCCCCTGGACAAACAGCCTGCTCCAGCTCCCAGCATCTGTCCTTGTCTCCCACAGCCTCAGAGAGCCTGAATGCTGCTCAGAGTAGCCTCTGTTAGTACAAGATGTGGCTAGGACACAATGCCCAAAAATCCTTGTGTCCTTCCACTATTCTCCATTAGGTGACCAAACACAGTGAAAATCAGAGAATTCACCCGGAATGGTACCTTTAAAAGGGAACTGTAATCAGGCACGTTTTTGTGTGACAGAGTACATCCCATATACCTGGGTTACATTATCACCAATGGAGACAAAAGAACCAGGAGGTGCAAACAAAGACACTGCAACCCTTAGTAAATTCAGTTCTTCAGGCACTTTTCAACCAGCAACTAGCATTTTTGCTCCAGTGTGTAAGGTCCTACTGAACCCAGCAGATGGCACCCAAACCTTTAAAAAAGGAAAAAAGAGAGCTTTTCCTTCCCCTTCTTTTTCATGGCAAGAAGTCCATTGCATCTACATATTCCCCTCCATTTTTAAACACCACATCTACCAGTGTGTGTTTTTATTACAAGCAAAAATAGAAGACTTCCATAATTTAACAAATGGTTCATGCAAACATCTGGAAGAATGTCCACACTGCATAACAAGGCAGAGGAGGTCAAGGCATAGAGCAAGCTAGGTAATAGTGCTGCACATACACACAGCTCTGCCATGGGGATCTGCTTCTGGGGTGCTCAAGAGAGGCTGCTGCAGACCTCTCCTCTGGGGCACCCTATGGAAATATCAGTTTCACAAGAACACCTGTATTGTGTCAGATCAAAGGTCCCTGAATCCAGTACCTGGACTCTGAGAGTGGCCCAAAATGTGGGAAGAGGAAGTACAAGATAAGCATATATGATACTTCTCTGTACGCTCCCTGTCTACAATGATTTTTGGCAATTTTCTGAGACTCGTGTGGTTTCTTCATAAATAGGTTCTCTTCCAGGTACTTCTTCAGTTTTTATTGAGCACAAAGAGAATTCTGGCATCAACAACACCTTTCAGCAACAACTTTCACAAGTCTGTCATGCACTCTATGAAGAACCACCTCCTTCTCTGAAGCTGACTGCCACAAGCTTTGTATAACATTCTTGTTTTGGAAGAGATGCTGAATGCCTGACCCCTAGCCAGACCTTTTCATGCCACTCCTGAGCCTGGAGATCCTCATCATACTCATGGCAAGCTGTCTCTTCTTTTTAGCCTACGGGCTTCTAGTCTCTTCAGTAATTCTTCAAGTCAAAGTAATTCCTTACCTTCGCTTATCCTTGTTGCTCCTGCTTGATACCTTTACAAGTTTATTATATATTCTCTTTGACATGAGAGGACCAGAACTGTACAGGTGAACAGAAATCATGAACTTTTGCCATGGTAAGGCAACATTTGCTGTTTTATCATCTATGTATTTCCTAATAATTCCTAATGCTTGATTTATATATCTGACAACTACTGAGCACTGAACCTCAGCCTCACAATGGCCTTCCAGAATTCCTCAGTCTGCCCTTTCTTCAATAATCTGAATAATATAATATCATCAGCAAATTTCCTCACCTCACTCCTTACCCTGCCTATGAATATTTTCAGACTGTGGGGGGTCTCACAATCGTGAGAAGTTGAGGGGGAATTGCCAGTGAACAAGGTGACAGTGTCCCTTGCTGGATAGCATGTGAGTTACTTACTGGCTACCCTTTACCCTGTCATTTGCTGGCTATTGTCTCCACTAGGCAATCCATCTTAACTACTGATATTCACCAGTGGGACCTATTCCAAATTGCCCCAATCAGTTCCTTGATTAAATTACTCCAATCAGCAACTGTGATTAAGTGCACAGTCACAAATATGTGCTGTCAATTAGGGACCAGACTAGCAGGCTGCTGAACTCCCAGCTCTGAGAAGCAAGGTCAGAAGAATGGTATTGTCTCTCATTTTCCAAGAAGCAGCAGCAGCACTGGCTCTTTTTACATGTAACTTTATGGATGACACATAAAGCTTAACTCATTACTGGATCCACAGCCCAGTGAGGTCAGCTGGAAGTATCTCCCTCACCTCACAAGAGCTTTGGATCAGGCCTAAGGAGGACTCTTCCAGGCTGCCAGTACAGAGGCTGCCTACAGCAGCTGTCTGCAAGGCCACACCACAGGAACAAACACCAGCAGCACTAAGCTTAGCCATCAAGGTTTCTACCCATACAAGATTATTAGTAACTGGCTCAGATGGAGACATTTGGCTTCCTGTGGTTTTTAGATGCATGAAGCATGCTGCTTTAGGTAGGAAAGTAAAATGTTTCAGCCAAGAATTGACACAGCCCACTCACCCCACCATTTGCTCACTTGGAGGAACTGTATCATGGTGGAATTGCTTCGGCAGTACAAATGGCAGAATTCTTGGCTCTCTATGCTGACCTTTACAAGCTCAATTTGCCACTTAAAACTTCACACAAAATCTACTACATAGTGCATTATAATGGTGAGTCAGAATAAACAATTTGAAGAAGAACCTAAGCAGCTGGAAGTGGCTGGAAATGCTGACTTGGTATGAAGATCCCTAAATGAATCTATGGTTCTATGTGGACCAATTTCCTCCTTTCACAGCTCCCATGTCTCAGGAGAGTGTTTAGTCCAGCACACAGACATAAGCAGCTGTAGTCACTATGCAAGTCTGGTTTTACTAAACTAGATTCAGAGTCTCTGTAATAACTTGTCTGTGAGACACAACAGAGGTCAACAACATCAATCACAACAGCCATGTGAGAAATACTGTACTTTAAGGCAAAATAACACTAACCTCAGTATGCCACACCTCATACATAGACAGATAAATTATTTTGCTATAGGGTGCATACCATGTCTTGAAAAGATCATTAAAATCATCTGACAGCAAAGTGAAAACATCTTCTCTGGAAAGGTTTAGCACCTTTGCCTCTGAAATATGCAGCACCAAAATGAATTATGAAAGACAACTGCTTAAACAGTAACAACTCTAGAAGTCATAGTTTAAAAGAAAAGTGGAAATATGCAAGTAGAAAAGCTGTCCAGAATTTTTCTCAAATTAAAAAAATTGAGTAGTGCTTTGTAATAATATGGACTACAGTGAACTTTCATCTATCGATGTCAAAACTCTTAATAATGATGAATTAGTTGCATCATTGAGCCTGATTTTGTAGGTACTAAGATCTGTGCATCTCAAACATGAGGCTGCAAAAGGATGTGCCATGTTTCACCCAGAAAAGCACTGAAGAGGCTTGGAACAGAACCTAGTACTTTCCCCTGTCCCACTGTCTCCTCTGTGAGTATCAACTGTCTAGAGATAAAAAAAGCAGAAGCACTGGAATATAAAGAGTTTGTTTCCTGGAGAGGTTTAAAAAAATATTTGTCCACAGATAGCATTTTCAGATATAAAGTAAACTCTTTGCCTAAGGAAAAAAAGATAAAACACATCGAAAACCTGAAGAAATGGGAACTGAATGATGTGGTTTCTATGGTGTCTGCCAAAACAAATGACTGAAGGCCATGTGTGCATGAAATTGGATATTATCCCAATAAAATGTTCTTTTGCGTTGCCTTCTTCCAACACTGAAGATGAAAAGTAAACTGAAGTTATTCAGGCATCTTATTGCATTCTTTGCCCCAAAATACAGGGATCATTGCTCGGTCTCTGAGGCAGAAACAATAGCCAGAAGCATAAAGAGTGACTAACTTTGGATGACAAGCTTTGGCTTTTGGCCGAATTTTCACAAAATGCTCAATTCTTTTGGATACCTTAACTACTACCAATGAACTTGTGCTGTGTTGAACTAGCTTCTCTGAAAAGCTGAGACTCTTCTGGCTCCTGTGTCTGGAAGTAGAATAAATAGTCATTACCTTTCAAAAGTCACATTGAAATGGTTCAGATTTGTAATCTACTATTCATCATGGTCAAATTCAGATGCTATGCACCCCTTGCATGAAGATGATCATACTTAACTGATCTCTTGAAGATGTGTCAACTCTATGTATAAAAGAGTAATTGCCCTATTATTAAGGAAATTATTCTTTTGACCTACATTTCTCTACTGACCTGAGGCAAAATTTTTAGGTCATTAAAATATATATATATAATAGCCATTGTAACCAAAGAGGTCTGCTTTATACAGGAAGTAATATTTTCCAAAGCTGTCATATTCAAATTCTCCCTGTCCATTCTCTGTCATTATTCTCCCTGCTGTTTATACATTAATCTAGCAAAACTGGGCATGTACATGTCTGTAATCCCATGTACCTGAAAGTGTTCTGCAATAAAAAGTATTTCTACTTCTGCTTTCTCAGTTAATCTAGCAATGAATTTACTCTGAAACACTTATCTGAAGCACTCACACTAAAACAATTTCCGAATCTTTCACATTAAAAAAAAAAATCTCCTGTTTTCTATCTTTGTTTCCTGCACTAGCCATTTGTCCTACATAGTTGTTATTCATAGTGTTTTCTATCTCAAACACTGCTAATTCTCACCATTTCCTTTTTAACTGTCTTTGTGTTGAATGCATTACATACATGACTCAGCCCACATGGAGCACACAGGGTGTGAGGGAGGCAGGAATCAGGAGGGAAGCAGCTGAATACCAAATCACCTGCTAGAATGATGCTGCTATTGCAAACAAGCTATTCTTTTTGAAAATTTACTTCCAAAATTCTTTGGATAATTAGAATATTTTTTTTTAATAATGGTGCCAAATGGTGCCAGGAAAACTTGACTGTTTTGACTGTACAGGAAAATGTACCCAGCTGTAGAAATAGAGGATGATTCGCCTTTGTCTCAGTTTATCCCCAGGAAACCAATTCTTTTCATCCTAGATTAATTCAGCATTATGCACCATTACCTCCAGATTACTCAAGCATAACCAGCACCAATAAACTATAATTAAATCCACTCTTTGTCACAGGCACATCAGACTGACTAAACCAGCAAATTTGCATATAGATTACCTTGCTATTTGTGTGCTTTGAAAGATTTTTCAACATGGTGTGACAAAATCAGCTCCTGGATGAGCATGCGTGCGCATGCACAGACAGACACAATCCACAAAATGAACATTATGTTCACTCTTTCTGCTCAGTGCAATAGATGCTGTTGCTAGCATGATGGACAGATCCCTTTCTTTCTGGTGAAATACCTTATTTTTGTGGGCTTTCAGTTTCAGAATATAAAATAAATCATTAAAGGTCTCATTTACTTCCACAGCATTTCCCATATAACATGAGATGGTGAATGAGAAAATTTGCAGGGAATCTAGATATAAAACCACACATTTGTAAATGCAAAGGTGGCTCTGAGGAACTAAACCATTCCTACTTGCTGTGTGCAGTGTGTGAATACATTTTTGCTGGAAAGCAGAAAGAATTTTGTTCCCTCACCACTGCTCTCCCCGGAGTGGCCAGCACTCTGTGCAGGGTGGCACAGAGAGCTGTGCTGTGACTCTCTCCTGCCTCCTCTGCTGGAACAGGGTGACAAATCTGAACTTGAGAGATGCAGGTTTGAGTGAGGGTATTTTTTCAAACTTGGCTGACCTTTCCTCTCCTCTTCTCTGCATATGGAGATCCCTATTAGGAAAAGACTCACTTTATCTGATGTCAAGAGAAGTGTGGGCTCTTTAAATTTATGAAAGTATAAGACTTAGGCTGAGTACAAAATAGGAAGAATCTGCATATTTACAAGAGCAGATGTCCAAAAAGTATTTCTTATACTCAGAGGCTCTGTTTTTTATATTCTGAGAGTTCTTTCTGTTGTTCTTTGGTTTTGAAATGTGGGACTTCCTTTGAGAGAGGAAGGTTTGTTTAGCAGTGATATAGAACAAGTGCACTGAAGAAGTTTAAAGCTCAGCACAGACCAAATAGCCACTAGGAAATAAAGCACAGTTCAAGTTTTTAGTTGCCCCAAAGCCTAAGGATTATTGAAAGCCAGCTCCATTGGAGGCTCTGTGCCAGGCTGTAGTCTTGTCCTCAGAACCCAGCCACATCAGTCCTGGTCTGCTGCACATGCACAGCTAAAGGTGACCCTGCTCTCACCACCTACCAGCCAGCTGTGCTCTTTCTGGTTGGTCACAGCTGGGCTTTCTGCTGCCTGATATGAGGAAGTAGCTTCTTTGTTCTGTTACTGCAGCTGTCTCCTGAATCATCCTGAAAGGAAACTTCTGAATAAGCTCAGCAAAATGACTTTTGCTAGTTAACACTGTGATGTTTAATTGCTTCTGGCACCCCACCCTTTTGCCCATTATCTCCTCAGTGTCTTGATTATTAAGAAATAAGCAAAGTACATCCCATTTTTGTGCTGAGGTATAGTATATGCAGTGGGGTGCTGACATAATGGGAAGAAATGATACACAAGGAGCACTCGTAACACATCGTGCTTCTCTAGCTGTAAGAGGAATATCCTACAGCATGGATCTGCAGATAAGAATACTTACATTTGAGCTAGTTTAGGTGCAGCTCCAATATCCCAGGCTGCAAAAACTACCACAGCTTCAGGCTAAGTATCAAAGCAACCTGCCCATGATGTGCATGATCTTGTTGGTACACTAATACCAGCACCCAAGCCAGCATTAGCTACATAACCCAAGTATGATCACTGAAGTTGAAATGAAACACCTAGATTATACAGGAAACAGGACAGAGAGAGCAGCTCCTGGTGACTGGATGCATGTTAGCTGGGATAGGCACTATGACCAAAATCTCACTGTCTCTGCAAGCCCCATGCCTGACTGTAGCCAAGGAGAAGAAACTGGAGAAAAAGCCCACATCCCATTTAGAGATGCACCTGTCTGCACTGCACCTGTCTGTGAGAGTACTGTTATTTCTTCTGGAGGACTTCATTTGCAAAATATGGCAGGATGAGAAATATCTCAAGAATGATGGTTTGTTTTCCTTTGACATGTCAGGACAAGTGTCTCCCAGCAAGAGAGATATTTTCTTCTAGGAGACTTACAGATCAAACCAGACAGAACAAAAATGTGACTAAGTGTAATAAATGGCTCAGTGTTACCGTCCACATGCTTTTGTGTCGCCAAGGATCCAATCAGAGAGACTGACATTTAACTTTGCTCTTTCCCTCAGCCCACAGATCTCAAGATGCATTACATCCTCAGCTCAAACCTTCAAAAGTAAGCCAAGGATATGAGAGAACTAATTTCAGCAGCATGGCTTTAAAAAGTAGAGTTAATACTCTAATTATATATAGAATTCAAATTAATGTACAGAAATTATAATAAATATTAAACTCTCCACCACCCTCAGAAAGCCACCCTAAGTGGGAGACTTTCACTTCTGAAACAACAGAACAGAAGAGCAGAACAGAAATATGAAGATATCAGTATTTGCCTGTACTTCTTGACAAACTTCAGCCCCTGCAAGTCAGCCATTAAAAAAAAAGCCACATCTGAAACTGAGCGGGTAAAGAATCTACCAAATGATGATTTGTAGTAATTAAAAGGAAGAACAAGCACTGTAATATAATCTATTCATCACTAAGTTACATTGTTCAGAAATAATTATTGATACAATGTTTTTTCTAGTGTACTGCAAACACATTTTAGAAGCATCAGAGCAGACATGATTTGCTAAGTAGGTTTCATACATTTATAAACCTATTATACATGAAGCTTTCCTGTGTAAGCTTTTGATCTTTTTCTTCCAATTTCACATTGAAGGTACAGCACTAACATCACACATGAAATAAAGCAGGAATTTCAGTTGAGGTATGACTTTTTGCTAGTGTAAATAGCATACCTCTTTTCAGAAAAGATGGTAGTAAGTCCAGAAGGTTTACCTAACTATTGTGAACAGTTCAAAATACATACATTCAAAAATCGTGCTTTTATTTTCATCTGAACAGAATGTGAATGACTTTTATTAAATTAGTCAGATAGTTCTTAGACCAGTCATCTGTTTAGAAAATAAATTTCCCCTTGTTTTTTACATCAGCTCCCTTTTTCCTTTTTTTCATTAAAGGTTGTACTTTTCAGAAGCAATGCTTACCTATTAACTTCTTTACCTATTAACCTGAAAGCTCGCCTGTGTTTCTTGTAGAGTGTTTTGTGGAGGTCTATAGTATTAAAACTGCTCATCTGTGTTAATTAGATACATCTGATTCAGAAAATAAATCTGTGTCTATAAACCACTTCTGCTTGGCCATATGTAAATTAGGCTAGCAGACATTTTGGAACTCAGTAAAAAAGTACTTTAAGTGTGCAACTACAGCCAGAAATGTGGTACTGTAAGTGACCTTTGATGTGAATGTTTCCTGTACTTTTTTTTCTGAGATGGCAAGATTACTGTGTTTTCTGACACTTTGTTCACACTCCACGCCTTTAGAAAGAAAAGCAGCAACGAGATTTTCTTCTGTCTTATACACAGTGATATGGCAGATAGCAAGGGCACATTACTACAACCTCAAAGCTTCATTTCTGTTGCCTAAACTAGGAGAAAATCATGGGCTTCTTTTCCTTTCCTGAGAGGAATGCAGAATCCCCAGCCTATTTGCAGTGCTATTACCTGGAGAGGCAGCAATGAGATACTTATTCAAGAACAAGCATTGATTTTCATGAGTGGATGAGCAATGTATTTTGCCTTCCTGCCAGAAACAGCAGTGCAATAAAATATGACAAATGAGATGCCTATTCCTGCAAAATTTTGCATCTCAGTTTCAACAAACCCCTCAACAGGTATGACTACACCACAAAAAAAGTAGACATGCTTTTTAGTGTATAATCCATAGTGCTCATAACATCAAAATTAGAGACTGCCAGACTTCTCATCATACATCTGCCCTGGGTGTCAGTTGCCCAAATGTGTCCAATCACCTGAACAGTCAACATATTCAACCCTGTTTTGAAGAAAACTTGAGGATGCAGTGTAGACATATATCACAGGACTATCAGCAATAAAATTAAGGTTCTAAATGTATGTTGCTGATAACAATGAAGCAAAGAAGAAATTACACATGATTTTGTAGGAGTTATTCTATCTTATCAGGATCCTTGGAGATTCAAACTTAAACATGTTTGCATATAAAAGAAATTGTGTGACATTTGAAGAATTTTTTTTTTGTACATTACCTTTAAGACAAAGCAGTGATCTGTAGGTGCCTTATATTTCACTTTATGTTGATAACCATAATACACGTTCACGTTCTCAAACTGAAGGAAGCATGCCAGATCTCGTGATGTCTACAAATGAAAACCAAGCCCATCATTGTTAGAGCAAATTGAATTTTGATATGAAACTCATTAATAGGACCTTTATCAAATGCAACAATGCCAATGAAGCTGACTGAAAAAACAAGGCTTAATTTTAAGTGTCTGTTTTCTTAAAATAAAAATTGGAAGAGGGTCAGTGTATATTATGAATAATCTATAACACAGTTCAACATTTTGCTCTTGTTCTGGTTATGCTGTGCTTCCTTGCTTTGTGTGGAGATTTTAGCTTATGTTTAATATGACAAAAGAGAACACCACAGTAATAAACCACACCCTTAAAATTCTGAGTGGAGAAAGAAGATTTGGGGTTCTAAATTGCTTGGGGAGCTTGTTTTTCTTTTGTAAATGTAACAAAGAAACCCTCATCAGGAAATAAGTACACGTCCAATCTGTTTTGCTTAGCATTTTCTCAGATTTCTGGGCATCATTCCATTTCTGTTTATCATAACATTTGCTTGTTCACAAAATATTGCTAAAGTAACAAGGTTTCTGTTGCTGGCATGTTTCTCAGTGATGAATTCTGCATATAGTAACTTTTGCAATCCTTTGTGTGGAAATGCAAAAATAGCCATTTCACATGGCCGCTTTTGGCTAAACTGAGAAATCAGGAAATTGTGGGGGAAAAAAGAAAAAAAAACAATAAACCACAAACTCCCTCTGCCCCTAAAAATGGGGTATGATATGGGCATATGCTGTTCTCATTTTTAATGATATTTTCATTACAATATGCCCTTGAGTTGGCTTTATTTACAAATTGAGTTTGCAAGTAAGATATGTGGCTAAATACTTCCTACTAGATGTAGACAGGACTTTCCTCTTTCTCCTGTATCTGCTGCAGCTGATGATGCCAGAGATTTTGTCAGTGAGTGTGTGGACCTCGGTTTTTCAACATCTTAAAGTTCCTAAATGTGCTCAAATCCATCCCGTATAATGTGTTGTTCCTTTCCTTTAGGAACCAGGCAATAGTGATTAGGACCAATATGAATGCAGTTGTTATTATCTTCTAAGGAACAGATTTTTATGCAAGGGACAAAGGCGCTTAATGTGAGTATTTGTGCAATGTTAACATGACACAGCAACGTTAACATGACAAAGCAACACAATTAACAAAAATAGATTTTTAAATTATCTGTAATTCTGATGCTTTTGTTCTGTGACCCTGTCCATTTATAGCACGTTTTTGAATGGGATGTAAGTAGAACAATGCTGAAGAAAGAAATTAAGACAGCAGTGCTGACTGGTGCTGGTTTGTTAACAAATAACCCTGAAACACAAACCAGCACAAGCATGTGTATAAAATTATCTGAACGTGCCCCTGTATTTTCATTTTCACCATGTATTTTACAGGCAGCACAAAGTGCCAAAGGTATGCCAGATGACTTTGCTTTTTTGTAAATACTGAAAACAGGAATATATATGATGAATTTTAAAACAGTTGCAGCAGCTGAAGATACTGTTGTCTGACAACTTTTCATTTCTGTGCCTCAAAGAAAGACTGCTCTGCCCACAACTGAATGATGTGCAAGGTGCACGTGCACTTTTCATGCTACCCTGACAAGGGATGAACTGTCATCATTTAAGGGCTTTGACTGAAGAGCTCTACTGAATTCTACTGCAGTGCTTTAAGATGTTTAACACCCTCACAGCATCCTGCTCATGTCCCAGAGATTAGATCTCCACAACAGACATGTGTACCTCATCCTCAGCTGTTCCAATACAGAGTGCAGTAATCACTTAGATCACCATTAAGCACTTGACTTTCTCTGGAATGGCTAAGACATGCCACAACTTCAGCCTTTTGCTGAAGGCTGTTACAGATGTAGGAGCAAACAGCTACCATTTTAAGGAGCTGTGATTGTCTTCTAAAGAACTAGATTTGTTGTGGTAATATAGTGACTTTAAAGCACACAAGTCCTAAAACTGCTCAGTTATAGGCAGGGAGGTACACAGGCTGTAATGATGAACAGGCAGCAAAGTGTTAAACAGCTGTTACAAGGGGACTGTGTTGCTCCATCTGAGCCTATTTTTACAGCCTATCACCTGGAAGAAAGAAAGCACTTCCCTCATTTACACTATGATGAAAAGCCACTGGAACAGGTATCACTGGATGATGAAAAAAGGTTGAGTAACTCTCAGGACATGCTTGCCTTGCTTTGGCACTGTACTACTGGTCATTGTTGGAGGCATGCTTCAAGAAAACGTCCAAGATGGACTTTGCATTTGACTACTCTTACACTTTTTCCACCTTAAGTGCCTTCTAAATTGCATTCTAGATCCTAATTGATAGGATGTTGTGCGTACAACCTGATTTGAGGCATGAAAGCCATTATCTCAGGGTCAGGTAAAGTCAAAATAAATTGCTGTGAAAGCAGCAAGGTGATCTGTGTTTCACTGTGTTTCGGTTATAAACAGGTCACTGGAGCAGCAGCACAACATCCCTTTACAAGATTAATTTTTTTTTCCTTTGTACTTTACTCAGGAAATAGCAGAAGAGTTAAATTTCAAAGCACAAATCCTAACAGTAAAGCTTCACCAGCAGCAGCATTTCTAAAGATGAAGCATTAGCAGAACTGTAAGTGGTAACAGAAGTGGTTTTCAGAACACAGAAAAAAAAAAACCCCAAAAAACCCCCCCCCAAAAAAACCCCAAAAAACCCAAAAAAACCCCAAAACCCCCCAAAAAAACCCAAAAAAACCCCCCAAAAAAACCCCAAAAACCAAAAAAACAAAACAAACCAACCAAACAAACAAACAACAAAAAAAAAAACCACGAAAACCCAACAACCACAAAAAACCAACCAAACAACAACAACAAAAAAACCATCCACCAGTCCCAGAATCCACTGTTCTACCTCATCACTGTGGAAATGAAAAGCCAGCTGCCCTTATGTGCAATACATCCAGTGCTGGCAATTCAGACTCTTTAGTTATTTTGTAGTACTAAATGTAAGTAAATTTGAGTAGATGCTTCTGTCTCACTTCTTTCTACACAAAGGACAGTCTTAGAAAGCCATAAAAGACAACACATTCTCTAGGTATGGATCACTGTATTGAAAAACCAGCATTTCATGCGCTGGTTACTGGTGCAGAAAGTCAGTATCAAGCAAAGTAAAATTCTACCTTTTTTATGACAAGAAATTAGTTTACTTGACAACTTTTTAAGATTTTCTTTCAAAGAGAACCCATATAACAGTGAAGCATTTTGGCAGCTCACCACCAGCTGATGGGTGCTATGCTGTTTTTCTTTCCTCTCCTGCTTTCTGGAGGAGCATTATTGTATTAATGCTTTTATCTATCCCTTGAAATCAAAAGGAGAGAAACATGACAGGATTCACTGACTGCATTCTAGTATTTGCACAAGTGGTGTAGTCAAAGTTGAACCATGGAAATCTCCGCCCTCTCAGATGCACCAGACAGTGCTCTTCAAATGTCACCTTGGGAGTTCTACACTTTCACCTCCACTAACTGTTTTATTGCTAAAAGGATTATTTGGCTTCCTGACCTTGGTTTTTCCTCTGGGTACATAATAAATTCCAGAAGCTCGTAGAAGAAAATAACGCCTCTTCCAGGACTTTTTTCCATCTTCTTTTAAATAAAGGGCCCCTTCAAGCTCTGGCACAATGACAGATGTCCCACAGAAGCTTTCCTGTGCAACAAAAATAATAAATCCATTTAAGCACAATCCTATCAATATATAGCAGAAAAATGCTCCCTTGAAAAATAAAGACATTTTTTGTGACAGTGAACATATGAACATGGGGAGTGCAGTTACTAGGGAAATGAACGCCTTAGACAGGCAAAGGAAACTTTTCCAAGCTAATGCTGGGTGCTCACACACTGATAAAGAAGGCTTGCAAAACCTCCAGTCCTTAGGGTCAAGCAAAAACCTACAAAGGCTTTTAACTAGACATAGATGTGCTCAGTGAAGGCTATAGAAGAGATTGGTTGATACTGTTGTTGGGTTTATTCCTCTACTGCAGTGTTTTTAGGTTCTGTAGAGAAATACCTTGGTAGAGAGATTCTTTAGAGACTGCTTAGAGCTCTAAAAACAGCTCAATCTCTGCCTTCACTTTAAAATACATTTAAAACACTGTTTAATCAGATATACTAATTGTTTGCTTGAAGGACTTACTATTGGGTAATTTTTAATGCCAACACACTTACTTAATGTTTTCATTTAGAATTCACCAGGACTTCTCCTGGTTAACATCGGGTGCCTTCATGAGATGCACTAATTTTGAAATGTGAGTCCTTAGTCACCCGAGAAAAACACTTCCTTTCTGAGCTTTTACCGAACTGCTTGCCTGGAGAAATGTGCTAATCTTTTCTTTCAAATAACTCTGCATTTTTCTCTTTCAAGTGTACATCTGAAGTAAAACTTCAGCAGGAAAGGCAAGAGATTAAACAGACTTTCTGGAAAAGTGAACATGTCTTTTTCTGTTGTAGCACAGCTAATAAGTTGAGAAGTAACCTAAAGATAATTATTCTAACCTAAAGATAATTGTTCGGTACTGATCAGCCTTACTAACAATGGAAAGTCCCACAGGCTGGCCTAAGAGTGAACAATCTGCATTTTTAATGAGGAACAGCCAATGCAGAGGAAAGTCAACATATTAAACCTGAGATACAAAGACACCAATGATCACAGAACTTCCTGTTGTTACACCATTTCCCACAAAGAACTACACGCTGTTACTGCAGAGCAGATGCAAATGGTGCAAAACTTTTCACTTTGCATTTGCAAACATTTGCAACATTTGCATCAGCAGCCTAATAATTTGGCTTACCTCCAGCAAAGCCTCTTTGTTTTTATCATTCATTTCTTTGCTTTCTTTCTTCCCTTTGTTTGCCAGGTAGAAATTCTGATGAAGACACAAAAGAAGTTAATGTTCATTATAAAGCCAGCAATACAAGTAAATAGATTGCTACAAACTCACTCAATAGTTACTGAGTCTTTCAATATTGAGTACCCAATCAGCAGGTGCAAGAGACAGATGCTTATGGACTCTTCTTACAGATAAGTTTAATCACATCTACCTGCTCATGAATTTTAATTTTTTATTCTGAATTTAATTCAAAAGTAATACAAGATTGGTTTTGCCCATGTAAATATGGCCTCCAAAAATGAAAACCAGTGGCTTATGTTTTTAGCTGTTTTTCTGGATCAATGGCTTTGGGTTTTAGCATTCCAATTTTCACTGCTTCCTATATTATTACAGGTTGTAGAGAACCTAACATTTGATTGCATGCTGATATACAATGAATACAATGCAGTATCAAAAGGGTAGAAAGCATTTTCCCTACAACCTAATCTGGTAATCTGCATGCTTTGTATCTTGCACTCTGGATATAACTCAGCTCTCAATTTTTTAGTTAAAGTGCTTATATGCCAAAGCCTTTATCCAAAGTTGCTACTTGCTACTATAGTACCCCTGCTCATGTTCTTCAAAGTACTTTTATGCAGTGAAGAAATGTTCAAAAATCTAGAAGAAATCTGAAGAAGTGATCACCCTGGTATCTTGGCACATGTGCTCCAACCTACTGAAAATAAAGCCTGCACTCTGCTTCTGTGACACTGCAGCTGCCCTTGGAGGACCCAGTGCCTGCCTGCCCCACAAATAAGGAACCACAATGCCTCAAGGACATCCTCACCCACAAAAACAAATTCACCCACTGTTAAACAGCAATAACCAATCTGCATCCATCTGCATTGTACAGATGGACAAAAGGACAGCACTTGGACTTATATGCAAATTCTGACAAGTGTTCCCACTTGTCTAGGATGCTAGGACTTGTGTGCTGGAGCATGTGCAGTGGCTTTGCTCCACAACAAGCAGGGCCAGACAAGCAGAGCTGGCTGTCTGCAGACTGCAAGGCAGTGAAGGAAGCAGGGAGATCAAGGATGGAAGTAGCATTTGGATCCATGGCCTAGAGGCCAGAATAGTTACACTCAGAGTTCTTGTGGTTTAGTTTTTCAGTTTATCTGACTTTTCATCTCTATTTCTTCATGTCTCAAGACTGTGAGAAAGTGACAACATATTTACATACCTAGAACTCCTCAACACCTGAACTGCAACATAAATGCAAACATTACCAAAACACAAGTGAGAAGTGTGTAAATAAAGGAACAGGCTGTTGCCATAGTATAAGAAAGAAACAAACAAGCAGCAAATCTGTCCTGCCAGTAGACCACATTTACAGCAATGCAATTTATCTGAAGTGAAGCCCTGCTCTTGCACACAACCACATCTTCTTTTCCAAGCAGTGCTGTGAATAGATGTCTGCCAGAATGCAAGCCTCAGAGCAGACCATTTTTGGAGGGGCACCAGGAGAGGAAGCAGAACAGGTCTGGATCTCAAAACCAGTTCTTTAAAAACTGTTTTCTTAGAAGTTCACATTAAGTCAGGGGAGCTCAGAAACACAGACACCTGCAACATGGCCTATGCTGATGCCATGCCCATGGTGTGAGAAACTTTAACATTCAATACAATAGGCAGTTATCCTAGGAAATGCAGCTGGCTTCAGACTGCCTGGACATAATTTTAGTCCAAAGCTGTAGGTAAAGCAAACACTAAGGACCACACCTTTGCAGTTACATCTAAAGACAATATTCAGAGTGGAAAAAAACCAGAATCAGCTCAAAAACACAACCCACTTAAAGTTCCGAGCAGCTGCAGCTCGGTGCCCCGCGCACGTGCACCAGCTCTCCTTGACAGGCAGCACTATTGCAGCCCTAAAGCCTCAGAGGGCACTGTTAGGCTGGGTTGGGCCTTCAGACCTTGGGATGGATTTGGAAAGCTGTAAGGCTTCTTCTCTAAATCATTATAAAGACATAGTACAACCACTAAAATACACAATGAAGATTTATCAAGATAAGTATACTTTGTCTCAACAAGGCTTGGCTCATAACTTTACTAGTGGGGAGAGCATCCATCTGACTTAGTCAGCCTTCTGTGGATTGATAATACAAAAACAAAGCTCCTCTGACTACAACTGATTCACATTTGGGCATCTGGCACTTATTTAGCAGAAGGCCAGACCACCCTGTACTGAAATAATCAATTGTAAAGAGAGAAAGTTTGTAAGGATATCCATGCAGGATCTCTAATGCCACAGCTTTTTCATTAGGTAAACGGGGCTCTGTCACCTAACCCAGTGTTACACAGACGTACACTGTTCTCTTTCACCTGTCACTTCATTTATTACTGATTAACTCCTTTATGTCTCTTTCCTGAAATCTGGAGTACATAGAACTTTGTCAGTGGCTAAAAAACTGGGGAGCAGACCAAACACTGTACTTGTTTCATTGCTGTGTGGTCTTCTATTTTTGATCAGAAGCATTCATCCTAGAGGAGGGAAACCACATGTGTCCAGAAGAGGTCATTTCAAGTCCAGTAGTCAAAGGTCATGATAAAAGGCAAGCTCTTTCCTGTGTGAGAACACCACTGGGAAATGCATGTTTGGTTTGGGATGTCAGGTCATTAATGGGACAAGATGTAGCTGCAGGGCAGCTTTCTGCATATATCTACAGACTTGAGAATTAACTATTTCTTACATTCAAAGGACAAGTCTACACATACAACCTTTCCACTTAGGGACACAGCCTTCTTCTTTTGCCTGGAAAAGCAGGTAAAAAAATAATCAAGGTGTATCTCTCTGCACTGTATAATGCTCAAACAGTGGAAGAAAGAAAGTGTTTTCAGTAGTGTCCAAGACCATCTGTTTTGGCACGTAAGCAAAGCAAACCTGGATCACGATAGAAACAGTACTTAACTACTGCACTGTCAAATTCTATGATTGGTGTTTATGTCTCTGTACTCAAGAAATGAATTTCCTAAATGAAATAGCACCTCTTTCACACCTTTCCCTTTTTTCATTCACAGACCCATCCAAGTGGGAATGCAGCAGCAACTACTTGCTGCATGGCAAAAAACAGGTGTTCCAACACAGCATGCTCCTCCTGCCTCCTCTTACACTTAGGTTGTATTTTTGCTTTCAAGCTCTTGAGATTGATTTTCCAGAAGATCTGAAAAATCCACAACATCAAAGATCAAGCAGTGTGAGTAAAACAAGGCAGCTACCTCATACTCATGAATAGCTTCTTTGAGCAGTGGGCTGCCTGCTTATGCTCATCCAACCTGCACCCAATATGAGGCAAGAACTGGCCAGCTCACATCCCATTTCAGATCATTGCAACTGCTACTCAATGCTGCATGGTTTGCGCAGAAAAAATAAACCAGAACAAGGTCATATCTGCAACTTGTATCATGGTGTGTCCCCTAGGAAACTGCACATTAAAACTATTAGAAGATGCCTATAATTACTCTGAAGATCATAAAAGTAAAAAAAAAAAATAAAAAAAATACATGAAGCTAAAGGCAAAGCTCTTTTGAAACCCCAAAGAGAGAAATTAAGATTACTAAACAATGGGAGTACGCCTCCCTTTTCTCACTTCTATTTCTTTGCACTTTTGCAAGCATACTCAATAACCAAGTTCCCGGTCACCCTTTTATGTTTCCATCACTGGGTAGCAGTGGAGACAAAAGGAAAACCTTGATTCATAAATGTGGCCAAGCTGGTGAAAAACGGAAGTATCACCTGGTGGACAGTAGATAAATATTCAAGCATGAAACTCGCTATAGCTGTCTTGTTACAAAAACATTACAAATCCTTACTCCACCTCCTTCTGAATGCTGTTGAGAACTCTTGCTCTTCAGAAGAAATAAAATATCAATTCAGGGTATGGGTTCTCCATTGGAAGGTATAGATCTAGCTTTTGGCTTACATATGAGGGAGCAGAAGCATAAAGTACTCACTGTACAGACTTTCAATAAGTTTCATAAATACTGTCCAATAATAAGAAAACAAACAAACAAAAGCACATATAGGTGGCATTGCCTGCACTGTTTGATTTTATCAAAACACAGGAAATTGAAGTTCATGCGAACAGAAGTAAAATATAGTGTTCAAAGAGCATGACCAGCATTTACAGCAAGGAGTTTAGATTCAGCTACACCTCAAAACCAACCATTTTCCTTCATTTTTCTTCCTTTTATAGTATCTTTTAGCTGAGAATTATTTTTTCAGTTTTTTGAAAAGAGGTGTTGAGACCTGACAACATTTCCTTTCAAGAGAAAACCAGCATCACTCAACCATATGACAAAGCATCACCTTTCCAATGTTGTAAAGGTTCTCTTTATTTGCCCACGTACCAGTATGTATTTTTGTTTCACTCTTTAGTCACAGACTTGTGATGCTCTCTCTCTGCAGATGAGTCACTGATGGTATTCATGGAACAATCTTTTATGGGGTCTATTATATCACAGTGAGCAGAGGGCAAAACTGTGCCTGTCTTCGTGGCAAGGGGGACATGTGAGAATTTTATAGAAGCTTTTTCTAAAAGGTATTTCTTAAAAAAAAATATTTCAGAAACAAAGCTGCAGAAAAACTACCAAGTGCTGCATGACAAGAATCTTCAAAAAAAGCCATGGGCATTAACTGAGCAACATATTGCAGCATATATCCTGCATTTCAGAACCTCAATTCCTCCTCAGAAAATGAAACTTTTAATTAAGTGTTGTTAAATAGGTCTATAACTAGTTCTATAGGTCTATAACAGAAAGAAACAATAAACATTGGTACAGGTCACAGACCTTTTTCAGAGATCCACTTGTTTTAGGAAGGCATCTGCCCATCTTTAAAAGATTTTTTTTTTAAGCACTAATTGTGTCAAATCTTTGTGATGAAAATTTTGTATCACTAATTTGTTTAAGAATAAACTGTAGGCACCTGGTCACCTTTAGAATTTGCCTCTTTTTTTCCCCAGAAAAAGATCTACAAGCTAAAAAATGGTGAGATCTCCACAAAACCCTTCCAACAGAATGAGCACAAAATAAACAAGGAATTCAGCTGCTGTGGCATTAGCACCACAGGGTGTGTCAAAAAAAGCATTTTGCAATTTGTGTACTCCCAAAATGAGTTTTACGTGGCAGTCTTGACTGAGCCAGAAGGAGGCTGAATATACTGAGCACACAGTCCCAGAGCACGAGATTTCAGTTTCTCATTGGTTACACCATAATTTCTGTAGGTAGTTCGCTAGGTAATCAAGCACCCTACCCCCCACAGCTCAGCATTTCCGCTTGGTTTGCCTTTTCAGGGACTCACTGCAGATATGTATTTTACCATGTTTCAGTGTTTAGTGTGAGCTCTGTACAATACTGATTACTTTCTGCCACAAAGTGCTGATATGACTGTACTATTTTCCCCATTCACAATGTTTGAGTTTACCATGCCTGACAGATGGTCACACTTTATTACTGGCAAAATCTTTCAACAGTGTAATAGCCACAACTGATGCAGTTTCCTTAGACTGCTCATTTTAGAGCTTATCATGGAGGGGCCAAAGCTCAATGACTGCAGACTTGTCCAGATCCAGCTGAGACATGAGGACAGACCTACACTTTTGTTTAGTTCTGCTTTAGGTCACATTTATTTCTAAACTTCATTGCAACCAAAATGCAATACTCATCACAGCAGAATATTCATCTAAATTTTACTTCCTGTTTGAGGTTCAGAGACTTGCTCTAAACCACTTAGCCAAATAACACTACAGTGAATCAAACGTGGAGTTGAACCTCTGCTGCTGGGTAGGTTTATATGCTCTAGAAAAGAGGACACTTTGAGCCACCATATTGTATTCTCAAACTTGGCTTTGCTGTTTCATATTAAAAATCAACATTAATCCATGTACACTGCAGGATAAGTTTTCTTTCCCTGACTCTGGATACTTATATCAATGAAGGAAACTTCTATTCCATAGGTTTTATTTTAAATATAGGCTCATTCTAAAAAAAACTCCAACAATTTCCTAATGAGCAGCTTGGTGAGATTTGCTGCCAAATTACATATTTGACTCTTTTTTTTTTTTTTTTTTTTGGCAATGCTGAATTGCTGATTTTTCTCTTGCTGCCCTTAGGAACAAACCAGATGCTCAGTGAGCTAACAGTCAGCTGACATGGGGAAAAGATCCTGTGCCCCAGAATGCAGCAACTGTATGTTCCAGGACGTTTGTACATACAGCTTTGACCACATAACACAAGAAATAAAACAATTTGTGCATACACTTATCTGAATAATTTGATGCAATTCAGTGTGCAGACCCTCCTTTACAAAGTTAATGTGCACAAGTTACTGATAACCCAATTCTTCTCAGTATAAACAAAATCCAGTAAATCTTCTGTAGCATTCAGTATACCCATTATGAAGTTTCATGTACAACGGGCAAATACTGGGCCTTCAAGGAAATGTTTATATTCATCAGCAGAAGTAGTGTAGAAGCGGCAGTAAAAACAAAGGACAGGTTTTTACAGCTGTGCCATCTCATACAGTTCTAAGAGCTGTACCCAAGCAGTGGCTTGTACTGGAGGTGAACTACATGCTTCAATTTTTACCTCTACAGACAGGACTCTAAAACAGTATCAGAAAAAAAGCAGAAAACTCTAATTTTTAAATCCTGTATTCAACATCCTGGTGGGTTTTTTGGTTGAAAATACAAGTTTTGCTTTCTCTGAACAGACAGAGCTGAAAGCAAATTATTAATGTAATAGGTAGCATGCAGACTAAATGACCTTAGTTTAGACTCTTACCCAAATGCCACGTCAGCTTACCTGGGGATTTTTAAATAAAGCATATTTTTGACTTTTTTCCAAAAACAGAATCTTATTCTCAGTGTCTCGAGTCCAGTCTGATAACACTTCAACAACATTTTCATGGTCTTCAAAAAACCTTTCTGGAGAGACAGAGAAGATAATGTAAGACATTCATACTGTTTCTGCCCTCTCCTGAGGCTGCAGAAATTCCTGTGTAAGAATGTGATCATTATCTGATGTTCCCTCACCCAGGGCTGGACAGTTCAGCACTATTTTCCACTGCACAGACGGGTGTAGAACCCATCACACATCACATGAAATTGTGTCACATGGAAGGGCAAAGCAGCTACAGAAGGCACCTTATGTAGCTGTGCCATGCTCCTGGATTCCTCTTGAATCTCTGTACTGTTGCTTGAAGACTGCAAGGGATGGAAACAGTGACCCACCAGGAGTAGACAGTTACACCCATGTATTTCATGGCTTTCTGCTTCTGATTGATTTTGTTTTTTTTAAGGTTTGCAGTACTGCAGACTGGGGGGGTTGAAGAAGGGATACATATAAACTCAGGCTAATTAATAAAAAAAAAAAGTAAAGAATTTATTTGTCTTTTTACTTTGCTTCTTTTACAACGAAGATTTGCTTTTTGTCAGCAGGAAGAATTCTATGCACTGAAAAAAAAAATGCTTGGTTTCAAGCAACTGTACTTAAAACCACAAATAGCAAAGTAGAAAAAATACAAAGATAGACTGAGAACTGATGTCAAGATATACTGGTTCACCCAGCATCTCTGTAGTTAACCTTACCAGGGATGTGAGAGACCTAATGTCAGCTCTGTCCCCTCCTGATCTGCTCTGAACCCAACTCCTCCACCCAGGAAAGCCACAGGGTGTGCTGAGATTAGGTAACTCTGAAATCACTTCAGTTTTATTTATATAAAATTGCTCAACATAAAACCCTTTTAAAGGAAAAGGAATTCAGCATAACTTGACAGGTCATTTTGGAGTGTCCCAACCTGCACTTTTCTACAAATTCAGTACCGGGATAGGGAATTCACCCAGCTCCAATTTTCAGTAGAATTTTGGCAGCTTCCTGGGGACAGCTGTACTCCCATTCCTGTGGTCTCTGGTGATCTTCCAATGGCCTAGACTGGCCTAGCATCAGAGGAAGTAACAAAGCATACATTCTGTAGGCTTTCTTTAACACTTGTTACTTTTGACAAGGGTTTAGTACATCCCCATCCAACCTCTATCTTGTGAATTAATTAAATTCACAGAATGAGATTAGCTTCAAAGATCCATTTGCATGTACATGGTAATTTTAACACCAACAACATAAACTCTTCATTTAGCAACTGGTACTTCTGCAATGCACTGGAAATAGAAAGCACTATATAAAACCCCATTAATGGTTTGAAGGGTGAACAGTACCTTATAGTTCAAGATAGGCATGAAACAATTCTTAGACAGTAACACTAATTTTTGCCACATATATTTTTGTTTGTTCACTTGCTGCACCAGGATTTTCTTGAATGTATGAAAAGTGTGATTTTATCATCCTCGGGAAGGTCTTTCTAATACTTAATTTACCTAAAAAAAGTCAAATCTGGATGTCAATTATAAGACTATAATAGTCTTTATTGCAAAATGGATGCTGGTAGGTACAGCCCAGTGTTACATTACCATCTCACTACTGAGATTATTTGTGATATTTAACATGTATTTAATTTTAAACTGTAGTTTAGTTTATGTACAATGAGAGTCTTTCAAAATAACCGTATATGTAAGACAACCTGTCAAGGATCTTGTGATAAAAAAGTAGCTTGGACCTTCAGTTCAGCAAGAATTATTTGCTGCTCAGATTTGCTTCTTAATGTAAACGCAATTTTATTCTTTTTAATACTAATGTGGAAAGCAGGCAGAAAAATGAAGTGCAGAAAAGTTCTGTCTTTGTGCTGATAGTAATAAAGCTATCTACAGCAGCCAAGAAGTATACTGATGAAAATAAATAATGGTTCACATTGTTCTGATTTTGAACAAAATTAACTGCATGTTGCTGTGCACTGGAAGCAGAAGAAAGAACATGTACCATTCCATTCATACTGAAACTGCCTTCTGCAAACAAAAAGGCTCCATCCTCAGCAAATCTGGACCTGGTAATAGATCACTGACTGCATCAGGAGTTAATAAATTTTTCCTTTTTTCTTGAACCAGATACAAGTTTATTTCCCTTGATATTTTTCTTCTGTCCTGGCTTCAAAAATAATTTTTATTCATTATGAGAGTAATTCCTTACTATAGCAATACCCTAACACTAACCAAAGTCACCTAGAATTAGCTGGGACTAAAGTAGCATAAGTAATTTTTACAAAAAAAAATCCAACCATTTACCCCAATGTTTGTAACAAACAATTTCCTTGATACCTTCAGTTTTAATTGCATGATGGGAAATTCAAATATCTATCCAGATTATGAAGAAACACAAGTACATTCTTTTCAATGACTATGGAGATTCAGAAACCATATGTTTATTGTGATGTCATCCTAATACTTAGACATGTTTGTCCGAGTCACACTGGACAAAAAGGGAGCAACTTTCTAAGACAGGAAAACACTCCAAAATTATTCAGTGATTTTTGTTAGATTTCAAGGATAAAGTGACATTTCCCGTCTTTTCTTAGTTATGATAAGCAGGTAGAAAAAAAATGCAGCACCATTATCTTAAACAAGTAGCAAAAACAGACTGGCAGTAAATTTCTGCGCCACTCTTACAAGCAGATGAGCACCTCCTTGCTTATGAGCAGTCAGGCTTTTTTCCAGTTATTTTAAAATTTCTATCATTTAGTTTAGCAGAATGACTACACCTGGGGCTCTTTTAAAGTGCAGTATTGATATTTGACTTCATTTGTGAATTTTCACATCTCTGCTGGGAGATTGTAAACTGAGAATGTTAAAGGCTGTTTGTCAATTTCCCATTTCTCTAGGTCAATATGACTCTGAAAGAAAGTTGTGGCAATTTTCCTTCTCTTTTTGATGCCAATACCTTTTCAGTCTGGAAAATAAAAAGATTCTGAAATATTTCACAATTAGAGAATACTCTGTTCTTAATGAAAGAAACCTTGAAGCCTTTTTCAAACAAGACTTATTATGTTGCACAGAACAATTTCTTAGTTTTGCATAGCTGTTTCCTAAGACCTGGAGGCCAGGTTAATTACTCCAGAAGTCATAACTTACCATCAGCAGAGCTGCAGCCCCATCACAGAGCAGTGTCCTGTACACAGCTACACTTAAGAAAACAATTACCACAAATGAAGAGCATTGGAAATGACTGAAACACTTCTCACAGAGTCTTGTTTAATGACATTTGTTTGGCCAGTATGTAATACCTGCCTTCTGACAGCACTGCATCCTCTCTTCAAAAAGTGGATTTAAGTACTGGTGTGTTTGGGTTTGTCATCACCTTGAAATTCACATGGCTCCTTCATTTTGTGTAAAATAAAATAATGCAAATGGTGAAAAGCAAGGAGCCTTCTGCAGGTCACAGCACAGCTGAATGGACTCATTTCTACAGCACGGACACACCAAATGTATTCCTGCAGCATCCCTCAGCTTAGAGTCTGTGATGTTCCAATGTCAGGGAACATGCCACATGTCTCCTGCTTCCATGGGCAGGAGAAATGTTAACTATCTTTTCAAGATTACCAACACTTACCTGATCTTTCAAGATTACCAGCCCTCTATCTGTTTGCTATGTGCTATGTCAGTACACCACTTACCAATCTGCAGCTCTGGGTACATCTCATACAGACACCAGTCGACGTTGCAGTCACAATGGGTTTTCTCAAAGAGATTGTCCAAAACATCCCGTGCCACCTGACGCTCATCCACCATTAGGGACTTTGTGCTGTTATCGTTCATGTGCACCTTGATAACAAGCTGAGAACAAAGTCACAGAACAGTCAGTTAATTTCAGAAACAACAAAAGAAACAACATCTGCTAAGACAGATAAGAAAGATAAGGCTGAAGGTTATTACTGATTCAAAGGCATCCTGTCCCACAGCAAGCTGAGAGAATAAAACAGCTCAGAAATTCTCTCGCTATAATTTTCACCAAAATAAAGATTTTTTTCTCTAAAAATAAAATTAAGCCTTGTCCTATGCATGACTTCAGGAAAGGTGAAATTGCTATGAAGAAAAAGCAGAAGTTAATCTCTTCTCTAAATCTACTACATTTGCAATTAAGGAAGATGCCTGATAGGGAAACCAAGTGCAAAAGGACAGAGCGTCCTTAATGCAAGCTACAAATGTGGAAAATAGAAAAAGAATGGAAGAATCTTGCCATGCCAACAAAATAACCTGAAATTGGATTGTATTAAGATGGGCCATAGTCCAACCTTCATCAATAAGAAAACAGATGAGTTCACAGAGTATGTTGAGTTGGAAGGGACCCATCAGGATCATCAAGTCCATACTCCTGGCCCTGCATAGGACAACCCCAAAAGCATTGCTCCATGTGCCCAAGAGCATTGTCCAAATGTTTCTTGAACTCTGTCAGGCTTGATGCTGTGACCACTTTCCTGGAGAGTCTGTTCCAGGCCATTCCCTCAGGTTCTGTCAGTGGCCACCACAGAGAAAAGATCAGTGAGTGCCCCTCCTCTTCCCCTCATGAGTTACTAACTTTGACCAAATCAACCTAAGATACTCATTACTTCTTTATATGGTGAAGTTAAACAAGAAACAGAGTGAACTTTCTTAAGAGAGGAACAATGAAAGAAAACGCTGAAGTACATAAAATGTGATAAAGAACTGGAAGTACATTATAAGAAAGTACTTAAAATGCTCCATTAGTATTGAAAACAGTAGAATAATCCTCTACAAGGTCTCTGCATTGCTGATGAGTTGGGAGAACTTTCCATGTAGTGTTGTTTAAATAGCTCTTTATTTTAAAATGTGTGCATAAGAAGCTTTGGTTCTGTAGAGACAATCTGTAAAAAGCAGAGTTATGACCGCCAAGAGAAAATCTACACTGTCTCTGAAAAGCAAAATCAAATGTAACAAAAGCCATGAACTTGTTTTGATTCCAATCCTTGTAAGAATCTTCTGTAAAATAAGCATCTGAGCGATATTGCAGGTTATACAGAAAAAGAAGTGTTGTACGTGCATAATCTAACACGTTTAAGGCAAAAGGGGATTTTTGTCTGGTTATAACTGACTGCTCAGAAACATGCATGCAGCTTCCATCTTCACAGAATCACAAAACAGCTGAGATTGGAAGGCACCTCGGGTGGTCATCCAGTCCAGTTGCCTGGGCAAGCAGGACCACCTAGAGACCGATGGCCAGGACCCTGTCTGGATGGTTTGCTATCATCTCCAGGGAGGGAGAATCCACAATCTGCCTGGGAAACCTGTGCCAGATTCACCCACCCCCACAGTAAAGAAGTGTTTCCTGGTGTTCAGAGCCTCCAGTGTTTCAGTTTGTGCCCATTGCATCTGGCCCCATCACTGGGAAGCACTGAAGAGAGCCCGGCTCCATTCTCTTTGCACCCTCTCTTGAGGTTTTTCTAGAGATAGACAAGCACCACACAGACCCCTCTCTTCCCTAGGCAATCTCAGCCTTTCCTCACAGGAGATACTCCTGATCATCTTTACAATATTTTCTTATCATCTTCCATTGGGATGAAACTCTCTTGAGCTTGAAGGAGGTGATCTTTAAATATTGACCAGCTTTCTTGATCCCTTCTTCCCATCAGGAGCTTCCACATGGGACTCTTCCAAGAAGATCTTTGAAGAAGCCAAAGTCTGCTCTCCTGAAGTCCAAGGCTATGAGCTTGCATTTCACCATCATCCCTACCCTCTGCCCTCTGCTTTTAGTAAAAGAGAGAAAACCAGTTTTCTTGACAATATTTAGTCAATTTAGAATTCAAGAATGACACAGTAATTTCATTATAGTGACATAGTCACAAGATTGAACCTTACTTCTATTGTATGGTTCCAAATATTCAGGGGCGGGGGGAAAAGTTGGGGAAAAAGAAGTCTCCCAAAGGAGAATTGCTAACATTACAAGGAAAAGAGGATGACCAGTGAGCAGTCAAACTTTAGTTACAGAGCTTTACAAAGTCAACATCGGTGAAATCCTCCCAAGACACTCCCAAGACATTCTCTCAGAAGGAGCATTTGTACATGAACATAAAGCGTTCTGTGAGAACTGTCTCAAGACTGGACATTCCCAAATTTATTGGAAGCTTCCATTCTTCCTGGAAGCTCTGCAGGCTCCAACACTTCCCATCTTCTTTGAGCAAGACTGAAAGGTCATGACTGGTTTTAGTTCACATCCATTATTCAGAGTTACTGAACACCTGCAGCTTCTGCTGAGCTCAGATGGAACACTAGTTTAGGATGAGTGCCATAATTACTGGCACACTGCAGAACAGTGCAGACACTGGCTAGAAGCTTTCTAATTTGTTGGTCTAAAATAATTTCTATTATGCTTGTACATTACTACAACTGCTGTGAAAAGATTTAGCAAGAAGACCCTCATTAATTTAATAGGGATTGGCTAAATCCACATCCAATATTAAATAAAAGTTTAATACTCCTGGAATCAGCACAGCATAAGTAAGCAACATTTTCATATACACTCTGCTTTCTCTAAAGCAACTTATCAGAAGAGTGGGTTTTGCCCCAGCACTGAGAAAAAGAAAAAGAGGCAGCACTTTCCAAGTCCTCTAAAAATAAGTCCCTTGGAGGTAGCATTCACCTAGAGACTTCTCTTGAGGTGGATGACGAGAACTCCACAGAGTATCTTTGCAGATAAAATAAGGAAAAGCCTAGTCATTTTAGTAAGAAATTTATTATTAAGAAGAATGTTAACAGATATTTAGGTGGTAGCTCTTATGGTAGCATTTCCTATTTTATGGCTCACCTTTTTAACTTTGGCTTCCTTCAATTTCTCCAATGCAAGTTTAATCTTGTCAGCTTTTGCCTTTGCCTCTAGTTCTTCCTGAAAAGACACAAGATATTTGGTATATTTCTTTTTAAGTAATCTCAGCAATTTACATTTACTTGAAAATAAAGGGTTGTTTCTTGATATTTATATCCTGAAGATAAAGCTTGTCACAGCAAACTTCATATACACAGATAGCCTTCCTTGACCTAATATCTTTCAGCCAAAGCTTTGATTTATAAGTCCAAAGCTCCCTGTTGTTGCTCAGCCATATAGTTCTTACATGATCTGTTCCTCAAATGCTACAAGAATGCCTGAAAACTGGACTCTTCTATGTTTCTGTACATACAGCTGATACAAAAGAGAAGGTGAAGGAAGATCTAACCTCAGTGAAATAGCATTGTGGGTGCAGCTGCTTGGAAGAAAACTCGCTTTTCATTAAGGTAAGAGAATTAGAATTTGTAGGATGTTACTGAAATTTTGGCTTGCAATTACATCACTTAAAATTTTATACTCTGTGTTCAGTACATTAATTTACTTCAATTCTTTGACTTGCCACATATGATCTCTTACTGCACAGATACTTACTGAGAGGAACACCTCCATTAATTGGATGATATCATGGCTTTTATTCTATGAATGGACCTATTCATCTTAACACAGACACAGCTAGATAGAGCACAAAAGTTCATTCCACAGTAAAAATCCCTAAAATTTCAGTATCACCCAGCTCTCCTTTTACAATGCAGCTCTATCAATATCATGCCTCTCTCTTAATATCAATAACATTTGTGATCCAAGAAGACTCTGGATTCCCAGGTGCTAGGAATTTTAGCTACATGTACCAAATGTAGTACTAGGTGCCTAGTGTTGCCTCCGTGACTGCTGTACAGATTGGGACTGTTCCTTTATCCCATCTCTCTTCCAGACGTCTCCTCCAGTCACATTCAGAGTTGGAAAAGCACATTTTGGGCAGCAAGTGACTGTAGTTCCTGGGGCTGCCTTGGACTCCCTCAGTACTACTGGAGGGTTCAGTTTCTTTCCAATTTAACATCCCTGTTGCCTCTATTGAAGACTGTCTTGCATTTGCTTTTTTGCCTCTCTGCTGATTTTTGCTGTCCCTGTTGCTCTCTTACTTCCACAGTTTCTTTTGTTTAAAAGGGGCAGGATTTTGTGCTAAGCTATTCACAGGCTATCAACTTCCAGTCAAGGACTATGGGAGAAAGTTCCTGTTCTGCTTCCACACAAGATTTCTGTTACCTTCAGCCTCCATTTGCTACCCTAAACTCATAATTTTTAGTAGTCTTTGCACCAAGAGAACTGACTGCAACTCATGGAAGATGTACTTGCAAGAAACTAAGCCTAACTAAGCATTGCCATCACTTCCCTGTTACTGAGGTATCATACAATCATAACAAAGAAAGAGAAAGAAGGTTATCTTATTAATCCCAAGTTTTGGGGCATGTTCAACAGTAGCTGAAGTACTCCTGGCTGACATTCCTCCTGCTGAACTAAACATCTTTTGTTTTATCACTGCTTCAAGCATGTTTCCTGTTATCAAATTCTCTGCTATAAATACCACACAATCTGTTAAAAATATCTCCTCCTTTTCTCTGCAGGTGTGGAAATTTGCATTGCTATAGCTCAGCAGTGCTTAACTTAGAGAATCCAAAAAAAGCCTCTGTAGTTGAACACAAGCAGTTGCACAAAGGTGGCTGCTGCAGTGAGGCTGACGGTTGTTCAGAGGGAAAAGCACACAGCCTCTCACGCTGTGGCCCTCCCCTTACCACCTCTATACAGCAAGCAGGAAAAGCATCTTAACCAAAGCGGTTGAGTGTGGTGTGGGCAGGCTTTTTGATGAAAAATTTAGGCAGGTATAATTCAGGCTTCATCTGCATGTGACCCGTGTTGAACAGAGTTCTCACATTTTATAAATCTGTGCAACAGAGCTCTCACCTGACAGCCTTCATGGTTTCATAAGCTTTGACTTAACGCAGAAAAAGGAAATAAGCTATCAGATGCAAAATTTTAGCAGTGTTAGAGAAATGCTTTGACAAGCTACAGGATTTGTTTTCCCATGATTTGTTTTCCCACTACAGGATCATCACCACCTTTTCTGGATCTTTAAACAGAAGCACATAAAATCATCATGTCAATAGCTAATAAAGAAGCCTTATTTAGCTTAAGGGCAGTTTTAAAAAGAAATGTCAGAGTTGATGGAAACCTATGAGACAGCTCTATGCTTCCCAGAAAGAAAGGCTGCACTTCTTTATTTTGGCACACATAAAGGTTAGAAAATAGGGTCTTAATTCGACCCTATTAGAAAGTAGGGTCTTAATATCATGGCTGCATTGGGAATAACTAACACTGTTCTTATTTGACTGTGGATAACCAGAAGTGTAAACACAACTTCAGCCTTGATTGGCTCAAGAATCACTTATCAAGAATCCTGGCTAACAGGAACATGGATTTTGATGATGCAAAATACATTCCACTTACAGCTGAATTTCATTTTACTGAGCAGAAATATCGTCAAAACAAATACTAATCAAGACAATGAATATTAATTTGAAATGGATTCATTCCATATTAATTTTAAATTGTTATTACCTCCATCATTCACACTGCAACCTGTGTAATGGCCCTGTGGGCAATATTGTGGACAGTAATCCACAGTGGGTATGCCATTAGTATTTGAATACAACCTGTATCATAAAATGGGGCAAAGGCTGCAGGAAAAAGCCAAAACAATGCCTCAATGAGGAAATAAAGTATTGCTTTATATTCTTTAGAAATGCTTCTACAACCTGTTCCTATCCTTCTCTGACACTCCCTGAATCTGGAAAGAGACCAGAATATCATTAGAAATCAGTCTCAGAGGGACAGTTCAACTAAGGGAGAAGTGACTACACTTTTTTAGGAGAGTCTACATTTTTTTCGTATAGAATTCCAGTTGTGTTTAGCAAGTATATACTCTTCCCACTCTAAAATCTTGTTTGACCCTCAGGTAATGCACGATGTCAGTAAACAAAGAATTAGGTCAGTACAACACTCAATGGAAAGAAATTCATCATGGTTGATTTCAGTGAGCTTTAGATCCCAGCATCAATAAAAATGCTGCCTGGAAGAGATGCCCGAGTGTCCATAGTCAGGCTCCTGCCCAAAGCAGGATGGCCACCAACATTAGATCAGGTCAGTCATGATTTTGCCTAGCAAAGCTTGGAAAACCTTCAAAGAAAGGGAATCTGGGATCTCTTTTGATCACCTGTTCCAGTGCTACACCACTATCTGACGTGGAAAAATTTTTTTCTAATGTCCTCTCTGAAATGACAAAGCTACAATATGTAGCTGTTGCCTCTTCCACATTAGGGACCTAACACTACCATGGAAGAATTTGGCTTCACCATCTTTTCATCTATCCTTCAGGTATGTTTAGGCTGTCATTAGATCACTCCCCAGCCTCCTCTGTCAGACTAGACAAGCACAGCTCCCTCAGCCTGTCCTTGCTGGCCCCTGATCACTGCTTGCCTCTGGCCATTCCATCAGCTCTCTGCTGGACACTCTCCAGTATCTCCACATCTAGAATGGAGTGCAGTTTCCAGCAGTGGGACCAGCAGTGCCAAGAGAAAGGAACAATAACTCCTTAGTTTGCTGGCCATACTCCTCCCAGTGGAGGCCAGTCTCCTCTACTGAGATGATCTTTCATTCAAGGCTTTTATTCACTGTGGTGTCCAGCAGGATTTCCTTTCCAGCAGGGCTGCTGCTCAGACTGTCCTTTCCCAAACTGTACAAATGGTTATTATACCCCAGGTGCAAGACCTTGTACCTTGCTGGGTTTCTGAGAGTTTTGCTGGCCTAGTCCTCATGTTTTAAGTCCCCTTGCGTTGAAGGCCTGCCAGTGATCCTGACAGTCATTGCCCTTAATAAAAAGCATCTTCAGCACATCTGCAGGTGGCTTTTTATGTCATCACTCAGGTCACAGACTAAAATGTTAAACAATATAAACCCCAGTGCTGATCCCACTTGCTTCCAGCCAGCAAACCATTGACTTACTAGCCCTTGAGTCTGGCCAGTCTCAGCCCATCCAGCTTGCTACCCTTCCAGACCATACTTGTCAGCTGACAAATCAGACTACTTAGAAGTTTGGTACTTCCTTAAAGATCATGAGTCTAAATCAAGATGGGAAATTTTTGAAGGAAATGGATAGAACTCATCTTGATAGCATCTCTTCTGTATCAGTCGTACTAGTTACATAAAATACTTCAGCTTTTGGAGCTGTTTAGCTGGTATTTTGCAAATGTTGATATTCCTTTAAGACAAGAAGTTAACTATTACCTTTGAGATGTAGAAAATTGCAAATCTTCTCCCATATGTTTATGAGTTTCGTTCTTCAATCAGTGTGGAATAGTCCTATGCATCAAATGAAGCTTTATCTAGTGAATCACTTTTTATGTCATCAGACATATCCAATTTTCCTATCCAGTTTTCTGTTCCTTTTGCTGAATATGTCTGCTGTATGATTCCAAACACAGGGGCAGCAGTGATGTTGAGGTGATTCATATTCAGTTCACATGGGCTTTTAAACAGCAATGAATTGACCACGGTTTTAAGCAAAACTGACTGACACTTCCCTAAAATATTTCCGTTCCCTAAATGTAAACATCTTCTCTCAATCATAATTACTGTGAACATGAATACTCAAAGAGATGTATTTGTGTATTTCATGATCTCTGATTCATTTTTGGGGGGCTGCATAACTCTTTTAATGCCTTCTCTTCTCACAGGGCTGTGACAGGACAGAATTCTCACATTATCTACCTCCCTGCAACCTCACGTCGAAAAAATACTACAAATATCACATTTTATTTCAGTTGTTAAAACAGCTCTGCAAGAAACACAAACATGGAGAAGGTTGTGGTAAGTTTGAAATTTTAGGTACAGGTAAGCCAGTTGCTCATAAATAGTTATAAGTAGTCACCTACTGGTAACTTTGGCACCTCCTAAGAGCATTTGTCCCTTATTGCAGATATTCTTCATTACTTTCTTTCAAAGGCAAGACCAAGAAGAGCAGTAATTCTGTGTTAGGACCAGGAGAAGTACTTCTTGTGCTTGTCCCTGGACCTGGTCACCTAGCAAATGTTGAGTTTTCCACACCTGAACTGCTTTTCCTACTGCAAGAAATCACTTAGGCCAGGGATGGAGCTGGGAAACATCCACAGAATTTTCTCATCAGTACAAATAGCACAGACTACAATGAACACACATCGTGACATCTTCACAAAGTGGAGATCATTGGCCATGCTTTGCACTGATGCCAAAACCAAGCTCTCTATAAGAAGATATTAACAGATCAGTGCTTCTTAAAAGAATTCAGTGATAAATTTTCTGTCACAATAAACCATTTGCAATGATTATGCCTGTATTGGGCTATCAAAATGATGATTAGAAAGATGAAGGAATGGGCAATAGGTCAAGGAACAGGCAGAAACTGCTGAGGCCACAACAGTAGAAATTTCACTCCAGAGTTCATGCAGGTTTCATCACTGCAGAACCTTTGCAAGATGCATCTACCTGGGAGATCCACCAGTGTTCCAGTGCCAAATACCACTTGCAAAATGACAAGAACTAGTGAATGTTTAAAATAAGGCTCAACCCAGACTTACCTGAGTAAGTGGCTCAGGAGGAGGTGGTGGTGGTGGTGGTGGTGGAAGTTCTGGTTCAGGGTCTGGAGGTGGAGGTGGAGGGGGCAAATCATCCCCAGACTGTCCAGTAATGGTAACATAGGGACTTACTTTAGAATAAATGTCATTATTCAAGCCTGTTGAAGGCTGAGTGACTGTACTTTGCTGGTTGCAAGAAGATGTTTTCTGGGCTTGTAAAGTTTTCTGTTCAACATCATTAAGGTCTGCTACAAGATCGGCCATTAAAGCATCCAGGTCTTTGTCCTCTAGGGCATTTAGTGATTCTTTAAAGAAAACCACAAAATGTGTCAGAGAGTGAGTGCAATGCAAAGCACTTTTTCCAGTTCAGCAGAGAATAAATTGCAGAAGGCATGGTTACAGAGTTATGGGAAAGGAAACAACATTTTACATGGGTTCAAGAAACAAATGTGCTCTCGAAACAGCCATTAATCTGGTCATACTGAAGTTCAGAGTACAAGGAACTCTACAAATACAAACTAAACAGGACAGGAAGCTTCAGTTCCAGTGATACAGTCTCAGGCCTTTATGATGTTACAAACATGGCCCTGATCCAGCAAGGTTACTGGGTACATGCTTAGTGATATGAATGCAAGAAATTCCATGAGCTCCCATTAGGCTGTAGGCAAATACATAAATGCTTAGCAAGTTCTGGAACACAACAAACCACGTAACTGAGGCCTAGATCAAGAATATCTCCATATATTATTACTATTCTACAACTCTAAAATTAAAATGAAGCAGAATCAAAGAATATTAAGAGACAAGAAACTGTATGGTGTCATCTGTAGCACAGCAGTAACTGTATGATCTGTGACATACCACAGGGGTGGTACATCACACACGCTTTTGAGGCTCCTTTAAGTAAGGAACAAACAAAAAGTCTCTGTTAAAAGCATCTTATAAACCAGATAGAAACACTGTAACTTTTTCTTTCTGGTTTCTACTCTGACAGAGTAGAAAATAAAATCCTCTACCAGAACTTCACACATAATTTATGGTTGTTTGAACTAGCCATGGTGCAAAGATATACTGTGGAGTAAACCCTGTATGATGGTGTAGCTTTCTAGAAGAGAAGGGTTCTTTAAGATTGAACAGAGTCAGTGGTTTAAATATCTTTAAAGAGTCCAGTTAAGAAATAACTAACTAACTAACTGGGAAAACCTTTAAGTGAGATTTTGAGAGGGATGAAGAGCACTGAATTAGATACTAAAAATGCTAATATAGTCCAATAAAGCATAGTCATTCATGAGACTAAGTGTGAACATGTCACTAGGTCATCTCAGTTTACTCTGCTCTCCTTGTTATGTTAATATAGTATTTAATAAGTTTTTCTTGACAATAGGAAGGTTGGCTTATGATCCTCTCTATTAACATAGAGAGGATATTAACACTTTACTGATAGAGTCTTTAAGAAGCCCAGCAGGGAACTGATCCTGGGACAAAACCAGAGGTTAACACCAGCTCAGGTTAATGCAAACAACCAGCCCTCAGTCAAAAAAACCCCAAAAACCCCCAAACCCAATCATAAACAAAATCAAAGGAAGGGTTTTTATTTCAAACTCAGATAAATCCCCTCATTTGGTTTGCCATACAGCCTCAGCAAGCAGTTGTACATGCAAAAGTGACAGTGCAAACCAAAATGAGAATAAGCACTGAAAAGTGGAAGCAGCTGAAGCTGATACTTCCACTGGACAGAAATGCTTACGCAGCTCTGACATCACACTGAGGAACTTTGTCTTTCACCAAGTTAAATCCTTACATTAAAAAGGTTACATTTCAGAAAGTTATTTGGGAGACGTCTCAAGTTTGTTTTCCTCTACACTCAGGCATTTTTAAAAGTCTGACTTTATTTAAACTGAGTAATGCCTCAAAAAATTGTTCCCTTTTGAAGTTTCCTAAATTGAGACACAAAAATATACCTCCCCCTCCAGCAAAACAGAGTTCTTTTGTTTGGTTTGGGGTTTTTCATCAAGGGTATGGAAAGATTTTCTTCTCATTTGTTGCTGTGAGGTATTTTAAGCAAGCATAAAAGGCATGAAAGAGTCCATTCAACTACTTACCATTTAAATCTTTAAAACCAACTGTAAAGCTGAATTCATTGTTGGACACTTTGGGGCATGGAGGTGGTACAGTCTCCACTCCTAAACTCTGTTAAGGTAGAAGCAAAACAAGTATCTGATTATATAATTACTATTACATACATTAACATTTGAAAATCAATTATCTGAATTTATCTAATTAAATAAATTCTTCAAGAACAGAATGGCATGCACTGGTTTCTGAGATTATGTTGGACTGGGTAGACTAACTAGGGCCAGGACAAGAGTTCAAGCACTCTCTCACAATCATGGCAAGGGTTTTGCATGCTTCTCAGTACAATGTTGATGGCAGCAACTCCTGTCAGGCAACACCTGGGCTTGGTGTGGGGAACAGCAGAGAATTGGACTGTTTCTAATCAAGACAGTGGGCAAAGCCAGACTGATTTTCAGTTTCCTTGTGATTTTCCCCTTCCCTCCTTTTGAAGGGGAGTGTAGAAAGAGTTTAGTTGTGTAGGGTGTCATTTCTTTCCAGAGTGCTTTATTTACCATTATAAATGAAACCTAGCTGTTGCTTTCTGCTATTGTTTGAAAACAAACAAACCCAAATACAACAAACAAAACCCCATGCTATTGCAATGTAAACTGCAAACCTGTGTAAATAGAGAATTCCTAGTTTGCAGCAGAAAAAGCCAATTCTGAATTTTCATTTCTTTTTCAGCCCTGTTATGCCATGTAGAGGTATCTCAGTGTGCTTCTATCATTTACACTTTAGCAACTGGTGAAAAAGTGTGAAAAACTATCTACAGTCCTGTTTTGAAAGTTAAGAGTCTGAGGGAATTAACAGATCCAGTTCAGGTAACTGAAAATCTTCAGGCTTTCAGATACCTCTGCCTCCTTCTCCCACACCATGCTGATATGAGATGTGATGCCAGAACTTTGGAGAGGAGAAGAAGCCTGTCTCAATTTCAGGAACACTCCATCCCACCCGGTACTGCACAGGGAGCACAGAGACAAGAGACTCACGCTCTTACACTCTTTGCACCACCTGCACTTGTAACACTGCCATGTCCAGTCTGAGGAGGTAAAATTTATCACAAGCAGTCTTTTGTTCTTTAGAAGGCATAATAATGAAATGAGATTACCATAAATCCCTCCATATATATATATGTATGTATGTATGTATGTATATATAAATACATAAAATAAATAAATATGCACATTTACAAAAAGCCCTAAAGAGCAGAAAGGCTACTGAGGGACAAGGTATTGTGATTTGACAGCTAATAACACCATGTGAAATCTTGGCTTTCACTCAGTTTAAACACAATTTCTACTCTGTGCCTCAGAATTATTGGTATTTATTTTGTCAAGCACTGGCTTTACTTACCAAGAAGAAAGACCCTCTCAAAACAGAGGTTGTAATCAAACTCACACATCCAAGATGACACCTTAAGTGTTTTCAATCATTCAATTTATTAAAATACAACAAATATTCCCTTTGTAGATTTTTTTTTCTAGAAATAAAAATTCTCCTTTCATCACCTTTTGCAGGAAGTATTTCATGATTAGAGCTTTAGAAAAAGGCTCATGCTGTTTTATACTCTCAAGAGTGTATTCTGCATTGGGAACAAAATCTCCATGAAATCTTGAATGCCACCCTCACTGCAGCTTAATATTTTGCCATATCTAAAGAATCCTTTAAACATATATTCAAAATGTTGCTTTCATTTCCAAAGTTCACATTTGACACTCAGGCTACATCCAATTTACCCATGTATGCTAAGCATTCATACCTGAAAATTCAGACTCAAAGTCTTCCTGTTTTCATAGAACCCTTTAATTTCTTTGGATCAAGTCCAGAGGAATTTAAATTGCTGGCCTGTTTTTTTTTTTTTCAGAAAATGTCTTTCACAAGCAGTTAGATCTCTTTAACAACCTACCCTGCACTGATATTGCCTTATTCTTTGGGCCACTTGTTTTAACTGTCAAGCTGAGAAATTTAGCTGAAGGTTTCCCACATTAATGTAACTGTATTTATTCAGAGTGGAAGTGTATGAAAAATGTAAAATAGTTCCCTTTTTTTCTCTAATACATAATAGCTATTTTTTCTAATCTTGATGGGAAAAAAAATTATTTACCTGAGTCAGCATGTCCATCTCCCCAAGTAAATTGCTGAACATTTCATCTATATCATCACAGGTTTGCTCCATCTGAAAGAAAAAGAACCACAAACAAGAAGTTCATTTCAGTTCATTTCAAAGCCAGCAATAGTCGAAACCAGAAGATACACAATGCTCTTTTATATTGTGTTCATAAATAACTTCAAAACAATTGCTCATGACTTGCAAACACCTGAATCTATACCTTAGAAGTAACTACTAACAGTTCAGAACCCTTATTCTGTATATGCTAAAACACACACTTCAGATCTATGCTCATCAGACGTTGCAACTACCTTCCTTTTATCATTTACATTTCATACAAAGTCACTTGCTAATAAACCATGGTTGTATCCTAAACATAAAAAAATGCAGCCTGTGAGAGAGAGAGAGGGAAACGATGTTTGATGTTGAGAAATTCCTGAATGTTTCATCTTGAAAGCCTTCTTTCTTTGGCTTAGAAAACTAATACTACAGGAATTTCTTGCGTGTTATCTAGTGCAAAATCAGGTTATGGTTAGGTACATGACCAACTTTTTGGCTCAATATTTCTCCATTTTTCTTTCAATTATTACTGCACTGAGAGAACTCCAGTCTTACCAAACCTCAAGAGATCTGAGGAAGCACACTGAGACAAGGAAAATGCGTACATGCTGCATGACCGTCGATGGCAGCACTTGTTGCAAGGGGGCAGTGTGAGGACAGGATCCCACACCAGTGGTGCTCAGCTATGAGGAAGACAAAGCTTCTGTAACAATCCTCTTCCTCATAAATCTGTTTCTTTGCAGGGAAAGAAGCAGTGTACAAGGGTGTCTGCCATGGAATGCTACCAGAGACAAGAACTAGAAACATTAAGAGGCCAAGCCTGCAAAGGACTGAGAACTGTGGTACCGAACACAAAAAACCAGGGTTCAAACAGGGCCAAACTTTAAACATGCAAGTAGTCCTATCAGTTCTCTGGGGGTGTGTGCACCTGGATTGGATTTTGTGACAAGGTTTGGGGAGTAGGGGGGCATGGCTGCAGTGGTGACTTCTGTAAGGAGGAAGTTCTCCCCATGTCAGAGAGCGACGGGAGCTCAAGCTGGCTCCAAGATGGACTTGGTGCTGACCAAAGCTGAGACCAAAGCTCAGGTGGCACCTCTGTGATAACACACTTAGGAAAGGGTAACAAATGCTGCAGAGCAGCTGTGAAAGAGCAGTGGGAAAATATAAGCGATATAACCTTGCGGACTCCAAGGCCAGTACTGAAGGAGGGAGAGATGTTCCAGATGCTGGAGCACAGATTCCCCTGCAGGCCATGGTGAAGCAGCTTGTTCCCCTGCAGCCCATGAAGGACTAAGCCAGAGCAGATATCCATACTGCAGCCTGTGGAGGTCCTCCTGCCACAGCAGGTGGACATGCCCTGAATGAAGATGAGGGCCACAGTGAAGCAGGCTCCTGGTGGGAACTGCAGCTCATGGAGAGGAGCCCACACAGCGCAGGTTTTCTGGTAGAACTTGTGACCCCATGAAGGATCCACACCAGAGCAGGCTGTTCCTCTAAGACTCTACCTTGTGGGAAGGATCCAGGCTGGAACCATTGTTGAAGAACTGCATCTGGGGGAAGGTCCCAGGTTGAGGAAGTTCATGAAGGACTGTCTCCCTTGGGAGGGTCCCCATGCTGGAGCAGTGTGAAGAGGAAGGAGCAGCAGAGATAAAGCATTATGAACTGACCTCAAACCCCACTCCCCATCCCCCTGTGCCACTTGAGTGGGAAGAGGTAGAAGAGTTGGGAGTGAAGCTGAACTTAGGAAGAAGGGAAGGGTGAAGATTTTATTAGTTTTCTTCTTATTTTGCATTATCCTACCATCTTAACTGACAATATATTAATTTAATTTCCCTATGTTGAGCCTGTTTTGCTCAAAGGTAGTTGGCAAGTGATCTCTCTGTTCTTACCTCACTCCATGAGCTTTCCATTGTAATTTCTCTCCCTGTTCTGCTGAGGAGGGGAAGTGATAGAGCACCTGGTAGCCAGCCAAAGGCAACCAACCACAGCACCTTACAAGATGAGGACCAGGCTGATGAAAGGAAGCAATCAACTGACCTCAGGAACAACTCTAACGACTATAAAGACTGGTAAGAAAAGAAAACCAGCAAGTTTCCTATTCTCCAGTCTTAATGCTTTTCCTTCAATAGAGCATCTTGAGTCATGTAACTATTCCATGGATAAATTATAAAGGTCACTGAACCCTAAAATCAGTATCTGTTGCTTGAGAATTGTGATGTAACTAAACAAGGCACAGGCAACAAAGAACTGAATTTTCAACTTTCACATTTCTTTCATATCCCAGAAATCAAAGAAGATTTGGGAACTGGATACTCTTAAAGACATTTTAATAGGATGTGGTTGACAGAGCTGAGGGCAACAGTAATCCAGCCATGGAGATTGCACAGCTCTGCCCAAGGAACAGACATCACACAGGACTGAGTGAGTGGAGAGTTAAAGCCATCTCATCTGCTTCCTTTCCTGCTGACAATCCACACCGGATGGCTCACTCACTCACTCTGTCTGTATCACACTTCCCATACAGAGCCTTGTACACAACGTTCTGTTTTTGTAGACCCAGCTGTATGCTGGGTGGCATATGATTACTGAATCTTAATTCATTTATGTGGATCAACAGCTGTGTAGCTTCCTATACACCTGGCACTTCGAGAATCAATTTTCATAGAAAGGCTAGATAAAATGGCACTTACTTGAACAGGCAGAGTGAAGATACATTTGTTATGTGACAAAAAATGGAGCAGCAGTTCATATTGACAAGTATCTCATCAGTGTTTAAATAATGCTGAATAATTTTATGTTTTCCTGTTTTCTGATTTAGAAGATCAAAATATCTTCTAAGGAAATCTTATCAGTTCCAGTTATTTGGTAGATTTTTTTTTTAAGCACTAGCTACATCAATTTTCAGGAAAAGATCCTCACACAAGTTTTTTTGACAAACCGAAATCTTCCTTTACTATATTTTTACAGAATAGAAATAAAAAATGGCAAAAAAAATTACTTGAGTTGTAACCAGTTGCAACTTCTTATCATGAGGAATAGTCAGAACTGTCAAAAAGGAAAAAATCAAACCTAAGGACCCTCCTCAGTAATTAACAACAACAACAAAAAGATAAAGTCATGCTGTCATCAAGCCACTGCCTGTACTGGTATTTTATTTTCTCTTGAATTATTACTGACTTGATGTAGGAAGACAAAATTGTTATCATAATCAACAAATATGCTGAAATTTTTTTTATGTTAAAACACACTGAATGATCTCTTAAATTGGTATAAGAACTCTACATATTCATCAAAGATCTCGCCAAGAGCTAGAAAAACTTAAGACAGTAATATGAGTCCCCATAACATGGAATTGCAAAAGACTGTCCATCCACTCTTCTTCTCTTTGACTTCACTTATATCCATTTCTTTTATTTGATTGACACAATAGAAATAAACAGATTAAAAAAACTTGCAGATTTGGAAATTATCCTGTTGGATGTTGCTGCATTTTGGATCAGCAATTTTTTCTGAATTTTACAAATAGCCTCAAACTTATTCAAACCAGAAATTCAAGGTGAAATGTGTAGGTGTACGAGCTATTATTAACAAAACAAAGGAAAAGAATTAGTGAAGTGCTCAGAAGAATATTGAGTTTCATACCCAGTCCTACTCTACTGTAACTTTTCCATCAGGTTTTTCTCTATTTTGTACTAATACTAAGAACTATTAAAATCACTACTGACTACAGTAAACCGAACACAAAAAATCCGAAACCAAACGTAACAGTACTTTAACAATAAGTTGCCCAGACTATGCATAATATTTTAAGCAGAGAAAAAAACAGAGTTACAGAGCCATGTCATGTAGTTAAGAAAGAGAAAAGAGAAGGAAGAGAAAAAAAAAAAAAAACAGAATTGAAATAAAATGAGGAAATTGCACTTGTCACAAATAAACAAGCTGAGAAGGGCTCGTGGGAAGCCATACATGTGAAATGTAACGTATTTTTTAAGTGACTGATTTTCAAACTGATGCCTTCTGGACAGTAGTATAATTTAAAGTACTCCTTGTTTTTTATTTCCCCCCTTTTCACATTCTCAAATCTTCACTAAGGTCTCATAAAAAACTTTTAAAAAATTTATTTTATTTAATACTCCTACTTTTTTCATACTGTATATCTAAGAGATTGGGACATTTTCTCATCAACTTCCTATTCTAACCACCAATGAGTCTCACTTTTAGTTTATGTAATACATAAATATTGACTCATTAATTCACCCCACTATTTAACTGAAGTCCTGCAGGACCACTGGATCTATTAATTTTTTTTACCTTCCCAATTTAGATAGAAAATTGAACTGTTTGATAGAATCTTTAACACTCCACAGGAAGATAAAAACAGTGGTACAAAATTCACCCCGCTTAAAAAACAAACAAACAAACAAAAAACCACAAACAAAAAACAAACAAACTAAAACCAAAACAAAAAACCCCCACCTATTTAAAAATACAATGAAATCTGAAAAAGTGACCATACAGTGTACATAAAAAAAACCCAGATATGGTACTATACCAAGCAGAGTTTGAACTGTTAGTATTTTAGTATCTGATAGTTCTGAGAAATACTCAAAGCTAGTTCCTGTTTGTTACCTTGTTCTTTTGAGAGTTTTAAAGTTCTTTTAAAAGTTTTTATGCCTTCTGATATTTACATATTTTAACTGAGTTTTCTCACACATGTTTATGTAAACCATGATTGTTTCACATTCTTTTTTATAAGTGGAGAGAATTGTTAGTTTGACTAGTGTGGTTGGAGAGGTGGCAGTTTCACCCTTCAATCCACTGTCATTTTTATTATTGTATATATAGTGGAGTTAGAAAATAAAGTTTGCTTTTTGCGTTCTTTTTCTTTCCTTTTACATCTAGCTTGCTTCTGTGAGTTATTTTGTGTCACAGTATGACACCTGTTCACAGGAAGAGGGGTCTAAGTCACACAGTAAAAAGGCTTCTGCAGTGGAGAAGTTAGAAAACAAGCTCAAAGCCCTTGTGAAACACTGAACAGGAAACACCAACGATATTATCATCTCTGCAACTCAGTCTCAGTAGAGGTGCTGCAATTTAACCAAAGGGCTACAACAAAAAAGGAATGAGAAACAACATGATGTCAGAAGATAAAGACTTACAGTGGATTCATGCTATGAACAGTATCAGGAACCAGCCCACTTAGTGATCTGGCTAACAGTTACAGACACATTCATTACAGTCAAAGTATTGTTGCTATTCTTAAACTGCTACATACATAAATAGCAGAGATAAAAATACATGAAGTATATTTTGACAAGTCACACAGCAACATGAAAAGCACACCTTCAGGTCCTGGTCTCTGCACTAGACTGTGTAAGTAAGTGTCAGAGTACCAGGAGCACCAAAATGAACACTGTTTGACTACCCAGGTGACCACTAACAGCACTGCAACCTCCTGCTATTGTTTAATGCTTAAATGCTTTCTGGAGTGGAATGAAGAAATCTGTAATATTTTAGAGAGACATAGCAGTAGCCTGAGGAGTAAATCACTCAAACCAGAGATTCACCCTTGTGTATTGCAGACTACACAAAGCAGATCATCCCACAGCAAAGACAGAAGACGGAAGAAAACTAGGGAAGCATGACGAAAGTGACAGAATCCCACCATAAAGTGAAAAGCTGGGAAGAGAGCAACTGATTGTCACAGAAAACAGATGTGAAACTAGTGTGATTTAAAAAATGCACCAAAACCTAGGGGAAAGTTACTGAGGCACCATTTCATCCTGACTTACAACACAAATTCAATGGAATAGTAAATGAAAGTCTAAATAACTGTTCCAGGGAAACATGCACGGTGTATCTGTGAAACTCATCAAAACTGGTGAGTAAGCAAGCTGAGGAGGTGATTTTCTCTACATGCAGTTGTAGCTAGAAGTGCTAGTATAGCAGAGAGCTTCAGACAAGGATGATGAACCTCATGTCTTAAGACCTAAAATAAAGATTCCATCTATTTGGAACCAGAGTAAAGTTTTCATGATAGACAGGTTACACCACACCTTCCAGCACAAGATTTCTTGCCTCTTTCTGAAGTACACGATGCTAGCCACTGCTGGGGATATCCTTCTGGCCAGATAGACTGCAGGTCTGAAATAGATCTAACTAAGTTCCTTACAGTGATTTTACAGTTAGATGTCAAGGAAAATCACATACTACACATGTCTCTCATATACCTAAGTGAAGCAGGATGAAAGTTCTTTAACCAGCTATTTCATTACATCTAGTAAAAAATCCTTAACAGACATTTAGGCCCATTTTTATGAAGTAAAGTACAAGTGAACATCTGTCTCTGCAGACTTCAGCCTAGAGGAATGTAATCCAATTAGTTACTAATTCTAGTAGCTACTAAGAATGGAAATTGAAGTTTTGGACTAATATGACAGAAATGGTTGCTGACCCCAAGGTTTCAAAATCACAATCAGATTTGGTAATAAGCATGTTGACTTTCCTCTTTCTTACCTACATGACATGGCTCTGTAACTCTCTTCTGCTTTAAAGCTAGCTCATATTTTGAAAAGACTTGATCAAAAGCAATTATACTGCTTCCAGCACTGTACTTACCTAGCATTGATAAGCACAGTATTTTCCAATAAAAGGCTTGCACATGCTGATAATTCTGAAAGCAGTTTTTTACTAATATTCACTATTCTTCTGGGAAATGTGGTGTGCCAATAACTGTAGGCTTATCTGCAGCTGAAGTTACACTGCATACTTATCTCAGGGATGATGTGACATGCTATAACTCCATTCATGAGGGAATAAAAGTGACCCACTAAAACACTAGTAGCTTCAGGAAGACTGTACAACTGCAAAGTATCCTTATTAGTTAATAAACAAATGATATCTGGCTTTGGATTAAAATTAAAGTGGTAGACAAATACAATCATGAGAGAATCTGCTCTAATGTTAACATGGAGTACTAGAGCTCATATTCTCTAGCTCATATTCTCATTCTAGAGTCACCAACCCAGAGGTAAACACAAGCATTGTTAGATAAAAGCACCCCAAGCTCACAGATCCTACTCATGTTTCACATAAATTTTAACTATGCCATTTATACAATTAAACCTCTTGAAAGCTTGTTCACTTTTTTGCCATTTTGGAAATACACAGTTATATCACATGTTTTACAGGAACAAACCTGCAGTGAGGACTGATTTTGGAAAAAGTCTTTATTAGTCCAAAAGTCACAGATTTTATAGACCTGAAAACTACACTGTTTCACTTAAATGATGACAGAAGTTGTATTTGACACTTGTTTTGCCAAGAGGATAATAATAATTTAAACACTACAGGAACTCCTATGCCATCTTTTTCAGTGATATTTGAGCACTCCATTTTCAGAGAGAGTGACAGTGGGAGTGAGGAGGGTGGGGAGAGACAGACAAGACAGACATTTAATATATTTGTAAAGCACCATAGGCTGTTGAGTGTGAGGCCATCCTCCAGATGCTGCTACCTCAGCATCCATCACTTCTGTGATGGATCCACCACCATCCCCAGCCCTCCCCTCTCCCCCGCCATGCACTGCCCCAAACATATATTTTTTCTTTAACACCCTTGCCAAGAGTGGTGTCTGGGAGAAGCAGCTGTGGGTCCTGTTCTGAGGCTGAGGCAGGATGGCAAGATTACTGAATGGTCACTGAGGCTCATTTAAGTGAAGCTGAAAGGAACAAGGGACTATCTAAAAGCTTACTCACAGTATGTCAGGAAGAAGTTACTCAAGGCCAGAGGAGGGGGTTAGCAAGGGGCTCTTGTTCTGCAAGAGGACAGGAAGAACATTTAACCTATGGCTGAGGTAAAGGCATGTAGAGGGATATGGCAGGAATATGTAGGCTGGGTGTGAGACTCCTCACTAAGATCCTCTCCCCAGTAACTTTCAGGCACACACACAGTCTGGATTCTGGGCTCCAGAAAATGTAATCCAAATATACTCAAGCAGCTGGGGAACTGTGAGTTAAAAGCACCTTATGAAAGGTGGGAAAAAAAAAAAAAACAACCCAGTGTAAAGCACATATTTTGTGCTTTAGGAGAAAGCTTGGGAGCAATTTCTATGTACCAGAACTGCACTTTGTACCTCCCTGTCAGCTCCCAAAGGGGATTGTTTCTATGGAAATCAAAACAGTGCCACTTCTATTTGTTTTTATACAGTATCCTCACATCAGTCATTGTGCTTCAGTCTGGTTTGTGGGAAAATAACATTATAGAAATACAGCTACAGTTTCAGCCATCTTCTTTTTCTTTCATCACAAAATTATTTACTGCGGAACGGTCCAGTCTGGAGACCTTCTCCTCATGAGCCATATAAGCAAAGCAGGGCAAACTGCACAGAATAAAATGGTAGAAGACATATTTCCAGCCCTATGCCTTCACACAGACTGGTAAAAGAAACAATTCCCTATTTCTGTGCCACATTAATGGCACGCAGGAAAAATATTTTCAATCTGCCAACATATCTTCTCCTGGAAAAGGCAGAAAGCTGGGTGGAAATGTGTCCCCTGGGCTCATGAACCACCAGCTTACCCAGGCTCATCCGTTTTGAGTTGATAATGTGTCTACTTCAGCTCTGCTCAGGTATAAACAACTGGAGACATACAAGTTATCAGAACTCAGTATCAGAACCTCAGTTTTAGGTTCCCCCATTCCCTGCCATGATGGCAGTGCAGAATAGGAAAAGAGTAATGTAACCCTGAGTAACATAAATTTATAGTTTCCACATTCCTTCCCATAATCTGTAGCTTGTTGATGTTGGTGCAATGTTTTTCTTCCTGTTTTTTTTTTTTCCTGTTACCCAACACTGCTGTCCAGAATTTAGATGACAACAAGAGACTGTCTTGTACTTTAAACAACAGTCAGCAAAATAAAATAATTAAATTTTGGTGTTTAGCTTCACAGTCTATGAAGTAGGCTGATCCCACATTAATAGATTGTCTAACAAGCAGAAAAGACTAGACAAGGAAGCCCACAGATGAGAGAGGAAGGCATACAGGTATGTAAAAGGAGGGAAAAATCCTTCCCCTCCTCAATTACCTATAGAATCAAGAAATGTTAAAAGTGTGGAATAGTGAAAATAATAGCATAAACTTAGGAAGAAGAAAAAAGGAAAGAAAAGTTACAGTACCAAATTTGAGTGCAGGAGCTGCTACATTGGATAGTCAACAGCTCAGCTTTTCCAACACTTGCTCCCACAGTGAGCCACTAGGTAAGTACAAGATATGTTACAAAGGCCCATGACACAACTGTCTCCCCATACAAATAACTTATTCCTGTGACCTATCATTGGCAAAAGCTCTAAGTCACCATCTCCTTTCTTATAATTACATGTTCCTACTACTGCCAGAAATGCTTAAAGGATGGCACACATTGTATGGGAAAGGAACATTGGAAAAGGAAAAGACACTAACACAAAATGCTCTTACAGTAAGAGTAAAGCAAATGGATTAATCTGTAAAAATTTTATGGAATCCATCTCTTTGTTTCACACACAGCTCATATATTAAAATCAAATAAAGCAAGTAATACTTTAACAAGGATTTATAGATATTTCACCAAAGTACCATGCTCAGTAACATAGTGAGTAGAAGAAAAATTAAATGAATTTTTTTTTACAAATCTCAGTTTTACTACTGACTGAAGTATCAGGTACAATTCCAAGGCCCACTGTTAACTCTTCACCTAGCAAATTTGCTTCTTTCAGTCTATAAAATGCAGTGATTACATGCAGCTTTGAGCAGTAGGTTTCAGATGAACATCTGTAAGGAAAAGTGGAAGCCTGGAGTCACCACAGAGAGGATGTTGTATTGGTAGGGCGACCCTGTGACATTTCCATTCTTCCATTTCTCTAAGGTTTTCCATGAGAAGGAAATGTCACTGCCTCCCTCTCTTTTTTCCCTCAGAAGTGGAGGAGGGATGGAACAATGCTGATTGGGTCACAACAACTCCATCATGACACAGGGGAGACAAAAGAGGCCTATCTAATGACAGATATGAAAGGTTTTGATGGATCTCATGTAAGAACATAGCCCCCATGGGATAGAACTGCAGTTAAGTTTATGATGGATTCCTTCCTAGATCTGACATCCAAAACCACTGGCTCATTAGTATTTGCTGTCTCAAACATCAGGTCTGTCACCTTCCCCTCAGTCATGGGCATATGGTCCCCAAAGTACAAAACTAAGCTGTAACCACAACAAGTGTTTGTGAATGTTATCTGTGTTCATGTTTTTGGCACATATTCTTGCTTGGTCAAGGCTATCTCAGGTACTTATATCTTCCAAGGCACGTGTACAGCAGTTATTTCAAATACACTATTTCATCAAAAAGCAGAGAGAACAGTAATGTATATTTTACCGAGAGAGTATTTTTGTGTGTGTTTTTGTTTCAGTTTTTTTTAAATTTGCAATCAGACAGAAAAACTACATCACCTTTCAAAAATATTTTTTGGGCTGATAATCCTTCTTATTTATGTGCTTCAGTGAAATCCCCATAGTAAGTGAAGGAATGGGGCCTTCCAGTACTGTTAGAAAACACTAGAAAAATCTTCAAAAGTACATCAAAATCTTGCTCTGATGCAGAAGTAAAGTAATCATGTGTCTGCAGTGTTGGTTACCTGAAGATGCAGTAAGAGTACCAAATTGGATCAATTAAGGCCACCAAGAAGCAACCAAGGAGCACATTTTCATTGCTGCCAACATGGACTTGATGCCAGCAGTTTAAATGACCATTCTGCTGAGCTTCTTAACTTTCATGGTGAGTTTCTTTTGGGGCAGACACATAATTTTTCCTAAAACTGGGGACTCCAATGGTAATTTGCCATTTTTATCAGTAAAAGCATCCAGTGAGTGCCTGTGTGATTGATTTTGGCTCCTAGTGATTCTCTCAGTGCTTGATGGACCAGCAGTGCTGCTAAAGGCAGATTTGCTCCCCTTCTATCCTCACTCTCCCTGACAAGTGTAGGTACAATGGTAAGATTTTCACCAAAATATTTGCTTTATCAGTTGGATTGTCTGAGGACAACTGAGGACTTTCCGTTGGTAGTGACATCAACCATGCAGAGTCTGCTCATCACTGATAGCAGACCCAGAGAGTTTTATCCTTTAATACTGATGTCACATGGCACACTTTTACATCCGCTGCTTTAGATGACAAGCAAATACAGAGTGAAAGTAAAAATGCAAATGCACTGAGATATATCCAGTGCAAAACTTCTATCAGATGTGATTTTGTTTGCATTTCTAAACAGAGCAGCAGAAAAAAATTTCTTTTGTATATACACTGAACGTTGTTGTTCTTCTAGGATTCATAATGTATCTACTCCCTAAAATACTCCTAATACTTCTGATAGCTTTAGCCCTTATTCATTTGAGCCTAAATTCATAGCATGCTGAATCAATGTTGAACAAGAAGAAACATAGCTGTGTGCAGGCTGGCGTAGCTCCTGACAGCAAAAAAATACGAGAGCAATTAGCCAGCCACAAATCTAAAAGGTCACTTCATTGGAAGAAAGTCTTTGAAACTAATGACAGGCCTAAAATTTTTGAACTATCATTACCAAACTAGTTTGTGAATTCCCACAGTAAAATTTTACATCAAGTTAAAGTCACCTGTGCTTCATTTTCATTCAAAACCCAGAAGCAAAACAGTAAATTGAAACTGAGGGGTGTGAGGAAAACGACCTCATATATGCTGCTGTAGTTGCTCAAAAGTCTCCTACAGAAACTTAAGCAGAACACAGCACCCAGTTTCTTTCACAGTACAACATGCATCTTCTACACTGGTAGCTCTACTGGTAATATCTAGAGTAGCTATGGATTAATAGGCTGGACAATAAGGAAATGCCCCAAATGCCTGTTTTTCCAAGAGCCATGGAACACTCCTAATCATGGAAAGACATATGGTAGCATTTCTATGATATCTGCATCTGACATGGTTGTCCCAAGCTCGTTTTAGACAACGAAGGGAAAGGAAGACAATTTTATAGAGCATGATTCATGGCTGCTGCCTAAAACTGGGCCACAAAGCAAGGTTTAGCAGTGTCTATCTCTCTGTGTAAGAGGTTGTAAAGGTGACTCAGAACCTCATGTGACTTAAATGCTCATGTCTACAGCTGGATGAAGAGAGTCCTGCTTCTAAAACCTAAGAAGTGCTTTGGAAGGTTTGCATGGATGCACATTACCATTGTTACTAGAGACCTTCCAAAGGAAGGCTAAACCTTCCATATTGCTGCAGGCAAATAAGAGATCTTGTTTTCACTTCAACTCCAGATCAGCACCTGACCATGGGAAGCCTTCATCAGGACAGGTCAGACCAACCTGCAACAAAACAGTCAAGATATACTGCAACCAAAGATGGAAAAAATAGTCTTTGAGAAAGAAAAATCCATGTCGTTTGCAAAGAAAGCAGGAAAAAATAAGGGCCTTGATATCTTAATGATATGCAGGAAAATGAAATTCAGCTACATTCCTGTAAAGCAACCTCTGAAAAAAAGAATGCTTTTAAGAAAATCCATGTTCCCAGATCATCTTATCAATGGTCAGATATTCGTGAACTGCAAGAAAGACATTCTCTCTTGAACAAGGCTACCCTTCTCTCATCTGCAGCAGTACTGCAGGCTGGTAGTTTTCTCACACATTTTGCAGGGCTAAAGACATGCAATAGCTGATCCCTCTACCCAGAGGCTGCTCAGGTCCTAGCTTTCTCTTCATCACTTAGGGCAGAGCAAGAGAAGGAAAGCTTTCTACCTCTTCCTCCTCTTACTGCTTTAAGACATTTCTTCTACCAGGAAAGATGAAACACAGCAAAAGCAAAATCTTAGTGGGTCGGGTAAATCTTTTTACCTGTAAGAAATCTTGGGGCTCAGTACTGAGTTAAATTGTTACAATATCCAACAGGCCCATCTGTTCATACCGTTGCCTCTTTTGTGCAAATTGTTACCCTACCAAACGTGTTAGTTTCTTAATAAATTACAAAAAAATATCAAGGTTACAACTGATTTACAGGTACATGAGTTATGGTGTGTGATCTACTAGACACTGCCCAAATATAGTGACTTTTGATTTATAAAAAAATCAATCTTTGCTGTAATAAACACACTTGATAATGAAATAAACCAGCACTTCAAAAGCATCATACCCTACTTGAAGATACTGATACTGATAATCTGACACTGATTACTGATACTGATAATCACAAATTCCAGCATGAACAATCAAAACACAATTTATTCAATAATTACATTAAACATCAGTTATTTTGCCTCCAAACACCAGAATAGTCTGTAATACCCACAGGAAGTATTTTAAAAAGAAAGAGAAGACACAGGGAATGATTAAATGTTCCTTTCAGAGATAGTACATTTTTCCAGTTGTGTTCCCAGATGGATCAGAATTTTCTGAGACTAAAAGCAAAGACCACTCAGTTATTTGTAATACTCCAGTGATTCAACCTCACAAAGATATTTGTATGCCATATTTCAAACCAAATTATCTCAATTTTTAAGCAATGCTTGCACAAAGCATTAAGTACAATTATATGTAATAGTCTCCTTAGAAAGCTCACAGGGGAATACAGAACCAAAGAGGTTCAGCAAAAAGTTAAACATTCTGTTTTAGACATCAAGTTTTAACTGAAAGTCATACTCTTTAAAAAGTTACCAGAAAAAAATAAATACTGTAGATTTAGTGGAGACAAATGATTAGGAGAGCACACAGGTGGAGCAGGTCACTAGTATAGCTCCCTGGAGCACCGGGGCTCACCTATTTGTCTCTAATGACACAGATGGACTATATCCAACTACATTTACATCACTGTTGTGCAGCAGCAGGGTAATCGATTAACGGTAAAATCAACACATTTCATGCGTGAAATAAGATGGATGCAGGTTTGGAAGAGATGAGAAAACACACATGTCATGTACTTCATAAAGAGGAACTAGAACCAAAGAGGAAAAATTACTGCCAAAGTTCTGCAAACCGGAATTCTGAGAGGGAGAGACAAACTGGAGCCAAATTATTCACAGAATCAGAGTGATCTCGGGTAGGAAGTGAAAAGTGAAAAAGTCAAAAAGTTAAGCTGCTAGTTTGGTGGAACCCTGCTTATTTTGTTTGTAGGCTGTATTCCTGCAACAAATTTTTTTAATGGCAGTTAATACAGGCTGGATCATATGCTGCCTAAAACACACTACCGGATACCTCTTCCCAGTGTGATAATGAATGGATTTAATAACTTCTCTTTTTGGTGCACGAGGGATTGAAAACCCGAACTTGTGGAGATTGCATTTCAGTTACTTCTCCGTGGTATTCAGCTGAGGGTATCATGCGGGATGGACGCTCTCTCAATCAGGAGACACTTTATAGAGTTTTTCCCTACACCACGTGGCAACAGACCACCAGCAGAGAGATGCAAACTGTGATCCTTGGAAGTCTGTACTGCCTGTTTGGCCACAACCCCACCACCTTCTACATGCTCACTTTAAGACTGATTAGCGCGTTCACACGGTGTATTCTCTGTCCGCTTGGTCCGCAGCTTTCTCCCGCCTGCCTTCCCTTTCCTAACGCTGACCCTGAAGCCGGGCACTGCGCGTCGCTCGGGATCCCCGCCAGCCTCAGGGACGCTTTGGCAGCCCTGCCTTGCAATGATCAACCCCCTGCTCACTTCCCTCAGGAAGTGGGCACAGGGAAGGTCTGACCCAGCTTAAACCCGCCGAGGGGAACAACCGGCACCGGGACCCAGCACCGCGCCGCGAAACCGCGCGGTCCCGCGTCAGCGCCCCGAGCCACGCGTGCCGCCGGGAGGTCCCTGTCCCGCGGGGAGCCTGGAGCGCGGGGCTGCGTCCCCCCTGCGGGCTCCCACCGCGCTGCCCACAGCGGGGTTTGCCGCACCTCCCTCCCCGCTGGCGCCGGGAGCCCTCGGGGGTCCGGCCGCTCCCTCCCTGCCCGCTTTACCTTGGCGGGCGGGCTGGCGGCGGCTCCGCAGGCTGCGAGGAGGCGCGGGATGGCTCTGCGGGACCCGGGATGGCTCTGCGGGACCCGACCCGGCCCGGCTCGGCTCGGCGCTGCCCGAGGGAAGTGGGGCCGCCCCGCCGTGCTCGCAGCGCCGCCCTCCGCCCCCGGGCAGCACGGAGGCGGCGGCCGCTGCCCTGCCCGCATGCCCCGGGCAAACCCCGGCCGGAGCGAGCAGCCCAGCCCAGCCCCGCCCCTGCGCTCCCCTCCCGCGGCCGCTCCTGGCCGCCCCAGCCGGGCGCTCTCGGCTGGACAGCGCTGTCAGGCGCTCTCAGGTTTTCAGACAGAATTGTCTTTCTTTTCCCGCTCCCTTTAGTGACTCTACATCATCTATAACGTGCAAGGTAGCGAACTACTTTCGTGGCACTTTTTTGCCACTTCGTGCCTTTGGAAAAGGCTGCCTTAAAGGGTACTTAGATTTTAGACGGAGCAGGAATGATTTTATAATACGTTATATTCCATAAAAAGTTGGGGAGGAAAACATAATTGAGACGTTTCCATCTGAAGTTAAAAAAGCAAGTGTCAGAAAATTCAGTATGGCCTTGAGAGCATTCATGTCACCAAGTTTAAAAGATTTTGAATACTGTAAGCCATGTGAAACTAGAACTCTCTCTTGATTTAAAATCCTGGTTTTGGTACCTATAACTTTGCCAAAACAATGCTTTTAGCTGATTTTTTCTTCTATATCAAAAGCACTGGCAGAAAAGTGTAATGAAAAAAGGTGAAGATGTCACCATCGCCTCCTTCTGTTACTTCAGTTTAGAGAGTCACCAGGTAGTTCAGCTTAGTCTTGTGTTTATTGGCAATTTGTATTAAAATTCCAGATTTTGCTCCAAAGCAGCCAAGAAATTCGGCGTTTTGTTTCTCAAACACTGCTGAGATAAAATAATTATAGCAGAAGGATGGTAAAATTTTAAACTACCACCATGTTTTGCACAGCAAATATATTTCAGTCCTTTAAGGGGTAATTGCTTTGAAAAATTCCAGCTGAGACAGTTCCGCCATATTTAAGAATGCATTTAGGAAATAGTGCATTGTTCTGCTCATGTTACTTAACAAAACCCAAATTATTTCACTGACAAGCTGGCTAAAATTTACCAGAGTCTTTAGTGAGGTCAGAGCTTCATTTTTGGCCAGGCACATGAAAATACATCTAAATTTGGCAAACAGCATTTGTAAAATCATGGACATAGTTATTAAACAGTTATTAGTTGAGAAACTTGGGAGTCTGAGATTCCATGAATACTGCATATTACCTTTGCTGACTTCATTTGCAGTTTCTCCTTTTGATTTTTGGTATCATTGTGGTGCCAAGAAAAGAAGTAATTTCAAAAGATTCACTAGCAGTTATTTTTTAAAATTTATCCCAAAGTCAAATTTTAAATCAGCACTTAGCACTGTACACTTTGCATATATTAAGGAGTAATATTGGATGGTGCATTTTGTTGTCAAAAAGTATATTTTCATTTCTGTATGTGACCGAACATTAACATGGTCACACCCTGAATACACTGGTGGTTTCACACTTACTTTGCTTTTGTTAAATACCTAACCAAAATATTTGTTAAGATAATGTAGAAAACATCTATTCTGCTTGTACAAAGTAGCCTTTGTTTGCTCTGTTGTTCCTGTCCTCTTCAAGTATCCTGAAAAAGGCTGAGAGAGCTGAATGGCAGTATTTTGCAGCTCTCCAAAGCTCACCTGGCATTGCCTATAAGAGGAACAGTGGAGATAAGAACAGCATACCTCTAGAAAGCAAAGGAAAATAACAGAAATCCCAGAAAATCCTGAGTGCCATCTGTGAAGTTTTTGGTCTGTGTTCAGGAGCATGACAATGTGCTCCAGTGGGATGGGTGGAGGCCATCACATATTCATAAGGAAGAAATGTGGTGGGGGAAATGCTAAAGCAGATACAGACTTGATTAACATTGTGTGTTCTAATGTTAGAGAGAAACAAAGTTTGTGGGAAGAGGTGGTGGAAATAAGTAAAACATCCTAATTTGTTTTCTGTCAGATGAAATGAATGTGCAGCAGAATCATTCCCCTGAATTCCACCCCTACATTCTCTCTGCTTTCCTCCAGAAGCTTTAAATTTTCTAATGGGAAGAGGAGATGTGCACTCCACCCAGGTTACAGTTGGGCGTTTCTCAGCAGTTGCATGACTCAAGACCTAATGCTTGCAGTTAGAAATCGTTCTTTTCCTTTTCTTATCTTGGGTGAGTAGATCACTGGGTAGATATGTGTCATTATACAGCCGTTGCTGAGGAAGAAAGAAGAGAGCTAACCTCCCTAGTCCTCTTGGATTGCATGTCCTAATAATGTTTCTATACAAGAGCAGATAATTTAGAATTAAAGCAGAACATCTGTTTTTGAAAGCAAACAAATAGATACAATTCTAGTGTCAGGAAACCAGCAGTTAATTGGAAAAAAAAAATTATCATAAATGCGTTCCCTTAAATTTTATTGAGATCACTTTATACACTGATAATAATCACCTGACTTTGTAAAGACCGATCTTAATTTTCTTTACAGGCTAAATAAGACACTATGCTAAGATCTTACTTGCCCAGAGTAATGCAGGATCAGCCCATAGCCCTCAGTGTTATGAATGGAGAGGGTGCAGATATGTTAAATATTGCCAAGCCATTGTGCCCCTGGCCAAGATCAAAAAAGAAAAATAAATCAGTGCAATTAATTAGAACTTTTGTCATAGCAAAACACAGTGAATGCAATTGAAAGGGTTGTTTGTTTTGTGGTTATTCAAACAAAATAACTTTAAGGTGGAAGAAGGGAAGTTTTGATCATAGAGGACAAAGGCATAGATACAAGCTACAAAATAGGATTAAAAATATGTGTTTAAGGCAAGTGATATCTAAAGGCTGGAGCATCCTCTTTTCAAGTAGTACCATGCAGATACTGAAAATCTTTGGTACAATGACTGGATGATCCTCTAGGGTACAGCAGATAAGTTCTTTCATCAAGACACTGCTTTTCCAGAAAGCTTTAAGAGATTGCAATTAATGAGAAATTACTCACATCACCATAGCAGACTGTAATGTCAGAGCATTCTGGAAAAATGTTTGGCATCTTCCTATAAGGCCAAAAGTAAAAAGTATATGTATAATGAAGTAACAATGACAGGTTTTATGTTCTTCCAGTAAGTATTAATTCTATTTAAGGGTTTTTTAAAAAATTCATTTGTGATTGTGCAATACGACAGAAGACCTGTAAACCCTAAAACTTCCTTACAAGAAAGATGGAAAGCTGTCATTTAAGAGCTTATATCAAAGAAATTACCAAAAGCAACATTTAAAAAGTCACAGTAAATCAAATTGAAGTATGACTGCATTGTATACAGAAGCTAGTTAACAAGAATATCATATAAAGTTCTTTAAAATTATAGCAAATTAAGAAGCTGAAACTCAGTGTGCTAAAGAGCACCATGACCCTTCTGCCCATCTTATCTTCCATCCTTTTGAAGACATCTTTCAGCAAATCAGAACTTAAAATATAATTATTGCTCCATTACTCTTAAGAGTAAAGCATTGGTTGTTACAGTGGAAAACCAAAAGCAAAACAAATCAGTATCTTAACCTGGATGAAAAGCTGAAGATGTTTTAATCTGAAAATGTTAGCAGTGAAGCTGGCAAACTCACACTTTTAACTGCTTTTCAGACGTACTTCTGTGTATGATAGGGCCTTGAGTTAATCAATGGCTTCCATTTTTGCATGTAGAATATCTTTAGGGAACTATTTAGATATCCAGGATTTACACTGTTAAAATTTCTCTAAGATCTTGATTAATAAATCAGAGATGCCTGAGAGAGACTTTTTTGCTGGACTCAGTAAGTTTTAGATTAGAGTCTAAGTTTTCCTGCTCTCATATATAAATATAATTGTATACATCCATATTTCTTCTATCTGTTTGTACATAGCAGATATCTATGCTATATATATGTGTATATATATATATATATATAAAAATATATATATCCATCCCTTTCTGTTCCTTGTAGACATCTGTTCAAGTCAGCCCCCTTCTTCACTGTGAGAGCTGAGCATCTAACATAAAATGCAGCTGAGGCAGGAAAAGCCTGACTAACACATCTTTTATTACCTTTATTAATCTTATGATAAATGAAATCAGCTGCACCCTTAAAAGGAAACCTGTGTATTTCGTGACATGGAATATTGAAATCTCATCTAACTTGTTCCGAATGATACTTGTTACTAACTAGAAAATTGTAACCTGAGGGTCTTCATTTGAAAATGTCAGCATCTATTATTGATATAATTTCTTTAGCTATACAAAATAGGCTTTTTGATATTGCTCAGAGCAATGTGTACAAAAGTTAGCTTAATGAGAAGTATAATTTTAAATTGAGCATTTGATTTTACAAATGCTGTATGTTAGATTTCACATGTATGACAAACTAAGCATGAAATAAGTAAGGTTTTGAAGCTTCTTACTGAAGTAAATATAAGAGGTACTTGAAGACAAAAGAAGAGAGAATTATCTTACTTTATTAATATAAAGAAATTAATTCTATATTTTAATAATTTAAAACTATTCAACCATTTCCGTACTCACGTCTTTCCTGTGAGATTTATTTCCCTATGCACTTTTCTTTCCTGATTGTTAAAATGTTGTAAGCATGGTTTATACAAGTAGAACGTTCTTTTGAAGTTTAGTCAATTCAAAGGTGGATGTGTCAGCTTGTGTGAGAGCAAGCATGGATATTGGTCCTCTGGTCATACCAGTTTAAACTGTCACCTTTTTAAAATAAAGTTTAAGTGTTCTCCATTACCTGCTACATGTTGACTGTTTTATTACATTCACATGAATATTAAAACTTCCCCCATTTCCTGGAGGCCCAGGGAAAGCCTTTGGAACACTTAATAGTTTTATTTTGACAACACAATAGTAGTTGCAAACAACTTCATAACTTTATTTTGAGATTTTTTTTTCTGTTGTTCAGGGTTCAAAATAAATTTGTTCCACCCCCCCCTCCCATCCACTTCCCAGCCATCCATTATTTTCACAGTGATTACAGAACTCTTTAAGGAGATAATTGTCAGCATTTTTTTGCTTTCAGAAAGTATCTCCAAAATCTCAGTATGTATTTATTCTTCTTTCCCCCTCAGCAGGTATTTTTTTAAGTACAAATGCCAGGTTACATCTTTTTGCACATTTGATTTTCTGTAGCTGCATGTCAGTATTAGGCTGCAAAGTTTTCTGCTGTGTGTCTGTCACTTAAAGCATATGTGTAGTGTGTAACATTTGTCCAGGTGTAATATGCAAATAGGGTGAGGGATAGTATGAGGAAAGCAGCACTATAAACTACCTGTATGGCTTTTTCTGGTGTGCAGAAGTGCAAAGTAGAGTTTTTGCATAATCACTTGTTTCCCATCCATGTAAACTCTGTCTGCAAGAAACAGATGGAAACCTTCAGAAACAGTCATCAGAACTATGATTTACCAGCCAAGTTCCTGATATCTTCTGCAAAATACATTTTAAGTGTGTGGCACTTACTGCTCATGAAGGGGGAAACTAGAAAGCAGAACTTGCTTTCAGACCATGTACTAAATATGGAAACAACTGTGGGAAACTATTTTTAAGAGTCATCTTCTAGCCCCACCTCAAAGAGAGGTGCATATGAAATTAGCTCATACATATGAAATTCACAGCTGGAATTTGGCTACACAGTCAATCCTTCCCAGTGAGCCAGACCAAGTGGTGTCATAGAAGCTGAGTCTACAGAAAAAATACATGTTATGCAAAAAATTTAGTCTAAGAGTTTTGTCATACCATGACAGCTTTGACCTGTCTTGGCCAACTCAGATTTTGTTAGACTTGTGTGAGATACAGGACAATATTTAACCAAATATTCTTTCGTTTCCACCCTACCACAATTTTGTATGATGAATCCTGAGAGAAAAGCTACATGCTAGAGCTTAACACACTGCAGCAGTGGTCTCAGCTTTACATGGCTGATGATAAATAAGATAGCAAGGGAACTTGTTTATTTCCATATTGTTCATAAAAAATCGCGTCCATAAAATCATCGATTTTCTGAAGGGTAGTATTTACCTTGTTCAGGTAATGTACAGCTGAACTCTGAATATTACTATTAGGAATTTGGAGATCTTGAGCTTTCTATCTTCTCTTCTTCTTCAGCTTTCCATGACCTATAGCTGGTGCTGGTCTGAAACCAAACGTCTATGAGTCAAGCAAGAGTCAAGGCGAGACTCTCCTTCACCTGTGCAAAGAAATTACAATAAACCAGCTGTGGCCAATTGTATCACTTTTACTCAAGAAACATCTTACTTGATTTACAGGACCAAAAGAAAATGAAAGGTTTACTGGGATAGAACTAGTAATCTGTGTTTTCCAGATGAAGTTGGCAATATAATTTTTCCATAGAATGCAAATGCAGATGATCTCTATTTGAATTAAATAGAATCAATAATGTTTAAAAGAGGAACTTGACAATAGCATCGTGCTTCCTCTGGTAGCATTTTTTTTTAATCTTAGGAGAAGGCAGTGAATTCTCACTTCCTCTTTTATTGAATAACTCATGTTTCTACACTGCAGTATTGAAATATACAGTTGTATTATTTTTAGACTATGGTTATAACTAATATATTAAATGCTGTCATATTTCCCTCATATGCTAGCTTGAGTCCCCATTTGTCAACAAAAAATAGTACTCTTGTACAATGATACAGCCATCTGCTGACCACAACAGAGCTTTCTGTGAGAGTAAGGAAAAAGGAGCTTTAACATAGCAACAGAAGTTAAAATCATTTAACAGCTTAGGTATTCCAGCCAGAATCACATGTGTCACTGGTCTTTCACGTTCCTGAGGATGAGGGTTCCTGTGTACTAGCTATGTCAGTAGTGGCAATTTGAAGAGTTTGTTGTAGGACACTTTAAGGCAGGATATGGCTTTGGGGTAAAATTTTTGAAGTATTTCAAATAATGTATCCTGAGCTTGAAAAAACTGTTCCCTCTGCTCTAAAAACACAATAAGCATGGAAGATCTTTGGCTGACAATGTTTCTCTGAAAGTAAGGAGATAACTTTCTCAAACAGACTAAGCAGTTAAACAGTTTTGGACAAGGGGTAGTTTGTGGCTGTACTTCAGCAAAGCAGCTGAGGAAGTGCTTGTCCCGTACTCATGATCACTCCACCATGATTGGTGCTTATGCACTGTGCTGCTTATTCATGTTGTGGTTTCTGATTCTGCTCCCTTTTTGCCTCAAGAACATTAGTCTTCATCTCTCGTATTACATCCAAACATAATGCAGATTGTGTACTCTTCACATTTCACTCTTCAACAGTATTTTTGCTCATTTTCAAATTAAAATCCTTTGCAATAGCATTTAGATTATCCCCAGCTGACAGTTTTTCTGTCTTTTCTAAGAACTTTTCTAAGAACAGGTAGCTGTAGTAGAATAGCAAGTATGTGGACTACATTTTCTTGGATTTAAAAAACCTTTTGCAGAGACTTTTTAGACATTTCAGATGTGGAAAAAAAAAAAAAAAGCAAAGCCTGTCCTATATTTTAATAAATGGGCAAAGAAGAGATGAGAGTTTATGAGTCTATAATGAAAGAGGTGGTGTGGAACATGGAAGAACTTGAAAAAAAATCAGTAGTTTGTATTTGTGGGAAGTAGGAAGCCAGTGCCAGCTAAGGAATGCAGAGACAAAATGATACAATAAAAGTATTGGGCCTCGAAAATAATTTTCAGAGCAAGAAAGAATAAATGAGAAGGGAAAGACCACATCAGGAAACCATGGATAAGGATATGAAATGAAAGCCTTGCTTCAAGCTTTGACATATGGAAAGAGAGCACCTATTTTAGAGGTGCTGCAAGAAAATAATCAGCCATCTCCAGACACAGCTGGCCAGGGAAGATCTGAGTCAAAGATGTTGCCCAGTTTACAGCACAGAAGGAAAGCATGTGGAAGTATTTTCTTAATTCTTCTTAGGCTCAAGTTGAGCTTAAATTTACAGCTGGATAAAGAGAAAAGTTGAAAAACATATATTGCAAGTGAACCTGGAACATATAAATGTGCATTCCAAGTAAACTCAGCAACTGGCATGAACTGGTTTTTTAAGCAGTCAGTATTGTCACATACACGGTATGCACTCGATTTGTTTATTTTGAAGACTGTAAAGCAAGCTTTGCCTTGGTGGTAAACTGTTGTAAAAGTAATAAGACTTTCAGAGATCAATGCAGCATCTTTAATCACAATTTTCTTCTGTATTCAGTTTTCCTTTTCCATGCAGAAAGAATTCCATGCCTTATGATGCATGCATACAAAAGGAACATCCCATTTATGTGAACATACTCCAGAAAAAAAGTCTTCAACACTGATAACTTTGCAAATATGTTCTTGTCTCATGAAGTGAAGATAGTCTTGCTTGACAACACTATATACCACTTCTCCTCTGCAAGGATCATATGAAATGAAAAATATAATCCTCTTCAACTAAAAAGGAAAATTTCCATAAGTTTAATATCTCTTATGAGCTTCTTTTCCTCTAGCAAATGTGGGTCTCACATTCCTTCCTTCTAAAGGAAGCTTGTTCTTTCCCTTTTAGCATATAAACTGATAATAAAGCAAGGGAGATGAAAGTGAAGGACCTAAACAATGGTTTGGAAGACCTGAGCTTGAGGTTTTTCAAGTCTCTCCCTGGATATTTGTAACCATGTTACAAGTGGCATTAGAAATGACCTAAAAATGTCAAAAGAGCTAAATGTTGCCTCAGACTGTAAAAAATATTTGGGTCCCATTAGCTCTATGACTGTGCCTGAATGCCTGGAAGTCTGTACCTTAACTGTCTAGGAATCAAATCATTATGGGTGAATAATGCAGAGAGAACACTTCTTTAAGTCTCAGATGTGTTCTGAACATACCTGCACTGGACTGTGACCCTCTAACAAACCCTGGCCAGGTAAGTACCTCAGAGATCTAGACAGGAGATTTAACCATAGCCCTGAAACGCTAATGCAGCTCCTGAAAATACAAACACAGGATGTAAGTGAAACTAATGTACTACATGAGAAGAAAGACACAGATATTTAGCCTGCTCAACAGCCTTTTTCTTTACGGAAACAACTTTTTTTGCCAGGTTAATATTATTTCAAGAAACAGAGGCCAAAACAAACACTCTCCTTGGACTATCTAATGAAAATCTATCTTGAGTAGAATAAACTCAGCTGGGTCTCGATCAATCAGTGTTTGAAACATCTCCAGTTTGACTGTTAATGTGATTTTTTTTGCCAAAATCTTAGGCTTTAAATTTATTTTAGAACTACATTGTTGAGGAAAAGTCTTTGTAATTGATCCTAGCCTATTTTTGAGATTACCAAAACAAGGTCTTGATGGTGGGCAAATAGCCATACTGCATAAAGATCCCAAAACGTCTCACAGCTTGGAGCAAAGATCAACGTAAACTGTTTACAAAGGGTATTTGAGAGACCATCAGACACTGGAGCACTATTGAGAAGAGCCTGGTGTGTTGCTGTGCAGATTTCTGCCCTAGGAACCACAGAAGCTAATTTGCTAGTCTTATACAGCAAGAGCGTGCTTCCTTTCTCAAGGAGAAAAGTGAATCCTTATTTATAGAAAGGCACAAAGAGAAGCTCATCTAGGATGAGATTGTTTGTTTCAAGAGCTTTTATAATTGCTAGGAAAACACAGAGCAACTGATTTACATTTGCAGTAGAGCTCCTTCACATGAGGTAAATGAGGATCAAGTCTACAGTATTTAGTAGCTTAAACAGTCCTAATTTGCTCATTTTTACAAGAATAACTCCCCTGGTCTTAAAACTTCAAGGCTGCATATGGAAATGCACAGATCTAAATTGATAATGCTGCCTGCAGAAATTATTCACAGCTCTGCCCTTTCCTTTGGGTATGTCTGAAAAACTTTTCCTCTACGTGAAAAACCTCAGCTGTTCTTGGATGAATGAAGATAAAGAACTGGAAACTTATAAGAGCTCTATGGTATCACTCCGTGCTGTTTCTCCCATTGTTGGTCTGGCGAATCAGAAATTGTCATAAAATAAAAGAAAGAAAGGAAAAAACTTGTCTTAGTAATTATTACAACTGAAGTTTTCTTCCCATTTCACCCTGAAGGCAAAAGGCACCAAGATGCATTCCTATCTTTCTTGTAGCCCTGCAGTCTGGCTTTTTAAAAAATGACACTGTTATAAGCTGTGCATAAAGATTATCTGTTTTCTTATTTGTTCTCTTTGACAGCCTCAAGACTGACTGGGGATATTTTTCAGCATTAGTGAAATATAGACAACACTCAAGATTTTGTAATTTTCAATTCCAGGTTCAAATCCCCATTTTTAACATTTTATACATTTAGTGAGTGTATGTTTGTCTAAAAAACAAACAGAAATATTATCAGATTCAGACCTGGTATGCCTCTGGTCTGAAATGTCCACCGGAAGATTTCACATAGGTTACATTTAATTTCTTCCTTTTTGGCCAGTGCTTGACATAGTAATTGTTTCTAACTGTTAGACATAAATTGATTAGAAGGAACATTGCCCAAAACTTTTCAAAATATTAAGTATATAATTCCAAACACAGTTGGTTTTAGTTTGGGCTTTTTTTTTTTTTTTTTAAGTTTCAAGAAAACGAATCTTAACAGAATCTATCTACTAAAGTAAAATATAAACAGGACCATCTTGTCCTACTTCCATACTGACAAGTCCTGTACAGAAGTTTTGGAACTGAATATTAGATTTCTTAGTCTATTGTTCTTTATAACATGAGACAAAATCATCTACACATACAGTCTGTACTAAGCCAAATATTTTTTGTTTAGAAAAGCTTTGTTTTGTGATTTGAAGACTCGCAAAGATAATGAATCCAGTGTTGCACTCAGCCAGTTTCTGATTTTGCAGGGTTAGGGGGTTTTTTTCTGCTTTGATTTTCTGCATGACACCATTTATAGCTGTGGGTGTTTTACCATTCACTCTAGTGAATCCAGGACTTTTTCCTCATTTTTCACTCGTATTAGCTTTTAAAAATATTTTCTTTAACCACCATTTTCCCTTTGGGCTCTTTGATGTTCCAAGAGTAGTTGGTACATTTTAGTCTGACCTACACCATAATTACATATGTTTACTTTTGCAGGGGCCATGGAGTTTTGATAGGTGGTAACCTGCCCACAATTTATTTTATACCAAATATTTAACATATAAGTATGTACAAAACCAAAGCTTTTATTAAGGCTGTAAAATAAAACTTTCATGACTCAGGAATGCAGGAATTAAGGCTGCTGATTTAAATTAATTTCTCTCACAATTTTTTTTCAAACATCTGAGTATGTATTGATGCAAACAGTTAAAAACTGGCCAAAGTATAAAAAAATTCAAACTGGATTTTATAATGGGAAAATCTGAGAGAGTATTACTAGCAAATTACAGTTTCTGCTACTCCTGTAATGAAAAAGAGAAACAACAGGTTAGATTTGAGGTTGTCCTCTGGCCATCAGAAACAGTATATGGAAGGAAATACAGCAGCTAATGTGGATGTTAGATATCTCTTGCACTTGATGACATTGATTTAAAACACATTATTTTTGTCCATCTAGGGACCCTGCCCCACAATTCTTGGTAGCCTGAATGTACACTGATGTGATGTACCTCAAACACAGCTTCTCTTAGCAGATCATCTGTATGAAGGCATGAGAACGCAATAAAGTCTTACAAAACTTAGCTCTACAGCTACACAAGAGAAATCTTCCCTCATCATTTGCATGCTTTTCTCATTACCATGATATAGGGACCCTGAGGAAAAAGACAAGACTCCTTGTTAAGGTGCTTTGATCAGGAGAATTTCTGGGCAGCCTGGTGATCCACATTTAACTACAAGCCTTCAAAGTAGAATGCAAAAATATCTGTCCAGGAGATTCTCTCTAACCAAGTACGAAACTATTAACAAGGATTCTGTACTGTGCTTCTAATGCTGATGTGGCATTACTGAAGGAGTGCAGTCAGCAATTCAGAGAACAGAAAGTGACCCAAAGATTATTATTACTTCAGGAGGCTGAGACTTGTAGCACTGAACTAATGCTGACCAGCTAGTCCAGCCAAGTCTGAGATATTTTTATCATTGTGTCATCCAGCTATGAATGCATCTCTTGGAAACACCATTCTGTTGGCATGTTTTCTGTCAAAAGTTGCTGGTTCACTGACAGTGAAACATTTCATGAAAGCTTATCTCAGTGAGCCTTATAATGGAATACAGATAACTTTTGATAGTCCTCTGCAAGGCAGGTCAGCTGCCAGTTTTCCATTCCTGTGTGATGGCCTCTTCCTTGTCTCAGGGATCCAGGAATACAAGGACCTCCTGGTATTCAGGGCTCCACTGCTCTTGGATAAAATTGTTGTTTTTTGGAAATGCTGTGGATCCTTTTTTCCCAAATAACATTGTTAGCAGAATGTCCATTTCCTAGGAAATGGTTTAACAGTTTTCTTTTTAAATTAGGACAAATTAAAATTTCAAACTGGCAAGATTTCTCAGAAAATGCAAAGTCTGAGCCCTGACCAATTCAAAGTATTCATAGTACACTCCAGCTGTAAAATCCTAGATTATGTGAAGTCTGAGAGCCTGAAGGCTTATCCACAGGGCAGATACAGCTCACTTGGAGGAAGCAGTTGCAGCACAGCGCAGGTCTGCAGAGCTGTGTGCAGCCCTGTGAGCCAGTGTGGAGCACATTGACACATGATGTGAGGCAGCAGAGTGTTTTGCAGAGGAACTACACTGGGCTGTGGAAACAATGAAATGCTATTAGTTTCAAGCTCTGGTGTATGCATTCTCCTGCTCAGTTTTAGTACAATTAAGAACTACCTTGTGAAAAGGATCTAGTTTTCTCTCAGCAACTGGAGAAAAATATTTGTATTTCCTATCTTTGTACTATTTTGACCATAGATGTAGAAGCCACAAAATACTAAACTTGTACTACTAAACTAATTTGATCTGCTTTTTTTTAATGAACATTCACAAAAATTATTTCAGGTGATTCCCTAAAATTGGTTGCATAACAGGTCATTCCCAAACTTACTTAGAAAAGGAGATTCTTCATTTGTTTGTAGCTACACTGCAGAACTGTTGCTGCTGCTTCTGTGCAGGTAGCGATTGACAATATGTGCTATTTGAGATCTTTGGCATTGATCTTCTCACAGAGAATAGCTCTTTTTTCCAGTTCTCAGTATCCATATGCCAAGGTAACATATGCCAAGAAGCTGTTGCTTCTTCTTGGGTGTAACTTAACAACAGTAAAGTATGTCCCTTGAACTATACTGCTTCCCTTTTCTATTGTTTTCATGAAGCCCTGAAATCATGTGGGGGATGGGAGGTTTAGTATTGTCATTATTCAGCAGAGTTTCTACATCTTCTCCTTTTGGACAGCTGTGAGTTTCCATTTCTTTCCCCATGCCAATTAGATGGTAAACTGTTACCAGTTAAGGGATGACAGTCTCGACATCTAAGGGAGGCTGCTATCTTGTGAGATTTGATGCTAGTTCTTGATGGAGAACATAGCAGACAGAAGTACTTCAGTGACATGGCTCTCTGCTCTGTTTATCTAGCTGTTCAGTCACCTAAGGTATAGTTACAGGCAAATTAGTCATCACATATCATTGCATGCCATTTTGCATGACATAAAATCATTCTAGGAAGGAAGGAATAAAACTTTGAGGTCTATTCATTTTGTATTGCAAACTGTTTGTAATGGCTATTTTAGGCAAAACTTGTCAATCCCTTGACATGCACTATTAGCAGTTCAACTATTATTAGTTCATCTATACTTTGATTAAGAATGTTTACAATGTATAGAATTAATTTCTTGAAATCCAACCTAGAAATAGGGGGCTGAAGATTAGTGGACATTTAAAAGAATTTTTAAACAGGAAACTTAGCAGTTCTGAAAATACTGAAAACACCTTGGGATTTAAATTTGGTAATGTTCTGAAAAGTAGTGAAGGATACAAGGCATTGAGCAAAATCAGAGTGTTTCAAATGCTGCCTGATAGCAAGTTAGATACAGTCTGTCAGGATTTGTTTCTCCTTACTTTCTTTTTCTTTCTTAGCTAATGTTTGTACAAAAATCCCATTAGCTTTAATGGCAAAACTCAAAACTACTCCCATGTTTTTCATCTGGCATAAGTATTTATTTAACTATTAATCTTCTTTGGGAATCAACATTTACTAAAAATGACAGCAATACTTGGAATTTTAGCCTAAAAAAAAGTATTGTAAAAAATAAATAATTGAAAACAACCAGACAAAAAATATTTATTTTGTTCTGGTTTGGGTTTTGATTAGAGAAAAAACTGTATCTGGAAAGGTATGCACTGTAAGCAGGATGTATTATTAATTCAGATTGCTAAGTTAAGCATGTCTGTAAGGCCTGCAGGATCAAATAATTGCTCAATAATGCTATTGTAAAAGATTGTGAAAAGTGGGAAAATAATGTGTGGTCTAGATTTTGGTACCTTGCAGGGATTTTTTCCAAAAATGCTGCATAGTTTAAGTAGAAATTTAAGAAAAGTAAATCACATTGAGGAAATGTCTTATGCATGACTGCTTTGGATGTTTGTCATCCATATTGCAAAATATCATCCAACTCCAAACGTTATTCAAAAATGCTTAATCCAGGTTGTCCGGACTTTTCAAAAAAACTGCCTCATGCACAGAGCACACGAGAAATAACATTTTACTTCATTCAGCTGCCTCAACAAAGAAACAAGCAGAGAAAATGTGCCGCTGAGGTTTGGTCAAAGCCAGTGGCCTTTAAGGATGCGGTGCATCCTCCCGGGGTCTCCCCTCGAGAAGCGCCAAAGGGAGCGAACCCCAACGGGAGCGGGGGGGGGAGTGCGAGCGAGGCGAGCTCCCCGCCCGGCACGGGGGAGGGCCAGGACGGGATGGGGACGGCGACAGGGTCGGGGACAGGATGGGGACAGGGCCAGCCCGGGCCGTGTGCGGCGGGCAGGCGCGGGGCCCTGCTGCCCTCTGCCGCCCCGCCCCGGGAGCGCCCCGAGGGGCTCCGCAGGCTGCGGGAGACGCGGATGCTCCCGCAAGGGTCTCGCTGGCCTCGGGAAGATGGATTTCGAAACGGCAGAGCCCAGCTCCCGCTGCACGGGGAGCGATAGAGCTGCTGCGCCTACTTGAAGGTGGGGCTAAGTAAATCTGTTTTGGGTTCTTTCTGGGTTTGTGTGCTGGTTCAGAGCAGCAGGGCTGTTTTGCAGCAATTAACCCAGTCTTTCTTGCCCATCACATTCAGTTTTGACACTTGAAGAGGGTGCTTTTGGGGGGAATCTAACAGGGTATGCTATTTTCTGGACAGACACCAAACAGGTACCAGTGCCTGACCGGGGCTGTAGCTGAACAAACCAGTTCTATATAAATTTTAATTATTGCCAGGTCTGAAGAACACTCCCCAAACTGCAAATAGTGTAGATGTAGGAGCCCCTTACTTTGATCTGAGCCGCTCCTTTTGTGCCAGCAAACACAGGCAATCTGAAAAATGCCATGAAAAACAAAAGCATTGCTCCAAAACATCTTTCAAACTCGTGAAGTAGGGACTCTCCCTCCTTACACAGTGCCTATGCAGGGAAGGAAAGCAAGAATACAATAGGTACAGCTTTATGTGTGTTTGCAAACAAGTCACTGACTTCAGTTTGGATGCTCAGCAGGTTTGCTGGGTGATTCTGGTACCTATGCACCTGTAGACAGTACCTACAAATAGTCTTATATAGCTGATACACCCTATAATAGACATCAGCAGAACATACTTTTTTACATGGGTCACCCCCTCCATTTAATTGATGCACAGCTTTTCAATCATAAGGGATGGCATCTATGTATTTATGCTACTTGTCATACCAATGGCAACATTTCTCCTGGCTGCATTCTGTTACAGACATTTCCAAAGTCAAATGTGTGAATCAATACTATTGTTGGTACTATTACTGATATAATATTTGCCTATCTAAAAGCTTTCTTTTTTTCCAGAAAAAAACTGTTATTAAGGCTCAGGTTTGAAGGTAAATTCTATTCTTATTTTTCACATTGGTATATAAAGAGCTCAAATTCAGGAGAGTTGCTCTTGATCTGTGTAGTGTCTGAGAACATCATGTCTCATGTCATTTCATGAATTATTAGCCTGAGGTTGTAGCCACTCTGGGAATCATCCCCAACTATATAGCCTTTCTTATGGCATTTCTGAAGATGATCCAAATATGAGTTTATATATTATGTAGCTTTATATGCACTGGCACAGATCCCTAAAATAATACAGCTGTGGTAGCAATGTACTGGCTGGAAAACCTATCAAGGAACTAAAGAAAACACACAGGTATTCATTTAGAAGAAAAAAATTAGCTCATGCAGAGCTCCATACTACCACAGCTGGGCTGTGGATTCCCCAAAGGGACAAACTGTGGAGGTTTATCTCCATTTATTCTATGCCTTTTTATAGAACTACTGGAAGCCCTAGGAAAACATAGGCTCTCTCAGGAGCACTTGACCCTGGAATTCTACTTCTGTTGAAGGTCAAGGCAAAGAGTCAAGGAGCTGTTGGGCATTTCATGTAGGAGCTGGTCTGGCAGAGCTGACAGGTACTTCTGTCCCAGGCAGGTGTTCTGGAACCTGGCAGGTCACCAGCCCTGAAGAATTCAGCAGGGGCTACAACCCCTGTGTGTTGGAGCCTTCACTACTGCTGCTGCACAGGGCATTTCAGTTTTGACAAGCCAGGGTTTTCAAAATAAGTAATGCTTGGTCAAAAATAGTGAGCCAGTTTGCAAGTGATATATTTGGTATGCTTTTCCAGTAGCAAGGCAAACAGTAAATAAATCCACTTGAATAAAAAAAAAATTTAAAAAAAAAAAACCCAACAAACAAGAAAACCAACCAACCAACCAACCAACCAACCAAAACAAAAAAAAAAAAAAAAAGAGAGATTCCCAAGAAGTTTCAAACATTATTTGAAATGTATTTGTAGGGGAAAAAAAACCCCGAAACAAATCAACCAACCAACCAACAAAACAATGCTCTTTCTTCTCTTTCCTGTATAAGCGATAGCAAAGGGACAGTGTGAGAGCATTGCAAATATACTCTGAAGAGGTTTCACATGTGTGTGAGCCGTGGATGGAAGGAAGCTGAAGCTAATGAATCAATAAATAGAGTTTTCTGTATTCTTCTGTTCATAACTATTGTATCTGTGCCGGCCGACTTCCCAAAGCGGCGTCGCAGTTAGTGCTGAACTGGACACATACTTGGTGTCGCTTTCCCGCGGTAGCATGTGGAAGAGATTAGATAAGCGAGGTGGCTCCTGCTGCGGGGAGTTATTCACGCCTCGGAGCACTTGAAAGGTATGCTGATCCTCACACCTTGGTGTGAGCGCTGCCAGAAACGGTCCGGGGAAGCTGCTTTATCAGAAAGCAAACGCACACAAGCATGAGAGACATGAAAAACAAGCGCACACATGGCCTCTCTGTTCAAAATCGGTCCTTCGCTTCGGTTCTGCTGCGGCCCTCGGTAGCCTCTGGGAAAACGGCAGCTGCGGTCGTGGTTATCTTTGATGGAGGCTCCTGACGATCGAAGTGGGAACCAAGAAATCCAAACTACCCGTAACTTTTTCAGCCGTGTGAAATTGTCTTTATTGAAAACTGTGTCGCGCGTCTACTTTACTCCTGCTTTTGGGGTTTTATTCCTATTTTCCTTTTTTTTTTTTTTTTTTTTTTTTTTTTCCTGAGGCTCAGTAAAACCCCTCGAAACAAAAGCCAGCATTTTAAGACATGTACATATCCCTGTCTGGGCGTCGCGGGATAACACAGCCAAGAAACGCCGGCGGGAAAGCCGGAGCCGCCGGGAGCCGCGGGGCAGCACCCGCCTCCGTCCCACCGCCGCCCCGGGCAGCCGGCAGGGGCTGGAGCAGCGAAGGAGTTAAAGGGAGGCGCTTGGGAAATCTGATGCTAAAGAAGCCCCAGGAATGTTGCACATTTCCATTCCCCTCCAGCTTTAGGAGGAGGTTGGTCCCCCGCTCCGAGGAGCACAGCCCCGAGGCCGCACTTGCTTCGGGCGCCGCCCCGCACCTTCCCGCAGGTTACTCCGGGAGACTCTGGGGTGGGACGGGACGGGGGTGAAAAGTTTTTTCTGGATTTGGGATGATGCGACGGTGCCTGCACACCGGAGAGAGAGAGGGGTGGGGCGGGCGAGCTTCCGCGACTCTGCGCACCCCGGGCTAGAGCGGAGGGAGAAGGGCATCTGCCCTGACCCGCCGCGGCCTCTCTTCTCTTGCAGGCGCGGCCAGAGATGCCGGGGAGACGGCTGTGGTGGGCGCGCTGCTGGCTCGGCGTCTGCCTCTCGCTGCTGGGCGCGGGGAGCGGCTCAGCCGAGCCCTGCCGCGGACTCCCCTGCGAGGGCGGCTCCGTGCCCCCGCCGCCCTGCCGCGGACCCCGCTGCGGCGGCCGGGCCGGGCGCCCGGCGCGCTCCTTCCTGCACAGCGCCGCGCCGCTGCGGCCGTCGCAGGGCAAGGCATCGCCCGCCGCCCCGCTGCCCGCCTGCCCCGGCGGGGACTGCGCCGCCAACGCCACCCACCGCGACTGCCAGGGCCTGGAATGCCGCCTGCTGCCGCCCCGCCTGCGCCCGCGGCCCCGCGGCCCGGGCTGCACCGCCCCCGCCGAGGGCTGCCCCGAGCCCGCCCTGCTGCGCGCCGCCGACAGAGCCGCGCAGTCCGCGGGGGACGACTTTGCCCACGGTGCTCCCGAGCGAGGCGGCGGCGCCCCGGGGGTGCAGCTCACCTGCGACGTCAAGTCAGGTGCGGGGCGGCATGAGGGACCCGGGGGCGGGAGGGCATACCCTACACCCCACACTACCACCGCCCTTCCGTGGCACGTAGGGTTCCTGCAGCCCGCGGAGGCTCAGTGTGGTCACGGAGAGCCGCAGCCGCAGGGTGCTGGGCAGGTGTCTGCTGGGCCAAGGGGCTTCAGTACCTCTGAGAGCCCGGACGCCGAGGCACCTGAGCGACTGCACCAGAGCTCCTTGTTTTGGGAGAGTTAGGAAGAAAATCCAGCACTAGTCTTCACACCATGTGAGGGAATTGCTGCCGTGGCTCCTCTCTCTGCTCCCCTTCATCTCTCCTCCTTAAACACTTGCACCTAGGAGACCTAGAGCTGAGTAAACGTGTCAGAATCTTTTTTAAGTGTGGTTTTTAAACAAGTTTAAGTCTCTCTCTTCACTGTCCAGTACTTCCGGTATTCTTAAGTTATAACAATATTAAAAAAGGCTTCTGTGGGGTGGATTCCATACCCAGACTGGTGCCTTTGGTAAGAAACCTGCTCTTGGTGCCAAACTGTCTCGCTGTAATAGCCAGGGGGAGAAAAAGGTAAAGTGTCTCTTGCAGTGCATTGTTCAGAACACTTGCCTGTCCATTGACAAGCCCAGCTCGGGTGAATTCAGTATCCCTGTAGGAAGCCAGGTACATTTGTAGTTATACTCATAGGTCAGCAGAAGGTGTCTCTAATGGTCAGGGATTTGTGGATTTACCCACATGAAGAGCACCAACAGGTCTTTAATAACCATGAAACAGTTTTCATTCTGGTTTAATGCCTTGTCTGAAAGATAGCAAATATATTAGGAAGGTTGATTTATTTCCCATTGATGTTAAAAGCTAATGAAAAGCATGAAGAAGGTAATTTAAGCTTTGTCACATTTGCATGGCAAATGGGTTCCGTGGCTGCTTCAGACACCACAGCACATGCTAAGCCTACAAGTTATCAAGGTCTACCTAGTGAAGTGACATCTCCTCCAAAGGAGACTTCTGCACTTTGTGATTCCAGCCCCAGGACTGGCATTTAGGCTCCCCTGTGCATAATGCAGTGACTCTGTCTACCCTCATCTTGCCTGAAACTCTTCCCAGATGTCTTGGAAGACCTCCATATGCTCAGTGACCAAAGGTGGACAGAAAACAAGTCAGTATGGGTAACCTTCCTTTTCTCTGCTTCTGTGCATACTCTTCTTCGTACCGTCATCATAAACACCATGCCTCTGTTTTTCCAAAGAACCCAGGATATTTGCATTTTCTTTGTCCATACCAAAGTCCTTCTCTGTGTTATACAGGCCTTGGCAAATAGCAAGAGCATTCTGCTTGTACAGAAAAGAGTAATACTTTTGGATGGTGCTGAAAACAGATAGGTTGTATAAACATTCAAGTCTTAGAAAGAGCATCCAGCATAACCTCTTTCTCCAAACGTTATCTTATTCTTTGGTTGTCTCTGGTCAGTCTGTGCTGCCCAGTCTCTAATACCATCAGCTGTTACAGCTAACATGTAGTGAGTTACATGCACCTCTCATCTCTGGGGCCTTAGGTTTGGGTCCTTTGCCCCCTCTGATGTAGGTCAGAGGAATTAAAGCTGAAGGGTCAGAGGGTGAAGATGTTTGGAGACTCAGAGTTCACTCTTTCAATTTTATGCTCTTTGCAGGCCTGATACTGGGTGAAGTCTTGGAGGAAGAGAAGTATGGTTAGAAGCTGCCCTTAAAATCCTTGAATGCATCAAGAATGGCTTATGGGCAGTGGTGATCATGGATTTGTGCATTCATCTTCCTGTGGCAGAGTGAAGTGTGCAATATATTGGAGAGAAAGTAGTGTACAACACTGCCCACTAAATAATGTAATCTCATGGAAGGCACTGTCGACACAGAACACACAGCGAGCAAACCTCTGATAACACACAAGCTTCTATGTGAGTTTTTAGATGAGGACCACTGCACCCTCAGAAATTCTCTTGTACTGCTACTGCCTTGTGCCTGCTGCTGCAGTTGGTGTGAATGAGTCTTGCTGTAGACATGCTTTTGTCCAGACTGGACAGAGGACATATATACGTTTTGCCCATTCCAAAGACAGGACCCAACCCAGACCTTCATAAGGCAGCTTTCTCTCCTAGGAGTGGAAGAATACTGCATAGAATTCAGCATACTGAATTCATCAACATCTAGCAGAAATTCCATGTATTTGGCATCAGGAACAAAAAATAAGGCATGCTGATTGTCTTTGGTTTCCTTCAAGTCAGTGTATAGGCAAGCATCCAGCATTCTGCTCAGATTGCAACCTCTAACATTCTCTGTGTTTCCCTGAGACATTCTGAACATAGGTCACTGGGTTTCCTACAGTAGTGCAGAGGAATCCCCACTGGCAGCTGGAGTCAAATCTTGCAAATGAGCATGGTTTGTATAGCAATTCCAGCATGACCTGTCTACTGAAACAAACAGAGCAAATAATCAGATCTCTGATTTGGAGAAATGCATTGACAATTGTCTGGGGAGAGCTGCAACTCAAACAGGTGTAATGTCCATGACAAGGGGGAATGGCTTCCAACTTAAAAGAGAGTAGGTGTAGATAAGATATTAGGAAGCAATTCTTTACTGCGAGGGTGGTGAGGCACTGAACAGATCCAGAGAATTCGTGGATGCCCCACTCCTGGAAGTATTCAGGGCCAGGTTGGATAGTTCTCTGAGCAACCTGGTCTAGTGCAGGGTGTCCCTGCCCGTGGCAGTGGCATTGGAACTGGATGAACTCTTAAGTCCATCTATCATTGGAAGATGAACTCTTCCAATACAAGCCATTATTCAGTAATTCAAGCGGCAGGTCAGTGACTGTTCCTGTCTTTCTGTGTTTTTAGAGGAACATTTCTGTCAAGATACCATTTCAGCACATCACTAATACCAGATGAATGGGATGTTCCTTTGCCATTGACCTCTCCTCAGACAGCAGGGGAGCTGGAATATTCTGCCTGGGTGACCCAAAGGTCATTTTTCTACCTGCATGAATTCACTGTGCACAGGTGGAGACTGGGTGGCCCACCCCAGTCTACGTCTGCCAGCTTTGTGACAGTGCCTGAGTGGATTTGCAGTGATTCTTTAGTAATTAAAATATCCCTGCTCTAGTTAACCTGCTGGAAAAAAACTGTTTTGGTGAACCGAATAGTCTGTTGTTCAGCCTGTTAAAAAGCCCCATTCATATGAGGTGCAGTCTACTCAGATGCTTGCTGAAGGCCATGCCTGATGCCAGCCCTCCAAGGTACAGGCCAGTACCAGGGACTCAAGCTGATTCCCAGCATGGTATCCATATTTGCAGGCTCATGTGCATGAGGCAGCTGCTTGTCACAGCCAGCACAGCCCATCTGCAGAGGTTACACAAACCTGCTGTCTGGAAAACTCCTGGCAGGTGCAGCTGAGCCACCACTTCTTTTGGCCCAGTGAAGATGCTGGAGTGCAGGCTTGTAGTCCCATTTCACATCAGATGAGCCCATTGTCCCTGCTATTTCTCAGCAGCACCATGAGTGCACCTTACTTCAGATGAACAACTGGCATCCCAAAAGAAGGAATGCACAGAAACTGGGTTTTGTTGTCTCATCCTGGTCTTTGTTTTCTCAAATCCAGTATACTGCAAACTACCCTAATATTTAAATTAATGCTGAGAAATAGAAATGAATGTATGCCTTATGCTGTGAGTAAAACTGACCAAACAGCAAAATATTTTGGGAACTGTAAATGAGAACTAGACATGGTCCTTGGTTATTGTGTCATCCTTCATGTTCTGTGCTTGTAAGAACAAAAATCAGTGCTTCTTAAGAACAGATGAGTGATTATATGGATTGAAGATTCTCTCTGGCAGTGTTCAGCAGCAGATACTGTAGAAAGTATGACACAATATTTTCCTAGATCATTTTCCCAGCTCCAACAGTTTGTTGCTTAGATTTCCTGAATCTGATCAAAGTCTATCTTTAACTCCCAAACTGATTTTGTTGTTGAAGTTTTAGTGTGTATGAAACTGCTGCCTTCATTTAATGTCCTTTAATTCTTGTATTGGAAGAAAGACGGAAGAGTCTTTCCACATTTACTTCCTCTAGGATACCTGTAATACAGCACAGTTGTTTGTTTTTTTTTTTTCCCTGATCCTGAAAAGTCTTACCTACTTTCTCATATTGCAGCAGTATCATATGTTAGATTTTGCTTGCTGCCCTTTTTGTGAACTTGTGAGTTCTTCTATATTCCTTCTTGAGGTGGGGAACCAGGACTGCATTCTGTATTCAGATGCTCTATTGATTAATGTAATTTCATAATGATATATTATCTTCTGTTTTATCTTCTTCTTCTAGATAGTCCTAGCATTTTATTTGCCTTTCTGAACTCTGTTGGGCACTGAACTGAGGATTACATGGCTCTGTAGCCCAACATTGATATCTAGATATATTACTTCAAGACCATTTTCAAGGAGTAATAATAATCTACAAGTATGACATTTGATCTAAAAAAACTTGGATTTTTTTTCTCAGTGAGAACCGCAATTCACCTTTATCTCCTCTGAACTTCTTTTTTGTCATTTTATTGCTGCTGCTCAGTATCATAGACTCCTTTTGCAGCTCTTTGCAATTGACCCTTACTTTCACTACCCTTAATAGCTTAGTATTTGCAGCAAGTTTTATCACTTCATTTTATCACTTCTACAGTGAAAATTGGCCATTTACTCTTTACTATGTTTGAACATGTACATAGGAATGATTGATCTGTTACTGATGTGGTGATTAATTTATACTGTGAAGCAGGGGAAAATGATGACTTCATAAGCTGCTTATGAAATGGAAAACCTTGTGGTTCCATAAAGGGGCTACAAAGACAGTAAAGGAACTGACCTTATAATGATGACTTGAATTTAGTGAGACTTTTCATTAATTTGCTAAAATTTGAATACTTTTGAAGAGGTAATACAACAAGCTTGGACAATAATAGATCATTTGTATTTCAGGAGAAAATGAAGTTCCATCTGAAGATGCCCTAATACTACAACTGCACCTTGCAAAAGGCCATGAGAAATTCACTGAAATGCTAAAAAGCCAACAGCAGATCATTGTTGATTTGCAGCAAAAACTTGCTGAACAGCAGCACGTGTTAGTTAGCCAGCAACGGGAGATTCTTGAACAGCAAAGACAAATGTATGAGCAAATGGATCTGATCAAAGTTCAGTATGGCATGCTTTTTGATACAGTGAAACAAATGTCATTTCAGAGTTTGCAAGAAGATATTCAAAATTATTTTGAAAGTCATCTTCATGGACTTCACAACCAGGTCAGAAATCATCTCCAGAAGTCATACTCTGTGCACAAAGTAGAAGTGGATGCAAAAGTGATTAACGTTGGGGAGTCTTTGCTGGACTGTGGCCTTTGTGAAAGTGACGAATTTTGCAATTTCCAAAAGACACCTTCACAATGTGAAAAGTGCACATTGTGTCCTGCTGGTTTTTTCCAAATGGCCGAGTGTTCTGCAAACTCTGATCGGATTTGCCAGGTGAAACATAATTCTGTATCTTTCAGTTATTGCTTATGAAGCATTGTGTTAGACATACTGGGATAACATTCTAGAAATAACTACTTGGAGAGCTACAGAAATCCAGTTTGAATCATGTGTTTTACTGAATGAGTCTATGCCAGAAAGTTTTTTTGTGTGTTCCTCTTTAGCATTTAGTGTTCTAAATGAGGCACTGGTTTGTGCCTGTTGAGTGTGACACTTTCCCAAACCTGACAGCTGGCAAGACTTTGATTCTTTTCATCGTAGTAGGAAAAGACATCCTAAAATATTTGGACTCCTGCATGCTAAATTTGTTTATTTAATTCCATTACAGCCTATAGGGGCTTCTAGACATCTCTGAAAAGCACAGGAAAGCTTTATTAAGCATAAGTCAGACATTTCTTTCAAAGTTTGGAAACAGAAATTGTCAGATAAAACAAAGGTAAAAACTAGTTCCTTCTTAAACATAACATACAAATACACAAATACAGAACATGGATACTTGTATTGTTAAATATATTTTATTATAAAATACATTTTATCATACAATACAGAACTAGCATGCAAGCAAAATAAGATGGTTCTTTGTTTGCTTACTGTCATTTAGAAGTCCTAAGATATATGGGCAACTTGATATTTAAAGCAGTATCTTGTTTGCTAAGTATTGCCCCCAGTTTTTAGTTTAGCATGAGCCTGACCAGCTGGATGAGATACTGAGAACCTGAATGTGTCTGTCCAGTTCCCTCTCTGCTAGCCTCAATTTTCTTTAATGCTAGCATTTAAATGCAAATGTAGGCTGTTTTTCTTTCCCCTCTGCCTGCTGTAGGGTGAAAGGAGGGCTTGTTGACAGGGAATATTACTTTCTAATTTACTTTTCATGTGTGTTTTGATTAGCAGCTTCCTCACAGATGAAATGTCCTTAAAAGCCTTTCCTAACAGTGTCTTGATTGTTGCAATGCCCTTAAGATCAACTGATTGATGCGCCACTCTTGGGGATGTGCATCATAACAAGTGTTACATGTGCAACCCCTCTGTTCAGCTCATCTACACACTGCTTGCTTTCTGTGGCATCACACAGTGGTTTTGGATACGTGGTCAAAACAGGTAACAAATCCAAATCAAAATTGTCCTGCTCTAACATGCTTATGGGATCAACCCGTTCTCCATCCCTACATACACCTATAACAGACAGATGGACATCACAGAGCCTGAAATACCTGTTTCAAATTTAAGTTGTCATGCTAAACTGTTTCAGTATGATTCTTGTAATTTACAGGACAGAGATGAGTGCACTGAATCTCCAAGCATTTGTGGTGAGAGGATAAAATGCCTCAATACTCCAGGTAAGTTATATTCTCTGATAATTAAAGAATGAGGATAATTAGATCTTCAGGAACAGGCCAGATAGATAAGGACTCAGGCTTGTATGTTAGTGATTCCAGCACAGTTTGCCGGAATCAAAGGGGTTAAAAAACACAAATCTGTAAGTTGATAGCAGTTCTTGTGGACAATGGGCTATTAGGACATTAATATCCCTTAGAGGCATTGGATGGTCCCTTTTGCCTTATTTTCGTGGGGGTTTATATGCTTTGTTTTTAATTTTCTCTTATGACCAGACTTTCTTCTTGTTTATGCTGGTGCAAATAGGGCCCAAATCAAAGATATTATTCCTATTGGAGAAAAATAGTTGTCATTTTCCTTCTGGTCCACTGGGGTAGATCCCTGATTTGATCCAATGAAGAATCTAATAAGACCTCCCTCCATTAATCTTCTTCTCCTTAGCAACAATATTGTCAAATACTGAGGATAGATCAACAGTTTCCATCATTTGGGAACACTTTAGGGGAGTTTTTTAGACATTTAAGAACAAATCTGTCTGGTGTTTTGCACTGCAAACTTCATTATTTCATTACATTCTTATGGCAGTCAGACACAAAAGAGCAAAATTAATAGACATACTGAGCAAATTTCATCCAGGTACTAAGTTTCTTTATATTTGTCTAATTTTTGGTCATCCAAAAAACCTTGAAAGGAGCTCTGTGATCAAACAGAGCATTTTTCCAGTTGTGACCTGTACCTGCATCTCACAGTCAAATAACCCAGGAAGGGCTTAATTAGATGCTATGTTTTTCCTCCTCTAGGCTTCTGGACTTATAAGAAAAGGGTGGTCTCTTTGAGGGGCAAGGGTTGTTTTCAGCTGATTGTGAGTGATTTTGTACCTTTTTTACCCAGTCACTATGTGGGAGAGTAGGAAAGGATTAAAATAGGGTGTGGATTTTCTTACTTTGCCCTTACTTCCTCTGGACAGGAACTGGTTGATGTTGGTTTGGATGGTGTTACTACAAACACTGCAGCAAACTGGAAATGACTTGAGGCAGAGAGCACTTAGTGTCGCCTTGTGTGGTAAGTGCTGCACACAAGGTACTGTCAGTCTTACAAAGGAAGAGGGGAGACATTTTTGGAGAGTCTTAGAGGTGGACAGTTGGAGGCAAGACAGTTTAAAGAACAAAATTTGAGTCAGAGCATCGGAAAGGTGTAAGGCTTTGTTTTGTCTTTAATGAGACATTGTGTTTGCTCCTGTTTGTGTTTTGTTGGATGGAAGCCCACAGGGCCTCAGCCCTAGGAAAGGAGAGCCACCAATGTGGTAGTAATTTGGTGTTGCTCTAGTCCGTGGCTGGGAAGAAAGAAGGCTGTAATGAATTTATTCAGTGGGTTCTGTGGAGGGGAACCAGACCAAAAAAGGGTCTGTACAACGTAAGTGAGGGCAGAACACTGCCAAGAAACAGATGGCTAGTGATGGTGTGTCAGACCACAGAAAGGCAGTAGCAATGTATTTGGAAGAAAAGGAATCTTCCCTCTCTCCCTCTTCTCCCAGTTTTAATGGTGGTGTGTAGATATGTGAAAGAAAGTTATTACCCATCACCTGGATAGGAATTGATGTCCTGTCATGGAAGAGAGAGTGTTCCTATTATTTTTTGTTAGAGAGGACTTTCAGCCTGTCTGTTTGTGGTAGCTGATTATCTTACACAAGTGTGATTAACGTGTCAAAAGAAAGGCTGAAATGGGATGTCTGTTTTGGGTAAAGAAGGGAAGGAGGGGATGTGATGTGACATATGAGTTCCAGATGTTGAATGTGGTTTCTCAAGCTGCACGCAAAGGTTGTTGCATCTGTAGCAACTCTTGTTCAATGTGCAGTGTGAGGGGAGACAGAGTAAATAACAGTAAAGAATCATGTAGCTAGGAGCCTCTCTTTCTTCACTCTTCCACTTTCCTCTATATTTTCCCCTGCTGCTTTTTCTCACTTCTGTGTGGGATGAGAATTGTTGATTTATTTGATTAAAGGCTAGTCATTAAGTCATTGGTCATTCAATAACAGTTAGGGGTATGTAATCAGTGAAAATAGGGTTTGGTGCATCATTTCCTTCTTAGACAACCATGGGAGAGTAGTCAGATTGTTTATCCAACAAATAGAATCAACCAAAGGCACTCTCCCTGGAATGCCATGCAAAATAAAGAAGACCTACTGTAGTAGAATTTACTGTGGGATGCAGGAGGAAGAGGAATGAAAACATTGACAGATAGTCCTGATTTGTAATGAACCGTATTGATATGTGATAATCCAAATTTGACACAGAGGGTTTAAAAAGAGAAGGATTCCAAGACTTAGTCTGCCCAAATGTAATCTTTGCATCAGGCAGTTGTGAGTAGTAGCAGCAGAAAAATACTTAAAAAGTATTTGCCTTGCAATTTCCTGGCCTCTGTGAGTGGCAAGGGCTGGGGAATGTGCTGCAGAAAGACTCAGTTTCACAAAGCCAGGTTGAGCACAGCTGGACTGCTCACTGTGAAACCAGGTGCAGCAGTGCTCAGAGCAAGGAGTCAGGAAGAGGTGGCAGAGGTTGTAAAGTGATAAAGAGCAGTAGGAAGCAGTCCCAGTATACTGCTGTGCTGGTTTTCTGGTGTTTGGCTGTCATTTGCTGCTGGACCTTTTCTGGGCAAAGGGTAGGGTGCTGCTCTTGCAACTGTGGTCACAGCAGGAAGCACTCTGTGTGGTGCTTTGAAGTCACCTATTTGAAGTACACACAGGGAGAACACCTGCTGCAGATCTAACCTAAGTAATAAAAGGTAAGACAGCAAATTAGTGCATATAGCCATCACAAGTATTTGTGAAACATGATACTAATAAATACCCAAATATACAATAAAATATTTGTAAGAAACAAATAGCATAAAAAGTGTCCCTAGGCACTACTGAAATTTTTCTCTGCTGTGTGAACCAGCTGTATGTGTGTACTTAGTTCATCCAGTATTTCTCAGTGATAGTGGAGCTACTGATACGAGAAGCAGAAGTGGTTAGGAAATGTCATGTGGGCAAATACATCATGGTTAAAACTGATCTCAAAGGGAAAGATTGTCTGGGACTTTCTTCTATATTCCCTCTAGAATGTTCGTAGTTGAAAAAATGTAATCTTATTTATTTGGCTTTTGTTTCTCATAAGAAAATGAGACACTTTCAGAGAGGAACAAAGTATTAACTTTCTCTTGACTTTTTTTTAGATGGAAAAAATCTTACTGTTCTGCAGTGAACTCTTGATAAAATGGTACCTGATCTTAGAAGGAATATTCTCACATCATAAATTGTGCAGTCCTATGTATCGGTGTTAGTGGAGAATCATCACTTAAGTGAATGAAGTGTAAATAGACAAAGTGATGTGAGGGTGAATATATGAAGCCTGTATGCATTAACACAGTGTCTGGTGTTCTCTGCTGAATAATGTAGTATCAGAAGTGAATTCTAGCCAACATTCTGACCTCCGCTGTGGCCAGGTTCGTGTGTACTTGCAGTTTGCACCAAACGTGGTGAGCTTTTCTGTCTACATCAGCAGGTAGCATAGCCAGCTTCACCCTGGGCTTGCAATGGAGAATCCATTGTTGGAATCCTAGTCCCAGCCTTAGAGCAAATCCCAGCCAAGGTACAGGAAGTTTCCACCTAAACAATAATGCAAGTGTATGTAGGATCTAGGTACTAAAGGATATTTAAGAAGATCTGTTGGAAAGATGATTATTGAGTGTTGATCGTGGTGGTAAAAAAGTATAAATGACTGCATTAGTGATTATGTTTTGAGGCACAAACTGCAGGTGGTTATTCTTTAGGATGCCTCAGATCTTGTGTATTGATTCAGATCCTGAACTCTCCATGTACAAAGGTTTTGGGTTCTGGTTACTCCAGGTGGAAGCACTGGCAGCTGGATTTTCCAATCTTGGAAAATTGCCACAGAAAATTACAGGCTGTTTTTAAAACCTGTTTTTTTGGTATGCATTCTTTGATCCACTGAGGTCATGGTGTACCATTTAACAGCACGCTTTAGCTTGATCACAACCACTGGTGTCCTGTGTCTTAGGGCAGTGGTTTTCCACTTTTTAAATGGGTGGGCTACTGCATAATGATTTTAAGCCTGCTGTTTACAGTTTTGGTTTTCCTATTTGTTTCTTGCAGGTTTTTAAAAAGCTGTATACAGAGTGAATGCCAGGGGTCCTTGTCACTTGGGTTGCAAAGCACTGCTTTAGCAATCACAGTGACAGCAGGGCTACCCTGTAGCATGGCTGGGCAGGCAGTGCACATTTCTCCCTGTGTAGGGGAACTCTCTATTAGTTGAAAGGAGCCGCTCGGTGTACCAGTCACCATGCCTTTTACATCAGAATAGGAAGAGACTGTCTTTGGAGCAATATCATTGTATCTGATACATTACAGATTTTGGTTAGAATTGCCCCTATGCAGCTTCTTTTTCACTCCAAACCATTGTGCTTGGCTTGGACAAGGTGAGTTATGCCTAATATTTCCTCTGTAATCTATTTGGGTTCCTTTAATAGCATAAAGTGATCTAACTTCATAGCTGTCTTCTGTTTTTTTCGCATATTATTAGATATATATCAAAGATACTTGATTTGTGGAGCTGTAGAGTTCTTATTTTTAGTATTTTAAAGGTATGACAATAAAAATAGTCCATTTCCTGTGAACAGGTGGTTTCCGATGCCTTGGAATTGCTGAAAAAGATGCAGCTTTGGGAATGTGTGGAGAGGAGTATTTCTTTAATAAGGAAATGCAGGAATGCCAAGCGTGTTTAAAGTGTGAAGATGGAATGGTGGCCGTGCCTTGTTCCACTGTCAGTGACACGGTTTGTTCAGCAGCCAGTGAAAGCAAGCTCTCAGAGTCTTGGGCTGCAAACATCGTTCTACCCTCTGTAAAGTCTGGCATCTCTCAGGTCTACTCTGGCTTGAACTTGAAGATAAAAGGAAAGCTTCCCTGTGATATCCTGTCCACTGAAGAGAGCAGCCTGGTATTCAGGCAGCATGGTCTGTTGTGGACTGACCTAAATTTTGCAGTAAAGCACAACTGCAGGAACTTTTTGCAGCTTTCCTTAAAGCTTAATAGCAGTGAGGAAGACTATGAACTGAGTGGTGTTCGGATCGAGCAGCCAGAAGGAAAGTATTTCCAGAGCACCAGTTTAAGCAGTGCTGCTGAAGTGGAGCCCAGCCAAACTCTTTCTGTGTATTTGAGGAGCCCTAATCAATTCTGCAATCAAAGCAAAGACTTAAATATTTATGATCTTAATACCCCACTCAGTTTATTTTGGTTGTCCCACGACACAGGTGCTGTAGCACTCAGTGCACAGATGTCAACAGCGATGCATTACCAAACCAACTATCGACCTACCTTTAAAATAATTTCTGTTTCTGACCCTTATATGCTAAGCTTATCTCATGATGGTAGAGCTATAAAGTTCACTGAAACTGGTGTTGTCAAATTTGTGTTTCATCAAGCATTGTATTCCATGGGTCATACGTGTGTCCGGGAGGGCTTCTCCTTAATTTCTTATATCAATAGGAATGGTACCAACAGAGAATTAATGAATGTATTTAAGTCTGGGGTAAATTACAGAGACACATCGATATCTGCTTCTGGGGCCACAAAGGTTGGTGCTGGAGATCTGGTTAGCTTTGAGATACTTTCTCCTGCACAGTGTAATGTTCGGTATTTTGGAGATAGTTCTGGAATTAGTATGTTCAGCCTCATCTGGATCCCTTCAGCGATTTCTAGTGCTATATCAGCCACAGTTTCTGTTACAGGTCTACCTACTGGAGCAGTGAGAAACAAACTGCTGGATTTCACCCAGGTCTCATCCAATGAGAAACAGATACAGCTGGTTTCTTCCGGACAACTTGCTCAGAAGTATTTTATTTTTACTGAAAAGGGAGTTGCCAGCGTTGCATTTAACTTAAAGCTAATCCATTCGTGCAATGTGCTCAAAGTGACTCTCAATCAGTTGACCATGGAGCACATGCAACCCACAGCAGTTGCTCAGCAGATAGGAGGTCAGATGCCAGAGGGAAGCATATGGACCAGCGTGTCCCTCCGTGCATCTTTTGAAGTACATAATGGAACATTGATATCAGTTTCTCTTGACTGTGTGCGTGGAAGGATCAACCAGATCACTCATGAACATGGAACCAGTATATCTATTTTATGGATTTCATCTTAATTTCTGCCCAGTGAACTTAGCATGGAATTGGAGTCTCAATTGTATTTGGATTCTACTCTGATTCTATACATATTTGACACTATACTGTGTTGACTTGAGCATATCATCCCACAAAATGCTCTCAATTTTAGACATATTTAAATATAATCTTAACTGAATGATCACTGTTTAAAGAAAACAGGAACTTTCAGTCAAGATTTTAATTCTGTTACCATCTTCAGACATGTGGAATGTGGAATTCAGATTAAATTTCCTTATTTTAATAAAACTGTTTCTTAAAATTTATTATTTCTGGAGCACAAAAAAAATTGCAGCTGAGGATAAACAACATTTAGCACTGTAACTGAAAGCAGCACAGCCAAATAATTGAAACCTGCTTTCATTTTTTTCATGCAACAGGCCAATAAAAAGACTAAATGTACTTTGGGGGCTAATTTGTCTACATCTTACAAAATGCTGTGCTTTCCATAAATTGAGAGCACATGCCTCATATAGGTGATAATGTGGCAACACAGGAGTATACATTCTTAATGTTGTGGAAAGGGACTGGGTCAAAAATATAATTTTTGCAACAAAAACAGTGGAACTAATGACTGCTCTAATTTCATTTGGAAGTAATGTGCATTTAAGTAATTTAGGGAGGTTTCTCTCTTGTTTTTAGTTTTGCCAGTGAAAAGTTGCGGAATGAGAAGGAAGGAAGTCTCTTCTAACAAGGAAGAGTACATAGGCAAAAAGAAACAAGTATTAAAAGAATGTCTTGAAAATTAGACTTCTGAAAATTAAGCAAAATTTTATTCCATTTCTTTTCAACAGCAAAATATTTTTCTGATCAAAACCCCCCATTATTTGTAAGTCTATTTATTTTGTCAAACAGGTAGTTACTTTTAAAAGGCTTTTTTTTTTTTTGTCAAATCAGTCAGTTAATTCAACGAAATTGTGTATTTATTGACACTCATTTTTATCTTCTTCCAACTCTTCCATCAAACTAATTCTTTCTTTTTCTAAAGTATATAGACGGTTTTATCCCATTTTATTCTTTCTCCTTTACAAATGCTTTTTACACTCTTCTTTCTCATTTCTTTTTGTTAGGAGTAAAGGACATGCCTTGTCACATCTCTTTCCAGCTTTCTTTCAGCATTCCTACAAAAGGATAGATGTTTGTGTCACAGATGTAACTACAGAAGAGGGACATTAACAATGCACTTGCAGGCTGCCTTAAATTAACCCTACTGAGAAGAAATATTATGCACAATATAACTTTAATGTGTCTGCCTGAGTATGTATAGCTAAATATATGTACATTGCTGTGTTTTAATCTTGTTTTGGGTTTGTTACACTGTTTTTGCTGTATAGTGGCCTCCTATAATTTTCTGTAATAGAATGAGCCCAAGTGCAAGACTTCTATCGGGTCATTGATTTAACTTGTGACATTATAACTGTATCCTTAACATCTGAAGTTACCTTTCCATCATCGTTTTTTTTCTTCAAGGATATGCTCAAGGATTCAGGCTTTTGACAAACTGCTCTCCTGCTCCAAATAGAGAACAGTAGTTTTTCTTGCTTTCAGCTGCAAAATCTAAGCAGCCTGTCAGAGGACACCTCAATGGGCATTGTGTGGCAGCCAGTGTAAGTACACAAACCAGTAATCCTCTGTCCCCAAAGTCTGTCAGCGACAGAGATCTTAGTGCCTCTGTGTAGCAAGTGTCTCATTCATTCTTGCAAGGTCATAAGGAAGGATGAATTAAAACTGCTATTGAAGGTGTTCAGCATTTGCACAATACTTCTATCATTACAGAGGATATTTTGTAGTGGTAGAGAAGGACGTCTGGAATGAAAAGCATATGTGACTGTTGCGTGCAGAAGAGCTGCAGTACCTGGGAGCAGAGCAGTTTTTCTGGGAACTTCACTCTTGGAGTCTACTAAGACTGAACAAAGATGAAATGGCACAGGAATAAAAGTTCTTCTGACATACACATTCTGCTTTCTGTAGAAGGGTGCATGTGATGCACCTGCAGAAGCTGCAGAAGCTCTGCAGAGTGCACACCTGGGTATTTTTATGGTAAGAGTTGAGGGAGAGACAATGTTGGAGAAAGATAGAAATTTTAGGCTTATGTTTTTGTTTTAGAAGTTAAGGAAGCAACTTTCTCACAAACAGAACTCCTTATTATCCTTTGCTGGTTTGTGGTGTGCAGTTCTGGTGAAGGCTATCACTTGCCAGAATGACAGCTTAAGACTCATTCTAGATTTAAACCTGTGTAGCATGGATCAGAATCTGGTGTTAGAAATAATCTGGTACGTCTTTAGCAAAGTTCAGATGTTACTTGAATATAATAAACATTTGTCTATATGTGGCATATAGAAAATCTGATGGCATGATTTGTATGAGGATGCTTTATTTCAGTGAGATTGTGTGATTAGTGGAGTTAAACAGGGAAGAGAATGATGCTACAATCCTGTATTATGCATGCTGGTGGTACCTGCATTTAAACGCACCATTATTAAAGGATACAGAAGCTACAAGGAAGGTACAAGTGAACCTGAGAGAAGTTCCAGAGTATAAATTCTTCAATGTAATAAAACTTCTTGCAGGATTCTGTGGGGAGTGCCCACAATTTCTCTTAAATTCAGAGTAGGTTTTTAGATGCATGGTGGAACAAAACAGTAGTTTGCATCCATCTGGTAGTGGTAATGCATCTAATAACATTTTACTCATGTCATCTGTGATAAGGCACTCAGAGAGTGGAAAAAAGTCCTATCCAATATGTATTATTAATTGCAATTTACAGCAAGATTAGCTTTATTTCAAGCAAGAGAAGGCTGATCATTGAGCCTCTTTTGAATCTCTCCCTTTCAAAAAAAGAAAAGCCTGGATTTGTCATTGAGGGCACTCACTGACCTTGGTTATAGCAACAGGAATTTGAGTATGTTGGAATCAGTATGGATTTATGATAGCCTAATTAATGGCATAGTATATAGCCTTTGCATCTGTGAAAATGATATATATTGCCTCATACCACACAACATTAAGTGGTGCACTATTGTCCTGAATAAGATAGAGTTCAAGAGGAATTGATGCACAATGAATGCTAATCTCATGGCACTTATCCCATTTGCTGTAATAAATTGCATGTTTATTGACAGGTATCTTATTAATTATATTTACAAATGTAGAACTTTTTCATTATTATTTTTTCAATATTTTCTTCTATTAATAGTACAATATAATACTGTGAAGTATGAAATTCATTTAAAAACTTTTATTTTGCATCTTTTGATACCACATTCATGAATACAGTTAAAATAGCTGGAGACAGGCTCTTCAATCTTTTCTGCCAGAGAGTGTTTCCAAAGGAAGGATTCACAAAGTAACAGAGTATGATGCTGGTAGAATCTACCTGTACAGAATGAGTTTAAATTAATACATACAGGAAAGCAGGTGGTTATTTCACTGTGTTACGAAGATAATGGACAACTTGTTGTTCTAGAAAACTTGACCATTACAGGAGGAAAATAATTTAGGTTGTATAGTACTGCTCATACAAAAGAAAAAAAGATGTGGCTTATAAAACCTGCATTGATTTGTATTGGGAAACATTTTGCAAGTTCAAAGGTTTTACCTGAATATATTTATTACCTATGCAAATTTTTTATACTTTCTGTCAAGTCAAAACTGGGCAGAATATGTGAAATCTATTTTAATATTGTGGATATTCCTCTGTTCTGTGGTCTCTGCAGATCGCAATACACTGTGAAAACTGTACTATTTTCTATTGGTGCTTTTTATGAAATTTTCTACTTTGAAATATTACCTTGTTTTAAAAATACTGTTTAGACACTTCCCTCTGTTAATATTATATTGTAATAAGTTTAAGAGAACTTCACTGAGATAAATAAAATTATAAAACTTCATTGGTATTCTTGTTATATTCTGAGGAAGACTAATGGTGGCTCTTGCGTTTTTTTACCACTGACTCTCCTGCGGTCAGCATTTCACAGATGTTGTCTGAGTTAGTCACCTGTGCCTGCACCTGCTGAAGTGGCACTGAACAGGAACAGTAACAGTGGACATTTCTAGAGATCTGCTTGCCTTCTGTTCCCGTGGTTGAAACAGCAGATCTGAGAAAATGAAAATCGTCATAAGAGCAGTACAGTTTATCCTGGTCATGGCTAGTGCCCAAGTAACACAGAGAAGAAAGAAATTTGTCCTGCCTTGGTGTTTTATAGGCTTTCTGTTATATGTGAAAGCTTTTATGGTGTGTGGGGGGGGGTCCAATCAGACTGTTGCAGTAGCACAGCTATGCTTCTGTCAGGGTCTGGCCAAGTTAAAACTCATGTGTTCTCAGTAGAAACTTTACAAGTATTTTAGATTGTACATCTGTTTCTTCTTTTGGGGATGGTATTGTTCATTGGATGTGAATGGAAAGAGATGTGCTGTCAAAAAGGGATTACAGACATCATTAACATACTCTAAATTACCCAAAGACAACATTCAGAGGAAGGAGAAAAGAAGTATTTATGAAATACAGTTGAAAGTAGGACCATCCTCCTCCAGGCTGGATCAAAACTGCCTCTTCTCTTCTGGCCTTCAGCAGCTGAGACTGTTTATGCCCTTTCCCTAACAGCCTGAACCATCTTGATGTTTGTCTGCTCCCCACAATGGCTCTCTCAGGGTCATCTTACCTTTCTCTTCAGGGGTCTGACGTTCCTTCCCTTGTACAACATCCACATGTGCAGGTCTAGAAGCACACTGTGCCACCGAGCCTGGTGCCCCTTCCTCTGCTTGCAGGGTTTGCCTTACAGTATGGCTCTGAAGATATTAACTGTGTTATTGGCAGTGCCTGGGCTGCTTTTGCTGTGCTGCCTGACAGAAATAAGTAGTGAGTGGGCCCCAAAATATCTGAGTTGCCCATCTACTGGACCTCAGCATCTTCCTGTCTGTGCCTGTCTTTCACTGTCTGGTTCTGCTTGTATGAAAGCCAAATAACTAAAAGAGGGATCCAAGAAACTCGTTTGCTTTAAATGATAGAATTGCTATTGCTAAAACAGGGTTTCTTATCCAGCTGCAGTTTGCACAGCTCTCCTCAGCCCTTTTTTGGAGCTCTGCAGGCAGATCATGACCTGCACGATTGCATCTTTTGTCCACAGGGTCTTCAAAGGGAAACGAGCTCCTCTCCAGACATTCTAGTGCAATCCAGTTAAATGGCATCTCTTGAAAGTAGCCTAAAAGGCTGGATGTGAATTCCTCGCTAGAAGGGTGTAAATGCCTGGCTTTAGCAGAACCTTGAAGTAAAAGCCTGTCATGGTTATATGCATACATAAATACATACATGTATATATATATTTATATAATCATCTTGGTCTCAGTTAAATAGCATTTTCTCTAAAAGAAGAACTGTGAAAAAGCATTTTTGAAAGTTCCTGCATTGTCGTATAAAATCAGTGTCTTCAACTTTCCCCTTTGCCATTTTTTCACTGGAAACATAGAGGAATGAAAGGGAAATTAAGAAGAGAAGATTGGGGGAATGGAGATAGAAGGGGAGAAAAGTGAAAGGAAAAAGCAATCTCCAATGTTTAGGTAATTGCATGTATAGGAATTTGAACTAGTTTTTGTCAGAACTTCTTGGGCTTTCAATCAGTTGTATTTAAACATTTGTTCAACTGCAAATTCAATCACATTTGGCTTCTTTTCTGTCTCTTCTTTGAAGCATTTCCCACCCACCAGCTTTCGTAAACTGAAGTAGTATTAGAGTATCCTGAATATGCTAAAGTACTTTACTCAGCTGGAACATTACATTGGGTAATTTGGTTAATTAAATACCAGTTTATATTCGGAATTCTCTGGATATATTTGTGGGTTTTGGCATGCAAACCTCAGTTTTCATCATTACCTCTTAACTATGTTTATACTGGGAGCTGCTTCTCATTAGATGAATGAGCCTTCTCCGAGCTCCACGTTAGCATCACTTGACTGCTAATGGTACCTTTAATTTTCCTTTGGGTATTTTTCTATTATATTGCAGTCAATAATCTAGACATGTGCTAAGTGTCTTCAGGAGCTCTGTGCATGTGGAATGTTGACAGAGTGTCCTGGTCACAGTTGGTTTTTCCTGACTTGCTTCATTGTTTTAAATCACAAGTTGTACTCAGTACAGAAGTCCATATGATAGATATGGGCTTTCAAAGCAAGTTTGGCCTGGTGAGTGATTTAGACTGGTAGTCACATCTGAGTTGCATGATTGCAGCCTTCTCTTGCAGAGTATAAAAAAACATCTGAGAATACTCACAGATTAAATGCAGGTGTCTTGAGGTACTTTACATCAAACTCAAATAAAAGCCTCATACTCTACTCAGGAGGTAAAAAAAATAAAAAGATTTAGTATATACTGTAAAATACACTGTTTGTTGAAGGAGAAGTACATTTGTTGGTTTTATTAGAAGAGGAGAATGAAAATGTGTGCTTTATACCAAGTAGAGAAGACAAATTGTTTAAGATGCCTTTATGCCTGAAAATGCTCTATATTTCATTTCTTCTTGAACAAGTATCTAGATTTGTTTAAACCTTTGCTTCAAACTACTGCCACATCAGTAACTTTAATACAGGCTTGATTCGTGCTAAAACCTTTGAGGATATTTTTCCCCTGTGTGCCAGACAAATGTAATACATTTCAAACACCACTGAGCAGTCCTTGAAAAATAGTGTCCAATACTGCAAGTCTTCCAAAAGGTACAAGCTCTGTGATGCTGTCTGAGGCAGCAGTTTTAATCCTCCCCTGCTTCAGCCTCCTGAAGCCCTTGTCCCAGGGTGGTCAAGCTTACCTTTTGGCCTTGCTAGAGGTGTGCAGTGACAGCTGTATTGGGTGGGAAGCTGCAAATACTTGGGTTTGACTTGCCATAAATGTCTTTTTCCCCTCTTATTTTATCCATTCTGCCTTTCATCCTCCTTTCATGGTTAGCCATAAGGCAAAAAATCCACTGTTCCCACATCTCCACCCCTGATGTGCACCTGTACTTCTGCTCTCTCAGGTTTTGGTGTGTGACAGGGGTTTCAGTTCTTGGTTTGTTGTCAGCAGGCTTCCCTTTCATACTCATCTGTGAGGCACCACATAAACACCACATACCTCTGAAAGCTCAGATACTGCATAACCAAAGGTGATTTGTCCTGTTTGGACCTGCACAGCCCTAGGAAGGTGGCATTTTCATACCTAGACATGACCTGTTTCCATGACAGTGCTCTTGCAGCATTTCACGCTTTTGGTATCACCCCTTGCTCTTGAAGTACTTAAAAACTTCTTTCAGGTTCTGTGTTTGCATATGCACTTGAGAATGTGTTTGCATATGCACTTATATCCTGGGAGAAGAGGGAATACCTCTTTTTGTCTTACCTTTGCAATTACTCCCAAAGCCAACTGTATGGAAAAGATCTGCTTTCATCTAGGCTTCCTGGCATTCGGTTTCCAGAGGCCAGAACACAAAGTGTGTTTCCAACCTTGCATATAAGATAATAAATACCTACAGTATTATTGGTATGCTACTGATAAAATATATTTCAGAACTGACAATCTCAGAATTTGGCCAGCTCTACAGGCATATGTAAATTACAAGGCAGGTATCAAAGTCTTTGAAGATTTGTTTCTGTCCAGGTTGAGCACAATATTCCTTGATAAGAAACAGGTTGGAGAGCACATGGAAATACTGCTTAAACAGGCCAGGCTGGCTCTGGGACAGGGACCCCTGCTGAAGCTCAGGAGTTGACATGACTGAGGGTGCTGCTACAGCCTGGCCCTTGCAGAAGCAGAAGTTTGTGGGACCTGAGCAGTCCCCAGGACATGCCAAGGTTTAGGAATGGCTGGGGTATGTTGAGATTATTTTGCTGTTGTAGCATTTTTGTTGCTCATTGCTGTACTCCTGTGGGTGAATAATACTTTCCTTGGAAGGTTGCCTGTATTCAGTATCTAACAGCAACTTAAGGGAAATTTGTTCCAGAAGCCTATCCTGGTTTGAATATCTGAACAAAATGCCTAGAAATTGCAGATGATGAGACATGGAGGTCTTCATGAAATGGGCTGAGTTTTCTCAAATCAGTAGGAGCACAGGACATGTCACTTGAATAGAGACTTAGGCTGGAACTGTAACAGATACCCTTCGTTTTTGTGCTTTCAAAACATGCTAAACCCAATGCAAGTATCCAGGCTAAGGTCTGTATTAGGGATTGTGGTATTCTTATGGGTATTTCTCGGCTGATAAAAACTATTTCTGTCTTAACTCAAAGAAGGTTTCATTCTGTCTGTGCTGTAGTTTGCCTCATCTGTATCCATATCACTGTGCCTCCCAGGAAACCAGCAGATACAAATTCACTGGATTTCACTCTGATGGTGAAGTGTTGAGGGCTCCTGGTCACATGTATCTGGATTTATGGAGTGAAATGTGAAATCTCCTCTGCAATCATTCCTTCCAGCTATCTGAAAGATCCACATGGATCTGCTCTCTTCTAATAAATAACCACTGTGAAGCAGGGATTTGAATTACACTCTTTTTGGTAAATTGAAAAACCTTACTTCAGCAGTGCTATGGTTACTGACAAGATATATCACTGAGGTCTGGATCATTGCTTCAGGGAGCAGATACTCAGTCTGTATTCAAGGTCCCAGTCTAGACTTTAAGACAAGGATACCCTATACCCATCACTAAAGTAGCACTGTAGCCCTGTTTACAGCAGTGTCTTTGGAGCTGAGCAGTGGCAGTGGCTGTTGCTCCAGGCCCATCCCCACCCCAGAACACCTGGTGTCCCCATTCAAAAGCAGAAACTCACACACCCAACATTGGCATTTCCTCTGCTACAGCAGCCCCAGCCCATGTGCTGGAACATCTCTCCAAACTTCACATCCTTGCAAACAAGCCAGGCCCTGCCTGTGGCATGTGCCCAGGTAGAGGGGTTCCCTATAAGCAGGAAATGCTGTGGATGGGGGTTCCTGGAGCCTGTTGAGGAACAGAGACAAGAAAGAATTTTTCTGGTTTCAGGGCCACTAAATGCTGATTGTGTTCTTGTTGCCCTTGAAGTGTTTCTGTGCCCTTCAAGGCTGCTAGTAGAGTTTTGTCTGCTAGAGAGGACTTTTTATTTGTTCCAGTGAAATACTCTGAGCAGGGAAATGTCTTATTTATCACTGCCTTGGCTGAGCAGTCATAAAAGTGGCAATAATAGTTAGTGGATAAGAGCAGGAAAAAGGCAGGTCTCCAGCCCTGGGGAGGATTTTGACAAATGACTGCTCACTGGACTGGAGGTGTTGCTGGCTTGGAGACAGATGGGCTCATCAGTTGTATCCAGGTAATGCTACAGGTAAATGAGAGAAATTACTGTAGGTGTGGTTGAGGTCATTACAGCAACCTCTTTATCTACCATTGGCATCTTTTGCCTTCATAACTAACTCATTTTTCTTTGAAGGAGATCAGGCAGTGAGGGATGAGTGAACTCTCTAGGCACAAAGAAAAGGATGTCACTTGATTTTGGTGCCATGCATTAAACAGGTATGTTGTGACAAATCTTTGCCCCAAACTGTTTTGTTGCAAGTTACATGGGCTCCTGACTTACAATCAGTTAAGGACAGATTTAGTCCTTTCTTTTAAAAATTTTTGTCTTTTCTATTTCCTTAAGTGTATCACAACAGGTATCAGCTGGTATTAACTGTAATAATTTGTTAAAAAATTCTGTACAGATTTAGGTGAGTGGTAATTGAATGTTAAACCCCCATAAAGTCCTTTTCAAAAGGAGACAAACGGTCTGTAGCTTGCCTTGTACAAAGTTTTGAGCAGTACAGATTTGTTATGTTTCTCCTCTCATATTTCTGAATGAACAAATAATTGTAAGAAAAAATGTAATGTTTCAGGTAGGTATTTTAGGGGCTTGAATCTATTTCTTAATGTGAACATCTATGATGATATGCCTTGGGTGCCCTGATGCCAACAGTGAAGTCTTCAAAGACTAAATTAATCTGACAAAAGAAAATACTCAGAGCAGAAGCTGTAAGAATGAAAACAGAGAAGTTCCCAGTCACTCCCTTCCCTCATTTTCTGTGGATTCCAGCTAAACTTTCAGCTAAACCTAAATTTCATTTGATGCAACAGGATATGTTGGTACTTTATTAGAAAGAAAAAGAGTGTGGGGAGAAAGAAATCTGGGAATTCCTACATCAAAGACCTTGGAAATGTTTTTTGACTTAAGTTGTAATGGTAGGAATATTTAAGAGTGTTTCTAAAGGCAGATTGGATGGGATTCTGTACTCTTGACACTCACTTATTTTGATTTCTTTTTGCAGCTTGTTCATATTTTAAATTTGAGAAAAAAATGAGAAAAATATTTCTCATGAGCAGATGAAGTAGTTTCTTAAAACAAGCAGGCATTAGAGATCTTCAAGGATTTTTTTTAGTACACTCATATTTTTTTCTTTTTGAGAACTGTTGAAACTAGGTATGTATCAATAAAGACAAATGCATCATCTTCAAACATCTAAGTGGATTAATGGCCAGTTACCTATTTTGTCAGACCAGACAGTCAAAAGGGAAGCACCTTTGACAACCCAGCCAAAGACTAGCAGGACAGGTGGTGCCATTCCCCCTTGCCACCTCTCACCTTGTGCTATTGAGCCACAGTTTAGAGAACCCCCTGTTTTGGAGAAAGGCTGTTGCCAAGCTTTTGGAGGTTTTCAGAACAGGTTCTGACACTCAGAGATCAGAACAGAGACACTGTTCTGACATCACACAGCCTGAAATCACTATGGACTACTCTCTGCACTCTATGCGGATGATTATTTGGCTCTTATTTGTGCTCTTTCTAGTTATCTCCAGATTTCTTAAAAACGACTGAAAGCCCATTACCACAGCCTGTGTTTTCAGTGCATTTCCTGTCATCCACAGCTTGCCCTGAGAATCCCATGCTCTTTCTTCTTCTTTAGAAATCTAAAAAATGCATGTCTCAGCATAGCAATTTCTGCTATAAGAGTAATGAGTTCTAATTGTTTCTTTGTTCTAAAGAGGACAAAATTTGCTGGACATATGATAGACTAGAAAAGAAAATTTAAATACAGAGCAAGGAAAATACAGCCTGAGCACTGGGTAGATATCAGATGGCCTATTTCCATATAATTGGGCCATTCCTTCATCTCCCCTAAACTGAGAAGACTTTCCCCTTTCTTCTCTTCCAAGCTTACAGGGAGCTGTGATGGTTTGAAGGCAGAAGTGAACAGAGCTTGATAAAATGTCAGACTTTTATGGGTAATGTCAGCTCATTTCCTTATCTTTACATTTCCACTGAATTTTGAAATATAACTGCTGATATGAAGATGAGAAGAGGTTTTTCTTGTACTGTTACTTGACTCTGAAGTACAGAGCCTTGAACTACATCCATGTTTCCCTGCTACATTCTGAGAAGGAAGTGTTGCATATCCTTGGAAATGAGCATGGAACCATTCCTTGGCAGTGGTCTGGTGGCCTGTATCACAAGCTGGGGTTTTGTTACTTTTACATTCTTCCCTAGCAGTTTATTGTTGGCCCATATTAAAGTCACGGCGCTGGCTGGATCGTGGCTGCAAATACGTTTCTTGTTTAGATTTCAGGGATCTTACCACAGACTGCTGGGGTGACTGGGCTGGTGGCTCAATCTATTTGCTTTTGATACTTTAAAAATGGGATAAAGGACCACTGCACCACTACAGGGGTGTTATGAGGGTAAAATTCATTCCTAATGGCTCTGAGGTATTCAGATGCAGTGGTAATGAGGCTATATGGATGTCTGGAGTATGTGCTTCACTGCACATCTGAAGCAACACACGTCTGTTTCCTTGGCAACACCTCTGCATCCGTACCATTGTAGCTGCTCTCCACTGGATGTGGAAATATCAGGCATCATTACTGAATTGTGCTCACATTTTGCTCCATCCACATTCTGCTATTAAAAAAATTCTGTTTGTTACATTGACGCCGTGGGCTCTGAATGGTGCAGGCTTATTCCTCCCTCTCCCTTCCCTGTCTCCCTGCACCTCTCTCCCTCCAGCCCCCCTTTTCCTCAGCTTACAGCAGAAGCCTTGAGGTCACCCCACCTTTGGTGGGAAGCAGCAGCACTTCTCTAAGCAGTGCACAAATAGGGTAATATGGAAACATATCATGTACATGTCCATGCACTGCCCTTGAGGAAATTAAAACAACATGAACTTCCTGAACAACAATTAGTGCTGCCATCTGTTACCGTCAGCAGATGTACGTGATAACCTTGCGTTCGCTTTCTAGAAAGAGCTGTGTGTATTTCACTTATGTTATCCATAAAATCTTTTCCTTTTTGCAATGTAGAGATATGTGATATTATCTAGCAGTTTTATCCTGATGTGTCATGGTTGTATGAATGCCTTTACATAAACCAAATGTCACAGAGATCTGCAGCTCTGAGCTGTATGCAGTCACTGCTTCCAGACCGGTGAGAGTTTCTATCCCATGGAAGCCCAAGGACTGCTGCTGTGAGGAGGTGCTCACCACAGCCTGGAAACTGTGCAGCCTCATCCTCCTCATGCAGCCAGTGTCTGTGTCCTCCTTCGAGCTGCTGTGTGTGAAGATGAGTGGTGGATGCCAAAGATCCAATTCTACATATGGAGAAAGGCAAATGTGTCGTGTTTAAACAGTTGTCACCAATTCAAAATAAAAACTTCAGGTTTTAGGGTTTCGGTTCTTCTCGCTGTCAGTCTAGCCCAATTGCCATGTAAAGATAAAAGGCAAATACAGGAAAAAAGAAGTGTTGAAAACACACCTAAGTTCAAATTCTCATGCTCTGCTTATTCCCAGCACCTGCATCTCTTCCACTCAATTTCTCTGGGATCCATTGCTCTGAGCACTACTTCTCTTGCCTTCACTTCTACTCATGAACAGGTTTGTAGCTCTGTACATTTGTGCTGGGTAATGTACCATGAAAAAAATGCCTAAAAGGGTTAAGGTGTTGCAAGACTGAACATAAGAATCAATTTCTGGTTAAGAAATGGAAAAGGAAGCACAGAATGTGGGCCACAAAGCCTGTTCTGTAAATCTGCCCAGTCATTCAGTGCTTATCTGAGCATGATATTACCACAATTATATCTTTAGTGTGAGTGAGACCTCCATCCATTTTCTAAAACCTGGAATGTGAATAGATACAAAAGAAATTAGAATCTTCCTTATTTCTGGCAAGCACTGAAGACAGATAAAGGAGACTTTTCTCTGTGAGATCTAGGAAGATTATCCTAACAGTTCCTCCTTATAGGTTAATGTTTATACATCTCCTTTTGCCTAAAATAGGTCGGTGTCTACTAAACTCTGTTTTCTAGAGCAATATCTGCTGCAAATTAAGACATAAAGAATTGCTCTACAGTATCCTGGGAGACCATTTTCCATTTTGAAATCAATGCTAATTAAGTGTACGTACTTTAATGTTGACATAAATCAGTCCCAAATTTACCTGCTGCCAATACCTTACAAAACATAATTTACCTTGATTCTAATGAGCTCTTACCTCAGTGTATTTTGTGCAAGTGAACTAATTGCCTTTGTTTTTACATAAACATAGATACACACACATATAGTATCTACATATGAAGAGGAGGTAAAAAATAATGGGGATTTGATGATTGAAGTTCCCCTTAGCTGTAAGACTCCTCTAAAACCAAGTCTTCTAAAACATCCTAAGTAGGCTATTGGGTAAAAATCAGAAATCTCCTGAAGTGTTTTTGTGAGAAGGCACTGACACAGATGTCTAATTCTGGCAGAGTAGTCACTTTCTGCAGCTCTCCTGTAAGAATTCAAATTCCTGGAAGAAATAGAATTTCTCCTCACTTCTTACTATTTCATGCAATCAGATGTACTATTTTTTAGGATGTTCTATTTCTCTTAAAATTATTACAGGATTTGAGCATTTTCCCAGCAGGTATTTTAAATAGCTGATCATGGACACAGCAGCAGAGCTGTACTATAGGAAGTGTACAGAGAACAGTAGAATGTTCTTTGCATTTGAGTAGGTAGCAAGAAAGCTTTGGCTATGTGACAAAGAGATTTTATGGTACACATGTCACTTTAATGAGGGGCAGGGTAGGAGAACATGTAGACATATACATATGTGTGTGTATATATACATACAGACAAAAATATACCCCACAAATATGGGAGCCATATGGGGGAACAGAGTAATTCCCTGCACTGGGAAAAAGGCTCAAGTGTGACAGAAATCTCAGTGAAAATAAACTTGAGGATTCAGTAGGCACTTCTGCAAGTGATTAACAAAGCAAATGTAGACTTGCCTCTAACAAGAAACAGAGTCCCACACTCAATAAAAAGCAATTAGACCATTATATTTAGGTCATGGCAAAACTGTGAGAACCAAGGAAGCACACCCTTTCATGTTATAGTTCATATTATAGCTGTGCACCACATTTCACATTGATTTGACTTCTAGATTGACTCCAATCAAAAAAAAAAAAAAAAAAAAAGCCCAGGCTTCTTGATTGTATGGTGCCTAATGGACTGCATTTCTGCAGGGAATCAAGTCAAGCCTATGTGCTGCCTTCAGTGGGAAAGTTGGTTTAAGAAACTCCTTTCTTTCTTCATAACAGCCTTGAACAAGAATTGTAATGCTATGCCAAAGTTTACCACCTGCATGGTGTGAAGTTATGGCTGGTTTTGAGGCCACACTGTAAACCAGGTCACTGAAATGCTTAAAATAGTCACCAGAAGCTCCAGGGCAGATGGTTTTGAAGGCAGCTTTGTCACCACCACTAGCACTGCATAACTGCACAATAAATGTCATAGCTGAGTCCAAGTCCACAAAAGAAACAGGGAAATCCATGGAAGCACATAATTAATGAAGAGTGCAGTCTACCCTTGCCTGCCAGCTGTATGGTGAACAGCTACTGGGCACAGCTGCAAAGAGGAAAAGCAGCATCCAGACCTTGGTTTAGTTGTATGCAGCACATCTGATCACACCACATTATTGGGAGCTACAGATTTGTTAGCAATCTGCAGTTGTTTCAGAATTTCATCTTGACTTTTAGAACTGTTGGTGGGAAAAGCCCCTATGTGATTATTCTCAGGATGCTCTTTTCTGACTATTCCTGAATGGAATGTTTAATTTTTATTAAAAGGTATTTTGATTAATTAAATTGCATTTTAATAAATTAAAATGTTTCTTTCAATTTATTTAAAATTAAGAAGAACCAGCAAATTTAAAATTACTTTATATCTAAAAAGGTGTTTCATTTCATCCCAGCTCATCCTCACCCTTCTGCTGATAGACTTGGGCAATTGTTTTGAGAAGGAGTGGCTTAAAAACAGATGTAGACTCTTGTATGGACACCAATGATTCTTCTTTCAGAAAACTGCCTTCTTGCAAATCCAGCAGTGATCTTTTATACATTGACTTATACATTGACCTATGATTTCAGCATCTTCTAAACAATAATCTGCAATAGCAGCCTTCTTATTGGCAGCCCTCAAACGCTTCTGTAGGATTAAGGATTGCAGTTATAGTGTCCAGATTTTGTCTCTGATTTTGCAAACTTTGCCAAGCTGCTAGAAATGTACACTGGAAGCAGCTCTGGGACATTCTCACTTGAGTTCGTGCCCCTACAAGCAGATCTGGAGCATGGAAATTAAAAATCTCTATCCTCCTTCAGAACAAGGATCACTTAGTACAATCTCAGTGGGGACATGCCATAAGACACAGCGTTCAGTCTTGGTGTGTGGGCATTACCTTGGAGCAGACTTACTCTTAAAAGGTGCAATAATGCAGCAGTAACACAAGTCCTTTGCTGCTGGTGGGGCTACAAACCACTTCATGTGTCCAAGAGATTTCAGTGGGTGTGATGAAGGTGTGATATGGGCTGTTCAGTTCACTGTAGGTGTGCACGGTTACAGTGCTGGGTCATCACAGGCACACTGAGAATGGAAATTTAACCATGTGCCGAGAGGTATTGCCTTCAGCTTATGTTTTCCATAAGTTCATCTTCTTTTTCAATGACTGTCAAGTGTTATAATCTGTCAATTTGAAAAATATAATTCCTCTGAGTCTATTCTTAAAGAGAATATTCTTAAAGAGAATCCGTTCCAGAGGGCTGGAAGAGTTTAACACCATCATTTGTTCTATTCCTGGATCACTATGTGTGGGTATTGCCTGGAATCCCAGCCTTTCCCATCTGTTTTCACTAAAGGGCAGTGTATCTCTGCCTTTAGGAGATTAAAACCAGACACTTACTATTTGAGCTGTGACCATCAGGCATCAAAAGGAGAAAACACTAAAACTTTGTTTGAAACAAACTAAGTGTAACAGAAGCTTTCTTGGGTTGAGTTGCAGAGTCTGTGCATGTTTAACACATAAATGATGCTTTATGCTTCACCAAAGCCAAACCTCCAAAATATTAATCATATTTGCACTGTTTGAGACAGTCTCTGGAGAAGTACCCTAAAAATTCTATTGAGAGGGGTGTAAATACTATTTTTTTTTTCTTTAAAGACAAAGATTGAGCTTTCCAGGGGACAAGTCTGAAAACAGACAGTCATGAAGAGTTTCATTTTGGTTGTTTCTTCAAACAATTTGTCTAAATTTGGCATAGAGCAGTAAAGAGGTTAAATGCCCAGTCATGTAGCATCCCAAAGAATACAGGGCACACATTCACAGATACAAACACACAGAGCCCTAACAAGAGTGGTAACAGGGGAGAAAGCAAAATACACACCCAAAAGATTACCTGCATGACTTGATGCACTGCTGGAAAATGTCCAGATTCCATGGCATTACTGGAATACACAACATATTATTTTAACTTTTTGTTCTGTTTTGCTTTTTAACCACACCAGCTACATTTTTCTTGTATTTATGGATTTGTACTTATCCTTTGTTGTCCAATTCTTCTTGCATTCAGATAGAGGCAACCATCTTCATTCACCTAAAAAGCAACTGCATCAGGGCACAGAAAATACCTGAAAGAACTATTGAAATCTTTGAGTCTGAAGACTTGCAAGGTAGTCCTGTGGTATCCTTGTGGCTAGTCCTGTGTTTCCACCTGCCTTTGCTTCTGACTGGTCCTTTTCAGTCAGACCTCCAGGAGGCACAGCTGTGTGTTTGCCTGCCATTCACCTCACACTTGCATTTTCTGCTTCCCAAAGCTTCCTCAGGGTATCTTTGTAAAGTAGTGGATGGTGGTAGTTTCATAGACTTTTAAAATACTGTGATGAGAGATTTGTTTTTCTAAAAAAAAATATTTTAGTTTTCTTCAATAAGTTTTGAAAGAGGTGCTAAAACAAATTGGTAAGCAAGATAGTGAAACACAAACATTTAATTCTGCTTCCAGCAAAGCCAATGGCAAAGTTCCCACTGACGGCACTGGGGCAGAATCTGACATTGGGTACTTGACCTTCTGTCTTCTAAAGGCAAAGAGTTTTTCAGTTAATATAATAAACACAAAAATAACCACTAGAATAAATGTACAACATTCAGGAACTAAGAAAGTCAGTATTCCTTGTACTTAATTAAGAACCAACAAGAAAAAAATTACATGTCATTTGCTCTGCTCAAAGCAGAATCAGATTAAATTGTATTTTCTCAAAGCTTTTTTTAGAATAATGAGTTAAATATCATTGTTCAATGAAATTGAATTGCCAATATTGCTACTGTCTCTATTTGTTGTACTCCAAAGGGTAACATGGGTAAGCAAATGAAAGAAGGCTGTCAATACTTGTATCTATTCAATACAGTACAAGCTCTATGTGCAGGTGTGTGTATAGATGCAGCATGTGTGTATATATATATTAAAATAACATTTTCATACTAGTATATTTAAGAAGAGTTTGCAGTGAATAATCACCTTGGCCTTTTTTTGTATAATTTTGGATTGATTTTTTTTTTAACGAAACAATTACTTGCAAAATTTTCCAAACCAAAACCCATCAATTTTTCCCCAGGTAATATTTTTTTGTCAGTAGAAACGTATCATTACCTTTGGCAGAGTCTGAGTATGTTCACACTTGCCTTTGCACAGCTACTTGAGCTTTCTACAGCAGTAGCAGGTAAGATGAGGGTCAGTAACCAGAAATTGGGGTCAGTTTTCCACATATCACATTACATAGCTCAATCACTATCTCTCTCTAGAATGTTTCATCTAAAGACAGTAAAGTTGATCTGCCTTTTAAAGCAAGGTCACTCAGTTTCTCCTGATTCAATCTCCATTCTGTGACTTTTTACACAAAGACCCAAGTAAGACTTGCTCACAGCTGTTTAGCATGTGAGTGGCTGTACTTTGATGGGAGCTGATTTGAGTATCTACAGAAAATGGAAACAATGCTGAGTTAGTGCTCCAGTCCAGTGTCTTCTTAATTTAAAGGAAAGGGAATTAAACCTGAAAAAATGCTACAATATCACAGCGTGATTTCTCCTGTGGGAATTTTGCATACAAGTCACAATAAAAGTCTGCAATTCAGAAAGCATAATTTCCTGCTGGCATGTGGGAGAGATCAATGCATGAAGTAATAGGATGACAGATAAAGCAACAGCAAAGAAACACTTGTTCAACTGTTGTGAAGCTACAGGGAAAATAGAACTTTCCCTGCTGTGCTATAAGGTTTGACATTTCCCTTGGGGAATTCCCAAGCCCTGCCCTGACCCTCATGGAGAATGGCAGAAGGCTCCACCGGGAGCTGCTCCGCAGGGAGCTGCTGCAGCCAGCCAGGGGTGAAGGGCACAGGCAAAGACAGGGCTGAAATATCCCTGTGACTGACTCAGAGGGGACCCATGTAGCCAGCTCCTGTTCATTTGCATGCTGTTCTTCAATGCTAGTCAGCATTTTTCACAGAAGTTGTATAATGACAGAGCCCTGAAATATAGTCATTTGGTGACATCAGAGCAGTGAGATACAGCTCCTTGCCATTGCTGTCCAAATGATTTGTGCTTTTCATTACAGAAGTATAATAATAAAATCAGAGTCTGGAGAAGGAAAATTACAGACAAAAGCAGACGGTTGCCAGTAGTGTGGTATGACAAAGTCCCTTGTTCTGTCTGGAAATATAAGCCTTTTACATCAGTAGAAAGCTATTTAGTTCATTCTCATTAAATTTATTGGTAGGGTGACTTTATATAGGTCTGACAGAATGATTTGGTAAAGCTGGCAACTGCGTTTTTCTGGGTGTCTTTTGCTCTAATGCTGAAATAGCCCATCAGGAAGTAAACCTGGCTTTAGTGGTCAACTTCAGCAATTAGTGGGAGAAAATAGCTAGAAGATGCTGAGGTTTGCAAAGCAATTCCTTTGTCATTTAATCATACCTTTATGGAAAGACCCTGAAAATCTGAGGATGTGCTACTGCAGGATCTAAGCTCCAGTACTTTTCTCTGTCTGTTTAAGGATCTGTACTAGAGAAACAAGAAATGCAAGAAAAAAAATGTCTCATCATGGAATGGTTTGGGTAGAGGGGAGAGGCTTGACCATTGCTTAAAACAGAATAGTAAGAAATTGAAATTTAGAAAGGATCTTTTTTTTTTTTTTTTTTTTTTCAGTGGGAAAAAGCTGATGTCCAGATCACAGCAATTTGTCGCATTTGTTTGCAGGAAAATACATGACTGAAAAAAACACAGTAGGAGTAAAACTGCAAGACTTTTGAGAGGGATGTTGAATGAAACAGACACAGAAGATAGGCCCCTTAGGTAAACATTTGTAATGCAATAGAGTAATAACTCAGGAGCCAGGGGCAGACTGCTCATGGTGTGTAGCAGCAGCTCTCTGGCCACAGAGAGCAGGCACCGACTTTCCCAGCCATTTTCCTGGGGAAGGCTGTGAGAAAATCAGAGGAAAGAAAGAGGAACAATTCTCATCTCCACTTGCACCTGCTGTTGTGCACATGTGGAATGTGTCACATTTGTTTACCAAAGGGTGATTTCTTAATTGGACACTGGATGGTGTTTGGATTAATTGACCAATTAGGTCAAAGCTGTATTGGACTGGCTGGAAGGGCTACTGAGTTTCTTAATAAGTATAGTATAATATAATATAGGATGAAATAATAAAGCAATTGATCAGCCTTCTGCAATCATGGAGTCAATGCTAATTATTACCCAGCTGGGAGCCTGCAGTGACAATGGTGCACATGATGGAAACAGACCTTATAGACTCTGCGGGGACAACAGGGCTGCTCAAAGCCCGTGGCACTTCAGCCCCAGCAGGGTGGCATTCCAGGGAGCAGTAAGATGGTCCAGCCTGGCCTCACCCCAGCCCTTGGCTGTTCCCAGGTATTGCTTTCCTTGCTCACTGATCTGTGTCTGTGCCCAGATCTTAAGGGACATTTGTTCCAACAGGAAGCCTGTTCTTTTGAGAAGAAATAGCTTTTCTGGTTGGTATCCTGAAATGAGCAACAGTGCTGGTGACTATGCAAGGCTGAGAGAGGGAACACACACCTGAGCATGGGCCACAGCATCTTTTAGAGCATCCACAGACACTGCAGCAGTACCCAGAATGAATCCAGAAGCAAAGACTGAGCTAAGTTAATGCTGGATAGCTTCTTGCTGCATATTAAAATGTCCCATTTAATTTAATGTTCAGTGTCTTGTGGTTTTAGGACTTGTCAGAGGGAAGCTGGGAGAAGCATCAATAGTGTTTTGTTCTAAGTCAGGGTATGGTGCTGTATATTGTCATTTATACATTTGGCCACTTGTACTGAAAGGAAAGCAGAAGTTATCTGCTTCCTATTTGAAGAAGAATATTAAAGACTATGAAGCACCAAAAAGAAAATGAGGACTAGTGAGTGCTCTGAACACACTGGGCATTATATAGCAAATACTCTAATGGCCACATGATTACTCAAGTGTTGAGTTTTGCAAGATTTTGTTTCGGGTGCTTTATCCAAATAAGAAGCAGGGATAAAATACAGTAGGGTATGTTGTAAAATAGGGGTGGATCTGAAAATAAATACTTCTCTTGCACCATTTCATGACAGTTTAATTTACAAAGATTAAACAAACTGAAATCTATGAAAAAATAACAAGCATATGTCTAAGAAAGTAATTGCCCATACTAGAATCAGACTAACAAAATAGTTTCCATTTGTAACTGCATATGCAGCCAAATCCTTGTAATTTTCATAGTAGTCTGAAAAGTGAGTCATGACCACTTCAGAAATATCTTTGTCTTCACTGAGTTTACAGAAAACTATAATGAGTTTAAAACCATCATTTAAAAACTGAAACACATGGGGGTGTTTTTGGAATACTGGAACTGGGAGGTAGTTAAAACTACAGTTCTTGTTTTTGTTTGGTTTTTTTCCCCCATTTCATCTCTGTGTAGTATGGCATGTTGCTTACTAAATATTATGACTAAAGACAGCTGTGTTTATTTCTTTTTTTAAAGAAAGTAGCAGCTAGGAAAAAAAATCCTTGTTCTCTTTTAATTCACACTTAGAAAATGTAGTGATGTCCTTGTAATCTTAGTAGCTCATAAAGAGAAAGAAATCTACAGCATACTTCTAAGCATTTTCCAAGTTATTTTGATATAGAGAAAAGGAGCAGGTCAGCCACTAGCCATGAAATGCAGCTAACTCACTGGAGCTTCTTTGAATGCTAACAATCATTAATGCCTGTTAAATAACAGGGCATACATTAATAATACACTTTTTTCCAAACATGAAGACACATGGGCTAATGTGTACTTGGAGGTTTTCATCACCCTAGTTAATCTTCTCTTGATCCCTGTCCTTCTGCTTAAAACATCTCAGGCACATTCCATCTAAAGTTCTTCTAATAGAAAACATCAGCTTAGGGTAATGAATGAAAGACAGTGCTTCATTGACCCTGGCAGAGTTACTTTACTTCCATTTACTTTCAACAAACACTTGATTTCTATATATATTTTTGTATATATATCTTAGGCTCTGAGCAGTGCTGTTACCTATTCATGAAACATTTTCAAAAGACTTCTGTTACCCTTGCATTATGGAATTTTGTAGGAAATAAACCACCCTACAAAATTAACAGAAAATGTAATCCTGGCCACAGAGGCCTTTATGGGGCTTCAAAAAACACAGGCAGGACCTCACATGAATGCTCCAGTTTCTATTTTTTTTCATATAGCAGTGCAGTACTTCTGTATTTACTAAATTTTCCAAATGCTTTTCAAAACATTAGAAAGTCATCATTTTATAAGTAATTTAAAGGTATTTCATGCACTCTTCTTATATTCAGAAATACAAGCTTCCTCATTTAATTTTTGGTGAAGAATTATTTTGTCACAGTACACTCCACCCATAATAAGAATAAAGGGTAATGGCTCACAGTGCTGTCCAGGAGCTGGGCAAACGTACACAGTTCAAATTCTTGTTTCTCTTGGCTTTCCTTGGAGAATAAATCAGCATCCAGCTTTTTGGAGAGTGGCTGGCAGTCTTCTCAGCCTTAGCCCTAGATGATGGACCTCCAATCTGTCCATGTCTGTGCTTGCCTGCAGGTTTCCACCCATCACTCTGCCTGGGAGCAGCAGGCTGGGAGCATCAGGTTGGAAGCAGCTAATTTTTCAGCCTCAGCTCCTTTCTATCCTTTGTGCATGCCCAGGATGGCTTTAAAGTTGAGTTCTAAAAAGCCAAATTGCCAGCCTGCAGCAAGCCTGTCCTTTGACAAGTACAGGGTCAGAGGGGGGTTCCACATTACCCACTGCCAAAAGCAGCCACTCTATCACTGGGGCTTGTGCCTGTGTGAAAACACCATCAGACCCAACCAGCTCTTGGGCCACCAAGCAGCAGAGATTGGCCATTGGGTCCTGGAACTTCTGGAGTCAGCAGCACTTCTGTCTCTGACTTCAACACAGTCAGAATTTCAACCGCTCATCAAATTAGACAAGTTGTAGGAACTTGTCTGAAGTTAGCTTGAAAGCACCTCCTATACTTGCAACTTTTAATTTTAACATCATATTCTGACACACACTGTCTTGATCTACAGGAAAGCACTGCCCTAACAGCCAGCTCTGTGATGTGCTGGGATGCTCACCTGTGCTGCAGCCCAGCCCCACTCTGCTGCCTGTGGTACTTGCAGCAGAAGGCTTGGCTGGAGGTCGTGGGACTGCATCTCCTCACATCTTGCCTTGACTTTTAAAAAACCTTCTCACAGGCTTAATTTTTATTGGAGTGGGATTGAGAAATAAAATGATGAGAAACTTCTCTTCTCTTTGTTGGTCTCCACCAAAATTAACACTCCTTCTTATGCTCCAGCCACTCCTTCTTAGCAGGCAATTAATGCCTGAAATGTGAAAGCTTGACTTCATGCCCTGCCTTAATCTCTCTGACTCACTCATCCTCAAACCAGTCCACGTACCCATGCTTTAAGCTTTTCTTTTTTAAGCTTCATAAGAGCTTTTTAAGCTCTTTTCTACAGAAAAGAAAATGTTTCTGGGCAGAAAGTTAACTGCAAAGTTCAGCTAAGGTGTCTTTGATTAAGAGCTTAGTATGTTTAAATCCACATTGCTATTCATCTCTGTTGTGTGCCTTATTGATAAAAACATTATCTTTATAGACATATGGTGGTAAAATATGGATGAAATATAAGTATAAACATGAAAGGAAAAAGAAATACAAGAAAATCAGGTACTGAGAATAGACACATATTCATGCTTTAGAAATGTAAGAAAACATTTAAAATGAGAGGAACAATTTTATTTAATGAGTTTATATATATTGTTTATTAAAATGTTTACATGAAAATATGACTAGGACAAAAATTAGGAATCACTATAATCATATATAAAATAGTGTTTTATTGTACCAGCAGCTTTCTCCAGATAGCTAGCAATGAAGGATGAAGTATATCTCAACTGCTACCAATATATTATTAGTCTGCTTACAAATGTAACAATTTAATTAGACAGTCCTGCATCAGCTTGTCTCTTTTAAAAATAATGACATTGAAGGTGAGAATGAAACAAAGAATTTAATGTTGCTAAATGACTCACCATGGCAAAACTCTAAGGTCTCCTGAATGCAACAGAAATACCGAGAAATTGCAGGAAAGACTAATAAAGAAACCCATCTTCTTAATCATGTCATATTTAGTGGCCCTCCTGCATGGGTACCAGTGTGTTAGGTAAATTCTTCAGGTCTTCTAGGCCAGTGGTGCTCTGCATTACTGATGTCTGGTGCTCACATCAGCTTTCTGTCCCTTCTGTGAAACTCAGGGTTCTATTAAGCAGTCAAACCTGCCACTCACTGAAGGCCTTCTTCTTGTGAGAAGAACCAGATCACAATTGTGTGATGTGGAAAACAACTACCTAGTCTGAAAACATTGTCCTTTCCATGGAGAAAAACCCATCAAGCTCCAAAGGGCCAGCACATGAGACCTTTTATTTCCCTCTGCACCCAAGTGCTGCAAACACATGGCAATTGCTACTATTTGTCTCAGTGCACAGTTCAAAAATGCTTTACAGTCTGCAGTTGTGAGGAGAGGACCTTTTTATTCCATGATAAATGACTGATCTCAGCATAATGTGATATTGCAGCATTTTTTTATGCAATATGAGCTTTTCTCCTTCTAATCCTTCAACCAAATTCTTAAAAAGAGTCAGTGGGAGACACCTGCAGAAAATTAGACATCTTCCCCCCGCTACCCTTTTCCCAGTTTAGAAGAAGCAAATTACAGTAAGTTAAAAACACACGGATAAGTGGCAGTGGGTGTGCCTGTTGCCCTCTCTCTTGTCTCCTTCCAAGGTTGTGTCTGCACTGTGCATTTCAGCTCTTACCTCTGATCTCTTCTACTGACTGATAAGATGTTTTGAAATTAACCAACAGCATTTGGCCATCTTTCTTTCACTTTTCAGCCACAGAGAGCTGTGCCTAGTCTCCAGGGTGTGAGTGGAGGGAAGGCTGCATGGTCACAGTGTACTTCACTGCTCCACCAAATCATCTGTGTGATGCAGGGCAGCTGCCAGGCTGCCTCCACCTCTGCAAACACACCTCCAAGGAAACTGTCACATAGAGTGAGAAAAAATTTATGACTTTGTGAGACTGAAATGAGGGAATTTACACTGAGGAAAAGCCACATCCATTGCAGAGCACTCCAGACTCAACTTTAGTCACTGTGTAGTGGCTGATGGGTGGTCAGGTTTAAGCTGTCTACCCGCACCAACTTGTCACAGGCAAAATGGTACAAAAAGATAGAGCTGACTCTGCTGTATTCAGTGCACAAGCAGGTCCCATCAGGAGGCAGTGTGAGAACATCTCAATCTTCAGCTGCCTCTTAGCTGGCTGTGATGGGCTCTTTCCCAGGGGCTTGGCAAGTGTCTGGGGCAAAGGAGGAGCTCCTCTAGAAATGAAGTGAGGTATGGAGGGACAAAAGGACCAAGTGGGCTCCAAATACAACTTGGATCAAGCCAACTTCAATTGATCTTCTAGCTATGCTAGACAGAAGTGTGGTTACAATCCCAACATGTTTGGGATATGTAATTTCTGTATTTCTGACATGAGTATGGGCCATTAATTCTCAAATAAGTTTTTGTTGAGAACCTTACCTGTGTAGAAAAATGGCAAGTTCAATAGTGTAAATAGTTGTCAGAAAAAGCACATTAGTTTTAACATAATTTGGTTGATCAGAAATTAAATTGTGGAGAGACACATATATAATTTTTGTTTCCTCAACACAAATTCATTCAAGTCAACTTGCATAGATATTTAAAAAAAAAAAAATCTTTCTCATATAATTGAACTGAGAATCTATTATTTCTTATCTAAGTCTCTTCATTTTTTTTCTTATTTATTTTCCTCTTAATTTTTTAATGAAGTAGATATATTTTCTTACTTGGACTGTCAGAACATAGCAGTTACCCAGTTCCTGGTGCTTCTTTTAATGTATGATAGTCATATCTACAAATTGAAATTTGCCTCCAAAAATGTGTGCAGGTCAGGAACCCTTTCATTAGTCCTGTAGTCGTTTGTAATGGTTTGGCAGCACCTTGTCTATCTAGAAAGCAGATGAACACCCAACACTGGGCACCACCTGCCACAGGGCATGAGGACCTGGCAGGATACTGCAAGGATGGGCAATAGCTGGCTCCTCCCACTCCAGCTGACCCCAAAAGCAGCTCCCTGTTTGGGCAACCCCTTGGCTGGGAGGTGAAAAATGAACATGTGAGTCCTGCCCTGGGAGAGTTCCCTGAGAAATGGCTGGGGCTGAAGAGGTGTTTTGCATCAGCAGTGACAATCCAGGTTTCTACTTGACATTTGCCTGTCAGGCCCTGCCTCATCTCTGGGCTCAGCTGATTTGTTAGGTGCCACAAATGGCATTGAAACAAATGGACATTAGTTCAGGCAGCCAAGACATCCTGTAAATCATATCGCTCATAAACTCTATCCAAGTCCATTTGCAGTCAGTAGGAATTTTGCCATAGACTTGGGCAGGGCTGGATGAAACTCAGCTTGTGTGGGTGGAGAGGGGTGAGATTTACAGCCACTTTCCTTCAACACATATCTGTCAGTAGCTAGGAATACAGGGGTATTTTATCAGCTGTTCACAACTGCCCTGGGTTAATTTTCAAGGTGAGTCAGGGTGAGAGAGCATCCAAGATCATCCAGCTGGAAATATGAATTCGCGTCATCACCAGCAGGATCTGGCTGCTGTATTTCATCCAAGACTAGACCAGGGCTGTGCTTTGATGTGCAGCATCAGTGTTTGTCCCACTTCTCCAGACCCAAGGGAAATGGTACCCCCTGTCCTGCTACCTTGGTCCTACACCCATCCCTACTTTCTCCCTCTCGGTGTCCTGAAGCCAGTGTAGGGAGACTCTCAACTCCATGACCTGTTTTATCTGCTTAAAATCTTACAATAGCTATGTAAACAAATTATTAGTGTGGTCAAAATACACGGGCAAGACAAACTGACAAATTTGAAACAAATTCAGAGACTGAGTTTGTTTCCCTACTCCTGGTTTTAAGGAGTCAAGATGAGCACCCAGGCTACTCCTCCACCAGAACTGCTGGGAGTGGATTCAAACTCACCCCCTTCTTTACCTCTTCTGCTTTTTATTTTGTTACATTCAAATTTCAGTCAAAATCTAGAGTTCTGGTTCTGACCTGTCTCACAATACTAAAATGTGAGAATTTTTTAGAAAATTTCTGCTGCGTTTTGCAATAGTTAATGATCTAGGAGACAACCAGCTCTATGGTTAAGGCAGGGTAGCAGCAGTCTGGGGAGCTGGCAGGTCAGCAGGCAGGCCAGCCTTTGCCAAAGGAGGGCAATAAATACAGCTCCTTACATCTGTTATAACACTGATTATCTGAGATCTCTACAGCTTTCTTGCTACAGTGGATTTCTGAAAAATTAACTTCATGCTGATCCACAGCACAGTCTTGAAAACTGTCACTGAAAAGCACTGCAGGTGGTCACAGATCAACCCAGGGCTGCTGCCTGGAGGCACAGAAAAATACAGCAGGAGGATCTCAAAGAGAGTCCCTGGTCCATGCCTCTGCTTCAAGTGGGATCATCTGTTTCTTGTTTAACATTTGTCCACCGTGTTCTGAAGACCTCCAACATCCTGGGGTTTCCCAAGGTAATCTGTTTTCAGGCTTTATTAGCTTTAACACTGAAAAGCTGTTTCTAATATGGATTTGCATCATTCCTGATGCAGTTTGAACACAATGTTTCTTTTCTGCAGTTTGAACACAAAGAAATAAAAATCCCTTCCTCTCTACAGCAGTCTTCTAGATATTAGAGGTCTTTCATAATAAATTTGACATGGTTTTTAGGCAGACAGTTCAACTTTCACTATTTCCTTGATGATTATATGTTTTTAGATTGCTAATAATTATTGCTCCTTCTTAGTATCTGCCTGGAAGTGTGATGCTTAAAACTGAGTATTATGTCCTTGTTGAGGCTGTACCAGTCCTCACTGTTGACTAGGTCTGAAGGATGACTCAGTCTGTGGTGCAAGCCATTTTCCCACTCATATATTCCAGCCTATGTACTTTTTCTCTCTGATAAAACATTGTTCAGCAATAATTGAGACCCTTTTTTGAAAGGCTGTTACACAAAGTACCTTCAATTACTGGCAAGGTCTTGGTAGCAGGGGTTGCTACAGGAGTGGCTTCTGTGAGAAGCTGCTAGAAGCTTCCCCACGTCTCACAGAGCCAATGCCAGCTGGCTCCAAGAGGAAAACCCACCACTGTCCAAGTCTGAGACTATCAGTGTTGGTGGTAGAGCCTCTGGGATAAGGTATTTAAAAAGGGGAAAAACAATGGTGGAGAGAGGAGTGAGAATATGTAAGAGAAACACCTCTGCAGACACAAGGCCAGTGCAGAAGGAGGGACAGGAGGTGATGCAGGAGCCAGAGGAGAGATTCCCCTGCCCCATGGTGAGACCATGGTGAGGAGCTGTGTCCCTGCAGCCCATGGGGGGACCACAGGAGAGCAGAGATCCCCCACAGCCTGTGGAGGACCCCACCCTGGAGGAGGTGGATGCACCTGAAGGAGGCTGTGACCCTGTGGGGAGCCAGTGCTGGGTCAGACTCCTGCCAGAACCTGTTGACTTGTGGAGAGGAGCCCACAACGGAGCAGGTTTGCTGGCAGGATTTATGATCCTGTGGGACACACCCTGGAGCAGCCTGTTCCTGAAGGACTGCACCCCATGGTGGGGACCCACACTGGAGCACTTCATGAAGAGCTGTAGCATGTGGGAAGGACTCAGACTGGAGGAGCTGGTGGAGGACTGTCTCCTGTGAGTGCAGCCCCACAGTGGAGCAGGGGAAGAGTGTGAGGAATTCTCTCTCCCCTGAGAAGGAAGGAATGGCAGAGACAATACAATGAACTGACTGAAGTTCCCCACCCACTGTGCTACTGCAGGGAGAAGGTAGAGCAAATTTGAAGTGAAACCCAGGAAGAAGGGAGGGAGGAGGGAAAGGTGTTTTAAGATTAAGGTTTTATTTTCTCATTATCCTACTCTGATTTGATTGGTAATAATGAAGGTAATTTCTCCAAGGTGTGTTTGTTTTGCCAGTGATGGTAACTGGTGGGTGATCTCTCCCCATCCTTATCTCAATCCATGAGCCTTTTGTTAAATTCTCTGTCCCCTGCCCACCTGAGGAGGGGATGCTAGAGTGGCTTTAGAGGCCAGTGTCCAGCCAGGGTTAACAGACCACAGTCCTCCTTGGAGTGACACCCGTCACTTGCGTTTACTGAAACCCAACCTATTTTTTTATCCTATTTTTCCAGGTTGTCAAGATTGGTTTGAATTCAGCTGTTACCTTTCCTCTGTTCTTCCCAGACTTCTGCCCCTCCTTGCACCACACTATCAAATCACTTGATAGACAGAGTTTGTATTTCATAGTCTGAGTCATTAGTGAGCAGCTGGACAAAATCAGGTCTCGGACAGACTTATGCAGAGTTGTTCTCTGTGCCACCTACAGAAAACTCTCTGGGTACATTTATTAACCAGTTTTGTGCCAACCCCATTACAGCTTCCTCAGATTATATGTCCAGAAAAGGGATTAAGAGCATTTTTTGCTCCTATATGCACCAATGAGCACTTTATTGGAGTGCTGGTGTGGGTTCAGATCTCATTTGACAAAATTAGCTTTGGATCTGAGACCTCATGATGCTATTGTTGAAAGTCCCAACCACCAAAACACTGAATGAGAGAGACTTTCTCTGTGAGCCTTTCTTGATCTTCAGACTGTTTTTTCTGCTGTTCCTCTTATTGTAGCAGTTCTTCATGAGCATCAACTTTAAGTTAGTTCATGTTCAGTGACTACATAGTAATACAGCAGAGGATGATGGACAACACAGTGCTCTGTCTTGGGGTCATGGTCTAGTGGTAGACTTGGCTGTGTGAGGTGAATTGTTGGAAAAAATAATCTTAAAGGTCTTTTCCAATCAAAAAAATTCTGTGATTCTATGAGTACCAAGAGGTCTGTGTTACAGCCTGCAGAATGTCATCTTTGTGCATGACTCCAGGGTATTTTTTGTGTACCCGAGAGAGAGCAGGAATATTTTTAAATTGCAATGTCCTCTGTGATTCAGAAGTCCAACTTGGTGCAGCATTGGTGCTGTCTGCTTGGATTAGACTCTGCCAAATGTTTCCAGTTTTCCATAGAAGTGGTTTAATTAGTTCACTCAAAAACAAGCCTGGAAGCAAGTGAGGCTGCCTACAATGTGAGCAAAGAGGAGGCTTTCTGTGCAGGAAATATGAAGGCTAGTGATCAAGAGCTGCAATTCATTTAAGAGTTACTGCCCTTAAATTGCTTTCAAGGACTGTAATACATCAGTAATTTCAGCTGTGTTACAACTGAGGCATCTACAATCAGCTCCAATCACTGTAAGGCTTTTGGAGTTTGATCATTTTTATGTTTTCTTTCATAATGATTGTAGCTAAACTAGCAGAAGGAGAAAGTGATTGCAAATTGTCATCTGTAGAAGACAAAGTCTGTCACAGGGACAAAAAAAGGGCAGGCTATTTCAGAACCAATGGCAAAGTGGTGGGATGATCTGTGCATACCTCTTGGGTGCCAGTGTAATTTCAACAATACATGATTTGCTTGTAGATTTTTCTGCAGCACTAGCTCATCAAAACATGAAATAAGAGAAATGGCAAAGGGAGAAATGAATCAGCACAAATTGAACTGTGATATGCACAAACAAGGTCCTGTGTGCCTGAACAGACAATTTTGACCACTACCATAAATTGTATGTATTTTGTATTTCACTTCACTATGATTATTTCTTTCATCTATTGAAATTTTAGTAAATGTGAGATGTAATCAATCTGTTTGGTTAAGCAAGGAAAACACTTCTGTAGTAGTCAGTACTGCAACTCATTTGTATTGAAGGTAAAAGGACAGAGTGAGATATTGAGGCACTTGCACTATATCATAATGCTGCCATTTGTCATTTGCTGTTGGATATGAATTCCTGAGGCAGCTTATGGAGTCTATAGTCTTAAAACAGGAAACAATTTTTTTTATCCAAAGTTATTACAGAAAATAACACAATTATAAACATCCAGTCTAAAAATTTCTATTAAAGCATCTATTCAGAACTGTCATGAATCTTACTGAGTAGCAGGATCTTACTTATGGCATTTCATTAATGTCCTGCTCATTAGTATCACTATTAATACAGTTTAATTCTCAATCTCCCAAATTTAATATAGATAGACTTATTTGGAGTAGCAGCCCAAAGTGTTGGCAAGAGCCAATAACCATAGGATAAGGGATGGGGATTCATAACTTATTTTTGTGTGTTTTGATCCCAGCAGGGATGTAAGTGCCTGCTGCAGAAGGAAGGTGCACAGTCCCACTTGCCCCAGGAATCCTCTCTGCAGGCACTGTGCAGAGCTGTTGTCCTTGTTTCTCTGAGCTTTCTGCAGCCAGGAGGGTTTATCATCCTGGTGAAACATGCTGGTGGAAGTTATGCATCTGGGAACTGGTAAAAAGAAACTACCTATGTCCCAACGTCAATTTCATTGAAAGAGGAATCCAAACAGAATCACCTAAAAACTTCACATTTTGTTTCCAGAATCTCTATTGGTCAGAAGGAAATACTGGTGAAAGAGAAAATTCATCATGTGAGACAAAGTCCTGGGAAAAGTTCTGTGCCCCAAGTCCTTTCCATGCTTTCCAGTCTGGAGCTGACAGTGTTACAACTTTTACTGCTGCCAGGCTTGGGCTTCCACTGGCTGCCAGTGCAATACAAAGAGCAGTGGCCCACCTGAATGGGGAAATTAGCTGGAGCTGTTTGCCAGGGGGTGCCGTGGAGTCAGTTTCCGTGGTGGGCATTGCCTCCCAGCAAAGGAGCATCTGGGGAGCTCTGCTGGGCAAGAGTGCGTGCAATCCCCAACCACACGGCCCCATCCCTCTTTATAGGCTGCCTTTAAAGAGCTGCGGGCTACAGGTGACTCTTTTAATACAAGTAATTTCCTTTTAGCTTCTCAGAGCAACAAAAACATGTTTACATCAAGTCCCAACCATCTCTTCTTCCAGAACCACTTTCATTACCGGGACAGAGGAGGACGAGTAAGAAAATAGAAGTCCATCATGCAGGGAGTGTAGATGTGGGAGAAAATGGAACTTTAGTGATACAGGATTATATAAAATAATAACATTTTCCAGGGTAATGGGACAAATTAAGTACACCTACTCTTATACTCCCAGTCCCGCAAGTTAGTTTAATGTTTGTATCTTTCTGTTGCTATATAATTAAAATCTGACATGGTTTTTATGTCCAGTGCAGGTCAGATGCCAGTAGCACACTAGATCCTGTTACTTGTAACATGAAATCTAGGTTTTAGAAACAATTCCTTTCTATGGAAGGTGAGGACTCCTTTAGAAATTTCGCATACTGCAGAGCAGTGCATTGAACATACCCTTCATGATTGTTGGTCACAGACCAATTATCCCTAGGGCATTACAGGTCACAGGCTAAAAGTGAGTACTCTACAGGACTGGGATTAAGCAATCTGGGTTAATATCATTTAAAGTTAGATATTTGAATGCTTTTGGAATTCTCAGCATCAGCCATTAGCTGGAGTGAGAACGTGTGCTGGGACAGCTGTTGAAGAGTATGGGAGAATGGAAGGTTTCCATCCTTGCTTGACTTGCAACTTTTCTGTGCCTGGAGAAAACAGCCTTTGCTCTGTTCATGAAATGGGAATTTATAGAACAGGGTTTTTTTCATCTTCACTTGTAATGCAAGAATTTCAGCAGCAAGGCTTTTATTCTATTACAAAAAGAGGTAAATTTTCTTCTAATCTCAGACCCAATTTCTTGCTCCAAAGTACAGTGTAAAATCTATACACCTGCATCCTACAGTGCTGTAATGAACAATGCCATGGCCTTTAGGTGTTCTGTCTTCTCAGTGAAGAGCAAAGTCAGGTCTGTAATTCTTTCAGCTGCAGCACTTGGCTTTCCCTTGATGGCTGAATTAGTCCCTTTAGTTAGGTTGGCCAGGTAGAAACATGATGGTTCAGACACTGTAGGATTCAGACATTAGCACATTAAAGACAGAGTGGCTTTGTATGGGGCTTGCTTTCTATCTAGAATTAATTTCTTCTTGGCAGTTAGCCTGGCTAAGTCAGATGAGAGATACACATCTTCCTGAGCTCTGTCTTGCTTTGGTCCTTCCTTAGCCATGCTGATACATGAGTCAATTACAACTAACCTGATTCTTAAACCTGCCTTCCTTGGAGATGTAGGCTGTTGGGTAGGCAAGGGGCTCTCCCTGGGTCCTGCCTGGAGGCCATTTGCAGAATGAGCAGCATCCACAAAGAGCCAAAGTCATCAAGAGGCAATGACCACATCAGTCACGACCTCGGGTGGTCCATATTGTCTTATCAGAATAACAACTCAGCTGGGCTGACAACTTCTTCAGCCTCTCATCTGCTCCTCAGCCACTCTGAAGGCTGACAACACAGCACCAGAGACAAGGATTTGCTGTACAAGAGCCCACCTACACTGTTTTTTTCAGCATTAAACCCCAGCAGCTATTAACTACTGGGTATTGAGGCAAGCCAGTCACTTTTAGAAGTCCTAGCTTCATCCACTCCTGTGAGGGTAGTGCTCAAAAAGGCTAAACCAGTGCTTCCCATCCCAGTGCCAAAATGAGAGCTTCACTGGGATGAGGACAGTAATTTATCCCCACAAGTTCTCCCTCTATTTCCTTACAGATTTCCTAGCTGGGCTCTGTGCAGGTGTTCAGCACAGGTGTTAATCTTAAATTCTGCTAGAAACTTAAAGAAAGGATAGGAAAAAATCCCATTTCAGGCATGAGCTTCCAGACTGCTGTGGCTTTAACAGCATAGTTTAATTTCTCTGCTGCTGGTGTTATACTAGGCAGCATCACAGAGGGTGGAAGAGAAGTAGAGCAGATTGGTGGCAGATTTTGAAGGGAAGTGGCCTTGGGCTAGGAGAGACCTAAAGATTAAAATCTTAAGTTTTTGTATTGGCTGTTTTGTCTTTTTTACTTCATAGCAGTTTTAAATTGTTGCCATTGTATAGACTGTGCTGTCCTGGCAAGTGCCCTGACTGCTTTCACTGCTGTCCTGAAGGCTGATTTGAGTCTATGGTTAATTTGGGGATAAGTGAAATAAAAAGACAAAACAGAGCATAAAAAAATTGAGGCTGTCTGAGGAGAAAAAAGCAAGCAGGAATACCAGATGGCAGATTTACTCTTGTGTGCTGGTGCTGAGTATTGCCTCCAAAAAAGGTCTGGAGTACTGACTCAGAAAATGTCTAGTGGTAGAGTTGGTATTTTTATGTTACAGTAGTGAACAGAATGCATTTTGTAATGAAAAAAATCCAGTAGGAGACATAACAAGTTCCAATTAAACATTCTCTTTATTGGGGCCTTGCTCTGAAATGGCACAAGTGATAAACGCTTAGAGTGCTCATCGGTGCTGCTAATGAAAAAACCCAGAGTCACATGTTACACTTTTATTTGGATTTAGATCAACACCACAGATAAGATACTTTGGTCAAACACAAGAACAGATTGCTATGCTGCTCCTTCCTGGCTGCAATAAGTACAGTAATGTGTAAAAAAAAAAATATGCTGGTTCTCCTGGAACACCATGTAAATCTTGGATTGGCACACACATCTAATAAATACGCTGTTTGCACTTAGCACTTTAAAACGTAATTGCACATGCAAGATGTAACCGGGCTACTGATCACCTTTGTCATGGTCCCTGTCCTATTTTTACTTTATAAGTTCTTTGCTTGCCTTTTTCCCAGCAAGAAAAAAGAATGTAATTTGCTGCTCTACTCAGTATTTCAGTGATTAATCTGCTGATTTTGACACGTTTAGCAGAGGTCACATTGAGGCCTTTCTGATAGAACTGGTATCTCCCCTACAGCTTGGCTTGAATCACAATGCAGGTGGCAATGGAAGTCCACAGAAGTGAGGCGAGGGGCGTGCCCAGAAGCTGATGAGGAGAGGTTAACATCAAGCGAAGATACAGTAGAGGGACAGGCGTGAATGCAGTTCTTACAATATCAAGAGTCAATACTACTACCACACAAATAATGACATACCAATAATATATTGTACAAGCTTATACAGCAACACATGTTGATTTGCAACATTGTACAGTTTAAATCTAAAGTGCACAGCCTCAATCTGAGGTGACAAAACAGTACTATCAATATAATAAAGGCAACACAATTACAGACACTATTTATTTTCTCTTACTTCATGTCCTCATATTACATTAATCAATACTCCATTTATCTATTTTAGATGAAATTAAACCCACATTGCACTTCTTTTTTTGTTTTCAAGTATTTTAGAGACAGCAAAACCATATTGCTTTACAAACACAAGTTGGCCATTTAGGCAAAGTTAAAACCAAAACTTTAGTAGGGTTATAAGTAGACAGGTCAAAGCTGCAGAACTCTTACCAACACTTCCAGATGTTGGGGGGAGAAAGGATAAATTTAAGTTTCCATGCCAGAGACACCTCTAAAGCTAAGGAATGATGCAGCAAATAATTTCTGCAAGAGCTGTGCCCATGGTTTCTAAAGAGGTTGTGAGGCTCTGTAGGGGCTGTTCTTTGGCAGATAGTATCTTGACTTCATTGTAGACAAGGACGGAGTCCAACATTGTGAAATCCTTTGACAAACCAGTCTGTACCTAGACCCCATCCCTGTCACTCAGATTACAGTCATATTTAATTTAGGCCTTGTCTTGCAGACCTGTACATCTGTAAGAAGTCTTCACCTTCTTAATGTAGCTGTGAGGTTTTCAATGTAGTTTGGGACTGCTCACAGCAGAAATAGTTTTGAGATAAGAATTTACTCAGACGTGACCTTTTTTTTTTTAAGTAGGCTTTTTAAACACAGAAACCATCCAAATACAACCTTATTTCAGTCTTGGTTAGCACTGTATATTGATTGTGTGTCTGCTTAGGCCACGTGGGAAACATAATCAGGAATAATAGCATCCTATTGTTGTACTGTAATTGATCTTATTAAGTGGTTGTAAGAGCTGCAGTCCTCTTGAGGTTTTTCAGTAACCAAGCCTGGAGATGTACAATCCATATGACATGGAGGAAAAATGTATTACGTGGGCTTGTCTTTCAAAATAAGCAGTAATAAATATTTGAGGCACCTCCATCAAAAGAAAAAGAATCCCAGTTAATTTTTAGCTTCTGTACTTGCAGTTTTATAACCCATATAAAATAAAAATATATAGTTTACAAAATAGGATTTTTTATATATATATATATATATTTCCTTTTGTAAAACTATACTTATTTAAATACATTTGAAATGTTGCTATAGGTAAATTAGAAATTCTGTTCTAATACTACGAAAAAGGCAAAATCCTTTCACTTTTAAACATATAGCATGTATATTCTGCATCTCACAACCCCCTCCCACTTCCCCCAGCCTGATTTTGTCATAATTTTGGGCAACTTTGGCATCATTCAGTCTGATTGCTGTTAATTTAAAGTAATTAGGTTAAAATTTGGGGTAAAATTTTAAGTATCTTCTGGTCTTCCTTATTTGTTTCAATGAAGCTTTTTTGTGCAGCTAATTATTAAAGAGGCATTCTAAAACTCAGGAAAGGACTTTAAAGGAGCCATGTTTCTTGATTTTAAACTGTACTCTACTCCAACGCCACAATACAGAAATAGATTTACTTTGGAACAAACTACAAATACATTCGCACAGTTTGTGACAACTTAATTGTCTACTTAGAGATCCAGGAACAGACTTTCACACCCAGTTATTATAAATCTTGTCCCAGGCGTTCTATTTCATCAATCAGGAAATCAATGTCTTGATGAGTGGCCGCAGGGTTGGAGATGACCATCCGGAAGAAGTTCACTTTGTCTCCCAGGGGCTGATAGCTCACCATGGTCGTGCCATACTCCATCATCCTGGCTTTTATCACTGGTGCCACCTGCAGAGCAACAGAAAGTAGGGGATGATGATGATGACTATTATTATTGTCATTACTATCATTATTTTCATTATTGTCATCACCCTCATTGTTATTAAAACAGAATATACTTCCTTTTCTTTATAGAGGATGGAGAGCTACAAGCAACTGAAATGAAATTACATCCAGTATTAACAAAAACATTAACCTCCAGTAAGGAATAAATGCCACACTGAAAAGGCATTCAGTTTATCCTGTTTCTTTGTCAGGCTCTTTAACTGACTGGGGAAATTTCCCTCTGCTACTTTCTCAATGTTGCTGACAGGGACACAGTAGCTGTTTTTTGTACTACTCACAACATGGCCACAATTGTTTTCATAAGCTCGGGTGCTGTAGTGTTGTTGAGCTTTTGCTGCCCTTGCTGTGTTTAGTGACTGCAGTTCACAGTACCTTCAGTACATAAAACACTGAACAAATACGGGCTCTGGACATCGGGCAAAGCCAGGGAACATCACACGTGGGGACCAGAGCAAGATGGTGCCAGACTGACCAGCAGTAAAATGACCATGGAGCTGTCATTTGCCAGAACCTCACTTACCCTGTGCCCTGGGAAATCATTCTGGGGATTGCCTGCCTGCAAGGGTTTCACTGCTCACCTTCATCAGGCGGCTTGTTCTCTCTTCACTGTCCTCCACTCCACGCAAGCTGGGAGGTATGTACCAGAAGCAGACATTGGTGTGCTGAGGCTAAGCACAGAATAATAATGGTTTACGTGGTAAGAAATGCTCATAATGTCTCAATTGCAATTAAGTTCATGCCTTCCCTCCCTCTCATACATCATCTTGTGACAGCAGTCAATGATTTTCATTATTGTGGTCCACTGAGAGTCATCATCATTATTAATGCAGAAAAGATAATTCTAAGCAATTTATTCCCAGGGTGTCAGATGCAGAAACACATCATCCAGCTGGGCAAATATATTTACACCTTTCTGAAAGGCATCTGGATTTTGCAGCTCTTGTCCCCTCCAGGGGCTGAAGGGATTGTGTGGCTAAGGCAAGAGTCTATTACAGATAATTTAGAGGTGAGGACCGTGTCATTTACTCTTATTACGTGACAGAATAATACAGAATCTGATTCTGTAAACAGGACCCACAGGTGTTGCATAAGATAGTCTAAGATTTTCTTACATTTAATGAAATTTATTATGTCTCAATTTTATTCAGCTAGCTGCTGTATTAATACGCATGCACCACAGCATCTTAGCTCATCTAACATCTATGGGACCACTAAGCAGAAAGGCATAAAGTGAGAACTAGTTGACATTTTTTGTGCATTTTGTGGGGTACTGTACACCCACTCCTAAGAGACCCTGCTATTAGCAAACTGCAACTTGTTTTTACAACGTAAGAGCTGGTTCTCATTTTACCTCTGTGTGCTGTGTTAGGCTGAGATACCGGGGTTTTGTTTCAGCAGGGTTAAACTGAGCAAACTGAACACTTATGCACAGCTGCCTCATCTTCCTTGTCCCTGCACTCCATGAGGAAGAGAGGAACAGGCACAAGAGGTTTTGTTACAAGGGTCCCTGCTTTCTGTCTCATACTGCTTGATTTGACCTGTTGGTGGCATCCCACTAGGTAATGAAGCAAACACTGCTGACCAACTGAGAAAAAGAAGTTGCACTACATACCTTTCCATCAAACACCATTTCATACCCTTCTCTGTTCTTTATTTTATTGTATAGGTATTCAGCAAGTTCCAAGCACTTATCAATTTGTGCTTCAAATCCTGTGGTTCCCTTTACAGAGAGATGAAGAAAAGAAGTTACGTAAATATCTGTTCTATGAATTAAAAGGGCAAAAGGACCATGCAATACTTGCCAACACATCAGCTGAAGTCACCTCTCAGAAGTCTCTGTGAGATCAAGGATCTGATTCTATGTGATAAGGGCACTTTGATAAGCAGAGCTCATTTGTCTCTAGCTCTTGCCACTGGCACCCCTATAGCCAACTCTGCAAAATAAGCGTCAGGTACTTGCTTGGTTCTCAGGAATATTTTGCTGAGAACCTGAATAACACCTCAAAGGGCACCTTTGGTAGATTTTGCAGAGAGGCTGAGGATGGTTTTGGACAGCTTGGACTGGCACGGAGGGGGGTCTTCAGGAGGTGTTGAGTTCCAGACATGGGGAGTCTCACACTATTTTCAGGATAGGGGATTTTCATCTTCCAGGAATGACATGCTGGGGACTTTCCAAGATTATTTTTTTCTTTTTTAGTTAAGCACAGAATGGGTAGATACACTTTTAGAGCCCTGTCTGATGCCTGTGGAAATGCACACTTTGTTTAGATACTACCCTGCCTCTGTAGTGTTCTTTCTTCTTTTCTAACAGATACCATGCAAACTCAGAAGCTGTGTTTTTAAGAGCTGCAGAAAAGCCTGCTTTTTCTTCCCTGGCAGAAGTCATAATCCTCTCTGTGACATCATAATTGTTCCTGCAATCCCCAACTGTGATGCTTCAAACAAAGGATGCAGCTTCAAGAGGGAGGAAGGGGAATAAACAGATGGAATAGACAAACTCTTTAAGAATCACACATCCTATTTTGTAATGTTAGTATTACAAGCAGAGTGTGAAAAGAGAAAAAGCAGTACAAGCCATATTGAAAAAATGGGCTTTAGGAGAAATGTCTCTGAGTAATAGATGCATGTGCCTGCTAAATCTGTTCTGGCAGTGCAGAACTGACTTAAAAGCCCATGTCATTATCCCTCTGTGTATAAAGATTTCAAAACAGAGTAGAGGTAGCCGTGGGAGAAAGGCTTGGAGTAAAAGAAACATGTGGCTAAAATCGCCTGCCACTCTGCAGACCCCAGTTAGCACTACAGCTATTGCATCCTCCTTTACAGACTCCCACACCTCCTCAGAGGTTTAATGAAGCACATGAGAATCTTTAAGGCTTTCTGGAAATGAAAACAGTGATGTCATCTCCTCTGAACCAACCTTAGGCAACCTGACATAATAGATTAAATAAATACACACAAGAACTTATTTAGCAATATAGATAAGACACTAGAGCTAGTGTTTACAGATTTCCCAATGAAGTTATCCTCTACTCCTTCAAAAGATTACTTCATATCTACTGCATGCAATTAGGTATTGCCTAGGTATTCCAGTCTTGATTTGCCATGTATAATTTCTGAATATAATTAAAACATCTTTTTATTTCCAGAAATCTTTGTAACAACATTCCTAGGCATATGATTTATGCTGTTAGACTCCTATGGTTACACAAGGCAAATGCTATGCAAAGCCATATACAGTTCAAGGTTCAAAATCATGTGTGCTGCTTTGAAGCTCCATCCTTAAAAGTATAAAATGCCCAGAAAATAATAATGTTCTTTCTTTCATGTTATATATGTGAAATTCAGGTCAGGGATTTTCTAAAATTATGATTACAGAAAAAAAATCCCTCAAGTGTATCTGGTGTGCATTATTTTAATACAAACAAATGTGTAGCAGGCAGTCCTACCTTTGCCCTCCACATCAGCCATAGCTTGAAGACATCAACATGCCGTCCACACTGCAAAGCCTTGTCTCCCGTGTCGTAGGACAGGTCGTAGTGCTTGTCTTGTTGAAAGAGGTAGGAAGCATGCATTTGATTGCAACTCTGCATCAATCCCTTATGGACACAAAGACACAAGCAGAGGGATGTCAGCACAGATTTGACTACTGCTTTGAGGGTTGCTTTAGGTGAAAAAAACACCCAAATTCAATTGAATATATGTCCAAGGACAAAAACAAGACCAAAAAAAAGCACAAAACTAGACTTAGTTGCTCAGTGGATTCATCCCTATCAGTGCCTAAGATGCCTTGGTACCTGATCCAGCAATGTGTAATCCACTCCCAGATCCAAATAATTTTTTAAAAAAGCTGGACATTGTGCCTCCTAGCATTCTTATGCTTAACTTAATTTTTGGACCTTGCCTTTTATTCTTTGTTCTGGTTCCTTTTCATCCTTTCCTTTGAAGGCTTCTTTTCTGAGTCAGACCAAGACAACTGGTGACTAATCTAAAGAATATCACAGCACTTTTCAATTGCTTTTGCCTCTAAAATTCTGATTTTTATTGTTTTCTTTCTTTGTAGGAACAGCTCTTTTCTGCAAAGCCCTCAGTTGTAGATTGGTTGCTTCAGCAGTATAGAAAGCTTTGAACAGACAGACGAGCATATGGCCTTTAAAAACCCAGCTAGACCTGGGCTGCTAAGAGGTAACTCTGTGGGAGGGACAGAAGCCAACAAGGTGAGGAAACCTGGCTCATGAAAGCATGAGGTTTCCTTTTTAGCTTTTTAAGTAAAAGGCAGAGAGCCACATTCTGGCTCTAGTTAAGATCTCAACCAAGTTTATGGTATACCTTAGGGCTGTTGCCTAAAATGGCTATTTCCAGTCCAAGAAGAATCATAACATGGCTGTTTATCATCAAGTCTAATCTTTATGTGTAACTCAAAACTGAGATAGCAAAATGAGAGGGAGAAAAGAATTGACTTTCTCCTAATCTGAACCATCTGTTCTCACTAGAAGTGAGGGATGGTAGACTTCAGCTGGGCAGGCTTTGTCTTGGGGAACTGCCCTAGAGGGCAAATAAAAGCCAGTTTCTCTCTTCCTAAGTGCAATCACTTTGTATACAATCTGTTGTACAGCTGTTAGCAAAACAGCAACCAGCTTTTTGATAGCTGGTCTATTAAGTGGTGGCTGTACGGCAGCTGTCCCAGTCAGTGATGGTTATATGAAAATTACAGGCTTGAAGGGTAATTCAAATTCTAGCACTAAATGAAATGTTTACTTTTTATTCCAAGTGCACTTTGTGTTCCATTTTTACTTCCATGTGCCCCCAAGTGGATATATAGATCAAAGTTGGGTAGGAATATCATAAAAGTCTAGAAAGTGTAATGATGCCTCGATTCTGGACCAAATGTTGTGCTGCATATAAACCATGACTTTCACCCCAAGAGGATCAGAGTTCACCTGCAGTTACATCTTACGCTACACAGCAACTGGTGGCGTTACACAGTCATGCAGCCACAATTTAACCATGGACATTTAGAATGGAAAGTCACAACATTCTGTACAGATATTGCCATTGATTGCCTCATTTTTGCTAGGTATCTGCTTTAATTCCTTCTGCAGTCATGGCTGTCTCTTCTCAGTTCATGTTATAATCCTCATCACATTAGCAAGTATTAGCTATGGCACAGTTATGAAGAAAATACCCAGGATTTTTAGAAGTAAAATGCCAGAAAGAAGCAGAGAAGCACATATATTGTGACATACCTCTTCTCTTACCAGCAGGGCTGAACACTGCAGTGGGACGCCCATCATCTTGTGAGGGTTCCAGGTTACTGAGTTAGCCCTGGGCAGAAAACCACATGAAACTCAGACATTGTACTATGTGATGAAACCCCAGAGGCATTTAGAAATAATTAGAATAATACCAAACATGTAGCAATACTCACTTTTTTCCTTTTTCTGAGCAACCAAAGCTGAAAATAATCATGCCTGATATTAGGAAAGCAATACCTTCACAGGGGACCTAATCCACTCCAGTTGGCTTTTGGATGACAATCCTGGCAAATTACCACAGGATAATTGCTCTATCCACTAAATTTAATCAGCATTAAACTTTCTGGGGAGTCATCTATAGTTTAGAAACATAGGGCAAACTTCCTAAAAACATGCACTTGACTGATGAACTTTCTAAAATTGCACAGTCAATTAAATACACAGATAGAAGCTGTCAACCTAGCAGATCTCCCTGCCTCTGATTCCAGTTTCAGCAAGATTTTAGTAAATAGCTTACACAGGCATTTTGAAAAATTCTTTTTAATACTTCTGGGTATCAGTAAGTCTCTGAGTAACCTGGAAAAGCTGGCCCAAAGTAATTTTTCTTGTTGCTCTGATGATGGCAAATTTTCACAGCTCCCTAATTTTTGCTTGGCTACAGCAATTCACACAACTACAGTAATAAGCATGGAACTGGCCCATCTTGCCAGAAAAAAGTCTTATTCTGCCTCCCTTCAGGACACATGTGTTGGAAAACCTGCTCTCAGCCTAGGTTTTGGGAACAGAGAGCTGACACAATACAGTCTAGAGAAGAGACATTTGAGACGGTGGTGAGGGCTGAATGGAAGATTGTCCAGTTGTTTATTATTTTAATTTTGTGTTATGCTTGACTGGCTATTTTATAATTACTATTGTTACATATGATGAGTTAGCTGATAAACATATGTATTTGCATCCTATTTGGCAAGCTGTCAAGGACACATAGTGCAACATAATTTTATCTAGTGCAGTGATTTGTATTTTGATATTTTGATGGTATAAATTGGTATAAATCAGTCAACTGAGGGATGGGAATACTTAAAGGACCCAGGACACACTTGAGGTAACACTGATGTGAACAGAGGAGAACATGTTAGAATCTAGCAGTGTTTTCCTTTGTAAGACTTGGAGACAGTTCTACAGGTTTATGCACCTCCTGCCAAATTGCTTCCACTCCTTCAAAGCAAGCGACTTCAAAATTCATATGGACATCAGGCAGTCTTTCTTCTGTGCTTTCTTCTTTGCTATTTAAATGGGACTGTGCAAGTGCCTTGTGTAAAATCTGTAGGGAACAGTCTTCCACAGGCAACATCTGGCCACTTGGCTTGGCTTTTTGAGTATTTGGCAGATTTTAATCAGCACAGTCAGTCATCTGATTACAACACCAAAGCTAATGGTTCTGAACATCCACTCAGGTCTATGAGTTTCCCTTGATATGCTAGTTTTTAATTTTATTTGTGCCTATGGAAAATCAGATGGAAATTCTTTAAGAGATCTCTAAGTAACAACAGTGGTATGCATTTTCTCAAGCAAAAGGGTTACTTACTGACAATAGCCAGATGGGAATTATCTGACTAAAACACTTAATTTACCCTACGGTCACTTATTTACCTAATTACATACCAATTGCATACAGAAAAAGCATTTATTATGTAAAATCAAAATCCACCATTTTTCATTTGTTATCAGTTATTTTGGGCTTCTGTCATCAGTATGTGTTTGAAGAAATTGCTGACCAAGACAAACAGTGAAGTAAAAAAATCTACAGGAATCCAGAGATGTTTTCCAAAACCATGTCATGTTTGCCCAAATAACCAAGCACCAAGAACCTATGGGATTTTTTGGCTATGGGTCAAAGACAGAAAAAAAATTTTTCCTTTACAGATTTCAGATTTCATCAAATGGATGAAATTATTACAGATTTCATCAAATGCATGACAGAAGAGATTCATCACTGGCAGAATTTGGTCCTGAGCCATCATTAAATACAGACTGATGCAATCGCTGACCAGCCACAGCCCCGGGAAGGATGTCCAGACCCTCTAAGGGAGCACTCACCCACTGCAGGCATGTTGTTCTCATGTAGCTGCGACCCCCTGCCTGAGCCTCTGGACAGGGGACACCAGGCTGGAACTCCTGATGTTGGCCAGACCTATCTACTCCACACACTGGGGCTCGTGCTTCCTTCAGTGTGCCCTCCAGCACCTTGAAATCTGCCATAGGGAGACTGGAGGGCATGGTAAGGACAGTCCTGCAACTCGTCCTCCTGTGACAGGAGTATTCCTGCTGGGCTGACTGTTACCAGAAGGATGTGAATACTCAGGGCACAGTGTGCTGCAGTAAATGTTCCCTCTCCCATCAAACATGAGTAACAGCTTCAGTTCTCTTCTACTCAGACCTGTGATGACTCCATTATCTACCACAAAACAGAAAAGTCCTTAAAAGGTCTCCTCTAAAGGTTCCCACACTTGAGATCTGGACAAACTGAAATGAGCCGCCGTGTCCAGCAAGGAGAGGAACAGTATTCAAAATACCAAATATCCTTAATTCACTGCCAAACATATTGAGATGGTACTTATCAAAGCACTTAATAAAATCCAGTGGAGTTCTGGATCTAAAGCTATTATGTGGAAAATGTTCCAGAGTAGATTTAACCTGAACTTCTCATTCCAGCACAATTTGGACAGCAATTTGAGAGGCAATCCCTTTGTTTCATACTCTGCCCTCAAAGGCAATGAGGTAGATTTTTGCTTGTTGGATATTTGTCCTTTTAATGCATGATATATAAGTCTGGAGTGCTGTAGACAGTCTTAACTAAATGAAATCATAGAATCATTGGCTGCTTTCCAAACTTTGCATGAGAGATGTATGAGAAAAGAACTGAATCAGCAAGGTATCCTCCCAATCTCCAGGATAATGATTAGGAAGTTTTTTGTAATTTTAATTGGCAAGGAACAGCAATTTGATTTAGTGATAAAGAGGGAGGAAGGGAGTAATGCTTTACCCTCAAACATCATGAGCTTCAGTAAGTACAGAAATGCAAATGACTCCATCCAGCCCAGTATACTGACTTTAGAAAGTGGACTAAATAGGTGACTGGGAAGAATATAGACCAGGGCAAGCATCTCTGAAATGTCTCTAAATACTCTCTGAGCTTTCACTCATTTGTGGCTCACAGAAATCCTGAATAGTTTTTATCTTTCCTTGAATGTAGATAAATTTCAACATCCTATAGAAAGTATTTCCACGGCTTAACTAAATGTTTCTGAGAAACCAGCTGGTTTTAAGTTCAAGCTCAGTCCTTCCAGCCTGGACCAGCATCACTTACATTCATCTGCATTATCTGCAATGTGTATGAGCTCATGACGATAACTGTGTATATGTCCAGGCGCAGATTTGCTGAAGACATCAATAACACAGTCTGGAGAGGGCTATTCTCTCCAGAAGTGACAGAGCAGGACATGTGTCCTAACTGCATGTGTACTCACATTTTATACTTGAAGTTTTATACTTCGGTGTACAAGACCTAAAAGATTCACTTCTTAGAGAAATTAAATTGCTTATTCATGTTGGATGCTGAATTAGAGAATGCTGCAGCAAACTACTCTGGACCTGTGCATGCATGGTGGGAGATGAAAGAAACAAGCATGGAATGTCTGTTGTTTATACTTCCAAACAAATTGCCACACTACTGTAGCACAAAGGCACTCTGCAATGCTGCTTCAACTGGAAGGACAGTTTGTATGATTTCTCCCAACTGTATCTCAGAGATAACACTGATCCTTAATTTTTACAGGCATTGCTATGGTAATCAAGAGTATGTTAAAATGCATTTAATAAATGTCTTTTACTGATACTAATAAACCATACCTTTCGACGCCATTTAACTTCCATTTGTGTTTCCTCGACATCAGGAGCCCACCACCCCATGCTCCCTGGAAGGCAAGACACATTATCTTAATGAGAGCTCTGCTTTCCTCCGTGATGACATCTGTGCCTTCCCATCAGTTTGGGACCCTTTTTATCTCACTGATGTGGCACATTCCAAAATGACCAGGCAGATGGGGCCTGAGGCATGAGCTGTGCAAACAATTTTCTTCCAGTAGCTTGGAAGCAGCAGTTAATAGCCCCTAATCCAGGCTCCCACCCTCATCATCTGCAAACGCCTCACTCGCCCCCTCTGACACTGGCACACGGGGTGGCCCCATGATGTAAGTAATGACTCGCTGATCTGCTCCTGGGTCAGCTGCCTTTTGTCTTGTAGTCACTAAGTTATAACAACAAACCAGGCTGGGATCTCAGCTGCTCTGGGGGATTTTCATCATATTTTGGACCCACTACTGCTTGCCCTCTACTCATTTGTTTTCCTCACAGAGATCTGGGACAAGCAGGCATTTCATGTGACTGAGAAGTATTTAAGGTAAATACAAATTCTTCCTCTGAATGGACTGATTTTGGCTGACACAGTAACTCAAAATCAAGACTCACATACTTATGGGAAGTCAATTACCAAGCCTTTTTGGAGAAAGGATTTGCAAAAATGACATAGAAGATATTCTAGGGCTGAAAGATGATCCTTCAGAAAGATTTCTTGGCAAGAGCCTGGATAAAGCTAAGAAGCCAATCTGATAAATTTCCCTAGCACTTGCATTAACCTGATCGGCAATTTGCAGTACTTTAGTCCAGACAAATGTATCCTTTTCCTTAATATATTTATTTTGCAGCTGCTGCAGAAGCTGAGCTAGTGCTCAGTATACTTCTTATGCATTTCTTTACTAATAGCATTTAAAGATAAAGCTGAAAGCCAAAAGCACTAAAACTAGGTCAACTTAAGTGTCCCAGTTGCTACAAGTACAACTACAGTCCCAGCTCCTAAAATATCCCTCTGACCTGAGCCTTTCAAAGGAGTGGGAAGTCAGTGCTTGAATGTTAGATTTAATTACAGGAACCAAATACAACGGGTTTTGAACAAAATGACACTCTCCAAAATGAATAAATTAATGTTAATGCACCTTGTAATCCAGCCCTAAACGTATGATGGTACTTACATCCACGTGCATCCAGATTTTGTATTTCTTGCAGATGTCTGCAATAGCTATGAGAGGATCAAATGCCCCATACACTGTTGTCCCAGCTGTGGCACTCACCAGAAAAGGAACAAATCCCTGCAAGAAAGCAGAGAGACATTATGGATGGTCAGAGTGCTGCAGCCCCCTCATATCATGGCAGACCCAGCTCCCCTTTTGCTGCCCCCACAGTGACCCCACAAGTGTCTGCCAGAGGCCATCCCTGCTGTGTTACACTGGTTTTCTCCACGTTTAGATGCCAGCGATATTATAGTTTCTACCTTAAGGTGGCAGCAAACTTCCAAACCAGCATCCTCCATTTATTACGATGCATGACACAGGTAAGGGCTCAACAGAACAATTCTGCTTCACATCACCTGCCTGAAACAAAAAAGTCTGCTCTGCAGGATGTCACATAAACAAACCTCAACCAGGCACCACAGTGAGAGAAGCATTTCTGGCAGACTGTGCCCTGGGCTGCATTGCAATTATCCCAGCGAGTGTCTGGCCATGTGGTGCCCCAGTTTTGTCAGTGGAAACATCGTGTCTGAGGGAGGCTCCTGGGCAGCGGGCAGGGGAGGTGTGGGGCTCCAGCCCCTTCCCTCCCGCAGAGCAGGGAGACAGCTCCTCAAAGGTAAGAGCAGCAGCTGCCACAGGGGCCAGGGACTATCTCTTGAACTCCCTCTGCTAAATGCTGTGCCTCACAGCAGAGCATTTACCAGCCATCACTTCTGCACTATGAGAACTGGGGTCTGCTACGATTTATAGCAGTGTTTCATTTTAATTTCATTTTTAGTTTTGTTGATTTCATAAGGAGTATTTAGAGGTCAAGAGTGGCTATGTTTTTTTTTTTGTAGAACTGGGGTTCAAACCATCAAAAAGTCCAAACTTCCTTCTGCAACAGTCAGTGGGTTTGAGTGGCACTCTATTACCATTCTGCCTTATTTTCTAATCTACTGTATTGCTTTTATTGGAAAAAATGTGCTTTTAGTGAAGATTTGTGTTATTTATCAGGTTTGGCTGCTGTGTGTCTAGTGAATATAAACGCTGTAAGCACTGGGCTGAGTTCATTGCATACTTTAATCTGATGCTTTAATTCTAGCTTCTTCTAGTGAACAAATACGAAAGTATGTACATTTTTAGAGATATGTGGATTTTAGTTCACCTTCCATTGATCTGGTGAGTCTATGAAAAGTATTTTCAATGCATTAGAATAAAACAAATTTCCCAAAATGATGACTCAAGTTTTGACAATATTCAGCTGAGAACCTGCATCATTGTCTGACAACATAGAAGAGGAGGATGTTATGCAAAGCATCATATAAAAAAGAAAGCCAAATAGCTCATGGATGTTATAAAGTAGTTTTAAACATATTTTCTCAGCAACTCTTGCCTCATTAATTGGCAGGCTACATTTCTCAGAAAGAAATCAAAACTTAATGGGCAAGCCTGTGTTGTTTTACCAAGGAAAGCAAACAACTGGCTTTACCATTCTTCAGGGTTTTTCATCTTTGGAAGCAGAAAAGCTGGTAAACTTACTTTTTGTTTGGCTTCAACAATTCTTCTTTCAAGGTCTGATGGGATCATTTTTCCTCTAGAGGAAGAGAGAGTTCTATCAGTAACTTGATCCTGAAATCAACTTTTGCTGTTACTTCTTCACTTAACAAGAAACCCAAAGAAGGAGCAAAGTGACTTTTTTGGCCAAGAGTTATGTTGCATTGAAGAGCACAGAAAGACTCTGTCCATTAGTCTGAGTTTTTACCCTGTTTATTTAGTCAATATTTGCAGCAATATAGTGATGGTAACTGAGAGAAAGTATCTCATGGCCACCCCATTAAAGACTGATGCTGCTCCTTGGAGCCTCTTGGTTCTGTCTGAAGTTACAGTCCTGGGAATAAGCTTCAGTCTCCCAGGAGAGGCTCAGCCCGGTGTCCCAAGAAGTTCACTGGGTGCCAAATCCCATGGGCCTCTCTCAGCAGGCACAGAAAATGCCAGCTGAGCTGCACAGCCTTGAGCAGTGCAACTCAGTGGTGCTGTCAGCAGCTGTCTCTGTGATCCCTTCCCAGGGATGAACATGTTTCAGGGTGACTTTCCCACGGTTTAGTGAATTACATGTTTGCATTTACTGAAAGCAGGGTGTGAGAAGCTGCCAGTCTAGACTTGCTAAATGCACTGTCAGGCCCTTTGCACTGACTGTATTTGCAACACCCCCAGTATGAACCATCCACTTCAGATTCAGTTGGGTAAGGCATGAAGGCTAATTTAGGAAATCCTGTAAATTAACTAGGTTCAAGATAAAACAGAGCTGATACTGAATATTAAGGCTATGGTTTTCTTTGCTTTAGACACAAGCAAGTCTATAAAAGAAGAGGCACTATGAATACCTGCAATACAAACATGATAGATTCCCATGTTACAGAAATAAAGTCTTCACTGGCTTTGAATGTTGTACATTTAGTTTGCTATAAATTTTAAAAGACTTTTTCAGATTTTTTCTTCCACTAGGCCCTCATTTCCCACTGCTATAAAAAAACCTTAATTAAAGCTCAAAATGTAGTGGAGATGAAAAAACTCATTAGCTTTAGTTTTCTTTTGCATATAAACCCTTGAACTGTTTTCATGATATTTGGATGCATGACCTTTTTTAAAAATTATTAATTTATTGTAATAAGATACTATTGGTTTTTTAAGTTTCCATCCTCACATAGCTTACAGTAAGATGGTATTTATTTAAGCAGAAATGGGTTTGTACTGCTGAGTTTTTTTGCAAAATCTCTCCTGCATATTCAAAACAGTAAAGTATGGAAAGGATAACTAAAAATAAAAAGCTCTAAATCTAAAAATTAACCCAATTTTTTTTTGCAGAAGTGCAAGGAAGTTCTAAAGAGTATTCAGCTCCTTGTGAGCTCCCCCCAGACACATGTACATGATCAGAGAAAAGCAGTAGTAGTCTAATGCTCAAAAAATGCTCCTGGGATCATTAGAGGAATAAAGAAAATAATTAGAGGAATAAAGACAATAAAAACAAAACCATGTCAAAGGAGGGCAATGAGTTCCTCTTCAAAACATTATTTAGATGTTGATCTTTATAGTTTCTGATTTAGTGAGCTTGTGCACAGAAACATACACAGAACTTGGCAGATGCTTTCCTTGCCCAAATTTTTTTACCAAAGCAAGCGATTATGCAGCCCCACACCACATCAAGTAGATGCAGGAATTCATGAGTGCAATACCCAAACAGTGTCAAGGTTTACCAGCTAAACAAAGCAAACTTGGCAGGCGTGGGCCAGAATGGGAAAGAGGCACCAGGAAATATGCTGGGTCATACATCAAACAAGATATCAACATGCTCCTTCCACATGCCCACATCTTCACAGAGGCTCTTCTCAACCACACTAGCCCACATGCTATGCAAACAATCTGCTCTGTCTCTGTGCTGTCTGCTGTGTCCCTGTGGTATCTGTGAGACACACAGGAATCCTGCTGTTTACTTCAGCGTGGGCAGGCCAACCTTTGTGGTCTTCACAGAAAACCATCACGCTGAACTTGCACAAGGAGAAAAAGAAGACAAGACTTCATTGATCCACATCCATCTCTAGTGAATAGAAACAACTGGGGATTTATTTTGATATGTGTTGGTTGCTCTGACGTCATTAAATCCTCTTGAAGGTGTGTTCAGTCTTTTGTTAATAAAGAGATAATAGGATCATAAGTCAATACACAGGCACTGTGATAAGCACAGTAAATTGCTTACTTGATGCTTGTTTTTTAATGTAGGAGCAGAGTATTTTGATAGCAGCAAAGCCTTCCATTTCTGTTAAGAGATTCAATACCTTATAACAGTGAGGGACTCAAATAGCATTTTCTATTGGAAAGACTCAATAGAATCAGTAAAAATGGTTCTATTAATTTTTTGTCCCCTAGAAAGTGTTTTGCCTAAACGTGAAATTTTTTATCAGAACATGTTGATTTTGTTAATATACTGTTTTCTCAAAATGGGCTTTCACAGAAAATTGAAATCTTTAAGTTGGGTGAGTTAAGCAGTAAGGTACCTACAACCCTTTCTCAGAGCCTGTGTGAGCTGCAGATTAGCTGCCTCCTGAGCTCTTGGTTTCCAGGGACCACCATCCTTCCTAGCCTATGCTTCCCACAATGCTGCCAAGATCCTTCTCTTCACATCCTATCACAAACACATCCCTATCAAGGGCACTGAGGAAAATGCAATCCAGCTGAGAAAGATGGTGGGGGTATGAAGTAATAGAATTATAGTAGCAAATGCTCCTAAATATTTTATTCCTATGAAAGGCCCACTGCAGCTCATTTTAATGGATTAAAACACGAGAGTCTGATTTGACCAAAACAAGCTTCCTCCTGGTTTCTTAGCACAAAATGTCAAGAATTGTATTAGTTTGATATCCTGTTTCACATCAGAATGAAACAAAAAAAATATCAGAAACCTCTGAGGAAAAGAGCATTTAAGGTATTTTATGAACTCTGAAAATGGACCAACAAAGAAGCTACTAACAGAGCCAGTTCCTCAAGTGGGATAAATTAGTGTAGAGCTGATGAAGACGACAGTGCTATGACAAATTATGCCAACTGCTGACCACATCCTACATACTCGGTCTGAGATAAGCACCTGATGATCCTCTGTTATGCACCACAATAAAAGGTGTATTTGACATCTTTACTTACCTTTCATCACATCTAATCAAAATCACACTATCTGTACCAATACCCAAGGCTGCAGCTCCTTTCTTCACAGAAAAGTGACTCTGAAAAAATAAATTTATTATTATTTATTTGTTTTATTATTTGTTATTTAATTTAATATAAAATACTACGGTCTTGCAAATCCTTCAGCAAGAAGTCCCACAAGGCATTCAGAGCCCTTTTAGAAACTGATCACTGTAATTTGAGGCTTCAAAGCAGGTCACTACCATCAACTGGAGAAACAGTGATCACTCTAATCTGGGTTTGCTGCTGGAATATTACATACACAAGTGTGGTCCATGCTGGACCTTCATGCATACTTGCAGCTTCTATTGCTTGTACAAAATAAAATGTGTAAGTTACATACTGGAGTGCATGTCGTCCTAATTTTCTCTTGCTCATAGGACTTAATTCCCAAGCCAGTGTTGGTGCATAATCCTAAATTGAATCCCAGTGACTATGATAATGCAACAGTTTTATATCAAATTATATCCCAAAGAATTTGATTTTGTATTAACTCAAACCCAGCTGTTAACAATATTGTCTAAAGTAATTTTAACTACAGTTTATTAAACACTGAAAAAATGGAAATTCTTTAGATACTACAGTATCATTAGCCTAGGATGTAACACTATAAAAAAGATCCAGAAGACAAAAACCTAACAAGACTTTTTAAGTGTCCAGAATGTTAAAGAAGAAAAGAAGACCTAGTTTGCAGATTACAAAGCTTTGTCAAGGGAGTATTTGCAAGCAGCAGAGAGCAGTAGGGGAAGAGACTGGCACAGTGGTTACACATGTGGACTTCACTTAAAGGCCATGAGGGCACAGATTCACTGCATGCTAAAGGACTCTATACATTATGAACACTTTGAAAATTACAGTAATTCTAAACCAACTTAAAGAAAGAGGAAGAAGAGTAGAACTGCAACATGTACATCCAACTTCAGAAGTAAAAAACCTCTGTGTTTTAAAAATTGCTCAGGGAGTAGTTTTCATTGAGGCTTGAGTGCTATGGTTAATATTGCTGTGCTTAAGAGTTTCCAGTACAAATTCCTTTTTTATATGCCTGTATTCTCACCATTTTGGCTGAAATTCTTAACGTTTTCATGATGTCTGCTGATTTTTTCAATATCCAGAGATTTTTAAGAAGTTCAGATTGCTCTTAAGTCATGTTTCACTGATGATACATGAACAATTTGAAAATACTTTCTCAGGTAAATATTTTTAATACTAGATTTATTTTTTAAAGGCACTGGTTTGGTACAGCTTTTCCCTGTGGGATATGGCTGCAGTGTATGAACAATGTGTATTGAGCAGCCCTTGAACATGTTGCCTAGATGAAAAATCAGTTTTTGAGTACTAGTACAGCAAACCACCCCAGTCCCTGAACTAAGCACACTCTGAAAAGTAAACATACACTCATTAGACCAACTCTCACATGAACTGATGATAAATGAAATGCATACTCATCACTTAGATGAACCACAGGGCATTTGTGCCTGTGCTTAAGTGCTCTGCTGTCCTAGACTTCGTCCTTTTCAGGTAGCCTAACCAAGCTGACATCACCAAGTAGGCTTCCTCTGCATTCTGGGGGGAAAAGGCACCTCCAGGCAAAGATTCATCCAGTGTAAAGGTGGCTGGTTTGGAGTGGGTGCTGAATGACATCAGGTGAAGAAGCTTCTACCCCTTCTCTCTGAACAAAGTCCTTTGATACCCGCTGTGAGAATGGGAAGTGTACAGCACGTGCAGCCACCAGCACTCCAGACACTGCAGATGTTTAACACCCAGACATCATCCAGCATATTAAAGCCACTGGTCACTCGTATGTTCATCTTGGAGTTTGCTTTGTTGTTTTTCTAAGCTGGGAGTCACAAGGTGCTATGAAGTATTTATACACTGAACATCACAGCTCAGCCATCACACTTACATTTTTCATGCCATGTTATTTACTTCACAAAACTGAATTTTTGAACAAATGCATTTCTATGAGTTTCATTAGCTTCACTAAATTCAGTGAACTTTTCCCCAGCACAAATGCACTGTAGATGGAGGCTTGGATTGTGACCAATCCAAAAACCTCTACACATCAAAGATACAAAAGCCCTGTTCCCAGCTCTGTGGGCCTCCCAGAGCCCTATGGGGCAGCAGCGCAACTGCTGAGAGAGTGGGAAGGAGAAGAGGCCATGAAATGCCTATTGGCAGGACGAGGCTTATAAAAAATTCCCAAGTTTAGGGAAGTATCTCGGAACTTTGTAAAAATTGAAAACAGAGCAAAAATATTGCCAATATAATGACAGTTCACAGATATGCTATATGAAGATAGAATTGAATTCATATACTTAAAAAAATTTAATCTGTTTTTTATTCATGTATTACACAAACTGATGTCCACATACTGGGTGGTGTAAATGTATAATTGCAGGTAGAGATTTAGGAGTGAAGAGTTGCAGATATATTTCACTGGGGTTTCAGTCGATGACATTGCATTCATTAATTTTGCTCCTTACTCCACACTAGTTTAAAAAGATTTACTGTTGCAATTTATTTTTCTACTAAAAACCAGAACTAGTTAAAGTGTCTTAAAAAAGAAAAGACAGATTTAAATGGTCTACTATGAGGAAAGAAATTAAGCCCATGTGCTCAAAGGCATCTACTGGAATATGGCCAAGTGCAGCTGCCTTGCTAAGAAGTCTCATGGCACTGCTAAAAGAGCACTGGAAAAAAAAAAAAACGAATGTAGTGCTGATAGCTCAGTTGCCTGAAGGCTTTTTACAGACTGAAGGGAATTCAGTGGTCAGGAACCAAAACTGGTTTACAGATAAATTGGGAAGAAATACAGAAGTCTGTGCACAGAAGGGCAAATGCAATTACAATTTTTAAACCAACTCTGAATATGAAATGGCTCAATCTGTGTATACAGTCACAGATATATGACTGCTGTTATGTTTCCATGTTTTAGGGCAACACTACAGGGATTACTCCAAGTGCTTGAGGGGCTCTGAAAGACCAAGGATGAAAGCAAAATAGAAAAAATATAGTTGTAGAACCAAAGAAAATTTTCACAATTATAAGTATTAAACTTTGGTTTAATATTCCTGTGATGGTGCTGAAAGTTTGGTTGCCTGTGTAATATAATGGTAAACACAGAAAACTATAAAGGTCAAAGAGATGAAAAGGTTTGCAGAAATAAACCTGATCAGACAGAACTATTCACAGATGATTTAACTGGGCTAACAAGGAAGGACATTAAATGTGACCCCTTTGCAAATACCAGGGCTACAGACTTTTCAGACACACCAAGAAGGGAGCTTGAACACCATCTTTCACAACACAGCTGTGTAAGAGTTACGTGGATCTGAAGCCTTATGGTGGGAGAACCAGGGAACAAAGAGGGAGGACAGGTGCAGGCTGCCTGATGCCAGTCCTGAAAGACAAGCCAGGCTTGGGGACGCTGGAAGGTCTGGAGGTCTGTCCTGGGCTTGCAGACAGAGGAGGACACACAGGTGGGAATGGGCTGTCACTTCGGCTTCCTGGCCTCCTCCCTCTCTCTCCTCATGCACTGCAAAGGGTGCATGGAAGACTGCAAATACATCCCCAGCAGAGAGGAAGCTAATTTCTATACGTAAAGAAATATAGTGGTAAAATTCAGTGGTGAAGGAGAAGGTATGGATATTAGTGACTAAGAGCATACTGACAGTCAGAAAAAAAAATCAGTGATACTGAGCCAGGGGAATTTTCCCTTTATGTAAAATTTCAAATGCTGTTAGGTATAGGTTTGTTCCCCAGATAGCCATTTTTACATGGTTAGCTTTGTAAGGTAGAGACAGTGTAAATGTATTACACGTGCAATAATGAATAGGCCTCCTGAAAAATGGAAGAATAATTAAAAATGCTATGATGCTGAAAAGTACAGCATTGTTATCTAAAGTGCTTCAATATACAGATGCTTCTATTTTTATAGCTTACTAAATTACTTGCTCATCATCTGGCATGGTTAAAGCTGTCACAAACAACCATCCTAATGCCAGAAGCCCCACAGGGCATGGCTGTTTTTTCAGATTGCTGCTTCTCCTTGCTTACATAAATCCAGAGTGACATGAGCTTTGTGGAGGTGGCTTATCAGTAACGAGTTCCCAAATGCTGAGCAAGCTATGACAGACATCCTGCAGCTGAAACTCCCCGGAGGTCTGTCACTGGCAGCCTAGTGCCCAGGAGATTGGGACCCCCAGCCTCACCTTATCACCTATTCACCAGCAAAGGAGAACACACTTTCCTATTCACTTCTCTTGGGCTTTAAGCATTGTGCAATCCCTGGATGTGTAGGCTGGGCTATATCTCTCTTAATAATCTAAAAATGTGTTGCCAGTTCAGACTTGCTGTTTGGGCTCCCAAAAAGTTGGTGAAGAAAAGGTACCTCCAGAAGGCACTGATCTCTTAAGGCTTTGGCACCTGTTTTAGACTTAAGATGAGTTGTCTTCTGCAGATCTTGCTTTTTTTTTATTGGCCATAAAAAGTGTATAGACTAACTCAGATGAAATGTTTACACTTTAGGTGATTAACATTAAGCAACATGAATCCTATCTTTATCATCTGATTTCAAGCTACAGCTTCTCCTTCAATTACCTACAAAAAGAGCACACTGTGTCCTATCCAAATTTTAAATACACTGCAATGAGAGATATATTTGTTATGGTTTCATTTACCTACTGCTATTCAGTTTTTAAAGTCCCTTGTTCGTATCAGGTGAGAAACGAGGATATTAATGTTTCTGAAAGTACTAGTATGCACATCTTTTACATTTTTCAAACACACAACTTCATGCTGCTTTTCTAATAAGAAAGACTAATTTGTTTTTTTTTTTTTTTCTAGTGCAGATAGTTTTGCAGCACTGTACATGATAAGAAATGTTGCACTGAGTTCAGGAGGATACTGTAGCAGTGTAAAAGCCACAAGGTATTGACCAGATGAAGGATTAGACACAAATGATGATTTTCTCCTTTAGGATTGACTGCACTAGAGCACTACTTTTCTAGAAAATGCTTCTACTTTGATTTGAATGGTGCTATGTGAATTAAGTTGTTCCTCAAATAAGACCAAATTTTCAGTTTCCCCTGGCTTTAAATACTATAAAAATAATTTTCTAGTTATTATGCAGTAAGTAATGCAAATAAAAAAATGTGTAAATCTATCGGTTTGATTTTGAGTTTCCTTAGGTGTAAACAAATCTAATTCCTACTCACTCTGTATGCCCAGAGTGTAATTTACAGCATTGTAGTCTGTGCTACAAAATAGAAAACAGGACCTTTCAAGCTCCTCAAATCTTCCTCTGGACATAGCACCTCACACAACACCCCTTGGACTGCTTCTGGCAGGTGGCAGTTCTGCAAAGTATCTCCTAAGTTGCAGGGACAGAGGGCAACACTATGTATCATGGAAGTGGTAGACTAGAAATCAGATTTTCATTCATTCCACACAGAAACCAACCCAAAATCTTTCATAGCCTGTGTGAAATGGTCTATCAAGCTACAGACATAGAAGACACTTTTTAATTTCCCTCTGCATCAGCACCAAGAAGCTTCATAGTAGGCTTCTGGAACTATTCAGATAAAAGCTTCCCAAAGCCACTCTTCTCCCACAGATACTAGAATTGTTTGACACACTCCCTGCAACTAATGGGGTTTATTCACAAAGGGAAAGCAGCATGCATGAAGCTGAAGAGGTGATTTATTGCTAACTGCCTCCTCTGATCTAGCTGCTGTGTGGATGCCGAGTGCATTGTTGCCGGGAGGGTGCTCCCCTACCACCCCAGACCACCTCTCCCAGTGCTCACCCAGAGGATGAGGTTCCTCCAAGTGTGTCCAGCTCCAGCTGTCTACAATGCTGATGCCTTCAGTCAGCACATGCCAGAGCTGCACTCCTAGTGAAGCCTTCAGCAGCAGCTACTTCAACACAGGAGCAGTGCAGATGGAGAGATGCCAGAGGCAAGGACAGCCTCCTCTGTGTCCTCTGTGATCTCTAACTGGGTGAAGAGGTCCATTACGGTCAGATCAGCCTGAATCACCTGCCAGTTCTTAGCTGTGCTCTTTGTTTTCTAAACCTATGATAAGGAAGAGTGTTGCTATTCTCTCACTGAGCACCTGACAAGATGTTCCTTCTTAGGGGGCTTCTAGATGAGTGGGAAAGTAAGAAAGCTGTTGTGAACTACATGAGAACAGTCTTGCTGGGTTGGAGAACAGTGAAGATGAAAAATATTTTTGTCTTTCCAATTATGACCAGCTTGTTTTTCATTCTCTGAACTGTGGATAAGCCCATACAATCCCTAATTAATGAAGTCCACAGAAATTATGCAAGTCTCTTAAAGCTATTTTCCTACTATCAATGAAAAGGGCCAAAGGCGGTTTTGTGACTTGAACCCACCTAGTTCTCTACAGCTAAACTTCCCCTTTGCACACTTTTCCTCCTCAAGGGCAGCATGACTCTGTCCTTTTGCCTCCTAGGTGTAATCCCTGCTCCATACAATCTCTAGCTACTATTGGATACTCTTTAAGACAGTGCTGGTTGGGCAAATCAAAATTACAGTAGGGAATTGGTTAAAATTTAACAGGTCTTGCCTCGTGTACAAATGGAACAACTAAAATATTCTGAGAAGGCAGCTATCCCTTTAAGCAGCTTTCTCCATGCTGAAAAAGGGATGGACTCCTCTGAACAGCAGCCTAAAGCTGATATGCTGAAACACAGGAGGAGGCCTTCACTTCAGATTTTTCATTGTATTTGAAATGATAGACTGAAATAGGTTTTTACAACTGGCATCCATCACTTTTTCCCCTCTGAGTCAAGGTGTCTTGCATCATATGTAGTCCAGAACAGCTGTCCTGAAGGACATCACTGCTCCTGCAACAGTGCAAATGAAAGAAGACTGATGATGTCCTGATGAATACAGAGGACTGAATTAAATCCTGAATGCAAGTGTGTCTCAGTGAAATTAAACCTGAGGAAGACCTACCCAAGTAGTTGCATTCATCACTGGTGATACAGAAACAAACAGCAGCAGTGTGCTAAGTTGTGGGCTGGGGAAAATTTGCTGGCTGGGAACATGCACAGTTGGAATAATCACATAACCTATTTTAGGCACCAAATGTAGGTTGTGTATATGAGGAGGCTCTTTATGGCCAGTGCACAGAAGTAGGTGCAGCCCTCCCAAAGGTGATTTAGAACACTGAAATTCATTAATATTTAGGTTCCTAATTTGGATGCTCTGAGTTTCTCTCCAGAGGTGCTTCTCTGCACTGGTTGTGCAGAGAGTGTAGCTCCTAATTTTGGAACATGATGCACTCCTAAATTAGGGAAGTAATTACTTAAAAGCTGTGAATTACTCCTCCCTTCCCTTCTCCCCAACTGGTAGCTGAACCTGTAATGGCATCAGACTACACCAGATTCTGATTACAGTAGTAGTGGTGGCAACTGTGACACAACTTCATTCATTTATAGTACAGGAAGCTCTAGACTGGTAATAATGAAAATAGAATCTCATCTGGGATGCTGAAATTCTTCGCAGAGAATTGCTGATATTAAAATCTTTGCATCTGACTGAAAATTTCAAAACCAAAACCTACGAGTTTCTAAACACATACAGTTACTTTAAGCTTTGTATACTATCACACCATGCATGCAGAACATGGGAAAATGATACTATGGATCTGCTGCTCCACCTAGATCCCTACAAATCTTTGGGGCTTTATCCCTACAAATCTATTGGACCTGAATTCTCAAAGAGCTGGCTGAAGTAATCACAAAGCCTTTCTCACTGATTTTTGAGTGGTTTTAGGAATCTGGAGAGGTCCCAGCTGACTGGAAGCTGGGGAACATCATCCCAACTTCCAAGAAGGGCAAGAAGGACCCCATAAACTACAAGCCTGTTAGTTTCATTTCAGTAGCTGGTAAATAGACAGAAAAGATTATTCTGGGAAGCACTGAAACACAACACCTGGAGTACTGAAACACAACACCCAGAAGACAACACAGTCATTGGTCAGAGCCAGCACAGCTTCATGGAGGAAAGCCTTGCTTATCAAACCTGAGTTCCTTCTACGACAGGGTTACCCATGGACCTAGGAAAGCCAGCAGATGTAAGCATTTTGGACTTCAGCAAAGCTTTTGATACTGTCTGTCATAGTTTCCTTCTGGACAAAGCATCCAGCTCACAGCTGGACCCTCCTGATACACAATGGGTGACCAACGGGATCATGGGCTGGGCACAAAGGGTTACAGCGAATGGGGTGACCTCAGACTGGTGACCTGCCACTACTGGGGCTCCACAGGACTCCATCCTCATCCCTGTGCTCTTTAACACCTTCATTAATGACTTGGACACAGGACTGGAAGGGATACAAGGTAAGTTTGCTGATGACACTAAACTGGGGAGAGATATTGACTCCCTCAAGGGCAGAGAGGGCCTGCAGAGAGACCTCGATAAATTAAGAAGACTGGGAAATCACCAACCATATGAAGTTTGACATGGGAAGTGCCAGATTATTCACATGGGATGAGGCAACCCTGGTTATGTGTAAAGACTGGGGAAAGAGAGGCTGGAGAGCAGTGGCATGGAAAGGGACCTGGGGGTCCTGGTCCATGGCAGGTTGAACCTGAGCCAGCAGTGCCCTGGCAGCCAGGAGGGCCAACCCTGTCCTGGGGGGCATCAGGCACAGCATGGCCAGCTGGGAAGGGGTGGGGATTTTCCCCTGCTCTGCACTGGGACTGCCTCCCTTTGGATATTATGTACAGTTTTGAGTGCCACAATATTAAAAAGACATTAAGCTGCTAGAGGGTGTCCAAGGAGAGCCTCTGAGGATGGTGAAGGGTCTGGAGGGGAATCCCTATGAGGAGTTGCTGAGGTCACTTGGTCTGTTCAGCCTGGAGGAGAGACTGAAAGGAGACCTCAGTGTGGTCTTCAACAACTTCATCAGGGGAAGCCAAGGAGCAGGTACTGATCTCTTCCCTATTGTGATCAGTGACAGGACACGAGGGAAGGCACCAAGTTGAGTTAAGGGAGGCTGAAGTTTAATATCTAGAAAAAGTCCTTCACCCAGAAAGTGGTTGAGCACGGTAATAGTTATCCAGTGAGGTAGTCACCAGCACCAAGCTTGACAAAGTTCAAGAAGCTTTTGGACAATGCTCTCAGGCACATGGTGTGGTTTCTGGGGTGTCCTGCACCGGGCCAGGAAATGGACTTTATGATCCTGATGGATCCCTACCAACTCAGGGTTTTCCATGGGCATTGTCTTTCTAGAGCATCCAACTGTGGCAGAGAGAAACCTCAGTCAGGCCAAGGAGTCTTAAAGTAGGTAGATAATCAGCATGATGTGATAAATGAGACAAATTACATTTGCATATCTTAAGTGTCTGTTCAGGTCCTGCATGACACTTCCTATCTTAAAAAGGATTGTATTTCTAGGCCTCTGTAATTTCTGTAACAGCTTCTTCTGTTTTGAGGGTTAAACCATGATCCCATATCCTTTGGGCAATTAAGAGTTAAAGGGTCCTGTCTTCACATAGTGCAGTTTCTTAACTTCTCTAGAAGATGAGAATATACTTTTTATAAACCTTGATTGAAGAAGGGACAAAACTGCAGTTTCAAGATACTTTTAAAATGTCATGGATTTCAGATGCCATCCTATGAATTCTCTAGTATATTTGATTTTTGAATGTTTAATTTGCTAAGGGAACAGCTTCTTCCCTGGCATGAAAACACAATTATTAAAGCTCATTTCATTATTTTGAGACTGTTAGCACAATTTGTGTCATTGTTTAACACTCCATCACTATGAAAACAATGAAATTCTCTAATGATCAATAGAATTTGTTACTTTAAATAATCATGTTGAACCTCATTTGCTCGACTTAGGCTTGTTACTTCCTTATGACTGATGTATCTCTAGCTGTACATCCAGCTTTGGAAAGTTGCTAGTCATCTCTAGACTGTCCTCTTTAACTGCTATGGGGACAATAATTCTGCAACATGGAGCCCACAGCTGTGTATCGCATCTCATCCCATCCTGCTGCTATGAAAGGCATCCTCGGAGAGATTTCCTCCTGCACTTTTGTGGTAACTTTTAGGGTATTTTGTTCTTCACACTTGCATAGAATTGCACATTATATGGTAAGTCAAAACAGGCACCAGGAGGACATTGTTACCTAACATGGACAGTACCCTGCTGAGCCTCAGCCACAAATGAGTCCTTTCTGGCTGAGCCCACACAGCTGGAGAGAAATTTAGAAGTGGACAATGAAGTCTGAAAACAGCTCACAGCCCCTCCTGGGGATTAACCTTCCTCTTTCTCTTCCTCCTGCACCCACATTCTCCACTCTAAGCTATAAGGAGTTCTAAATGATCAAAAAGCCAGTAAGAACCCTCCCAACAGAGACTTCCATATGGCTGTACAAAGAGCAAAGAGCTCTCTCTGTTTCTCTTGTGCCCACCTCCCCTTGCCTCTGGCACTGCCAGGTGCCAGTGGTGCCCGTGAAGAACCCCCATGTGCTGAAGCTTTTGCTCACAGGCAGAAATGCACAGCAAAGGCCAGCTGCCCAACAAATACTGCAGCTCTTCTGCTGTACACACACACAGCATCGTCATATGACTGTCTTCATGTATGTTATCACCTTCTCATTAAATAACAGCAGGAATGGTTTCAGATGGGAAGATTTTGACTCAAAAGGATTTTCTGTTGCCCCAGAGTGATCAGAACAGAAGACATTCCTGGCAGAAAGTGCTGAAGCCCAATGACGAGCTCGCCTCGTTTGATGTGGTCCTTACTGCTCACATCAACATTTATATGGACACAAGTGAGAGCAAAGAAATGGCAGTGGTTTGTAGAGACTGCTCTGCCTGGATTTCAGCCACAGAGAAGTGCAGAGATCACCCCTCTATAGATAAAAAAATCACCCTCTTCCCATGTTTTTATTCCCAGTGAAGGCATAACAGAAATGAAGACAGTTGTCAACAAATTCCTGTTCAGCTATTTTCTTCATCATAAATTCATACAAACAGATGTAACAGATAGGAAAAAACAGAAACACATACATGTTCTGACGTGAAGGCAACCAGTCTGGGAATAGCTGCCATTCCTTTTTCTTTAACTTCTGGGAACATCTTGAAACGTGCAATCAACATAGCATACATGTTAGATATGGCACCACCTGGAGTCCACAGTAATATACTGTTACTTTTTCTATTCATTGTAATATCATTTCAGAACAAACAAGTCTTGTTACAGTTTATCTATATAAATGTCTCTGCCTCATGGCAGAAACACAGATTCTTCTTCCCGATGCTCCTCACAGCTGGGCTGTGTAATAACAGGATCTACTACACAAAAAAAAAACTTATGCAAAAAGTACCACTGCAAAAAATGACTGGTGCTTTCTTTCACCCTCATTCTAACTACCATCTCTCCTTCAGTCCCCAGTCTTAGCTTTCCATGTGCCATCAACACATAATCCCACTTTATTCCACCTCCTAAGCAGATGCCCCCACAAGGCAACTTCCTAAGGGATTTCCAAGTGCCACCTAATTTGTGCTCTCCCCTCCAACATCAGGGTGGTGTTTCATGCCCCAGCTTTGAGCAAACCCACCCACTGAGACCCAACAGCCACTATCTTCTGGATAATGGGATTGGAAAGAGGGAAGAGAAAGGAAAGGGGTCATTCTAACAAATATTTTTAATTTTAATTGTTCTCTGATGGGAACAATGGGAAAAGATTAAACGTCCCTAATACTTGCCTTAAAATCACTGGCATACATTCACTTAAAATAGCCTTTTCAAGATGGGTATTTAAACCACTTCAAGATGGGTATCAGATCTACAGCCCTGCAGTAGTCTGTTTCTCCTTTCTGAGATTTTTTTTACAAACTGAGTCTCTGTGTCTACAGTGGAGCAATGTTTGGCTTTACATTAATGCTGCATGAGCACTATGGGAATATAATGCAGTACCTGAGTCGGAAGCTGAGAATTTTTACATTTGTATGCACACAAACACACACACAGGGAGACATGTATACATGAAATCCATCAGGTTTATCCTGTATATATGTGTGTACCTCCAGAGGATGGTTCAGCTCATCCTATGGCAGCTGTTTGTGGTAGGTGGAACTTGCCCTGCAGAAACATTCCCACTCTCCCCTGAATACACAGGAGTTGCTGTAACTAGCCCAGGGTAGACACCCAATGCTTGGACAGCCAAAGTGAGATAAGATAAAATCCATCCTTTGAGATGAAGGAAGCACTGTGGGTATCTGTGCTGGCAAATTTAACATTGTTTTGACTTTTGTAAGATTTGTTTTAATCTCACTGGATATATATACTGTTCTACAGCCCACACAAGCTGTGCCCTTCATTTCTAATCAGTATCCTAGCTCTGCTCTTGCAGTGAGGCTGCCCTGCTGTGTTCTTTCCCTGACCTCTCTGGCCCTTCTGTGAATCCAAAGGAAAATGCCACGGAAGAATGGCATTGCTGCCATACGGGTCAGTACAGATTGGGGTTTTCTTCCCCTTTCAACTACCTTGGGATATGAGCATATTTCAACACCTCTCTTCAGAAATGACAAAATAAGAAATGGAAAGATTAAGAGGAAATGCTCAGGTACCTGTCCCTAAAAAATGCAGATGTCATGTAAGAGCTGCTATTGATGATTTAGGTGACTGAACTAAGTTGAGGTAATTTGGCCTATCTTGTCCAAAGTCATTGGCTCAGTGTCAAAAGAATCAAGACTGAAATGTTTAGTTTCTTCAGTACCAAGGTTTCCTATTAGTATTTATCACTCAGTCATTTAACCTTAAATTTATTCATAAGCCTGCATTCTGCTTTTAATTGTGTAGTTGTGTTCACGTCCATAGTTAATTGCAGCTAACAAAACACACCTACAGAATTTGGAGAAAACAGTCAGGCTTTTATGCTTCACATGTATTGATACTGTATATTTCATTCCAGAGAATGAAGAGAGAAAGAACCTTTTCTTCGCAACAGTAAGGTCTTCAGCTTAAGGCCATGAAGTGAGAAGACAGCAAAGAAATTATTTTGATTATTGTCTAAAAAAGCAGAACATGCATACTGAGTATTGCTGCCTTAAGAGAGAAAATTAGAAATACGCACTTTGCACAAACCAGAAATTGCAGAGAAAGAAGGAAAGGAAGGAAAGGAAGGAAAGGAAGGAAGGAAAGGAAGGAAGGAAGGAAGGAAGGAAGGAAGGAAGGAAGGAAGGAAGGAAGGAAGGAAGGAAGGAAGGAAGGAAGGAAGGAAGGAAGGAAGGAAGGAAGGAAGGAAGGAAGGAAGGAAGGAAGGAAGGAAGGAAGGAAGGAAGGAAGGAAGGAAGGAAGGAAGGAAGGAAGGAAGGAAGGAAGGAAGGAAGGAAGGAAGGAAGGAAGGAAGGAAGGAAGGAAGGAAGGAAGGAAGGAAGGAAGGAAGGAAGGAAGGAAGGAAGGAAGGAAGGAAGGAAGGAAGGAAGGAAGGAAGGAAGGAAGGAAGGAAGGAAGGAAGGAAGGAAGGAAGGAAGGAAGGAAGGAAGGAAGGAAGGAAGAGAGAGAGAGAGAGAGAGAAAGAGAGAAAGAGAGAAAGAGAGAAAGAGAGAAAGAGAGAAAGAGAGAAAGAGAGAAAGAGAGAAAGAAAGAAAGGGCAGCCCTGCAAATGCCAGTGCAGGTACACGCCTGCCAGAGAGTCCGTCCCCACACGGGTTTCAGCTCGATGAAGTGAGCTGACACACCAGCAATACCCTGGCCCCATGCCAGGCAGCACCTTTTGCAGCCCTAGCTGCCAGCAGCACCTCCTAAGGCACATACCTTTCCTGACTCACACTAGCTCTACCTGAGTTTGCCAGAGTCGGGCAGATCTGGCACAAGCACTTGAGCCTTTCACCCAGCCCGCTGCCATGGCCGGCTTTGCCCTGCAGAGCTGGCTGGGCAGCACTGCTATTGCTCTTCTCTCACCCTGCACGTCCCTGACCAGCCCAGTGGGAAGGTGAGGAACTAAGGGCAGCTGTACCGAATCAGGTCAGGGTTGGTAACCAGCCACCAATCAGTTTCCAAAAGTTTTCACTTTGGTCCTAGGCTCATAATACACACTCAGATACCCGGTGTGATGGAGGCCAAGGTTTTCAGGGGGATCTCTAAGCACCACAATAAAAGCTGTCAGTGCTTTTGGTCTCAGGCTTTTTAACTAAGAACTCATGAAAAAGCAATGTCATTTCTTCTCATCTATTTCTCTACATCTGTGGAAAGGGACAGAATAAAACTCCCACATCACTTCCCACATATGCATTGTGGGAAGATGTGGGAAACTGAAGATGAGCCTTGCCTGACCTTCATGGCCTCGGAGAGCTGAATGTCCTAGGCTGTTACCAGTGAGGCCTTTCCTCTACTCAAGAGTGCACTCTTTCTCTCTCCATTAGGTCAACTAACTTCCCTTCCAAAAAGGCTCCTTCTGCAACAGCTAACAGTCTGTTCTCTTTTGACAAGCCAAGATATTATACCCAATGTAAATTCTTTCATTACTTTGCAATTTCATAAGATAGACAGGCCAAAATTTTTGAGCAATGAAATTACAGAGTCAGAGAAGAGGTGACAAAGAGTATAAATCAAAAGACTAAGTGGAATGATTAAAAAAAAAAGTCTTAAGAATTTTTGTTAATGATTTCTCTACACTAACATTTTGCCTTACTAACTTGCCCTGAAGAAACCAGGTTTCTAAGCCTTTAAGAACTCAGATTAACTAAGCACCCAAGTCCCCCACTGAGAAAAACAGGTCAGCTTCACATGAAAAGCTAACAGTATGGTCTAATGCTGGCAGGGTCTTCCTGACTCTACTAAAATTGCTGGAAGGTATGCTACGTCTTTCCCTGTTTGCTCCAATTTCCCCTGAGGAGATGGAGAGCTTTGTTGTGTTTCTTCCCTCTGTTATTAATACAACAGTCTTTCTATTTCATGGAATCCATAAAAAGTGGGGGCCAAGCAAAACTGCAAGGCAAATGTCTGTTCTCATTATGTTTCCCATGTGCCATTACAGCTGCTCATCATGCAGAGCAATTTGCTCAAACAGATCCTCATAATCACATCCCTGAAATTCATAAACATGCAATACTTTATCTCAAAGAGGCCACTGGTGTTTACTAGCAAGTGTCCTCTCGAACATGCATATTTAATTATATTTATTCTTTAGCTGCAGGGGATGTCATATACCACAGTCTGAAAAATAGAGAAAGCTTGAAATTTCATGTACCAGGTGAAAATATCCCATCGCCACAGCCCCCTGGCCAGCCAACCATCTCTCTCATTTTCCTTAGTGTGACATATTCCAAAAGTACAAACACTGGAGCAATTTCATAGGTGAACCTGAAATGTAGTAATGTCCATATTTAATGCTTTCATCTACAAAACTAATACATCTTTTTCCAATATTACATTACATTATAGCCACAATATATTCTATCTTATACTGGGTAAAGTTCTGTTTCACAATATTTCCCATGGTCTTCTTTCTGATTTGACATCAAATGTCTAGAAGGAGAAATGCAGGGAGTGCTTAAGAATCCATTTCCACCCAGTTCAGTGAATAAAATCTTGCCCACCTCTTCCAGGTTCAAGGCTTTGCCCTTCATCCAAGAGATGCTGGGCAGAGCCCCTTTGCCTTGCACAAACCCGTGTGCATGTCTGGAGGCACGTGTCAGCAGTCCTATTCATAATGGCCAGACAGTGCATGAAACTAAGCAAGTACACAAAAATGCTTCCTAATCCCAAAGTGAAAAAAACCCCACACTTTAAATTCCACATCTCTTTCTTACAGAAAGCAATGGCTTTGACTGCTTCGGGTATGAATTGTACATAACCCCTCTACATGAATGCAACTGCTCACTCAGGACCCCTTTCATTTTACATATTTATGCATGCAAAATGCTAGTCTGTATATATTTTTTGTGTGCTTTTGGGAGCCAGCACAACCAACAACCTATCATGATGATGAAATTTTTAAAATGACAGCCTACAGGACAACACTGAAGGTCTTTCTATAAATAACTGTTGCAACCATTTAAAAAACAGCTTATTTTTTCCCCAGCAATTTTAACATAAAATTATGCTTTCATTCAGATACAGGAACTAGTATTTTAGTGTATAACTGTGAAATTACATTAAATATCTATATATTAAATAAAAAAATCTACTTACATATTAGTATTTGCTGCTGACGTCAGCCAGTCTGCCGCCAATCCAACCATGTCCAACCCAGTTGAAAGTTGATTAAAATATCTAGGGTGCCCTGCAGAAGATGGAAAATGTTATCAAAAGGCTGATGACTCTGAATGAAACTATTCAGTGCTGAACAGTATATTTACCTCCATATTTCTATAGAGAAGGAAGCGCTTTCAAGGTATGAAACAAAGCAAATGGCAGTAAATACATTTCTTGAAAAAGGCAGGATAATTTCTCTTCTTTCTCATTCCAAAGTCAGTAAAATCAGAGTAATTATACTCAACACAGAATAATGAATTCCAACATTCCCTATTATCCTTTCAATATGCCTTGAAAATTAGCACATTGCTGCCTCACAAAAATAGCTGTTTGCTCCCGTTAGTGTGTCACATGTTGTCACTGGATATGGTTTTGCCTGACTAGGTTTGAAAGGCACACATGAGACACCATCTGAAAAGCTTGCCAGAACATATAACATCAGTGATGAATAGCTAATGATTGTAATAGACAGGGCGAAATGAGAAAATGGAATATTTTGGTGACTGCTTTGCACATGACTCAATGGCTGATGATTGTACGAAGATGGCAGGGAAGGTGGTGGTCCTTGTCATTTCTTCACTGTCAGAGTGCAATTACAAATAGCCTGGCTACTTGCAACTGTGATTTTAATCAAACAATATAAAAACAAGCACTACTGCTCCAGCAGAATTATGCACAGGACTATATTCAGTGAGCTGATAATCTCTTTACTTGGTCAATCTAACTGGCTCCTGTTTTTTTTCCTAGAGATTTTCCTTAAAAACGTGCCTAGAGCCATTAAACACAGGAAGCATTAAGATTCCATTTTTAATAGTTACTTCCCACAAGCCCTTGATAAGTGGCATAATTACTGGTACAAATTATGGATGGTCCACAATTACTTAAATGCCATCCAACTCAAAGGACAGCAGCGTCTGCTTGGAAAACACCTGTCCTGACCCTTTGATGATGTACTGTTATTGCCATCAGAGAAAACAAAAGATAGAGCAAGATGATTGAGGAAATGCAGACCCAGCACTGAGAGAAAACTTATCTTTGGTCTCTTGTGGCCTCTTATCAGGCGTGGACACATGGCTGGCAGAGCAGCATGGGGAATTACTCCCCAGCTCCCACCCTGCAGCACACAAAGGCAGAGTAATCAAGCCGAGCAGGCAGACCAGAGCTGAGGATATGGAGCAGGGGACACATGCACAAATTCCAGTTGCCTGTGCCCTTAACCTCAGACCAGCCCTGTGCTATTGCCGTCCCGCCTGATTGCATTTTGCATGGAGCTCCCCTTCTCACTGACAGGAACTGCCACCTTTCCTTGGTCTGTGCTGCCAAAGACAGGCAGCCAAAGCCCCTGAACACCGAGGAATGACGCTCAGATCCAGCAGAATGAACTGGATCTTGCTCCCTGCTCTTCACATTCTTGAGTGGGCTCGGTGGACCTAAGACAAATGTGCACCCCATCACCACCACCACAACCTCAGCAATCCTGCTCCAGGGTCTATGCCTGCAGAGAACTGCACCTCCCCAGACGGAGGAATTTTGAAGGAGATTTCCATGTTTATAGCTTAGGTTCTATATCATAGCTGGATGACAAATTTCACCTAAAAGCAACAGAAAATTAGGAGCTAAAAGCCTTTAGTGGATCAGGACTACAGGAAGACTCAAAGAAGGTTACAAAAATTTCTGTTTTGGAAATAAATCCACAAAGCTGGAGAATAGCAGAATTTGTATCTGCAGCTGCAGTGTCTCAGCGGTTTTCTGTCAGCCCCACAACCAGCCCAAGGAGACAGCCCTGTTGTCACTGCTTGTTTCTTCAAGCAAACCTCGCAGCACACCACCTGCTTTGGGAGCCGCCATAGGAACAGGCCCGGGCGCACGCAGGGCTCGGGCAGCTGCGCCCTGGAGCGAGCGAGGTGGAGGGAGCACTGCTGCATCGAGAGGTGTCAGGACAGAGAGAGCAGCAGCTGCTGCTGCTGGGAGAGCACCCTGCACCCACACCTGTGACACAGCCGCCTCCACTCCGTGCCCTTCCCTTCTGCAGTGCGGCTGTAACACAGAAGGGCAGGGAATGCACTGCCCCAGACTGACCCCTGCCCCAGCTGCAGGGCTTTGCCTGTCCATGTGACACTTCACTAGGTGAGCGAGCTCTCTTCCCTTGGCTAGATGGCCATAGAAAACTGAGGCTTTGCTTAGAACACAGGTTCCACTGGCCAGGTAAGAAGAGTTTGTGAGACCTGCTCAAAAATCTCTCCTCTGCCTGAAATACACATCCTTTGTTGAAGTTGTTCCTGAACAAAGAGGTACCAGAAAAGAGATTGTGACAGGGCGAAGAATTGCTTGAGAGGTGAAAATAGGAGATTATTACTTAATGGTTTGTTTAGCAATACATAACGTATTCACAGATATCCCAGAGTAAATCGGGAGATGATGGCCAAGAACCAAGGCCAAGGCACAGGGACACCCGAGGCCGGGCTTTCCCCACTGAGGGCGTTGCCTCTGCCCCACACACCCTCCCAAACACACTCCCACCTGCTCCGGCTTGAGGCACGGGCATGCCCAGCGTGAACACCCGGCCTCCAGAGCCCCCACAGGGAACCGACGAGAAGGGCTGGGCACGGCCAGACAGCACGGATAAAGGCACGGCTGGCAGCACTGAGTCTCGCCGTGCTTGCAGCTTCACTGCGTGCATGGCCAGCACCGGGGCTGCCAGGGAGCAAGGCTGGGCCAGAACCGGCTCTTCGCACCCTTCCCGGAGTTTCCGAGCTACTTTTAAACGCTCGTATTTCAATTCCCCTGCTCATTTTCAATTGTCCAGAGCACAGTAACTGAATTTAACACCCATCTTTCCCTGCATTCGCAGTCACTGCCTTTTACATCCTCTCATCTGTCTCTGTTGGTAAGGGGGCAGAAAGCGTGGCTTTCCCGGGCACCGCAGTGAGCCGTGGCATGCAGGCAACACCTAGGAGCAACCCACACCTGCCCCTCGGCCGAAAAACCAGCCATCTGCCTCGTCGAATCCCTGGACCTGGGTATCCAGCTGTGAGGCTAATGCAATACAATTTATTTTTCAATCAGCCTCCCGGGCCCCTGCAGCCAAACGCCGCCCAGGAGGGGCCGTGTCCGAGGGGCTTCTGCGGCAGGAGTGGAGGCCGACGCTGCCGCCAGTAACCTCACCATACTGTCCTTCCTCTGAGGGTAATTTACTCTGAAGCACATGCTGGGGGGTTCTAGGTGTAAACCCCACGCATTTTGTGAACCGCCAGGCTGGGGTTGTCACCCCAGCATGCTGACGAGCAGCAGCAGCCAAGCGAGGTGGCTCTGCACCCTCTGGGTTGAACCCTGCCACGCCACCACATTTCACAAAAACCCCCAGCACCCGTTTTCAGACTTTAAAAACATTATTTTCATTAAAACAAATTATAAAGTGCCAAGATGGGAAAGCCACCGATATTTACAGAGAGGAAGAGAAATGGTAACATTGTTTTAAAGAGTCTGTTTTGGATGCACAAAATTAAATAGGTCTGTTATGTGAAAACAAGCTATAACAGAAACGATTAATGCAGATCAGCTGAGAAACCCTATTTTTTGATTTCCCAGAATCACAGATCCCACATTCTTCATCATTCTGTGCAAATACGTTTCCTGTTTCCTATCCAGACACATCATATAGATCACTGGACCGATCGACTTTGCTCCTCTGGATATCATTTAATCCAGTATTTTACAAACATCTTGACAGCACCCGACCCATGCATCAAAACATGCGGATGGTCATTTCCACCACTAAACGAGGAGGATTACACCGATCCCTCATAATCTTTACCAGGATCAGTCTGTTTTGTTCTCTTCTCAAAACCTGAGATTTTTTTTTCTTTTCCTCTCAACCTCTAGTCACAAATCAGCCTTTTGTCTCTTTCAGTAAACGGCTTCACATTTATTTCTAAGCAATTTCTCAGTAATTCAAATTCCCACTAATTGCTCTCCGGACCCCTTATTATTTCCCAATGACAACCGTAATTGCCGCTCCGGCTCTGCTTTCTGCCTGCTCCGCCGCAGTTTAAGGTGGCCCCGGTGCAGAGTCGGGCGCTTCCCCACGCCTGGGCGAGCCCCACGCTACCTTCCCTCCACGAAGCCCACAGGGGGGCACGACTAACGGGGCATCCCATCCAAGGAGGAGTCAATCCATCCCTGCTTTCCTCAGTGAAAACCAGCAAATGGCTGTTGAAACAAATCGGACTTCGGTTTTATTGCTTGAGCCTAAAGTTGAAACTAAAACCTCGATATTTCCGTGTCTCTTTTTATGTCTTGCAGGCGAAGTGACAGACACGGCAAATGGCCGCTCAGAGTTCGAATTTACAGACCGTTTACTGCGATTTCGGCTGCTAAATGGGCTGGTCCCTGCTGCCCCCTTGCAGGGACTCCCCTCTGCCCCGAGTTCCGCGCCCGCCGCACCCCGCTCTGCAGGGAGCAAGAGGCAATCGCCGGGGCATCGCATGTGAAATGATGAAAAGGAACGGCAGAAAGTGGGAAAGGCGATGCAAAGTCTGCTCAGGGCACACTCGGCATCTCCGACGCACAGACGCATTAATTTTAAATCGGAAAGGGTGTGCGAGGCTGCACTGACAGCTACAGAGATGGAGCTGCTGGAGTGCTTTATCATTTTGGAGAACGATTTCTGTCTCTGCTAGAAATTGCTTGGAGCTGACAAAATACAGTTGCTGCTTCAGTCTTTAACGTTTCAAGCTAAATTGAAATGACACCTTTAATCAATGGATGAGACCATACAGGGTAGAAAATGAGCATTGCTATTACCTGTTTTAATTGCATACTTCAGAGTTGTTCTGCAGTTCAATAAAATTTCTTCCAAGGTCTGTGGCTGGTCTGCCAGTTCCCAGTTATATTCCTGGAGCAACTCATTTGGGTAATGGAAATCAATAACTTTTGTTGATCTATCAAAACTTTTCACCACATATTGAAGTAAAATGTCCACAACGTCTTGCAGGAAAGACATAGTAGTTATTTCTCCATTGCATGTCGGCAGAAGATCTGGGAATGGACAAATTTAAAAGTTAACTTCGTTTTATGACCACATGCATAGATTCTGAACAAAGCCTCTCCCATTTATGTTTACAAAATCTTTACACTGTAGTCAATAAAAGCAGGTTTTGTTTTCATTTAATAACCAAATTGGCAAGGTTGTATTTTGAGGAATGTTCTGAAAGATAACAAGATTGAATATCTTATCTAAATTGGCCAATTCTGTCCGCAGTGTATTTCAGACTGATTTTTAAGACAGTGAGAGGAGGGAAACAAAAGAAAAGACAAAAACGAATCTCACAGGAAATAAAGATTGAGCAACAAATGCTACAAGCAGCACCCTTAAAACTGTCATTTGCCTTGCAATAAAATACCTTCCTGGTGACTGGCTCTCCTATGCAAGTGACTTGTTGATAATGTAATGCCTTTTTCTGAGGCAATGCTGCACGGGGTCTTGGTGTGCACAAAGCTTTTGTTTAAGAGCGATGGCTCAATCAAAAGCAGACTATAGTGGAAGCCCCTAATTTGGGGTCCCAGGCTGCCGAGCAAACGGGAGAGTCCCTGGCTAGTGCATGTCGGCGGGGAGCTGGGATCTATTCACTGGAGGAGACGATACCTCCAAGGTCAGAAAAGATGAAGTGCAAAAATATCTCGAATTAAAGCAAATGAGTAGGAGAGTGCTCCGTCTCCCTCCTCCCCTCCAACCTTAATTACATCGCAGGGTTTTCAATGAGAAGGTCGATGCTTTCAGTGCTTCTTAGAAGGAAAAACCTGCGGGCTCCAATACGCGAGATTTTACTGCTTTGGGTTTTTCTTTTCGGGATTTTTTTTTTTTTTTTTTTTTTTTTTTTTTTTTTTTTTGTTGTTGTTGTTGTTTGCGTGATTTTTCGCAGATTTGAGAAATGCCCGGCGGGGGCCAGGGCTGAGGGCGCAGAGCTCCGCCGCGCACCGCCGGACCCCCCACGCCTCAGCGCAAACACGGGCGGGGGCGATTTCCCGACCGAACCGCTGTTTGTTTCTTGTTAGTTTTAGAGAATCAGCGTGTCCCGGGAGCGCCGTTACCTGTTGAGTGCAGAAAGGCGTAATTCACGTCTGCTTTTTGACAACCGCAGGGCTTTTTGTCGCAGGTGCAGGTCGGCCTCGGCTCCGCTACCCCCGGGGTTGCTGCTCTGGCGCCGGTTTCCACGGGCTTCTCGGCATCTCCGTAGAGCAGGGCTTGACAGCGACACGGACAAACGGCCTCATTACCGGGGCATCGACCCTCGTCCCCCGCCCCCCCGGCCCGAGGCAGGTCCCGCGGCGCTCCGGGGGCGCACAGCCGCGCCCCCGCCGCGGGCTACCGGGGCCTCCCTGCCCTTACCACAGAGTTTGTTTCCGATCCCTCCTGTGAACTTCTGGGCAACCTGACACCAAGCTCTGGCTGTAAGAAAAAAATCGAGGGGAGGGTCCGTGGGGCGGGAGTGGGCTGAGGCCGTCTCGCCCGACCCCCGGCCCCGCTCCCCAGGAACCGCCTGCCCCGCAGAGCCCCGCGGCGCTGGCACGAGTCGCCGTCGGTCCCCGCCGCCCGCACCGCTGCGTCCCGCCGGTCGAGCTGTCACAAAGGGGGCTCCGGCGACCGGGCAGCGCTGTCTCGGCGGCTCCGTCGGGCCGGTCCCGCCCGGCCGCTCGGCGTCCTCCTACCTGTGCCGGGGGTGTCGGCGGCTGCGGAGCCCTCCTCGGCTCCAAAAGGCCAGAAGCCGGAGCCGGGGCTTGCCATGGCGGAGGCGAACCGGCGGGGCGGGCGAGGAGCGGCGATCTGCAGCCCAGGCGGCCTGAGCGAGTGTGCGTGAGTGTGAGTGTGCGGGTGTGTAAGTGCGCGCGGCTGCGCCAGGCGGCGGCAGGCGAAGGGGCGGGAGCGCCCCGGGCACGCGTGGGTGGGAGCGTCTCCCGTGGGCGCCCCCGGGGCGCGCTCCGCCGAGCTGCTGCGGCCGCGCCCCGCAGGCGCTGCTGCCCGGGACGGGGCGGGTGGCTCCACGGGAAGAGGTGCCCGCTGAGGCGGCCGGCGGCGACGGCGTCGGCTGTTCTAAGGCGTGTCCGCACCCTGCTGCATCGGAGGAGCGGGGAGCGGCGGTGGGAGAACGGCAGCGCTCGGGGCAGACCCGAGCTATAGGCGCTGCTTGAGCTGGGGCTGCAGCTGCCCTGGGGGGCGAAGGCGAGCCAGGGTGCCTGTGCCGTCTTCACCCTACCGACGGTCCATCCGGCGGGGCGGGCGGAGAGGGTTGAGCCGTCCGGTGCCGCTGAGCGGAGTGGAATGGTAGTTTTCCAGGTCTTGGCGTGGGCGGCCGCGGTGGTCCAGCCTGGTACCTCGAGGGGAAGGTTGAGACTACGGCGAAGTGTCCTCAGTCCTTTAAAATGCAAAGCGAAGGGAAATCTCCCCACCACACGTCCCACTTGTGCACCGGGGCACCTCCGCACTTGCGAGCCGGGCGCTCCTGGGCGGCGGCGCCGAGGCCGGGCCAGCCCGTGCCGCCGGCGGTCCCGGGGTAGGGAATAGACAGCCCCCGAGCCCCCGCCGTCCCATCGGTCCGGCCCACAGCGACTGGCGGGAGCCCCGTCGGGCCGGGCCCCGCGGAAAAGGCGCTGGTGGAGGGGCCCACGGGGGGGCTGCGCTCCCGCTGTCCCTCCTGCTCCCGGGCAGGCAGTGGCGTCCTGGCTCGTAGGGATATGCTGGAGGAGCCTTACGCGACGACGCGGCTGTCCCCGCGTGTCCCTGGAGCCCCGGGGCGCTCCCGGGGGCTTCCCACAACATTCCGACTTGGGGACCCTGGAGGAACCGCCATCCTGGCTCCAGCCTCGAGGAGGCAGAGGGCCCGGCGGCCAGACGGGAAGGGCACGACAGCAATTGTTCCTATTCCCTTCACGACGTCTCTGAAGGCATCCAAACCTCCCTTTCCCACCCAGCCGGGTCTTCGCGGGAGAGTTTCCCTGCCGCAGCTGTCTCTCCTCTGACACAGGAGGGATTTCAAACCCTGGCCTTGGAGGGGGACAGGCAGGACCACACCAGGTGAGAATGTGGGTCTGCCAAGACGGCTGGTCAAGCAGGGCCCCCACGCCGCTCGCAGCCAGGCCTTGTGTTCAGCCCGGGGCATCTCTCTACTTTTTGTAGGCACCCACATGGTTATGAGAAATGCGTACCATGAGACCTCACAGAAATGGCTCAATGCTTTAAAACACTGCTGTGGTGGGAAAGCAGAAGAAAACCAGTCCAGGCATCTCTTCGTGTGAAATTAGTCTGTTCCAGTTGCCGTATCACACTGGCTTGCACATAGACAATAACTCCAGCTTTCCACGGCCAGAGGCTGCTGCGAGCCCTTCCCTGCCTTGTTCACTCATGCCCCAGTCCACAGTGTTTTGCCGGTTCTGGATGTAATTCAGACACAATCAACCGTATCACTGCTTTGTACATTTTTATTTACCATTTTATTAATACATGACAAAGCAACTTTAGAACAGATTTTAAAATTTTAACAATTTATAGCAAATTTTACCTTGTAGTACGTTTTAATCCAGTGTACAGCCTTGTAACTAGTTACAGATCAGGAAGCGATGGTTATCTGTCTCTGGGGAAAAGGCCAAATGTGTGTGGGGAATGGACAAAACCCAGCCCCTGTGGCTGACTGCTGCCGCCAATTGTCACATATAGGAGAGCTGAGGAACAGAGTAGGATCAGGCCTTTATGCTGGCATCATGAAATTTGCCTTCTCTTGCTTTGCAGCTGGGAACATGCAATTATGAATCCTGAAAGGAAGCGCTGCAATTATCTGTGTGGTTTCTGTGAATTAAGGTCTTTTGAATACGGAATCAGGGGGAAATTTGAACACTGGCTATTGCTTTTATTTTTATTTAATTTCTAGTGGAACTGATTAAGAATGATCATTACATTTCAGCAGCAATCAACCAGAGAGTGTATTTCTATTCCTTTCTTGGTACCCCAGAGATTAAGATTCCTAAAAATCTAATGCAAATGAGAACAAAGCAAACATGATTTAGAAGTTCATCACTTAGTCACAAAGCTCAGACGCAAAGGAGAGGGCTGGATATACTTCCCATAAATGGACATCTCCAACATAAAGATTATACACACAATATTGACCTTTAAAACTAGCTACTAGCTTTACAATAAAGTCAATAATGAAATAAATTGCCATAGTATACTATTCAATTAATTGTATACATTTTCATTAAAGGAACACTTGCCACAAACAGGTCATCCCAAAATTTAAGCAATGTAAACTAAAAGAAGCAGAAATTCCCCTATGGTGCTCTTGTATTTTTTCTTCCCTGTAGAACAATTTATTAGAAATAATAACTAAGGTTTTCTGAAGGTGAATATGGAAATTAGAAAGCTTAACCAGGGAACTATAAAGTAAATTATTATTTTGATTGGATGAGACTGATGAAATGGAAAAAAAAGAAATACGCACTGAGGAAAGTAAACTAGACTTAAGCTGTTTAATAATTTTAGGATGTAGCAATGGTACACAAAAGAAAGCTGATTTTTATATTAGGGAAGAATAGGATACATGACTGACAGTGTCCCTTTGCAATGGTCTTGGGCTGTAAACCATAGTAATTCATATTCATATGAACACACACATAAACTTGAAACACTGAAGATTAAAAAAAAAAAAAGGAAACACGTGGTATAAAATGATAAAAAAATTTATGCTAATAAAAGCCAAATGGCAGCAGGAACAGCAGCAGCAGCTAGAACTGCTGGATAAGGCGCCGGCGCTGTGAGGTCTTCCGCAGCAGTCGTCTGTAGTCATAGGGATTATCTTCGGCTTTGCTCTCTTCCAGGGGTCTTTCTACAACCCTCGACCTAGGGATTAAGCACAGAAGTGTTTTAGAAATTAAAGTCAAAACATTTACCGTGGCAAACACTCCTAATCGACTGCTTAACCTCCACCCTTGTTGGGGAAAAATAAAAGGAGAAAGAAAAAAAATCAGCTGACTTTGCTAGGCCTCTTCCTGTGCTGCACAAAACAGGCACCTCGGAACAAACACATTATATGCTAGAAGCAGATGAACACAGTAGAACAACATGTTCTCCTGTGAAGGGGACATAATAAAAGGACATAAAAACGTTAAGAGCATGGGGATGCTTTGCAGCAGCATTTGCCTGATGGTTACTGCACCAGATTTTCAGTTGGCATAAATTTGTTTGCTCTGTATTTAACCTGCCTGCAGAGTTCACTGTAAGCGTCCATCTCATTTAATTTTATTTTCAGATGACAAGATGCATTTTGGATGCCACCTCTGACAAGCTGGAATAGTGATGTGGCATCAGCTGTTACCATGAAGCAAGATTAAAAATAAAAGACAGTTATTTAAAAAGTAAATTACTCTGAAATAATTACAAAATTTGTAGTGTTCTACACTTAAGGAGCCCCCACCACTGTCAAAGGTAAACTGCTAAATAAAAAGTACTCAATGCTTCACTTCTTGAAGTAGATTGAGATGGCTGTACAGTCATTGGTTGTACAGTCCTGGTGACCCTATTCAAAAGATACTGAAGTGCAGAAATGTTTATTAATTGCATTCATCTGCCCTCTGAGGTAACTGTAAATTTAGAAGTTACACATATTTTTGTTCACTATGGCTACTTAGGCTGCAATTAGAACAGCAAACAGTAAAGGGTAAGAAATTTGCTCAGTAGCACAACTCACTCACCTAAACCAGACCTCAGGGTGACAGATTTGATTTGGTGTAACTAACCACCTTAGAAATGCAACATTTTCTCATGGTTGTAAACTATATGGTAATTCCCTGATACTTTTAATTACATGTTTTCACTTTCCTGAAACTAATTTAGATACTACGTGAAAAAAAGGCCAGAAATGAAATACATAAGGTGCACAAAATATTCTACATTTGTAATGTTCTACAAACATTTCCTCCATTACTACAGATGCGTTTTCAAATTCAGTGCTCATCCCAGGCTTAGCATTTCCCTTAAGACTTTGACCTAGATAGTTTTCCAAGCTTTTCTTACATTTAGGAACATGCAAGAAGATACAACTATATTAAGATACATAGATGTGTGTTTGTATGTGCAGTGTGTGTGAGTGCACTGGCAAGAGTGAGAATATGAATTTCCTTAGCCTCTCAGTGGTCACCCTCTATTGAAGTCTATGTGGGAAGAAAGGAGGTTGAGCAAACCCTCCTTTTGGGGTTTTTCTCCTGGCTGTCCACCTTGGCGAGGTGCATGCAGGCTACAGACAACTGTGCTTCTACAGGACAGCAGGAGAAGGAGGCAGTCAAACTGGAGTCCTACCTGCAGAAAACATGCAGAAAGTTTGGTGCACATCCACCCTGTTTAAAACCTAACTAATCAGAAATACCGTTTTTAGGTTCTGCTTCAGTTTAATTTTATTTTAGATCAGAGATGCAGAATGTCTGTCAATCTGGCCCTTGGGAAACCAAAAACTGGCAGGTAGGCTGAACACCAATCACACTGGAATTTATCCCTCTTGCACAGAGAATATGTGAGATATTCCCATTTTGAGATGGAAAATTTTAGCTATATGTTTTACAACATAATTTGGCAAAGTTTCATGTCTAAAGTAATAGATTTATGTGTAATTTGAAAGTGCATTTCTTTTCTTTTTATTAATATTTTGAATATGTCAACAAGGATAATATTTATTTTTTCCTATTACTATTCTGTATGAATTACCGCTCAGTAGCTCGTAAAATCGAAGTCCTGCGCTCAATTGGGTATCTCTTCCTTCTTGTGGTAGTGCTGCTGTCCTTGGAGCTGGAGTCAGTAGATGAAATTTCTTGGTAGTAGATATCAAAATCTAGCACTTTGCTCAGACTGTCAATAAATAAGAACACTAGGTCAACAGTTTCACTTTTCAATATTATTTTCAGCATACAAACCCAAGGCAGCCAAATATCATTATTCTGTTTACGTGTTGAGGATCTAAGGAAAAATATATACAGGCACAAAAAAATCAGTCTCTGAAGTGTGACTGCTGTACAACATAGATATTGAGAATTTTGAAATGCTAAGTACTTTTATATATTCATAAAGGAGACATGACTGAAATTTTTGGGGTTTGCCATTAGACTCAGTGGAGAGGCATTTTTATGGTATAATTAATCTGATCTATTTTAGATATCTCTTTGAACAAAAGATGAATAATTTTCCTAAATATGACTACTTTTTTCTCTGAGTAGAGAGTCTAAAGCAACTAGTTTAGATATGGGTGTCAATAATGCAGATATCTCTTATTTTGTTAGGTGAATGCTATCCAGGATATTATACATACAGAAAAAAAATCAATCCCAACATCCATTTTAGAATGGCTAAGGAAAGAAATAATATCCTAAAAAGAAACTGAATAGAGAAGTTCAGAATTCAATCCTCACATTGTTAGAAACCAGAAGTAATTAATTGATTTCACTTGCTATGTTCCACTAATACAGAGTCAACACATGAGAGAAGATGCAGTCAGAGAACTGGTTAACTATATTTAAGATGAGTGAAACTTAATTGAGGCCAATGAGAGAAAACACTAGATTTTGGTGTGTTAGGTTTTTTTTTTTCTTTTCCTAGACTGGAGTCAATAGGTGTGAAATTTTTTTAGGATCCAAATGACATGAGAAAAAATGTTGAAAGAGACCAAATGTGGGGGACATGGATATAGCGTCGATCCTTTAAGCTGCGGCATAATCAAGTGCAATTTAAACTGTGGTTGAATGAAGCTCAATGCTGTGAGCATATTTTAAATAAATGTAATGTCATGCAACATCCTCTAAGATACATAATTTAGCCATGGAATTCGTATTCTGCAAGTTTGTATTGAGCTGAGGACAGTGTAGAGAGCCCATTCATCTGGCAGCTGAGCGAGCTGCTATCGCACACGTGGTGCCACAGCAGTGCCACTGAGGGGGCAGCAGGAAAGCCTCAGTATAGAAACACAAATAAAATAAAGCTATGATGTATGTTAGGAGCTGCCAACCAGGTCTGCAGCACACATAAGGATCTACTATACAGAAGGACAGAATATACCTATTGCTTACTTCTTTGCTGCAGAGATCCATCAAAATAGGTTAGTTACACTGGGAAGAAAACACTTCTGGTTCAAATTTCAAGGGCTACTCTTCTTTAGCTGTTATTCATAGTTATTGTTTTAATTTTTTATTATCTATTTCCAGACACTCATATATTTTTAGGAGAAAATTTTGACAGTCTTTGTATTTTTGCTGACAAAAAAGAACTGGTTGCCCATTTGCTTTGACTAGAATTTTAAGCACCTTCAATTATTTTCTGTGTCAGAACTATCTTTGATGAGGACCTTATCTTATTATAATGCCTGTGTTACCATGGTAAAGGACCACATTTTAGGAAAACTGAATGGCTGAATTCTGTAATGGATTTTAGTCAATGAAAATTTATTCTCCTGGTTGAAGTACAGCTAAAAACTATTCTAGAGTACTGGAGTGACAATAGTGAGATAATGAAAAAAATTACCTTTCTTTCCGTGGTTTCCGTTTTTCATCTTGTATTGATTTCTAAGAAAAAAGAAAAAGTAATTAAAAATAATAAAAGGAAAGCTTATGCAAATTTACAATTCATCAGTGTTACGTAGGAGAGTGTTGTATATTTTTCAGTAAAAGAAATTATAAAAAATGAGCAAATGACCCAGAAAACCCTCTTTTAAGAACCTCTGAGACTGCAAATGAGATTACCATTGTTGCTCCCAAATTTGTTGCCATACTGTGAAAAAAAAAGCCAAAGTAATGATGATCAGAACAGAAAAAGGAGGTCTAAAACTTTCAAATAGCTATAGTTGTTTTAATGAAGTTGACAACACTATCTCACTGAGGCATATTTACTGTGATGCCATAAGAATTTCCATTAATAGAAGCAATGCAGTGGGAAGAGGCATAATCCTATTCTCATTAATGCCAATGTAGTCTTCAAACAGGTTTAGTAGAATAAAATGGACAAAGGTCCCATTTAAAAACAATAGAATAGGTGACAAAAGAACCTTTAGGATATAAGATTTCTAAAAATGCAGAGGAGAGAAGATTTATAGGGAGTGTGAATAATTTCTTATCTCTATTAGAGTTCTATCCCTACAGCCAAAACAATGCTATGTTGCAGCACCTAACACATCATACTTCAAAGGCAGTATTTTTTAGTGCAGATTGTGGTCTTAATTGTGTTTCTTGCAAATGAGTGAAAGTGTATTAGAACTAGGGACTGTAAAGTCACTGAGAATCAGAAATCCTAATGGACTTCAGTATGCAGGCAAATGAACATGACATATAATTCCAAAATGATAGGATGATTTAAAGAAATATACCCTAAAATAAAGTTCTCATGCCTTATATAAATAATGGGCTATTGTCAGGTTTCATTTATACTTGTATACCCCTGCAGGTCATCTGATAGGCAAGATGTGTGAGAATGTAAGGCCTCTAATTAATGTCTGTAGCATGACATGAGAGAAATTTCTGATTTTGCAAAAGATAGAGATTTTTTTTTTTTAAAAATGCACTCATTTTTTTTTAAATGCACTCAAGAAAAGCATTTATTCACTTTCATATGATCTGAGCTTGATAACAATCTGTGAATGCCTGAAGGTCACAGAGATTTTTAATAAGGTAGAAAATCTGTAACAGCTGGGAAAGCTGACTGCCCTCTAAAGCTGACTACCATCCTAAGTTAGATCTTAATGACTTACTCAAGGTCTAAGAATTTAACAACTAGTAGGTCTCCTTTCTAAGCTTCAGCTTTTTATGTTGAACCTTTCCCTGACCAGTGAACTTCATGTCACGAAGTCAGGTTAGGTTTCTCTTTTTCACACCTTCTTGAAAATACAACTCATTGAAGGTAATGTTGATTAATACCTTGAAAAGCTGTTACTAAAAAATTGATTAAAAATCTCCTGGCACTACTGCAGTTTTTGTTTGCATTGATGCCATGGCTGTTTTCTGGTATGGAGCTGGCTATGTAACAAATTAGCTCTCAGAAAATACTATACTCCTGACCTTATAGTCTTTAGTTCCCTAAATAGGCATTTACTTCAGAATTGTGCTTCTCAGAAATTTCCAAATACAGATTCTGTGTTGGGCCTTTCATTTCAGTCCACAAAACAAATTTTATTCTTACATGCAAATTTATTTTTAAGAATGTTTTTTTTTTTCAGAATATCACTGTTCCAAAGCTGTGTTATTTCAAAGTCCCAGAATAAAATATAGCTGTATTTGTCTTTTTTTGGTATGCCAGACACAACCGTCCCTACAGGCCCTGGTGACACCTTCTGTTGAAAGGAGAAGCAATTGCTACGGTTAGTTTATTAGCTGGGTTCTCACCGGCTGTTAAAATAGGTCACTAAGATACAGGCACCTCGAGCAAATCAGTTTAATTGCTTTTTTTGTTGGAAGTGCTTTCTGAGCTGCTTTTACATTTTCACTCTTTCTGCTTACTTTCTTGCCTTTTTTCCTATGTTTAAGGGCACTGAAGTCAAGAGGGGAAAGCAGCACTCGGTATCTGAACTTGGACCAAAGACTATATATAGTGACACTCAAATCCATTAGTCTCCTGAGCTGTTGGTATTTGCCAGTGCCTTCATAATCACAATCTGACACATTTGTAAAGGAAGTTACAGTGTGCATACTAATACAATTTATTTTAGTATTTGCTCTCTTTGCAAGATCAAGTACTAATTTAGATGCTCAAAATAGCTCCAAACAAACCTGTGCCTCTCCTGGTTCTCTCCTGTGACTTACAAAGAAACTGTGGAGACAGGGCACTTGATGTGGGTATTGAAAATGCATATGCTACTTATGCCCATCATGAAAGTGTGTTTAGGTGCAAAAGTAAATACTAGTCTGGCATAGCTCCCCAATCTGGGTAACTCTGTACTTCCATTTCAAGTCTCGTTTGAAATTTGAGGTTTGTGGCCTGCCTCCTTTCAGCAGGACACAGGTTTTATGCTGCATTAGAAAAGAATAATGGGAATTGGGCAATTAGAAAGATAGTTTAGGTGGGAATTATCTCACAGTTTTAGCCCAGAAAAGCTTCTTAAACTCACATGTATTAGAGTGTAGTAGGTGGAGTCTTCTGGATTATTTAATGTCTTGGGCTTCCGTGGCCTTCTTGGGGGTCTCTGCATTGGGCGAGAGTCTTCTACTTTGGCCACAACTGTAAAAAAGCAGAAGACAGCAATGCTTATTTCTTCACAGAACTGGAGGCCTTTAGAAAAAATAAGAGAGAATTTCACCAAAGGGAGAAAAAAATCCACACAGCCACTTTTACTGCTTGCAGTAATTCGAGTAAGCAACTAATTTGGACATTTTCATCAGCAGAGAATGTGTTTATCCATTTGAGTCCTGACTGCCCACAGGGACAAATGCCACATAATGAATGCCAGGCTGGAACAGCCCAGAGGTCTGCCTGGCACAGGCCTCTCCTTCTGAAAAGGGCTGATGCTCCACATTCAGAAAAGGGCTCCGAAGGGTAATGACTACTGTGAGGCCACTGCCTCGTAATGGGCACCTGTGTGGCAGGGGTGATGTTTTTTTCAGACTCAAGTAATCTTTAAGATGCTGAATGAGGGAATTAGCATTAGGCCTCTGTTTCAGAGGTTGTCCTCTACATTATCACAGTGAAGATCTTCCTCCAGATCTCCTGCTGAGGCTTTTCATTTCAAGCCAAATCACGTGCCACTGGGCAACACAGCATGGCCATGTCCATCACATCCAATGTAGTCTATGTTAGTGTACTCAAATTCTGGTCTCTATTTCTGCAAAAAACATTCTGCAAACATGTGAAAAATGCCTTCATTCTAATAGAAATTAAATCAAGATCTTAACACAAAATGGAACTATTGTCCCCTGGCAGTCTCCCAATTCAGAGTTAGACACTGACTTGCAGATTACATTGGCTGGCACATAGATAACTAGAAAAATATCTTGGGTATTTGCTTGTTGAAAATCTATATGCAGTGCTGACAGTGCTAAGATACAGGGCTGCTTAGGTTCATAGGTTGTTTGGCACAGAGACAACAGAGTGTAGGGTTCCTAATGCATAGGAAGACCACAGAACTGGCCCTGGAGGGACAAGAGACCACAAATATGGTCACCTGGTGAGCTTGGTCTCCTTCCCTTCAGATTCAGCTACAGGAAATGTTAACGGCAACAGCAATTACTTCATGATGAAGGAGAAAGAGGTTGCACAGCAGCAGAACATCAATGGCAGAGATGGGTCATGGAGACACATGAGGGGTGGTGAATGAAATCCCAGAACAGTGAACTGAATGTCTAAGGTAACTTGCATTATCCAGTGAGGTTTGATCTTGCCCTTGTCCCTTCACAGATATACTAAGGACAGTCCATGAGAAAAAACATCTTCTCATTCATAAATTAATATAGTGTGAGGTTGGAATGGGGATCTAGATCCCAGTGAATTACTAAAGTGTGTTTTGCTGATATGATCAACTTCCACAGGAAGTTAAGTAAACTTTAACACCATTTAGTTCCCCTATGACCATCAGAAACCCTTTTACATGATAGAAATAAAAACTCTCCCATGTACAGCAGACATCTTTTTAATTAAGGGTAAGGTAGCACAATAATTTAAAATGAGAAATGACCAGTAATACATCAGTGTTGACTCCTGCAAAATTAGCTGTTTAAATTTTTTGTTATGTGTGATAAATAAAGGCTTGTAAAGGTTATGGGTATACAGAGAAGCCAGAATGAATAATGTTAATTTAATTGTAGTTGGATAATGATTACATTTATTGTTTTAGTTTCTTATCTGAAATGCAGACTGCTTCTTCGGTAATGAATGAGCAAGTATCTTTTTAACATTTTGCACCTAAGAGAACAATGGTGTTTTTCTAAGCCAGTTTATAGATAATCCATGTTAAACAATGAATTTTAGATGCAATAAATTAATTTCAGTAACCTGTATTAAATATAAGTAAGATTCCTTGATTTCAATAGGTACAGCAGGCTTGACTGGGCTATTAATATGGGCTGTTGCTACCTTGTTGCATTTCAAATGGGCCACCTGGAGTAATCTGACTTTCCATTTGTTTGAGAGAAGAGGCATATCTTCCCTATTTTATATTTAAACACGAGAGGAGTCCAAAGTGGAAAGACTACCTTAAAAAAATCCCTTAAAATTCAGTGCTGTTGAATAGAAACACCTAACGCCCTGTCTGTAGGACATTCAAAAATTTTGTCAGAGATCACGACTGCATGAAAATCTGAAAAAATAAATGAAGTCAAATTGGGGGCACTAGGAAAATCCCAATGAAAAGGCTCTCATTATGCCTAAAGATTTTTTACTGTCTCCTAAGAATGCATCACCGTGTAAGCTGTTACATTATTTAATTCATCAATGTCAAACAGATAAAGCATTATTGTATTCTAGATTACAATTATTCCAACTGAAATTACTTGTATACTTCTTGTGTGTGTGCTCTGCAAAGATTGCTTTATACATTCAAAAATACCATTTTGACAATGATAAAGGTTTTATTAAAAAAAAAAAAAAAAAGCTTTTCATCTCAGCTCTTGTGTTGTACATATGTGTAAGCTGTGCAAAAGAACTGAGGAGAAAGAAATACCATGTTGGGGCAGGTAGCCTTCTAAGCTTGGACCTCCATCATTCCTTTTTAAAACTGAATACAGGAATGAAAATGCATTTCAGAGTTTTGCCTCCAAATTACACAGTAAGGTTTTGCTTTCTTTGTTTCACCAGAAAGTGAAGCTGTGATTTCCTTTTGCACTTAGATTTGCATGTTCACTGGCACTGAAATTCAGCAGATGTGGTAGCTACTTGTATTGGATAATACAAAGTAAAATTTGCTTTTTTATTCTGATAAATACAGAAATAATTTACTTAGTAAAATTAAAGGTTGGGGGTGCAAATTAAATACCCAAGTGTGATAAATAGTGAGTTTGATGGACTTGTTTTCCAGATGGCCTATACCTTTCTGCAGCAGGCAATGAAGCAGAAAGGAGGAGTGAAATAATTCACCTATTAACAGGGCAATTACATTACTTCTGTATTCCATTACAAAGAAAAGGTTTTTATTGAAGTCTAGTCTCTCCATAGTAAAGTCTCTTGTAGCTTATTTTTCCTTAAGACTTAAAATATCTTTAGCAAGATCTAGCCATGTGCTTTCTATGTAAAAGGAAAACCAATGTTTCCCCTCTAACAGTCATTTAAACAGATATTTTACAGATATGGTACAAAAACCATTCACACACTAGCTGTTGAAGTGCTTTGGAAGTGCCAGGTTGGCACTACCATCCCTATCCTAATAGAATGGTAAATAAGATGCACAAAGACACATGGAGACTTGCTTAAGGCTACATCCTAGTTAGGCATTAGCAGAGCTAAGGACTGGAGAGCTGTGCTGAGGCTCCCATCTCTGCTGCCAGCCCACACCTTGCTGTTGTATCTACCTGAAGAGGTGCTGTCAGTGCTGGGACACGCCTCAGGAGCAATGTGTAGGAGAAACTGGAAACTTTGATGTGACACAAACATTCCCTAAAGGGTTTATCAGGAGGAAGACAGATTGAATAACAGGTTGAAATGGGGGGATTTTCCTCCTCAGACTTCCCAAGTGTATTGAGTCAGTACTTGGTTAGTAAAAAAAAAAAAAAAAAAAAAGGCTAAACCAGTGATGATAATAAAACTTGAAGTTCTTCTCCATGAGAATAAATGAAATACAGTATGGCTGCCAGATAACATTCAAGAAAGTTTAGTAAATCTAAGAAAAATTCTTTATTTATATCAGTATCTCAGCTAGCTCATTTAGCACTACTACAAAGGTTCCTACCTAAGTTGTACACACACTCAATTCTAAAACAAATAATTACTTTCATACTCAGCCCTCACTGAAAGCTCCAAATACGTTGAAATGTGTATACAATATGCATGTGTATCCTGAACACCACCACAAACTTCATGAACTGAGGAGAGCTGCATGTGCTTGAAACATTCAAGGATGAGCAAAAATGTTTGAATAAAGATAAAGTATCAACAGCCCTTTAGGTTGAACTATCTGTACATTCTGACATACAATGATAAGCTTGGAAGACAGCAATCTTGAGGAATCAACATCTGTGGAGGCTAATGTAAATTAACTATGACTTACAACAGATTTCATACTGAAGACTGGAGAAATAGTGGTTACAGCTGTGATAAATATCTAAGGGACCAAAGGTCTCTATTTATTAAGCCACCTGGAGAAACAGACAAAGCCATCTTCACATCATTTAAGTGAAATGTTACATGCTTGATTTAGAGCTGATCCACATCTTAGGGAGACAGGAGTATAAAGCCAGGCTCAGAATTAAGCAGGAAGGATAACAAAAGGAAAAGCAGTAATTGTATAGGTTTTGTAGAGGGAGTTGAAAGTAATCAGTAAAAATGGAAATACAGCAACTGGAATTCCAGGACTTGATAATGAGAAGCTAATAGTTATTACTGCTTACATCATCTATGTGCACACAATTTTACTGTTCTAATTGTACACAGCATGAGGATGCAACTACTCAAGTTTGGAATTTGCACTGAGAAAAGCACTGCTCTTCAACATTCTGGTTAGGAACTTTTAGGTATTTTTAATTCATGTAATGTTTAACATAGCCAGATTTGGGAATTACAGCTGATGGCTGCAAATTCTTAGCAATCTGGAAAAAAACCAGAGGATTACTCTGGCACAGACCTAGAAGTAGAAACTGCAAGAGACTGAGAACTTTCAGATTGTGTACAGCAGAGGTTGGCAGTGTTCAATCTCTCACACCTAAGTCCCACAGCCCCACTGAGGGAAGCAGTTTCAGTCTCTGGCTCACACTAATACAGAATGACAGAATAATAAACATTGGAAAAGACCTCTAAGATCAGCCTTAACCACCTTGCCAGGTAGACCATGGCATGAAGTACCACGTCCAGCTGTTTCTTAAGCACCTCCAAGGATGGTGACTCCACCACTTCCCTGGGAAATCCTGGGAAATGCTTAAAAACCCTTTCAGTGAAGAAATTCCTCCTGTTGTCCAGCCTGCACCTCCCCTGGTGCAGCTGGAGGCCATGTCCTCTTGTCCAGTCTCCAGCTGGCTGGGAGAAGAGCCCAACCCCCACCTGGCTGCACCTTCCTTTCAGGCAGTTGTAGAGAGTGATAAGGTCACCCCTGAGCCTCCTCTTCTCCAGGCTAAACTCCCCCAGCTCCCTCAAATGGTCCTCATTGGAGTTGTGTTCCAGACCCTTCACCAGCTTTGTTGCCCTTCTCTGGACTTGCTCCAGCACCTCTCATTTCTCCAAGTCTGGTGACCTGGGATTACTGCTTTTTAAGAGAGGATATTTAATGGAAATGGCTGTGTTCCACTTCCACAACCTCCCAGATTGTGTGCTCTGCCATGGATCTGAGCAACTCCCAACACAGATCTTCTACATCCTGGCTGTGTGCCCAAAGGACCACACCTGTAACTGAGAACCACCAGCCAGCAGTGCTTGCCTACCGTTTTTCTCTAGTCCCATGCCTCAGTGCTCCCTGGCTGACTACTCACTTGCAAAGAAGGAAGTCTGGCTGGTGAATACTGCTCTGCTCAGCCAGTGCTACACAGGCTCCCTTTTCCTTGCAAAGCCTGCCCATTAAATTCCCGTAAATAGTGCAGACTACAGCAGGAGGAATCCTGGATGAAAACCCTGCTTGTCTCATTGCCTTATTTAGTTGAAAATGTCCTCAGCTGCATCGGGGTTCCTCATACCATGTATATTTCATTCTAAATATAGAAAATTCTCTTCCTGATATTTTTTACTTGAACTGTCATTTAATAAGTAGAGGGATGAGCACTATGATTCATCTGGAAAAAAAAAAAAAGAAAAACATTTCCTCCCATAATGATCAAATTCCCCTCACTTCAGGCTTTGATCTCAAAAAACCTGACAGCAGCCATTTGTGCATCTGTTCTAACACCACAGCAACCCAAGACTCACTAGCAGTCCAAGGGTGCAGTTCTGGGGTGCAGCCATTACATTTGGCTGAAAGCATGAAAGAAGTAAATATAACCTAGTCAGAGATTCTAGCCATGGGGAATTTTGTTTTTTCCCAGGAACCTTGTGTGGCTTGCTTTCTGCATTTTAAAAAAATGAAGAAACTCATTTAAGAACAACTTAACCTTGTGGATTTAAGATTAAATTAACCTTTTGCTCAGATATTCTTTGAACTGCAAGCTTTACATTTTTATTAAAAACAAACAAACAAGCAAACCATTTAAAAAATGTGAACATTTGTCACAGCATGCCATTAGCTGTCCCCTCAGTTTCTCCCCTTCTATGGGTAGCAGATGTAATAAAATATTTTATCAGAGGAAGTGGTAAATTGTGTTACTGCACAATGGCCACCTACCCACAGACAAAGGCAGCCAAGCTCTCCTATCTAGCTATAAAGTACAATTAACGTGCAATTCATTCTCTAAAACAACATATATAAATAGTGAAGCTGATGAAAAAGTATAAATAAATGTAAATGATCAATGTAATTACAAATAGGTAAATATCACATGATTTAAAAAACACCTAAAGCTCAACAATCCCTGCCTTCCTAAGAGTAGGACAGGAAAAGCAGCCATAGAGGGAAAGCTGCAGTAAAAGCATATCCTTCTGTAAATGAGTGTGTATAAATCCCACTGTAACACATAATGTAGGCAGGTAGACAGGAAGGTTCCTCCCTATTAATAAGGCATTGGATCACCTCGTCTACCTGCTTCACTTTAGCATGACCATCTGCAGGACCTTACCTCAAATCTTTGGGAGTTTTGTAGATATTTTACTATATTGCATAGAGGAAGAAAATACAATATTCAGAATGTTGGTAACTCTTGTGTTTTAGACAGTAAAACTTAAATGAACTGAACACAGGCATATTGTTACTTAAATATTCTCTGCATCTAGTTAGATCATGTTTGATATGATAAACATCTACTTAAGACAATGCAGCTTTGTGATAAAGCCAGTTTCCAACTGGCTTAAAGGCAAACTGTGGAATTACTACAGTATATTGTCTTCACTATCATGTGCATTGGTCATAGCTGGAAAAGAAACAGTTTTCCTGTCATGTGAATTAAGTTCAAGTGTAGAAAAAGAAAGTTCACATTCCACACCAAGAAAGGTTTTCCAGTGGACAGGTTAGCACACTTTACCACTGGAAAGCTTCTACGCTGTGACACCGCAGGGTTTTACAGCAGCATGACATTTTCAGAGATAAAGGGAAGTGAAGTGGCTGAATGGTCACCCTTTTAGGCAGGGTTGGATGCACAGGTGACAAACCCTGGCAAGCTTTTGTCTCCTATATAGCTACTTAAATTAATAGCACTGTGAAGGGTAGACGTCACTGCATTTTGCACATAGCAGGAACATACTGGTACATTTTCACCTGGTTCACTCATGCAAGTGATGAGATCTTTAACCAATAAAACAAGGATTTGTATATTCCCTTTCCCTCTATCTACCTCTTTTCTCTTGCTTCTGTTGGAAAATGTGTTAGAACCAAGAGGTGTTTTCCAAAGCATACTTTTTTAACTTCTCAGATTTATCTTGTAAAAAAAGCAGCAGTATTTAGTCGAGAACTTAATATAAGACCATTAATGACAATCACAAACCTTGCTCTGTCGTTAATGAAAGGTCATAGCACTTAGTTTTCCATTTCCCATTTTTGTTCTCTTGCAGACTTTGGTCTTGGAAACAGGCTGAACTACACAGATTACCTACCAGCAGCTGGTTTGCACTTAGAGGTGTAAACACCAAGCCCTCATTTTAGCAGCTTGCCCATTTGAGAGGACTCCAAAGTGGGATTGAAGTAATTTTAAGTTCTTTTCAATGTAGTCATGGGAACAGAAAGAAGTTTCATCACACATGACAACTGAATCCACAATGTTATAATGAAAATAGCACAACTAGCCCTGGGCAGTGAGAGACAGCCCTAGATCTTATCCTAGTTTTTCCCCAGAGGCAGTGCAGTGAGCTCACACAAGCCCTGCCACACAAATGGAGACACAGCCAGTTATCTGCCACATTTGCTCTCATCCTCCACATCTGCAGCCCAGGACATGAACTGAGAAAATTCCCTGTTACATCTATTGCAACAGAAGAGGTCTGAGCAGCTCTGTCAATTCTTTGGGTCCTTTTGGTGGAGTTCAGGTCTTAATGATCTGCATGCTCAGAATTCCATGTCCTCTTTATTCTCCCAGTACTCTCTCCAATGCCACCCAAGCTGCTCCAAGCATGTTTGCATTTTGGGAACCTTCACTACCCATGTTAACCAGAATATAAGTAACTCTGGAGCGTATTTCTAGAGATCACACCCTCTTCAATGTGTGAGTTAAATGGATGCTGATATTAATAAAACTTTACAAGCAATTACAATACATGCAATACATTCAACATACTCACCAACATGGGTAGGAGTTACAGGTTTTGAATAACCTCAGTTGTATCTGTGGATAGCTAAAAATTCACTCAGCATATATGTCATATACTTTAGTAAATTGTTTGACATATTACTTAAAAAACTGTTGTGTTTTGAAAGCATAGTCCCATATCATACCAATAGCATACACAGTTGAGAGACAACTGAGTTAAAAAGAGCCAATATGGAATTTCACCAAATAAAAGTATTCCTAGAGATTTTGTGTTTAGATTCATTCAGCAATCCTAAGCAGCACTGAAACAAAAGACCAAAAAAATCGGTAAATACATAAATCCCAGCCATGGAAACTGTGTTCCAAACATGTACTGATATGGGGCTTAATACAAAAATATACAGCCAGAGTAATATGAGAAGCTGGAATTAACTCATCTACTTGTTCCCTGACATGACCAGGAGTAGCTTCTTGTCAGTCCTATTTACAAATGAAAATTCTGCCAACAGTAAAGTTAAACATTACCTGATTGACAAACATGAGAAGAAAGCCGGCCATTAGCTTGCTTATCTTTGGACATCATCACAGGTCTCAGCTGATGGGACAATATCATTTCATTCAGTTTTTGCTGCAATGCTAAGTAATCTTCAGATAATTTTGATATCTGAAAAATATATTTTTACATTATTATAGAAATAAGTATACATGTTCCAAGGTAATCAAAGGTAAAATAGTGGACTAGAGAATTAATTTAAAAGGTATTGCCCCACCGATTGCAGTGCACACCCCTACCACATTTACCTCCTCATTTCTTGAAAAGAAATGAAGATGGGAAAAACAAGACACATAGGAAACTCAACACTGTAGTCCAGTCCTACAGCTACTTCTCATTGGTTCACTCACATGGGCAGATGGTGCCTTGCTGATGCAAGATTGCTTCTACAGCTGTAAGCATACTTCTTTGCACATGTGCAAGTCTCTGACATTGGCACAGCAACTTTAGTTTCATTTACAGGGACATTTCACACTGAATTAGGGACCTCGATGGGTAAACAAACATTTGAAAGGCAAAACTTCTGCATTTAACTTAAATCAGATTAACATTATTTTTGCCAGTACTCTTTGACTTTTCCTCCTTCCTGAAAAGGATGTTTTCTCTTGCAAACCAAAATACTCATTTTCATAGAACATACATTACAAAATCTCTGTCTTAGTTGAGAGAGCAAAACCTTTGTGCCATAGAAGTCAGTAAAATAACTGCCATTCTGTCGCTGGTCAGAGTATTATGCTCCATCTACACTGCTTACAAGCTTCTTACCTGTCGTGAAAAGGCTGCCAAATCACAAGCCTCTTTCTCTGAGTCTCCCTTCAGTGTCTTAGAATCTTCAGCCTCTGTACTGGTGCTTTCCTTAGCGTTTGTTGTTTGGGGATTATTTTGAACATGTATTGCTTCTTTTGGTTCCTTTACTGTTTTCTCTTGACTTTTGCAAGGTAGTTTCCCTTCTTTTCTGAGTTGTCCTCTCCTTCTGTAACCCCGGTAATTGCTCTGAATTACTACTGCTGCCTTCTCTTTGTCTTCTGGACCTTGTTTTTCTGCCTCAGCTTGCTTCCATGAGCCTCTTCTTAGTGACTCTTTTCTTGTGATTCCTTTACTTCCTGTAGGCATCGCTGCCTCACGCTTAATGTAGTTTCTTTCCACGTCCCTCTCAGTCCTGGGCTCGACCACAGCAGATTCTTGATTTTGCCAGTCTGCACTGAGTGTGTCTTGATTATCTTGCCCTTGCTGGGGTCTAGGTTCACCTGAGGTTTTGACAGAAGATTTGCTGGGTAACTCTTCCAAAGAGTCCTGTTCTTCACCTTCACTAACCTCTTCTACTGCCAGGTTCTGCTTCACAGAAGCTGCCTCTCCTTCAGTAGATGTTTGCTGTTGCTCCTCTCCATTCCCTGTATCACTGTACCCTGAGCACTTGCTGTCAGTGACAGCACCAGGTTCATCTTGAGTCTCCTCGCTTGCTACTTCTTCCAATGTATCATTTTGAGCTGGCTGCAGTTGTGCTTCAAGGAATTCCACAGCAGATAATTCATCCTCTGCTATGGCAGCTGCTTCTTCTTCTGTTCTAGGGAGGGCACTCTCCACTTCAGTTGGACTTTCCTCAGGATCTTGAAGTTCTTCATAATTTTCCTTCTTGCTAATGGTTGCTGCATTTTCAATTTCTTGCTTTCTAAGTGATTTCCTGAACAGAACAGAGTTTTGGGCAAAAATTACACTGAAGGAGATGAAGAATAGAGACAACTTTGCAACTACCTTTGGTGATCTTTGTGTACTAACTGGAAATTTGATACATTGCAACATGAGAAAGATTTAGTACATATAGCTGAAATTAAAGAGAGCAATTTCTATTATTATTATTATTATTATTATTATTATTATTATTATTATTATCTCTTAAAGTGAAAAGGGATAATATTATTATCGTCGACATCATCATCTCTTAAGTTAAAAGGGACATCTCTGTTAAACTTCACAGAAAATTGCCAGGAAGACAATCTAGGTGGTGTGAGAGCTGATAAAACAGTAAAGAATTAATTTAAATGTTAACAAAAACATAAGGCATAAACCTCTTAGCATTTCAAGAATGTATATATACATACAATCCTAAGGGTATTCTGTGTTTCCTCTGTCATCAGCTTTGCTTATCTTGAACAGTGACTTAAAATGAGAACAGTTCCTTGTAGATATCTATCTCATTCTTGTCTGAACATTTTTTTATTATGAGCTAATTCCAAAAAGAGACTCATCTATAGATTACATTAACATTACAGGTAGGTACAGTATTGTTGATCTTTCTCCTACATGTGCCTTTATTCCTTGGGCTTGAAAAGATAAGAAAATTGGCTACTGCCATTAAAAAACCTTCACATAAATATATATTACTTCTGCATACATATCTAGAATAATCCTAATTTTCTTCACTCTTATCTTATAATGTTGTTATTCAGTGCTGTAATTACTGGAAATGGACACATTTGAATGACAGAAGAGAAAATAACACTACCTCTTGCTTTTGAAGACCTTCCTCTCCTTATATCCCCTGTAGTGAGACTGAATTGTTATTGCTGCTTTGTTTCTTGTTTCAGTTAGTGCTTTTCTCTTCTTCCTGAATAAGTATCCTCTGGCAACTGATACAAATTGTAATGCAAAACAACCTTAGGCAACAAGCAATGGGTGCCACACACATTTCAGACAGTCAAATACTAACTGCATTAAAAAAAAGCTAATAAAGAAATATAGACCAGGGTGCCTATTATGATTATGTTTAATCTGAAATGATTCCCATAAAATTTTTGAGATTTCAGAAAGCTGTACCCATTCTATATGAGGTTCCAAACAAGCTCTTTCTTCATATTTTGTTGGACTAAAGAAAATATATGAAGAAGCAGAATAAAACAGAAGCACAGAGCTATACAAGTGCCTCTAGAACACAGTACTCAGAGCTTAATGTACCTGCTTTGCCTGATTCAGGCAATTGATTTGACTCTGTCTTTCATTTCCATGGGAAATGCCTCATTATCAGGCTATAGAGATTACCAGGCTGTCAACTGGCACGGGCTTGGAATTAGCTGAACATTCAATATATCAGAGAGAAACTGAGAATTTTATAGCTCAGCAGTTACAGAAGACTTAGCTCATGCTCCTTCTGCAAAGACTATTCAAAATGAAAAGGTTCAGCATGAAAGATGTGCTAAGCTCCACAGTAACCAGGTGCACTGTGGCAGAGAAACTCCCTACCTATGCTCTGTGGGAGGCACAAGATTAATTTTCTGGTCTGAACCAGAAATAAGGACTCAAACGTGGGCCTTCCCTGGGCCATGTAGGTGCTGATGGGTCACTGGGGCCTTGATGCAGTTGCCAGCACGTTGGTATCTGGTGCCATCTGAAGTGCTCCAGGATAGCAAGGCATCCACATGGAGCTGGCGGAAAGAACAGGACAGATGGGACGTTTTGGATAGGAAAAGTTGGGTATACCAGGTGAAAGAAAGCTGGAGGCCAGACAAGATAACCAGGGCACCTCGAATGACACTAGATACCAGTATGAGGGCAAATGAGCTGAGCATTTGCTGATTTTGAATAAAATTATTCAAACCCTAGGCTCTACTGACTATAACAGCAGTTTAGACACCTAGATCACACTTAGACATCTGCACTGAAGTGTCCTAATCAGTGAATTGTATTCAGAATCTTGCTTCAAAAACTTTTGAACTTGCAAATCATTTCCTAATGGGAACTGGCACAATCTCTACAGTGCTGTGATTTGGAAGAATCTGCAATTCCAGGGATTCAGCACAAATCCGCTAATCCCTGGCAAAATAAAAATAACATAGTGTTTTGTCAAAATATTTCTGTTGCACTGTAATTCCAAATGCAGTACCAAGAGTATGGGGATAGTGGATTCAGGTGACTTAAATATCCTGTGGACATGGTATATATAGGACTCTTTCTTCAACTCTGCTGAGAGTGTTTTGTATCACAGTGAAAAGGTCAAGCTCACTTGAAAATAAGAAGGGAGCATTAACAGTCTGTTCCAACACATTAATATAATTTAGTGCTAAGTTTTATGTGCTTTAGCATTCCCCACTCATAATTTAGACCAGCTTGGGCTCCACTAGGTGCAGTCAATGAATGTAAGAAGCACCATATAAAATGGGCATAAATTACACCTTGATAATTGCATATTGGACAAAGAAACACAAATACTTATTGGAAGTAGCACAACTGGATTTTATATTGCAGTCTTGACAGAGCCTTAGAAAAGTGGAAATTGTAAAGCACTTGGAATACTTCTTGAATTTCTTGGACTTCTGAAACAATTTTCTTTCCATTTTCATATAAAAGCAACTCAACAGGAGTAGTTTTGAAACAAATCAAGTTATCAATGGGCATGGCAATATAAGCTGCATCTAGTCTTTTTAGACTATTCTTGTTCACTTTTGAGGTTTTCTGAGAAGTTTGTAATGATACAGTGTCGCACTATGACACAAAATAACTCACGCATGCACATTAGATGTAAAAGAGGGAAAAAGAGGAAGTTTATTTCTGACTCTGCAATATATAGAATTCTAAGAGTGACAGTGGATTAGAGGATGAAATTACTACTTCTCCAACTACACTAGTCAAAGTAACAGTCTATTAATTTTCTCCTCCCACAAAGACAAATGCAAAACAATCATTATGTACATGACAGTGTGTGAGAACTCTAGTAAAAATATGTAAACATTAGAAGATATAAAAAACTTTTAGAAAAACTTTAAAACTTTCAAAAAAAACAAAGCAACAATATAGTCGCTGTCTAAGCTTTGTTTTCAAACTGGAAGAGGAGTTTTGTATTGCTTTAGAAATAAATGGGGGAAAAATGGAGAGAGCTAAGTAAAAATGGATTTCATTTGAGTTTTGGCTTCTTGTGCACTGAAAAAGTTGAAATGCAGCTGCAGACATGACAGAGAAGGTGGTCAAAAAGAAACATTTGAGACAATAACAGAGTGAAGTGCTAAGTTTATACTTTTGCATTTGCTAAATATCCTAATATAATTGGCTGTGTTCAGATGTGTAATAATTTTGCCACATTACTGGTTTTAATGCTGGTTTTAGATTGTTTTCTACACTGATAAAGTTCTACCGCCTGCAGTGAGGTGATCTTCAGTACACACTGGTCCAGGGCAATTAACAAACGCATCTGACAATGATTACAACCAACACTGGTGGTGGTATATACTCATGAAGGCACATCTGAGGTTGTTTAAATCTAGTAGATAGCCTGGGTACTGGCAACATTAGCTTATATTTGGGTTTCCACCTTTGTAATTACTGAAAGTGCTGTGCAGATTTGTGCCAGCTATTTTTATAGAATCATAAAATCATAGAATGGCTTGGGTTGGAAGGGATCCTAAAGATCATCTAGTTCCAACCCCACTGCCATGGGCAGGGATACCTTCCACTAGACAAGATTGCTCAGAGCCCCATACAACCTGGTCTTCAGTCCTGTATCTCTCCAGCTGTACTGCTCCTGATTTCAGAGCTGCCTAGACTGTGTCTAGCTTGGGGATGTCTCTGCAGGGACAGGGGAGATCAAAGTACAGGGAGAAAAAAGGGGTGTCCCAGAGCAACAACCCCTGGGCCCAGGGTCATTATGGCTGCAAAAGAGAAACAAAGCGATGGCAAAAAAGAAGAAGAGACATGAGTGAATTTACAGCTTGCAGTCTTCCCAAATATAACCATTACTGACACGTAACAAACCCTATTCCTAACTGAGCAGCACCCATACACACGATATGCAGACAGTGGTGTGTGGGTTTCAACAATACCCATAGCTGGGCAGCTGTAGTACTCAGACCAGGAGTGACAACGTTTGCTATGGCATTTGAGCATCCTACTTCACAGCAGCGGAAAATACCTAAATCACTCTAAGGTACAGGTAACAGAATACAGTGACCCATTTCAGCCACTGTATATAGACATATAATAGATAAGTTGTACCTCAGAACATGCAAATGAGCATAGTCAATCAGTGTAGCAAGAATCTGGGTCAACATATTGTGTATGGACAGCACATTAAAAGCCAAGAAAGCAAACAATTCTTACTTGCTTGAAATTTGGTAAGGTATTCTTCCACTTTTTTATTATGCTTTGCATTTTTGTATTCTTTACGAGCAACAAACCCCCTGTAAGCTGAAAAGAGATGTTAAAACCTAGGTAATCCACCAAGTACAAAAAAGAATAAAAATATTCTGGAATTACAGACCTCAATTAAAATGTTCATAAATATTTTGTAGGATTTATGTTTCAAAAAAAACATGGCAAATAAGCACAAATAGTAAATCTACATAAAAATACATTTTCTGGTGAATAAAGTTATTATGAAATAAATGAATATAAAACACAAGATAATCAGAATGTAACATAAGATTACGTTTGAAAGTATTAAAAAAATCAGTTGATGCCTCCATCAACAGGGTAATTGGCTTTATTATCTAGGACAGTTAATATATTTTATTTTCATTATTACATTATACAACCTTGTCAGTGCATGCCAGAATATTATTAATAAGAGTATCATCTGTGCAATCACATTCTTCCATTCTTAAAATTGCCTTTTAAATATAACACTGATAAATGTAATTTCAGTAAAGAGATTGTCATAATCTGGTTAGAAGAAATTTTTCTTCATAAGAATAGATATGACCAAGTTTAAGATATTTTGTCAAATGTAACAGCAGGAAAAGAGCAAAATCCACATCCACCATGCACATTCATCTATCAACTGTACACATGCACTAGTTTTAAGAAAAATGTTAAATGTTTTAAAGCTATTACCTGACTGTATTTTAATAGCACTTTGTTCCCTTTGTTCCTTTATCTTTTTGTATCTCCTTGAACCCAGCCACCCTCTGACATAAGCTTGAATCAAAATAATCATGTCAACTGTCTCCTTCCGCATTAAATTCAGCTGCTCCACATGATAGTATTTGAGGAATACCTTAAAAAAGAGAAACAAACAAAAATTTTATTTACCTTCCCAGCCCTTTATTGACTTGATCCATTTAACATCAGCAAGAGTTACAAGTCGGTTTCAAATGATAACAGGCCCTTCAGTTGTAGTACCTAAGGGATCATTCTTAGAGATAGCATTTTCATTGTTTGGGATATTAGTTTACCTTACTCTACTCTTCAGCATCTTTAGTCAGTCCCTGCTTACTAATTTGTTTATGGCAAGATATTTTAAAGTTCCAGTGCAAACCTTCAGTCTGTAACTATAAACTATTTTCAAAACTCCAAGGCTGACTTGGCTGACTCCAAGTTTTGTTAACCTCACAAATCTAATGTACGTTACATAAATGTGATCCAAATCTGGAACCTTCAATTTCTCAGTTTCCCAATTTTAAACCTGAAGCATAGTTTATTTACTAAATTGCTTTTATCAAGCATGAAACTCACATAAGTCCTGAAAAGTGAGTCCAGCAGAAGGGTCACCAACACGTTCCTGGTATATATTAAGGACCTTGCTTTTTAAAAAGAGTAGAGACCAAGAGCTACTCCAACCAAATTGGTGAGAAAACAAATTGTTTACTATGTTAGCAATGGCATACTGGAATGAAGAAGATACAGTATATTAAAAAATTACTTTAGTTTTTCCAAGAACCCAGTTGTCAAGGTGGGCTTTTTCCAAGATGGCAGCACAGGTCTCCGGGCTAACTGGAGGATCATCATTTGTTTTGTAACAGATGAGGTAATACCTAAAGACAAATGCATGATTCTTAATTTGATTAATGGAGGGTAATACATGCAAATACATTTAAACCATTCTTTTAAGTAATAAAAACAATTGCATGAAAGAAAACATAGCACTGAAAAAAACAGCATATGAAAGAAAGTTGCAGTTATTTATACACAGTACTAAGAAACTCAATCAAAAGTGGATGAGTGACATATTGTACAGCCTGGAGGATTTTTTTAATTCTATACCAACACCAGAAGATTTTTAAAAAGAATTCAACCCAGTAGAATAGCACACCATTTCTTTCCTGCTCACTACATTCTGTGAAAGTGATTTCAGTGGCAATATAAAAATAAAATAAAAATATTTTAAAAGCTTTTCTGCCTAAATTATATTATTTCTTATTTAGAAATGTCACAGAAATTTCCTATCTTGTATCATGTGCTAGACCATCTACCTTTGAGATACTTAATATCTCAATATATGCTGAGATGCATCCCAGCTCTTGTTAGCTCCTTGGAATCAGTTTTGCAGATCCTTTTGGAATATATAAGTGCCATTGTGACACATCATCTGTAAGCACTTAATCTGGCAAACTCATTACTCAGAATTAATTCTGACTAGGAAAAGAGGTCACGATGCTCACACATAAAAATTACCTGTGATACACCAGCTCAGCTGCTGGATAGAAAAGACTTCTTTGTTCCAGGACTTTCCAAAATGCTCTATAACAAAATGAACCATATCTATCTTGGCTTTTTAATTTAAGAAAATTACATTAATTATGTGTGCTTCCTGACAGTACATTCTGCTTTTTTCTTGTTATTCAGCCTTTAAACACAAAGCCTGGGTTTACCAGCTTTAAATGGTAACAGTTTGCTCATGGAATAATAAAAAAAGAGACAATGTAAATTTCTTCATTATCACCTACAGTTCCCTTTTTTTTTTCTTTTTGTAAAACACAATGAATTGGCTTATTTTTATTACAACCAAATAATTATGCCATTATCTCAGGTCTACCTGTAACTCTCAACTACTAAAAAACCCAAACCCAGAATAAGACATACATTTAATAAAAATACTTTTTCCTTTGAGGGCCACGTCCTCAGTGCCAGGGATCTGCCCAGTCTCACTGTAATCAGGGGCACAGTCTCTAGAGAGCTACCCCATTATGTTTACTGCTTTTATCTATGTTACTTGAATAGTTAAGTTTGTTTTTTTTTTTAATAAAAAGCTGTCACCAAAAGCTACAGCACATCTTGTAGTGATAACTATCTCTTTCCATGCTGCACTCATCTAAAAGCTGCATTTTTCCAAAACAGCAACAGTTCCAGGATTATTTTTTCCAGAAACAGGGCTTTAAAAACATCCCTTTGCTGTTCCCCTCTCATCTCATACACCTGCAGCACTCTACTGCTAGCTCTCTTTCTAATGCTTCTGTCTAAATAGGTGATGCTTGCTTCTTCCCAGTTTTGATCTCCATTCTACACAACTCTGTTCTGATTGAGACAAGTACTCAGGGTCTTTATTTGTAAGAGAGAAGTGCAGATTTTTGGGATGGAGGAAGAAGGTAGTTGAAGGAATAATATAACCACACTGAGTTCACTGAGTTCTGCTTCTTAACTAATACTTACGAATTATATTTTAAACAACACTATGCACTCAATGAACTTGTCATCCCTAGACTAGGAATCCCAAATTATCATCTACCCTGCACAAGCAGATGTTGCACAGTGCTGAAGCTAGAGAAACTGTGGTGTTCCTTGGATGCTGTGGCTGCAAATTCTTGGCTTTAATTTGAAGCAATACATTTCTAATACTCAAGTCCTTGACGAAACTTGCAGAGTATAAGCAAGTAAATTTCTACCCAAATGCTCAGAGAGCCTGAAAAATCATTCTGTGATTCATCATCTTTCCCTACCCATCAAAAACACTGTGTCTGAACTACTCTTGGTCATCCAGTCTATAACCTTCTTTGTCACAGGAAATGCCCTTGTATTTTTTTTCAAAGACCATGCCAAAAACACTGCTGGCGCTTAACAAGCACTGGACGGCAATTGTAGGAGAGAAAAGAGCTTTTTCATGTTGATGTTACCGTTTTATGAAGTTAGCGAAGAGTATACGATGTGAATAACCCTGTCTTCGAATCCGTGCTGTCTCCAGAATTCCTGTGTAACGCAGCTGAACCAAAACTTTTTCTTTGTCAAACTTGTTTGCCTGCCGGTCGTTGTTTGGCTTGATGCACCTGACAAAATGGGGCTGGCCAACGACCATTTTGGATAACAAATCCATCAGAGAATACTGCAAAAAAGTAACAAGAGATCTGTCTCCAGGGTACTTATGAAACTGGTGTATAGGTCCATGTGTAGCTGAAATTTTATTTCATATGATCAGAATCATATCCAAAACCATTTACATGTCATTAAGCTGATACTTTAAGAGTAGATGAAGTAAATGACCCAAAAAACAATTCTAGCTTTTCTAAGCTACTAGTGTATACTAGTTGAGAGAAACACTGATTCCAAATAAATGTACCAAATTTCATCCAGAACATTCTCGCAGATTTCCATGATGTCCAACATACGACAGAATACTTACACTCCTTACATTTACTTGCTTGTCTTGGAACTTTGCTAGGTAATTACAGCCATTTTTCTTTTTATTGTTGTCACCTATTTGAAGACCCTTGTTCACCCAGAGAGTAAATCATCCATCTATGGATGGGAAGTGGAACAGCAGCAAGCCAGTAAATATTTAAATTCCTGCATTAGACTGGAGGAAACTAAGGCTACCCCAGAAGAAGGGCTGGTTGAACTGCTCTGATCTTGGTGTGTCCTGCTCATTGTACAGACTGATGGTGATACTGTCTGGCCAAGAGGAAACTTCTGAGGAGGGCAAAGCTAGAAGATCACAATTCCAAAGTTGCATTTTTCCCACCTCACCAGAATACCAGGCTAGCAGAGGGGATGCAGCCTGTAGCTCCCCATGCCAGCTGAGGGGAATCTGACCTTGATCGGTGTTTTGAAAAATTGTTTCAAGGGAGTATCTTATTAAAACACAAATGAAAAGGCTCATTCCTCAAGATTCAACCTGACTCAACAGAAAGAGGCAGCCAGGAGGTAATGCAGCTCAGCAGTAGGTTGGTTACATGAAACCAGCGCAGGATGTCAAGAGCCATATGTTTCCTATTAAAATCTGCAATTCCGTTCTGGACAGAAGCTGCACCATACAGCAAAGTGCTTAATTAGCTCCATCACCAGTGTGCCAACTGAACACAAACAAATAGGACACGCTAATGGATATATTTTTTCCATGCAGTCTGAGATGGCATATGCTTTTCTCAGTCACCATAGATTTCTGTGTATGAATAAACCAGTGGGGCTGAAGGTGAATTTTCATTTAAAAGCATTAGCTATCATGACCTGAGCAAGGATGGCCACAGCAGAAAATAGTATCAGAAAAGTGTAAACATAATTAACTCATTTGCAGCCTCTGATGCTAGAGAAGTGCTAGAAGTGCTGATAATGCACTGAATTACAGACATTAATTTGAATGAGATTCAATATTTTTTTCCATTTAGAATATGCAAAGTATATAGCTATGGACCACTGTGGTACCTAAACTGAAATTATCCTTCACAGTCCACAAAGCTGCGCAACTGTATCTAAAAAGAGAGATCTGGCTCCTCATTGTTCTGACATAGATCTAAGTGGACTCCTACAGGTCATAAAATCATAGAATATATTTACTTGGAAGGAACTCATCAGGATCATCAAGTCCAACTCATGGCCCTGCGCAGGACACCCCAAGAATCACACCATGTGCCTGAGAATATTGTCCAAATGCTCCTAGAACTCTGTCAGACTGGTGCTGTGACCATTTTTTTGGAGAGCCGGTTCCAGGGCCCAGCCACCCTCTGGGTGAAGAGCTTTTTCCTGATATCCAACATAAACCTCCCCTGATTCAGCTTCGTGCCCTTCCCTTATGTCCTGTCACTGGTCGCGAGAGTGAAGAGATCAGTGTCTGCCCTTCCTCTTCCCCTTGTGAGGATGTTGAAGGTCACAATGAAGTCTCCCCTCAGCCTCCCCTTCTCCAGGCTGGACAGACCAAGTGACTTCAGCTGCTTCTCATATAGCTCCCCTCCAGATCCTTCACCATCCTCATGGCCTTCCTTTGGATGTTCTTCTCTGGTTTAATCTCTTTCTTACACTGTGGCACCCAAAACTGCTCCCAGCACTCGAGGTGAGGCCGCCGCAGTGCAGAGCAGAGCAGGACAATCTCCTCCCTTGCCTGGCTGGCGATACTGTGCCTAATGCCCCCCAGGACAGGGTTGGCTTTCCTGGCTGCCAGGGCACTGCTTGCCATGGACCAGGACCCCCAGATCCCTTTCTGTGGCACTGCTCTCCAGCCTCTCATTCCCCAGTCTCTACACACAACCAGGGCTGCCCCATCCCAGGTGCAGAATTTGGCCATTGTCTTTCTGAATTATCATATGGTGGGTGATTGCCCATCCCTTTGATTTGTTGAGGTCTCTCTGCAGAGCCTCTCTGCTCTCAAGGAAGTCGAGGGCTCCTGTCAATTTAGTGTCATCAGCAAACTTGGTATTCCTTTGAGCTGTGCACCAAATTCATCATGAACATCCCCTCAGCCACTTCATGGTTTGCTGGGAGAGATGACTAAACAAGAGTTGGAAAATCAGAGCAGAACCAACTCTGTGTGCCACTTCAGAGGAAAGGATGCTCTTCACTGCTATTTGCTGTTTTAGGACCAGCAGCACAGCAAGTGCTTGGGAAGGTACAGAGCACTGCTGAAGGAGCCACAAGGATGAGCTCTGGGCAGCCTCTGTGCAGTGACCATCAAGAACTCCTGCTTCCAATTAACTTTGCTCTCTTTCTTAAACTCTTAAGGAAATGCTATACCACTAATGTTCAATCTCCCTTTATCTTCTTTGATGGAAAAACAAGCAAGTGAAAGATTAATATTGATTGTCATACATCATCATGACAGCAGTGTGGCTGTGTAATCAAGTACAATTAAATATGAAGCATCACAATCTTGAGGTATTTGTACTGCACAGACTGATGCACCATATACACAGTTCATAAACTCTAAAAGGATCACTACTGACTCTAACTCAACAGGTGCATTTCAAAAAGTAAAAGAATAAACATTTTTTGTACTCTAGAAATATTTATTAAAATATTTGATATCTTACTCTAAAATAAGAAGCAACTGTCTGTGTTTTCATGCTGGTTGTTTCTCTTGGATGATGTCCAGTATCTCCTGCTTCATTCTATAAATATGAAGGGAAAAAATTACACTTTTTATCTCTAATTAGCCTGCAGTACCCTTTCCAATGCCCCAAGAAAGCACTCCTCAGAGAATATAAATAATTTAAAAAGTATTCTAAAGAGCAAAAGTTACAGCATGATCACTAGCACAAATCAGTTACACCAATACTTTGCTACACAATACACAAACATTCACACACACAAAGGGCACAAAGTTGGTAACAGAGCATCTAATAACTGCCACAAATAACTGGACAATGTCTGACGTCCTGTCTGTTATTTCATCATCACTGTTAATTTGATAGTTTTCTAAGGAACATGGTTATACTCCACACTAATATTTTAATTTCTCTTTTTGCTACCATACAGCTGGGAAATAGTATTTTTCCCCCGAAGCTGTTATAAAACTATAGCCAGAAAGAAGGGAAATGTTAGGTTTTTACCTCACGGAAGGAATATGAATTGCACAACACAAAGATATCCAGCTAAACAGAAAAGAAAATAGAAGAGGGAGAAAAACCAAGGAAGGGGTTACTTGCTTACTTTCAATACCAAAACAGCTACTGCCTTTCTAGTTTAAATTAGGCTTCAATGCAGAATCACAAAATCTGTTTTCTTACCTTTGTATGACTGATTGATTTTTGGGAGGTCCACATTTGATAACTGATTGTAGTTTTGCTTTTGGTGTGTGCCAGGTTACCTATGGGAAGATGAAAGAAAATAACCTACCAAAGTGCTTACATCTTGTCTAAACTAAGAATGATCCTGAACCACCTTATTCATGCCCCCAGTGCAACCATATGATTATAAAGGTCATTGACTTTTTCAGAGAGTGTCCCCGTTTCCCCTTTAACCCTTGGGATGGAATGAACTCTGAAGATGTTGCATGAACACAGGTCGTCACGTTTTTTTCTCCTTCAGCTCATATGTCATCTGCTAGATAAAAAATAAAGAAAGAGATTGCTCTAGAAGGTAAGACAGATACATCTTAGAGCATCCATGTGGTTTTACCCTAAGAATGTTACTGTACTATTCTAGTTCTAATGCTACATATTAGTTACAGAAAAAAGTGCTAATACCCTTTGTTGCATCTCCCGGACCCGGGAGAAACAGAGAATGCCACAACCCTTCTCTGGCCCTGTGGAAAAGTTACGTGGCATAACTCAAGATTATACACCTAAACTCTACTCTTTACTACTCTTTCAACCCCTGGTAAAAATAAGATTGTATCTTTCCACAGAACTTCCTGGAAACCATCACTAGCCTGTCCTTCCTCTGAAGTGTGGCTGGGTATTCCTGGGTGGCTACTAGCTGACATGGACCAAAACTGTCCCAGGGAGGCATTCTAACCATTAATCAGAATGAGCAGCCCTGTAGGAATGTTTCAGCTACTGTTCACTGTCTCTGTTTGGTTTGCTAGCACATAAAAAGTCTTAAGGCTCTAACTCTGGAATTCTAAGCCAAGCAATATCTTCATTATGATGACTTTGAAGGACTAGGTGCATTTACATGCTTTACACAGACACTGGTCTTTTCAAACAATAATGAAAATTTTGCTGATCTTTCCATCAAGTCTCTCTGTTTTGATAAACTCTAAACATTGCTGCCACTGCTTCTGCTAACATAACACCTCTGGGATCTCCTTCTCCCCTGGGAGAGCCTGTATCTCCCTGTGCTCAGCTACTATCAGGAAGAGGTGGGTATGAGTTGGAATAACAGCTGCAAATATGTGTCATGGTAATGCATCTGGTATTATGTGATGATATCAAGGCCTAAACCTCCCTGGGGTTCAGCTGAATATCACAGGGTGGGAAAGAAAAAGAGAGGATTACTCACAGCTAACTTTAGCTATGTGAAAGTGAGGTGTCTGCAGGATCCCTGCTGTATTCAGTGGAGAGAGACACCTTCAGAGGAGATTTTTCCCATCCCAAGAGAAACACCTGAGATAGGCAAGATGGGTTGGACTTTGGGTAATTCTCCACAACTACTCTGATTCTAGATAAATTACACGGATCAGAAACCTAACTTTTAGTTGGCTATAGCTGGAAGGTTTGAGCCAGTTTTGAAACGCTACACGCAGCGTTTCACAATATTTAACAAGAGGACTAAAACAGCCTTCAGAGTTATCTTGCAAAACATTAAGACTTGGGATCAGTTCTTGGAACCATTTGGATGATTACTTGGACTCTATGTAAATTATAGTTTAGTATATTACCAGATATCAACAAGCCAAAACGGTCAGGCAAGGGCATTGAGCTCTGTGCTTTCCCAGGAACACTCAAAATAAAATTCCAAGACCAAATTTTGCATTCTAATAGCAAAGCTCCCTCTGTAAAGAACTGAAGCCTTGCCAGAACCTCAGCTTCTGTAAGTTATGATAACATTTTCATTTCCATTAGGCACTTTCAATTTAGCTTTTCTGTTCTGCTAGAAATATGTCTCCCATGTAATTATACAAGAAAGTAATGTTGTAAAGTACTTACTGTATGGCATCAATGGCATCACACAGGGAGTACTACAACACAGTAACAAACTGGTTGTGAGGAAACTTACCCATCATCCTGCAGTGGAAGGCAGGACACTTTGCAAGGACATAGTTCAAACAAGGTGCAATTTAGGAGTAATTTCTGTAGAGCCAGTTTTATTCCTCCACCCCTACTTACGAATTTCTTCAGGAGGAGCTTACTACAAGGACCCCATCAGTTACCTATCATAAAGAAGTCTAAGACTGTAAATAGAGGAGTGTCTTCTCAGTCTTTGCAGCAGACGTCAGAAGCTCCAACCTTTGTTCTCTACCACTTAGAGATAAATTGCACTGAGGCAATTTATATATGCCCTGTCCAAAACAGACCAGTGACTTACCTGATCCTTCCTGTTCAGTCCTCAGCTCAAGAGATGCATTCCACTCCCTGTCTTGATCCCCCCACCCTGAAGACAGGACCCTGAAAGAAGTCTCTACCACTTCCTTGGCACTTGACCAGACTAATATTTCTCCTGCAGCTTGAGATGGCTGCAGCTCCATTCAGTATAGATTGCATGGTTGCAAAGTGAAGCCACAAAGTGTATAACATCACCAATGAGTGGGCATATGAAACCTAGCAGTGGTCATCACGAAGGCTGGAAAAAACTAAGAAGATCACCACAAAGCAGTACCTGTTTTTGTGAGAGGGTGAGTTACCAGCTGTCGTGTCAGGTTGTTTTCAGATGATCGCAGTAGCAGCACAATATCAGCTGGCAGAGTATCTCTATTTTTGGCTAGGAATCCACTTGCATTATATAGAACCTGTTTAAAAAGTGCATTTATGCATCTTTTTGGATTTTGAAAAGTAATTGTAAATTTAAGCTTTCTGGAATAGGGCTTTTGCTTTAACAACATCCACAAATAATTTTTAGCTATCAGGCTCACTCTCACTTCTAGTCTTTTTTTTTTTTTTTTTTTTTTTTTTGATCACTGAAAGTTCTACCTTTTCAATACTGAGATATGATGCAAATAACTAAAAGCAAATCTATAATTCCAAAGTAGCTTGGGACATTTATTTTTCCTAATGCAGGTAGTAGTTTTAACCTGTGGGGATTTATCACCAGGACAAGTGTATTGCAGTCCTCCTTTACACCTGTACATGTGCTAATGCACAATTAAGAAGGCACTTGATTTCAACAACATCACACAGCATTACCCATATGACTGTACAATCTTTCTGTGCTATTCATATTATGCTGTACTGGACCCAGGACTTAACACTCTTCCTAGGGATCTCTGTATTAATTATAGAGGAAGTTTGCAGAATCACAAACTGCATATCAGCAACTTAAATGTCTCTAAAAATTCCAAGAATGGTGTACCTAATTCAAAATGTAGCTTCAGGGCTCTATCTCGACGGTCTAAGGGATTCACAAGAAAACTTGACCTGTCAAGAGGGGTAGAAGATACTGGGACATATAATTTAGAAAAACCCATCACAGAACCACTCAGCAAAAGTCTTAAATGATGAAAAAGACTTGTAAAGGAAGTGGAAATAAATTGTTCTCCAGTTTCACAGTAAGGGGTAATGAATTTACGTGGCAGCAATGGAGACATAAGTTGGACAGCAAAAGAAACTTCCTAATGAAAGAGTTTTTTGAACACTGATGGGGCACTGGTATAATTCCCCATCTTCAGTGGCTGGTAACAGGAATGGTAGAGGGAGACCTGGCTTTCCACTCTTTGCAGTGAGTTATGCTATGCTGGTGAAATGCAACTCAGCTGGAGATGAGGTTCAGAGGAGGCTCTTTGTAGCTGGTGTCTTATGTAAGGTGTAAGGTATTTTCCATCAGCTGATGGGCAGTATTTGCCTCTTCCCAGGCCACCTCCTCCAGCACTGCACAGAGCAAACATGGTTTCCCATGTGAGACATCAGTGCTCACTGTACCCTTTGGAAGAGCTCAGAAGGAGGTGGGAGCTCCTGCTTTCCCAAGGCAGGTTCGGGTGAGCAGTGCCATCCTGCTGCAGGGTACCAGCAGCTCCTCCTGTGTTTGCGCAGCACGTGCAGCCAGTGACCTTGTGCGGGAAGGAAGGAAGTATGCTGCTGCTCACTGAATGAAGCAGGAAGCAGGGCCTGCACTCTCTGTCTGGCTGATTACAAAGAACAGAACTAAGAAAGGTTGATGGTGTGTAGGAGATAGTAGAAAGAATGAAGCTGGGTCCTGGTTAGAAACAGTGGGAACAAGCTTGGTGCAGGACTTTGAGGAACTAAGGGGAAGAGCACTGAGTTGCATTACATACCAGTTATGTTTTGGGTCTTCTATAATACAGTCAGTTCATTTACCTGGTGACATTTAAGAAAAATACACTCCTGCTATTGCTTTTTTTTTTTTAATGACGGATAATAAGTTTTCAATTTACTTTTGATATGTAAGGCACTGCCAACATTCCCATGTCTGGACTGAAGAGACAGCTGTTGAGAACTAACCCAGATGACCTCTTCTACTTCCTTCCAGCCCTACCATTCCACAATCCCCAACTAACATTATCATGTGTCTTACCTTTCCTGCATAATGATAAATTCCAAAGGTTAGATCTACTCTTTTGGGTCTCCAAAAATATTTTGATTTCAAATTATCTTCAAATTTTTCTGAAAGGAAACACATAGCTTATCTTAGTGGAGTTACTGTACAATCATTCTCTTCTGAAACTGCATCCCTCCAAGAAGATTTCCTGACTTCTCAGCCAATGCAGAGGCACAAAACAGACACTGATGTTTGCAAGGACAGAGATACCAAAATGGTCTTGTAACAAAAGACATTGGATAGAGAATATGGGAGCTCTTGGACAAGTTACTTTGTTCCCATTTTTTAATGTGTGACCTCAGAAAATCATAGAATCATTAAGGTAGGAAAAGAAGTCGAAGATGATTGAGTCTAGCCCTTAATCCAGCACCACTCTGTTCACCACTAAGCCATGTCCCCAGGTGCCACATCCACGTATGTTTGCCAGGGCTTGCCTTTCCAAGATTTTTATCTACATATAAGAAAAAATGCAGAAATCTTTCCTAAGGATTACTTGAGGAGTTGTGAGGAAACATTTACTGATTGAGCACTTCTGTACTGCAGGCTAAAAAGCATGAGGATAAAAGAACAACAAGCTCATGTCATTGCTTCAACATAGGCATTGTTACAGGATTTTATTAGGTCTTCTGATTGGGTGTTGGCTAGAACTCTAATTTGACACTTTGCCCATTGAAAAATTAGTAAACCCAGGATTTATCTGCACAGAAATACCACTGAAATAATGAAATCAATGGTAATTGCAGCTACTCAACAGCACTGAAATATTCAGAATCTGAATTACAATGACTTTAGGTGTTTTAATTTTAATTTGTGAATAGAAAACATTCAGAAAACATAATTTGCTGAAAGGCACTGAAGCATGATTGCAGTCATTACTCTTAAAAAGTATTAAACTTCTTGCTCAGATATTGCTCATCCAAAATCTCAGAGCTGAGCATGACTGATATTTGCAAACAGTGTTCCTGGTCTATGAACCTAGAGTTTTAACTCACTTTGATCTTTACTTTTCAAGCTCTGCAGCAAAAAATTCCTGAAGCAGGAATTCCTGGATCAGCAGTTTAGGTTCATTTGTACTCTTGATGTTTCCCTATGAACTTCAAGGACACAACCATCCCAGCATTCATGTCTCCGTCAAACATACTGTGACACTGAAATGGGGGCTCACTAAAAGCACAACTAGTGTGTAGTCTGAACTGTACGTGCCAAACGGAAATCAAACAGAAGACAAGCTGTAAAACTGTAAAATGAACCATATACTTACCTACAAGTGTCTGATCTGTTGCTTGTGGGAATCGACTTTCCTCATCTAGCAGAGACAATAAACCCATTGGTTTCTGCAGGAACATATCTAGGAGGGGCCTGTTGTCCTCGTATTCTATAACTCTTGCATCAACACCTTCGTAAAGGTATTCATTCTGCAGCAAGAAACAGAAGGCATGCTTTGTCTGTGTATACAGAAACACTTCAGAAAATAATTCTCAAACTGTCAATTGTAGCAAATTAAAACTGCATTGAGAAAGTATGCCTCAGGGCTAAAGCCATCAAGGTTTTGCAGAAACAAATGTCAGCTGGGATTTTGGTTTTGAATATGTAAATTCAATACTCCTATGGCATATTTGGTTAAGTAAGATACTTTACAGGAATGGCAAGAATTAAAGAAACAGAGTTGAAGAAGATAAAGTATATTGTTTGCAAATAGAGACCTCAGGGTCTATTTATTTCCCTGGTCTGAAATGTAGAAAATTTCTTAACCATTTAGAGCTATATTTACATTCCCAACTCATTGCTTAAATCCAAGTGATGGCTAAGATTTATAAAAGTGACTACAAGTTCCAGTGGCTTTACTTGTTTGATCACTCTCCTCAAACACCTAGAAAAATTCTTAAGTGGAGAAAAAAGGTGCACATACTTTCTAAAATTAAAGAACTGTATACATACTTCCTAAGAATTAAATAAATTGTCTCAGATTTGCCTCTAACACATTTTCACTCCTTTTAAGGAACTAGGGAAAGCTATTCCCCAAGATTTAAAAACAACAAAAAAGCTGGTGGAGTGGACTTCTTTGTTTGCCTTTTTCTTTTTCTTTTTCTTTTTTTTTTTTTTTTTTTGGTTTGGTCTGGCTGTTTTTTTCCTGAAGACTGCAAACATCTCTGGATTCCTCCCAGACTAAGAAAAAAACAAATAACAAATGTGTCCACAGTGTGTTGAGATGGTTGTATCCTGACTATAATTTAGATTATAGCTGGAGAATACATGAATGACCTTCCTGAATCCTTTAGCAAGGCAGAGGACAGCTGTAGATTTACCAAGAGAAGGTTGCTCTAGGGACTACCACTCCCCACTATTTTTGCTTGAATTTGGTAAAGCAATAGCAGTTTTCTACCACACAATGCTCCTGTTTGTGCCAGGGATGCCTTCAGTCCTGTGAAACACAGAGCTTTTGTTCTATTTTAAAAATCATCCCTCTGCCAAAGGATAGGACTTATTAAGTGTTGTATTCATGTATAGTGTCAACATCACAGTTTTGCCATCCTGAATTCATTGTGAGAAGAGTGTCACAAAAATGAATGATGGCTAATATTAATGAGTTCAAAGACCTCTAACCTTAGAAGACCTCTCCTTATGTGTCATTCACTTGAGTCTGAATGAGTGAAGAAGGCAACACACTGAGCATTTAAAAAAGTTCATTTTCATATACAGCAGAAAAGCACCTGTTTCATACCTCTTAATCTCAGAGAAACAACAAAAGGCACAAAATCAATAAGAGTGGTTTAAAAATACAGGCACAAATAAAAATCTGCTGATCCATTTGAAAGAGGACACAAAATATATACCTAAACCCTTCCAGTATCCAGACTGATGTAATTTCCCAGGACACTTTTCACTCTAAGGATAGGCTATAATTCAGTTTATATGCCACATAAGGGTGTAATCAGTAGAAGCTCACCTACAGCCCCATGAGGACTCCTCATTTGAGACAAATAACATTAACCTCATTGCGTCTCCCCTAAAGCAGTGGACAGGTGGAGTTTTGCTTTTTAATTTAATCAATGACCTGAGTAGCAGGACAAGACAGGACAGTAATAAATGTATCACTGATATAGGTGAGAAGTTAATTATATACCTGTAGGAGCTGGTGGCAGAAAGGGAATGAGTCTGTGTTATCTCCCAGAGATAACACGGCAGTAGGGGCAGTTTAACTGAGGGCTACAGCTACACATTGACACATGGAACCAGCTGTTACTGCTTAGGATTATCTAGAGTAACATTATCAAGGGGGCAAGGGGAAGAGACTGCTCAGGATGGTCTATCCAAGGAGAGTGTTTCTGTGACACTTGGACATCCTCAAACAAGCTCTCACAACCAACCTGTCTAATCATACCTTTTCCAACTTCAAATGCTTGTGAGAGAGGCTGGTGTAGAGAGCTGATTAAAGTGTTCTCCTTGAAAAAGAAAGGAACTCTTAGTAGCTGTACTACTATGCTATAACAGCAACACCTGCTCCCCTCCCTACCCAGGCAGCACACTGGGCCTGACCTCTAAGCCTGCAGTGCATGTGACCACTCAGTTTGTGTCCTTTGTGTCTTGACAACTGAATGAATGTCAGCCCTGACAGTTTTGGTAATTCTGCCATCTCCCCAGCAGGATATGAAGGAGTTCACTCCACCACTTCCCACGGGCTCCTGAAGGAAAGCTGATGACCAAGCCAGGCACCACTGTGACAGATGACTCAGAAATTATACTGTACTACATTTTCTGATGCAGTGCTGGTTTCAACCACATCATTAGGATACAAGCAGCAAGTATAGAAGCTTTAATGATGGACATCATAAAACTGTAATGAAACAGGTCTTATTTGAATTAATAAGATGAATCAGCTACAGGATTTTGTAATCCCCTGTGATGTTTTTGACAAGAAAGCTCCACAAAATAGATATTTCTTGAAATTCTAAAGTATCCATTACTTTTTAATTAATCCATTAGAAAGTATTCCTGTGAATGGGATGTCAAAAAGAATAATTGAGTTACACTCAATCTCATCTTAGTATTACATGGTATCTTTCCTATGATCAAAACTATGCAACATTAGCTTGTACCACCTAGTTTCAATGGAAACAAAAGAATTACAAAATGCACTAGGAAATGGTCTTCGTGTTTAATAAAGTAATGCCATTTTACCAAGAACATTTTATGATGACATTTTGGTTTAAATGGGGACACCAGAGACTTATTCACAAGGGACCTTTTCCAGCTGAAAGTAGAAGATAAATTGTCATGAGAACGTAAAATAAACATTGCATACATTTAATGCAAAAACTGTCATCCTTCCAACTAATGGCAAATTTGCTACTTTCCAAAATGTTTTAGCTATCTGCCATTAAACCCTTTACTTCTTATGGGGGAATGACAAATGAGAAAGGAATGGGAAGGCTGTCTTGCTGGACAATGTGACCTGCAGATCATGGAGCTGACAGAAATTAACATACATCAGTATCTAATATGTAAGGGGAACACCTTGAAGGACAGGACTGAAGGTCCAAAAATTCTGCTTTGCTTTATATTAACCAAAAAAACCCCTTGTGCTAGCAAAACAAAAAGCAGTGACTAAGTTGAGAGGCCACATTCTCTCCTCAGTCAGTAGAGATAGGGATATATCTATTTGTCTCCATTGACTAGTGGGAATCTACACTATCTTTATCTTAAACTATATACCCACTTCAGTCTTTCTGTTAAATTAGTGAAAGGAGATTGCATTCAGGCCTAAAAGCCTTTATTCTTAAATGCAAACATTAAGTCAACAATAAAGAATAAATTCTCTTAATTTTGACTTGAGTTGTCCATGTTGGCCCACAGACACTCCACTCTAGCTGACACCCTGAGCCTCAGGTTGTGATAGTACTACTGTTCCTTTATTCTACCCCTGTCACTACTGTGACCTTTTTCTTTTTTTTGTAGGTCATACTTCCAAGGAAAGCAAAACTGTGAACATTTTTCAGATTCAGATACAGAAAAGAGGCCACTGGCAATGATAAAACAATGTCACCTGCAACATTCAAAGCACAATCAACCTTATGAGTGTATTTACTACTTGGCTTCATTGGTCAAGTTACCAAAATATGATTCACCTTCTCTGGTGACATAATCACTACTTAGTACTAGCTGAACATGAGTTAATTACAAACTAAACTGTAATCAACTGATTAGGCCTCAGCTTCCCACTGGATATGTCAAATTTCATCAAATTGCATGTGATATGATATTGAACAGGGCAAAACAGGGAAAGGAATGAAAAGACAATGAATCTGTACTTTTTACATCTCTTGAGGGAAGTGTAAAAGAATTTAAATTCTTCAGTCTTCCTTGAGTAGATCTACAGGGTTCAACACAGTGTTGTGTTACAGATTTCTGAGGTAGCACAGGGAAATTTGACATGTCTGTCTGGCACTGCACAGGGCTGTGAAGAGACATTAGCCTGGGTCCCCAGTGACAGTACAGCTCCAGCAGCACAACATTCAAGGCTGAGGGAAAGTCAACACAAAGGTCTTGGCGACTTCTGGCATCAGCCTTCTCATAAACATAACTTCTGTCTTTTAGACTCTAAGACACAAACCCTTGCATATAAAGTAATTTGTAAAGTCAGGCAGATACATCAGCAAAGGGCAGAGGTCATCCTCATGTTTGTTTTACACCAGTGATATTTTTTTATTTTAGTTTACAATTAAAGTACATTATTGGTGTCAACACAGCAGAGTCCTTACAGCGAACAGAAAAGATTCTGAAGCTACCTGCTTTCTCAAAGGCTGTTTTTGTGATGTAAAATTGGGACAACCAAGTAACAAATAAATGAAAAGTGATGTCTTAAAATTACTATGAACCATACCACAAATCATTCTGTGCCATTGGGTTGTAATGCAGAATAACACACTCCTCATTTCCCGTCTCTGAAAGGGGCAGATTTACACCCACACTTACATGGACTTAAGCTATATAGCTCCTTCTGCACTCCTTTTGTAATATGTTTGGAGACTGCTACAAGATAATATAATGAAGTTTGATTTAATCTGATGTAGTGGTTTGATGTACATTAAGGTAGACAGTCACTTGGTTGGTATTACAGGCTGGATGTGGACACTTGTAATAGAAATATTAGGACTGATATGAATGAAATATGAATGGGAATGTGCATATAAGCACGAGAAAAAATAGTCTTAAAAGAATAGCTGTGTGATAGCCTGTGATTTGAATTAAGAACCTTTGTTCATAACAATAAAGCTGAGGAAAGAGTTCCTTACATCAAGAACAGAAGGCCTTCACTTACATAAAAACACAGTGCAGAGAGTTAGTGAGTGGAAGCTGACAGCAGGAGCATGACTGTGAGGTTATAGCACATCACACACAATTTTCTTATGAGCCCACCAAGGAAATGGACTGTAGGCACAAAAATGTATATGTTCCAAACAAGTAAAGCCAGATAATGGCCTTGCTAAAGATTATGGATGCTGCAGTAAATAAAGCTTTGAGGCAAAGAATGATTGCTAAAGGCTGTAAAATATGTCCAAAAGCTATTTCAGTAAGAAGAACCTAACAGACATGATGAAGACTTGCCAGATGGTGTCCATTATTCTGTATGTCACTCACAAATTTTCTTAGCCAGACCATTTGAACACACACACACCCACTCACACATACCATGGTGCATTCTATGTATCTGTGAGTCCATGAAATTTGTAAGAGAATGAATGGAAATGGGTAAAATTGATGTACTTAGAAATTCTGTAAATGAAGATTACCTTCCCCTTCTATGGATTCTATAGAGGAGTTGTACTAATTTCCTACAGGGAGAAATGGGCAAACTCTATATTGTCAAAATAAGAAGTTAATTTTCCCCCCCATCTGCTCAGTAGCAGAATAATTACCCTGACCATGGTGCAGCAAAGCACATGCAAGGGAGCAAACTGTTCCTCCTATATGGTGACACCACAAACCTCTGCAGTGATATAGGTCTGGCCAAAAAGTTCTGTAATGGGATACCTAGAAATAAGTAAAGGTAGATTACACTGAACTTGACTCTAATTAAAAAAGAGAAGTAACCTTAAGACAATATTTGGGTGTACAGGAATAGGGCTAGGAAAGCCAAGGCCGATCCCTCAGCAACAAAAGGCAACTAGGGAGAATGTGGTCCTGCTGCTGAACAAGTTTGTGGATGACATGGGAAAGGCTAAGATATTCAATGCCTTCTTTGCATTGATCTTGACTGATTAAAAAAAAAAATCCCAGGTCCCTGAGACCAGAGGAATAGTCTGAAGCAAGGAAGACTTAACACAGGTGGATGAAGTTAGTGAACACTGAAGCAAAGTGGACATATGCAAGTCCATGAGACCTGGTCAGTGCCTGGGTTTGACAGGAATAAATATTGTTGCTGCAGTCTGTGCTATTTCCATCTCCCAGCTGTTAGAAACAGCAATAGCCAAGTGACCTTCTTTTGTGAACTTGTGTACTTTGCAAGGAAGATGCCAAAGTAATTACAGTAGATCTAGTTAAATTTTCTCTGGTTTTTGGATGATATTAAAACCAAGAAAACACTTGTGTCAATAATCTTGCACATAAATCTATAAAAACAGCTACAAGATACAAGACTGCAAGACAACATTTCCTGAAATAATTGGGAAGAGGATAAAATATTGAGCCATTAAAAATTGTTATATTACACATAAATATATTCATTTCTAGACTGACACATGCTTGTATATGCATGTACACACCTGCATACATAGACATATTCCAAACTTGTATCTGTCTCATCCTTAAAACAAACAGTGATTAACACTGACAAAATACTCTGTTTACACTTACAATTAAAATTACTATTCAGGAGAATTTTCATCCATGTATCATAAACACCACTAATTTCAGTAAAACAACAGAAGTATAATTTTACCTATGGTTTGAATTCTGACTGTTCTGCCATAGAGAATTCTGAAATATTTCAATTTTCAGCAAGATCATTTTTTCCCCCTCAACATGTTATTTCTTCAAGTAACAATATTGAATGATGATTTAAAGGTGGTTAATTTAAATCTGGAATTATTTACAAAGTTGAGATTATTTTTTTTAGGTTTTTACCTCTCCTTTTCAAATTAATGAACTTTTATATTGACAATGTTATTCCTTTTCTCTGCTTTAAAATAAATTATTTAATTAAATTCATCATTATTTAGCTGAGATGATCTAGTTTCTCAAGAAGAACAAAACAGTTGTGAGATTTGCAGTTTTTAATAATGCAATTTCAGTGATCATTAAGCTTATTAGTAAACTATTATGAACCCTGCACTTTCAAAATTTTGTTATCACTCATTTACTTTTTTACTATTGAATCATACATTACAACACTCATTATTCCTCAAGAAAACAACATTGCATTTGCATCAATCAAATTATCACAGTGCACAGTGTTATGTTGCTTAGTTACTGTAAATTTCAACTTTAATGCATTTTATGTTGGCATTTTACTTGCAAATAACGAGCACTGCTTCATGGAAAACATACTTAAAACCATTTTTATAAACTGCTATTTACAAGCTATCATGGAGAAGGAACAATGTTGCTTCTTGAGACAAGTTTTTATATGTTTTATGTGAAAGCTTTATATGTTTTATGTGTTTAATAATACTAAAGATTCATCAAAATAACCAACACATACCTGTTCCCAGGCAAAGACATGTTGATTGAAGTAGAACTGAATTTGTTCATTGGCAATGTTGATACACAGTTGTTCAAAAGAATTTTTTTTGAAATTCTCAAAGCCAAAGATGTCAAGAATTCCAATATTCAAGCCATCATCATTTTCACTGCAAAGATGAAATATACTTTTCATTGTTGTATCTTTATTTTTCATTAACTACCTTCATTACTATTTCACAAAAGAAAATCATGGGCCAAATCTGTACACCAGTTAGACAGGATAAGTTTTACTGAACCAGAGATCTCTTAAAGTGACAATAATTGTTAGTTTGAAATACATAAATGCAGATCAATTCAAAGATTACTATAATGCAGACCAGATATACTAAATCACACAATAACCAAGTCAACTGATAAGTGAATAGGGGATTTACAATTTTATTTTTACACTAATATTTGTAAGTAATTATTCTAAAAAGCTGACTACAGTACAGAAAGAACATGCAGTTCTTTTTGTTTCTCTTGTAATAACACAGGCTTTAGTCACCAGTATCCTAAAATTAAAGACTGTTGTCATTAAATATTATTTCTTCATATTATTTACTCATAACAATTAAAATTGCTTAGTTTAACATTAAAGTAAAAAGAATGACTAGCTAGATCCTTTATGCAGCTAAATAACTTTATGCACTGGGATGTGGTATGAATTTAAATTGCCAATTAAATTCCAGAGAAGCATTGGAAAAACTTTGGTTTGATATTTTAAGTAGGACATACTCAAGATATGTGATCACTTCTGCAACCAGAAGAAAGCTCTAATATTTATTTGCTGAAGCAAAAAATTAAGAGGATATAATTTTATAACAAACTGAGAACTGACATTAGTGACCTTTCTAGGCAAGTAAAATATAAATCACATTCTTTCTATAAAACCTCTTTGAGGGGCTATCTGTAATCATTTTTTAAATAAATATCTAGGAAATCAGAAATTAAGAATCAGCCTCAAGACACTCATGAATAGTACTTAAACCTCTTTGTGAAGTCCATCTCAAAAAAGGAAGAGTTTCATTGTGGAGGGATCTGAATTTGGTGACTATTTAATCTGTGTCAGAATTACATTTATGTTGAATAGACTGCTAAAATTTATCTTCCCCATTCCTTTTTCAGAGCTAATTACATAAAAATAGAAAATGCAAATTATTTTACTACCACAAAATCAAGTAAAATTTGTTTGGTTTTTTTTTTATAGTGAGCATTCAGGTTGAATTTTCTCCCTCTTCACCAGCATACTAAGTATTCAGTTTGAAAAGGGCTCTGTAACAGACAACTGAGAGAGGCACACAGGCTAGAAGTGCCGACCCATCTATCATGGATTTTATCCCATCACTTACTGATTAAAGTTTTGTTTATTGTTGCTCTGCCATAACCAAATACTTAAAAATTTAGGCAAATTTAATGATTGCAGCCTTAGCTCTCCTCTGATGTTTAAAAGGAAAAATCCAGGAAATCTGCAGATCCAGGAGATCTGCAAACCAAAGCTATTTGCTATTGATACGGCATTTAAAATGTCACCTTGTAAGTGTAAAGTGGACAATACCTTCAGTAAATATGCTTAAAAACTATTCCCATTCATATATGAAACCATGCTCATAACAACAGTGACAAAAGCAACAGCATCAGTGTAAATAAGGGCAGAATTTGACATATGTAATCAACATGATGAATATCAAAAGTTTACTCTGAAAAAATGCAAAAGAAAAAGCGTTGAAAGTTAAAAGGTTTAAAAATACAAAGGAAAAAAAAAGAGTTAGATGATAAAGATCAACAGGAAAACACCAGATGCTTTTCCAACCATATCTACTGTATTTTCACTACATACTATGAACAGGACAAACTATTTTTGACATGGTGGGGTCATAAACAAAAAAGTAGCAGAGGAAAAAAACAACTTCACTACACTAAATGCTCTAGTGTAAGACAATATTATTACCACAGGAAAAAAATACTCCTTTATTCTGCAAAATCTCCTTTTACCTTAAATGCTTGTCAGGTTTGAGTAAAGTGTTGATGCGATTGACTATCCAGCTGAAGAGGCGCCCATACAGTGCTTTGGCCATAGCATCTCTGACATCAGTGGCTTTTTCCACAGTGTTGGGACGAATAATTGTTTCTCCTCGAGTCACTACACAGTGAGAGGTGAGGGCCTCTTGCAGTTCATCTGCCTGAATACACAGCAGGGATGCACCTGGGAAGGAATGTCACAGGCATTGCCCAGAGACAGATTTTGGAAGGTGACTATGTTAGAAGTACCCAAGTTGTGAGGTGTGATTACCCCTCTCAGTTATAACCCAGTCATACAAGTCACTACTGTTCTCTTTTTGCTCCAAAAAAGGGGTGCTTCTTTCCCTGTTCCACAATATTTTTCTATGGCAAGAAAACATACAAGAAGATGGTGTGAAGACTTCATTATCTCCCCAGGTGTAATTACTGAGAAAGTGTAGCAAATTTCTGGAGAACCTTTGCCCCTCTGCCTCCTCTACCTCCTAGCAGCTTATAATGTAAGGAATCCCTTCCAAAGAATTAGTGAGACACATTTCCACAGGCAAATGTGGGGAACATGTAATGAGCAACTGAGAAAGAAACTGGGAAAAAACTACTCAATGTGTTAATGAGGTTGTCCATCAAATGTTCAAATAACCTTGGAAAAATTCCAAAGATTTTTTCAGGCATCTGCAGTATTAGTCATGTTTCCTGTATGCCAGTGCACTGGTTACTCAAATAAGATGCACAACATGGAAATTTTTTTCTTTTCTGCATTTGAATTCAGGTGGGCTTACAATTGATCTACTTTCAGTTTTTCATTATTCTTGCAAAATTTCCATGTGAATACAGTTTTCATTGATACCTCTCTTACAATAAAATAAATTTGCTATGAAAACACTAAAGAAAAAAAAAAAGTTAAGAAAAAACACTCACAGTTCTCAAGGGCTACAGGATTGGAAATGTTGCTCTTGTCGATCATATGTTCAGATACTACTGCAGAAAATTCAATGTTACCCACATTTAAAATGGCAGCCAGAACACTGTACACACTTCCAAGTTCCTGAAAAGTATATTTAAAAAAATGCAATACTTAATAGCCAGGTAATTAGTCTCTGTGGTTTGTGCCATGGGCATACGCGTGTGTGTTGCTTCCTGCTGTCTGCCACGTGCCCGCTACTTCTAGGAGTGCTGTTCCAGCAATTATTCCCATTCTGTACTTAGCAAAGTCTTTCAAGAGTAAAACAGTCAAAGAGGGCTAGACAAACCATAGTCTAGCCTTTCTTCTGTACTTGTTGACAGGACAGGATTGACAGGAAGTAAGGAAAGCAAAAACAGTGGTGTGCATGCCCTCTTACATAGAAAGAATTCAGAGGTTATTTATATCTGCCCTTCACTGTGTCTGCAGGTGCAAACATGTCTAAAGATTTAATACCTAGATCAACAAAAAATATTAAAAAATCTGTATTGATGTTTCTTGCATCATGAACACAAAGGTACTCCAAATAATTGGTCTATATCATCTCCCACCAATGTCATCAGAAAAAGTTTCACTGGGAGAAGAGTGAGGCCTCACATCTCCAATTTGGCGAAGTACTTTATCCTTTAAAATGTCACTTAGGGACTCACCAAAGCATCTTAATATGGACTTTGCTTAAACAAATCTAGATTTCAAATTATTTAGGAGGTTCTGCCATGGCTTAGTTGGTAAGGTGGTGTTAGATCATAGGTTGGACTTGATGATCTCAAAGGTCTTTTCCAATCTAGCTAATCCTGTGATTCTGTGAAAAGGGACTCTGTCATGAAAACAGCTGTTATTACTCTGGACAGTGAAGTGATATACAGTAAATATACACAAATACATTTGTTTCAAATAATACTTGGAATTAGTAAAATAATGCTTTTGTTGCAGATTGGACTTAGATTTTAACTGCAAATTTTCATCTGAACAGTGAATGTTTATTATTATACGTGATGATCTGAGTGTTTTTTACTCAGAAAATTCTAGGTGTACCTGTAAAGCAGACTAGCAGTCTGTGACACTGTGTATTTTGAGGCATAGCATGTTTTACAAATAGCAGGTTGAAAACTTTTGTAGCAGGTTTTTAAGAAGAAGTTTTAAAAATCTGAAAATCTGATTGGTATTTTATAACTGTGAGCTTTTTATAATTGCACAGCATTTTATCTATATTATTCAATACTTTGCCGGTACCATGTCAGGCATCATTTACTCAGATAAAATCTCTAATTGCTCTAGAATACTTGAGCTTGTTTTCAACACTTTCAGAAGTTAATCTAGCAGTTAATAAATAGTGATTCCAGTGACAGCAAGACAAACTGGATAAGCTCACTCTAAAAAATTCTGCTGAGGATAATTGGCACACAGTTTACTTAGGATTAAGCACTCATTTTCATTTTAAGCTTAGGGACACAGTTGAATGCAAAGAAATGGATTGCTTAACTTCTGCCATCATGCTGTACAATATGTATAGCTGCTGACATTTTTCTGCCCTTTTCCAGCGTGTTTGAAATCTGGCTTGATCTGTCTCATACAACATAATTATTGTTCCCCTCAGGCAGTCCTTTCTTAATAATTTTGCTGTGCAGCCTGAAATAAAACTGTGATTTTAAGACAGGGAGTACTGACAGTTACTTTTAAAGCCTGTCAGTCAGTTTAAAGCAAATTTCAAAGAAATAAAGCTTTGTTTAGGTCTCGGTTTTAAGATTTCTCTTCTGTCCATGGCTTTCTGCTAATAAAACACTGAACATGCTTATACAGAAATTCCTCTGTGCACTGGGATGAATGTCAAAGCTTAAGGCTGAATTACTAAAAAGTGAACTTAGTAAAGGAATTCAATGTCCTATGGGGCATTTTTTTCACTGAAAAAAAATTTGTCTTTGCACATGTATCCGATATCAGAACCTCAGTGGGGGAAGAAGACTCTTCCTTCACTCCTGCAAGCACAGCCTCAGACACGTTAATTCACCCTGAGAAAGATGCAAGGCAGGCTGACATGGCTGGGGCTCACAAGTAGCCACAAGCAGATTGCCTATGGCACTCAGCCTGCTTCTGAAACTGCAGGGTTCTACAGGTAGATAATTCTTCACAGAATCAGCTCCCAGTGGCTTGCTGAGTTAATCAAGTGAAGATCCATGCTAGAACTGCACAGTGCAGCCAGTGACCTGGTTCTAACTGCATCTTCAATGTACATGGCAGGCCTCTTTTGGATGATCAAGATTATTGTTTCTACCCATCCAAGTGAACAAAAGAACTGGAAACAAAAACAGACTTGCTGCTTTTCATGCTTTAAATTAGGACTTATCAAGGTCTCTGGTGCTGTGACAAAACTGCTATCAGTGCTGAACCATGAATGTCCTTTCATGCTGCTTCTGAAAGGTGAAAGCACAAGTGAAAGGATGTGATAGTACAGGTGTGATATTACTAAATACAGTTGTGAATAAGATGTAGAGGAGAAAGAGACTGTGAATACCACTGCTACTACAACCTAATGCAAAGTGACTCTGGAGGAACAAAATAGGTGAATACATCTGTTCTGCTAGCTATTTCATTTCAAATATTTACATTGAGGGAAGCCAGAAACAGTCAACTGAAGTGAGCAATTTTCTGTGAAAAGCTTCTTACCACATACAGTTTTGTCAGAGAAATGAAAACATACATCCATTCTGCAGCACTAGTGCTATATTTCATGGATACTGTATGGATCATACCTCTACTATTCATATTGTTTATAAATAAAGTCAGAGATAAATGACACTTGTGATGCACCACTTCTCGTAAGGCAACACTAGGTCACAGGATGAGATTTCTTTCCTTTATAAATCCAGTCTTTTTTAGATTTTAATTCTACCAAAGAGTGGCTGAGGAGAGGAGTTTAACAGCTAGCTGAACAATGATATGAGATCATAAAGAAAAAATGGGCTCAGTTACTGTTTAGTGATGAGATTAATCTCCAAAGGGATTTAAGAACTTCATTCAACTTTATCCCTGAAGTTGTGAAAATGTATTGAGTTCATCAATACTCAGATCAGCTCAATGCATTTTTAGAACTCTCACCATGGACTTCCTCTTAAAACTGAGATGAGGCTCATATTCACAGGCCTAAAATTATTGGCTAATAAACAGTTACAACTTAATTTTTCATGCATTAAATTTGTTAAAATCTCCCCCCTGCCCCCCCTCAAATTACTCAGCTGTGCTATGTTCACTGATTTCATGGCTTTGATGGCTAATATAATTTTATTGGTTTACCAATGCCTTGAAACCTTAAAAATTAAATGTTACTATATAACAGTAAGTTGACCATGCAAGATCCTAAAACATAAACACAATATGCTAAAAGAACAAGGGAGATTTGAATGCTTTATATAAGTTTTTCCTGATTAAGGTAGATGGTGAAGTTCACAAACAAAAAGGGTTATCAGCACTCACCTCCAGTGTAAAGCCTATGACTTTGAAGCACTGTTCTATTAATTCAAACTGAGACTTATAAAAGCTATTGTTCATGAAATCTTGCACTATTCTGAAATGATCATTTTGCAGATATCTGAAAGAGTTGATGGATACAGAGTTAGAATGTAAATGAGGCTGAGAATTCAACACCGCGTTTCTTAGTAATCAATTTATGCAAAAATAAACTGCATTACCTGGGAGGTCTATATTCTGGCAGTTTATAATGTGCCAGTTTTTTCTTTTCTGCGAGACCAGCATAAATATAATAAAAAATATGGAAATTTTTCTCTCCTCTGAAACAACAGAAACAACAAACTGGTTTAGTAATACAACCATGCTACATTTATTAATGACACACACACTATTACTAAATGTTATTTTAATAACAGGCAAGACTCACACAAAGTGACAGAGGACTCTGAAAGAAGCTTTATTACGCAACTTCCTGTGAACACCCTTTTCATGCCATTGTGTGTTTGTCCTGACACTGCCAGGGTGGCTGCTCAGTGCTAAAGCAGCTCAGTGCTGCTCCGCCCTTGATGCAATTGGTAGATCCTGCATGAGATCTTGCACATTCCTCACCCACCCACACTGAATGGGCTGCTTAACTTAACTCCAGTTATTTTAAAAAACCTTCTGACTGTGGGAGAGGTATATGCTCTTGGCTCACTGAATGCAGTAGGTCTGTTGCGTCTTTTGGCCCTGAACCAAGAAGCAGACATTCAGCAAAAGGGCCTTATGACTTGGCATGCTTTGCCTAGATGCTACATGCCCAAACCTAGGACAGAGGTTTGTTACATATTCAAGTGTGCTCCTTATGAGAAGAACTAGGTGAATATTTGCAACCATGACTGAGATGACCTGAGATGCCCAAGTCAGTCACAAGTGAATGGCAAAAAGGAATTGTGTTCACACCCCTATTTTGTGCATGAGCTTAGGTCTATGTCTCAGGGGCACCATTAGATCACAAAACCATAGAATGACTTGGGCTGGGAGGGACTTTAAGGGTCATCTAGTTTCAACTCCCCTGTCATGGGCACGGACACCTTTCACTAGACCGGGTTGCTCAGAGTCCAGCCTGGCTTTGAACACTTCCAGGGATGAGGCATCTCAGCTTGTCTGAGCAGCTTGTTTCAGTGCCTCACTACCCTCACATTAAAGAATTTCTTTCTAAAATCTAATCGAAACCTACTCTTTCTCAGTGTAAATCTATTGCCCCTTATCCTGTCACTATATGTTCTTGCAAAAAGTCTCTCTCCATCTTTCTCGCAGGTTCCCTTCAGGTGGAAGGTGGCAATTTGGTCACCTCAAAGCCTTCTCTTGTCCAGGCTGAACAATCCCAATTTTCTCAGCCATTCCTTGCAGCAAAGGTGCTCCATCCCTCCAATAATCTTGGTGGCCTTCTATGGAAATTCTCCAACAGGTCCACATTCCTGTAGTGGGGATCCCAGAGCTGGATGCAGCACTGCAGGTGGGGTCTCACCAGAGCAGGGTAAAGGGACAGATTTCCCCCCTGACCAGCTGCCCATGCTGCTTTTGATGCAGCCCAGTGCATGTTTGGCTTTCTGGGCTGGGAGAGCATATTGCTGGGTCATGTGCAGCCTCTCATCCACCGGAACCCCCAAGTCCTTCTTGGCAGGGATCTTTGACCCATAATCCTCTATAAACAAATCCTACTAGATGTTCCAAAATAGAAAAAGACGAGACAAACAAAGAAATAGGCTACAATACTACAGGAAATTTAGAGGAAGTAAATCCAAGTGATATAATTAATAAAATACTTCAAAATCCCACAATGAAACGTATTCCTGAACTATTAGTAAGTTTTTAATTGTTTGCACATTCTTATTTTATATATCACATGGGCATTTTTATAAGATTTGTTTAAATAACCCAGGAGGCAATGACAAAAAATCTGGAGTAGTTTTCAGCTAGCTGACAGATTCATAAGCTATTCATATACAACTTTAAAGGAAAAAAAAATCCAGTTATCTCATTAATTTTTGTGTTTTAAACCAAGGTGATTTCCTGTATCATAGGCCTACTCTATAACCCCCAAATTAGGTCAAATACAATTTTGATACTTACACTGCCTGGTGGACAACTCTGGATTTTTCAAGGAGATACTCTGAAATCTGAGCTCCTACTACAGTGCCACCACAAGTGAATTTCATTTCCAAATATTTTCCAAATCTGCTTGAATTATCATTGATGATAGTGCCTGCATTCCCAAATGCTTCTACAAGGTTGTTCACCTGGAGAATCTTCTCCTGCAGAGTTCTGTTATTAGCCTGGATATGAAAAAGATATTGCTTCAAATTATCAGTAATTATTCAAATTAATGCTTTTTTAGGTGTTCCTTTAATCTTCTCATTGGTATTGTGAACTCTGACATAATCAGGGCAGCTATTCCCATGGAAATGATATGGAAAAAAAGGCATATATATATATATAGATATATATATATAAAATGAAATCTGTGAGAATATAGCAATCCTCAGAACTAAGGCTGTCTGGAAGAAATAACACACATAATGACAACAGCACTATAAATTAATTTCTATGGTTTCTGTGGTTTTGTGGCTCTGAGATGGCCAATCTGCTTTTAGGATCCTTGTTAGCATCTGGTTACTGCTCCACTGCACCCTACCAATCCATTAGCTTGCTTTCATCTCACTTTGGGCATGTTAAAAATGGCATTTTATTTAACAGTTATGGCGGCCACTTCCCAGAATGAGACTATGTCCCACTGACAGGAATCTGGTTGTGGAGGGATGAGAAGCTAGAAGAGGATTTTATTTAGTACTGCTTGTGTGACTCGAAGGCACTCAATTAAACAGGGATCTGACTAAATGACAGCCCTCATTGCAGTGGGTACTTTTTGTTGTGGAAACCCCAGTATATTTCCAAGTGACCCTAGGAAGGAGGAAGGAGTAGATAGATCAGTATCATGTTCTAATGTTCTTTGGAAAATGTGTAACAGTCTCACCCCACAAACAATGCGCTGTCCATAGGTTCAGCCCTTTAGACCCAGGATAGCAAAGCCTTAAAGCCTCACAGAGATATCCCCTCTGCCACTTACCTTGCCAAGGACAGTGAGCTGCTGAACCAGCAGATGGGCACTTTGTGTCTTGCCAGCTCCACTTTCTCCAGAAATAACAATACACTGCAGAGAACAGAGCAAGACTGAAATCATAACATCTCTCAGCCTGGCAGAGGATGTAATTGACACCTCATCCATACCTGATCAGAGTTGTATGTCACCATGGACTGATAGCCTATGTCAGCAACAGCAAAAATGTGAGGAGGGTTGGCAGTCCGTTTGGCTCCAATATACAGTTTGGAATGCTAAGTGTAAGAAAAATAAAATCATTATCACTGTCCTTTAGAAACTTGGGTTTTTTTAAGTTTGGTTTTATTTTTAGATTAGTGTACAGCATGCTGAGGTTTCCAGCAGTGATGTTTTCTGAGAGAGCTGTTACTGCACTCACTATACCATGAATCTGTATGTACTTAGGACTATAAGAACTGCTAAAAAATGACGTGCAATTTTCTATCATTTTAGCCCTAATTACATTATGAAACTCAATTTATTAGGAGAAAATTTACTGTTGTCAGACATCATAGTTCCAACTTAAATCTATTTGTGCTTCCCTTCCTATTAGTATCTCTGCATGGTATTGATGTTAAAACTTGAGATTTTTTCTGTACTTGTAGTATCTGATAATTAATAACCCCAAATTATTGTATGATCCGACTTTAATATCTTTCCCCTTTTGTATAATAGGGAGACAAATTCCCTTTTGTATAATAAGGAGACAGATTCACAGCAGTTAATATTTTACAGGATTGCTTTCTGCATGATCTACACTGTAGACATAAAGGCACTAGAAATTAATTATTTCAGAGTTTCTCACTTCTGTGCTAAAAATCAGCAAGTGTTAAGAATTTGTGTCAATGTGCACTTGAAAGAACATCTCTACTGGTAATTCTGTTTTTCAGAGTAAACTAAAATAAGTCTCAAGAATGGTCTTACTTTATACTTAACACAAATATTTATATTTTAGTGGAATTTGGTGCTAGTTGAAAATAACAAAACCTAAATTTTCACACCTGTGAAGAATAAATATCTATGTTCCGAAATGGATTGACAGCGATGAGAATGTCCCCAACGTATGTGTAGATCTGGTCCTTGGCATAACCCTTCTGCAACTGTTCCGTTACTGTATTCTGATGGAGAGGGAACAGGAACCATGAATCACAGGGGGGGAAAATAAATGTTAGGAAAATGTATTACATCTTTATATAGTTTCAGTGAGCGAGGATGAGGAGGGAAGGTATTTATAGCCAGGAGTACAATGGATCATGATCAAAAGTAAATAATATTTTCAAACACACTGGCATTTCTAATTTTTTGTCTCACTTTGAACAATACATACTTACGGATCCTCAAATGGCTGTAGAAAAAGGAGTTAATAAGTACTGCTTCCATTCAGTTCATCAGAAGTTTCCATGAGACAGTCTTGTCTACATTTCTACTACTAAAGTTTCACTTAACTTATCAAGCAAGAGATTGAGTCCATAACTGCCATTACAGCTGCTCTAACATTACTCTCAGTTATGATACAACACAGATGTTCAACTGTTTTGTTCTCATTAATGTAAACAATGAGGCATCATTTCCTATTAACAAGCAGTCTCTGCTGTGATCTTTGCTCTTACAGAGCCAGTTCCCCCTGAACCAAGAAAAAAGAAGGTTCAGGGGGAACCTTCAAATTTCTTGATGTAATTTCCCCCAGCTTCTTCTGCATACACAGCTGGGTATATAAAGTGCCTGGTTAGGTTTCCAATCAAAACAGGCCACAGAGCTGAATGAAGAATTTCAAACCAGCCTTGAGACTAATCTGGGGTACATGTGAAAATATTTAGGCTCCATACCCACTGGAACATACCAACTGGCAGCAGAGAACTACAGAAGGAATTTCTTTCCTTCCTCATCTACCCATTCACAGTGTTGTACACTGTGTCCTGTTTAATACACTTACTAGCCAAATTCTCACCAGCTGCAGAGGCTATATTTCCTTCATGAGAAAACACAAGGAGAAAATCTTGATAAACTTTCTGGTTTTGAATGCTCTGTTTTATTTTGGCCAGAACCAGATTCATGTTACAGGATTATTTTAGGGGAACTTCTGCCCTTTCTGAAATTATTTCTTGCACCAATAGAAGGTCTCTTGTCTTTCTCATATGATGGGGCTATCTAAACTGGAAGAAAAATTTGAGTGGAAGAAAGAATACAGTTCTGAGAAGCTGCCATTCATATGTGAAAGTGGTTTTAAATTGGATTTGATTTGGTAAAACCACATAGTCAAACAATGCATTTAGACAGAGGCTTCCTGAGGATTTCCATGAATGCTCCACCTCTGAGGAGATGGGATATGTACCAAGTTTATCTGCTTTTTTTGTCCAATAAAATCTCTTTAGCTTGGATTTTTTATATGTATCATGATAAAAGATTAAAAAAAAAAAAACCTCACAACAGTCTTACTCCTCCCAATACTAAAAAAAAAATGCTTAAACCTGAACTTTGCCCAGTAGATGAATTTTGGGTTAGTTCAATTACAATTAACTAAACATCAAGCTACTATAACAAAGCTCTTGGGAAGATGGAGGATGTTCTGTGAGCTGTCAGCATGACACACTTTACCAGCTCAAGTGCCACAATGAATATTCTGGACTGACAAAGGTACAATATACCAGAGAAGATTTACAGATAAGAGAATGTGAATTATAGTCTATGCACAGCCCAGTAGATGAAGAATGACAGTTTGCTTACAACCAGTGATGGCTTCCAAGACCTGCAGATAATGTGCTGCAACCTGATTCTTCTTTCTGGTTTTGAAGCTTCAAGCATAGACACAGCAGACTTCCTCCCTCCCTTATGCCATGTTCCCCTGCACCCAGTGGACTAATTTTTGAACTTTGACAAACCAGTGGTATTTGTATCAGTAATTTGGTCAAAGGCTTACCAGCAGGCATTGACAGATGAGAGGCTCAGCTGACATAAACGGACCCTCATGCATTTCCACACCAAAATAAGTCAATGAGAACCCAGTCTGGCAGAGTATGGTGAGCTAGTTTAAGACAACTCTCAGTGCTCAAGCAACAGGGCTGGAAGGTCTTGGACCTAGACCAATTTCAGGTTAACACACCATTGCAAACTGGATACTTAGCTGTAATAAAATCCTGTGATATAAATCCTGTTTAGGCAATGGTGTTACAATACTCTTTGGTCTACGGCTGTAACTCCAGAGATTTTTTTAGCTTTGAGTTGGAATCTTTCTGACACAGTAAATCTTGTCTAAAATATTTGCCATAAAGTGGTGAAATGTCATTGTACACTTACACAATTGAAGTGTGACAATACAGTTGATTTTGAAAATGAACAGCACACCATTTAATATTAATTTGTGATTTAATATGTGATTACTCCTCTTCAGGAAAACAGGAAAAAAGAGGTTCTTACCTCATCCAGTACCTCCAAGGTTGCTAAATCATCTACCTCTTCTTGGTTTGAAACTAGTGACTTACTGTAGTTCCCTTTCTTTGTGTGAATACGTTCAAATCTAGAAGAGATAAAATCTCCTGACGTAAGGAAACACAGAGCAAATCTTGCATCTGCAACCATCGCAGAGGCCAACACATTCTAGCTTTCCATTGTTCTCAATTTAAATACATACATCAGCTGCAAGACAGGAGCTTGGCAATACAAGTTAAAAAAGAACATATTTATAAAGCATGTAAGAGTGAAACTCTGGCACCAACATGAAAAAGATCCTGCTAACAGTTATGTATAGGACAAAACCAGGGGTGTATGATGAAATAGTACAGCAAAGATGATGCTGACAAAGTATTCATGATGGAAACATTTCTAGCTTAGCAATGACAGTGCTCTAAAGTCTGGCTGAGATGATGACACTATAGAGCAAAGTGCTACAGAACCACTGGGGTAAGCGAAATACATCTTGACCAAATTTTCTTGGACTCTCTACGAGAAAAAGTCATACATGAGAAGGAAACAAAATTTCAAATATCTTTCTTATCAGGGTTAAACTTCAAGTTTAATGTTTAATTTGTCTTAGATTTCTTTTCCCCTTCAATCAAACCATAAACCAAACTTTATGCAGCCTTATTTTAATTAGCAAGAAATTCCCAGAGACTTGGATCATTCTTTATCCAAGAGTAAAGGCATTGCTAAATAGAGCAAATACAGCAGAGAATGCAAGGTTTACAATTCATATTAGTTATACTTGTTTTATGAGATGAGGGAAAATAACGGAAAGGGAAACTGGATAAGTAACAGCACAGTTCACAAACTAAATCAAGCTCAGATATGTAATAAGGCACAAGCATAGAAAAACTATTAAGTAAATCTGATCTCCTGATATGACCTTACTCCCTTTGATGCCACTGGTGGGAAGGCACCTCTCAAACACAAGGAACATTTACCCTGGTAAACTGAGACAACCAGGAAACTGTTGTGTGAAGCACAACACTCACTCTACCTTGATCCCAGACAAGACCAGGGAAATCTTTATTTAATTTTGATATTTGGATATATGGCATAGGTAAAAGCAGACGGGTGTTTTCTACACAGGCAAGAATTCTGATATACAGTGAACAGATGACAGAAGAAAGAGTGTAGTCTCACCAAGATGGAAAGTTAGAGTGAGTGAGCATCACACAGATAGGGAAAGCTGAACACCCACAGATTTACTGCATATTTAATGGGCTGTACCTGTTCCATGAACATCACCTAGTTCATGAGTGCTGCTTCAGGTCATGCTGGCTGTGCAGTGACGAGGGATGTAGGTGCAGACACTCAAGCAGGCACCAGCTTGGTGCAATAACTAACTGCCAGGACTGAAAAGGGACTGGAAGAAACAGGCAAATGATACCCCCCAAACTGTAAGTGCACTCACAATCTGGATGATGGAAATCCAGACAGGAGTGCACTTCATCTATCACTTCTTTCAGTTTCTCTTGTCTCTAACAATCATTTCCTGAGAATGACAGAATGGCCTGTCCTCATCCTGGTGACAGTTTCTTCCTTCTTTATACAGGTACCACTAGAGTTTTTTAATTGTCCACAATGTAAAGGCAGGAGCTTCACACCCACAGCTGACTAATTCTGCAACTTTAATATCAAGACACAAATATACAAGACTTCCTTGCAAGAGCTATGATAGTTTCACAGTTTCTGTGCCAAAAATCGCAGCACAGTATCCACAGTGAGGAGGCTAAGTGACCAGAAAGCAAAATGAACCAAAGGACTGACAGGATCTACATTATCCTAGGTTTGACCTATTCCTCTCATTCCTTTGTAATCCAGTTTTACCAGGAGAGCTGTCCTGATAGTATTGTCCTTGCAACAACAGTATGAGACCACTTTTGGTAGCATGTACCCCCAGGTTGTATTAAAGAGGAGGTGGTAATATAAAGATTTAATTTAACTCCTCAGCCTTGCATAATCTGCTGTTTGATTTGCATTTAGCAGCTAAAGGACATTACTGAATCCAAAATCAGAGGTGCAGACAATATCCTACCCTCTCAATAGAAATCCATCCCCTCTATAATTCACACTCCTATTTATACCTCTTTGTAAAAGTTTCATTTGAAAAAAGTTAAATTTGGACAGCTGAAATGTTTTGTCCTCTGTACCTGTATGAAGGTCATTTTGTGTTCAGAAGATGCATCTAATATCAGTGTGACTTTGAGAGAGAGTTATCAATATGCACACAAGGGAAAGATGTGGCAATTGCAGGACAATGTCAAGCTCTACTGTTCTATTTTTTTCCATTGCTGAAGAAAGACCCCAAAAAAAGCATCTGTCAAGCTTTGCTTTCCACTTCTGCTGGAACTGTTAGACATTGAACACATTTTTTTTTTTTTTAATATGTTAGATCCTTAAATGTTACTGCATATCAGTGAGAGTGGTATTTCCCAGGATTAGCTTCAATTACCATTTTTCATTTAATGTAAGAAACTAACAGTTGCTGTGCAGGAAGGGAGGAGAATGCTCCAGTCATGGACACTTTTCTTTTTTCAATTTTTTTTTTCTTTTAAGGAAACAGATCTCTGTGTATGCCAGGGAAGTTTAATTACATAAAATCGATCCTCCTGTAATCCTCTTCAGCTGACATTATGAGAACACTAGCTCTTGTTGGACTAGATTATATTCTCCATTCTCCAGAGTACATAAGAGTGGCAGATTTGCAGAACACAATATTTTTCCACTTTACTGTCAAAGGGCACAGACCCCTCAAGGGCAGTTATACTGCTTCACTCCAACCACTCAAAAAAACCCACATCAGTGCTGTTGACATCAGTGCTGAAGTTTCATTAAAATCATGCACATAGACATTGTGAACTGAAATAACCATGCATCTCTGCTCTGCTCAAAAATATATTGGAGGCATTGGATTTTACAAGCATGCCCAACAAGCAATTCAGGCAGCTAAAGGCCAGAAACTTCAATGCAGTAAGGACAAGAAAATGAGTCAAGGCAGCATTGTTTCTGTGCACTCTCAGTGCTCCCCTCCCCCTACTTATCTTTCAAGATTCAGTTAAATCAAAATGAGGCAACCACAGCTTTTCTTCTTCAAATTGTCAGAATGTATTTAAAATATTTCTGATAGTTCCAAAAATACCATGAAAAGGAAAGTGTGACTCATGATGCCCTGCTGAACTCTCTGCCTAAACTCGTTGGAGAATCATCTACAGACTAAGAAGCGACAGGAAAAGGGTTGGCCTTAGTCTGAGTGTAAAGAAGAAACTAAAAATAATGAAGTTTTTGTAAGGTGAAGGTGGAAACAGCTGTACACCTCCCAGAAGTTACAAACAGTAGTAAAATGACAAAGAGGCAACACAGAGAAACCTCTACAGGATCTGTCATTGCTGGTGATTCTATTTCTCTGGAGGCTGAACAAAGCACTATTAATTCACACTTAAAATCAGGGTTTTTTTTCTTCACAGATATATCTTTTGAAATCTGCTTAAATAAAACTACAGTCTGCTATCTATGAAATATCTGTACCTGACTTAGAAAGTGTAGCACTTCAGTGATAAGTCTCCAGCTGCATCTGCACAATGCTCTGCAGACAAACCTGTGTTCCCCTCTGTATTTAAATGATTGACAGCACTGAGACTACAGGCTGCAGTCTCAGGGAGCTGTGCTGCAGCTCATGCAATGTTTCTGAGAGCACACTGTTGCCCTGCAGAGCTATAGGGCTTTTGATTCAGAGGTGGCCTGTGCCCAGCTCTGCACAATCTGTTTGACAAAGCTTGTGCTGCTTTTCCATGACCTGTAAATAAAGCAGATTATTATTCCTTCACAACAGCCTCAAGAAACAGCTGTATCCCTGACAAATTTCAGGGGGAAGTATGTGTTCTTAACTGAGGAAATAGGAGCTCTCTAAAAGGAGAATCCCCCTCTTTGGGATTAGCTCCTCATGAGTCAGGCCCACACACTGTGCTTAGAGCCATATTGAGATGATAAAGGGGAAGCTCCATGGGTACGAAATGCCTGCTGAAGTGTCCCACCTTCAGGAGAAATGAGCTGCTGAGCAAGTGGACTGGCACAACAGTACAGTACCACTTGCAGGGCATTTTTCCTGAGGAATTCTGAGTGCAGGAGGAACATCTTCCTCCTGTTTTCTTTAGAAGGTAAACTATTCTTCCTTCAGGCATTGCTGTTGTCCATTGTGTTATACAGAAGAACATAGAGATATGTTTTAGCTATGGGACTGAAGATCAGATTATTCTAAGGCCTTTGTTCCCAGAACTCCCTACTGCTTCTACAGCCTGAAAGAATTTTGCAGCACAGCCAGCCCTCCAACGTAGGAGTGTCCTCAATGCAGAAGCACACACTTCTTGATATAACAAAGGTCACACTGAGTTCCAGGAGAGGAAGAACTGGCCTGAAGGGATCAAAGATTGAACTGGAATTCCAAAGCCCCCCATTTCAGCCACTACTCCCATTCAGATATCATCTGGAGACCTAGGCCTGTCAGCACTGGACTCTCTGTGTACTGTCTTGTACTGCTCCTCATATTGTCTTTGTCAAGCCAGCATGGTGATCTCCCATCCTCTCCTACAGCCTGTCCTGCAGAGCTGAGCTTGAAGGATTGCTGTCAGCTGCTTTCCACTGACAGCATGAGTCAGAGAGACTGGGACAGAGTGAACATAGAAAATGGGTGACACAAGTCTGTGCAATCAGGAAAAGTCACAAAAGGAAACTTTATGGTACTCTCTGCTTTTAATAGGGGTCAATAAATTGACAGCCACCTTTGTGCATTTTGTACATGAACTTCTATGAAATTATCTCCCTGGCCTTTCCAAACAGTTTAACAGAGCAACTGTTTAGTATTCTGTTACTGATTTCAGTGCCAACCCTATAAGGCCAATACAGGAGGACAAACGCCTAAGAAAATAATTCAGCTCACCCAAAACTTTGCATCATTTTGCAGTAGAATAGGTCTCTTTCCCATAATTACTCAGAGAGTATCTAAAGATAACTCTTAATCTGGGGACCAGAGTCATTTGCTGAAATCTAGGTGCACTGAATATCCCTTGTATGTACAGCTCATTTCTGGAATGACTCACAATTCCCAGGAAATACACAATGTACTAATCATTGCATGTTTCCACAGAGATTATTGTAAAAGCAGTCAAGAAGAAGACAGCCAAACAATTCAAGATAAAAGTCTTACAAGCCTGACTGTCAGGTGTAGATGCGACAGTTCTGAAGGTTATTTCAAAGGCAGCTATTTCTGTTGCAGAGTAAAATTCTTTACAATGCAGGGATTTTTTCCCTCTTTTGGCCTAGCAAGAAGTGTATTTTTAGAACTGTTTTGGAGTATATACTGCAGTACTCATTTTTAATAACTATTTTCATCACTAATTATATATTTTAACTATAAATATAGCTATATATAAATATATAAATAATATATATAACTATAAATATAACTATACTGCTATACTGAAAGCCCTTGTCAAGCTCAGGGCCCCTGTCCTGCAAGTGACTTTCCTCACAAAAAACCCACCAAAATTAATTGCACTTAGTATGCAACTTTGCCTGCTTCACATCTTCTCTAATGTGATTTTAGCCCATATAGTATATCTCATACAGCATATTTGATATATAGCTCATATATCATTCTCAGCAGCAGATTTTAAAGATGCTATGGGAAAATGTTAACGTATCAAGGGATATTTTCTCCTGCTATTCCCATTGTCATTTCAGCCTGAGTTCTGAGCTAGGAAAGGTTAAGTTGCCAATAGATATTTTTAGCATTAAAAAATGATGATTTTAGAGAAAAATGTACTGCATTTGCTCAAAGTAAAAAGTGGAATTTTGAATGAAGATCATTGTTAATACTCATGCTTTTTTGAGTCTTGAGTAGCACAAGATATTCTAGTGCTAGAACACTGCTCAAAGGCTACTGAAAAACCACTATTACCTTCTATGACTTTGATTAAACCTGGAGACAGGCTGTAGCACATTGCCATCTAAAGTTTTATCAGTGTTAATTGAAATTTCTCTGGTTAGTCAGGTGGTTGGTGGGCTCTCTTCCTCCCGTTGTTTCTATTTTCCCACCTCTTGAGAGGATGCAGTACAATGCAAGACCTAAACCTTGGTTTCTCTTCACTAGAATAACAACACTGGGAAGGTTCTGAGGGCCCTCATGACTCGGTGACTCCTCAGTGTTGGAAAATACCTCAGGAACAATGGTGCCAATAGGAGAGACTTCAGGGTGGCTTCACTCTGTGCCTAGAGATTACACACCCTTCCTGAGTACACACAGTGCACAAGGACCTGATCTGAGGGTAAGGCCCTCTGCAAAAAACCCATGAGAACATGACATAAAGTAGTGAGCTTTTCTTTTTGAACTCTATCAATGGCACATTCAGCAAACAGCAAGGTAAGATCACAAGCACATCAACAGACTCCTGCTGCAGAAAGCAGTCAAAACCAAATTGCACCTCAGCCCAATGGGCTAAGAAGGTGACTTGATTTTGAGTGAAAACAGAAATAGTGCAGCCAATAAAACCTAGTGGCTGGACCTCAGCTATTAATTTTTTTTTCTTTTGAAATACAAAACTGCAATTAATGAAGTAAAATTTGATGAGGAGAGTAAACACATTCAAAGAAAATAACCGGATTCCTAATTTTCAGCTTTAACTCAATATTACCAAGTTTTATTGACTTTATATTCCAATGCCCGTTTATACAACACAATACAGGTAGCAGGATTTCTTCTCTCAGTAGAAGGAAAAGATCTTTAATCCCTTAAACTACCTGCCTCCCACTGTCACTGCCATTGTCAAGGAGGAGAGTTATGCCTTCAAATTAGGCACTGAGAGAGTGTGAGCTCGAGATCAGGAAGACATTTTACAAGAAAAGTTGCCAGCAACCACTGAAAGTTCAGAAATTTCACAGTAGGACCCTAACAGTGCTAGAATAGCATAAACAAGAAAAGAGCAGCTCTTCCAGGGGACTTGTCACTATAACACTTATGTCTTGATTCTAAATCAGACTTACATGGTACTTCTGTACAGATATTGCTTTTAACACCATTTGCTTTGTGCAAATTAAAGGTCAGAAGATACATATGATTAGTAATAAAAGACTTTTTAAAAAGCATGACTACTGAATTTAAAGATCTTTGCATAATCTCTTATCATTGACAGCAGAAAAAAACTTCAAATGCTGTTCTGTAGTCAGTCATACAGCGTATTTCACAAAATTACAAAATCACAAAATCATTTATGTTAGAAATACTACTTGTTAGAATTTTAAACTGCTAAACAGAAATATGGGCTTTGCTCAGTTTAACCCTACCATTTAAATTACACTCTGAATTAAATAACTACATTTTTTGCACAGATTCAAATAAGAAACTATGGGGTTTTTTTAATTATTATTTTGAAAGAGAAAATTCTGTTTTCCTTTGGGAAATTTGACATAAAAGTTACACTTGATCAACTATAAAAGCATAAGTAACTTCATCACATGGTAATATATTCCATTAAATTCTAATGAAGAGCCATCAGCTTATAAAACACAGTTTAAACAGGACAGAGAAAATACCAGTAGATCATCCTGTTCTTGTGCCACCTGACTGCTCTGTACACATGTAAATTGGGCCACCTTCTTTATGTTTGTATTGTACAGAAAACAAAAAAAGTTCATGTAGTTTGCTTTATGCAGCATTTACATGAAAAAAATAAAGGATTTGGAAAAAAAAAGAATATGGAAACAAATGTGAGTTCTCTAAATTTGGTTAAAAAATCACAATAGCTGATTGACTGGAAGCTTGATTTTTTTCAAAATTATTTAGGCTTTAAAAAGACTAATATCACAAGTGTTAACAATATTTCAATTCATATAATCTCATAGTTTGGACTTATTTTACCACATATCATCTCCCTGTGATTTATAAATAAATGCTATTTAAAGCCTGGATTATGTTGCTGGTTTAGTGCTCGGCACTGACATCCAATAAGCTTACTTGTATTCAAGAATCTTTCTGGATTAAGCAAATGTCAAGTCTGCAATATCTAGAGCATATAAATCCAGTCTGAAGCTTAAATGTAAGCCAAATGCATAGTTTTATACTGCAATGTCAGAAAAGAGAAAGCACTATTCCTCCCATATCCAATTAAAGTTGAAAAAACTTCAATATCATTATTATTTAGAAATATATTTTTACTATTATCTTCAAAGCATAGAGTAAATAGAAAATTCTCCAGAACTAGAACTGAAGTCTGCTGTATATATTGTTACTTGAAATGTGTGAAAGGAAATGTGGCAGATTTTAACAAGCTTTTTCCACATCGATAATAATGCTAAAATGTCTTTTAAATTTCATGTTCCATTAAAAAAAAAGTAAAAGCACCATGCTTTTCCTTGAAGCAGGAGCAGTCATACCAGTAGTACTTCAATACTATTCTACAACATTTCACATCTGATACATGAGTATATTATATGGAGTTTTTTCAATTGTAAAAGTGAGCCAAGACATTTTTAAGTATTTTAAATAAAAGCCATCAGGTGTAAAGTGATTTGTTTAGAATTGATATCACTTAAAAGAAAGAAAGTTTCCATTCAAGAAGACATAAGATTTGAAGTTTGCAAAACACAGTCTGTTAGGACTATCATTTATTTCAGTCAGAAACATCCAATTCCAGCAGGAACCTGACTAGCTGGCTTTAGCACACTTGCTCAAACTAAACATTAGCTGACCATGCAAATGTATGAAAATACCAAACATTAATTTCACCTAACCTTAGCTTTCTAAAAGCTGGGGTCTAAGACTATATCTTGAGACACAGAAGAAAGAGAAGGCACTTCTAAAGATTGTTTCATCCCCCGTGTGAATCATGATGCCTCTCTCTTTTGACTGGCAGTACAGGGGATCCCAAATATTAAGCTTTCTGTTTTTTTGCCATCTAAAGTTATAAGGGTTGAATCTTTCTCTGAGTGCTAGTCATTCTGAAACAGGGGAAGTATCAAAATTGACCCAACTGGTCCACTCTTTAGCTACTTTTACCTTGCCTTTTCAGTGACTCCCATTTGCTGATGAACATCAATAAATTCCATGAGTTGCCTTTGTAGCACGTTTTCTTTTCCTTCAATTTGCTTAATAAAATCATGCTGCAAAAGAGTAGATACTGTTGGACGCTTCTCATAATCTTTAGTCAAGCACCTGTGCTGGCAGAAAAAAACATATGATCATTGAGGGTTCGCAGTTAAGTTTTGAAATGCTTGTCTGGAGTTCATTCATGCCTCCACAATAAATGTATCTGTCTTAATCAAAACAGCTCTGCACTGAAAACTGATACAACTTCACACAACTGATGAGTCCAAAAAGTTAAATTATTACATTTTAAAACTAAATATTCTTTAACTTAGAAAATCTCAAGGGTGTTGAAATGCTATTTCATGTTTTAAATACAGAGCCTCACTTGGAAGTCAAACTGGATTTACTAACTAGCCTTTTAAGGGAGAGTATTAGTTGCAACAGATTTCTACAAAACCCCTTTTACACAAGACATTTACACACGTTCCATATTCAACCAGAGTGGTCTCAGTTGTTACTCACTTGTTAATGAAGTCATTGAATTCAGGTGACCACAGTTCAGGCTGCTGTAGCGTTGGAGGAGGATTCCTGCAAAGGTCAGTGCGCTGATAAGTTAATAAGCTACTCACTTGACAAAAACAATGTGTGAAGGCAGGCTGAGTAATGAGTTTTAGAATGCCACCGAAAAAAGATATTGATTTCCACTGGTAAAAGGAGCATGGGTAGATGATGCAATGCCTCACTGGTTCTCCTCCTTTACATAACTAATAAGGAGAAATAGCATTAATATAATTTACCAAATGTAGCTAAGAATCACTGTGATTCTTTTCAATCAAATCAATAAAAAGAAATTAAACTAAGAACCCATTAATCACTATTCACTTGTAATGGCAAGTTCCTTTTTTCGAGCCTGAAACAATATACTTAGAAGAAATTTTAAAAAGCAATTATATTATAAGTTTTCTCAGAAGAACTGAATTCATCAACTTGCTGAACAAAGTGTCCAAAGGAATTGGTTCTTTATTAATTATTCCTCATTCCTCAGAAGATAATCGAAAGTGAAGGTTTAAATGTAGATCTATTGTAAATGGATATACTGCTTTCTTTTCTAATGTTAGAGCTGTTTACTCTAGGTGTTAATTTAGTTGAAACGGTCTTGACAGTTTTTTTCCATTCAGAGATGCCATTTTCACTGAGTATGGTCGTGAAGACAAAAGGAATGACCAGCCAAGAGACAAGGTCCCTTACAGTCTCTTTTCAATCAACCATAACTGCTTTTCTTCAAGTGCTGCTTAATGTTTACTCTATCGCTCTCAGGTTTTACTTAAAGGAACGAAAGGGTATTGATTGTATATTTGCTCCAGGGCAGAAAGGTGGGCAAAGTATTTTAAACCTACCTTCTCGTATAAATAAAATAAAGAAAAGTCTAAGTTTGAAGAAAGCAAACTTTTGGGAAGCAAAAACTTTTGGAAAACAAACTTTAAGGAAAAAGTTCAGTCTTTAACCCACCAAAAACCAAACAAATCAAGCTATTACCTTGGTATTTTGAAGAGTGCCCTCATGGGGTGCAAATCAGCAAGGGGTGGATCTCCATCTCCCAACTCTATTGCAGTAATACCCAGTGACCATGCATCACATCTAGCATCATAGGAGCTATCTAGCTGCTGCTCACAGGCAATCACCTGTTGGAGTAAAAGACAGGGATGGTTAAATGTCCACATTTAAGAGCACACCCACAGTTGCCAGAATCTCTTACAGATAAACAGATATGCACACATTTAGAAAGCTAAAGCATCCATCCAATTGCCGAAACCCCCTGAATATTTAAACTAGAGGAAGCAGGTGTCCATGAACACCACATTCTCTGGGCAGATGATCTCTAATTTGGAGAAAGGGTACAAATTCATGGCTATTTCAGTTGAATAAATTGCATCCCACAACTGAGGAAGTAGAAGGAAACTCAGGAACTCTACAACTCTTTATATGGATTATTCTTGCTAAGTATTATTGTAAGTATACTGCTCTCTCTATGAAGTAAAACAATCAGGAAAGCAGAAGCTGGATTTACTATCTCTTACTGGGTCCTTATTCAACCAAATCAGCCCATTTCCAGATCAAGTGGATCTGGACAAAATTCATTAGATCACAGCAAAGTATTTACCTTCAAATACATTTCAGCTCATCCGTAATGCTGGATGAATCTAGAAGTTTTCATCCCATTAGCTGCAGATCTAAACCAACATGTATGCCACTAGTTATATGGCTAGATCTATGTGTATGAACAGAATGTGTTGATAAAAATAAATATGTATAAACAGAGTAGTTTCATGTGCTATAAACAGATGTACTTGCATGTGTTTGTGTGCACACAAATACTCTAAGTAGATAAGCTTATTTATAGGGAAATATTTTTCCTGTCTCATCTTAAAATGTATTTTTATATGCTTCAATTTCAGTTAGGAAAAACCTCCACAGAATCATAGTGCATCTTCTTCATTCGTAATAACCTTTTCCATTTCTTGCTGAAGCAAGTATGGATCTATAGTATTAAAAACATTCCAGGTGCAGAAGTCAAAAAAATAGAGGCTATAATGTGTCACAGTACCATCCTGGAGTCCTTCCATCCACTAGGAGATAGCTATAGTTTCAGAGCTTGAAAGGCCGGAAAGTATCAATAGTAGTACTCTATTCTTCAACATTTTAGTATACATTTCAGAGTCTTGCTCCCTGTCTCTAATCTTGTAATTTCAAAACCAAACCTCATTTTAACTTAATTCTTGCAAACATGTAAGACAGAAAGGTTTAAAACACTTTTTTTCAAGGACATTGCTGTTTCATTTGGTGAAAGGACCAGGAAGAAAGACAAAGAGCAGAAATGCAGAATACAGCAGCTCGAGTACCAGTGACAAAATGTTTTGAAACCTGACCTCTGGAGCCATCCAGAATGGGGTGCCCACGGAAGTGTTCCGACGGAGACGAGTGCTGGTCAGCTGAGCAGACACACCTGGAAGAATGAGGGGAAGCTATCATCAGAGCAGTGGCTGTTTCCATCCAAGACAGCCCTTCTGAAGGGTGGCATCCTCATCTTGTCATGCTACAACTTCCTGCACAGGTGAATCTCAGATACATCTTTCCAGTTCTCTGGAAAGAGAGGCCCAGTCCTGAAAGGTTCTCCGCATTCTTTCTTCCAGTGGCTTCAGCAGGACTGGGACTTAGTCCCAAATGAGCATTTGATTAGTAATCTGACTCCATATATTTTGACTGGTTAATTAAACGTTTGCTATATCCTGTTTCAAGAGAGCAGTAAAACACCTTAGGGAGAGTGGAAAAGTGCTGTACCTTCCACGGCTTCTAATGTTCAATACTGACACTGCCCTCTGTTTAGTTTTATATATACATATATATATATATATATATATATATATATATATATATAATGTTAACACTATAAAAGATAACTATTCTAGTCTCTTAACAGCTCTGCCATAAAAAAGAAACAACAAAACAGTGAAACCTCAAAATTTCTTACAAAAGCAGAAGTCTCTCCATGCTCAAAGCACATTCTCAAAGCAACAATCCTGTAAATCAGCTTTGCAATATGAGCTGTAGTTTAGGGAATTAACTATTTCAGGCCAAGGGTTGGAAAGTGAACTCTGAAGTTCAATGATTCCTTGCAGTTTTGAGTTAGAAGACACTGAAATATTAGAAATTCAAGTGGGCTATAGCACAATTCTGAGCAGCCTGCCACCAATTTCCTTCCTAAAAAACAAGGGTGTACTGGTTGGAAATAGCTCTAGTGCATGCAAAGGGAAAAGTACAACATGGAAAAAAACAGCCCCTCAGCCAGCATGCCCTAAACTATTATGGATTTATGAGTCACAAACAATGGTGAAGTCCACACATGGAGAAAAACAGCCCTTCAGCTAGCAAGTCCTAAACTATTATGGATTTGAGTAATAGCTAAAGTGAGGTCCACCAGAGGCATATTCTGAAGAGCTGATGCCATGGATGGCCAGAAAGGTCCTGTGCTCTACATACACATACTCCAGCCTCAGTCTGACTGACACTGGAGCTCACTTATTTTGCCTTCATACATACATCTGCTTTTTCTTTAAAAGGTAAAACGACTCGGTTTCACTCTGTGAGTTCTACTTCATTGTTCTGAAACACATGAAGCTCCAGTGAGCACCACTGTCTAGTTTCAATTCTGTATTGTCTGATTTGAAAATGCTTGACCTTCTCTTCCTGAAAAACCTGCAGACAGTTCATAACAAGAGCAATTCACATTAACTATCCAATGGAAATATTAACTAAACCTCTGTTAGGGCAGGGTTTGATTGTTTTCAGTATAGGTAAGAAACCATAGAGAGCTTGATCTGTTTTTTCACTCTAAAGCTATATGTTCAGCTCTGATTCACTAAATATCTGCATTTGGCTCTCACAGAAAAGTATGCAACACCTGAAAATAAAGACTGCAAGGAATACCCTGCCTGTTCCTTTGAGATAAATGCAACCACTGCAGCTGCTTCCCTCTAGTCTAAACCAGCCTTGAGAAAGTTCAATCTTTTTCTCTCTTTGTGTCTGCAGAAAGTCCAATACACAGTGTTATGCATCATGGGAAGTAGGACAATGTGAGTCTTAGCACAAAGTCCATCAATCCTACTTCTACTCAGCTAAGCAGGAGCTTTGTTTTTGCCATCTCAAGGAGTTGTCTGAGATCCAGCTTCCGGCTCACAGTCTGTGGCTGTTCTGGGCTCCCAGAAAAACATGTCACACATCACCTCACCTCTGAAACCACTGCAGGGATGCCAACAGACATTAATATGTGAGATCCTTGATTTCAGAGGGAGCTGAGGCTACTCTCCCTTCCTCCATATTGTGGGAGTCCCCTGTGCAAAGCTCTTTTTTTTTGCAGTCTTGGACAAGGATATGAGATTCAGATCTGCAGGCAAAGAAAGACACTGACTATATTTTTATGATTCCACTGTCAGATTTTATAAATAATCATAACCTTCTGTAGAGATAAGGAACAAAATTTAAATGTACATTAATGTGTTCAGTCTTCTCTGTCTATGCACTGTTGGGTTTTTTCCCCTCTTCAAACTGTAATTATTAAATGAACTTAAGATTTTTTCCTCCTCACCCTTCTTTCATTTCAGTAAAAAACTGATTTAATTTGAATTGTTCACCACTTTCTTTAGGCTCTTGGGGGTTTTGTGTGCTTTTTGTTTGGTTGTTTTTTTTAATCCTTTTGCTCTCAGCATTAAAGTGGCATTTTAGATTATGCAGTGTAGGTCTTATGACAAATGATATTTCCTTGGGCTTTTTCTATGTATAGAGGAAAGATGATGTAATTCCACACTTAGTAACATTTCTTCCACCATTTCAGTAACCAGTCAAGCATATAGCTGGCCACTTCTTTTAACCTACATATTTTCAAACAAAACCATCTTGCTCCTCCCCTCCCCATTTACTACTGCTTTGTTGCAAAATGAGCCAAATATTATCCTAAGAAAATCGAAAATATGTCTTATTACATATGTTTTATTACATATGAATTATTTTTTCTTATGAAAGTTAAGAGCTTTATAAATATGTGCATTAATAGTACCAAAGCACACCAAAAAGAAAACATTGTGCATATAGCTGCATTTCTTCTTTTTTTTTTTCAGGCACCATTTTACTAATAAAAACTGAAAATCAGGACACTTACACTATGAGTATTTTTCAAGGCTTTCATTGTGAAAACAGGCATATTGAAATAACCTTGCAAGTAAAGCCACAGGGCAGAAATTAGTTCCCTATTATTAGGAAAGACTTGTCTCTCAGTGCCCAACCTGAGCAGACAACATTATGATCTCAACTGGAAGGCTGTACAACATCCCCTTATGATGATGTCCTGTGACAGAAGTATGCCCATTTTAGTGCCTGATGCTAGTGAGGGAATGGCAAGCCCTAGTAAGTTGTACTAATCTCCCATTTGACACACAGCAGGGAGACTGCATTCATATATAACAATCTTGACCTTACCCCCACAGGCTTACACTCCTTTAGTTATTTCTTCCTTCTTTATTTGTGCCTTCAGTGTACACTCCACTACCAAAGCATCTTCACTGTGATCTTCTGTAGACTAAGAACATGTAACTCCATCATTCCTCAAGGTAGTGAGCCAAAAATGGCTCACACCGTTAACTCTGCAGATCTAAACAGGCCAAAATGCTTTGAATTATTTCTCAATCTTTTTTTAATCTCCCAGGGAAACAGATATGAAACAGCAGCAGTGTTTCACACTGCATTCACCTTAAGCTCTCTGGCAAGTATGTTTTGCCATTTTTGCTCCCTGTTGTAGGATGTGAAAAGTGGCCTCTCCTTCCACACCTCTTTGCGCAAAGGTGTGACGTCAGTCTTTTATCAGTCACTCAATTGCACCTTTTTTGTAGATCTGGAGGCAGCAGATCCTAATGGTCCCAGGTTTTCCTTTAGCACCTTAAGCTTCACTTTGAGAAGAAGCCACTATTCCTGTCAGGATGCAGACAGGGAAGTAACTACTTCCCTCTCAACAGTGGTGGAGTTATAACTCAATTCCTCTGTAATTGCTGATACCCTTTACACTGATTTCTTTGTTTGCTTATCTCAGGTTGTATTGGTGTAATGATACACATCCAGACAGAATATTTCAGACAGCTGCAATGCATACAAAATTAGAAGCAAAACCTCAATTATGCAATTCCTTCATACTACAAAATGACAAAAGACAACAGAGAAAGAATAATATTAAACCAAGGCAATTCTGGTAGTCCAAATGGCAAACATCACAACACACCATGTATGTAACTACATGTAAACACATATAGTGCAATCCCCACTAAGACTGTAAAAGGAGATGAAAGAGCTTCTCCCAACTTATCATTAATAGAAAGCATAAAGACATTTAATTGAAAATATTACTAACAGACCATAAGGACACAAATGACTTTACAAGAGATGTTTCAGAATCTTTCTGAAACAATGTCAATATTCAAAATTTCTTATGGATTACAAACTGACCCCAAAAGTAAACTTTTAAATAAAAAGGGCACAGAGACTATAGAGCTCAATACAATACTATACAACAGTGAGCTGTTGTGAGAAAAGTATGCATGAGAACTTCTGCTCAGTGATAAGGGCTCAAATTAAGTCTAGAACTAAAAATCAGTTTCTGACCTATAAGATGGAAATAAAGAAATAGGAAACGAAGTTGAAATGATGAGTCAAAAGTATTAGAATTTTCAGCAGTATTTTATGTTGGAAGGTGTTATGTTATGAAGAAGTATGACTTGCTTTTCATAAATCCATGCTACCTCCTCCCAATCAGCTTCTTGTTTGTCATAGTTTAGAAATGGTTTCCAGGATTATTGGCTCCATCACCTTCTGTGATGGAGATCATATTTGGGTCTGACCAGACTGTAGTTCTCTGAAACCTCCTTCTTGCCTTTATTGAAGATTGGAATTAAAGTAATTTTCTTCATTGCTTTAGGAATCTCCTCCAATCTCCAAGATGTCTCAAAGATTATTGGCAGTGATCTTGCAATGGCATCAACCAGTTCCCTCAGCACTCTTGGGGGCATCCCAACAGGCCCCATGGACTTGTGTCCACCCAATTCTTTTAAATGCTCTTTAATCTGATCCCCCTTTCCTGAAGGCACATTTGCCTTGCTCCAGACTTCCCACTCATCTCAGGGATCTGGGATTACAAGTTAAGACAAAGTGGCAAAGAAGAGATTAAGTGCCTCCACCTTTTCCATGTCCTTTGTCCACATTCTCCATCTTTCTGTATTATTTTGATGTACATAGTGTTTTACTGTTGAAAACAAATATTTCCCAAACCCTCAGGAAAACACACACTGTAGATGCAAATTTTTAACTGAAATAGGCATAACCAAAAGATAACCAAAAGGCCCAGAAAGATCAAAAGCTTAGTATCCAGGAAGACTATATATATAAACTGCCTGGGAGATGAAAAATCCATGGCATTTACTACAAAACCAAGAGTAAAAGGGGATAAAAAAGTTAATCTGTACTATCAAATACAAGTTGTATTAAATATAAATAATATATAAGTATAAGTATAACTATAACTATAAATGGATGCTAACAAAATGAAAGTCCATTGGCTTTCATGGTGAACTCACCATGATGTTTCAAGACAAAGAAAAAATATTTTTAAACATACAAGGAAAAAAATTAAAATCCTAAATCTGATACAGAATCATTAAAAGGTACATACTGATAATAAAAGGACAAACAGTGCCCTAAATAAAAGGCAGAACTTTCACCACATTTGTGAGATATATAATCTTTTTTTAAACAAAAGGGTTTAATACAATTTCTTTCTTTAATAAATCCAAGATCTTTCATTTACAGACTGGGCCTCCAGTAGAGCAGGTGACCACAGACTCCCCTCCACATGCTCCTGCCAGTTCAGTGCATCACACCACCCATAATTCTAATCAAATCTCATGCTTCAGGGCTTCAACTGGTTTCCTGAAAGGGATGCACAGGAACATTTGTTGTCCTGTTGCACAATTGGCCAGATGTACTTGGATAGGAGAACTACTCTTCTCTAGAGCCTCAGGGACTTGTACAGCTACACACAATCTGGCGCAGTATGATGGTGAGGAAATTCCTCCTTCTCAGATGCTGCCTTTCTTACACCTTTGATTTCAAACTGACTGCTGCTCTGACACCCAAAAAGGATGTTTTCCTCCCTGTATGACTAGCAAAACACTGGACATTTTTCTCATTGTTCTATGAATGTTTTTCCTGTTATGATAATCCTGACACAACACCTATGCTGTTGGAACAGAATATTTAAAATACCTCAGGACTGGAATACTCCAGTATAAGTAAGTCACTGGGTTCCATCTTCAGGTAAAAAATGAATGGCATTTAGTATACACAGATGAGACCAGAATGTTTCTAATAACCTCAAGAGACGACTGTTTTGTGACCCATGACAAAACCAAGTGGAAGTCTTTGCTGGCCAGAAAGGGCTATTTTCTCACTTCATGTGTCTCTGGCATCTGACACTAGCTTTCAGCATCAAGCTTCTTTAATGCTTAAGCCACCAGTGACATCCTTATGTGACTTAATCGAAGAAAATATTTGAAAGACCAAGTGAACAGCTTATCCTGGATATAGCATTTGGCCACATGATTTCTCTTTTTTATTACTGGACAGCACAAAGGTTTTCATTCAAACATGCCCCCCCCCAAAAATTTTTCAGGACTAAGCCTTTAACAAAGAATTAAACATTCAACAATGAAAAACCTCCACAGCTCAAGTCAATGCAATCCATCTTATCCCTGCTAACCCTGGGTTGAAAAATTTGGAACTATTACTTTGATTGGGTTCAAAGCAGTTTGACAAGCTGCTTGTGAAGAAAGCTTTCTTTAAAGTCTTTTACTTTTATTGGCTTCTGCCATGTCTCCTGCTGCATTTTAGCAGCAACATGTGAATGTCATGCTATATGGTATGCAGAAATGACAACACAATAACAGCCTGGTTTTGATCTGAACCAGTGAAGCAGATAGCTTTATTATGGATGTATGCTAGAATGACTAAGACAAATACAAGTCTTGTTATGACTCATTGCTTAAAGTAAGCTAAGGGCAGAAAGAAAATGATTTTATTTTTGAATACTTTCAAATTAAATTATTTTAATTAATTGTTTTATTTTTGCAGAATGATTCAGACAGCATTTATAGCTAATGCAGGGCAAGCACAAAAGGACACACTAGGATATTCTGACAACTCCAGAATAAGTCATCTACAAAAGTTTGGAACACTACTCAAGGTCATGCTGAGCTCCTCTTCAATGTCAGCAGGACATGCAAAGCTGAGAATGATGATATATATTAAAAGGGACAGAAACTGAAATGCCCCAACATTCAAACTTGGATCACTCACAACTGACTTCTCTGAGCACAAGGTGGCTCTAGACTCCCTCTGTTGCAGCCTGACCTGCGCAATCTCAGCACAGTCCTTAGGAGCCTTCTTGGCCTCTGCAATGCCACATGGCCCAGACACTTGCCAGGCTGAGCTGTGATCAGCCAACAAACTGCCTCTAACAAGGCTATTCGTGGTCATCTAGGTCATGCTAGGAATGGCCATAGCACTGTGTCACAGCAAGACAACATTAGAGCTGGTCAAGGGTCACGGTGAAAGGATGACACCCAGGGCCATGGTTCCCTGCCCAACCTCTGACCAGAGATTTCACATGCTTTTTTCCCCACAAGACCAGCAGAAAGTTCCCTCACAATCAGAAAACCAGGAGAGCTGAATAGTTAAAGAGATGGAATTATCAAGGTGCAGTTGTACCTCATTATTATTGACTCATTATTCCATGGAGACTGCTCCCATTGTTTTGGACAGTGTAACTGATTTTACTTCTCTTGTTTTGTCATTATAGCAGCTGCTGGCTCAGATACACTTCAAAAATTCAACCTGTTTAGCACATTCACAGGATTTTAAATATTTTGGCCCGTATTTCCATATCAGAATAGGCTTAAATATCATGGAACAATACTTAACAGAAATACCTGTGCATTCTAACTCATATTGATCAATTGTTATTGATCATCAGTAGTGGTAAGGCACTACTAACAATCCGTAATTTGTAAGGAAGAATAGTATAGCACTACTGAGACACAATACAGAATGTTGGCAGAATAACTCTTTCTAGAGGAAAAAAAACCCAATAAATTTATTTTAATTACTCGATTGAATTATGAAATTAATACTTGCATTTAGTATTGCCTAAATGAAATTATGTATACATTTTAAAGTAAACATAGAATGAATTTTAAAATATGCTATCAAAACAGTGTCTTGCCATTGACTAGTTTCACCAAATTGCAATTTTGAATAATAAGAATAATAATAAGGCCATCTAGGAATGCCAGTATTAAGATTTCTTTTTTTCTTAACTTTGAAAGACTTCAAATAGCTTTAAAGGAAGCTATTTTTTTTTATTTTTGGGTTATTATTCTGCTCTCCATAGCAGAATAATAACCCAATTACATTCCAAACACAACAGCTCTCCCCTGTCTACCTGCAGCTTCCAAATTACATAGAAGCAATAGTTCAAGTATTAAACAAAGCAAGATCAGTATGTCTAAATAGAGCAATACATATACGCTTCCCCAATTCATTTTTCCCCCAATGAGTTGTACTCAAGGTAAATCTCTAGCTGACCCTAGCTACTGTCCATTACAAAACTGTGCTAGCTATATGCAAAGTGAGATATCTGAAACTGCATTTGGAACGCCAAGAAAATATTAACACACAACTTCTACATCCAACACTGACACAAAAACAGAAAAATGCAAACTAAGTGTGTTTAAAGCACAAAAATCACCCTACCTTCACTATATATTCCATTAATATTACAATATATGCTTTAATTATACAACCTATTTATCCACAGTGCTAAAGGAACACTTGAAGACATTATTCTATTAACTGCAGCAACACAGCTTGTATTTTTCCACCATCTGCCAGCAGCAGTGAGATTGCATTACCTTTTTTCCATGTCTTCCACTGGAACCTGCTTTACATATTGAAAAACATAGATCTTTCCTATGTATTGCTTATCCAGAGCCTCTAGTGATGGAGAACTTTAGGTACTATTAACAAAACACCTAAGAAACTGAAAATGGACAGTGCCAACCTTTTTCAATATCCCCTTCCCCACTGTTACATTACTGGGCAAACTATGAGGAATCATGGGATCCCTTGTGGCTAGAAGTAGGCTTGAATTCTAAAGATTTAATGAGTCTGCCCACATTTTATTTTCCTTATGTGTACTTGAGTACTTCTAATATCCATCTAGATGTCTGACTTTTTTTCCCAATGACCTTTCCTGGTAATAACAGCAAAAGTCTAATTACATGTGGTATGTAAGTATGTTTGATGCATAGACAGGCATGGCCTTCAGAAAGAAACAGTGCTGCTGGAAAAATATGCATTTCTTAAGTGGGGGAGTATAATTTATATATTTTTTTTTAGATATTTCCAAGGCAACAGCTGTTCATCCTGAGATATTTCTAGTCTGAGAGAGCAGGTTTCAGTAGTCCTGAAGAAGTATGAGCTACCTGTGCTCTTGGTAAAGATTATCAGCCTAAAGGTCAACCCTCAAAAATATAGCTAAAGAGAAATTTTCCATCAGCATTACAGTCTTCTCTTTTTAGCTAAAACAGTCACTTTGCCACGTGACCATAGGTGTTTCACATAACTTTTAGTGGAAAAATGGTTCTTTCCTCCATGGCTTCTGAGACATCAGCAACTTGTCTAGTTTGCTGACAGAGAGTTGTGTTCTCTAGGATCCTCTAGGAAAAAATATAAGCATGAAAAGCTCTTGCTTTTGAGCTCCCAGAAGCACTGAAATGGCAGGGGATTCCAGAAATAATTTCAAATCTTTCAAAATGAAATGTCACTCAGACTTTTTCAGACCAAAGTTAAAGTAATAACAACAACAATAATAATATAGCTAAACTTCTCCCATTTTGAAACTGCACATTATAGAACTGTGCCTGAGATTGACATTAATACATGAAAGACCCTGTGCAGCATCCTGATTTCAAGAAAAGAAACTGAATTGAGAGGGACCATTCAAAGAAGCAAGTATTTGTCAGCAGAAGCAGATGTTACACCTTTAGTATCCCATGAAATTGGTTGCACATTATAAGATGCAGATGAATGTATGAATTTTTACTACAGATGAGGTGTGCTATTTCTTCAAGTGACTCCAGGCCAGTTTTTTAACTGATGAAAAGAGATCAGACGCTGATAAATATTTAGGCAGCAAAGGTTGCAGATAAATTTGTCACATGATTTTCAAAAAGTATGTCATTAAATTAGTTTCTTTAAATTTCATTACATTAATTTCTTGCACCTTTAGAGGTTAAAATTTCATTTGAAATCTGTCTTTTTAACATCAATCCGCTGTGTGCAACCAAAGTTCTGAAATAGATGTAAAATACTTTCTCCACAGAACAGTAATAAGAAACTGTGAATATAATTAGGAATTTTTATCAAAAAATAATTTAATCCACTCCTTACTTGCCTCCAGTTCTTTTTATACAACAGATTACATAGCAGTCACTCTTTAAAGTGCTACAAGGAATTTAATGTAAATGTATATTTTCCTATCAAATCTCTATCTTATACTGAAAACATAGCAGCTACACTTGAATATAATGCAACTATATGATTTGGTAGAGGGTATTCCTTGCTTGAAGCCTAATTGCTGCAATTCTCAGGCAGAACATCAAAGCTTTTCTATCAGAACAGCTTAGGAGCTAACTCCCACACATGTTCAGGCAGTGAAACTGCCTTCACTCAGCCTTCTTCTCTTACAAAGAAAATATGGACTATTAATGTATTTAGAAGTTTAATGACTTTACAGACTGAATCTGTGATCAGTGGACATTCTCACAGTAGATCCCCTTGGCTGTTACTCATTTTCTGTAAAAAATAAAAATTATTTTGTTTCTCTCTGCTGATCTAAATTATCATACTGGATGGATGCAAGGCCAGAGGACCCATCCCTAGTAACAGTATTTCAAAATTTTTGTGGCTTGGACAGTTTGAACTAAAACTTTATCTGACAACTCCTGGATAAGCAATTAAGCTCCAGAAGCATTGTTGTAGGATGTTACAGAATCATAGAATTGCCTGGGTTACAAGGGACCTTAAAGATAATCTAGTTCAAACTCATCTGCCATGGCAGGGACATTGTTCACTAGACCAGGTTTCTCAGAGGCCCATCCAACCTGGCTCTGAACACTTCCAGGGATGCGGCATCCACAACTTCTCTGGGCAAACTGCTCTAGTGCCCCACCACCCTCACTGCAAAGATTTTTTTTTTCTAATATCTAATCTAAAGTTACTCTTTTTCAGTTTGAAGCCATTCCCCATTGCCCTGTCCCTACATGTTCTTGTAAATAGTTTCTCTCCAACTTTCTTCTAGGCTTCCTTTAGGTTGAATGTATGTAACCTTTAGGTTGAATGTATGTAAAAATTCATACATTCATTTGACTTGATTTAATCATTAATCTATATTGGGATTGGGTGTTTCTTAGATACGAGAATGTTACAGGGGTGATTAAACAATATGACAGCAGAATTTTAAGGGAAAGCAAAAATTTCACTCTTCAAAGCAATCTGAGTGAGGCGTGGCTGTGGGGCTGCGGTATTTTTCCAAAGTCTGTCTCTTTAACTATCAGTACCTCTAGAAAGGCAAACTGTTCAGAGAGTTAGCCTGGATTTTGGAAGAGCTTTTCCCTACAGTTTCTGTGTCACCTCCAGCAACTCAGTCTCTCAAAGTTTCAGATACCCAGCTGTTAACTGGGAATTAAAGTAATTTACTTCTCCATAAGGGTGTTGTGATGGTTATCCATTACAAACTGTGCAGTGCTCAAAAACTATGGTCCCAGCATACATAAATATCTATGATACAATGACCACAAAGCAATGTGTATAAATTGTGTCACAAAATGAAACTTCTGAAAAGTTTGTACAGCTGTGCAAGAAAGGACTCACCATGGCAGAACACTATACACTGAGTACAAAAAGTACAAAAGCAATGAAGGAAAAAACAAGCCATTTTCAAACATGACTTAATTCACTAGAAGGTAACTGTTTTTTCACATATGACTTTTAAAATGTTCTTAAATGTACTTTTAAAAAAAGGACAAAAAAAGCTAAATGATTGCACAAAACACACAGACTAAGAATAGGTCTTTTTCTAGTTTTGTGTTCCATAAGGCACTTCACAAGCCCATGTTTCAGACACAGGGTTTATGTTTAGAAGGAAACCACCATAAATAGTATCAGGGGAGGACAGCAAAGGCTTCTTCAGGAACATCTCATCAGCATCCAGCATGCAGAAGGATGGTGCAGATAAAATTATCTTGGGAAAGGCTCACTTGGTCATGTGTGTTTGGTGGTTGAAGGAGTCCTTGGTTCCCTGCCTCTGTTCCCCTCTCCACACAGAAAAGTTGTGTGCGTGCTAGAAAGGGTGATGTGATTATTTGGGTTGGGATTTCTTGTGTTTGTTTGCCCCATGTAATAACTGGGTCAGCCTAAACCAAAAATTTTGCTTCCTCTGAGGATTTACTGGGTGAAAAAGACACTATACCTCCATGTCTATCTTACTCTGTAGCCTGTCAATTTTATAGACTTGTATAATAAAAGATGGCTGAGTTTAAGTCCCTGATCCAATAAATGTTTATGTACAACAGTCTGTAGCAACGCCAACATGAGAGATTTTCATCAACTCACATTCTTGGCTAAAAAATGATCTTGGAATCTGATTAATGTGGGATTAAATCCCCTTAAGTAGAAAGCACAAATCCCACAAATCCTAGCTGAATACCTTAAGCAGCAGCTTGAATGGTGAATGGTACATCTTCCATGATGATTTTATGAAGGCTATAAATTTATTCCATCTGAAACTACTCATTATTGTTTTCAGACTGTTTTTCTTCCTGGGGAGGTAGGGGAAAGCCAGGGAAAATATCAATCTACTCTGAAGTTAAAGTGCCATTTGTATATTCCTTTGAGAGGACAGACTGCAGCTATTACAGGCCCCTTTTGAGCCCACATAAATGTGTGTGCATGTATAAATTTTTTCTTTTGCATGTTCTAACCTGTATTTTGGCGTCACAATTTTCCCACAAGAATTGAAGATTATTTTTCAATTACAGCCTTATCAGGAGATTGCAGTAACTAGGGAATAAAGAATTCAGGTCCTCATCCCTACCGCTTTTAAGTTTTGATATCTGCATAAGTGATTTAATTTTCAGAAGCATTGATCCTCTAATTGCCTCCAGCACCTTAATTTTTTTTTCCACAACAAATTAAAAGCCTGTGTGCAAAAATACTGCTTTTTGCCTCACAATAAACTTCCAGACTATCAGAAAATACTAGTAAGTATATTGCAGATGATTTAGGAAATATAAAGATTTTTCAATGGAAGATTTTATCTGAGGAATATAAAAGAAATACATGTCATTTCAAAAGAATTACTAACCCTAACAGTTTGGGAATTTGTGTGTGAAGTCTTGAGAATTCCACAAATACAACCTACTGGCCGGAAGATACTATACTAAAGCGAGTTAAAATCCCAAGATTAGTTTAAACAAATGTTATATATCAGTTGAATCAGAATCATTAACAAAATAGGAGGGCAAAGGAAAAATGAAGATTTTCCATCTGCTGAATTAAATATATTTACAGTTGTCTGCTGTGCTGTGAAGTAGTGACCAATAAATTTACTGTTAACCTAAGAAGGCAGTGTTCTACCTGAACATAATATTTCATAACAACAAGCATTGGAAATTTTTATACCCCTCATATGAAACAAGAGTCAAACCTAACCTTTTAGGCAAATGACTGTGGTATTGCTGATAAATAACAGGTTACATCCACTTATTCATGTCTTTCCTCTTCCCTTTCGGTGGTGATACCAAAGATTGGAGCATGCAGGAATCCTTTTAGGCCTAACAGGCTTCAACTGATCCTTTTAATGCCAATTCTTAGATTGAGATTTGCCAAAATCTGTCTTCCCAGACTTTAGAAAGTGGGGATTACCTATATAATATTTCCCCCTCTACTGTCTTCAAATATCTCTTGTTTTATTTTAAATCAAATAAAGGAAGTATATGCATCTGAGGTGGAGCTCTCCCATTCTTCAAAATATCTATTAAGTTTTAAATGCTCTCATTTAAAATATGAAGCTTTTTACTATCAGCTCCTAATTTCACTGAACCAGTGTATGGTTCCTGGAGGAACTGAACACCAACCTTATTTTGCCTCCTTTCACTTACTCTGTGCCTCAAAGCATTTGGCACTTACCACCACAGTATTATAATTCCTGATTTTTAGCCATGCTATTGAAACAGGGTTACCAAAATTACTAAAGTCAAAAAAAGTAACATTGGTTATCCAAGTGATTTTCAACACAAACTTAACAAAAAATTAACCCAGTTAATATTTTCTGGCTTATTGACTCTATTTTCCATACTTCAGGTGCAAAACATTGTATATATAAGTAAACAAAACATACCAAAATCCACAAGCTTGACTCCTCCTTCAGTGGTCAAAAGGATATTATTTCCCTTAATATCACGGTGGATAGTTTTGTTTTCATGCAAGTGCTGAAGTCCCTGGAAGGCAAAATGTAAGCATGAACTTTTAACAACAGCTCTGTCCTCCATACTACATTTGTAGAAACAACAAGGTAGTGGAAAAGTATGGAAAATACTTGAAACCTTTTTTATCCAAAACCACAAGGATGTCATTCTTACTGCAAAATGACTTGCCACATGACAAGGAAAAATATTCTTTCATTGCCCCACTTTATGACAAATTGAAATTTTAAGATGATAGCAGAAAAATATCACTATAAACCTACATATAATACCTTTAGAGCATAAACTCAAAGAAAACTACTAAGACCTAAATTCCACCAGAGAAAGTAAAATTTCAGTTATGAGAAAATGATAAATCAAGACAGTTGACCCTAATGAGCAGAAACAAATTCTTGTAGCAGGGCTTGAATTTGCTAAATATGTGGATTATTTTACTATAAAAATACTTTGGATCCAGACATAGAAGCCTGAACAGTATTTTGATGGTATTTCTGCTATTTCTTAAAAGAAAAGCAATTTTGATGCTGAACTGTATTTACTAAGAAAATTGATCAATGGTCAGAAATCAATTTTCATTCTCTTAATAGTGAAATGAACAGATTAACTGCTATTTACCTTGCTTGCTTAAAAAGAACCGTCCTAATTACACATTGCCTTGATTTCATTAAACACTGCTATAATACAAGATAGTGAGCTGTGTTAGTGGGGACATGATCTTCATTCATTTAAAGAAAAAAGTATGAGCTGAATATTGACTGTCCTTTCATTGAAAGCCTATCTTACCATCAGAGCTTCACGTAAAATGTAAGCAATTATAAGTTCATTCATCCTTTCACCTCTCTTCAGAAATCCTTTCACGAGATCAGTCACAGAACCGCCATTGCACAGCTACAAAACATAAGGGGAATATAAAAAGGAATTAAGGAGTGTTGGAGTAGTCACCTGGTTTTCATTTTCAGTAATTTTTTGTATCTGTAGCCAAACAAGATTCTACTAAACTGACAAGCCACAAATTTGTCCTAAAGTCTACTATTTATACAAACAACATACACAACAATTTTTGTCAATTATTTTTCACTACTTTCTGCATTTAATTCTTCTTGTCCAAACACAAGTATAGTAGTGTATCTCTTTGTTTACCTATATCCATGATTGCTTTTCACAGAAACAGAAGTAGATTACAGTGCAATAAATTAGCTGTGAAGGCGTGTTTTGTGGGGCATACTAATTGCTTCTTATATTCATGTGGAACTCACCACCAATGCAAATTATTACAACATCAATTCTCAGGTACAAAAGCTATATACAGAAAAAAAATTATTTAAGGCATCAGAAGACAGGCAGCAGAGAAACTTCCCCAATGTGAAATCTACCAAAGGTAAAGCTGCCCTTTTTGCCAAGCAGCACTTAATTCCTAGCAGAGGGAGCTGTGATGCACAAGGCATGGGCATTGTGGAATATGATGAAAGCACTCTGGAAAGAAAGGTCTCCCACTGAAACAAGGTGTGCTGTGAGTGTAGGATTAATTATACCCCTTGTTGCATCAACCCTGTCAGCTCCTTGTTCCAGATGTAGAGCCACAGTCTGCTCTGGACAATCCTCTCCCACTCTCCAGAGAGAGCCCAGCCAGACTCCTGCAAACCCCAGACTCCTCCAAACTCCTTCACGTGGGAAGAAGAGACCTGGCCTTGCTCTATAGAAAGGATAGTGAGCACACATTACCAGTAGATTAGTTTAGACTGCAGTATTTCATATTTTCATTTTTATAATTTACAATTTTTTTGCCAGAAGAGGCAACAATGTAACTTTAGTGAGTACCTACTAGGCAAAGATGAAATAGGCACTTAAGCCCTTAAACTATCCATAACGCACCTGACAATACTCATTGATTGAAGAGCCATTTGTCTCTGTAAAGGAGTAGCTGCTTCCAATAAGACAGTAAAGTAAACTTTAATTCTTACACAGTATTATCATCCACTAGCTTTCCACATGAAACTAAATTTCCATGTAAGGTATTTTAACAATGCAGCCCAAAACAGCAATTCCTTTGCACTACATTTGAAGTATATTCAAATCAAGGGCATAATTTACTAGTAAAACCTTTCAACTGCAGAATTCTAGTCATCAGATTCTTTTGTATATGTATATTTTTCATCTGTTCTTCTATACCCCTACATTTTTTTCTGTACTGCAATTAATAAAAGACTTTCACCTTACAGTAAAAAACATTTTTTAGCCCTTTGTACCCAAACATAACAATAATTCTCTGACTACCTCTAAAATCCCTAGGCTACATTGAACTTTCACCACAGGAATGCCTACAGAAATACCATTCAATACATAACTCTTGTTGCAAGATGTGTCCCCCATCCGGGCAGCAATGGCTCCGGTCTGCCAGGGGCTGAGCCCTATGGCAACAGTCTTGGTACTCACTTAACCTCATCCTTACCTAAGTGGGACAATATGCATGCTTAAAGAGGGAAGAACTCATATGCTTAAATGATGGGATTAAATGCTTTACTGGATAAAGATCAGATTCCCAAGCAGGATTTCATTTACTGTCATTAGCCATGTTGGTCTGCCTTCTACACTGACTTTTCCAAGTTAGTTATTTTTTCACAATGACATTTTCTTTTCAGGATTTCTATAATTTTAACTTCGGCACATCACTGACATATTTAATCAAATCAAAAGGATTATGACAATTCTGGTTAATTTAAAACTCTTGAATTCAGAGCACTGAAACTGACAATTAACAAACTAATTGTGAAATACATTACACGTAAGATATTCTTCAAACTATTTTTCTTCATTATATTATATTTTGCTTCTTACAGATGGATCTTTTTTCTTTACAGAGCTGTATACTGGTTCAATGCAAAGAAAACCAATGCAGAAATGAATACATTCTTTTTTTAGGCAGAAGAAGGGAGAAACTACACCTCAAAAATCACCCTCTTTAATATTTAGGCAGTAAAGCCAATACTGAACCTATTTGCCTGGGTCAGCAATACTAATTTTCACTTTCTTTAACATGTTGCTCTAACAAATTTTTCTACTACTCTCATAACATATAAATGCTTATTATGAGATAAATATCTGCATTGTAAGATAAAAGTTACGTAAAATATCAGGTAATGTAAGATACTAAAACTGTGATTATTTTAGACCAAATGAAAACTGAACTTGGATATGTAAAAGGTCAGCTAAACAGGTCTTGAAATAAAGATCCCAGAAGTCAGCCCTACCACCATGGAAACCTTCCACAAACTCCCAAGGCAGGGTGGCTGCTTAGACAGAGTTCAGCTGAGGATGTTATAGACACAGGTTCTTGCACGCACTCAGGACAACTTTTCTTGTGTTACTTTCGCGTCAAAGAGCTGTACTTTCACTTACATCAGACAATAAATATTTTTCTGAGACCACCAGCATAGGAGGAAGAGGGGGAAAAAGGCTGGGTATTAGAATGCAAGCAGCTATAAGGAGGAAAAGGGATTATTGGAATACTGCCACAATTAGAAAAGGAGATTATGGCAGACACTGCATGTGTGTGCTCTACACTGTGTGGGAGGGAGGAGGAATGATGACGACAGCGATGACACAGGTTAGTATTAACTTTGTTCTATTTTTATCATCATGGGTAAAATTTTGTATCTGCCTTAATTTCCTATCTCTACTGTGCATTTTTTGGAGGTGAAGCTGCCACATGTCCCTAAAACCTGCACATAACTAAAGCTGAAATGGTGATTCTTTCTCCGGACTCTGGTTATCAAGCTGCATGTGTACTCACTCCAGAGGTATCATACATACCTCAAAAAGTTCCTCTCCTATCAAGTCTGGCTCTTCTGTTCTATCTCGAAACAAGAAGCTACAGAAAGTTACAATACTCCTCCCCAATACGATGCTGGACCATGCCTGCTTGAGATTTGAGTAGAAAGGAAATAAATTATCCTCGGGGATGTACCCTAAATCATTAAAAAAATCACATAACTTTGATTTATACAATCATTTAATGAGAGATTATGGGATAAACATTATTTAGCAGTACTGCTAGACAGAAATTTTCCTGGGGTGTTGTTAAATATTGCAGCTTATAATTATGATATCTGCTGCTTCTTAGTAGCATGCTCTCCACAGCATGTTGTAAAAACACTGTGTAGCCTCTTAGTAAAGCTTCTCAGTTCAAGTTAAGCCAACTGAAATACTTGGATGACAAGAAATCATGAAGGCAACAGAGAGAAATTTTTAAAAAGATCTTTCCAGTTTTCAGTGAAGCATCTAGAGAAGGGAGGTGCTGGTAGCTATTACTTTGTTGCAAATATTGTGAACTTACATGACCAAATAGCTGATCAGTCTGTGTCATTTGCTCTACAACATTTGGCAAAATCTCCTCAGAACAACTTGATGACAGGCACTATACGCAGAGAACAACAAATGCACAGAGATCTTGGGACAGCCATACAGCAGGAGCTACGTGTCTGTCTGAGCTCTGCCCCAGGGCTGCTCCCTACCCTGAAGGTCAAAGCAAATAACCTTTAACCTGTCATGAGACATGACCTCTTCTGGAAGGAGAAGACCATAACTATTTTTCTGTCCACGATAGAAACCCCCACACATTCACACACATTCTCTTGCATACACAGAAACATTTCTTGTGGTTTGTATCAGATGGAAGCCCCCATTTAGCTTTGAATATACTCAGCTTAAAGGGACAGACTCTTGGAATGTCCAGTCTGTGAGACACAGGAAGGGAAAATATTCATGATTGTCCCAGAGGGAAGTAACTTAGAAATGCCAGAACTTTGCACATAGGTAATTTTCATCAAATTAATATTAGTGACTTATTCTATTGTCCCCTTGTGATTTAGAGATATTTTCCTTACCAGCAGTTTTTTCACTGCCTGCATTGATAGAATGCAAATATTATGTGCAAAAAAAAAAAAAAAAAAAAAGAAAAAAAGCAACTAAAGGAGGGTAAATTGAAGCCTTGAGGCTACCTAAAATGGGGTGGAGAAGAAAAAGAAAGAATCTTGCTACTGTCACACAGCAAAGGATGAGAGGCAAAAACTCCCCACTGCAAGACAGGAGATTCCTACTGGACTTAAATGAAAAATTTTCCCACTCAGTTAAGCACTGGGAGCAATTACACAGTGAGTCTGTGTTATGTCCATCCTTGGAGATAGTCAAACTTGAATTGAAAAGACAAATCTGTAACATTTCAGTTAATAGTCTTTGAGCAACGGGTTGGACCAAATAACTTCCAAAGGTCCCCTCCATGCTGTACTTTTATATGATCCAGAATATATGAATTTTACAATATTCAGTTCCTAGTTTGGATTTTCAGACAGCAGAAAGAGTGGGAAAGAACAAAGGAAATCTTGCATACCTAAACCAATGGAAAGAAAAATTAAATAGAAAGCTTGATTAATATAAAAATCTGCCTTAAAGAGCTGTAACTCTGATGACCATGCATAGCTGTACCAAAAGAGGTGCTTAGGAATCTTCCACAGTGGTAGAGAAGGGCTCCTCCCTTATGATTTTCTGGCACTCAAAAAGGCAAAGACTCATACTGGGATGTCATGCAGTTCTCCACCCACCCATCTGCTACAACCATGTGCTACTGTAATTGAGCTATTAGTATGCTAAGCTATCTTCAGGAAAAAAAAATATAGAAAAGTATGATCCTAAACCCATGAAATGTCACTTAAAAGTGCCATCACATCACAGTCATGCAGATGTTCTTTTAAGGTCTTAGTCACTCTTCACCTGACCCAGTTACATATTTCTCCTCTTCAGCTCTTCTCGATTCTGATGCCCATTGAAGATTCAGTATCAGCTACCCTTTTAAGAAAATCATCAGTTGCACTTTTGCTAGGGCCATTAGAGCCTTTAATCATCCAACTGCTCCTGTCTTATGCATCTGTACTAAGCTGTCAGGTACTGTTTGCTTGCATCCTGCAGTTATCAAGGTGCTTTCATTGCACTTCAGTAGCTTGGATGCAAACAATGGGACAACTACAATTACTTCCTTCCCTATCTTTACAGGCTGCTCAGACATAAATGACTGGGCAGCACATCACATATGCACAATTTATGTCATGAATGAATTACAGTTCTGGAAAAAAGTCCAACCTTGCTATAATGTTATCACACAAAGGAATGCTAAAAGCATCACAGGCACTAATCTCTATTTTTTTCCCTGTTCTTAGAACAGATCAATAATCTGACCTGCTCTCCTAAGCAGCACTGCCAGTCTCTTAGGTGACTGCACCTTTCTTTCAAGACTGATTGCTGTAAGAACAGAAGATTCTTAGTTGTTGCTGGTTTGTCATCATAAAATTACAGAAGCAGATGAGTAAAAAGGATCTCAAGAAATCACTTAGTCCACCATATATGCAATGTGTAGAGACCTGTACTTTCAGATATGGCAGATATATGTCTAACTTGCTCCTAAAAATCTCCCATTGAGGAAGATTCCAATCTTTCTGAGTAGCCTGTTTCTGTGTTTCTCTAGCCCGATAGAGCATTTTTCCCACTATCCAACCTGAATCTTTTTTGCTTCCAACAAAACTGCATTTCTTTTGCTCTTCCTTTCAGCAGTATCTGATAATAAAATATCATTATTTCCTATTTCCATCTCTGTCTGACTACTGTCATGATACACCATTTTTCCTCTTTTTTAGGCTGCACAATGTTAATTGTTGTAACTTTTTGAAATTCTTCACATTTTCTCAACTTGGACTGCCTTCAATTTGCCACTGATGTTTGTCTCACATTTTGCCCCAAACTGCATACATAATTCCTTGGAAGTCTTGTCTTAGCTGAGGAAAGCTGAACAGAATATAATCATCTCCACTTTACAGAGAATCCCTTTCTGAAGAACCACAGTCTGGTCAGGTATGTCCCATTTCTTCTTCCTATGGATAGCAGTGTATTGCATGAGTCTCTCTTCTGTGATTCAAAAAAATTTCTCTGTTATTCACAACTGTGAATCTAATGCTATTCCCCAACGTGCCCGTAATTAAACAAGGTATCTACTTCAACTTTTTATATGGACTTTTTTTTATCACTCAAGTTATTACTGAACAGAAACAGACCAAAAGCAGATGCCCACTTGAGATTCTCCAAGCCTAAAAGTTAACTAAATCTTATTTTGTGAAAAAGAGGTAATTTGTTTTATTGTTTTGGTGAAATTTCTGTATTTCCACATTTTCCTCACAAGCATGCCACATGGGACCACATAAAATCCTTACAAAAGAAACAGTATCCTGTTGAAAGATTATATTGTACTAATATAATTTGGTCCAGTCCAAGTTGACCACTTATAATGTTACTGGGTTCTGCATATTCTACACTGGTTTCTATTAATTTGTTCTGGAACTGTTGTGGGTATCAAAGTTAAGAAGGTTGGTCTGTATTTCCCTAGGACATTATTTTTCCTCACTTTGTAAAGACATATATTAAGTATTCCTGTATCTCATTTCTCCAGTAACATTTTCTTTACCACTCTCCACATTAGACCCCCTTAACATGTCTTTAAATGCTTTAGTGAGCATTTTTGTTTCTCCTATTTGAAGGCACTCTTAAATTGCATTCTTACTAGTCTATTACTGTGCTTCTATTTTTCTCTGCACCAGCTAATTTGTTATTGTGTTTTTAATGTGTTTAAAGAACTGCCAGCTACCCTGGTACTTTCCTGCATTTTTACATTATTTTTCGTAAATTCAGGTACCCACCAGCTCCTGAAGCCAGCTAATGCATACTCTCCCTAAGCCCATTATCTTTACCCTGCTGCCATCTTTATCATCCTTTCTTTTCTAAGGTGAATGAAAACAACTATTTTGGGGCCTTTTCCACTCAAATTTCCTTCCACCTCTTTTCAAAAGAGATCTTCTCTATTAGAACAGAACAGAATCTACCTCGTACAGCCATTTCCAGAGCCACTTTCTTTGCCTTCTCGCTCCAAACAAGAACTGCATGGGCTGTCCATCATACAGTTCAGCTGTGACCAGTAACTCTTACTCTCTGCCTACAGTGTGACATGTTTTCATAATTATTACTGCCAAAGAGCACATTCCACTGACAGCACTTAACACCTACCACCCATACTTGAAGGTTCTTCTGAAAACTTACAGGGAACTAAATCAGTTTCTTCAATGGGCCGAGTGGTTCCGTATACAGCTCCTGTCTGTGCAGCAGTTCTAATTTCATCTCCAATGAAAGAAAGATGTGCACTGTTGCTCCTATTTTTCCTAACAACTAGACAAGGCAACACATAACCAAAAAGAAACCACAGCAATGGTTTCTCTATGCTTTTAGACAAAGTTGATTGCTTTCAATTTAGCATGAACAAAATGTACCACTGAAACAGGCATCTTTCCTAAATTGTTTTGCTCCAGTGATCAAAAACCATGGATATTTATGATTTTGCTATCTTATATCATCTATCACCTCCAGGGTTGTGTTAGTCACAGCCTCACAGATGTTTGTTGCTTCTAATTTCTTTCCTTTCAGTTTGGTTTTTAACTTCTCATTTTCTTTGCCATGCACATGCACTGACAAGACAGCCAGCCAGAGGAAAAGTTTGCCTGTTTCATCTTATGCAATGCTGGCCTTCACAAACTCATATTTCTCAGTCAGAGCATAGATATCTTCACATCATGGACATGTGACCAACTACGCAACTACGCAATTATTGTATAAATTTCTTCTTTTAAATTCAGCATAATTGAATGAAGCCAAGTAAGCTTTACATAAACAAGAAAAAAAAAACCCTTAATCCCCAAAAGAAGGATTTTTCTGTTCTCAAACATTTGTAATATTGTGAAAAAAAAGCAAGAAGGTGACAGTGCTGTTACAAAGGTTTAATGGACAGAGCCCCATTCAATTCCCCTTCTAGCTCATCCCAACACAAACTTTAAATTACTCCATCCCATATTTCACAATCATTTGGTTATATTTACATTCCCATCAAGTTGCTATCAATGAAATCAATGTATCACCTGTCCACATCTCCTCAAAAGATTATACAGCTGAAGTGGTACCAAGTTATTATTTCAAGTAATTTTCTGTAAAGCAACTGGGAGTGAAATATATTTAGAATAGAAATTCTGAACGAGCTTCAACTATAGCTTCATGGCCTAGCAACACCATAGCGCAGCTGTAAATTTTAATTATCAAATAAATGGAAGGGTCATTTTGCAAAGTAAGAGCTAACCTAACTACAAAACTGAGAGGCATTGGTCAGTAAAAAGCCAGGACTTTCTGAGCAAATACAAGAGGCAGCTTACCAAGAAAGAAGATTTTGATAAAGCAAACTTAATGCAATTCATCATTTTATCATACACAAGGAGCAGTGGTAAAAACAACATTTAGAGGGTAAAACCATTCTCTAGGCTAGGGAGAAAAAACAGAGTACTAACTTCGGGATCCATAATGACAGAAGTATTTCTACTGACTGCTGCAAACCTTAGCTGAGGCTTAGAAAACACACAGAAACCCCTAAGCAAATAGGGCAGCCTGAGGTAACAGCAGGCACTTCACAGCTTTTATTTCCTGCTCAGAGCTGCATTACTTTTGTTCACTCTTCACCAGTTAAGAAACATTTCAAAGCACCTTCTTTTTCTGTAGCATAATTTCTATATTATTCAGGGTTCAGAGAGTAGTTCCAAGTACTGCCATGTCCACACTACTCATAATCCATTTTATGTGTGTGTTTCTACACGAAGACAGTAATTTAGTCTAATTCACTGTAATTTAAATTACTGCAATAGAAATCTTCCCTATTGAGTTTGAAATCATGGTTGGGGAAGCACAGATCCAAACAATGGGGCTTGTCTAAAGGCCACTTTTAAAAAAGGAGTGAAGCTGAAACCCACTCATCCCTAAGGCAATTTGTCTCTTCATGGGACTGTGTGGGACACAAAGGAGCTAGAGGACTCTGCAACTGTCACAGGACCTTACTAAGCAAGCACATTCTGAAGAACTTTCTTAGAGGTAATTTTATAAGAACAAAATGATGTTAAACCCAAAAGCCATATTTTTCTTTTTTTTTTTTTTTTTCTTTTTTTTTTTTTAATGAACTACTGGAATGATTAACTCAGAGAGACTAGATTGGACAGAATTAAAATTAGAGTGTTTTGTAAGCCAATCTCTCCCAGCTCACTGTGTATGAGTAAAGCAGTTCCCTGCTTCCAGGCTTTGATTTCAGCAAAGTCAGCAGCAACAAATGCTGGCATTATTTCTGGAGCCCAGGAAACCTTTCATCATCACTGACACCTGTCTTGTTTCTGAACCTCCCAGCTCCTTGCTATAGTACTTTTCTCCTTTAGTCCGCAGCTTTCAGCCACCTCTGCCTGACAAAGAATGAGAAGGAGACCCCTCTCCCTACCATTGGAGTGCCTTCAGTCACTCCCTTTATAAAGAGACCCAGCATGTAAACTGGCCGCAAAAGCAGCAAAATCGTTCTGTCTATCACACTTGAATTTAAGCACTTAACCATCAGGTGTCAGAGAGCAAACCCTCAAAGAAGGAACAAACAACTCTTAGTCCAAGCATTCTTTCAATGAATGATGCTATTCCCCATTAAAGGTAAAGGAGCCCTGGTTATCTTGGATCTAATTAAAAACTACACAAATGTAGTTTTTGGTGTTTTGTTTTATTTTGTTTTTAAATTACCTTACATCTTTGGTAAAGCTGTGTTCAAAAATAAAATGTACAGAAAGCAAAGTGATGTTAAATATTAGAATGTGAGAGGCATATTACTCATATGCTACTGAATTAAATAGTGGTATGGTAAAACTATTTTCTGGGTTTCTGCTTTACTGCATGGTGGCAAAAATTGCTAGAGGTTACTGAGAACCAGGTTTTTGCATGTGAGTATTCTCCAGCAAGATGGGCCATAACCAGTTGTTTAAAAGATGCAAACTGTGCAAACCACATTGTAATATGAAATATTCATTATGCAGAGAAATTAGGAGTATTTTGTAAAAGTTTGAAGTATCAAATGATAGTTGTAGCCTTACATCTTTGGTCTTGAGAAAATAGGATATGATTCAAGAATGAAAAATTGCTATAATTGGGAAGCAAAGAGGGACACATTAGAAATGGAGAAATCAAGCCCAATTCAGGCATGTAATGGATCAAAACATTCAGTGTTGGTCTGAATAGAGCAATTATAACCAAATACATTTCTGAAAAATGACCTGTGTTAAGAAATATGAAAAAGCAATTTTCAGTTGTTTAATTTTTCTGCTATATATGCCATTTGAAAATAGCTAATAATATTTAGGCAAATGACAGCTTCCTGACCTTCACGCAGTCTTTATGAAACCTAAATGGACTTGTTATTTTCCATTATATTAATTGCCTGAAACATTACTGTTTTACAGCAAATATCACATGCCAGAAACAACTGTATATCTGTTCTCTTATTATAACTCTTATTATATATTCCATTAAACACTTCCATTAAAAACTTCAATTCAAAGCTTTTTTTGAACTCCATAAACTTGCCTTTATTCCCATAGATGGAAACACATCTGCATATAGTAACTCCTATATCTAACAAAAGCATACTGTAAACATGCCAAAGGAAAATCCTAAATAAATTATTAAATTGTCCATACCACAGGGTTCTCTATTTCATGCAAAACAGAAGTAACTGATACAGGGATGTCTCTAGTTTATCTCAGGTAGGCTCATCTTTTTAAAAGCCAAAGTGAGACTGTTGGGTCTTGCTTCAAGGCACTCCCACAAATTCCTGCGGGGCTCACTCCAGCCACTGGTCATTACTCAGAGAGGTGTCACAAAAAGTATAATGAGACTGAATTTGGATTTTCCCACTCTTGTTAAACAGTCACAGCAATAAAACCAACACCAGCATCCATACCCATTCCTTACAGAATCATAGAATATTCTGAGTTGGAATGGACCCACAAGGATCATTGAGACCAGCTCCTGGCCCTGCAGAGGACAACCCCAAGACTCCAGCCATGTGTCTGACAGTCTTGCCAAAATGCTTCTTGATTCATTATAATTGTATGTTTTTTTTAAAGAAAACCTCTTCAGTCAAATGGAATTCAACAACTGAAGTCCCAACACCTTCAATGGCATGATTTTTTTTTATTGAACTTTTGCATGATCAGTGACTTCCCAGGCTCTGTGCTTTCCTTGCAGGCTGCAGAACCTGAGGCTGCAGATATTTTTAGCCAAATATTCTTGCACACCTAAAACAAGAATTAGTTTTTTATAACACTGACAGCCACTCCTCTCTTCCTCTTCCATGCACAGAGAGGTGCCATGAAGAGTGACAACACCATTAGCTGAGAAAGAAAAAAGATCAAGCAAATGGAGAGAAAATGCCTTACTGCCAGCCATCAGGACTCTTACACAGCGCTGGAAATCTCAGCAAGAGAGAAGGGCAGAACTATCCATCCTGCCCTGAGCTTTGCTTTTTTTGTGCCCAGCCTGCTTAGGCATAAACAGCCTCCTGAAGAGGTAACCTGTGCCTGGAAAAGGAGCAGGGGATGGATATGGTTCTGGCAGAGTGTGCTGTCACCCCCACATGGCCAACACAACAAGACCCTGCACAAAGCCACTATTCCATACATGTTACAGGACTCTTTGCCCCTTTAGACTGGGATATGGGAATGAGGTGAAAGCATCACAAGCTTGGTCAAGGAAGATTATCTAGATTTTTTTTTTAAATATTGATCTATTTACCTAGCACACAGAAGTTATCAGTCTCCCTATATAGCTTAGAAAATCAAAATTAATGTGCCAAAATTAAATGTGTAAATATATTGCTATCTACTGCAAAAATTGAGGTGATTTTAAAAGTAAAAGAATCTGTCATGCTTGCTTTGGGTTTTTTTTGATTAATTGGGTTTTTCTGGGGAGGGTGGGGAGAAGGGTGGTATTTGTTTTTTTACAATTTCTTCTCTTTCTTTATATTTTACACCACCCAGACTTCCAGCTCTCAAACAGCTGAAGCCTCATTCAAGTTAAGGTATGCAATAGCAGTGAAATATTTTAGCCTCCTTTTTTTTTTTTTTTTTTAATAAAAATACCAATAATCTTGCTATTTTTGGTATATGGATTACTGGTAAATACCAACAATCTTGGATCTTTGGACAGTTGTTTATCCTCTTTTTTAGAAACCACACTGCAACCTAAAATTGCACTACTAACATCTCAGCTCCGAAGTAGGAAAAAAAAAATGTCCCATCCTCTCAGCAACTGGACTTGCTGAGACTGTTATTCCTTTACATGAACATACTCCATAGATAGGACATTATATAACAAAGCAAAGGATTTTTGTTGTTGTTTCGATAAGGAGGATGCGCTTCTGTGAGCTTCCCCATCTATTAGAATTACATGCAATGTTTAAAAGGCAACATAAACAGAAGCTCTTTCACATATAGTGGGTCAGTGAAGGATCCAAGACTATTAACCACACAAAATTTGGGCATTAATTATACTAATTTTTCTCTGACAAACATGTAAATTGTGCTGTCACTGTTCATTTATGAATCTGTGAGGAAATTGTATAAATATTCCATGAACTCTAAGGCCCTCTTTGTGACCACAGTTAGACTTGCAAACATCTGGAAGCATCTGATCTGCTAAATTTCTCTCTCCAAAGAGCAGATATAACAGTGCAACAGCACAGCAGACTCACTCCAGGCCAGATGCAGCAGTGTACATGTATTGTATAGCATTCTTAATCTTATGTAGGAGTTCTTGCAACACCTCCTTCTCTTGGCTTTAGCGAGTGCTTATCCCTAACCAGCCATCTCCAACCATGCCATTATTCCTTTGAACCCTCACACTGGCTGCCCTTTCTCAATCACATCAAACACAAGCTGTTTTACCTGTCAAAGCCCACAGCAGTGCTAATACCATTTCTTATGCAAAAAGAGATCTACTTCTATCCTTGATCAGCTCACAGTGGTATCCATTACTGGGTATCTGTAGGCATAACATGTTTTCCATTCTGCTTTGAAGGAGCAACTAAACCAGAAAACCATAACACCATCCTCCTTCAAATCCTCCTTAATAATTCTCCTGTACTACAGTGCTGACACATGCTTACTGCTGATTGGGATCACAACTGACTTCTGTTATCCATTCAGGTCTCCTTTCCAAAGCTATTTGTTCTATTGGGTTAAACCTTCGAAGAAAGCTCTCTGCTATGAAGAGTCACTTTTCGGAAAGGAAAGGAGTGAATAACTGATACTCTTACACATTGTCCTGGGTTCTCTGTCTCTAGGCAAACTCAAGAATGATAGTTCTTCTATAGGATCTCCATAAAACCAGAAAGGATTTCTATCAGGGATCTCAGCTTGTTACATTCTCATTTAATTTAAACACCTCACCAAAGGTGAGGTAACTGCCCTTGTGATTGGTAACTGGGCAGGAGCTGCACTGGTGTGCTATTCTGCACCCATAACACAGCAACACTCTGTCGACTGGTCCTCTCCAGCTCTTACCCTGTTACAAGAATTTTGGCAAGCTTTACTGGAAGTAAACTAGTATTAATGGACTGACATAACCCTGGTATAGCAGGCTGGCAGTTTGATATACTGGCATTTTATTCCCTTTTTCCATATGGTGCTACATTTACAATTGTTACAATGTCCGTACTCTCATTAACTATGGGGTTTCACTTTGTCTGTGTTTGCAGAAAGAGTAGCAGGTGACCTGATGCACTAGTTTTCTCTATTTTAATTCAATTATACTAGTTTAATTCAAACTCCTGAGAGCTTCTACTTACCAGCTTTAAGATTTTTTCTTCTTTCTGAAAAAAATCCATCCCAAATAAAAGCATCTCAAGGACATAAAAAGAGAATTTAGACATTTGTGCATTCCACTTTTTTTCCTCTTACTGTTAACTTTAAATGATCGAAGGTAAGTAAAAAAAATCTGAATCACTTCAGGCAAATTTTAAATTGGCAAACATAGCTGCCAACTGAATCACAGTAACCCATCATGACAACATTTCTGTAATTCTTTTGAATTATCAGTGTCTGGTTAGCAGGTTCAATTAACATCACAAAAAACATTTAGATGATGAAACTCAAAGAATACCGCTTTGCAAAAAATCCAGAATTACACAAATTATCAATTTATTCAATGATTTCTCCAAAATCATTTGAGTTAAAAGGTTGAAGGAAAGGGAAAGGCTAAAATGACACCTCTTCAGAGAAGCAGATTCCAAACATAAGCTACTCTACACTCCCACATGATTTCTCTGGTGAAGATTACACTAGATCAACAAAAGGTTCCACATGAGAAGAAAGATAAATCAGGTTCACTCAGTCTGGACTGTGCACCTGTACAAATTGCATCAATTATTCTGCAAGTACTTCTTAACAACAGAGCTGGCTAGAAAATAAAGCCTGCAATCCATTGGAAACTGTAACATATTCCCCATTCTCATATGAGCAGGAGTCTAAATTTCTTCACGCTGAAATATAATTAGATTTAGAAACATTTTTTGCCATTTTGAAAACATTATATTCTACTACATGGAATATTATACAAATAGAAATCAACATATAACAGTGATGCAAAAATTCAACTTGTATGCTCATAGGGAGATTATAGAGCAAGCCTGTATAATCATCAGGTTTAGTGTGTCCATTTATGGATATTAAATGGAATAGTCTGGGATATAATCTGTAATAGTCAGCAAAACAGCAATCATGGTTGCTGGAAAGCATGAGGGAAATGGACTGCAAAAACTGGACAACAAAGTCTTCCTAAATAGCATCTTCTAGTGCCACCACAGTACACAGAAAGTTGAGCTACAAGGACCATTGCCCTAACTCAGCAGGACACTGCATATGTTCTTAAAATGTTCATGTACACACTTCAGGGGAAAAAAAAAATCACGTAAAAATAATATTTTGTCAGTCTTCTTGACATTCAGCAGAGTGAAAGGAATGTATTTCTGTAACACTTCTTGGCAATTCCCTCTACCTCTCCAGAAGTGAGAGGTTTCTACAATACACTTTGATATTACAAAGTTGTATTTTTGAGTGGAAAGTAATTTCTTCCAATTTTTCCCCTACCAAGATAAGTTTTAACCCATTAAATAAGTTTTGTTTTTTTTTTACTGTAAAAATAATGCATGCTTCCTCTATTTCCTATAAAAATATATTGATGACTATAAAATACAGAAGCGTACATATGTGACCCAAATTCAACCAAATTCATCTAAAATAGGGTATGCATAACTTTGCATCTTTTGAAAATGGACTGAGATGCTTCTTAAAAGTTCTACCTGATCTCTGTAGGAAGTGAACTATAGAAATATGTTGCATTACGATTCTGGTTTACAGCAGCAAGTAAAAGCTGTGTAATACCTACCACTTACCTTGCTATGGCTTTTCAGCCTTCACTCTTTCTTGCCTAGGTTGTTCTATGCACCAGGCAAGGCCTGTGCCATTTGTTCTCCCCACCTGTCCCAGACCTACATGCCCACCTGTAGGGGCCTGATACAATTCCTCTCTGCTCCATCTTACATCAGATGATTTACAGCTATCTCAGGTATTTTCCCTTCTGAACTAACATCCAGAGCAGAAAGAAATGGGCTACAGCACACTCTGCCTCAGCTGTGTCATCATGCTCCTGTCTGCTGACACCAAACTGCTAAGCTGATTCATCCCAAGTATGGGATTTCTTTCCAACGCAGACTCAGTAGGACAGTTCCTCCTGCCTGCGTCTCTGGACACACACGGCAAAGCTTAATGCACCCAGCAGGAATCCTCCTTCCGGCAATATTCTGTATTATAAATGTGATTAGAACAACATCAAAGGAGGAGCAGATGTTCAGCTTATCTGAGTGCAGCCTACAGAGAGAAAGGCATTTCTGAACTGAGAGTCAAGAGTACTGTCATTCTGTACAGCTGTTTTTCTTGTTTCACTTTCATTCCCATAGGTAACTTTCTTAAAAATACATTGCATGGGACACATCTTAAGAAGCCAAAGATTTTTCCCCTAGGAAAAAAAAAACCAAACCCAAACATCTAAATATATGGATTCAAATGCTCCAGTGAATAACTTGTTTGGTAATCTGCAGTGGTGATTCTAAATTCATTACTAAATGCTGAATTTTACCATCTATCACAACCCATTCCTAGTGAAATTTGAGAAACTTTCTCTCCAAATTGTGTTGCCTGTGTATCCCATCAAAGAACACAAAATGGAGATAATGAAAAGATACTTATTCTTATAAACTGCAGGACACCTTAATAGCCGCTGTGAAAAGCAAACTGCAACTGTAAAGCTGCACACAAGCTGATAAGAAGATGCCACTTGAACAGAGAAATCTGTTTCATAACAGTTTTCTTTCATGTACACTATTATTAATAGGAAAGCTTCACCAAAGTCAATACTGAAATTTATTTTCCTGCTTATGCATATCTACACATACCAGCTGAAATCCACTGCATTTACAGATCTACATGTGCAGTGACAGAAAGCATCCAAGACTGTTCCACATGCTCCATACTTGAACATGTATAGCTTGGCTTAAAAAAAGTAAATATAAAACATACTCCACATGTAGGCTCGTGTTTTTCACATAAAGGACATCATTCCATGTGAAATATAAAAGTTAAAATAGAAACACTTGACTGTTTCCTCCCAGCCTATTTCATCCTGGCTGTTTGGCATTCATCCTTTACAGGCCAGAAGTTTCACAGATGGGAGTTTCCAGTGCCCAGCAGACACAACGGACGCCAGATTTTCCAAGACTTCACAAAGACCTGATATCTTTTGATGTCAGTCTAACCTAATAATTTGTTATGATTTGCAATGCAAACCATTCTTAAAAACATCTTCCAATGAAACACATATGAATTTGGAATAGATTTTTTTTAGAACTAATGCATTACTGATAGCTTGTTTCTAGAATTTGATACCATTGTATCATTGAGATATTTGGTAGGAGATTTGTATTTACTTAGATGACAAATCATAAAATATAACCATTTCTTCAATCTCAACCTTATCAAACCCTGATCAAATGACAGCAAAAGTCTTCATTCCTAGGAAAAGCACACTATTCCTGTCAGAGATATTCTTAGTTTTCCTCTGGATACAAGAGGAAGTTTTTACAGAACAAGCTGTGAATCTATAGAAACTGTTATGATCAAGCTCTTTGCTCACAAATTACTCAAAACTAAAGACAAACACATCTTGCTCTGAACTTAATTTGAGGAAATCCTGCTGCTGTCAACAGCATTTGACAGCAGCTACTGCATTTGGGCAGTAGCTGCTTTTGTTGGCTTATTTATCTATTTGTGCATTTACCTCCCACAGAAAAAAAGGAATTCAGTTGAATAATTTCTATAATTTCGTTTGGAAAAAATCACCATACTGTATTCTTTAACTGCTATGTCAAATATTAGTGATATCTAAAGAAATGCTACTACAAGAAGATTCCCATGGCAAGCCTTTCACCAAAAAAAGATTTTAGGTAGCAAATCCTATGAGTTTATTAGAATTTATATCCTAATTCTGAAGGCACAGGACTATCAGTGTAATATCAAGATAAGAACACTGAACACTGAATTTAATCAGAGCAGTAAAAAGACAGAACAGCATTTATCACTTTGCATGCAACTACTCTTAAAAAAAAAATACACAAATGACTTGCATCACATTCAATTTGTTTATACTCAACAATGGAATCAACTGGAATAAACCTCCCATTTTTCTGTATTATTTACCTCAAGAACTAGCCAAAGCTGGTCTCCGTTTTTGACATCTTTCTTATAGTACATTCCGTAGAATTTTACTACATTGGGATGATCAGAGAGAGCTTTCAAAATGTTGTATTCAGCTTCAATTTCTTCATCAATATCCTAGTGTCACAAATGAGAAATACATAGCAGTTAACAAATAAATAATGATAGCCATTTAAAAAAACCCCACAAAGTATTTTCTGTCAATTCAAATGTAGTTTGAAATGATACAAAGAAAATAAACAAATAGAACACAAATATACCATTTAGAGAACTACAAAGCCTGGTTCTGTTTAATGAATACAAAACAGGGGGGTTTTTTGGTGGTTTTTTTTTTTTTTTTGAATTTTGTATTTATCAATTTTGACTAATGTGGGGCATGACAGAACAGCCCTGAGGTCCTGGAGGACAACAAGTTGTCCATGTGCCAGCAGTGGGGGTCCAAAAAGGCCGATGGGATCCTCAGCTGTATTAGGAAAAGGATTGCCAACAGGTTGAGGGAGGTGATCCTGCCCCTCTACTCAGCCCTGGTGAGGCCACATCAGGAATGCTGTGTCCAGTTCTCGGCTCCTCAGTACAAGAAAGACATGGAGCTAATGGAGTGGGTCCAGAGGAGAGCTACGAAGATGATGAAGGGATTGGAACATCTCTCTTATGAGGAAAGGCTGAGGGAGCTGGGCCTGTTCAGCTTCAAGAAGAGAAAACGGAGAGGGGACCTCAACAATATCTTCAAGTGTCTGAAGGGAGGGTGTCAAGAAGATGGATTCAGGCACTTCTCAGTGGTGCCAAGCAACAGGATGAGAGGCAACGGGCAGAAACTGATGCACAGGAAGATCCACTTGAATATGGGGAAGAAATTCTTTACTGCATGGGTGACAGAACACTGGAACAGGTTGCCCAGAGAGGTTGTGGAGTGTCCCTCTCTGGAGAGATTCAAGAACTCTCTGGATATAATCCTGTGCCATAGGCTCTAGAAAGACCCTGCTTGAGCAAGGAGGTTAGATCATATGACCCCATCATTGGTCCCTTCCAACCTTAACTATTCAGTGATGTCAAGGCAAAGCCAGTGCAATCCACAAGTAGGTAGGTATGCAGATGCCTTGGGAAAATACTGCTTTAGTCTTAATGGTAACCCCAACTAGAAATGGTGCAGCTGGGACTACCTCTCTATCTCTCTGTGCACGAACAAGTATGAGTGCAGCCACATCTTATTCATTTGCCATCCCACTTTCTAGAATTATCTGGGAATTCTTCTCATTTTCTACTGTCATAAAAGCTGGAGACATCCATAGTCTCTCTGGGTTCTGCTACTAAACTATAATAATCATGGCTTTTTGTCACACTCTCATTACAGACCTTGGGTTTCTTAGTGAGGGAAATCCTTTTGGAGGTGAGATATGAGGACCAGTTTTGCAAACAGATGCACTGGGAGCTGTGCAAATCCCTTCAGACCAAAAATGGACACAGGCATTGGCAGGCTTTAGCAGGCATTGGATGACTCAGGTAAACCTTTCCCACCTGTGCACTGGAATTGCTCATTGAGAGATGATGATTACACTGCATTTGAGTCATGCTGACAAAATATTCAATCCCTGCCTGATAAAGGCAAATATCTGCAGCCATTTTCCCCTCATTGTTTAGATCTCAAAAAAAAAAAAAAGTTAGTGTACTCGTTGCAGACTTAAAACATTTTTAATACAATTTGCTATTTACAACTACACAAAAATAAGTGAAAAATCCATTCTAGAAGAAGGCTCCCTTATGAACTTCTCTATCCATATGAATGGATTTCATATCAGTGAAAAGCATCTACTCAGTGCCAAAAACCTGTCTCAGCAAAGCCAAATAGAAGTGACCACGGCAGAGAAAGGGGAAGTTTTCTATTCCCCATGAATGATGCTCCTTCTCATTCTGTTCCACACACCTGCCCCAAGAGCATTTTGCTCACTTGTTTCTTAAACAGGTCTCTCCAATATGCTATTCAAGTTCCTCACAGGAGCCTTTTGTCTTGAGACCAGCTTGACTGTTCTCTAAGAACTTCCTCTGTCACCAGCATCATCATAAACCAGGCCATAAAACATTCATATTAAGATTACCAGGATAAGTCTTCTCACAAGGAAGGATTTTAGAGATCTTGTTATTGGAACAACTGAAAAACAGCAGGGATTTCCCTCTTTCTAATAAAGGAGAAACTCACTTTAAGGTAACTTTCTCTAACACAACACAGAATACAAGAAGAAAAAATACAAGAAAGGAAGAACCAAAGTACTGAAGGCAGCAGAGAATGGAAAGAGAAAGAAGCAGGGATGAAGACAGAAAACACATCTGGCAAAACCAAAAGAAAGAAAAAAAATACAGTCAAAAGCCAAAAAATTAAAAACAAAGCATACAATAGTTTTGACTGCCTTGGGGAAATTGGAAGAGAATTAGCCCACTGTCCTACTGTGAATTAATAGATGTTTCTGTCTCCTGAGGGGTACTCAGATTTTATGAGATTTTTTACAATTATAAGGAGAAATTTAGTGATAGAATAGTCATTCTGTGCTTACTAAAACAAAAAATATTCCTTGGTATTTTATGAAGGAAAAAACTTTAAATATTTGGTTGACTTTAGCATATTTCCCTTCATAAAAGAACTGTATTAGAAATGGCAGACTGAAAATTTTCATCCTATATATAGGGTAATTTGGCTAAGAGTTCTAAAGTACAATGGTATTTACTTATAGTTCTAAGGACAAGACTAAGCCTTCTCAGTTCCATCTTCATAAATTCTCATTTCAACACCTTTGCTTTCCTGTTTCAGTTTCAAAAAGCTGAGCTGTTGTCCAGTAAAAAGAGTTTGTGCTCTAAAGGATTAAACATTAAATGCTTATTTCAGTCTTATATCACCCATGATAATGTAGGTTCCAAATTTAATTTCAAAATATCAGTTAAACCAAATCATATTTCTTCTGCTTTGTGTCCCATCTACCTCTCAAGAGTCACAATTTTGAAACAATCTCCAAAGAAAAAGAATTGTAAAATGTAAAGAAGAAAATACTTAAAGTATCTTTTCCTTCATTGCAATGGCTCCCTCTGCAGCCATTAATAATACTTTCAGTTTCAATAAAAAGAACTCATTTATTGCTTTCACTTTATTTCCAATACAGGATTGTCATTTTAGCAGTAACATGGAGGTACAGCAGCTACTTCAGACACCCTGTAAATAGAAGAGGGCAAAGAAGAATAGTGTTCTTAGAATAAAAAGGGTAAAACATTTAGTTAAGAGTCAAGTCTTGGAAGACTGATGTTGACTGCACTACTGTAATTTCTTCATTAAAATAAAGAACCTGTTTTCATCAGTTATACATTTTCCCATCTGCAATTTCGTATATTGCATCTTTATCCATCCTATTTCTTCCATCTCCTTTACATTCTATTCCTTTATTCCTACTTAATCTATTTCCCTTTCCTCTAGCATCAGCTTTACTATTTCTTTTTTCTTCCTATCATCATCCTTTAATCTTTTTCTGCAACCTCCAAAGTGTACAGAACATTGGAAGTTTCACTGATTTCTTCAGGAATTCCTGCCATAGCCAGCTGCCACTTAAGAATCACTCCTGAACACTTCTGAAGAATAGGAAAGCAAAAGCATTTCCTGCCACAATGACAAGGAAGTCATACCTATTTATTGTAAGCACAAGAACCTTGTTTACAGAAAGCAATAGACTCAAAAATAGTTTCCAATACATTTGAACTCATCAAGATGCTTATCACTTGGCAAGTTATGTTTACTTTGGAAGAGGTTGTGGTATTGAATTGAGATGAGCACCCTTTTGTTGCTTTGAAAGTACACTGAAATAAAAAGCAGATCAGTAAGAAACATAGCATAGATAATGGAAGATACTGTGTTTTCACCAATGTATTTAATAGAATTTTGGTCTATGGGATCATAATCTGACACTGTGTGATATGCAGAGGTAGAAGAGCCCTGTGTGGCTGTGCAGCTCCAGACCTGTAGGGTCCACACAGTATGGCATGGTCCCCTATTCCTGCCCAGAGGTCATGCCATGGAAGCACACACCTCATAAACCTATACTGGGAGTGCAGAAGAAAAGGGCCTCCAAAATAGGAACTGCTGCTTTCCCATGTTTTGTTCTCAAGAAAAGTCCCAAGCCACGTGCAGCACCACTGAAGTCAGTGAGGTGTGCCTGTACAAACCAAGACTAGTGTTCTTCCTTACTCTCTGAGCATTAATCTGCAACCCAACAAATGTCAGTTATTGAGAAAAAAAACATGCTCTACAGCTTCATAATTCCACCTCCCAGTTGCCTGGTGCTTTTTGTGTAGAGCTAATCCCTTTGCATTTTCCATTTGAAAAGATGGATTCCTCTGTGAGACCTACATATTTTGGCACATTCCGAAAACACTGAATGAACAATAACAATAAAGTATGTGAATTTATTTTTGAAGTATCATTCCTAGCATGTTACTAGCTACAAGCGTGTACTCAGATGCTCGAAGGTATAGCTTAAGTACTTAGAAGTACATACCTTCCTTACTGGCCAGTTGTCAAAAACTTAAAAAAAGGAAAGGGAACAACAGTAAAAATAGAATAAGTTAGGACTCTTAATACTGAAAAGGAAAATAATCAGCTCCGCTTCCGAAAACAAGAGAGAAGGGGTAACAAAGTAAAAGCAACAAAGTTTAGGTATATTTCTGACTTTTACCATAAGCAACCACTTCCAAGATCACTTATGTTAAGAAAAATGCATTGATAGCTAGCCTGATACATAGCAGGCTGAAATAGTTTATTTCACAGTCACTTCTAACACAAATTATCTACTAAGATTAAGAGAAAATAAAAGACTACATAAGCTCACAATTAACCAAGTAATTTAAGTAACTTACATGAACAGGATCCAAAATTTTGACTGCTGCTTTGCTGCCATTTTTCTTATTTAACACCTTGAAAACTTTTCCATAAGTTCCTTTGCCAATAGTCTCAATTATTTCCCAAGTATCTGAAGGATCAGGAAAGCTATCAAATATTATTGTTTTCCCAGACAACGGAAGCATCTCAAATGATGGCTCCTAGGATAAAGAGATGTCAGTGTTCACTCAGTATTCAATGGTTAATAGCAATTTGCTTCCTAGAAATGGGAAGAGAAACACACATTCCAGCCTCAAACACTAGAAATCTTTTTGCATATAGTATGCATGCACAGATAGCACAATGAATAAGAACTGCTGCACTTTAATTTCCCTTCATTTGATATCGTGTTGACTACACAATATCAAATGAAGGTATGTGCAGTCAACACAGTATCAAATGAAGGGAAATTCAAATGATAATTTGAACCAAAATCAAGTTTGAGTGAAGCCAGTTTCCCATGCATTTCAATGAACATATATTGTAACTCCCAGATCTTTGGAGGGACAGGGGAATGAGAGTCAAGTTCATAGAGTTCCAAAGGATTTAGGTCCATTACCAAGAATCAAGCAAGAAGTGGAAAGAAACCCACACAAAACAACTTAAATAGTAGCATTAGATTCATTCAAATTCTTACAGCAAACAATCTTAGGATTTGAATTATGACATAGATCTCAAAAGGCCAAGCAGATCAAAGTGACAGATCTTTTCACAATGCTATGGTCTTCTGACAGTCAAGCACGCTCAGTCACGGAAAACATGTTTACCAATGTACATCCTTTAACAACTGGTTTACATACTGTAAAGGAAACACCTTTTACAATGATTGAATTGTGTCCATCACTGACCATGATGGTCACCCTGGTCCATGATGGATACAATTCACCGGGAAAACTGCAGCAGTCTGTTGTGTACTTAGTACTGCAGCCAGTACTGACCCAGCTCCTTGATTCCAAATACTGTGGGAATGAAATAACCCAGTTTTACCTGATACAATGAAATCCCCCTTAACACTATTCCACGTTAAGGTCAAAGTAAAGATCAAGATCCGGAAACATACAGTTGTAAGAAGTATATTCTCAGGTTTCCATTCCAGATTCAAAATTTGCTTCTTTCTCCTGTCCCACAGGATTCACAAAGACTCAACTCAGAACACTGACTATAGTCTCTTCGTAAGGCATGACCTTAAGTCTAGTCTTTATCCATGCTTTGGGAGTTTCACCACATTTGGGTAAAGCCACTTCTTCCTCCAAAAAAGAACATAAATGAGTCACGACTTTCTTCTTCTTTGCCTTTAAGGTAGTGCTCAAATACAATAATTCTGTTGGCATTTTTTAATCACTTCATGCATAAATGCTTTGTAATTAGCTCCTGCACTCTGCTGTAATTAGGATACTACACGAAACAATAACTAAATTTGGGATGATAAAGGGATGAGGATTCATAATCTCAAACCCTTGTTTTGAGAGTTTCAATAATGATAGCATTTCAAAAATTCTCTATCTAAGCTTTAGTTTTTTAAATTGAGGCTAACTATTTGTTTAAGATCTTACTGGATATTACGAAACCTGTAACTAGTGATTTTTTTTTAATAAGAGGAAGAAAAGTAAAAAGGTATCAATGGTTGCCTTTATAAGAACTGAGGCACCCAAACCATATTGAAGTCTGTCTGCATACAGGCTATTTTCTACAGAATATGTAATTTTCCATCGAAATCTAGAGCCTGCTGTGTCTCACATTACAAAAAAACATAGGAGCTTCTGACCCAGGCAGTAGAGGTACGCAGCGCTGAAGAAAGGAAGAGTCAATTCCTCCCTTTTGAAGATGAGCACTTCTGACACAGGAACTCAAAGAACAGCTTCACATATTTAGACTGTGCCATAGCCAAGCTGGGAACTCTGATACCGTGAATCTTCAAATAAGCAAAGGACCACCCTGTTGCAGAGATATTTTAAACTAAGTAGAACACTCCAAGAAGCACCATTCCAACCTGCTGTTTCAGACAACCTCCCAGGCTTCATTCACTCCCTATACATTGACAGAATGAAGCTGCAATTAATTGATTCCCAGTATCAATTGCTTATTTGTCTGCAGAGACTGGTACAATGAGAACTGTTAAAGGGCTAAGGAAACATGATCCTGCAGGTGCTATTTGGCTACCAGAGAAAAAGTGCTAGAGAAATTGCCATGTGCTTTTGTTTTCTTTTGAAAATTACAATAGTTGCACATCATCTAGTCTTAAGAAAAGTCACCACATACTTTAAAATATGCATTCAGTAGCTGTCACATTTAGTTCAATAATTTAAGAGTGCTATTCCAGAAAAAAAATTATTCACCCTAGTTCTTTCTTTTAATTTACAGCTTCAAAATGATAACTTGAATAAATTATTATGAATATCATGTTTCCTCGCTTTCACCAAGTTTAAGAACAAGTCCCTGCAGATAAATTGTTTATTTTTCACTTATATTATTAAAAACATATTAAATAGAATGATTTCAAGTGTTCCATTCTGGATGATGGATAATGTTTTATTACATCTCAGTGAAGTTGTCAAAGCTGATAATTATTTAACCTCATATTTCAGCAATAAATTGGACTGCTCCTGGAATATGTCTGGATGCCCAACCAATTGGATAATTTATCATACCCTTCACCATTAAAAAATTACTTAAAAGCCACCACAATTTATAACTTGATCCAAACCTCTAAGCTGGGAATGTACCCTTGAACCGCTAGGAAAAAAAGAACTTTTTAAAATACTTCTGGTGTGTTCAGTGTGACAGTTTGCTCAGCTTCTGCTCAGATTTTGGCTAACCTGCTGGTGAGGCCTGATGGATGCTGAGCACAGTGCCAGTAAGTCAAAGCAAGAGCACCAAGTAGGCAGACAGGTGGCCTGAAAGAGCTCAAGAGCCATTATGAGCATTACGCACCATTATCACTGGCAAATCTCTGCCTCCTGTCATCTTTCCTGTTGCAGTTTCCCCAGAATCTGCTCACTTATAAAAAATGGTATAGGCCAAACCTCCAAGCCGGAAGGTATAAAATATCAGCTTAACCAAAAAGCTTTAGAAGCAAATCCAACAGGAGCTGGACTGCTGAGGCCTTCCTGCTACTTGGTGTGGTAAAGGGAACACTTGTCCCATGACAGAGGAGAAGGGATAATCAGGTAGGTTTTATTAAAAAAAAATAAAAACCTCAGGTAGGTTTTATTCTTTTGTTTTGCTTGGAGGTGTACCAATTAAGAGATATAGGTTATAAATTATGAAACCTTATGGCTTGAATGGTGCTTAAATGAATTAATGTGATAGACTGATCTAGGCAAAAGGGGATAGAGCCCCTCTTTGTCATGTTAGTTATAGTTCTTAATGAGTTCATGAAACAAAGTTTAAATCACAGAGTACATTGTCCTGTAAGTCTGAGAGAGCCAAACAGACAGACACAGCAATTAAATTCAGGATATTCAAGACAAGGAAAAAATAGATTTGGAGTTCCAACAAAACAAGATTTGGGGTTTTGTTTGTTTGTTTGTTTGTTGGTGGTTTTTTTTTTAATCTGAGATGGGGATTTGGTGCCAGTTATAAGAACAAACTGGGTGAGAATTCTTATGAGTGATTCCTATATGCTTTTTTGCTTCACATCAAACATATGCACCTGATACAGCAGACTTCAGGCCAAATATTAGAGATACCCACAGATGCCCTGTTTAGCAGCGCTGCTGACAGACCACTGCATTCTCCATAATTTTCATTATCTAGTCAGTTTGGAGGGGGAAGGGGAAGCCTGCTGAAGAGTATAGTATATCTCCTCTGGACTATCTCATTGCTGCCAAGGCAACTCAGTGAAGTACATTTATCAGACCCAAAGCTTCAGACACAAACCAATTGCCCTGTGGAGGGCTTTTTAGTCAAGGCCACGGAGCACTAGAGACAACACATGGGAATAAACAATTGGTTTTGCTTCTGCCAGCTGGGTTGAAATGGAGCAATGAGCCTGAATTTCACATAGAATATTATATGTTGATCCAATATTTTCACCATTGTTTCATACCACCTAACTGTGCAACTTTCTAATAACCTTTCCCCCTCAACAGTTTCTGAATAGACCTTCATCTCAGTTGGATGAAAACATACCCATTTCCGCCATAAAGAGCTAATAAAATGAGAGCTCCTTGCCTGATGTCACTCATCTTCCTCCACACAGGGAGCCTACAGGATTAGCAAAGCAGACATCTATTCACATTTAACTACAATGAATGCAGCCTTTAGGTTCCCATCAGCATCTTGTCTCCTGGCTACCACAACTTTCTGGTCTTGAAAACTGGAACCAGGACCTCATCAGTTCAGTTCAACACATACCTACTAAGGCTGTCTTCTGGTTTATTTGCCCCCATCCCTCTCTCCTTCACATTCTAAACATTCCTTATGTTTAACCAGAGAGCTCTTGCACACATCCTACCCTGAAATGTGCCAGACATCTTCCTGTATGTCAGGACTGGCAGATGTCAGGTGCCAAGAACACTGGCACACATGGTGTATCAGGCCTATTACTTCTGAAGGTGACACAATGCATTCCTTCAGATTCTGAAACTTCAACCTCTTGCCTAATGGATGCCAGAAAAAGTAATCACCCTAACAAAAACAAAACAAAAGTAGAGAGCTTGTTACATCAAATAAAAATCTCCATCTCACCTTACTTTTTTTTCCCCCTTTATTGCTTTATTCAATATCTAATTTGGAAGTTCTTTGGTCTGGCACTAATCACAAGGCACAGTGGGGCCTTCTAATACTTAATGCAATGGCACAATCAAATCCCAAACCACATTTCTTCTTATTTCATGAGTTCTGCCACACTGACAAGTACTTAATAAGAAAGTTAAAGCCTGCCACATGGAATTCTCAAAACAAGCCAAAAAGCATGAGGCTACAATATGCCCTTCATCGTACTAGCACCTAGCAATTTCTGGATAAATAATTTGATTATTCAACTAAGAGCATGGACTGTAGCTTATATTCTTAGCTAGAGCTATAATAACTCATTTATATAGTATATTATCTTAGCCATCATTCAATGAGTAAGTTTTGCTCTGGAAATTCAAATATCACTCCCATTCAATTCTGGGGGAATATTTAGCCTCTGATTTCAATGGTGATGCAACCTATATCTGAATGGGAACTATACTCAAATCTAAGCTTGGTGTGGGCAGATCATCTAATTTGGCCATTAGTTAAAAACAAGTGTTTGGAGGTTTGCAGGCTGGTTTTTGTTTTGTTTTTTTTTTTTTTACTTAATTTGCCAAAATCTGAATGCACTTAGCATTATAATTTCACTCTAAAACAACAACAGATCTGCATAATTACATAATTTTTGTACTCTCCATATGTCTAGACAAATTATCCTCTTCAATTGCACATCAATTTGCTTACTACTTTCTACTCTATATATTCCCCATTGCTTTCAATTGTCCTTCCTGTCTGCAAGAAACCTTCCAGAGGGAAAAAACACCTCTTTAGTCCCAGATATGGTAGATGAAGAATAAAATTCAACAACCTTCTCTAACAGTCAGTCCATGCCTTTTGCTGTTGTGGGCTTACACCAGTAAGAAAGACACAATTTAGGTAGGCTTCACCTAAGCTGATGTGTAGAATACACCTATTGGAACCTAAGATAGATGCTTTAATTCCATTTCAATCAAAGAAATAGAAATTTGATTCACCTCATCTGGTTAGCATTTATCTGCATAAGACAGCTCAGTCTCCAGACACTGTTGATTCTACTAGCTAAGTTCCATTGCCTACAACAGGAGCCCCATTACACTGCTTCAGATACAGACATGTTAAGGTAAATTAATTCTATCTACTTAAATGCTGGAAATAAAGAGTTTTAGCTTGGCAACTGACAAAATGAGTATCAGCTCCATACTACAGACAGGAAAACTGCAAGCCAGCCACATCTCATCACCTGAAAGCCATCAGGTGACTTGGACGTAGTCTGATGATGTATGAACAAGGCAAGCACCATGCAATGACATTGCCAAGAAACTTTGAATCCAGCAACCAAACCCTAAATTAATGTAAATGCAGGAATAAATGGTTAAATAAAGCATTTGGAGGCAAGGAGTGGTATTCAATTTAGGCAATATATCTCCTGGGCACAATTCAACATACATACATCAATCTCAGGGCTGTTCATGGAAGAAATTTATCTGGTTTTGAGGCCACTTTTTAATGTTTACTCTCTGAAAGGCCGGGTAACTGCTTCTTCTGTTTCTAAAAACACTTTTTTCTTTGCTAACTGTTATCCAGTGACAACTTTCCCAACAAAGCAAGACAGCTTTCAGAGACATTTGATGCCTCTGGACTCCTTGACCTGTGTAAAACTTCTACATGCAGTAGAGAAGCAGTACTGTGCGGTATCAGTACCTGATCTCCTGCTATTGATAAATGCATATTGGGTGTCCACACTGACATTTCATCTGCAGATTATTATTCAGCTGATCTTGACATTTTGACTTGCTGCAGACTGAACTGGCCAGCCCTGCTCATGGCAGGCTCCAGCTCCTTGCTTTCTGGATGTTCTCAGAGAGCACAGATGCAAGGGGTCTGCTTCAGTGCTAGGTTCCACCTTGGTTTCCATCCATTCCTTGCCATGCCCCACAACAGTGAAAGTCACACTGCATGCTGAGGCTTACAGCTCTAAGGCAACTCCATTGGAGGAGGGGATTTTTAAGCAACAGGTTAAAGAATCAGCGAGGGCTGTAAGCATTCAATAAGCATTCAATCTATTCTCATGCAAAGGGGCTACCCACTAGATTGCAAATCCTTCAGAGTTTAAACTTGATACAAGTACAGAACCCAAACCTTTCTAAAAGCCAATCTTTAGTTAAAGAAAGAGGGTATGAAAACAACAGGGAAACAAAACATTAAATTTAATTACTGTCATCAATTTTTAAAGCTCTGATGTTTTTAAAAAAAATGACAACTAAAGATTTTTGTGGCACTTATCATCCAACAATATTTTTGCAGGGGCATTACAATAATGAAAGAAGATTAATAATGGAAGGGGGAATTTCAATTTGTATTTGGACTTTGTGCCACCAGAAGTAATGAACTGACATTAGCAATCCATGAACTGAATTATACCCAGCTAATTTTGTGGCTCCTAGAAGAGAGGTGCTGCAAATGATGAGGATAATTTTTCAGTGACTAAACACTAGATCAGTATATTAGCAAATAACCTGGTTTTCAAAGCTGAAGCATCACTTAATTTTCCTATTTTAACACAGTAAAACTTTATAAAGCCATTAAAACCAATATGGTGTGACCTCACTCACTCTGTATTTCTCAGAACTTCTAACGACAGAAAAGTGGCAACTCAAAATTAATTAAGCCGCTGTATCAATAAGCTTTGTCAGGTCTTGAAATTAAGGCGATACAGTAACTTGATAGCAAGATAAGGAAGGCATTGCAGACAACAAGCAAACTTGCTAGCACTTAGCATTAGCCAACAAGAAGTGACGGGGTGTGAGTGTACAGTGGTCACGGCAGGACTGCACATGTGTCCTGCCGAGGCCACGGTCACGCCGCAGCCGCGCGTGTCCCTCGGGCGGGCGGCGCTTTGCCCTGCTCCGGGAGCGCCCGGCTGCCTCACCGCGGGCACCACGCGGGCCAGGCATCTCTCCCGACGACTCCGCACCCGTTTCTTATCCAGAAGCTCACGCACAAGGGGAAAAAAACCCAAAAAAACCAAAAAACCAAAAAAAAAAAAAAAAACAAAAAAAAAACCACAGAAAAAAAGAGGGAGGAAAAAAACAAACAAACAAAAAAAAAAACCAAACCAAAAAAAAAAAAAAAAACCACAACTGGAAACAAGCAGGATTTAGCTGAACGAGAGACCGCACGAGCCAACCCGCACATGCCCCGGTGCCCGGAGCTCCCGGCTCCGAGCAGCCCCCGTCTGCCCCGCCGCTGCCGGGCGCGCCTGTCCCGTCAGAAGCGGAGCTCCGCCGGGCGGCAGCGGCCCGGCCCGGCCCGGCCCGCACCACCCCCCGGGGGCCGGGCAACTATTCCGCGGGGGCCGTCCCGAAGCCCCTCGGCGAGGCGTGGCCGCCGGGCAGCGCAGCTCCGCGGAGAGCCCCCTCTGAGGCACCGGCGCTGGGACTCGCCCTGGTGCCCTGCCCGCCGCTCCCGGCCGGGGATTACCCGCAGCGAAACCTCCGGTCCCTGCCGAGCCAGCCCCGCCGAGGGGGCAGGGGCCGCGGCACCTCCGGCCACCGTGCCTCGGCGTCGCCCTCCTCCTCCTGCGGACGGGCCCGGCCCGGCTGCGGTCCCGCCTCGGGGTCAGCGGCGGATGAGCGCTTTGCCCCGCTAATCCCCCGCAGGCGCCGGCAAAGCCGGAGGGCTCGGCCCGCCCCGGGCAGGGCGCGGCGGGGGCGCCGGGGCGGCCCAGGCTCCCTCCCGGCGGGAGCGGCGGCCGCTGAGGGGCAGCCGGGCCGGCCGCGGCCACTGGGGATCCCGGGCCGGCCGCCTCCAGAGCCGGGACACGGCCCCCGCACCCTGATCCGCCCCGCGGGGATTACACGGCGCCGGGCGGCCGCCGAGCCCCAGCGAGGCTGCTGGCCTGGCACGGGAGAGCTGCAGCTCGTGCCCTTGGGGCAGCCCATGGCTGCGCTGCCCTGAGGAAACGTAATGGACCTACCCGGCCCTGTAAAAGTAATTCACATCTGGTGCATGCCCCGAGCTCACGTTAGTACGTGTTGCAAAGAGGTGACTGCACCGCAACAGCACAACATAAGTGTAATAACGTAATAGCAGGGTGAAGTTGCAAGACAAAGTACTCAAAAGTTGGAAATGGATGAATTTTAGGAGTACAGCTGCTATATGGTACATGAACCAGGCTTTAATTATGCTAGTTAGGTTTTCTTTGCAAGATCCCCGACAAATTCACTGCAAAGGAGCACCAAAACTCTGTCAGCACTGGAGACCATGTACCTCCATCAGAGACTGTCTGTTGAGTTGCGTTTGTCTCCTTTCATTTTTCTGATAATATTTGAACCTGGGTTTTGTTTTCAGACAGGTCTGACACGAGGGGAAGTGTTTCAGAGCTATCTATGTTTTACATCTTTCTCAAAAGCAGAGTAGACATCAGGTAGCTCCCCCTCCCTGAGCAAAGCTCTCATTGCTTTCAAGTTGTGCTTGGGAGTGCCTAGCACCCCGCTGCCTTTCGGCTGCGTGTCTAGTGCATGGCAAGTCATATGCAGAAGCATAACAGTCTAATCCTCTGATCATGCAGAAGCTTGGCCAGAGTGCACCACCAGAAAAGGGCTACAAGCCTCTCAGTGGAAATTCAGGTGCAAAAAGGAGTGATGGGTACTCATAGCTCTTCTAGAAAGGGCTTGTATGCATCCATGACCTGGAACAAGGAACTGAGAAGTGTTTTGACACAATCATGGGAACCAGAAAAGACAGTAACATCAGTGATTAGCTGATACGTTCCTTTCCACTTCTAGCAGTGCTGTCTTAAAACCACGGCTGGCCACCTCATCTAACTCCCGCTGTGTGCCAACATTACCATCCCTTAGCTCTGAAGACCTAAAATTCACTATGAGCACTCCCTCTGTCAAAGGGCCTTAAAGGCAAAACCCCATAATAGGGCTCAGATAAACCACTTGGAAATATTGAACACATTATGTCTTCTGCATTAATTAATTTTTCAGGTGAACTGGGAAACTCCAAAAAAACTCCTAGCTGTTTCACTTAGGTAATCCTGAGCGATACATAAGTAATGGCAGCCTGTTGCTGTAGAAAGGGTCCTAGTTTAAACCAGTTAAAGTTTAAAGACCAATGTCCAAGGCCTATAGATCTAGGCACTGTTGAAACAAACAGGGAATTTATGCCCTTAGGGAATCTTTGTCTGTCAAATGGACACTGATGATGCTGGAAAATTTAGTCATGAAATGATTACGTGGCAGTCAGTGTCATGCAGCCTAGCCACATTCCTCCTTTGCTTTTATTTTCATTACTTCATGTTCTTTTCCATCTCAACCTGACTTGGCTGTTGCACCTCATTTTCCCAAAAAAATTACTGCTTTGCTTTTATCTAGAAAACCTTTCAGATGAGATTTCAAGGTTCTAGAGTAAATATGGGTATATGCTTTCTCTGCCCCAAAATAAATTTAAAAAAATTAAGGACAAATATTATGTATTGACAATATCCAGATATATATATTAAAAGATAAGTGAAGTGTGATCATCTCCAGCTGTACCTGGTATGAGGTTAAGTTTGTTTGATGCCACAAGACAGCATCTATACTACACTCTCTTTTTAACAGATTGTGATTAGATTAGTTTCAGACTTCTACCTTGCCTTTCAATGTGGTTTTAACCTTCATTAGAAGCATTGTGGGTGCAAGTCTGAAAACTATTTCAAAATTACAATGTGACAAATATGAAAGCAGTATGAACAGACAGCCTTTCAAAGCATCTTCAACATTAGATCACATTAGGGAGTTGCTTTTATGTCTTACTCTTCATTATTAAAATGTAATGGACCCAAAACACACATAAGTATAACAGACCTCTTTTACTCCAGAGCTGCATTCTTAGAAGAACTACATTCTTAGAAGCTTCTAATAACAAAAAGGGATGGAGAGGTGGGAAAGATGCCCTTGTGATTAAAGCACTAAATTAAGGCTATCATTTACTTAAAATAATATTTTCTATATTGTGAAAGATCATGCTACATCCAAATAAAGTCAGGATGCAGATAGGCAGGACACAGTGGACCCTCCCTACAAAAGGAGGTCCTTGGCTGCTAGGCTCCAAATCCTGGGCAGAGTTCAACCATGGAAAGTTTGTGGGACCTGAGACATATGTTCCTGCTTTTCATCTATTTTTCTCTGTATAATTGATCTTTTAATAGTTTTCTACTCAAGAGGAGTTGTTCTGATGGCTAATAAGGTACGTATGCAAATAACAAGTGACACACAGAAAGATCAGGAGGTATATAAATGATAACTAAATAAAATAAACAAGCATGCTTAACTAGCAGAAGACCACCACTATAAGAACCAAAGAACTTACCTCTCTGGGGAAGTGCTTTTTGACCTCTCTGGCTGCTTAACCGAGCACAGCCTGTAGCAAATATAAGGAACTCCTCCCCTTTGGTGTTTATTACAGAGAAGCAGTACTTCCTGCAACACCTGAGTAAATATCCTCTAGGAAAACCACCACAGAGTTTGTCTACATCTAGCTCAGTATTCTTTTGATCATAAATACCATCTACCATAATGAATTATCAAGGATGTCCAAAAGCATGTTATTTATTTGAATGCATAGTTTTCTCTAAAGCAACCCTGAGCTTTGCCAGATATTTTCTTTAGTTGATCAAAAGAGCCCCATAACCCCTTTTGAAGGTCTTAGATGTGTGATCCTTGTAATCACATTTAAGGGGCTGGTTAGCTCAGGAGATTGTTAATAGGATACAAAACCTTTAACATCCAACCCAGATCATTGCAGATGAAAAGCTGTGACTATTCAACAGCTTTTTCATGTCCCATGACCTAACTTAGTTCCTAAAGGAGAAATGTTTGTATTCCTTCAAATTCACAGAATGTGCTTTTCAGACTTTTTTAAACTGCACATATAATACGGAATATTTGACAAATGGGAAAATTATTTAAAAGCTCAGTGGTAACTAATGAATCCAATTAAATCTGCAATCAAAAAAATTTTGGAATTTTCCACTCCAAAACTGTCTCCACATTCTCAACAAGCCCATAAGCACAGAAATTGCCGGAAAGTAAGAGTGATTTAGGAAGCTGACAGTTCTTCATTAAAGTGTGCCTCTTTAGGTCCCTGTCATTAGACCCAGGAGCTGCACATCTAGCACAGAAGTATTACCTTTGAATGGTGATAGCCTAACTCATGCTTATTGATTCATACCCAGTAAGGAAAAAGTATTACAAGTAAAATGTGCAAGGCATTGTACTGAAATTTCACAGCTGTTTCTATTTCACTGTGTTTGAGATAGCAAAGTTTTAGGGTTTTGCAGGTGTTGTTTTCCATCTAAGTCCTAAGTTAGACACAGTTTGAACTCATGTCTCAAATTCAATTTTAAAAAAGGGCTCTTAGTGTTTATTCAAACAAAATACTGGGAAAAGATGCATTGGAAAATTTTATACAGAAAACCTTCTACAGTTCTAAAAAATTGCAGTAGATAAGCTCAGGGACCAAGTGATAACTGCAGAGAACTATGCTGCAAAATGTGTCCTGGCCTCTACTTAGTACCCTTATCCTTTTCTTGGAACACACTGATCACTAAAATAACATTAAAGGATTTTGCTTATGTGCAGTGATGTCAACAAGTAAGAAGGTGTTGGGACATCTGAGGATTGCTGCTTTCTGCATACCTGGGGGTAATGGAAAGTGCCAATCTTGAAAATGTGCAGGTAAAGATCTGGAGTTGTGGTACTGCCATTTCCAAGTGTGCATAACATATCCCTCAGTCATTAAACTGACTTTAAAATTGTGGTATTAAAAATCTAAACAAAGCAATAAATAGCACCAGTCACGTGGTAATATTGGTCACATGGGTCATCTTGTTAGTCATCTTGTTAATACAGCAGTTCCCAAACTAACTGCTTAGAGATTTCAGGCTTGGTTTTTTATAGTTTTTTGCAACATTTTTTTTTAATCAGTTGTATGGAGGGTCTCCCTTGTATCCTGGAGTAGTAGTGCCTGTCTTATGAGGTGTTATGTGCATTTCTTCACAGTTGCCATTCTTCCCAGCCCTTGAAAGTTTAGGTGATCAGCAGTCTGACATTAAGTAAAATACCTATTAAACAAATACCACTATTGGCACTACTAAACACAAGTGTACTTTGGTATATAAATAGGACTGTGAAGTAGTGAAGTATAAGCAGCATCAGAGTATTGATAACTGAAGCAGTTGAAATTATTTTTGATATGTGCGTCTAATTAGCATCTAGCATTCATTACTCTTCAATTTGCATTCCAGGTCCTACTATTTAACCATTTTTAATGGGGCAAATAGAGTTCTTTTCATAGCAGGTGATAAAAGAAGACTCAGTGTTGAACAAGTGTATTTTTTCTTCTGCCTCTGAAGGGGTCTTTTCTGTCTTTTGCTGGAAGTTTTAACCAGCAATGATAGATGTAATTTTCTGCAAATGAGATGGAGAGAAAATTTTGCTGTTTGGTAGCCAGAGCACACACATTTCTGTACAGGCACTAAAGACATTATGGTTTATCTAACACCAACTTCTCTCGAGACTGTATCAGTTCCAATAGTCCTGGCAAGAGTCACAAGGCACCAGATCCTTAATCTGTGGATTAACTGGATGTTGAGGTTACCATTTGGAAAAATTATACTACTAATCATCGTAATATGTAAGGAACTGTAAAATGTATTTTAGGTATTCAGCAGCAAGATGAAAAAGAATGGTAACCTAAGGAATTTCATGAGCTTTATTTGGCTATACCTTCTTTTACATAACATTTTTTAAAGCATCTACCTTCATTTTGAATGGAAATTACTTGTGAGGTTTGCAAATTTGAGGCTCAAAATACTATTCTTGGACAATTTGAAGTTTGGAATATCACATAATGTCCAATACTTCCAATGGATAAACAGAATGTGTCCAACATTCTTTCTTTTACACATATTTTACCCCTGTTTCAGACATACCAGTAGCTTGCTATCAGTCAGTCTATTCCTTGCTGTCAGTCTATTCCTTCCCTTGGAGCCAGAGGTAACAATCACATTGCCAGACTTCATACACTTCACAAATACGTGCTTCATTAATCCCAAACAATTGCAAAAATAAATAAAACCTAGAAAATTCTTTTTCTTTCAAGCAAAAGAAGTGACAGACACAAAAAGAGAATGACAACATAATCTGAGAATAACCTGGAAAGCTTGTTCTGGAGTTTTTCTCCATTATTCTATCCATACTATTTTGAGTTCCTCAGCCTCCTAATCCAGAGGCATGCCACAAATGTGTTTTATAAACAGTTTCCTATTTGTGAGCCTGTCATTAATCTCTGAAGATGTTCCAAAGATAGCCCTTGGAGGATTTGGATTTGTCTTCTTTTTGTTTTTAATCCAGTTAGGGAGTATAGCAAACAGTGACACAAACAGGATTACATTTGGAAGGGTTCTGTTCCTGGTTATGTGAGTGGCACACAGACGTGCTGAGCTCTGCTTTCCTGCTCTGCAGCTTGTTGTCTTCCCAGCTGCTCCTACTCTTCTTTTATGGTTGATTGTAAATACATTTGGAAAAAAAACCACTCCATTCTCCTGAATGATGTGACAGCCTTGTAATCTCCTCTAGTAGCAGGAGCAGACCCAAAGGTCCTCTGCTCCTACAGGGTACTTCCAACTGTGGTGATAGTTTTTTAGAAGCAAATTGTCATTAGGATATTGGAGGTAACAAGCACTTTTTGAAATAAAAGCATGGATTTTTAAAAACTGAGAGTGAGTTAAGACACTGAAATGAAATACAGAAGGTACCAGTATATTGTCCATTTCAGATTACCTTCAAGGTAAAGATTTTAAAACAATGAAAAGCTGTTAAAGCATCAATAATTCTGTGTTCCTAGAAGTAATAATTGCATATTGATTATGGCAGCTGGTGTGCTAAATGGTCCCAGTTGCTCTATCTGTGATCATCTCTCTCCATTATTTGTAACTCCCTCAATTTCTGCCATTAGCTGCAAAGTGTATCAGAAAATAATTTTGCTTCCCAGCTATTGCCAGGAATAAAATTCTTTAGGAGACAGATTGATACAGACTTCCATTAAAAACATGCCTGGTTTTGAATGGTTTTTAATCTCTTAAGATTTTGAAACCTACATGTAGCCAGATTCAAATGGTGATGGGCTGACTTTATAGATTCTTTAGACTAATAGAAGATTATCTAGAGTGACTGACTTTGGTATATAATGTAAGTTGTTATAGGTAGCAAGGGTTCACATTTAAGAAGATGCCTGATAATATATTCTGTCAAAAACACTCATAAGATAATCAAGATAATAACCTCTCATGTTTTTCTGACTAGAGGCCTAGTTTTTAAATATACCTTATCTGTACTATGTTATGGTTTTCATTAAAATAAAAAAGTCACAGAATGTGTTTTACAGGAAGTTCATATATAATTTCTGCATTAGGTAGTATTGATTTTGCTGCTTTACTGTTATACCTCAGATGGTATCTGACATGATTCAGTATGAATTGTAAGTCACAACAACATGGCAGTGTAAATCACCCAAATTAGCTCTGAAGGCTTCAATAAACAATATCTAAACTAAATGAAAAAGCCAATATTCAAAACCTCAAAGCCAACAGTCAGTAAAAGTCAAGTAAATTTTTTTCTCCTTCACATTTTCTAGATAGGAAAGAAGACTGTACTCTGTGTGTTTGTTAAATAATACACCTTTGCAAAGCTGAGGTAAACTTATCTGGCTGTTCTTTAAAACATTTAAGTTGCAATTAGTATAATGGTCCAGCAGTTTCTGTGTCTAGCTGCCTTCCAGTGCCAGAGTTAGATCTTCAGTTTGCCTTTTAAAATGTCTACTTAAAAGGGATTGTTGAGGAAATCTGAAAAGGAGCTGTAATGGATCTAACCCTGTGGAAGTTTTCAGTCCTGACAGTGAAAATGGTCTTTATGAAAGTGCTGTAAGGCGCAGGTTGAGTGGCATAAACTCTGTTCCTCAAACTCAGCAGCCTTTGCAACTGCTAATGCTGAAGAGTCTCAGAGGAATGGATCATGCAAAGCTAAATTTCATTTCAATCCACCCTAAATTATAAGCATCATGTAGGTGATGGGTTTTCCCTTACAGAGACCTATGTGAACTGGACTTTGAACTGGTTTTCACACCATAGTACAGTGTCTCAAGAGGTGAGAGAGTGGGGCTGAAAGTGTGTTGCTGGAAGCAGGAGGTAGGGCTGTTTCACCCCCCATTACAAAGGTAGCACTGAGAAGAACACCTGTTTTTAAGATAGGATCTGGCCTTACTCACAGGCAGTCTGAAGCACAGCCTATTCTTGACTCTGTGAGCATAGTAATATTCTCTTCCTCTAAGCTCTATATTAAATATTATATATTTAATATATATTAAAGATATATAGCAATTTATAATAACTAATGCTCTTTTCACCTGTCCTTACACAACTGGGAATCCACAAACACACTATTTGGAAACACCAGACCGTAAATTCTTATTCCGGGTGTCAAGCCAGTCCCAAATGAGGAATTAGGCTGAGGCATTTCATATGGGATTGTCTTATCCCATCTCTGCCTGTTACAGTGCTTCATGCACCTTTCTTTGATGAAGCTGAAATTGCTCACTGTTGGAGGCCTGACCCTAGACTGGGTAGCCCACAAGTTTGGTTCACAGTTGTGAAAATGTGGTGGTCCTGCTGCAGCCTCTTGGCCTCGGGATTAGGGTGTTTTCCTACCCTGTTGTTGGCTGACACAGTCTCCTGTGGAGAGCATCCTCAGCACAAGCCAAGACTGTCTGCTTTATCCCTTTTAGATAAAACATACTAGTTAGTCATTGTTTTCACACACAATTGAGACAACAAGGCAGTTTTTTACTTTTGATAAGTCATGCAGAGGTCAGGGCTGCTGCTGCTATCTGGGTGCACTGCCATCCTCAATAAGCCGTCTAGTGCAGAAAGGTTGTTCTCAGAGATGGTTTTGTGTCCTGAGGTTCTGACTTTGATTGTGGCAGCTGCCTTGCTTAGCAGGCACGGCGGGGCGCAGAGGGAAAGCAAATCAGAGCAGCGGGGGAGGCTGGCGCTCACCGCTGAGCGCAGCGAAGAGCAGGGCCACCCACCGCTCTCCTGCTGCTGTCTGACAATTGAGCTCGGATTTCTACCTTCAGGTCTGCTTGAATCCAAAGAAAGGAGCCATGTGTAGCAGAAAATTGCATACAAACTTTCCACAAATACAAACAATTATTTTTGTTTTGGTTTGTTTTGGGGTTTTTTGTTAAAAATGGACTTCATCTTAGGAGAAATTCCAAATCTCACTTAGGAGAGCTTTGTGTGCATTTCCCATGCAATGCAAACCTCCTGCCTGCTCTGTCTGGGAGTGCTGGAAGGACAGTGAGCCTGACTCTATGCTCCCTGGGCCTGTCTGACTCAAGAAGAAACTCCCAAATCTGTTATGTGAAAGCTATGTCCTCTGGTGTAGCGTTCAGAATGCAACCACGTGCAAGTATTGAATAGTGAATTACTGTGGTTGTATGAGGGAGTTCACTATGGCACTGTTTTTTCATTGGGGGAGCACATGTGTGTTTCTGATTATCAGATGCACCTATTAAGATTTGCACTCCTATCAACAGTGTCATTTAAGCTAACAGTAAAACTTGTGTTGGTTTGGAATGGGCTGGGGACTGACACTTGACAAGCAATACATTTAAAAGAAAATGAGTTCTTTTCTGCCTTTTTAGATATAAGACAACAATAAGAAGCAATACTTTACACTTTCTGGTACTGTTTATTCCTAGGACTTATTAATATGCTGCAGTCCACATGCACATCATCAGCCCATTGCCAAAGGTGTTGCAGTAGGGAGTAAAGATCTCCATGCTCACAGAGAGCAGGCAAGATTTCACTTTGGAAATCTGATACAGAAGACCCATTGCACAGAAAGCATCAGAGCATCTCGGATGGCTGTCTCAGAAGGAGCAAGGCGCAGGATATGATGTGTTTTGCACCTGTTATGCAACAGAGAACAATTTGCCAATTAATTCAGGTAGAAGAGATAACATGTCTTGGATTTCCTGCTCTTAATTTATTGAACAGCTAAGCCCTTGGGACTAATAAAAAGTATTTCATGTGCCTGTAGGAGGAGGTTTACAGTTTCTGATATAATAGAAAAATGCCAACTCTCAGAATGGCAAAGTATCATTAACTGATGCAGACTTTGCATTAAGAGCATTTCTGGTGGACTAATCAAATAAATGTTCTACCTTACCTTCAAACTGTACTCCCTGATGGGCAAAATGATGAACAACAAGATATGTGGGTGGGCATTTCCTCATTTTCTTACCACTGTTTCTTGACTAGCCATGAGAAAATAAGGTAGGAAATAGCCTTTCCATCTTCTACTTTTTTTCTGGCATGTAGGTGACAGGAGACTTTAATTTTGTTGGCATTTGTTAGATAGGATTGAATCCTAGGACCTAGGTGACAAGCTCAAGCGTCTTAGATACTAAACCATGACTGAGGGAATATGAATACAGAGGACTCTATGTGTTTACTTAGGAAATAACTGAAAATAACTCATAAAAGATTAATTCACTTTCTAGTTTCTTCTTCTCTGCAGCTTCATTATACAAATTGGAAGAACAGGTAATACAATAGAAAGTCTTCTAGCTTGACAACAAAGTCCCAGAATCTTCTCACTTTCAAACTAATAAATAAATCAAATGTTCCTTATTCATGAAGATGGCAGTACCATCTTACAATGCTTGCTGCGATGCCAAGAGCAGTTTAACTAAAACATAGGGCCTTTTTGTTTTTCACTTGGGGACAGAGGTCACCAGCTTATTGAGGTCACCAGCTGCTCTAAAAGTTGATAACATTTTTCTGCAAAAAAAACATTAAAAACTATATGTTGAGTTAATGTTCTTCAAAGAATTGTTTTTTTTTTTTAACTAGTTCTTGTTTCTACCACATCTATTGAGCTTCTTCTGGAGGGCCTGTACCAAATCTCAGATGATTATGCAACTCCTGATTTGTGGTCTTCTTGCACAGTTAATGATAAAATTTATTTATCAAGGTACCAGTGGAGTTATGATCAGATAGACCAATGAAACACTGTCTTGCCTCTTCTAGTAGATGCTTTTTGTCTCTTTTCAAAATAGACATCTCTGTCTCCAGTAGTAAAGACAGTCTCCTCAGTCTGTAAGTTTGTTTCACAATGTAGTGAGGTTCAGTCTCAGCTTTATCATGAGATTCATGACTGAAAGCTTCAAACCAAACTGCAAACATGTCTGTTTTTTAGCTGAAATAGTTGTGCTTTCTTCCACAGACAGGAGGCTGTATCTGCTGAGATGTGAGATGTCAAACATGAGATTCATCTTACAGGAAACCGAGAACCAAACAAAACCTGTTTAGTTTACAAAGTAGCTGAGGTCAGAGACTGTAAAAACCACCCACACTGAAGCGCCTGGTGGTGAAGTCCCCCAACACAGAATGAAGTACTTACAGTCAAAGACACAGGAGGTTTATGTCCAACCTCCAGCTTTCAAAGAGCTTCTGAGAAGCCGAAGTGATTAATGTGGCTTCCAGGCAAACCTTACTGGCAGTGCCTTTCTTACGATTCTGACTGAAGCTGCTCAAAAAATTAATTTCAGTTTCTTTCAGGTTTCTTTGAATCTCCATTATGTTGGTCACTCTAAGTCAGGTTTGTTGTCATCCAGGTTGGTTGTCTTGGATGTCCTTGCCAGTACCTCAAAGGATGCTCACAGGATAAGGGCTTCTGCTTTTGTTCTCTAGATAGCTTTAAATAATTTTTCTTCTCATGTGTCATATATTCTGCAGTTTCTAAATCTACCTAGGTAAAGTGAGATGATCAGTCACTTTAATTATTGTTTATAACTTTGCCTCTACAACTTAACTTGAGCAGATTCCTATTCAAGTATAGAAACAAGAAAGTTACATTAGATACTCAGCAGAAATCTTTGTCCAGTTATACATGACACTGAATTTTTTTTCCTGTCTTATATGTTCCATGAAATCTTTCTCAAAGGGAAAGTGGTAATGGAATGCTTTCATTTACTATTTTTTTTCCTGTTTGCTGTTTTTTTCCATGTTTACAATGTACTATTCTCTGTATTTGCTATTTCTCCATATCTCTGGATCTCTGGGTTGAGATGTTGCTTGTTTTGTTGTTTTTTTAAAGAGACAAAGACAAAAATGTGGAGTACAAAATTCAAGATTCTGTATTTTAGAGAATGCTCCTCAGTGCCAATACAGCTTCACTCTCAGTTCTTCAACAGGGTGACTTGCAAAGAATCCAACACAGCCCACTGAGTCTGCAACACTGTTTTTACTCATTTCACACAGATCTGTCCACAGCATCCAGCTTCCTCCAGAGCAGAATTAGATCTGCATTGCTACTGAATGACCTGGCTAAGTGTCATCAAAAGATTTTTGCAAGCAGCTCCTATTAATGCCATTAGGAATGTGACATATTAATCTCTCATGTGCAGGACAGAGAACAAATCCATTCAGTTGCAGAATAAAAATACTGTTAGTGTTTGAGGAACTATAGAAACCTGAACCATTTAACAAGAGCAACAATCAACAGAACAATACTTTCGGCTACTTAGTACCATGCAGTACAGCACAAATCAGTATAGGTACAAAGATAATGCAGTGTGTCCCTCCACTCTTCCACCTCTGCTGGGATGTTTTTTGCTGTTCTGTCATATTGTTAAATTGCAACAGCATTATTTCAGCTTCTAAGAAAACCTGAGAATGCATAATATAAATAATTAGCCCATTGTAGAGGCAGAACTGAAGACAATGAAAAACAACTAAGGTAAAAAATTAGGTCTTGATTACCTTCATTTTGGTAAAACAAATTAATTTTACATTCTCCTGTTTAAGCAGATATTTTCATCCTATATTCATGTGTGCTTATCTATAGTAATCAGCAAGTTACTCTTCAGCTATTTTCTGGTTTTATAGTGTGATTTCATACCTTCCTCCCAATAAATATTATTTGTTTACAGGAGCTCAACCACAATCCAAATAAAGCAAAGATTCTTCTGAAATCCTGTATCTTTACTTTTATCTCAGAATCAGTCTTACAGTGTATCTTTTAAATTTCTACCTCCACTGTTTAAAAATGGTAACTCTAAAAGGGAACATTATAGGGGAAACTGTGAGGAAGATTCAAACCTATTGACTGGTTGGTAGAGGACACACAGTTTTCTAAACCAGAAAAAAGAGAGTAAAATCAAATCTGAAGATGTTGCAAGGAAATTCTGGGTCATGGATGTTTAAATGTTTTGTATGTGCCTGTAAGAGACAAAAGTTTTTTGTTCTATTCTGCCACTTGTATATTCATGAGCAAACTGCCATATTATGAGAATGTGTCTGGTGCATGCTGTGAACCAGCACAAACCTCTCAGAGGCACATTGGGTGGCTTCAGAATGCCATCCTCTCCTGGATATATCTGCCCAGTGAAGGGGACTAGGATGTCTTGCCAGGAGTGTCCCTAGGAAAGCCTTGCTGTCTGCGGGTGAGACACGGAGTTGAAGAGGCTCACAGGGGAGTCAGACTGGCTGGAGGCACTGCAAGGACCAGCTGCTCCTCAGGTTTCTCCCTAGAAGCAGTGGGAGCATGTATAAAACATCCCAGAGGCATCCTACAGACTGAACAGGGAAGGTCCTTCAAGGACCCTCTTTCCTTCCAGTGGACACGCAGCCTTGCCTGACTGACACACTGGCAGCACTTCTTACTGGGAATGGGGAGCTAACCAACTCAGCCAGTTTTTCTGCATACATTTGAATGACAAATACAGTGCTGATTGCAACAGCATTTGCTAAATGTATAAAATATAAGCCTAATTCAAAGCCGATCAAGAAGACTCTACAAAAGAACCAGCTAAGACAAATCTCCTCTGGTGCACTGAAATAAAAGTCAGCCCTGTGCAAAGCAGTGGGTTCCTTGGGGGTTTGCGTTGATGCTGGCTGGTGTTGAGTCAAGAGGCACACCTGAAGGGCTCTGTCCTGCCGGCTGAACTGAGAACATTGCCAATGGGGGTGAAGCTCAGAATGTCTCCTTGATGTTTGAAAACCTACCTTATGCAGCCTGTGGATGCCTTGGAGGTCTTCCAAGAAGATGAGGATCCCAGACAACAAAAACAAGGCATTTCTTGAGGAAATGAGAGATAGCTCATATGGAAAGAGCAAACCAACCACACTTGAATAAGCTCTTCAGGCACTAAAATAAGATAACTGTCATACATTTCTTGTCACTGCTACAGCTCCATGAAATTTACTTCTGTTTATACATTTTAACATACAAGCCTGTGTTGGTTTTTCATGGCATGGTTCTTGGTAGTGGGGGGTAGGGGGGAGCACAGAAGTTGCTTCATTTACCAAAAACTGTAGTCTGGCCCCACTAGAGGAAGTATGAACACTTGTGAACTCATTCCAAAAAATAGTTTCAAAATGACAGTTCATCTTTCACCTACATCAAGTTCATTTACTATGGTTTTCAAATCTGTAAAATATATTTTTCTTGTGATTTATACTGGACTTTATGTTTGGCTCTCCTAATTTGTCTTCTGGCCTGCAATTCAAGCAGCATCCATCATGCAGTTCTTTGGCTAGACCTGAATCTTTCTGGCAAAGTAAAATCTCAGGACTCTGGGAGTTTTGTTGTTTACCATAACCCTGTTATTGTAACGTTCCATTCTGGAACTAAGAGCAGGGCAGCTTCTGGGGCTAAATTCATAGACTACCTTCTTGGTTTAAAACATCCAAAATGGAATTTCTCGATTTTGGCTACATAAATTTACCCATAAGCTCCTACCTGTCTTTCTGGATGTGATCTGATGCCCCACAGACAGTTTTTTACTATTAAAAAATGAGTAGTTGTGCACGTGGATTCAATACCATGTCTGCAAGTTAGCTGTACCATTTTTGTTAGCCTAACTAACTCTCCTTATAAAGGTCTCAGCTGATCTCATGTGTACAGGCATTTGCAGCTAGCTGGTGGCTGCTGGGGGTGCTTTATCTGTGGCTTTGATCTCACCAGCATCTCAGACTCATGGCAGGATCAAGGCCTCCGCTTTAGAAAGGAGGGAGGATGTCGCCGTTGAGACAGGATGGGAATGAAAGAACTCCAGTTCAGAAAGCGAGAAGAGAACTGATCTATTTCAAATACATCGCTCTTTTTATAGAGCACATTGTGCAGACCAATTTCATTGGTCTTGAAGTAAAAACATCTCACACCATTGGTGCACTATGAAGAGCACACGGTGGTAGAACATATCTATAAACAATATGAACAGAAGGAGAGATAATAATTGTTTATATTCCTCTCGGACTTTTTCCCAGGCTTAGCCTGGTAGAATCTCTCTCCTTTTCTCTCTGACTGAACTGAGAATATCCATAGGAGGCGGCTGCTGCAAGGTGCTTCATCTGTCACTCTGGCTGGTAATTCAGTAATTTATTTTCTTCCCCTTTAATCTATGTCTTATAGAAGGTCTAGAAACTTTACTTTCTCGCTTTTGCCTTGGATCTGCCCTCTGTCACTATGAACTGCTAAGATCATTTCTTTAAAACTGCAGAAATGGGAAGAGGACTTTGTAATCATCTCAGATCTATTTTGTCACATTAGCCTTGGGCTTATATTTGCATTTGAGGCCAGTCTCCCAATTTTTCCTGCTGCCCCAGTTTTGGTACTATGTCTTGAGTATGAAGAGCCAGGTAAGTCAAGAAACAGCAAAGCATTGGAGGATACACGTGGCTGAAGCTCAGCCCATGTCTTGACAGGGTCCATGGCCATAATCATCTTTGACAAAGTCCTGTGAGGTTCTCTACTCAACACTGGATTAAAAGAAAATAGCAACTTATCCACTTAAGAATACAAAACCAAAATTGATGGAAATTGTGATATTCTAGGAGAAAAATGTTGTGCTTAGGAGTCCCAAGACAGTGCAATTTTACAGCCAGAGACCTGGCCTAGGGAACCAGTCTGGAACATTCATGGTGTGTGTTTGTCATCAAGTAAGAAATGTTATCAGCTGCCAGAGATTGAGATATCCATTAATGAAATCCAAAGGAAATACAGAGGGCAACGTGCATAAGGATTGTTCAAGTGTCGCTACATTTCTGTTTGTATAACCAGAAACTTCTTTTGAGTGAAGACTAACTAATCACGTGGGTTTAGACAGTCACACACCACAGACCAGCAGTTCTGTGATGGAGCTTGAGCTGCAGTGTGCTCACTCAGCATGACTTTCCAGATCACTGAAAAACACAGAATAGCCATGGCCGTGGCTACAGTCGTTACTAAAATTTCCTTTGCTGCATCAGCTGGCAACATATATCTACACCTGCCCGTGTGCAGTCACATAGGATAGCAGGAAGTCCAGACCAAAGCAGTAAAGTGTATTTAACAACCAAGACAGCCCAACAGATATGAGATCCATGTACTGGGCAATGTGAGAAATATGCATGGCAACTTTTGATGGAAATCATCAGAGGCAAAGGGCCAAATTTTCACGTGCTTTTTGGGTGAGAGACAATAGGCCATGGAATAGTTAAAAGAGCCATGATATGTCAGAAACCTAAGACAGCAGAAACTGCTATGAGACTGCCTAACAGACATCCTGCTGCCACCAAGAAAGAAAATTGGGCTGTGGACACAAGACAGAGAACTGCATCAATGCTACAAAAAGGAGAAAGTGCTGAGCCTGCAGGAAAAACAGAAAACATCTTTTTGATTTCTATCTGGCAATGCTTCCATTTTTTCAGGAGCAGTGCGGGCTCATCCAGCCATCTAGGACTGTGAAATAGCCACCAGAGTAACAGGCTCTGTGAGACAGAATGAGCTCTTTAGTCTTTCTGTTTTGTGAATAAAAACAAGCATTTAAAATTGATCATGACACCCAGTGTTAGTACCTTATATGCTCTGTGTTCCCCCTTTTACAGTAGCTCTGCACAGTATTCCCCCTTTACTCCATGTTGTTGGATTCTTGGGCAATTAAATAATTGTTTTCAGGCAAATGGCTTCTACCAAATATTTAAAAATTTTGTTTTAATTGCTATGTTAAAGAGTCACAAATCAATGAGTCGCCAAATCAATGAGGCTACTAATGAACATTCAATGAAACTATAGGGGAGTCCCTCATCTACAAAGGATAAAACCATCTACCTATGGTGTCTATTCTCACATCCCCACAGTTAACCAGCTGGCAAATAAAACTTTGAGGTTTATCAGCACTACTGTGTACATTGTGCTGTCTCTGCAGGAAGGAGTCAAGTATTATTTAATTCAACATCCCATGCATAATAAAAGAGGGTTTTGAAACCAAACTTTGTATTTAAATGTACAGATGTGTACATATATTGCAGGTGGATAGCAGTATGGCTAACAGGATGGCATTAACCAAAGCAGTATCTTCTGTCCAGGAAAAATCATACACAGTGAACCCTAGGAAGAAATATTCAAAAGCAATAGAGTACCGCAGAGTGCTTTGAGCAAGTCTCTCTAGAGCACCAAAGGACAGAAAAGCCAAGCATCAGCTTTTCATCAATGAATTAATATGTTGTCAAAGGTCTGACCACTGCTAAGTGTCTTTGTATGGAAGAGAAACCTCAGCACCTTTTATCTCACTCCATGAGCACTGACTCATCTTTTCTGCCCACATTAAATATCTACTGAACTAATCTAAACCTTCTGTAAATGTCTCTCTTCCTTAAAAGAAAGGAGTTTTCTGTATTAGATATGGCTGTATTTTTATGAACTAAGATAAATGAGAGTTGTTAAGACACTTTTCAAGCACTTATTCAGGTTTTCAGGCTTGAAAAATCAAGCTAAGTACATCAGTAAGAAGTCTGCATTCAGCACTGTCGTAGTTTAACACAGAAGTGATTTTTTCAAGAAGTTAGTAGTCAAACCAATCAGTGGTCGGGGTTAGATATTGGCATTTAGACTGACCACTGAAGGTGTGGACACGCCTCTGAGAACACGGGGGTTAAAAGCAAGAACTCCCAGGGGAACTGTCACTTTGGTTCATCAGAGAGTGCAGTGCAGAGCTCCCCTGCCCAGCCACAACCTGGGTGGGGGAGGGGAAGCCATGCGGCCTGGTCGAGGTAGGCCCAGGGGGCTGAAGGACTGGAACCGAGCCAGCTCCTGCAGACAGAAGGGTGGAGAGAAACGGAAATGCCTTTGTTCCCCCCGCCCCCCCCGAGGGAAAGAGACAGAGAGTTTGAGGGCACCTGGAATTTGCCGGCAGAGGAGAAGGAGAAGTGGGGGGGAAGGTGCCCAGCCATGGGAGTTGCAGTTCTGGGCAGAGATTTCAGCCATCCGGGGAGTCTGAACTTTTAACCTTATCCTGAGAAATTAAGGCTTTATAAAATATTACTCCTCCTTGTTTTAAAGTAGATGAGAGATGGTCTGGGACCTGAGATATTAGAGGAAGAAATTTTTAGGTAAGAGGAAATGATAAAGTAGCTTTTGGCTAGACTTTTCTTGTTAGCCATAGACTGAACCAAATAATTCTCCTGCAATAGAGAATGCATTTTTAAGGGGATGCAATGGTAAACCAAAGAGACCTGCTTCAACGACTACCAGCACAGGAATGGCAAGAATGGAGAAAAGCTGAGGAGGGTGTGGTGATGCCCTCTGTCTTCAGGAAGAAGATGATCTCTGTTCTTAGACCCTTGGCCCCAGGGGAGAAAGAAAATAGAGGGGGGACTGTAGTCCCAAGATGAGAAGCTGAACTGTTGTCTCTTTAGGTCCATAGCAAAGCATCCTTAAAGGAGCTCTATGGGCAGTCTGTCCATGCACGGTGGTGAGAGCACTGTGACATGGAAAGGAGAGTGTCACACTGGCAGATTTTCTCCAAGCAGTTGCCATGTGTGACATGGAAACACAAGAAGTAGCAACTATGTTTCCTGGGGAGTCTATAGTGCAAGAGAGACTTCTCTCTCCCTTGATAGACTGAGTATTGATTATCTGAAGGGTAGCAACTTGATCAAGAATTTCACGGTAGTTGTTTTAGAAATTAGGTAAGAGAAAGAGTGTTTTAGAGAGTCTTCATCCTAGATTTAGTGTGTGTGTCTTTTACAGTAGTAGTAGCAGTTTAATAAGGTTTTTTTTTTTTCTTTGTTATTAAGCTTAGGCCTGCTCTGCTCTGTTCCTGATAACATCTCACAGCATTTATGTTAAGGTGCATTTTCATAGGGGCGCTGGCATTGCGCCAGCATCAAACCGTAACAAGCACACACAGCACCTCTGTCACTGGATGGTAATTCCTTCACTCTGGGATTAAATTCCAATGGACCTTGTCCTTCAAGTCTTACAGAAGGTAATTAATGAAGAGATGCTATATGAAAAGGTAAAATTTGGTATAAGAATGAAAGATCACATACAGGGGACGAATATGTCTCTTGATTCCTCTCATACTTAGCTTGTAATTACTTCTGAAGTGTTAGGATATGAAGAAGTCCAGGTGGTCTGTTAGCTCTGCCTTTTCTCTAAGTGCTCAGCTAAACTTTTCTTCACTCTGCTCCAATCCCTTTCTGGAATCAAAACTCTATGAGTTTAAGCAACTTTGTAAGGTCATCAAAACTTTAACTACTGCTTGTAAAGAAAATACTAATTTTCCTATGAGCAAGAGATTTAGTTTTCCAAATTATATCTGCATATGTGTATATAGATGTTTTCTGATTGGATTTGTCTGCTAAAAGCTTCCTCCATGTCTGACAGAGCCAATTCCAGCTGGCCCCAGGACAGACCTGGAGCTGGCCAAGGCTGAGCCCATCAGCCATTTGAGGCAGCACCTCTTCGATAACATGTTTAAGAAGAGAAATAAAGGTTTTGCACAGAAGCAATTGTAGCCAGAGAAGAGAGGAGTGAGAATATGGGACGCAATTGATTCTGCAGACACCAGGGTCAGTGGAGAAGGAGGGGAAGGAAGTGCTTCAGGCACCAGAGCTGAGCTTCCACTATGACACATGATGAAGGACATGGTGAGGCACCTGTGCCCTGCAGCCCATGGAGGAGCCCCACACTGGAGCAGGTGGATACCCAAAGGGCTGTGACCTTGTGGGAAGCCCGTGGGGAGCAGGTTTGCTGGCAGGACTTGTGTACCCCATGGGGCCCACACTGGAGCAGACTGTTCCTGAAGGACTGCAGCCCATGGAATGGACCCACACTGGAGCAGGTCAAGAAGAACTGGTACATGTGGGAAGGACTTATGTTGGAGAATTTCATGGAGGACTGTCCTGTGGTAAGCACCCCCTTCCACAGACTGGAGGAGGGCAAGAACTGCTCTCCCAGCAGAGGAAGCAGATGTGATGAACTGACTGTAAACACCATTCTGTATCTCCCTGCAGTGCTGGAGTGGAGGGGTAGAGAATCAGGAATAAAAGTTAAGCCCAGGAAGGAGAGAGTCAGAGGGAGATGAATCTGTTTTACTTTTCATTATCATACTCTGATTTTGATTAGCAATGAATTCAATTAACTTTCCCAAGTCAAGTCTGTTTTGCTCATGATGGCAATTGGTGGGTGATTTCTTCCTGTTTTCATATCAACTTATGAGCCTTTTGTTATATTTTCTCTCCCCTCTTCAGTTGTGGATGGGAGTGATAGAATGGCTTTGGTGAGGCCCTGGCCTCCAGTCAGGGTCAAAGCACCACAGATATATAGGAAGGTTGTCCTTCAGAACAGTCATTGGTTTGGTTTGGACATTGCTGGACTAATTGGAGTCTTGTGGTTCATGCCTGGGACAGAGTACACACTTGTTCAGTGAGTGATTAATTTTCCCCTATTAAGGTTCACCTTGAAATTTCAGTCAATAATACAGTAAAGCAGAACTGCAAATGCTCTAATCAGCTCTATCAGCACCAATATTTGCAAAGAGTATTGTAAGTGACTTAATTGTGTTGCTCTGTGCAGTAAACTGCTCCAGTAAAATGCTCTGCATTAGGGGCAGGTTACAGCTAACACCTGGCAAATGGTGTGAAACAGGCTGGAAAGTGTAATGATCATACAGTAGTGTGTGTCTTTATTGTGCCTTGTATTTCAAGAAATTATTTCTGGCCACCCACAGTATTGTTTTAAGTGAAGTACTAAATGAGCCCATAGCTCAATAGGTCTGTGTGAAATATTTTAACAGTCTAAATGTTGCAGATGAGACAAGACCAAGGGCAAGTTGCAATGTACATATGTGTGAGAAAAATCACTTTAGCCACATCTGAAATAGAGTTTGCTAGTGTAACTCCTGGAGGCTGATTACAGTTCATACACAGATACACAGCAGATTACCATGACCAGGTGAAATTGCAGGGGGCATTTTACTACAATAGGACACAATCATGCAAAGACAAAATGGGAAGTTGAGCCTAATGATCCTTTCATATACCAAAGCTATATATAGTAAGAAATCACAGACAGACAACCCCAAATTTCTACAGTGCCTGAAGTATATCTCCTTGTTTTGTAAAACTAAAGGCATAGTAACATGATGTTCCCAAACTATTCTAAGGTGCCACATCAGACTGACAGAGAAGGAAGAATGCTACCTGCTGCTATTTTGAAGGATCCAGGCCTTCTTCACTCAGTCACTAACCCAGGCTGGCCATATTTATATTAGAACTGATACAGTCACAACCTATGCAGGCAAGTCTGGAGAACCAGCCCAGGCAGCTAGAGATAATGCCACAGATCATAAATATAAAACTATTATTATATAAAGTCTCTGAAAACACCTGAAGCTAAAAAGTGGCTGTGACCATTTAATTTTATTTGTATATTTCCTGTTTCCTTTTGTAGCTGTATTATTCTTCAGAACCGTGAGGTACTTATTGATAATTTCTATAATTTCAAATTCATTTTTTACACATTGGTCTCAGGTCATTTTTCATGCTCGTTTCCTGCAAGTTATGTCCCTTTATGTTCACCCTGTGAAAGGAAGGAAGAATTTTATGCATCCAGGACAGGAGTTACCAGCCTGAGCATTTGAGTACTCAAACTAAAAGTGACAGACAGCATTTCACTTAATTTTCCACTCTGGAGGAAATACTCACTCTCAAACATGTGGGCAAGAGAAGCTGGGTCTGACAGCATCTCACTCTCCATCTAATGACTTTTCAGTGGTTTCTTGTAGTGCAGAATCCTACTTTTCTCAATACTTTGGCTTCCTTGCGGGACTTTTGCATTCTCCTCAGTCTTTATGCCCCCATGCCCTGCCTGCAGGTGTTTGGGAAGCACCTCCATCCCCATCACTGCATGGCCCCAAGGTATGGCACAGTCTCCTCTTCCTCTACAGGTTTCCTCAGAACAGGAGGGGACCATCAGGACAAAGAGCAGCCTTCCACCCTGCTGCCCTTCCTCTCAGGCCTTTTCACAGAAACATGTTAACACACAATATTCAAGAAAGCATTTTAAACAGCTGTGCCACCCATTCACCCATTTAAGCCAGAGTTTCCTACATGGAGTCTGCCCTGGCTAGTGTGAAGTGCACTGAAAGGGCTGTGGTGGCAGCTGGCTACCGGAAGACATTATCTACTACATCACTGAATGTCCAGACCCATGAGACATGGATGCAGTTTTGGCCCTGCAACCTCTGAAATGAAACGAACAAAATTTCTTCTCATGTTCAACCAGAGGTGTGCCCAAGGGGCCAAGAGGGCCAGTGGCATCCCAGACTATATAAAAAATAGTGTGGCCAGCAGGACCAAGGAAATGCTTGTCCCTCTGCACTCAGCACTGCTGCTCAAGTCATGGATCCAGTTCTGGGCCCCTCATCACAAAAAACACACTGAGGTGCTGGAGTATGTCCAGAGATGGGCAGTGAAGCTGGTAGATGGGCTAGAGAGTGAGTTATATAGATGTTATATAGAGCTATATAGATGGTCTAGAGAGTGAGAGTCTGAGGGAGCCTGGTGAAAGGGAAGCTCAAGGAACCTTATTGTTCTCTACAACTGCCTGAAAGGAGGGTGTAGCCGCATGGGGTCATGTCCCAGGCAGCCAGTGACAGGACAAGAGGATGGCCTCAAGCTGTGCCAGGGAGGTTCATGCTGGACATCAGGAAGAATTTTTTCACTGAAAGGGAGGTTAAGCATTGGAATGGTATCTTCAGGGAGATGCCAGAATCACCATCCATGGAAATATCCGAGAAACGGCTGGATGTGGCTCTCAATGCTTTGGTTTAGTTGATGTGGTGGTGTTTGATCAAAGGTTGGACTTGATGGTCATGGAGATCTTTTCCAACCTTAACGATTTTATGATTCTCAGGGGGCATGGGCCTGGGCTTTCCATGTCAAACCCTCTCTGCTTTTTTTTCCAGTGAGTGGAAGAAAGACAAGTCAAGACCTGAAGAGCCTTTCCTACAATGAAAGGCAGCCCTGTTTTAGAAATCTCTCGTGCCATTAGGAATCATTTTTCAGACAAGGACCATCAAAATGGCAAGGGAGCTGATGGCCAGTGGTGAGTGGGGAGCAATGATGTTTCTGGCTCCTTGTGCAGGGAGCCCAGCTGTGCAGGGAGCCCGGCTTGCCCTGGCCCAGCAGAGGGCAATCCTAGTAAACAGGGATCCCAGCAATCCCAGTGCTGTTGCTGGGGTTCAATTTCACTGCAAAAATGAAAGGCGAAAAAGTAATAGAGCCACAGCTACCCAGCTGCTTGTGCCCTGGCCCCTGGCACTCAGCCTGTGAGTGAGTGTGATGTAGGAGCTGGGAGCATGGGATGTGAGGAAATGGCCCCATTTCCGCCAGTTTTGGGTCAGCTTGTGACCTTGGGAACTCTGCCCCTTTGGAAGATTTGATAGGATCAAGCCGTGCTGGAAAGACGAATTCTGAAAAGCAGCCAAATTCTGCAGACATAGGTATATGCAAAGAGCCAGGAAGAACTGTGCTACACCTTGTTTATGCCTCTCTTTTTTTGTACACTTGTACAACGTCAAAAGTTTTCTAGGCCTGCCTGGAAGAATATTTGCAAGTAAAAGAAAATCAGAGCAGCTTAGTAGTCAGACAGTTTCTGGGTGCTTATTTCTGCTAATAAATGAAGTGACTCACTTCTAAGCCTCCAAGTACACTGAGTTTACTTTCCCACGCACTGGCATCAGCAAACATTTTCACTGTAAAGCATATTAGCTAGTCATAAGCTTTTTTTCTTATAATTTGATGCAATGTGTGCAAACCCCTGCTCATTTACATAGGTACTTGTTTGTTATTCTAGGCAGTTGATTAGCACCGGAAGCCAGAGACACCACAGAAATCATACAATACCAAGAGTCATCATACCACTTTTCTATATAGAAGGGAACTTAATTGTTCTTAGCAGTATAAACACACACGAGAGAGATCACAGAAAAAGCACATACCTATTTAAGGTAATGTTGCAAGAAGGCTTTTGATGTTCCCTCCATCAGCAGCACTGCTCAGCGAACAACCTAAAACAGTTGCACTACAGTAGACAAACCTGGCAGAGACAGAGTCATGGATGAATGCTGTAAGGTCTGCAGTTTCTTGGCCAGCCAAAGGTGCTTGACACAGCACAGACTTGTGTACTGCTCCTTAAAAGCTGCTGCAGGAAAGCAGGCTGGACAGGATAGAGATAATTCCAGGAAGCACCATTAAGTGGAGATCTGTAACATTTGGAGAGAGGTCTCTTCTAGGGCTACCTCTTGTTCCATGTGAGGAGGAAGAAATTGCCTGGGATGTCTTGTGATTTTCATACAGGCTGTCATGTATCCCACACTACCAATGGGTTCAGGAGCGAATGGCCTTTGAGGTACATCTTCGGATATTTTCCCTCTGACTTTTAGTCACAGGATAAGATCCACAAAATCCCTCAACAAAGGAATACAATTGCTGAACTCATCTCTTCATTCCATCTTTGGAGAAAATCTACTAAAATGCAAGTCTTCAAGTAAGGATTTACCCCAACCCTCCTAAAAATATATATTATGTATGCAAATAGATATAGATACAGCTATAGATATAGCTATATATATATAGATAGATACATAAATTATACTTATAGAAAAAAATATAAATATATAAAATGTATGTATTCCATACCATTTTCCTAAGCATCCTGATGCAGTATGTCCTATCTATGCTCATCAATGCACAGTCAATTCAAATGTTAATGAGATTTAAGAATTGTTTAGAACTTGGCTGGCTGGTTTATACTCCTTAATTTGATAGTCAGCTTAATGTGGGTTAGAAAATCATATCAAATCATCAAGCTCACCTCATAAACCCTATAGAGAAAGAAATAATCACTAGAGAACCAATTTGATATCAGCTGACTATTGAATTAATTAGTAGAACAAGAAAGATGAGTATAAAATTTCTACTAGAAATAATTTCTACAGAAATCAATATCACAAATACATAGATCATACAAGGAAGCTTGGTTTTATAAACTCCTGCACTGCATGTTTCATTTGAAAACTTCAAAACATTTTTTCAAGCAATTAAACAAATTTTTTTGCTCCATGTCACAGCGTGTCATTAGGAAACACAAAGAAAAATTGAATGCTGTCAATGATACAGTGAAATGACTGCATCATTTTGAAATACGAATATAATACAAGCATGCTGTTTCAAACCATTTTAGTTAGGTCCTGTGTATGCCATTTTGAGTGCAGTGACTTGGCTGAGGACTTCGAAGTCAGCAACAAAATATTTTGGCCACATATAGAGGCATGGAAATACGTACTAACATTTTGGTAGTTTCTATCATTCTCTTCTGAAAGAACAAGGAAAATACTGTCATTTTCTCATTTGAAGGAAAGGGATGGAAAAGGCACACCAGAACAGACCAGAAACAGACAGATTATTGAAAGTGTGATGATAAGAGAACTGCCAAGATGGATGATTTCAACTGTCACATTTAAAAATCGGATATTAAAATTATAATTGCATAAATAAATTGATATTCTTCTGATACCAATGCAAAAGTGAAGACATAAATAAAACCCCCACCACTGTGATTCAATCTTTTGGCCTTTTTCAGGCTAATGTTTTGGATTTTTTAAAAATTGTACTGGGTTGCAGCCAGCCATTATATATTCACAGAACTGACGATTGGCACCTGCCTGCCCACTTCTCACGTGGAATTGCCCATTCTCCAGGCCAGTGTACACACAATGCTCTTTTTTTCCAATGTGTCCCCAGCTCCTTCATATTAATCACAGTGATTCATGTCATGCCAGGCCAGAAGAAACTCCTTGCCATCAAGTCCTGTATATCTTGTGCAATACAGAGGTCTGGTGGATGTGCTGACCCTGGAGATGTGTCTGAGGCTGTGCCAGTGGAGGTCAGCTGCTTTAAAACACATGGACATCTGAGGCTGAGGGGTTGGCCCTGAAGTGTTTCATGTTATTGTACAAAATATGCTTTAGATGAAAAAGAAAGACTGAATCTGCATTTATGCCTGCCTTTGATTTCTCAATTTGCCATTCTGTAAGTCCTGGACAGACAGGCCCCGCAGCAAATACGGCCTGCAGCAATAACCCACACTGTTGACAAAGTGTGTCAGATGTGGCAGATCACAGAAAAAAGTTAATGTATGGACTGCAGTGGTAATCTTCTGCTGAGAATATCTGCTCATGGCATTTGCAATTTAAAGATATCCTGGCTTCTGGGAGCTTTCCTCTTTACACTCTTGAGTGTCCTCTCCTTCCACAAACTTTGATCATTACCCTCTACTTTGTCCTCTTCCTCTGAACTGTCAAATTGCCTTCAAACAAAGAAACATTAACAAAAGTCCGCCCAAGGGATTCAGCTCAGGAGAATTCAGTCCCTTATGTCTAGGGCAGAACACGTCAGTCCCAGCATTTCCATCCTCCACTCTGGTCATCCTATGGTCCATTTTAAACTTTGCACCTCTTCATGTAATGCCTATTGGTGTTCTTACTGGTGCTGAGAGGGTGATCATTAAACTTTAATTTCCAAGTATGACCTGCTCTGGTATGTATACATCTCCTTAAAATCCCAGCAAATCAGATCCTCCACCCCAGTTCAGCTAGGGACACATCCAATGGGGAGTGTGAACCCCTCCTCCACACGGGCTAGCTTTGCCCTTAGGGCAGTTACCAGATCGGCAACAGACTCATGACACAATTCAGGTGGTCTGTACTGTACCAGGGAGATACTCAGAGTCAAGAAGGAAAGGTCCAAACCTGATGAGGATGACTGCTCAGAAAGGACAATGCAAACAACATGGGAATGGTGAGTTGGACCATTGTAGGGAGAAAGGAAGGGCAAAAAAGGTAAGTGAAATGGCATAAGTGAAAACAGACTTTCCCGTGGAGTATGGAAATGTGATGGCTGATCCAGATAAAAGTTACAAATATTAATTAAAAAATAATCTGGGAAGCAATTTTGTGCAAAGTAAGAGATTCCAATGCTTTGCATCAGGTGATGTTGTCACTCTTGGTATGAACATCTTTTTTCACTGGAAGGAAACACTGAGCATTTCATACTGCCACTAAGCCTGAGAACAGTTATTGCAGTATGCTGGAACAGGCACAGAAACATTTAGGCAAAAACCTCTGTTCGTTTTATACAGTCAAATACTTAAAGTCTCTACTAGAAGCTGGTTGACTCCCTGGTTTTCACACAGGGCTTACCCAGAGGCAGTGAATCAGGCTCAGTGTTTTGCAGTTGTATTCTACCTTTGAACTTGGTAATTCTCTCATCTCTTAATCTCCTTTCCTGTAGGAACTGGCAGCCTGCCTGGCTTTAAGCAGAAGCTCAGGCAATGATTTTGCATTTTTTGCGTGTGTGTGGGGGGGTTTGTTTTGTTTTTTGCGTTTTGGTTTTTGTTTGTTTGATTGTCTGTTTGTTTGTTTTTAGTTTTTAGGGCACTGCTCAATCTTGAGTTTTGGATCTCCCTACTGATATTCAGTTGCAATGACAGATACAGGGAAGAAAACAAGTTAGAGTCAGTCCAGTCTGTCTCACAGACAGATGCAGTTATTCCCTAGATTCCTATGAATTGTATGATTTCTTTGATTGGCATTTGGGAAAAACAACAGTGACAGCTATATATCACAGCTATCTGTTATGGCATGATGAACAGTTATTTCCAAGGACCACAGCTGATCCCTGGGACATGGCATACAAGATTCAAGGTATCTGTCAAGGTATCTGTCCTCTGATTAGATGTTGTGCTCTGCTTCCTCCTGCACAGAGGTGGCAGACACAGGTTAGATATGTCCATCTCACATTTGGGCTGTCCTTCAGGTTCTCCATCTGTGTTATAGTATAAATTTTTGGTGGCAGGTTTTTAAGTGTATGTTTTGAGATGTAAGAGAAAATCTGGAACATCTGTGAGTTAAATCAGAATTGATATCCTCCTTATTGAAGCCACCAGTTTTTGAACGCTAAAGCCATGGGTTTTGTTTAGGAAGTTCATTTTTTCCCCTTAGATATCTGGGCTCATAATACTTTCCCCAGATTATTAAAAAATAAGAGGGAGAAATCTTTTATCACTCTTCCAGTGTGGCCTCTGAAGGACTTTGGCACATTGTTGCTGAATAAAATCTGTCTGCTTCCTGAAATACATCCTGACTCTGATGTGGTTCCTGATTCCATCCATCCAGTAAGGTACCTGATCCTCTTCCAAACAGTGCAGAGGAGAATTTTCAAGGGTATGAAGAACATCTACATCACTCCTGCAGCATCACATGAAGTACACTCTTAACAGAAATACTGTGGATGAAAATAGCATTGACTGTATGATGACAACAGTGCTTTTGACCTTGGGATTTTCTTTCCTAGTCTTTAATGTTCCTGCTCCTTTAAAGTGATAAAACTGTACAAAATCCTTCACTATCTTCTGTTTCTCTTTTTTAACAGAATCAGCCACGTATCAATAGTGGACATAAAAGACATCTTAGGCTCACAGGAACTGAAACATCAGCCTCATGGGAAGTTTTTTTTTTTTTTTTGCTAACTCTTCATTATAGGAATTAGGAATTAACAGCTTGAGGTTTGGGAATGATACAGAAGTTGCTTAGAGTGGAGAGATACAGAAGTTGCTTAGTAAGAATTAGGTTGGATACTTGTCCACTTGGAAACTTGGAATTTTCACTGTGATTGATGAAGATGTTGAACAAAACTAGTCCAGAACTGGTCCACACTTGTCCTCATATCAAAAAGGGACTGTTAAACACTAGTGCTTGCTTCTTGCTCCTTATTCAGCTTTCAGTCTGTAAGAAGGCCTTCACTCCAATCCTTTCTTTAATATTTTTGGGGAACAAACCCAGGCAATACAAACTGTCCAGATGCTGGGACTGACAGATGGAAGCCTGTGCCATGGTGTAGCTGGTTGTAAAAAATTTATGTCCTGTGGTGATGCATGTCTTGCCAAGTGCCAGGTAACCCCAGTACAGCGGGCGCAGTAAAAGCTGTTATTGTTGTGAAGATATGAAAGAGGGCCAGTGACACAACAGAGGAGACCCTCATTGAGAAGAAGAAAGCTTTATCTGCCATCCAGAAAAGGAGGGAAATGGGCAAAGAAAACTGTGGGGTTGGAAGATGCAGCATGTAAAGCAAGTTAGAAAAGCAGCTGCTGTCAGTTACCAGTGACTGATGTACAGGTTCCAGTCAGCCTCTCTGGCACTGTCTGAGGAACCCATAAGGACCAGTAGATCAGCAGGACTTGTGCACTCTGTAATAAACAAAAATAGTTATATAAGAACATTTTTCCTTTGAAATTTTCAAAGCCTTAATGCTGTGTCAGCTGCAATGGGACATCAACTTCAGACTGAGACATATCCTACCAGCAAAGCAAACTATCCTCCAAAATCCCTAACTCCAAATATTAGAGCTTTGATTTTTCTTTGGCTATGCTAATTGCAGCCAACATAAAGCAGGTCATCAGTGAGAGATGGCCTGAATACCCCTTCTCTGAAAAGGGTAAGCAGAGATCCAGCCAAATAGAGTGATTTTTTTTTTAAAGAAGCAGATGTAGAAGGATGCTGACATTGATAATTCTTTATCACACAGATCTGAATAGATTCATAAAATATGAAAAATGGCAAAAAAAGAAGTCAAAGGCAAAAGTCTATGAGGTTCATTAATCAATGATAAGGAGTGGAAGGATATAAGACAAATGAAAAATCACAGAATAATTACTTCGACACTTTATCACATAAGACATTATTTCATATTAATAAAAAAAAAAAAGAAAAAAAAACAAATAAAAGGTTCATTTTAGCACAGTTGACTCCCTCTGGCATAAACTGTGAGGAGTGCAATAACTATTCCTATGACAGAAAATGGGGCTGTTACTGGTGACTGGGTGGGCAACAGTGGAAAAGTCTCAGCATGTGCAGATTTCATCAGTGATGTAATAGCCAAGAAAGACAGAGATGCAGAAACCCATAAGAGTAAATATTGTTCTGTAGTTTCCATAGGGTAATTGATGCCAGCCTAGAGAAGAAATGGAAATTATGTGTGGCTCAAAAAATGGGTGTTTCAAGAAAAAATATTAATCAAGGCTTTGAAGAGTTGTGTGAGAGATATAAAATGAACAAAAAGTGTGTGCTAGAATACTCCTACTCCTTTGAAGAAGTTTCCAATGGATTGGTACTTCTGCCCAGATGGCAGATTGCAAATGAAATTATGTGTTTTAAAGGTAGAAAGAGATCGCCAGTCCTTTGGTTATGACTTCTTGCATAATGTAGCTGCAGACTTTCATTCAAGAGAACTTTTTAAGAAAAAGTAGTAGTCTTAAGATTTCAAATAATTGAGAAACCACTACCTTTCTTTTCCATTAACTTGAATTATTAACTGGCACATACCATGAAGGACACATGCCACATAAGAAGGGAACAAATCCAGAGAAGGGCCACAAAGATGATCAGAGGCTGGGAGCTCCTGTCCTATGAGGACAAGCTGAGAGAGTTGGGGATGTTGAGCCTGGAGAAGAGAAGGGTCTCAGGATATCATATAGCAGCCTGCAAGTACCTAGTGGGGGTGTATAAGGAAGATGGAGAGGGACCTTTTACAAGGGCATGTAGTGACAGGACAATGAGGAACAGCTTTAAACTGAAGCACAGTAGGTTTAGATTAGATATGAGGAAGAAATTCTGTACTGTAATGGTGGGGAAACACTGAACCAGGCTGTGGATGCTCCATTCCTGGAAGTGTTCAAGGCCAGGCTGGATGAGGCTTTGACAATCTGGTCTAGTGGGAAGTGTCTCTGATCGTTGCAGGGAGGTTGAGTTAGGTAATCTATGAGGTCTTTTCCAACACAAACCATTCTGTGGTTCTTATCAAGTTGACATTGTCCAGTTCTAATTTCTCACTAATAGGTGGTATTACCTCTGTGTAATATGAAATTTTTACTAAATACTTCTATTTTCTGAAAAAAAATGAACCTGTGCTCATCCCCTCCAGATGCTTACTGACAGGAGGCAAGTCATATTCAGTGGTATATAAAATTTAACAAAAACATTTCTAAAATATTACTGTTCCACATTGTTGTATTTGATAGCTTAGTTGACAGTGTTCAGTTCCTGGAGATAAAATGGCTTTTCTCTCTTACTTTTTCTTTTTCTCTTATGTAAGTTCTCCCTTGGCTTCCTATCCAGACTTTCCTTGTAGAAGAAAAAAAACAAACAAACAAACAAAAAAAAAACCAGACCAAAAATAGTTTATTAATGCATCATCTTGTCAATATACAGTGAAAATTGCCTTTTGTCATCATGTTTCTGGGTGACATTTCTCTCTCAGTCTGTAACAGTGCAATCAGCAAAACCTTCCTGTCTAGGATGCATGTTATGAGTACACTTTCTATGTAGAGAGGGTAAAAAGAGTGATGTCTAAATTGAAGTAAACTAGGCTTCTAGATCTAATACTACTCTTCTTGCTTTTTCTGGAAACATCTTCTCCATTAGAGTCAAAGGAAACAAGTCAACAAACATCTTTGCTCACTGATTATCTTTCTCTTTGGAAACATGAATGACAGAAAAATATAATAATGCAATATAATATAATATAATATAATATAATATAATATAATATAATATAATATAATATAATATAATATAACATAACATAACATAATATAATATATAACCCTGTACCAACCTTCTCTGCCTGCCCTGTCTTGCACAGGGCACAAGTGACATGCCTCTCAAATTCACTTGCCCTGCCATCACACCCTCCCACTAATACCTAAGGGCTGAAACACACCTTCCTTCAAAGCCAGCACCACCCTTCTCCTTCCCTCTTCCTCCCCCATCTCCCTCTGCCCTGCATCACAGCTAACTCTGACCCCAGCCCCTTCACACCTTGGTCCCTTGCTGCTGAAATTCCTCTTGAAAATACAGGCTCTGGAGAAATTTAGTCAGTTAATAATAGTACCTACATAATCTACATAAGTGGATTAAAGTTGTATCTTTTTCCTATTAATGTCTTATTTATATTTGAAAAAGACCTAGACTAATCAGAAAAGGAAACCTGCCAGTGATATGGCCTTTGCTGGCAAGGCTGTTCCTCTGCATATCCTCAGAGATTGAAGGCAATTCCATAGAGGGGAGTTCAGACAAATCCTATCCCTCAAACAGGAATCACCTTGAAGGTCTAAATATTAAACAGATTTCTTTAGACGACAGTCTCAGAATGAATCTCAGAATACATAAGGAGGACCTTTCAAAAAGTGTATTAGAAGGAAAATATCTGTATTTGGATTACAAGTTAAGAACACAGTTTATTATTCAGTGTAATTTAATTGCTTTGTTACTAGGGGACACCCAGTCATAAAAATGCCCCAAAGCAGCTCTTTACAGGGGGAAGGTATAAATATGAACATGCAGCTGAACTCTTCCATTTGCTGCTGGATGCCCAGATACTAGAAAAGGGACCCACAAACCCTACTTGACACACAAGCCCCTTCTGGTAAAGGAAAGCCCTTGTTTATCTAAATACCCCTTTCTAGTAATTTGGAAGCAGCTGCTAACCACAAGTGTTTTAATTGCCACCACACTATTTCAATTACTAATTTTTGAATTGTTCCCATCTCTCTATGGACGTGTTGCAAATTATTATAATTTGTTAGGATGGACAGCATTAGAATAGCATCTATTAGCACTTCTATAGATGAAAGACCTTCCTAATGTCTATTAGCAGCCTCTGCAGGTGATGACAATGATGGAGGGGAGGTACACCATCCTACATCCACTGTGAGCAGTAAAGCAGCCGTTGAGGTCTGAATAATTACTTTTTTTTTTTATTTGTCTGGGGGTTTTTCCCCTTTTGTTTGTCTCTCTTCCAGACATAAATATTGAAATAAGTAAAGTCAGTCATCCTAAAATTCCAGTAGAAAGAGTCTGTAGTATTTTACTACATTCAAAATTATTTTAAAATCAAGCATTTTACAGACAATGAGCTCCTCATATACTTAATGCTAATTTTTGACAATTTGTTTCGAATATTGAAAGAGAGCAAGTTAGGATTCTAAAAGGTAGCAGGAGGCCTATTGCACAGTGTGTGGCAACACAGAATGGCATAGGAGAGAGCTTCTCTACAACCTTAGTGACCCCTGCAAGCTGTAAAAATCAATAAGAGAATCCAACCAATTAAGGGGTACTGAGAAGTTTACAGGGGCTGAAAATGGAACTGAGGATACAGCCATTGATTTATTGTCATAGCGTGTTCCCAAATAATAGATTTATAATTCCATTGTTTGTCACTGGATTCTTTTTCTTCTTTAAAGTAATCAAATACGAGGCCCTCTTCTGATGCAGGTGCATTAGGTAATTATCCTTGTGAAAGGTGCTTTTGTCCTCCTTGTTCTTTAAAATACTTGAAGATTCACTTAGACAGAAAAAAAAAAGACTGGAAACAGCATATGGCTCAGCAGATGAGAGCATCATTCTCACTCCATTTCTGTGTCAGTAGAGGAAATGTAAATGCTTTTTAAGAAAAAAAAAAATGGGTTTCCTGCTCTCACTCCTTTGCTAGTGATAAAGACTTTAGAGAGTATTCTCCTGAAAGTTGTTATGTTCTTGGATCCATGCAGAGGATGCCACCAAACCTTGCTCACTTCCATGACATGTCCGTTCTCCTAATGACCCAGCAAGTGTCACACCTTATCCCTCAGCTGTTCTGTGCTCCTGCTCCCTCAGAAGAGTCTTTTTTTCTTCTATGTACCTAAACAAGACGGTTTCGCTCTGAACCAAAGGGAACATCCTGCAGCAAAGCCAGTGTGAGGCGTTCAGGACTCTCTAATTACAACAATACAGGACCAATGACTTACTGCAAGTGTACTGGTCCAGGGCACTGGCTGCCTGATGTTCATTTCAATGAACATCACTGATACAGGGCTTCCCCTTCTCCATGTGTTTGGCTTCACACTGCAGAAATCTGACTGCTTCAATTTTGATGTTAAATAGATACACACTTGAATGAAGAGGTCCTTCCCTCGGTGTCACAGCTGTGCTATTGCAGGAGTGATAGATGCTTGCAATCAAGGTATCGAAGCCAGTGCACAAGGCAGCTGCCTCAGTTTGCTTTGAAATACACCCATATTCTGGGGAAATGTTCCAGAATTATCTCATGTTTCAACCTCTCTGGCATCCCTCCTGGCTGTCCATTTCTTGGACAATGGAATGCTTCAGTGCAGCGCATGTACTTTCCCTTAGAAGGGAATTTATGTGCAGCCTTCCTTGTATCTCCAAACTTGAAGATGCTATGAGATACAACTGAGTAATTCAGGATCACTTTAGGAAATGAATGGCTCCATCGTTTGCAAAAGTTCCTTTCTCCACTTTGTATTTCATTAGAAATGTCAAGTTCCACCAAAGAGGTAAGACACAATTGTGTGATCCATGTCTCACTGCCCTCTTTACTCTGCTGTACAATCAGGGGACTCTGAACCTACACCAAAATGCAATTACTACTCTGAACTTTTTCTGAACTCTGTTCCTTCTGCTGCCTTTCCCATGTCCTTTTTCTTCCCAAACAAGATCTATTTGTTGAATGCAATTTCTCTGTCTTGCTAACACAAGCACAGGGTGCATATAGAATGAAACACAACATAGCTGACATTCTCGGTACAGGCAAATTTAATTTTTTAATCCTCCTTTAAGGGAGAGGGGCTATGATGGTATTGGAGAAGCAACAGAATGAGGATAAAGGTAAAGCTGGGTTTCAGAATGAGGAAAGAGGAACAGTGAAAGGTCCTTAGCACAACTGCTCTGCTGTTGCTGCTGTGTGAAAGAGGGCAGTAAGTGCTTCTGGAAAAATATATCCAGATCTTTTGAAAGTAACTGGTTCTCTGCCAGTCTTCGCATCTTCCTTCCTCGATGCCAGCAGTTGCCACGCAGGGCTGCAGGGCACAGCACAGTCAGAGCAGGCAGCAGGGCCATGGCTGGGTGACAGCCTCACACCAACGCAGGCAATTGCTTATCTTGTCCTTGTGGGTTCTGAAAGTTGCTCCTAAGGACACAGAAAGTTCACAAAATCAAACTGGACCTTGTGTGTGTGGAGATATCACCCTACTTAATACAGTTTTCTCTAAAAATCAATCTGAACTGCTTGCAGACCCTTAAATTTTTCCGAACACATGCAAATTCTGTCTTAAGGGTCTAGAAATCACCTTAAATTACTTTGGCTGTATGATGGAAAGTGCTGAAGATTACTTAGTTAATCTTTGCAAACACTTTAAAGATAAAAAGCATCAATTTTATATTACTAGTAGCAATAAATATATCCTTACATTATTCATTTCAGGTGAGATACCTGCACTTCAGTTAAAGCTGAGAAAGTAAAGGGCGAATTGTTATCAATTGCACGCCACTGCTTTGCATTTACAGTCAGCTGAGATTTGTTTATTCATCTGTTTGCTGATTTAACTATGTGACTCCCCCAAAGCCAGGCATCATCACAATAAAATTCTGATGCATTTCCCTGACAAACTTATCCTTAAATTGCTTCTTTATTATTTACTGAAATATAACCACGCAGAGTCAGTTCACTGATCCCAGTGACACTGAGGAGTTTCAGCCTTGCTAGCAGCTAAGTGGCACTAATGTTATACTGAATTTGGGAAGCAACTTATTTGCATGGAAGAGCTCATTGCTCAGCTATAGTTTGTAGTCTGTGGAAATCCAGCAGCATCTACTGGATGTAGAGGCCCATGAGCTTTGTATTTTTTAAAGTTTTCACAAAAGAGATAAAATAGTTGTCATATACCAAGTGTTTTCACAAAGCCTTTGTCCAGCATTGGCATAATCCTGTTTATAAAAAGACAAATATATTTGGTCTTTTGTAATATACAAATGAACAGAAAAAAGTAAACTATCCCACATTCTCCCAAACACACAAAAAGAATTAAAACCACCTCTTGAAATAAAAATAGTTTACAATAAATGGGGCTACTTCTTGTTAAAGTAGTTCAGGGTTATGTTTTAGCTCAGTGATATTATACAAAATGAACAGGCATAGCATATTCCTGGTGATGAACTATTTACTATTTTTTGCTAGATATTAATAATGGTATACATTTTTCCAATTAAAATGATAATAGCTATTAATTTAAAACTGTCTTAACATGACTGATGCAGTTTCATATTGGCTAATAATATTCCTCCATTTGTTTCTCACCTATTTCTGTGTTACCACTTAGTGTTAGTGAAGCATGACCCTGCCAGATGTGCCTGCAGAATTGAAATGAGTGCACAGCAGCAGTGAAAGCCCTTCATGTAGTTGACATTATTATGTGTACAGGAGGATGCAGGAGGAACAGCAGAACAGCAGTTTGTTTCTTCACCAGACTTTCAGTGCAAAGCCACAGTCATGTCATCCTGCCAAACTGAAATGCCTTTGTCAGGAGATATTCCCGCTGGTTTAGTGTGAACTTTTAAAGATTCAAGTTCTTTATTGACAAGAGGATCTTAATCTTTACCATATTTACATGTTTTATTAGAATCCAAGCAATTATCCTGGGTGGGATTATGCAATTTAACCTTATTTGGATACATGTTTTGAAAGACAGGGCATAAAAATGACACTTTCCTCCCTCCACACACCCCTCCTCATTCAAAGGCCACCTTATGGGAGAAAATGTCAAGTAAGACACAATTTTTTAAAACCAGTATAACATACCATTGTCTAACTTAAGACATTTTTTTAAATCTCTTAGATACAGAGCTGGCCTTTACTTTACATTACAAATACCTGTGGAAGCTGATGCTAAATTCCAGAGGGATTATTCACTTTAGGCAGCAGCTCCTTACAGAGGCAGCCCTCAGTTCCAAGGCTGAGGTGGGTCTGAGTCCTTGCCCATATCTCAGAACTTTCTATAGCACCTGGAAAACAAATTTCTTTCCTACATGCATTGCTTTGCTCCAGATAGCTAGACCAACAATGCCTCAAGGATACTGCACTTGTGAACCAGCTTGGAAATTGTCTATTCTCCTGCAGAGATAATGCATTGCCTTTGCTCTTGCTGTGGTGCTCAGGGAAGGGAGTTTAATCCTCAGACTACTTCCTTTCTCCTCAAGAAGTTTATGTGTTGCATGTGGCAGGGACAGCAAAGACCGGGAGTACAGCAACAAACCATGTCCAAACATGGCTGGGTACCATGGAGAAGATGAGTTGGATGAGGCATTGGTTGGACATGGATGGGGCAGCCTCAACAAGACTGCAGCAACCCAGGATGAGCTGACTGCTACACAGATGCAAAGGTGAGCAGCTGAAGCTCAGCAAACTGAGCAGTTTTGAAATCAAACCTTTTTTAAGTAGGGAGAGTAATAAGCCATGGAACAAATCTTTACATATAAAGTGTCCTTGCTGCCACCACTTGAAAATGTAAAATCTTTGGTTTCTTTTTGATATGGACTTTGACTTAATCAGTTTTGAGATGATAGCAGGATCTGGCTAATCTCTAGGACTAATATGGTTTAAGTCAGTAATGTAAAAAGAAAAATATTTACGACACTAGAAATGCTGAAACATACGGAATATTATTTCTAACAACCTGAAAGAAAAAGTTGCTAAATAGCAGTTCTTGCCTTCTCTTTAGCAAGGCTATTCTTAGTCTTCATTTGTTTTCCAAATGACATTATTATTCAGTAAATAGAATATGAAGCCAAGGAATTGAAATTGCTCAGTTCCTGGCAAACTTTATTCTCATCTTGCTCAATAATCATGATTATAATGATGTTATTCATAAGTCATATTAAGTTTTTCCTTATGGTAAAATTAAATGCAATGGGAATTGAATGATCTGTTCTCTAAATGCAAAGCTAAAAGCAATACTTCTTGCTCCTACATGAAGCAACTATATTTATGCTCTGGATAGTCAATGACTGAACCAGAAATAACTATTCTGATGAACACTGGCATTCAATTCTTCCTTTTCTTTTTGTTTCATAGCAGAAGAAAATGTCAGTCTAATAAATTAGAGCATTGATATCTCTATCTATGGAGACCCCAGAATGTCAGAAAGATTGATACCAAATGGCTGGATGCAGAGTAATCAATGCCATCTGGGAGATCAGAATCCAGAAGTCAAACATGACACTGAACAGATTGATTTGTGTCATGTTTTATTATAAAACATGTGCCATCAGATCTTTACATTTCCCTCAGACTGAAGGGGACCAACTTTAGGACTAAATTTGGTGTGAACATTTTGTTGAATTGGGGTCTCCTATAAAACCAAAGGCTGGACAAAATTTGCTGAGATTGTGGTTTAGTAGAAAGTAATTTCTTACAATTGGAGAGAAACTCTGAAAATCATACACTCAAAGAAAGTACCTGGGGTCTGAGGTTAGCATGCAAAATGAAAGAAGTTGCATCCTCTTAGTTCACTATTGCCTAGTGAAGGTATACTGAGATGTCCCAGGACACCTTCTGAAGGAAGCAGGCTAACTGCATGAAAGCCAAATAGTCTTTTCCCGTTGAAGTGTAGCAGATGATTTTTGGAAGAGTAGGGCAAGCACAGCACACTCACTTGGGGCTTGACACAATCCTGAACCTGGCAAAGACAGAGAACAAGTAGGCAAAGCTGCAATAACTTAAATCAAAAACTTGAAGCCTTGGGAGATGAGTGACTGATGTGTTTGCAAAAGGCATTGCAATGTTTTTGCTTATGTTTTGCTATATTTGCTTGGCATTTATGAAGGGTCAGTCTTCTGGGTTTATACTTGTCACATACAGTAAACTGTGAAGATTTGAGGGAAGAAAACTTAGTAAATCTGCTAAGTCTCTATGAGTATAAAAGATTGTGTCATAACAGTGGCAGCATTTACTTGAGATATCTGCATTATTCTGGATAAATGCTCCCATAAAATTTATGGTTGTGATGTTCAGCAGCTCACCAAACTTAAAACAAGTTTGATAATGGTTGAATATTGTATATTGCTTGAATTGAGACTATGGCATGTCCATGACACAAGTCTTGGAGAGCAAATGTCCCCACCAGCATTTTGAAAGCAAAATTAGTTAAATGCATGGGATCACTGAGCATAAAGAGTTTGTTTTGTCCTATCCAGGTGTTGTGGTTTAACCCCAGTCAGCAACCATGCACACACAGCCACTCACTCCCCCACCAGGGGAGAGAATTGAGAGGATAAGACCTACAAAACTCGGGGGTTAGCATAAAGACAGTTAAATAGGGAAAGCAAAAGATGTGCACACAAAGAACACAAGGAACTAATTCACTTCTTCCCATGGGCAGGCAGGTGTGCAGCCGTCTGCAGGACAGCAGGGCCCCATCATGTGCAATGGTTACTTGGGAAGAAAAACGCCGTAATTTCAAATGTTCCCCTTTTCCTCCTTCTTTCCAACAGCTTTATATACTGAGCATGATGTCATATGGTTTGGAATATCCCTTTGGTGTATATATATTCCCAAATATCAGTTTGGGTCACCTGCCCCAGCTGTGTCTTCTCCCATCTTCCCATTCACCCTTAACTTCCTTGCCAGTGTGCTCATAGGAAAAGCAGAAAAGGCCTTGGCTCTGTGTAAGCCCTGCTCAGCAATAACAAAAACATCTCTGTATTATCAACTCTGTGTTCAGCACAAATCTAGAACACAGCCCTGTACCAGCTGCTGTGAAGAAAATTAACTCCACCCCATCCCAAACCAGCACACCAGGTTATCATAACACAATAATAAAAGTTTACTGGAGAGCAAAGCAATATAACTAGACTTGCAACATTGTGTCTGCCTCACAAAGCGTATTTTCTGGTGTATGCTGAATTTTTCTAAAGTTTTGCCACAGAGGTCCTTTTTAGGATTACCTTTTGACAGCTTGGGAAAATCAATGCCAATTTCCTTGGGTAGTTTGAGGCAGGGGGACTTGTTAAGGCAGCACAGGAGCACACCACCACGTCACCTGACTCTCCTATCAGTAAACACAGTGAACAGAAGCAGCTCTGGCAAGGCAGATGTAGGCCAGCCCAATCAGAAATGTGTGGGGCTAGGAGGCCACACTTAACCCCTAGGGACTGAAATGCCCAGGGTAGGCAAAAGCACACTGGGCACTGAGCAGTCCTCCAAAAACAATAGCTTGGTTTGCTCAGGACTCTGTCTTTTGAATATAAACCTAAGCAAATAATGACACCTATTTCTTTATTAATTTCTCTCTCTTGTTTAAAGTGCACTAGAGATCAAGAATCATGCCTGTCTAGTTTATGCTGAACTTATGGCCAAAGGAAAATGTGATCAGTGTAGAAACCATATTCCCCCCAAATAACAGAACTAATCCCATAATTCAACAAGAGTGCCATGGAAGCAGCAAATTTAAAAGAAAAACAAGGCTTTTATTAACTTATTTTCATGTATTTACATGCATATATGTACATAGTATGTGTAAAAGTTTATGTTTATTTACATCTGGCATACCAGATACTCCCTTGCAGGAAAGAATATGTCCTCTTTTTTTTTTTGCCATGAATTTACCTCTTGAACTACAGATGGAAGAACATTAAGATTTACAAAGCTATTACAACTGACATATTAAATTTCATGGGGATATGTATTTTAATTGATAGCCATAAAAGCAGTGCAGTAAAGGTTATCTTGCAACTATATTTGGAAATCACTTTCATAACATTGCTTAATTCCTCTAGAAGATATCTTTAATCAAAGAAAATCTCTGCTGATATTATTGCATATATTTTATCTGAAATAAATATTGACCCTATTTTGTCTTGTTGTGACCTTCTCTTATGCATGATTCAACAAGAATGGGAATTCATTTACTTCCCACAGATCCTTTTACTTCATATATCCTGCGTAGATTTTCTATCCCCAAACAGGCCACCGCGAGAATATAAACACTGGCTATGATATACCAGAATCCCTGCTCAAAAAAGGGCTGGCATGTAATGGTGCAGCTGACTACAAAATGTTGGAAAACTGTGGCAGAAGGCTGACTTTTTTCCTCCTGTTTTTGTAAAATAAAGACTTTGTGGTGTGAGAAACCAATTTAAAAATCTCCCTAGGCTGTGTAAGATCATCACCATTTCAGGGAAGTATAACAGCTTGGAGGATGATTTGACTGGCAGTGGTTGTTGCTCTTTCAGTCTGTGTTTTCCCTCCTCCCATATTGAAACACACTGTCTGTTCAGCTGCGCGTGGCTGTGGGGAGGCTGGGGTGTACAAGGCTGCAGAGCTGTCTGTAAGGCTATCTGCAGGAGTGGCTGTGATGGTGTTGTGGGGATGTCTACAAACATGACACCTTTTTCCTTTTTTCAACATGACAGTTACCATATTCATTAAATAACTTATCCAGTAGTCAACAATGAGCAAGTGTGTGTTAGAAACTGTATCCATATTATTCATGGAAGCATAAGTGTTAGAAACACTTTCAAAAATGAGAAAGGTGTGAAATGAGAGCCCTGGTAATGCTCATGTTTTTTACCATCAGTGCTCTTTCACAGCATGTGCCCCAACCCACCTGTGCTCCAGGTCCTGGTTGTGAGACATCGGGCTGTGCTAGTGACTCATGTGCAAAAACATGAGTTTGCCAGTAAGCAAAGTTATGGAGCAAACATGGACAAAGCAAACTGCAACAATTTGATAAGACCAGATAATTTCCAGCCAGCATCAATAGATCTAGACATTGACATATGTGGTGTTGTGAATTTAGACACCCAAAAGTTCTTGGATGACTACTGGACAATGGGCTTGTCAAAGTAGTTCAGCTGCAAGGGTGGAAGAAAGATGGCTCTGGCCTGAACATGTTCATTGGTTTCAAGATAGAACAAGACAGTAAGTGACCAGTTTTAACAGTAGAGGTGATTATGAGCAGGGCGAGTGGGTGAGTGGTGCAACATAATCATAGACATTCTGGAAATGGAATGAGCAGGGAAGTGATGTGGTCTGCTGATGACACAGAGTTATTCAGAAAGAAAAAAAAAAAAAAAAAAACAAAAAACTAGGGCTGCTTGTTAAGAGCAGCAGAAGAATCTAAAAGTGATGTTGAACTGTGAAAAAAAAAAATTAGGTTGAATTGAGATAAATATAAATCACAATGAAAACTTGGATGACCTAACAAGCAAAAACTTGGGCTATAAGTACCATATGAAAATTGCAAGTTCAAAGTTCAGCAGTCAAAGAAATGCACCCAACATGAGAAATTACAAGAAAGGAACAGAGAACAAACCAGCGAAGATGGTTGTGCCTCTGTAGCAATGCATGATGTATTTGAATTTCACTTGTTTAGGTAGTTCTGGTCCACAGATTTCTGCCCACAGGGAACATAATGGAACTGGAAGAAGTTTAGAGGAAAGGAAATAGGATGGTTATGGATATTATGCAACTTCCATCAATTACACTAGAATGCATTTGCTTAACAATAAAGGAAAGAGTTACTCTCTAAGAGCACAAGTGTCCTGGACAAGGTGAACATAACAGTGAGGAAAGAGTAGATGGACTTCAGATGAAAAATTCATAGGCCCAAAGCAAATCAAAGGGGTTTTTCCCCCATGATGTAGAGTCAAACTGCTATTCCTTGCTGCAGCATTATGTCTTCTAAGTGTCATTTCCACAGGACCAATGAGATAAATTCCACAATTCCACCGACAAAATGAAATATATATTTATTTCTCTCTCAAAAAGTGTCAGAGGTATAATTTTTCAGAGGCTGGAATGGTAGAGCTTATTCCAAGCTTGCCCTGTGCTTTTACTGCTCTCTAGCTGCTGGGTACTGCTTAGGGCAAGGCCCTGGGCTGCCTGTGGTTGTGATCTGGCCACTGCTACCACTCTTGTCAGAAAAGTGTTGAACAATAAATACACTTTCCCACGTTTTTCAGTAATTATTTAAATACAAATATAAGAAAAGAATTGAAAAAGTGGTAAAGTGACAAATGTCTTACCATGCAGTAGTGGATCCTGGGGTAGCTGCTGTCCCTCTAGGGTCTCTAGGAGATACATATCTATATGTTTTGTCCATCTGTGGTAGTCTTGAACATGTTGACCAGTGATCAGACTGACCAAACAGGGACTTTCTGTGAAGTTAACCTGCAGTGTTCAGCCTGACAAAGAGGTCAAAACTGGTGTTTTATAACTGACCCAACTCTTCAGCTCTTCTCTGCCAGCACAGAACTGATTGGAACCTGAAGGACCATCATGCCCATATTAATTTACCAGCTAGGATAAATGAAAAAATTTTGCTTGTATAAGATAACCAAATTAAATAATTACTGGCCTTTATGCTACTGTTTGCAGAAAGTGCACTGGGGCTTTGTTATTCTTCTGTTATTTCTTAGGATTAATTCAGATTAATCTTAAAGCTCATGAAACCTTTACACAGTATTACAGAGATCATGCCAGTTCATCAACAACTTTAGTCACAAGTTTTTGACTGCATAACAAGCATATATTCTTCCACTAACCCCTTTCAGAACTGTACTTCCAGTGAATTAAACATATAGAAGCTGGAAGATTCAGAAAAGTAGAGATGAGGGGAAAAGCAAAGAAACAAAATTGAGCGCCTGCTTACTGACTTCAGAAGCATATGATCTCCCTTTGGTCCCTGGTTAAAGGCTAGACAGTCTTGGTGAAAACACACCTGATTCAAAAGAGGAACCTGAGCACTGGAAAAATGCATTGTACAGAAAGACACAAAGCATTGTGACACACCATTTAGGGGGAAGTGCGTGGATTAAATATGAAGAAACAAGTGTTCTCCTGAGGCTGATGTTTTTAGTTGCCTTCTGGAACCATATACTGTGTGGTATATTTAGCATATATGTTATCTTACAGTTCTGCATTCAAAAATCCTATAAAACCACATCCTACTAAATTCTGGTGTACTTTTCTAGAAAATAATTATATCCACTTACAGTTGTTTTCTTGGTGTATGTCTTCTTTAAAGGTTTGTGGTTGACTAAAGCTTCCTTCTTCAAAAAACAGACATTGAGAAAACAGCACTGCCAAGAAATCCAAATCAAGGTTTAGAACTCCCTGTTGCTATGGAAATAGCCATTGCATCCAATATGACTTCTGCTGGGCTAAAAATAGGTTGAAAAAACAGGAAAGTCTGGCCTGAATAAAATAAAACAACAGAGTAAGCAAATTGAGTGAATTGCATCAACAATACATTAATGGTGAAAATTTAGCCTTTATTAATTATACTTTCACTGGCTCATTTTTGACTGCAGGCAGAGAAACCGACTCCCACCAGGCTGGGTAAGTGCAACAGAGAGGAACTACTTGCCCCCAAGTACCCAAAATGAGTTCACTGTTTTGCTGAGTGTATGTTTAGTTGGAGTGGTTGTATCTGCTCTCACTCAGCAGTGCTGACACTAAGGGTTGGGAAATCATGACTTAAGTCTGCAAAAACAATGTAGCTATTGGAGAGCGAAGGCTCCGTGCTCCAGGACACTGTGAATGGGGACTTCAGTCAGGGCTACTGATTATTCTCATGGATTGGCAGGGCCCCATAAGGTCTCAGCCCCATAGAAGGCCTGTAGCAGTTTATTCTACATCCCAAATTAAGCCAGGTGCACTGTACAGGTATCTTTTCTGTCCCATCAAACTCCAAGACATGGTAGTCTGCATCTCCTGTCTGCTCATCTGACAACACCCTGTGACAGTTCTGTCCTTTCAGCTCCATCACATCCCATCCATTGACTTAATTTTGACCATCTATTATTCAACAGCTGTGCCACTTAAATTGATTCAAAGCATCATGCTGTAAGGAAAAAATTGACCACAAGTTCAGGAGTAGCAGATTCTGATCCTGGGTCTATTGCAACATCAATTCTTGAGACTCTTGAACCCTTCTTTTGTTTAGTTTTGTTCCCTAGTTAAAAGATTACTGAAGTTGAAGATACAAATTGTCATTTGTGCCTGGAGAGTTAATGTCCTTAACCTTGCAGGTGAATCAGGGTGATTTGCACCTCCTTCTGGTCCTGGCTCTTGGATATTTTCCACTCCAGGTAGATCTCATCACTTTGACAGTGCTCAAGAATGTGGAATCAATTTAAAGATGAAAGCTCAGATTATGGAACAGGAGGTGAGTGGCTCGTGCCAAGGATGATGTGTAGCACATCCATTTTGGGGCTGTTCATGGACATATGGAGATTGTGGGTACAATGGTGACTGAATTCTTTACAGCAGTGGCTTTACAGCACTTCCACATGCTGGGCAGGATTGCCTCGCACATGTATAGTGCAACTGCAAGTACAAAGCGCAAATTCTGCTTTTCTGTCTCCCCTGCACCTGAATATCTGATTTTAGACCTGAGCAATCATCTGGGTGCAAAACCTTCCTGCAAAGCTATATGCTTTTGGGGGAAAATGTGATATTTGATGTACAACATGGAAAAACCCATATTATATGGGGTGCTTAAACCTAGAGCTGGCAGATGGATCTTGGAAGTCTTTGGACTGTGTATTATGAATCCAAATCTTAATATCCAGCTGATCCAATGCAGCTCCTTCTAAGCCATCTTATGCCAGTGATGACTACAGTGAAACTAGTTTTAAAAACTAGAACAAAATTGTCTAGTTATTTCAACTGAAATTTTCACCTTTTAATTTAACCTGATATGGCCTCAGGATCAAAAAAAGAAACAGTAAGAGTTAAGTCCAATGTTGGTAGAAGGACATGCTCTAAAAGCCTGATTATCCAGATGGAACAGATAAATCTGTTACTCTTTCTCTAAATATCAACACTGCATAATTAGCAGCTGCTAAAATAATGGAAGCCAATTGAAGAAAAGCATGGTATACTCTGCATTCATTTATTAAATACCTTATGTTTCCAAACAGAGCTTTCCATATTTGCTGCAAAACTCAGTAGCTTCATGCTTTACACAACTGAGCAAAGATGACAGCACTGAAATGAGCTATTACTATTTCCATCAGGAAGATATGGGGAACTAGTCTGTGTCTTTGAGGCAAAAATATATATTCATCAAATGGAAAAGCTTTAAAAAGCAGCACTATCTAAGATATCAGCATCCCGTCTCCCTTGGAGACAGCTAAACCCCATATTTATCTAAATTATCTTGGTAATATGACAGAGTGATTGCTCACTAATGGTCAGTAACAGTTTTCTTTGTCATTTTCCTAGTCATTACCTCCTCAGAATGAACTCCAGAATAAACTGCTGATGCATCGTGACTAGAATATAAAGCTTATCACCACAACAGAAACCATTTCTATTAAACTCACAAACCTGTACATTCGACTTCTGACATTTTCATTTACAAAAAATAATACCCCTCTGTTACAAACTCTAGAGATGAGCTCTAGATGAGCCTAGAGATATCTTATTCTTAAAACAGAAGTAAAGTAATATTTATTTTGCACAGCTGTCTTCTATTATCTTTCTCCTCACAGCTATTCATGCATGGGAGCCACATTCTCCGCAAAGAGCACAGCCCAAACCAGGCTAGCTTTGTAGGTACTGTATTTCACAGCCCGTTCAGCTGCATGCTTTAATTTGGATGTTTAAGTCTATTTGCCCTTTTTCAGGAGCTGGAAAGAATCACTGATTACACAGTCTGCCCGAATCTCATTTTCCCTGCTGAGTCTGAGAAAAGCCCTCACAGAAGGCTTGTGCACGTGGCAGCTGCTTGACTCCTTCTTCTCCTCTCAAATACTGGAAATTTTCAGTGCTGACATCCATTGTCTTTATTTCAAATTAAATGGAGCTGATTTTTTGAGCTGCCAAGATGGAGAGGACAAAAAACTCAATCAGAAGGAGCCAAAGTGCTGCCATAGGAAGCTGCCTGACTTTGACATAGTGCATCAGCCTAGAAAAACAGCATTAGGGTGACCATAAAGCAGGATTTTATCTTTTCCAGTGTTACAACAAATGGATGTGTACTGATCCTTCAGGGAGTCCGAAAGGCCAAAGTGCTGGGGAAATGCTGTGGAGCTTCTTTCTACACTGCACTATCTGACTTTCTTTTCTACAAGAGGCAATCCTGTCTGTTTGGTGAGCAAATGGTCACTGGCATCATGGGCAGCCACAGAATGAGAGAGGTACTTCCTCCTGTATGCTGTCAAATACTCTTCTAACCTTGCAAAAAAAAAAAAAAAAAAAAAAAGCACAAATAAGCTATATGTATAAAAAGCTATCAATACTAATTATAAGCTCTGATGTAATTAGGAGGGAGGAGAGAATCTCAGCACACTCTGACTCCTAAGGAAGTGGGACCCACCTGGAAAGTCTGATATTTCTAAGTCATTAGGGCACAAGGAATCAAAGAGATCAAATTTTTATTTCTCTAAGGCTACCAAGCCACATGATTTCCCTTGAAGTAAAGAAAATTCTGTTTTTCTTTGCTCCAGTGCTTTGGGGGTTAGGAGCATTTGTGATGTTATCAGACAGCACTTTTTGGAAAAAAACTTGGATGCATTAATCGCTGCCTATTCTTGGGGGTCAACTCTGAAAGGCATCTCAGGAAGCTCTGTGCCCTCTTTTTCTTTTGTAAACTGTGCACCTGTGGATTAGCTAAACTGAGGACATGACCTGAACTCCATGGTCATGAACTCCAACGCTCTAACCTGAGCCCATGGTCAAGCTGACCTCCTCCATGGTCCTGACCATGGTCAAGCTAGGTTAGCAGAGAGCTCAGGGAGGAACAGCCCTGAGCTGGGCTTCTCTGCTGAGCCACATCCTGGGGCTGTGCAATGCTCCCCTCATCAGGGTTTGGGCTTGCTCGTGACAGTGGATGATGTAAAACACTTACTGGCAGCAGCTTTCAGTCACAACTTTGCAAGAAACACAGATATATTCTTTCTTTTTTAAAGGGAGGGGAAAGACGTGAATCTGAAGTCTGACCATGATTAGATTTTTCAAATCCAGGTTGCTTCATTCCTATTGCCTTCCCTGGAACCCAGTGGTGAAGATTTGCATATTTCTGTCTATGTGCAAAGAGTAGATCTCCTTGGCAGGCAGCGTATTTACCTGATAGGGCAATGAAGGACTGGCACAGAAAGGAAACATTTTTCCCTGCCAAAGTGTTGGTGCATGTCTATTCAACTTCTGTTTTCTTATTTTCAAAAAGCCATCTACCATCTGAGTATAATCAGTCTCCTTGAGGGCTAAGAAACAAAAAGGTGAATTTTTCACTTGCTGAATGGGCCATGAGGATAGGACTAGGAAGTTGTCCTGAGCCTTATGTGTCCTGCCCCCATGGAGTGAGGGAGTTACGCCTTCAGCATCTACAGGAAGAATTCCCACTATATCCATGGATTAGCATGAACTTGTTATCTATTAATCTGAAACTAGATTAATTTTCTAGATGTAGGGTAAGAAACACAATAGGAACCTGAGAGTTTAAGACCCAACAGGCTGAGCTGGACAAAAGCCCAAGTGAGCTCACTGCCATATCTCCAGTGCCCAGCATTGCATAAGTATCCACACTGGGCATTTTGTGGCAGCAACTGATTCCACGGTTTCATTATGGATTCTGTAGCAAATTGCTTCATCTTTTGAGACTTGCTGGAAATGTCATTTAATGTCCTTTAGTTGCTTTTTAGTGAGAAACAGTCACTACCTTTTCACCTTCTCTATATGTCTCTCTCCCAAGTCAGGACTTTTAATCTGATTTTATATGGAACATATTCCCACAGACAAGATTTGAATGCTAAATGACTAATTTGCAAATCAAGTAACATAATGAAATGTTTTTAAATAAAGCTAATATGCCTCAGAAGAATATCTATTTTAAGATGGAGATCAGTTCAGATTGCACTGAGATAGGTAAGATTATTTTCACTGTTTGATCCTTTGCTCTTGGGACAAATTAAAACACTCAAATATTTGAAAATATATCTATTGCAATAAAGAAGCAGTAAAATTATCAGTAGGAACCACCTAAGTATGTGTGGGAGAAGTGAGAGGAGGCAGGAGGAAAGGGAGTAGGAGTTTAACCCAGCATAGAAAATTCCCTTCCCAGAATAATTTGAATGCAAAAAGAAATTAATCTATTCTATAATTTCCTATTATAATAAATTATTTTTGCTTCAGGCTGCCAATCATTTCTGCTGACAAGGACTCCAAACCTTCAGATATCTTGCATCATGCTATATTGCATGAGCTAAAATTAAATGTAAAAGATGGTTTAAAATCTATATTGAAAATTTTGCTAAATTTATCAACTAGAAAAGTGGCAAGGGCTAATTTATAAGAAAATAATATCATTCTCCAAGGTGATTTAGTCTATCTTTCATAATTGTGTCTAGGAAGTTAACACACTATGTCAGCAAAATAGCTCTTTTCAAAATGTGCAGTAGATCTGCAGACAGATATTTTGGTCCTTAAGGGAATTTTAATTCATGTTTGCACAACCCTGAACCCAAGTTTTCAGGTGGCCTTGCCTGAGGGGAAAAACAAGGTAGAGGAAATAGGAACACATGAAAGAAATACCACTATCCCAACCTGGTGAAGGGAGAAGTGTCATAAGAAACCAGTCCCATGCCTGGGATATGCCCTGCTGGTGACACCAGAGTGCCAAAGGGGATTATCACCCAGGAACAAAGGCTGGGGGTACCTCAGGGCATCCCCTCTAGCAGTGAGAGCACACAGTAATCACTGCTGATCACATGTGGGGTGCTTCCCTTACCAGCATGGCCTCTGAAGTGGACAAAATGTATCCTAACTTATTATTACTATTATTATTATTATTATTATTATTATTATTATTATTATTATTATTAATGTATTTACAGGGAGACAGAATTTTTAGGAAAATAAGTTTTATTATTTTAACAATGAATGGGAGGTCTTTTTGACCTTAAATGACATGCACAATTCTCTAATCCTCTCAGAAGCAGCCTCGTCACGCCACACGAACCATTTAGAGGAACTCCAGGCCACTCTAAAATCAGGGGGCATATGATTAGCATTAAACCAAAAAGCATTTTAATCCTGCTGCAAGATTAAAAGGGTGCTGAAAAACAAGGTGGTGTTCCTGTTTCCATCTGAACAAAATATTTCATAGCAACAGGAAGCTCTAGAGAAGAAACACCTGCACATTGAGGAAGATGAGCATGTGGCTGGGGGACTTTTCAGCTTTTATCTATCCAGCTATTAATTCCAGGGCAGTTGCTCCAAATCTGCATCAGTATCACTGGAAACCACCCCTGGTCTCCAGCCATCAGACCTTGCTCAGTTCTCAAATGGCTTATCTGTAACTCCCTAATAGAGAGGCTTACAAATAAGTGGCTCAGCTTGGTAAAAGCCATTTTATAAGCTGCCTGCTACAATAAAAAGCTTCCTTCTTTGATTAAAAGGTACTAAATTTATGGGAAGACAGCAGTGATACACCTTCCTGACACTTATTGAGAACAAACTGATTTATGAGAGCAGAGAATCCAATAAAAATGTATAGATTGAGTCAAAACCTTTTGGATGGAGCTAAAAATATGCTTTTAGATATTTGTAAATGATGAACTGCTTCCTGGACTTAGAGACATAAACTGAACACTTTTAAAAACCTCTCCCTACTTAAAAACTGTAAACATGGGGCTTAAATTATCCTATTTAATTAAAACACCTGGCTGACCATCAATATCCTGGGCTATCTCTTGGTGCAATAGGATCAGAAGTGCTCTGAAAGTGACTATTTCTTTACTCAGGACTGAGGGATCCTAAATCCAGGCCATAGGCTGAAAATGTAAGGAGGCATTACTGCCATGTTACCATTTCTTTGTTATTTTATATGTTGAATTTGGTCTTGAACCAAGACTGGATAGGGATTTGCCCTTACTATCCATCCATCTGTTCAGTATCTATAATATGTGCCATGATAAGAAACAAAATCCAGAGTGCTGTGCTAAGATGGAGCACCTATACTTATTCTCTTATCCATTTTCCATTGTTCATGGCAAATTTCCACTCCAGCTAGTGGAAACTGTAGTACATTGATGGAAGGTTATTCAAAATCTGGAGAGAGAGGAGACAGAAAAATCAAAGGGAAACTTGCAGATTCAGCATCTTTATTACAATATAATAGTATCAGAGTGTATATTTTCTTTTGAAGACATTCCATTAACATGTCACTTGCTTTGGATTCTTGGATTTAAGAAAAAAGATCTTAACCAGCACTTGATGGAAAATGTGCTGCAGGAGAGCCTGGTGCTATGGTAACAGAGCTGCATGCCCGTGTGAGCTGCACTGAAGCGGGAACCATCAAACACCAGCTCTGCTCCCATTGAGTTCCACTGGAAGAGCCACTGTCGTTTCAAGCATCGTGAAATCACTCCTTTTGTTTCTGTGTCAATGCAGGATCATCTTTCTCCAGATAATTTCCCTTCAATATGAATTTTTTAAGGGAGCATGCATAGAAATTATGTCAGTTAAAACTGAAAATTCCTCTGAAAACACCTCCTTTACTCAGGGTTGAATACCCAGATACCTACTTCTGCATCTTAGGTTTCCTCATGATTCTATTACCCTACGTTGCAAGTTGTTCATGAAATACAAGGAACTAAATGTGTATGCTGAAGATCTGAAAACAACAGACACACTTTGTCCTGTATTTACCAAGCAGCCAATGGCCTCACAAGTCTGCATTTCTGAGGTCTGATTTCAGGAACCATAGTAGGTGTGTGCAGGCAGATAGCAATTCCTTCATATTAAACTTCAACAACCATTAGTCGTTTCTGAACATGTGAGCTGCTGACTGTGTGCATACAAGTGCTGATGGGATCAGGGTGCAGTGGTGATTGAAAACAGGTATCTTTTAATCAGCCCCAAATCCCCAAGGAGAATGCCTGACTTGAACTATAAACCTCTGCAGTTATTTCGTAATTTGCACTTACTTTCAGACCCTTGGATAGTTTCATTGATAACAAACAAACAAACAGACTGAAGCTGCTAATTTTAAATTGATTGCAAATGCAGCAGGAAAAGTAATTATGCCTAATGTCCTAACTCAATAAATTGGTCACACAAAGAAGGCAGCTCTGTGTTTCTAGGGCATGTGTGAGGTAGACCTATCTTCACTTTTGGAGTTTAATTTGGCTGCTGTGTCCCCAGAACTCTAGGGCAGGCTGGCTCTCACAGCTTCTGTATCCCAAAGGTGTAGGTAAAGAACTATCCCACCCCATGTGAGAGCCTCACTCCCTGCATCGATGGTTTGGGGAGGCCTGAGGGACCACAGTGCAGCCTAAAGAAGCCTGCAGAGCAGGCAGCTGTTCCCTGTTCCCAGCCTGGCATACTTCTCATTCATTCACGGGACCACAGTGTCTGGGAAGCTGAGACCAGAGGTCCAGCAGAGGTGAGCAGAGAATAAAGCACAGCTGTAATACACCCTGTTAAAGAGAAACAGCCTCATGATTTTAAAATTGCTCTAGAGTATGTCTGCTTTCATCTTTTACCAGACAAGACAATAGTGCTCATTTTTCCGCTTTGCAAGAAGAAAAATGGAGACTGCAAATAACACTGTAGCCCTTTAAAAAAATGAAGGCACAAACAGTGAACAGATGTAATGAACAGCACTTCAGTAAAGACCTCCAGGTATATGAATACCAGACCCAGTGTGATGTTAGACACAGTTAAGAATCAGGATTCATCTCTCTCAGAGAATTTTTTGGAAGGAAATTACTTTCTTTTTGTTTCAAATTGCTCCTCAGAAAGTTGTGCCCAGAACTGCATACAGCTCAGGGTGTAATTGCAACAGCTTCCTCACAAGTGAGGCATACCTTAAGGGCAAATGTTTACACATTTAATATGCAGAGGTGCAGAACAATAATAGGATATTGCTTGTCCAACTTCCTTCAAGTGTTTTTGAATGTTATTAGATCCTGGTGGGACTTGCCATTTGATAAAAGTTAGGCAAGTGCATGGATTATAGCAAGAAGTGGGCCCATGTCATGATAAGAAGACTACAGGACATCTTGAAGCTATTTATAATGACTTTCACCCTGCCCATGTTTACAACAAGGTGCTAACCTTGCTGTCCTCTTCTCTCTCTCCAGTTTCCTCCTGCAGTGCTCAGGCAGCAATTGCTCTCCTGGCTCTGAAGAGTGGAAACCCAGAGGAGTCATTGTGGAGCAGCACGCAGCAACTTCAAAAACTCACTGAGAGACAGAGCAGCTGAAAGCAAGCTCCCATCAGTCAAATCTGTGTCTGGGTCTAAAAATAACCCTGCACCGTCTGTGAGAGGTGAGAGCCCGTGACAGCCTCCACCTTGCCTTTGCTCAGTGTGTCCTCACAAGGCACAGAGCAGGATCACTGGAGCTGACCAGGGTGAGCCTGCCTGTGCCCCCACGAGGAAAACAAACAGCCACTGAAAAATGAAGGCAGATCCTTATGCGTGGTGGTTCAGTGCAAATAGTTGTCCAGGCAGCAGCCTAAGGCAAATCAATATCTGTAATAAGGCTCATCATGCTCCAATAACTGCTGCAATCTGCATAAGAAGACTCATGCTGGATGAAGGGGAAGTGTGTGTTCCTGAGGGAAAAGGCACTTAAGAGTAAATTCTCATTAAGTGAAAATTATTTGCTGATGAAAGATTAAGCCAGTTGGCAACTGGACAAAAGATGGGTGTATGGCAGGGAAAGAGCACATAATGTTTTCTAATAGATTCAGCTGAGGTTTGTGGTGGTGATATTCAATGTAAGCTGCACTAAAAACTGCAGTTATGCTTCCAAGCATAAGTACTTTTTAATTCCTTTTTAAGAATTTTTCTAATATTTCCACAAAAGAAAGCCAAGGCAGATCTATTGGAAAATAGCTGGAGAGACTATTTTTATATCTTTAATTAAATATTATAAAGAAGTACACTTCTGAGGAAAAAAATGTTATAGTAGGAGGCTTTTTTCCCTAATGTGTGGTTAGGCTGTTAGAGATAAGAGCATTTATGATTTTCCATATAGATCTGATGAAACAGCTTCTTCATTTACATTTCAAGGAAGGAATTGGATGGGTGAATTATTCAAGAAAAGAAAATAAGACAGAAGAAAAAGAAATCAAAAGTGAAAGGAACATCATACAGCTACAAATACCTCCTGGAGTTACCCTGGAAAGAAGAGTGTTCGCAGCTTGCTGTAGCTTCATGCCTGACAAACAAATTTTGACCATTTTACTCTGGGAACAAGATCATGCATTATGGTTCAGGGATGAGGGGGAGGGTTTCAACTGCTTTTGTTACTGAGTATTGGCTTTACACCACTAGTTAATGGCTCTTTAGATGTGCCCTGGCAAATAACTCTTCCTCGACAAAGCCGAGGAGTGGCACAGGCATGCAGACAGAGCCTGGCTCCCATCAGGGGGAAGCTGGAGCTGGTGTCCCTCGGGATGCTCCGATCCGATGTCTCTGGCACTGCGCTCCTGCACCCGGCGGGACCCGGCATCGACACTGCCGGGCGTGCTGGCACGGAGGAAAGTTTTGCACTCCCACCGCTTGCTCCGGGCACAAGTAAATAACTGAAGCCAGGGTGGGGAGGGTGTCTGCCTCGGACGCCCTGCCTCCTGCCACCTGATCTCGCAGCCATGCAGCCCTTCCCTCCCTTCCCAGCCAGCAGCAGGGAGAGCCAGCAAGCCCCAGCTGGAAAGGGAACAGCATGGCCGAGACAGAGTGAGTACAATGATTTAAATGGAGCGAGTTGGACAGTTGTCAATGGAAAGGAAATTAGTTGGAATCTAAATCTAACTAAAAGAAACGACCCAGAGTACTGACACTGTAAATTGGATTAAAATGAAATCCTACAGGAAAATCGATGGAAAGCGATAAGCAAGCAAGTCAGAATGACAGCAGAAAGAGGCAGACGCTCCCTGAGAGCTTATTCAAGAGAACCAGTCAGAAGTAGAAAAGAAAATTTAATTGAGCCAATCCAAATCTAAATGGTAGAAAAATAAGGAGGAATTGGAAGAGATTAGAGAGAAAGCCCAAGGAAAATATTTTTAAGAAGGTTATAAATCAGTACACAAAACAGAAAATGGGAGGGAAATTAAAGAAAGGGAAAAGGCAATTTTAATTAAGTCTTAAAGTAAGTGAAATTAAGTACCTGGGAGTAGGCTTTTCATAGGATGCATTTGTTTACATGGAAGTAGACTTTAATTGACATGAAGATGTTGTTTTTCTGAAAACTGGCTGCTTTTTTTTACCTGTGTGTGCTGTTACAAAGCCTCTGAAATGCATGTGTCCTCACTCCGTGCTCTGAAAAATACCGGTTTTTTCTTTCTCTCTTTTCTTTTGCAGGTTCATCCCTTACAGAGGAGCTGCTCAAGGCAGTGGGCAGCTGGAGCTGCCTGCCTCCTGCCAGCCTCCCACGGCGGGGGGGGGGGGGGGGGGGGGCAGGAAGCCTGTCCCAGGGTGAAAGGCTTTACCTTTCCTTGGCTACACCTACAGTACCACTGGATGTCACTGTTGTTTCATAAAAGACAAAAATCTTACTGTGATCTTTTTGACAGATAATGTTTAGTACATAAATATATGCATCTCTTTCCCACAACTTTTCTGCACAAGGATTGAAATTACAGAAAGCCTGTGCAGCCCCCTGGCTCTCACTCAAATGTTGATGACTATTTTTATAGAGACTGTGTTTATGGGTCCTTTTGTGGCACTCCAAGAGGCATCTCTTCCATAAAAGATTGCTTTCTGCTGTGGTAGATGTAGAGTGTGGCAGAACTGCCACAATAGATTTCAGTTGTTTTGGGGTTCTTTTCTTCCATTTGTTTTATTTCTAGGGAATTACTTCAACTCACCTTGGCTGGACTGATTGCAGAAGTGTTGGGGCAGAGGTGTGAGCTGCCTGTGGAGCAGCAGCATCTGGTGCTGTCTCTGTGCAGCCCAGAGAGCTGGCCACTGCCAAGGCAGTGCTGCCCATAAATCAGGATTGCCCTGGAGGTGTCTGCTTCCCTCCACTGTTACAGAGGGTGCAGAGACTGACCCTAAATCTCCGGTACCTCCTGTACTGAGAGTCAGTGAGAAACTCGAACCCTATTCCTTACAGAGGAAAAAGCTCTTTTTTCTTCCCCTTTGGTTGCCTGGGGTTGTATTTAGCTGGCCAAATGAAGACAAATAACTCTCTTTAGAGTCAGTGAAGAGGAACAGGCAATTCCAGGAAAGTGATTCATCCCATCTGAAAGAACACTTGTAAGAGACAGGTGATGTAGGTAAAGGCTTTTAGGCATCTATTTCTGCCGAGTAACACTGCAGAAACCTTCAGTGACCAGTCACACAAGAAGATTCCTACCCATTTTTCCTGGTATAGGCACTTCTACAGCAGGTCTTTTGTGAACCAGTAGACAGACTTTTTCTACATGATCTCCACTCCAATGTTAGTCGTCTTTGAGGCAACTTTCTACATATTTCCCTAATGCTGAAATTGCCAGAAAAGGCACACGATGCCCAGTGACTCACCCCGAGCTGCCCATCAGGAGCTCTGCTATCTCCATCCAGGGACTGGGAATGAATCAGGAAAGCCCTTAATAGCTCTACTGAAACATGCAGGAGCTGACCCAACAATTTGGCAGTATGGACAGGGCACTGCTGTGCCCAACAAGGCTTCTGGTGCTATTTCATAATCAGTGCTGCAGCTTAGGGAAAAAAAAAAATCTGTTGGTGGCAGCTACATAGACTTCTGTTTCAGTCTCCAGCTCCCAGAGGTTTATCTGGTACACTGAAGACAACAAAATTGTTATATATGACAGGACACGAAATGCAATGCTGAGAAAGTGGTTCTCTATTTGCATGAAAATAGTTCAGCTCTGTAAACTGTTCTCCCTCTCACACCCATTTCAAGCAACAGACTTCTATAGACATATAGTTCTAGACATAGATAGTTATAGACTTTAAGACATTACTGACCTTCCCGAGCATGACTGGTCTGTGCAATGAGACAGCAGCTGTGGACTTCTGTACAGAAGCAAAGTGTGAGAGTCCAGCTGCTCTTAAGGAGCTCTTAAGAGGTCATGCAAGTGTAAATAGGGTAAATAAGGAGAATAAGAAATTTCTGGCAGTTGCCTGTATCACTTAATGGGAGCAAATAAAAAGAAGAGACAAAGATTGAGAATAAATGCCTAATTATTCCAGTGAGGAGTTAACATATTTGGGTCTAAAAGTCATGTATGCTGACTGGCCTAAGAGATTTGCCAATTTTAATTAAAAATTATGCTAAAACAACAAGGAGGAATAATGTGTGCTGTGCAAATTGAACGGGAGACTCTTAAGTCCTGGCTGTTTCTAGCAGCACTCTTTTAATTTCCTATCCATAAATAAAGGAGTGTAAAAAGACTGCTGCCATTTAATATAGCACAAGCAAAATGTCTGAATCATGCAAAGTTAGTTTCAGGGAATCGAAATGATAAGACATTTCTAAAATTTCTAAATTTCTATTTCTAAAAATAAGGCTTTATAGAGTAACTGCTCTGAGTGGGGCTCCCCTGGGTGTGATAGGCAATTCCTCCATTTCTCCACGGCACAAACCTCTGCCACCACCTGCGCCTTTGGGCTACTGCTACCGACAGTGACAAAGGCAGGAAACTTGTCTCCCCAGTGTGTGCATATGCACACTAGCTGCATCTTCTAGGTCTTATTTTGATGGCCACCAGGAGGTTTGTACCTGCCAGGCAGCCTCGGGCACTCCTTGGAAGTGCGCAGTGCCCCGGGGCTCCAGCCCATGCTCCCCACAGCCGCGGGGGAGCCGGGCTTCCAGCGCACTCTGCTTGCCATCGGGGGCTGCCGTGGAGCCGAGGCTGCTGCGCTGCCTGCCGGCCACAGCCCGCGGACCTGACAGGCAGAGCTGCAATCACATTATGTGCATAAAATGAAGCAGCCTGCAGAGTGCCCAGAGAGACGTGCGAGGTTGGGGCAGGATGAGATCGCACCCCGCTGCCTCCTGCAGTGCTGCGGTGGTTGCATGTTGCCCCACGGGTGCAGGGAGCTGAGTAACATCCCTATACCCTCACTTCGTCCCCAGGTCCGGGACTCCTCAGGACAGAGGGCAACACTAAAAATATCAGGTTTTCTATATTTGTCATTGTATGAATTTTCCCCTAATTTGATGCTATTATTCCCATCACTCAAAATCACTAGTGATTTACAGAAGGTGGAACAAGCCTGATCCTTCTCTCATGTGTTTGCTTCCCAAGCTGTTTCATGGTACACATTCCCGTGGCAGTCGTGGAGATCTAATCTGCTTCACGCTCGTGGCTCAGGCGCTTGGAGATTGTCACGGGCTGGGAGCCTTTGTTCCTCCACGCTCCACAGCACAGGGAGGCTGGGAACAGGCACGGGCCCGTGGCTGAGCCCTGCGCGGGGGCTCAGCCGACGCGGCAGCTCCTCCTCGCGGCTCCGAATGGGGAGCCTCATTCCCGCTGGGAGCGCTTCGAGGCGGGGAAGCGGCACCCCGGGAGCGGGAAGCTGACAGCATCCCTGTGCAGCATCCTTTTAGAAAGCTTTTTGCATTTGCTGTTATCTCCACGAGTCATATGTATGCAAATTAAACACGGCTGGTAGCAGCTAAATAGGTATTTCTTGCCAAAAATACCTGCTCTCTGGGGTCTCCATCCTCTTGCGTTTGCAACCTGCATCAGATGCCGCATAAGACATCCTCCAAAATGTGCTGACACTCATACCAGTATCAGGCAAGAAATTCCCATCCCTCCCCACTTTTTCTCTTTAATCTTTTTTTTTTTCCTTCCCCACCCCTTCCCCCCCCCCCCCCCCCCCCCCCCCCCCCCCCATGATTTTAGGTTTTTACTTTTACATTTCTAAGCAATTAATTTTTTGGCTCCCATATAGGATCAACAGGTGTGGAACGACTGATACGCTCCATCTGGTTGCTGCTGATAAGGTAATCCTGGGAGTTGAGGGCGATATCTCCAATAAGCTTAAACCGCAGCAGCCTAATCTATTTGCAAGGGAGAACAAGCCCGGCAGCCAATATTGTTATTTCACGGGAACAACTGGGCACAGACAGCGCTTTCACAGGAGAGGTAGGAGGGTTTTCACCCTCCTATTTTTCCCCTGGGAGTGATGATTCACTCTGTGTTGTCGTACTCCCGCTTAGAAAAAGGAAAAGCTTTGCTTTGAAATTTGCCCCCCAGACCCATGATTTCTGAATCAAATCATCGCTTTGCTTCTTTACATCCCACTCATGGGTCCTTATTTAATCTTCCCTGAGGCAACGGCAAACTGTTTGCTTTGGCTTGATAATAAATACTATTTTCTGTAACTTCCACAAAACTACGATAGCTGTTGAGTTCTGATGTGGGGTGTGATGAGAGCAAGGGGGTGTGCTTGGGGTGCCCCCTGCAGATGAAGGACACTGCCATCTCCGCTCAGGTTTGGGTTTGTCACCACAGGCAGGCACACTGAGAGAGCCGCGTCGCCTTCCCTTCGGGTGTTGTCCCAGACTATGGCACGAACCACGCAGTGTCGTGCCGACAGCATCACAAACCTACGGCAGCGCCTTTCCTGGCGCCCATTTAATGGGATTTCAGCCAACAGCTTTGGAGTTTATTTATCGATGATTTCTGCTCTTAGCTCTCACTGTGTGCTTACCCTGTTCAAATACCTCCTCTAGTTTCCCCGGAGCCAAACTCGCGCTGCGGGGTTAGCACCCGAGCCGAGCCACGCCGCCGGAGCAGCCAGACGGCCGTGCTGCAGCTTCCCGGGGAGCCACGGCAATGAACCGCGTGCTCCTTCTCCCCTGGGCCGCGGGAAATGCAGTGGGCATTTTAAAGCCAGTGTCGTCTTAGAGAAAAAGCAGGCAGTGCTGTGGCAGACACGTTTCCCGACGCGCAGGACGGGGTGATCCCGCCCCGTCACCCAAGGACACTGCGTGGCGGAGGCACCTGGATGCGGAGCTGCCAGCCCGTGCTGCACTCCGTGGTCCAGTAATGAGCACCAGCAGTGCCCCTGCAAACACGGCGCTGATGGCGTCGGCGGGAGCCACGGCATCATTGCACCGCACAATTTTATCTTTGCTTCTGTCACCCACAGCGACATTACAGCACCTGATTTAGACAGCGAATGCGCTCGTCTGTACCCGAGCGGGCAGCAGCCGGCAGCAAGCCCTCAAACTAAGGGCGGGGGGGGGGGGGGGGGGGGGGGGGGGGGGGGGGGAAAGCAGGGAGCATCCGGGTTCTCCTTCATGAATAGTTAAGCTTTTCCTGTTTTATACCTCGAGCTGCTACTGGTGTCAGACATTACCCCATCTGCTGGCGAGCAAAGCAAGAAGTTTGCAGCAACGAGACAGAGTTTCTGCATCTTGTCCTCCCTATCGTGGACAGGGGTGTCTCGGCCATTTCTGGTGCCCGAGGCTTCGTCCTGCCAACCCACTGTGGCGAATCCCTCTGCCTCCACCTGCTGCTCGAAACCAAACACATTTTTCCTGCCCCCGAGGTTTATGTCATTCCTGGATTTACCAGATGAAAAGTTAAGATTAAACATACATAGCTGATTCTCCAGAGAGAGCTTCATCTCTGTCACCTCCCTTCTAAATCCCCAAGGACATCAGAGGACATCAGGATACAGACCAGACTTTCAGCTCCCAGGTAAGAAACAGGGTTGCCTCTGCCAGCACTTTTAAAACGGACTCTTAAGAGAAGTGGCTCTTCCCCCCCCCCCCCCCCCCCCCCATGTTGTCCTCCTACCCAGCCGCGGGCAACCCCAGCAGGAGGGCTCTAGCTGCACCCAACTCAGCATCCCAGTTTTCCATGACCCTGCTGACTCTCTGCCACCACTCACGACCCAGTGCTCATATTGGGTGCTTAGCTGAGCTGCTCCTGTTTGCAGCAGACAGCAAGTGAGGAAGGAGTGAGCTTCAGTAATTACATGGAACAATTCACGTGATGCTCACATACATGCCTTTCAGGACAAGCACAGGATACAGAGGTGATGGGAGGGATCTGCATGCTGTCAAGCCATCTCAGAATAAATGAATGAATAAAGCCAAAATCCTGATTACTTTTGCACCTGGGTAGCTTTACTGGTCTTAATTACATAGTGGAAGTGGAGGATCCATGTAAGCAAGATTCAAATCAGTCACTGATATTTAGCTCTGCTTCAGGTCCTCTCTACAGTATTGCTTCTGTCAAAGTGAAGAATGAAACAAAGAGGGGGAAACCTAAATAGTGATTAATGAAGAACAGTCCTTTTTTAATCACAGCTTTCAATTCAGACTTCGTAATTTAAACTTCAGCAATTGTCTTCACAATTTTGGCATCTGCTCATCTCAGCCTACACACTATCTTTGAACTAACAGCACAGCTTATCTTTGCAATTAAGCATTCAATGTAGCAACAAATCTTCAATTTGGTGTGAGTCATTCAGCTGCTAAATCAAACAATGTGTCACTAAACAAACCAGTTTCCTCCTGACCTCACAGGATGATAATAATGACTTGTGAAACCATCTTGAGATTTCCTTGGTACAATTTGCTGGTACTTTCTGACACATTCCTTTTCATAAATATAAATGGGTTCTGCATTAGAAACAAACAATTGAGAGTCGTTAATATCATGGAAATGTGAAAAACTTACCTCAAAACCGTTGCTAAAAAAGCAAAATAATTTTCTCCTAAGTAAGAGCTGTAAGTACAGCGTGAGCCAAAGTTACAACTGCATCAGCCTCAGTGGGTGCGTGGGGATCTGGACTCCCCTTATGGGGGTGGGCAGTGCTGGCTGGACAAGGTGGGCACTCCTGGTGAAAATAGGAGCCCATGCCTCCATACGCCTGCTCCTCTGCATCACAAGTCTTGGTATTAGAATTAATAGAAGTAACCCATAATCTTCATCTCAGTGTAGTCAAGATGACATTTGGTGCCATAAAGTACTTAGAAAGTGCATTTCTGCACTCAACCAGAGAACAGCAATGCTGGTGTTGTGATGTGCAGTCCCAGGGCAGGCTGGGCTCCCAGAACTGACACCACTATTTCATACAGGTGAAATTTCTGAGAATCTGGATTTGGAGTCCTGGTGGATGCAGGTGGTTACTTACATTGGCAGCACTGCCTCATTGCAGGATAGATGACAGTCACTGCAGAAAAGTCAATTACTTAGAGAGACCCTGAAAGGATGACAAATCTCATTTGTTTTGCTTATGTGCATTTTAAAAGCTTGATTTTGCAAACCTTCACTTTCATTAGTAGCACTGACTTCACCGGCTTCACTTCAGCAGCCCAGGCTTTTCTTGGAACAGAGTCCCCTCCCAGTCGCTCTGAGCCTGAAAATGCTGCAAAGTTTCTGAACCATCTCATTAACAGACAAAAATGAAAATTAACTAACTCCCTTTACAGTGGAAGCATGATGGGTATTTTTAATTTTGTACCTACAGACTGCTCTTGCATTGTGTTTTTATGTCTGTCTTCACAACTGCAGTTATTTTTTAAAAGGTGAAAGCTGAGATATTTGTCAATCCTACATCTCCAAGAGCTGGTAGAAGCATGTTACGATAAAGACAGGTCACACAGCTATAGGACTGCTCCTGCCATGACACATAGTCCTAAGGAAGTGGTACTACATGGATCACACCTCTTCCAAACATTTCAAAGAGATGATTGAAAGGCAGTTCTTTCCAAACTCATGTCAATATTTTATCAGTAGAAAACAAAGTAATTTCATCCAACCCCCTCCAGCCAAAATCAGTTCAACCATTATGCATAGCAGGTTTGTGTTGGGAGGGTGCTCCAAGCTTCACTGTGTACTCAGCCAGGCCACCGCACCTGGTGTGGGACAGGGAATCATGAGCAGGTGGGTGGCTGGGCAGTGCACACCCTGACACCAAAGTCACATCCTAGTTCAGGTTTTTTTCCCTCCGTGCACATGTTTTCTCCACCATCTCCTCCTGAATGTTTCTAGGAATGACCCCTGGTGGGAGAGCCAGGTGGGAATTTGGGGATTCATGAGCAGAACTTCTTCATCAGAGACCACGAGTGGCCTTTCTACTTCTAAAGAGACATAACTTTGTGAGGACACTGCCTCTGTGTGTCCCACCTCTGATATTCACTTTACAGTTTACCTGCTGGGGAAAATAGAGTGGCTGGGAGATCTCCTCACAGAGCTATGGCTGTAGGCACAGGGCAGGCCCAGTGCAAATGAGCCTTCAAAGCAGTCCTTTAGACCTATCAGAAGAAAAGTGGGTCAGACCTTGCAGCTTAAGTTGTCTGGGACTTTGACTTTGATTAAAGTGTGAGATATCAGCACTCTCCCTCACCCAGCCATACAACAGAGGGGACGTGCTGCTATTACTGCTTACAGGTTCCACCCCCCAGAGTGGGAGCTCCTCTTCCCTGGCTGCCTGCCTCAAGTCACACAGAAACTGCTCTTGTGACTTTATGAATCCATTCAACTGATGCCCAAATGACATGCCAGGTGGAATGACAGAAAAAGGACTTTCCTTTATGCTGCTGGCCAGAAGAAAGCTCCCCAGAGGGAAATGCCATGTTATCCAGGCAGCTTTACCTCAACGAAGTCCTTGGCTTTGGCAGTGCATGATCCTGGGAGGTCCCTGTGGAAGCTACCAGGCACTGCAGAGCAGGGGAACAAACTGAAGCCCCAGTCTCTTCAAGCATAAACAGATATTTCACCACAAATTTCCATGGCAGCTATGTAATAGATTGACTCTTAATGAGAAAGGCTGTTAAGTGTCTGAGGGCAGTAAAATGCTGACAGGGAGATGTGTGGGATGCTGGAGCTGATGGCAGGAACTGGGAACTGATGTCACAGTGAGTGGTGAGCTAATAGATTACCTCGTTTTCACATTTACAGGAGATGGATATGAAAGCCTTAAAGAAAAGAATTTAATCTGCTTTATGCAAAACAGCATTTTGCTCAGCCTGGCAGAGTTAGTACAATTTTACCTGTCTGTTTATGTAGCGTTCTACCTATGCCAAGTTTTCAGCTTTCCTTTAATATTTTGTGTTCTTCTAAAGTCTCAGTTCCTAGAGATAAGGGGCATCCTTAGTATTCAGTTTCTGCTTTATTTTATAAATTTAAGACAAAAATAATTTTTCAAATCCTCAACTGCAGTATTTGAGCTCCATTCTCTTAATTTGGAAGATGAGACCATATGTTTCAAGACTTAACTTTCAAAATATTTATTGATGCTACAGAAAGGACTGAAATGCTCAAATGTTGTGACTTACATGCCAAGTATGAATTTTATGTTCTGGATGGCATATACAGCCTTGCGCAAGTGTTAGTCTATTTCTAACTAATCTGTACTAAGTAACTGCCATACTGCTGGTAACTTTCCCTCCTTTGGCATTTTTAATTATCCTGAAGTTCTGTTCATTTGGAAAGCATCCATTAAGTCCAGTCAGCATTTGAATGAAGATGATAAGCCTGAGAGTACCCTTAAGTATACCAATAATTTACAATTTTTATTTCCTACTCAGAGTGAAATGAAGTTTTCAGTAAATCATGACTAGCCTGTCTTATAAACCTGTATTATTATAAAACATCTTATAAAACCTGTATTATTAGGTAACTGTGAGTTAATTGCCCCTGTGCTGGCCGGATGGTCTCACAGCTGCTGAGGCAGTGCTGCCCCTGCCCCAGGGGACATGTCCACAGCTCGTGGTGCAGTGTCACTCTCACAGCTCTGCTTGGTACTGCAGCAGGTACAAGTGGTCTTTGAAAGCTCACAGTTCACATCTCTTCCCAAGCCTGAGGGGAAGGAGAATTGGCATCTTCATGAGTGGTTATAACTGCAGTTGGCTCTGCTTTCCTCCCTTTGCATCCATAAGCCTGAAGCAAAATGCCTTGGATATGGTGAACAGATAGACACTGCTTAAATATCAGCAGATGCTACCTAGTTTAAGAAGAGGAAGATCGTTGAGCTGTGTGTGATTATCATCAGTTTCACTGCTCAGGAATGCAAAAGCACGTGTATAATGTGACCGAGCTCTGACAGGTTTGCTGTGATACACCTTCAGCCAAAGAGTAAACGGGTAAGTGCCATCAGAACAGTGACAGCACACAGCAAGGGCAATGCTTATACACCTGCTGGTGGAGTACAAGAAGGAAACCAAAATGCATCATAAATCTGTATTGTAGAGTTGCAAGGCACCCATGCTCACAGCTGGCACAGTTCAGGATGTTGAATCGCTCAGATTGGATACCCGTAAGGGTAAGCAAATTGGTGATTACAGCACCTGATTTAGACTGTCACCATGCCACATGTCCTAGAACATTTAGTCACCTACTTTGCATTTGTACAGAGATGCACCAATTTTAGGAACAAACATTTAAGGTGGAGCTTTTTAAATTATTATTTTTAAATGAGGCACAGCACAGCAGACAGTATTTGTGTTTGGGGCTTCGACACAGCCTGTCAAAAGGAAAAGCTAACAAGGCTGGCTCCATTGTAGTGGTAGCATAAAACATATTTAAGATATGAGATAGAATTTAATATCGTAGGGGTGGGGCTACTTTAAAAAGATGGTCTAACAGCCAGCTAGTCTATTTTGCAGCTGGGATCACTTACACTTACTTGGCAACAGTGTTATGGCCATGCTGGCATTTCCTCAGTGTAGCAGCCTGCTTTCATTTCATTTTTTTCTGCAGCCTTTTGGTGAGGAAACCAATTGCAATTTGGGTTGTGGGTGCTGGTGTGTTGTGGTTTGACACAGAAGTGAATTTTTTCAGAAAGTTAGGGTCAAACCAATCAGTGGTCAGGTTTGGATATTGGCACCTGGAGTGACCACTGAAGGCATGGACACGCCTCTGAGAACACGGGGGTTAAAAGCAAGAACTCCCAGGGGAACTGTCTCTTTGGTTCATCAGAGAGAGCAGTGCAGACTCTCCCCTGCCCAGCCACAACCTGGGTGGGGGAGGGGAAGCCACGCGGCCTGGTCGAGGTAGGCCCAGGGGGCTGAAGGACTGGAACCGAGCCAGCTCCTGCAGACAGAAGGGTGGAGAGAAACGGAAATGCCTTTGTTCCCCCCGCCCCCCCCCGAGGGAAAGAGACAGAGAGTTTGAGGGCACCTGGAATTTGCCGGCAGAGGAGAAGGAGAAGTGGGGGGGAAGGTGCCCAGCCATGGGAGTTGCAGTTCTGGGCAGAGATTTCAGCCATCTGGGAAGTCTGAGACTTTTAACCCTTTCCTGGGAAATGAAAGCTTTGTAAAATATTACTCCTCCTTGATTTGAAGTACAAGAGAGACAGTCTGGGACCTGAGATTTTAGAAAAAGAAATTTTTAGGTGGGAGGAGATGATGGAGTGGCTTGTGGCTGGACTTTTCTTGATAGCCTTTGACTGAACCAATTTCTTCTGCAACAGAGACTGCATTTTTAGGGGGATGCAATGGTGAGCCAAGAGACCTGCTTCAATGACTACCAACACAGGAGTGGAGTGAAGAGAAGAGTTAAGGAGGGTGTGGTGATGCCCTCTGTCTTCAGGAAGAAGATGATCTCTGTTCTTAGACCCTTGGCCCCAGGGGAGGAAGAAAATGTGGGGGACTGTGTGCAGGGTATCCCAATGTCAGGTGAAGCAATCATGGTCAGACTTGTGCTGTGCAAGGGATAAACCACATGGCATAGTCCTCTAGATTTCCTCGATAGAAAGAAGCTGCTTTATTTATTCTTAGTTTGAGGGAAAATAAAGAAGCCTTACAGCTCTAAGAAGAGTTTTCTAAGAAGCTGTTCCAGTTATCCTCTCCTAAATTTGCAAGTAGCTCTATAATTAAGCTGGAAGTCAGTGGCTTGGTTGTCTTTGACTACCTGGGTCTTTGCGTGTGGTTGAATTCAGCATGACAGTAATCTGCATCTGTATACACATATGTCTGTGAGCTAAGCTTGTAACCCACATTACAGCAGCAAAGTCAATAATGTTGGTGAAGCATAGGATGTGACTGAGGCTGTCACAGATTTGGTTTCCCTGGCAGAATGGGCTTCATCCCTCTCAGGCTCCAAGAGCCAGACTGCCCGCAGCCATGTTGGTTAGTTGGGAATCTGGCCATCGGACTGGGTCAGGCACCTCTGCTCTTCCTCATCCTCATGCAGCTGAAATTAGTGGAGCCCAGATCTCACTGGCTACATCTACATTTCATTGTCTCAGACAAAAGCAGAATCCCACTCTGGATGCTGTGTAGAGTTCCCCCTCCTCTGGAAACCTTGCAGGGCCTGGATTTCACAAACACTGTACTGTTGTGCCTCCACCTGGGGCTGTAAATGACCAGCAGCCCCCAAAGACCAAGATACTCCTGGACATTCCTGCTAACTTCCTTGGCTCATTGAGGGCTTCTGGCATTGCACTGGTTAAATGAAGACTTTGTGCTTGCCTGAGGCTGCATCTGAGCCTCAAGTGCAGTTATCTTTGAACTGAGCATGTACATGATTAGCTGGGTAGCTTTAGCATTTAGCAAGCAAAATCTTATGCTGAAAATAACTGGTTAACAGAATGATTTAAACATTAAGCAGAGAAAATGCTGCTTAAGCAAAATTATATAATTTTCAGTCTTTTACTGAACTTCGCCATCTACTGTGGTGCTTTCACAGGGAGTCACCACTCTGCCTCCTGGCTTTTGTAGAATACTATATTTTTTTAGGAGCCTTCAAAAACTGTGTCATTTACATGGTTTTCTGTTTCCCTGACATTTGTTTAGCTCTTTTGTCAGTAACCAACTGGCAGTGACGTGGCCTGGACTCAATTTCTAAGTACTCCAATGGAAAGCACTCGATACCAGTTTAAGACTCCATCCGGTCCCCAGGGAAGCCTGCAGTACACTGCAGAACAGTGGTGCTCACTCACCAGCAAAGGGCTCCCAGTGTGCACACAGCTGGACTGGGTGTGCATTTGCTGGGCCACCACGGGCCTGCTGCTGCTCGCCCAGGAGCACCAGCCATCCCCTTCCACTGGCGATCTGTGGTAGTGGTGTGCTGTGATGGCATAAATTCCTGTCTGGCTCTGAGAAGACATGTAAAGCAGGAATGTTTTCTCCAAAAAGGTTCTATGGATTGTACCTGATAGCAGGCAGCTTCCAATATGCATGACCTTATATCTGGGATGAGTGTCAGCTTCCAGGGCAATTTATATTTACTACCAGCCTAGGCTAAATGCCTCCTAGCTAATTTGGTTTATTGTATCAGTATATTTGCCTACACTCCTGAGGAAGTATTGCTGAGCTGGCCAGACTGGCTTTCTGCATGACAAATCTAGATCCATATACAATCTCTCAGTTTGTGGCTGTTCAGAGCAGTCAGTGTAGGAAGATGTGGTGTTGTTAGTTTCTCAGAGGCCATGCTAAGTTTTCAAAGGAAGAAAATGTCTATATAATGTTGTCATTGACTGTTACAAGGGGGAGCTTGTACTGTAACAATTGACTAAATTCCAGTTTTGAATTAGGGGCACAACTGATGGAGCAATTCATTGCTTGCCACAGGAGGGCAACCTGCAAATTGTAATTTGTGCTGAGTGATGGTAATAGAAGTGTGAATGATCATCCATAAATAGGGATTGTAGCTATCACAAATGTCCTCTCCATGTGTACTGATTTTGGCTGGGATGGAGTTTATTTCCTGTGTAGCAGTCCAGATTTGTGGACTGTGCTTTGGATTTGTGACCAAAACAATGTTGACAATACACCAATGTTTTGGTTGTTTCTTAATAGTGCTTGCAAAAATGCATACCTTCTGTACCTGTTCTTTTTGTCATGCTCCTCCCTCAGCAAATATGCTGGCAGTGGCCAAGATGCTGGGCAGGGACAGAGCTGGGAAGCTGACCCTAACTGAGCAGAGGGGTATCTTATACTGAATTAAGTGGTCCTCAGCAATAAAATCTGGAGGTAAAAAAGAAGAAAGGAGGGATATTTTGTGCTTGCCTTCCCAAATAACCATTATGTGTGATGGAGCCCTGTTTTCCTGGAAATGAGAAATTTTGTCTCTGGGATCTAGGTATCAGGTACAGGAATTGCTGGTCTGATAGAAAAAGATGTGCTCTGTATCTCAGAAGAATGCACTCATAAGGGTCTGTTTGTCAAACAAAGCAAAACTTTTCATCTCCATCCACATCTACACCTCAAAAAGATGAAGTCAGAAAATGCATAGAAGCTTGAGCTCTTTAACTCTGCTGACAACAGTGGGTGCTGGATGGATTTCCGTGCTGGGGTATGAGCGAGCTCAAGCAGCAATGTCAAATGATGTTTGTACAGTGGCTTGTGGACACATTGTGATCTACTTGTTTCTGTGTCTTTCAAAGTAATTTTTTTGCAGTGCCAAAGATATTTCTTTACATTGTCACCAGTTTGTTAGCTCCTGTGAAAAAGCCAGGGAGTTGGATTTGATGGGGATTGCAGAAAACACAGAACTGGCTGTTTTCCGTCAAATCCCTGGCAGGACTGACTCTGCCAATGGGCAGCGTAGGCAGACATAGCAGGAAGAATGGCCAGAGCCCTGTCCCCTTCCACAGCCACACAGGCTCCTCTGCCTTCCCTCCTCACTCTGCCCCTGCCTCTTGGACACAGGATTATTCATGTTTTCTCAAACATTGGAATGGATCTTTCTTTGAGTGGATCAAAACGTGAACAATTGCATCTTTTTGAGAAGGTCTATTTTCTGATGGGCCTAGTGTTAATCTTTTCAGAAATTAAAAAGATAGAAATAAAATAGAGTCAGTGTCAGTACACAGCATTCCTGCACTGCTGTTGTTACAGAAATACTGTAGCCTGTTTTAAGTTATATTAGAGAAAGACAAGAAATATTCTAGAGTCTTGAACTTCAAGCTGCTGTCTACATCTGTCCAGTCATCCTTGGTATTTCTGTCATGTCCATGTCTGTTCCTGTGCTGTTCTCTGTCTGTCCCTGAGATTTCTCTTGTCTAATTTAGGAAAGTTAAAATGCAAATATTTCAGCTGAAATAATTACCTCAGTGAAAAATCAGTGGCTTAAGACAATCCTTAAGAATCACTCCTACCTAAGTCAGGCATTTGCAGAGCACAGGTAGCTAACCCCTCCCCACAGAGGCTTCCTGTTTTGAGGTGCCACTCATTGTCCAGATGAGGTTCCCTCTCTCCTCCACAGCTTTCTCTGCTGACCCACGGACAGGGAAAACATCCTCCCCCTGCAAAAAATAAGACATTTTCACTCGTGTTTTAGTTCCTTAAGAGTAGCTCTGGGGAGGACAGGAGGGAGGCAGGGTTGCCCAGTGCTCTCTCTTGACTGCTGGGAGCTCCATGGCTGCAATGCCACCTTGGGGTGTGAGCTCAGAGTCACAGCAAGTCTGGGGACCTGACAGATGCTTTGTCATTTAAAATATTTCGGTCACAGCAGCAAGAGGCAAAGCAACATTCCTGCAGGGAGGAAGAAGGTGGAAGATGTGCTACCAAAACACATCACCATCACCTTATGAGAGTGATGTCCACCTGTAATGACAAGAGTGAAAGAGGCAAGTTCACATGTTATTATGACAAAACCATGTCAGATTTCACTAGACTTTACCTTCTAAACTAGAATTTTTTGCTATTTGAATGCGGTTTTGTCTCCACTACTGAAATGGGAAGGAGCAGAAGATGGCACATAACTGTGTCATGATTTTCCCCAGATCCAGAGTAGAAATATTTCACATTTCAAATGTAAATTAAAGGGGCATCAGGGAGAAGCTGCAGCTGCCAAAGGGATGTGTGGCATCCACATCCCTTCCCCTGGCAGATGCTCTGTGATGCTCTCCCATGTCAGAGCAGAGAGAAAGCCTGCACTGGGCACCCAGGTACCCAACACATGTGTTAGAGCACAACTTGTTTTATTCACTTCTCTCCCCATGGACCAATGGAGACTGATTTTAGGGAACACCTCACACCCTCCTGGGCAGTCACATACATCTACAGTGCTTGCCCTGTCACATAACTGCTTGTCTCTGTAGCTGTCATGTTGTGGAGGTTTAGTGGCCTTTTAAAATTGTTATAGCCAAGTATTCTTGTTTGGCATCTGAATTTATAAGGATGAAATATGAAGTTAAGAGATTATGGTTTAGACTAATCTCAGTCTGGCCTCTTACTGAGCTCTCAGCTGAATGTGTCTTAGTGCAAGCTTTCTTTCAACTCATTGAAAGATGCTGTGATCTGCCTTGGCAACATCTTATTAGAATACCAAGAACCAGATCAACAGCTGTGCTGTGATTTCCATTCCTGTGTTGTGTTTGACATTTGCTCACTCCAGCCCTCCTGCCACCACACATTGGACTTCTGAAGGTCCCTTCCAGCCTAAATGAGGCTCTGATTTTATGGCTGCTCAAGCACAGACTTCCATGCACAGCTCTGCAGCTTGAACTGAATTACTTGTAATGTTAAACATATCCTTTTAGAGTATGTCAATGCTTTCTGGTTTCTTTCCATAGACCTTTCCTTGAATAAAATATCTCACAATCTTTATTCTAGTTGCATAAAAGATTTATGCACCTCTTTTTCTGAGATGAGTAAATAGAGGTATTCTTTATGAAAAATGGTGAGTGACCCTTAATATGTTTCCTGTTTTGTATATTGAAATTAAATCTAATAAGTGTTTTTATATTTATTTTATCACTATATTGCCTTCTAAATTATATGTGCATGGAAAATTTAGAGACCTTTGCCACTCGGTATCTAATTTCTTCCTTCCCAGAAACTAACATATATTTCCATTGCTCTTTCCCCACCACAAGAAAATAACTTATGCATTTTGATGCCTCTTTTTCATGATATGGTTTACAACAACTCATGGTCAGGGGACAATTTTTCATAGGGAGGCACATAGACTGAAGGAGGAAGAATTGATGTGCTTAGAAGAATTTACTTTGCAACAAAGCAGCTTTGGAGAATGACTATGAGGGCAGACTGAAGGAAAATGAATACTCACCAACTTCAGAGGTGACTGGATGAACTTGTCCTAAGCCCACTTCTCTCCCTCAAAGCATGACTGAAATGCACATTGTCTCATGGTCTTTGCTAAAAGATGAAAACCTCACACAATGAGTTTTAGTTCCTCCTTGTGCACAGCTCAGCCGACAGCAGCCCTGCAGCTCTGCCAGGGCCGCCTCTGCCACCCAAACCTGCCCTTCTCCATTTTATATAGCATTAAAAACATTCTCATTTTGCTAATTTCATAGTAAGTGCATGTTTTGAAACTGAGGCAGAAAGAGGATGCAATAGCTATATGAGAGAAACAGCTGCCACTATGAAAAACAGTGCCAAATCCACAGGTTGAATTTCAAATATGAAGAAAACGTGTGACTCCAAGGGCTTTGGCCATGGGGAGGAGCAACAGCTGCTGCTCCACTCTCCTGTGCTGTCGTTTCCAAGTGGGTGAATAAAAAAAATTTTAAAAGACTTCATTTTGTTTTAAATATTTTGTGTACAAATTTTGCAGAGTGAATCCCAGCTGTTGTAGCCCTGCTGAATAACTGCTCACCTTGTAATAGCTCTCACTTATAAAATGTTCTAGTGATTCTCCCTTTGATCATAATGTTTTCAGTGGTATTCTCTTCAAACAGTAGCTGCTACACACACGGATCATCTTAAAGAATCCCTTTTTAGGCCTATTTTATGCTTTTATAGTGTAGGGAAAGAAGGTGGCTGCAAATTTTACAGTATTTACACTGTGGCATGTGGCACTGCCTCTTTTAGTTACTACTCTCCCACTGTTAATTCCTGAATATTTAATTTTCCTCTTTGGCTGCTATCAGGAATAGGGATGAAGTTTTCTAGGATTCTGAGAAGTTTTTCTCACTTATTCAGGGGCCATTTTCCATTTGCAGCTTGTATTTTGTCTCCTCCTCACCTGCTATTCCTGCAGCAAGGGTAATAAGGCATGGCCACCTGCACAACCTGAGAGGATTATGGGGGCCCCAGCAAAGTCTGGCACTCAATGCCATCAGCATCCTGGCATCAAAACTTTGGCTATTTATCTAAAATTAAATTCCCCATTTTTCAATCCTAAATTTGTACTCACTAACTTGTAGGCTAAATGACCTCTTGGAGTAAGAGGATGAGTATGGAAGTAATAAAGGGCTGATGTGTCCCAGCTGTTACATCCCCACTGTCTGCTCTACTTTTCATTCCTTTACCCTGTGCATTTTGACAAAAACCAGCTTCTGCTTTTATGGTGAGAGCCCCCAGAGCTGCACGTAACACTCAGATAGATACTGTTCCTTTTCCATCTGCATCCACTTTTTTTTGAGAAGATGATTTTATGGGGGTGGAAAGTGTAGTGCTTGTTAGCCCATACCTTAGACCGACTTCGTTAAATAGTCCCATCCACCCACTGCCTACAACCAATGTGATATTATGTCTGTTTGCAGACACATTATCCTGAATGTTAAAATTTTTTTTGCTGTCATTCTTTACTTGGAGGGTCTCAGAATGCACGAGAACATGAGCTATAGATGTTGTGGTTTTGTTTCGTATGATGAAGTCCCTTGAGCCTCACATGCCTTGCACCCAAGCAGAGCCCAAGGAGTTCACAGAGATGCTCACAGGATAAAAAGAAGAGTATTTTAAGCCCATACCTTCGTTTTTTGCCCTGTTCTTTACCCTTTGCTGTCCAGTGCTTGCAAACCCAGAAATATGTTGTGGTGACTTGCCCTTCCCATCCTATGCCTGCTCAGAGGGGGCTGCCCCATGGGTGTGATGAAGTGCTGCCCACACAGTTCCCTGCACCAGGGCTGCTCTCAGTGCCTGTGCCCACCCTCTGCAGGCTAAGGGCAGCCCTTGGGGAGGCTGCTCCACTTGCTCTTTCATCACCTAAAACTGAGTTGTAAAACACCTGTCCTGGAAGCACAGGCAGTTCCTTTTATTCTGATTTCCAAAATGTCTCCTGGAAATAACTGGGCAATACAGTAAAGAGAAGAGGCATAAATACTGTGTAGCATCCTTATATATTCACTTACTTACCTTGCCTCTCTCTTTTCCACTGCTTTGTAACCATCATATAAATAAAGGAATTTTTCCTTCCACTGCCATCCGTGTCATTTACTTTATGTTGCAATAGACTTGGAAACCACTTGGGGGAACTTTTCCCATTGCAGTTAATTATGGGTAAAAGACTGTATTATCAAAAATACATACTGATCTTACTCAGCTGCTTTTATGATTGCTGCATATCACAGAAATCCAGCAGATTTCACTAAGAAATATTTAGGACATTTGCAGATAAAGCATTCTTTAGATTTGTTACTCTGATGGTATAGTTTGGGAAAGTTTGATATTGAGTGAGTGCCTAATTAAGCATTGAACTGGCAGTGAAAGACCTCTTTTAAAGTATTGAACCGTACCGGGACCTACACAAATGGGGATATATAATTTAGTTGCAAAATAGGAGTTGATGAACAGTTAGGGCAATGTCACGATAGAAATTGTTCGGCACAAATCAGTGTAGATCTTGCATGGATTTCCCCACTCATAACTCCTTTATTAAGCCAGTGTTCGGGCCCTCCTGCGCAGAAGGTGCGAGCGGAAGGAGCGCGGAGGGGCGCGGGCAGCAGCGCGGAGCCGCCGCGGCGCCACCAGGGGGCGCGCTGCCCCGCGGCCAGCCTGGAAACGCTCCCGAAAATCCCGGAATTCCGCCTGGCGGGCGGCACCGCGCGTCCTGCGAGCCTCGGAGGCCTCCAGGAGCGGCCTCCGAGCTCAGAGCTCGGTGCTAAATGGCCCCGGGGCGTTGCGGTGCTGCCGTGCCCGGGCGCGGGCGGGAGGCGTTTGCAGGGAAGTGCCCCGTGCCCGTCACTGGCAGCCCTTTTCCTGCCAGCGCTTTCCGCGCTCCCGTGTCCGGCCCGGCTGCAGGCACCCGGCACTGCCCCCGTGTCTTTCACCCATCGTTCGGTTCTGCCTCTGGAATGTTCCCCTCTTTCCTGACTGCCCTGCTGCCGTGTGCAGCCTTGCCCGGCCAGGCTGCCCAGTGTCAGGTACCTGGATCCCAGCACTTCCTGGACACCAGGATCACAGCACTTCTCATAACGTGTTTTTTTCCCCCAACACTCCAACACAGAAATCCAATACACTTCTAACAACGGCAGGAATCAAAAATTACTCAGTATGAGGCCCATCCCTTTATGCCACAAACTACGTCTAAATCCAGGAACTGCACTACTTAAAACAAATTGTCAATTAAGGCCTTAACTTTTGCATTTTTACAAATATCTAAATACCTTTACCTGTGACAAATCATAGAAATATCTATGTAACGTATGTTCCAGTGAAATCAGTGGAGCTAGGTACATGGCCGAGGTTAAGCATGCAGCTGGTTGCTATCCAGGACTGGGGCCCTGACCTCTTCCTCTTCCTCTTCCTCTTCCTCTTCCTCTTCCTCTTCCTCTTCCTCTTCCTCTTCCTCTTCCTCTTCCTCTTCCTCTTCCTCTTCCTCTTCCTCTTCCTCTTCCTCTTCCTCTTCCTTCTCACCTCATGGGACCATGAGGGGAAATGCTTTGAGGAGAATCTTTCCTTATGAGGATGTTGAACTCTGTGGCAGAGGCAGCAGTGTCAGCCCCTGGGCCAGTGCCCAGCATGCAAATGACTGGAAGAAACTGATGGATCTGTGTGAGAATGAAAAAAAGAGAGGAGATGCAAGGTGAGGAGTGGAGAAGAAAGGGAAAATACTAAAAGAGGAGAGGAGAGGAGAGGAGAGGAGAGGAGAGGAGAGGAGAGGAGAGGAGAGGAGAGGAGAGGAGAGGAGAGGAGAGGAGAGGAGAGGAGAGGAGAGGAGAGGAGAGGAGAGGAGAGGAGAGGAGAGGAGAGGACAATGACTGTCAGGTCATTGGACAAACGTCAAAGAGTCAGGGCAAGCTGGGCTTACAAAGCCCACCCCACCTTGGTGGAAGGTCATGATTGGGATTAGCAGAAATTTGCACTGTAAAGACTTGGCTTTGACTGGACCATCAGGAGAGGAGAGGAGAGGAGAGGAGAGGAGAGGAGAGGAGAGGAGAGGAGAGGAGAGGAGAGGAGAGGAGAGGAGAGGAGAGGAGAGGAGAGGAGAGGAGAGGAGAGGAGAGGAGAGGAGAGGAGAGGAGAGGAGAGGAGAGGAGAGGAGAGGAGAGGAGAGGAGAGGAGAGGAGAGGAGAGGAGAGGAGAGGAGAGGAGAGGAGAGGAGAGGAGAGGAGAGGAGAGGAGAGGAGAGGAGAGGAGAGGAGAGGAGAGGAGAGGAGAGGAGAGGAGAGGAGAGGAGAGGAGAGGAGAGGAAGAAAAAAGAAGAGAGGATAAGTGCCTCTTCCTAGACCTATAAATATCTTCCAAGAGCCTTCCTTGTCAGAGGGTACCGGAGGGACCACCAAAGTCTGTTTCTCCCTCCTGTACCCCCCCAGAGAGAGAACAGACCTGCAAATAGGTGCAAGGAGTAATAGTCGTAGAGGATTTTGTTGTAAGTCTTTGCCATAAGGTATCTCTCCAGCATTGAAAACAGGAGACTACTAAATGCAACACATATATGCAAAGATAATTCCAGTGTTTAGTTTTCATTTCCCTTTTTAGGTAAAGGAAGTCTGATGTTCACTTGCACAAATCATTGCTTCCCTGGGAATTGTGTACCTGCAGTGTAGCTGAGACATTTCATGGTCTTGTGTTATTGAACCTGAGGCACACTGTGGTGCCTAAGTGCTGTTGAATAATCTGGGGGTGTTGTGTCAGCTTTTTAAAGGCAGAAGAGCATTTCTTTAGGCTCAGTGATGAAAGGCTTTAAACCACAGTCACTGATGCAAAAGAGACTTACTAGACCTCACTGACTGGCACAAGTGGGGGAAAAGCTCCCCAGAGGGAGCAGGGCGGAGGCTGGGCATCAGCAAGCACACACATCCTTTTAGAGAAGGGAAGGTTGGAGAGCTGGGGGGACGAGTATCTGTCACTTTGCTGCTATTTTAGCACTCAGCATCCAACAGCCAAGCTGATCAGAAGCAATCAGGACAGGGGTTTGATGGCCTAAACAGCTGCTTCTGTGGAAAGTGGATTTCATCTGGGTCTCCCAGCTGCCTGGCTGTGGGAGATGCTCTGAGAGAGGGACATGCACACAATCACCATGGAATATTTGGCCCTCCAGACTACTGCTTTCCTTGCTGAAGCCATGGCAGCATTCTTTTTTGCACTTCCCACAACAGAGACAGCACTCCCCAGGAAGGGGGAGCACCACAAGGAATGCCCTGTGGTGCCACCTTTTGAACCATGACCAGTGCTGATGGTCCTTTCCTCTGGCTTCTTCTTCCAAGACTATATATATATATATAAAAAATATAAAAATGATTGCATGTACATATATACATACATACATACATACATACATATATATATATATATATATACATATATACATAAATATGATTTTGTGGTCTCTGTCAGGTCATTGGACAAACGTCAAAGAGTCAGGGCAAGCTGGGCTTACAAAGCCCACCCCACCTTGGTGGAAGGTCATGATTGGGATTAGCAGAAATTTGCACTGTAAAGACTTGGCTTTGACTGGACCATCAGGAGATTTCTCCCCAGGAAAAACAACAGATTGGCACTTGGTATCTCTCTGGTATGACTTTACATAGTTAACAGGAATCAAAAGAAATTACCATGCTGGAGCTCAGAGACCCAGAGCTGTCTGACCAGCTCTTGCCAGGATTCCAGTTTCCTCAGCAGCATTGGGAGAATTGTAAAGAAACTCCTCAGCTTCTGACTGGGACATCTTGAGCTTGAGGATTTATATCACCCTTTGAAATGTTTGAGTCACAGCAAACATTATTTCTATTATGACAAATTTTTGAATAGAGATTGAAATGATAATTTTTCTTCTTGCTGTAGGAGTACACATTTTCCTTTGCCTCCTAGTCTAGAGGCTTAGGGTTGCCTGGTTACTCTGACTCAGAAACTCTGTAAGGTGTCTCTTGGTGAAGGAGCAGATACAATTTGGCAATTAGAGAAGCTTGATTTGTCATCTAAATGTAGAAATCCTTCGGAAAAAATAACCATTCGAGGAGCAGTTGCACAGAATCCACAGTGAGAAAACTCTCAGAGCATACATTGGTACCGAACATTGCTGGTTTGCTTGTTGTAGAAGCATGAAGGTCGTTAATAATATATGCAATAATTAGGAATGTTTTTCAGTGTTCAATTAATAGAATCCTGTTCTTAGCATATATGAATTGCTAATGTGATCAGAAAAGCATTTTTGTTGGAGAATTTCCCCATGGACTAGTGCTATAAAAAGACTCAATTCAGCCAGCAATCTGTTCATCTCAGGCTGAAGTTAAAGGTACGTGATACATTCAGGTGAGGGCCCCAGTACAGCCAACACAGCCAGCTAAAGCGTGTCTTATTTGCTTGAGTGTGCACATGGCTACATATACATTTTTATATAGTGTGTATGTATATATTTTATATCTGTATGGCTATAAATGTGTGCAGGTATTCTTACAATTATGCATTTGTGCTGATTTGGAAATTTGTGATTGTAGGAATTATTTTACTTTGTGAAATTCCTTTAGAACTGAAGCCATGTTGTTTCAACAGTTGCTTCATAGATGCCCTTTAGTTGTATGCATTTTGAGGCTTCAGAAAACACTTCAAGAACAAGGATGGTTATTTAATGGTCAGGAAGGTGAGGAATGTTTGATGAAAAAGTCAGATCTGTGGACCAACAGTTTTGCTATCCAGGGACCAGAAAGGCTCAGCTAGCGTAAACTCTAAAAGGTCAGAATTTGATTTAATGAACTGAACTTTCAAGACAAGCAGTGTTTTTCATACAGGATATCCCTTCAGGCTTGCTTTATTCAGATGGCAAAAAATGCAGAACAAATAGACTGACAAAAATGTCCTGGTTTGTATATCTTGCATGTTTTTAATCAAGTGTCACCACTATACACTTATGGTTAAATTTTGGATACCACATGCTGTATTTAGTAGGGGTAGGGCATTACCTGTTTCCTTTATAGCATTATGTTATGCTCAGTACTGTGTCCTACATTACCAGGATCTGAATCATTGTCTGCAACTTGTGCACCACGTCTGCTCACAGTCTCACTTTGGACACGGCCCAGTTACAGTGGGCTTAAACACCTCCATGCTGTCGGGATCTCCCACTTCTCAGTTTGCTTTTTTCAGCTCTTAAAATGTAATGGCTGTAGTAGGGAAATAGAAAGCCACAGGTGTCTGTCCTTATTATTAACAAATAGGGATAACTCAGGAAAAACATACATCACCCAGGGTTATTTATTGTTACTCACTGTAACAATCATTTTAAATGTGAAGTGGTGAAACTGTTAGGTAGTCGTGATATCAGGAGGTTCTTGCCAGAACTTTGATAAAGAAAAATGGTGTCTCTTACAAAAGTTTGTTGGTTTGGGTTTTTTGTTTGCTTTTTTTTTACCAGAGTCAATTGCAGTTAATGAAACAATCAGAATACATATATTTTCAGCCAGGCACAAGGTAAACCTACAATATTATCTACAGGAGTGGTATGTAATCTGCTTACTAAGTACTGTGGGAAAAGTACAATGAGACCATTTACAGATAACACTGCTCTCCAAAAATATTTACATTAAAATATAAGAAATGGAGAACAGTTCAGGAAACCTTACTGCAGCAAAATTGAGTGAGCAATGAGGTGGGACATGCTTTGCAGAGGGTGGTGGTTGGAAGGAATAATTGGAGTTTGTGTTAATCTGAATTAGTTCTGCCAGTTAGAAACTAGGTTTGCAGTCCAGGTGCTTGAGGGGGATCATGGGTGGCCTGTGGCAGCTCCTCTGCTATGCTCCCTGAGGAGCCCTCCAGGCTCCACAACCTCCCAGGACAGGCAGGGCCCCAGGCTTGGCAGTGGCTTTCCTACCGCTCAGCATGCAGTGGGAAGGGAACAGGGAAAATTAGATTAGGAAGAATCATAGACTGGAAAAGAAAATGGGGTAAGAGATTGCACTGGGAGTTTGCTTTCACAGATCACAAATCATCAATCTGTGACCAGAAAAATTAAAATCTGGTCACCACAACAAAGCAGGATTTAACAACAGGAGAGTGAACATCAGGATACAGATATTGTGAGTGGGAGCTACCTGCTGACAGGCTGCTCATTCTGTAATGACCCATGAAAGCAATGACGACCTATTTGTGTTCTCCCTCTAGGATTCTCCACTTCATTCCTTTCTGAGAACTTTCAGTCAGAGGTGTATTTATGTTTCTATATTAAGGTTCACTCATGTTAAACATTATTATTCCAATCACTATTATAGTTTTGACTGGTATATTTTATGTTCTATTTTCTGAAGATAATATCCATGTTAACTCTTGGAGTCACAAAATAGAAGGAATTTCATTAACCTATTTTGTATGTTTTCACTGAATTCACGTGTGCAATATAATTTGTCTATACAGATAGTTTATTTAGGAGGACTTAAAAGAGAAAACTGCAAATTGGAGATACATTATATTTTTATTCCTGTCTGTAAAAACGATTTATTTATTTATTTATAATTACATTTCTCTTGAGTGAGAAAAATGGTCTCATATATTTTACTGGTCATGTTTTGACTTACAGTAATTGCCATAGTTAAGAGAGACATTGATTTCCAGGTTGTCTTTCTCCAGCAAATGACCCAAACATGGTATTTATAGAATTTTGGTGCTCCCTATTGAAGGAGAGGAAGGAAACTATAACACCCAAGTGGAAAGCACAAGGATAAGAAGGATCTCTTTCTATCCCAAATTTCTCAGAGCACCAAGTGCTTCTTTGTAACATGGTGCTTTGTATCATGGTGCTCCAGGAAGATTCATTTAACAAAACCACCTGAAATATACACAAACCCCATACAGAAAAAAAATTTGGATTCAAACTTATATGTAAAAAAATTACAGAGAAATGAGAGGAGGCTGACTTCTCAAGCCTTGAGGGACTGACAGTCTCCCATCAGAATGAGGTAAATTATTATATTATTTTTAAAATTATAAATTATAAAAAATACACTTGCCTCAGTGTTTTGCCTAAACTGCAGCCCTTGGAACAATCAGGCTGGTGGCAAGCTGCTCTTTCCTGCATTTCTGATTTAATTTTAAGAAGAAAATGGAGATTTTAAGAAGAAAAGGGATTTTATTATTGCTCCTTTTTGCCTAATGAATAATCAAAGTTTTTCACATCTTTGGATGGAAACATGCTGGGATGAATTTTTTTCCCTAGTTTATGCCCACTGTTAATGCATTCACATATGAATGCATTCACAGCCTCACAGGGGGATAACATTAGTTGAGGCTCAGAGAATAAATAAATTAATAAGACACAGCTGTAAATACACAGCCACATACATACCTGTGAGGTTCTGGCCTTATAATTGGAGATCCTTTTTACAGATTTTTCCACAGCCTGGTACCCTTCTGGCTTCCTACTGTGAATTAGTTTACCCTTTTTCAAAAGTCATTTTGTTACCTATCTGGTGCATAATATTAATGATGTTCTCAGCAAATGAGGAGAATTATAAACACCAGTGATGACGGAGAAATAATCAAGGATCAGGAAGTTTCTAATGGGAAAATGGAGCCTCCCACAGAGAATTCTGCTTAAAATATCATCTTTTACTAATTGATGTAGTCACTGGTGTTGGAGATATTGTTGTTTTGCACCTGATTTAAATAGAGTTCAATGAATACTTTAATCAGACTATGAATCTGAAGTGTTTACTGTGGTTTTTTCCTTGAAAGAATGTTGTAAAAAGAATATTTTAGACATGCTGAAAACTCAGCAGCTAACATCAGTGATGCCCCAGCTGTGTGGGAAAGGGCTGGAACAGTGCAGTTTCATATTGTTAGGCAGCCTAGATACTCACCCAGGTATATCCACCTCTGCATGAAGGAAAGATTTTTATGATTGCCTGAATTGTTACTTCCCAGAGACCAGTGCTACTGGAAAAGGAGGAGGAGATGAGAAGAATTAACTCATCTGTGCAGTGAAGGGGTTCTTATGAAACCTGCAGTGGGGTGGGCATGGATTTGTAAGATTTCTGAAATGTAGCAAAGTCCAGGCTGAGTTTCCCAGGCTCCTGTAAAGGATTAAGGGCACGTTGCAGTGGATTTTCTTGTGTGTGAAGCTGTGAATGCAGAGTGACAATATTCACACAGGACCCCTGGGACCCTGGAATCCATTCCTGACAAAAAGTAGGCTGCATGTATGTGTTGCTGCATGTAGGAGGTAGCTGCTTCTCTGCCGTGGAAATATCCTCCTCAAAGTTATTTTTATATAGCCACTCTTTCTCTCAGTATGTGCAAAGCCTAAAGTTTTAATTGCCTCTGATGTTTGAGCCTTTAGGATTCATAGTTTTATGGTCCTCCTTGCAGCTATTTGTTTCATACAAATTCATGTAAACAAAAGCTGATGTTTTTCCAATTAATAAAGTTCCTTCATTTAAGTCAGGAAACTAAAGATACACATTTCTATCAAGGAACTATTTATTTCAAATGTCTTCCTGCATTATTACTTAAGGGTGTAGGAGGAGGAGGAGAGGGGAGGAATGCATTCTCTCTGATTCAACCACAGAGGTGCAAAAGCTAAGTGAAGCCGCCCCTCCAGCTCCCTTCCTAGCAAACAGTGGTTATTGGACACAGTTTTAAGATCACTTTTTCATCTTATTGTTGACTTTCTCAGCATTGTTGACTTCCTCAGCACTAAGTTTGAGGAAGAGAAGTAATGCCCCACAGAGATCTGGCTTAGTGGGAGATGGCAGCAATAGCTACAGGAAGCTTTTTTATGCCTTTCTGAAGGCAACATATCAAAGGGTAAAAGCTAAGCTACAGAGGATGCTTATTGTGCCAGGACAATAGCACAGACACCCTCACTTGAGATGGTTAAGGTTTATTTTTCATGAAGCCTTTCATACTGCTGCTGGAAAATGCCATCCCATTGAATGTTTTGATGACAATGTACTGCTGTACCTTTCCTCAGCAGGAGCTTCTTGAATTCATAATGTACACGTGGTCAAACAAGAGATGGCAACGCTCCAGGATGTTGCCATGATTTCCAAGCTGCAGTCACTCTTCCCAGATTTTTTAAATTAAGCTTCAAAAAAAAACCAAATAAGCAATAATGACACTCTCCATAGAACAGGGTTTTTATTTCTGCAGCTCTCCTTAGTCCATCCCTAATGGCAACACACTGTGTGTCCACTCAAAGTACAGGTATCTCGGAGAAGCTCTGTCAGAAAGAAGAAGTTGGATTGCTGTTGGTAGAGGGGCAGATCTGGGCTTTCCAAGGTATTTTAGCTATGCATTGCTTTACTTTCAAAAATGCTCATGTTTTAGATTTCAAAAATAGGCTGGATCCATAAGTTGCTACAGGTTTTCTTGTAACTTAAACATTTTAGCTCTCTTCAGGCTGCTGCCACATATGATGAACCTTAACCATGTTCAGTACAATCCTAATTTTTTTAATCCTATATTTCCAGCATCAATCAAGACTAGAGCTGCAATACTACAGTCATCTACAATAATGATGTACAAATATACATGCATTTTGTACACTGGTAACCTCTGAATGGGAAGGTTACCACCGTCAGAACCTTCATCTGCTCTGGAAAAAAACACTGCCAGATATGACCAAATAAACTGAGACAGAAGCCCACTTGGATTAGCATCTCATGCCAGAGTACATTGGAGTAGATAGGCTTCTTTTTACATTAAAGGATTTCTAGAACAAGGCTGATGTTTCAGAGCTTCTTGATATTTCAATCTCTTGTCTAAAGGTCTGCCTGCAAAAAGCAGCAGTTCACTCCATAGTGACTCACTTTAGTGGATAGAAAACCTCCCCAACAGCACTTCATTCTGAGTCACAGTTTTCCAAAGTAGCATTTATTCAATGTACATGGACTGACTGTAATTTCACTTGATCAATTAAATTCTGGAGCATTGCGTAAACATCTCTGAAGAAAGGTGCAGCCTGATGGATTTGCAGCTACAGTGGTGATGGGATACATCTGCATAACAAGAAAGTAGCAGCCTCTTGCTTTTAGAACTTTTGGTTGGATTTTTAAAAAAATAACTGCTGTTATATGTCAGGGTCTTTAGGCAGTGCCTAGGAGATAAATCAGGGATAGCTGGATATAGTTGTATATGATTCTATGTCTGCCTAAAAATGCCTCTGTGTATTTAAATGCATATATATATATATATATATATACATGTATCTACATTATATATATAAACACATGCACAATCTATTTTTCCACAAAAAATTGCTGAACATTTTGGTTGCCTATTCATGAAAGTATGGTACGAGAGAGCTTGAAGACTCTTGGCAGAGAGTTGTGATCCACTGCTGGCCATCTACTGTCAATTCTCCCAGATGGATTCTGGCTGAAATCAAAGCAGCCTTCATGGGGCAGCAGAGCACAGCACAGTGAAGAGCCCAGGGTGGCCAGGAGGCCGGTGGTGAGGGACTGCAGGCACAGGAACAGCACGAAGAATAAGGACTTCACTCACCTGCTGATAGCAAACTAATTGCATTGGTGCAAACTTGAAACTCCGACAAACGTCTGTGAAGTGTTTCAAGCACATTCAAAACAAGATTAAAATGGATAATTATCATTCTGGAATATTGAGGGGAAAAATACAGCATACCCACTAAAGTTCAATGAAACTTAGCAATTGCAGTTATTGACAAACCTGACATACAAAGAAGTTTTTACTCATAATTAAGTAGTAATCCTGCTTAACAGCATTCTGGGAAGAAAATGTGGCTTTCTAAGTAAACACAACAGTGGGGCTTTTACCCCAATTAACCTTTAGACTTGCACATGGTCAGCATTATTGCTTGAACTTGAACCTTGACATCCTTTGTGTGCAAGAGAGAAATTAATACTGAAACAGAGATTTTTAGAGTTAGGTTAACAAAATGAATTAAGCATTTATAATTTAGCTTGTAGAGTTATGTGTTGAATTTTAACCTTTTACTTAAGAAACCTCTGCCTGGTACAAAGGGCATAGGAAAATGCAAATTTCTAGAGCTTCTTGCATAAAGAACAATACCAGAAGAGGCAAAGAACCCAGATAAAGAAGCTCCTCTGTCTCCAAGCCTATCAAGACTGACAGACCTACTCAGATAAGCACCAAAGGACCAAAAGCGCACGCGCAGAGAGGTAAAGTTCAAAAGTTCAGTCATGAGGAAGACCACAATCTTCAGCCTCAGGACCACCGAGAGACCCCCGTGCGACCACCACAGCAAACCACGCGTGCCCAGAAGGGCGTGGACTTATTTAGCATGAGAGGCGAGGACAGGCGGGGCCAGGGGTTGAATATGCATGAAAAAGTTGTGCAATGTATTACATATGGAACATCTTTGAGAATAAAGGTGTGGGTCAGACTGAAGCTCGGGGCACAAGTTTTGGAGAGCTATCTCACTTGTGCCGGGCGCTGACATACATACCCACTTCATAACTACCCCAGGTTATGGAGTCTATTTATTTATTCCGCCTATCACTTCAATACCATCACAGAATCATTTAGGTTGGAAAAGATCCTTAGGATCAAGTCCAGCTGTTGATCCAACACTGCCAAGTCCACCACTAAGCCCTGTCCCTAAGCACCACATTTACACATCTTTTAAATACCTCTAGGAATGGTGACTCAACCACTTCCCTGGGCAGCCTGTTCCAATGCTTTGCAAGACATTTTGGGGGGGTGTTTTATTTGATGTCTTAGATATGGAGTTTAAGAGGAGATTAATTGTGTCCCAGACTCAATCAACTTTATTGGTTCTGTGTCTGTAAAGGGGACCCAGGGAGACTCACAGAGATGCTGGCTCTTACTCAGATGGATACTAATTTGGGGAGTCTTTGCAAAGTAAGTTGATTCCGCAGTTGATTCCAGGTTTCTGCAGTTCCCTCCCTCATCCCTCCCACACATCTTTCATGGTGGAGTTCTCCATCTTGCTGCTTTTTTCCCCAACCCCTGCAGCACATGAAAATCATGGCTCCTCTTGGTTCCCAGCAGATTTGGCTGGAATGTGGTGTGAAGGGTGATTCTCTCGGTGACCCATTGCAATCTGTACAGCAGGTTTGACAGAAAGCTCCATTTCACCCGCCTGCACTGGGCTCAGCCCCTTCACCACATTAGATGTGCTAAAGAGGTGAGAGGAGCCTCTCTGTGCACTGTGATGACAGAGCACACCCCAAGCTGTGGAGTCCTGCTGCCATTCAGAAACATTTGGAGCCGTTATTGTATTCGAATGAAGACATTGGCACGGGACAGCTGTCCTTTCACATTTAAGCAGGGTTAAATAGAGGGTTTTAGTAAGAAAGTGTTTGGAAGGAGGTCAGGTCTCATCTGTGTGTGGTGGCTCTGGTGTCTGTTTCTTGAGTCAGTGAGGTCATTGGGGGAACATGGAATCATGATGCTCGACCATGGTGCATTACTGATGCAAATAGTTTACTACACTGATGGTTGCTAAGGACTGCAGCTATAATGCAGGGCAAACCTCAGCATTCATGCACAGAGAAATGTATGGATATTCATTTCTCAAAGAAAGAATGTTATTTTGTTGAGTGGTGTAGAAGCTTGGCTTCAACAGCAAGCAGACCAGCTATGTATCTTGGGAAGTGTGATCACACTGCATATATCACACTTGTGCTATGGCATATAAGTTTCTGAGGAAGAGAAAGAACTGAAATGGCTAAGTAGATGTGCTGATTTACCTCGGTGATAAGTGACATTTCAGGGGCAGAACAAAGGGGTGGTTGGATCTCTGAGTGGGTTGGAGTATGATGTACAATTTTTACCCTCACCATTGATACAGTGAATCTCAGCTGCTCCTCATAACTTCACAGTAACTGTCCAGCTTTCTGCACTTGTTTGTGCCTGGAGCATCTTTAAAGCCTCACCTCATATTAAGCATGACCTGCCACAACATTAGCATTATAATCCATACACTTCATGGATGTTCATTTTCACTTTCATACAGATTTTCAACCGTGCAAATTACAGACCCCAAATTCATCATATCCACATTTAATGGTTTCCAGTGCAGGAATGATACTGTACTACCTAACACTTCATACCTATGATTAATAGCCTTAATATCCATCTCACTATACACATACATTTTACTTGATACTGATAGTATGCTGACTCCCTTAATTTAGTGTGTTATGCCAGTGTTTAAAAACTATATCAATTTCAAGCAAAATTGCAATCCACATATTATTTAAATAATTTTAAGCTTCCAGTCACTTTACATGACATCATTTCAATTACATCCTTGATCAATATAGAGAGCATTTAGTCATAAAAGAGAATGAGTTAGTCAGATGTACAGAGTTTTCAAGGTCACTGTATTGTTAATAAAACTTGTTAACTGACACAGGCATTAGTCATAAAGCTGAGTAAATGTAATGATTAAGCCACTCACAGCTCCTCACCATTCTGTTACATCCTGTTTTCTAAAGAGAGAATTTTTATTGTGGGGCCTAATTTAAACCTACTTAAGTCAGTGGAAAAACTGCCTGTGGCTTTGCTGGGCTTCTATCAGACTGCCACTAAATAACAGAAGCACACTCATGAAAGGAGCAGACAACAGGCTGGTAACTCAGGCAGACTCCTACACATCAGCTCCTGGCACAGTCTTTAGCTGTAACGTTCATCTCAGCAAGACAGATGGAGCTTGACCAAGCTCTAGGTGGAACTGTAATTACATTTTATTCCTTCAGACAACTCTTACTGCAGAAAGCACAACATTTTCCCTGCTGCAGAAAGAGTGGAATAATTACTGTTTGAATTTGTTGGGGGGTTTGGTGTTCACCCAAAGGCAGTCTGGTGCCCACTCGCTGGGCACAAGGGACCAAATGAGAGTATACATACAACATGCAACCATACAAAGTGTGCAATAAACAGAGTGAGCAGTACCCAAATGGACAGATTTCAATTTCATGAAAACCCTATTCAGCTCCTGGGAGAGATCACAAAAGATAGACTCCCTTTTAATGATAAGAAGTGCATTATTTCTGTGTACATGACTACACCGTACTGAATACTATCAGGTGCAATGGGTTCTGTTTAAAGGTGAAGGATTTTTTCCTGGCCTGTGCCTATTCTGCCTTACTCAGACAATCACCTGTCTGAGTGATGTAAGATCAGGCATTTGAATTATCCTTGCCTGATGAAAAGTTGGGAGGCTGGAAAGAAGTGTAAGGCATTGGCAGTGCCAATATATACAATACAGGATGAATCACATCCTATGTGGGATCCCACATCTCACCTAGTATGAGACATCTTGGATACCTCTAAATCTGAGATGATAGTCATCCTAATCTTCCTCAGAAAATGGATAGATGGCAACTACCTCCCTTAGGCACTGTCTTTAGTATGAAAGGAATTACACCACTGAATGCATGGAATATATTGAATAAGTCTCCATTCACCATACAAGGGCCCCAAGCAGAATCACCTACATGTAGGTTTCTACATGGGGAGATTCATTCAAGGCATCTGCATACCCAAAAGCATCTGCTGCTGGGTACCACAAGGCAAGAGAAACATCAAGTTGCCAGTATACAATGCCACCAAAATGGGCAGAATCCTCCTTGGCAATGCCAAACCATGGCAATACACCCCTGAGGAAGCTGAGTCTGACACAGACACTGAGGAAGCACAAAACCCTTCAATGAGTAGACTGTACACTGCAGTCCATGTCAAAGCCCCCTGTAGGGCTCCATGCAAGAGAAAATGTCAAGTTAAATGAACAGCTTACTAACCACAACCATACTTACATGACATGTAGAAAAGGTGTCTACTGATTCCAAAAAGCAAGGCATTAAATTCACTGCAAAATAGCAGGAAACAGGCAGTACCTCCTCCAGAAAGCTGATCTGGTTAGGAGCAACAAGGCAGAGAAGTCTGGCATTACACAGAGCTGGGAACAGTAGAGTTTATGAACAGTGTCATCAGAACGTCACACAGCAGAGGGACGACAGCAGCAAGGTTAAAGGGCTCCTCCTGGTAGTAACAAAGGAGCATTCAGTACTAAATCCAAGACACTCAAAGGATGTATCTGGAAGGTACAGCTGAACAGCAGCAGAGACTTTGTCCTTCAGCATGATTAATTTATCAGAACCACAGCCTCTGCTACAGCCAGCTGCCACTGAAATAGCTTTTTCTAAACAAAGCAAATCCTAATCCAGCATGGTCCGAAGAAGGGAAAATCATGGGTTTGGGAGCTGGACCTGAAAGACGCAGCAGTCTGTGCACATGGCTACACTGCTGTCAGCAAAGCATTTAGAAAAAGGAATTCAATCCAAAATCAATACAAAAATCAGCCAATACAAAATTCTCTTAAGAATCTGTAGTTTACGTAAGTAAACAAGTATGGAGCCTTCCTACATTATTGTAGAGTTCCTGGTTCATGAATCAGTACGGATACATGCAGAATTTAGTTTCGTCAATAGAATAATTTTAATTATTTAAAATTATTTTTATCTCTTTTGTATTCTACTTTTCCCTGAAAAATACTCTTTATGGATCTTTAACAATTTCTTAATAGGCAAATATAGCTGAAAAACTGAGGAATATTTTTTTTTTAGTGTCAGTGATGTGTTCATTATACTCACGTGATAGTCATTCCTCTTCCTCTTTTGCTTTTGTCTTTGTCTTCCCATAATCGTAGGCTGTAAAGACTAAAAAAAGAATAAAATTGGTACTTAATTTTGCATGTGCATTTTTGTACAGTTCCCAGCACAACCTGAATGTATGCAATGATGCTGTCACTCCTGCCTGTGCTGCTCAGGGAATTCAGAAGGACTGGGGAGGATGAGGCAGAGAGGGGTTTGCTCAGGTGGGCAGCAGTGACTGGGGCAAAACGTGTGTCAATGGGGAGAAAAGAATTCAGAGCAAATGTCAAGGTGAGGGGTGATGAATGTTTGGGATATCAGAATGGAGCACATGGTTTTTGCTGGCAGAAATGATTTTGAAAAAAAAAAATTGAAAAAAATAGAAAAAAATTGGGGGCTTTAACAAAGGCACAAGCACAGAGATAGTGGAAAAGGGAGAGGAAAACTGTAACACAAAGTTTTGTGTCTGATGGAGAAGCTGAGAATAAAAGACAAGGAATCATGTGGGAGAGATGGGGAAAATAAGATTTTTGAGAACACCTAAATTCTTAGGGCTTCTAAGTGTCTCTTACTTTCAGTTTCCTACTTGGAAGCAACAGGTTGAGCTGACAAATCCCCCTGAAGGAGAAGAGCTCCAATCAGGCCAAGCAAGAGCTGGACATCAGGCACGTGAAAGGGGTTACAAAAGAAATATGCAAGTCTAGGAGACATCTGTGCATCTGAGCCAGTGTTGGTACATGAGCTTGTTGTGATCACTCTTTGTAAGAGAAGAGGGGGAGAAAATGCAGCCCTTGAGGAAGATCAGCAGAGAACTCTAGAAAGGAGGATCAGGAAATGAACCTAAAGCTTTCTTCAAGATCTTGAAGACTTGCTATGCATGAAAGCTGTCACAGTGACATTAAACACAAACTGGCTACTTACAACAGATTTGATCTCCACATTGTGCCACAACTTGCTTTTCTTCTGAGCAGAGTCAGCTCTGTTTAACACAGCCCAGCTATTTTAGTTAAGGATGTAAAGAGGAACAGCCTTTGATATAATTTATTTGAGTTTACCTGGCTCCATGGAATTGAACAGAGGCAAAGACCTGCTGAAATTAAACAGACATATAGAACTGTACCAGATGTACCAGAGACACAAATACCCAAGATCCTTCCTGTGACATTTGGATAGTATTTGAAGAAGCAAGGCGTATTTTTAATTTGCTCTTCATGTGTACTCAGGAATGCTGCAATAGCACCAGCAAGCTGTGCAGGTGGGCAGAAGGAATTCTGGAAAACTCCTGCACGAGTGCTAAAAACCAAGAAATATTCATTTCCCACATCTAAACATCTCAGGAGACTGTATTCATTTTCATATAGGAAAAGGTCAGGTCACTTCAGCTTTGTGTTCATCTGGGTTTTATCTATTTTGCTAATTTTGCAAATTATTAAAGAGCCATGACGAAATTTCACACAGTGTAAAATGGCTTTCAATAACCAAGCTTCCATAACCTGAAAGTTGATAATAACCTGCTTTGTGAATCACCTTTTACTGTCATTCAACACTATATACTCCTTTCTCATGTAGAAGGTGAGGAGCAGTTCCATACGTGGGTTTCTTAATGCTACCAAAAGCACCTGAAGACTGTAAGATTTTATCTGCATCCTTTTTCCCATCGGTAGGAAGCAGTCACACAAAGAGGAGACACAAAGGTCTTCCTCACACAAAGATAGAAAATCAAGGCATAGGGATCCTGGGAGTCAGACCACTACCTATGTAAAAAATGTGCTCCTTAATGGTTTGCCAAATTGGGAATTTACGGCTAGGCAGAAAAGTGGATGTATGTGGCTTTGTCCTGGTTTGGGACAGGGATGAAGTGTTTCACAAGGATGGCCTCAGTCTGTATGGTAGCATGGGTTTTTTTTTAAATAAAGTGGAATGTTTGAAGGAGATGAGGATAATAGTGCTGCCATCTGCCCAGGACTTGAGCTGGGGAAAGTGATTAAAGGGAGCTGAAGGGAGCTGAACAGCCAGGAGAAAAAGCTGAAAAGAGCTTTAGTTTGCAGCACAATGCTTCTGGCCTCTGGCTGAAAAGAGAGCAGAAGCAAGCATAAGCCACTGCGACATTTTCAATGAAAAGACAAACCTTTTGTACTACCTGCAGGGTGACAAAGGGCAGTAAGCACCTGGTGGGACCACCAGCTGTAAAGCAGGGAAGTGAAGGGGCAGTGGCAGCTCTTGGAATGATGAATGCTTTTTTGTTCCTTAAGAGTTTTGTATCAGGTGGATTGCTGACAGCATGTTTCTGTTTCCCTGTTATGAATATGAACCAGATCCTGACTTAACACAGGCCAGCTTATTCACTGGCCTAGTTTGTATGAGCCTGTGGACTCTCCATCCCAGTCTGGCTGAAAAGGTGTTTATGCTGTCAAAAGTTTTTGTTCCTGTTTGGCTCTAATAACTCATTCCTGGTAATGCAAAATTAATTCTGGGTATTGTCAATGCGTGGTCCTGTGCGTTGTTACCAACAGTTTCCCATGCCAAGAATCCAGCTGGCTTCCCACCAGCTTGTTTCTCCAAGGGGTTGTACAAGGGAATGGACTCTATTGCTGACTTTGCAGATTTGTTATTGCCATTTGTAAAGATTCGGCACGGCATCAAAACCAATAATCCAGCCTGTCAGACTGGAGTTTTCAAAGAAGTCATTGAATTCAGAGAGAACTGGAGACTAAATTCCTTCTCTGGTGGCTTTGAAAATCAGTAATTTCTGTGCTAAGAATTAACTTTTAGTTTGCCTCTCATTCAGTAACTGATAACCTCTTTGTCCCATAGGTCTTCTTTTGGGTCATATTAAGTTACAGTAGAAAATATGTTTTCCATGTAAGGAGACAAAAAATGAGCAAAGTGGGAGCTCTGCCTAAGCAGCCCCTAAAATGCTGCAGTGTTTTTTGGGTTTTTTTTTGTGTAAATGTATTTCCTTTTATAACCTACCTACTTGACACTTCAAACATGCATACACTTTTGAACAACATCCAAATAATTTACTTCTAGAAAAAGGCAATTTCCTGCAAGGTAAAAGCAGGAACAGCACAAAATACTGTATAAAACCCAAAAATCATAAGCAGGCATGGAACTTACATATATGTGGTTTCTGCATCCTCTGTTGAAATTCCTCCCCACTGGGTAATTTTTATTCTTAGTAAAAATTGAGTCTGGGGCAAGAACTACAAGATGCCTACTTGTTTCAGCTGAAATCACAAGTATTTTAAATAGAGGGAATGTACAGAGCAGTATTTGATCAATCATCAGAAATGCACAAGTTTTCTCTAAGCTCCTTAATAGTATAATAATTGGTTCCGAATGCAAAAGTAATAAATAAAATCCTCATTTTTGTTCTGTTTTCTTCCCCAGAGAGGCCAAGGTTTTCACATTTTCACTCTCACATTTTTAACAAAATAAAGAATTTGCAGTTTTATCTCATCAATTTTTGATTGCTATCTGCCTGCCCATTATATTGAATTATAATGTTGTTCCCAAGGAATTAAGAATACTATCTACATTTACAAGGCAATGAATAAAACACCAAAGCAAGTAGTTTAGCAAGTAGTTTAGCTTGTGTGTAAAAATTATTGTCATACATGGATGGGATAGCAAATCCAAAAAACCCAATCCCTACCTAGGCAATGATTGTTTGTAATATGACTTTGCAATTCTAGTTGTAATGTAGACAACAAGCAGTTGCATGGAAAGGTCGTGCAATTGCAATCTACAATTAATCTTAAATCCTAGAAGGAAAAATGCATCTAAATGACACCTAGAAAGTAAAGAATGTAGCTTTATATTACCAATTCTTACTTACTGCAATTTTGTTGGTCATGAAAACAGAATAAATAATTAATCAGAATAAAAATAATTAAATCTATATTTAAAAATATTTAACTATTTCTGAAGGAAAATTCCATGAATTGTGAAACTATTCCTCCAGACTTCAAACACAAATAATTTTGTGGGGATAATGCTGGCCTTGCAATGGAGCAGCTGAGATACAAATCAAGTTTATTAGCAAGTTCCTGTAATAGAATAAAGAAGTCATCACAGTGATAACAAAACTGCTATGAACAAAGTGAAACCTAAATGTTGTGAACCAAAAGCATTGAAGTGAATATAAACATAAAATACATTGCATACAGAGTAGCACTAGCCAATTTTGCTGGCTTACACAAATGCTATGCATTTGCCAAGCACATCATAAAACATGATGTGGGAACAAAGCTGGACAGGTGGCTTCTCCAGTGCTGCTGTGATTTTCCTTTGATGATGTCTCCAAGATGACTGCTTTGGAACCACACAGTTCTTATTCCCTGCAGATTAAACAAACTTTCATGACAAAGACATCATTATATGATACTATTTTTAGTACTGAAGTATGTCAAATCAACCTGGTTTTTATCTGTAGTACTGCAGTCAGTCTAAACTCCCTGCCAACATCATCTGTCAAGCAGTACAACTAACAGTGCTCAAACAGTCAGGCAGCCTCCACCCTGCCCCTCTTTGGCAACCCTGCAGCGTCCAAACCCACCTCATGGGCACTGCTCTTGTCACCCCTGCAGAGCAGCAGGGGAAAAGGTACTGCAGGGAGCCTCCACCATGGGTGTTTGCAGCAGATCAGCCAAAACCAGGTTTTTAAGTCTACTCCATGATTCAGCATCATTAAAAAAGGGCGCAGCAGGTGAACTGTAAGCAGAAGAGCAAGAGGTTACACATGTGGGCATGACAACCCATGCTGTGGTGGGACCAGAGAGACCTCTGAACATCTCCCCAACAGCCAAGAAGCAGAGGCACAGGCAAGCCCAAACTTCACACACATTTTATACCCCTAGATCCAAAAGACACCCAGAAGTTTGCATTTCATTAAAAGACTCCCATTATGCAGGCTTAGCAATTTTCTCTTTTAATTGCTTCTAAAAGCAGGTACTTGTCTACTGGAAAACCTTGCCTTCTGCAGCTACAAGGCTACAGGAATGATTCTGTGTCTTCTATATAAGATATGTTATCTCTATATTGTACAGAATATCATAAATGCACATTTAAAAAAAATATATGGCTATTTTGGATCCAATGTAATGTTTTTTTTATGCTTTGACACAATGCAAAATTCAACCTAATTCATATATACCCAGAAATCTAAAATCCACTAATTTCATGGTAAAATGTCCAGGGTTTGATTTGTTTGTACACTTTCAGTGACTAAAAGAGCTAACTCATAAATAAATGAAACAGAAAAAAAAGAAAAATCATCTGCATAAATGGAGAGACAGTGTTTAATCTTCCAGGAGTTAAAAGAAGCAGAAGATTGAATAGTGCAACATGATGACAGCCTGCCAACCCAGTGAAATAATCTTTTACTAAATTTCAAGCATTGCTAAAGCTAATTTCCAAGTTGATGAAAAAGCTTCTATAGAATTGGAAAAAGTTGGCTTCAACCTGTCAAGAAATCCTATTTTATTGTAAAAAAAAATCAGATTCAGCTTGAAATAACTTCTCTGCAGACAGGCAGGCAGACCTGTAACCCCGAATCAAATCAACTGCCTTTTTGAAGAATTGCATTCACAAAACTCCCCAAAATTTAGAATTTCTTTAATGGTTCTTTTAGAATTCAATCCAGCCCTGACATTAAAAATATCCTCAAATTTTTAGGGAAAAAATTACAATTTTTATAGGGTTTCTTTCAACTGTGTACCAGCTCAAGTACTCACTAAACACAGGCAGGAAAACTTCCCAACCAGCTCTAAACAAAATTATTTTCCTCATGACTTTGTTACCATGGGAACTCTGGGCTGTGGGGTCAGAGGAAAAGCCAAATACCTTTTTATTTCAGCAGCTGGTGTTTGTTAGGAGGGCTTGCCCAGAGGTATGTATGGTATAAATGAATGTGTGTCCTGTGCTCCTGGGCAGGAGCTGGAGCTGCCTGGTATCTGCCTGGTATCTGCCATTCCAGAGGATGATGGGAAGAGAAAGTTCTAGTAGCAAACACTCTTTGTAGGATGACAGGATCATTCAGGTGGTCTCCAATCCAACCTGCTGCCCAAAGCTACAAGATCAGGGCTTTATCCAAGAAAAGCTGAGAGGATGGGAATGGCACAGCCTTTGAGTAACCTTCTCCACTCTTTGACTTCTCATGGTGAAAAAGTTTTCTGAGTATTCATTCTGAGCCTCTCTTGTTCAAGCCCATGCCTGTATCTTTCTTCCTCCCACCGTGCACCACTGTGAAGTGCCCATCTGTGTTCTCCATACCCTGCTTCTGGGTGTCAGGCTGATGATGGGATACCCCCCACCCCCGCCTCTCATGGCTGTGCAGGTGCAGCCACACTTTCCTCTCAAGAAATATAACAGGAGAAGCAACTGGGTGTGTGAAAATACATCTCTGGATGATTTCCAAAGCCATAAAACTGTGCAAATAATTTCCTTACTTCTTAAAACCAGTGAAAACTTTAGAAGTGGGGCTCAAAAGGCACCCAGCATTTGAGAGAGCAAAGCTGCCCTCAGTTTGAGCTGAACACCCTGAGGTAGTACAGTGAAAAATCTCCAGGCCCTATTTTTCTGGTATGTGGATTTCTTGCTTTCAAAGCACTTGTATACAGTTCATTTAAAGAACGTAAGTAATTTCCTTCCCTTCTTTCCATTTCATGTTTCCATTACACCTGACAGCTTGACTCAGACTGGTTACCTAAATGGCAGCTTTCTGACCCAGGAGACCCTGGGAGAGGTACATGTGAACACACACATATGTCCATGCAGGAACCTACCTGGACTTGTACATCAATAAACAGTCATTAAAAACCACCAGGTTGACAACTGAAAATAAACTAAGGGAACATAAACTATCTGTATTTATGGAGACATAAGAATGTACAGAGGTTGGGCTGGATGAAATGTTCATGTAGAACTGTATTGAGCAATGGGTGATTAAGGTGAGAGAACTGGGTTGTCAGAATTGGGATTATGCAAAGAGAATTATACTACTTATCAGCCATCTAGAAGTTAGAGATTTAAGAGTTTTCTATCCACTATGTTCAGGGATCTTGATGGATTTGTCTTCCATGACCTCTCCAATGCTTTTCAAACCCATGATATGCACAGCGATCTATTAAAATGAGCTCTACAATTTATTTATGACATATGCAGAAGAAAACTTCATTTATTTTAAGCTGCTGCATGATGGCCACCCTGGGTGTTCTACAGTTCCTGCACAACAAAATCCAGCAAATTCCAGACTCCTGATTACCTTTGAATCATCCACAATTTTTTATAGGTCTCTCTCTCTCCCAAGGTAAACAAGCTGTACTTACACAGCTGCCATTCTCTGTCTCTCATCCTTTTTGTTCCCATTCTTTGTATCTTTCCTATACCTGTTAGACACATATTTGAGATGAGGAATTCAGGCATGTGCACACATAGTATAGATGAGCTATAGGATTTTACAATGACATTGTAAAGTGGGGTCTATTTATTTCCCCTTATTTTCTAACATTGTAGTTACCATTAAATTCAAAAGAATACAGAATGGACTCTACAATTATGACCTCAAAATTGCAACCACTGAGAACACAGAGCTATTTCTCTAACGTGAAATCCTGAACATACATACCTGCTCTGATGAAAATATAAGGAAAAATCCAGAAAATGATAATGGCATGATCTGATCATAGAAGGTGTAAAGTTAGTTACTTTACAAGTTTGACGGGAAACCCATTCAGTTTGGATCAATAGCGACTTCAGGAAATCACAACACAAAAGCCTGCTGACAGATTTAATATAAATGTGCTTTATTGCAGAGAAGTTACATTATTTACATGCTGCAACACATTACAACATAAATCTATCAAGTATTTCATGGTGGATGCTGTTGGTTGCCAGATAACATTGTCATAAGAACCACATTATAAAGTGAAGAGACTTACAGCTTTATATGCTCTACAACTTGGAGTAGCTAAAATTTTAAAAGTCAAAGGCAGTGTTTGCTCAGGCCTGCCTGTTGTCATATGCATGCAAAAGCCTAAGGAGAGCAAATATAAATGTCTTGTCTGGTTTCAGGTCTATGATGCCACCAAAGCTGATGATAGGTGTGTACTGATTTATATTTTAAAGCGCATAATCTTGCATAAATTATACAAGTCTAATAAGATTGGTATAAATCTAATTACTTATAAACCATGGCTTAGAAATGAAGGAGAAATGCAGCTTGCACATGCATTTAGAAGGACAACCTAGCAAATGTTTGTGACCTTCATGTTTATTGTCTTTTCCCTTAACAGATCTGCTAGAGAACATGTTTATACCATCTTTACTCTAGAGTTGCACTTCTCTTGGCTGAACAATGACAATGAAATTCCAGAAAAAGACATCTAAGCAATCTAGTCAATATATGCTGGTGGAGAAAAATCTATGAAATACAAAACATATTTATGTCTAACTTAGTATGTCTTCATTAAGCAATGCTTCTAGCAGCATCATAGTGAAATAGGATAGTTGAGTGAAGTTTGGCCCCTCATTTTCTTAAATGTGAAATAATTTAAGTCCCAATTGAATCTGTAGCCCAAAGATCAGTTGCTTAATAAACTGGGGAAAGCTTTTTTGTTTTCCAAAGGAAAGTTTTCCAATTGTGTCAGTCTTAGGGCATGTGACTACAATGAGCCTAAAGAACCACAACAGACAGTTTTTAAGAAGTGAGGGAAAGGGTCAGGATGAAAGAAATCTAAACCAAACAAGAATATATAAGCCAATGCCTTCCCTGGTTAACCAGCCATTGCTTTTTGCTTTCTGTGCAGCTGGGCTGTTTTACACCAGCCAAGGAGTGGCCTTTGTTTCTGTGTTTCTAATGAAGTTATCTTTCCAAACAGAAAGAAAGGGAAAAGAAACCGAGCAAGTGGAGATATACAGCGGTGGCACAGACACAGTCATGCACAAAGGGCTTGATCCTGCCAGGAACACAAGGGGCAGTGGTACTGTGGGGACACTTTGCCGATGTGGATCCCCTCGTCCTTGGTGCACAAGACACCCTACATGGCTCCTGCAGGGCATGGGCAGTGTGGCCTTGCTCAGCTCCGAGGTAAAGGATGGAGGGCCAGATGAGCAAGGGCACGAGGGCTGGTACCTGCTCCTTGCAACCACCTGTCTCCAAGAGGCAGTGAGTACATACAAAGATCTCCTTCCATGATCCCTCTGTGGATGTCCGCTTCTAACCTCACAGTGGGGCTCCCATAAATGAGCCAAGGCAGCCTGCCATAAGCTGTCCCCCTGTCCCAATCCCAAAAAAACACTGCTGAGACTGCAGAACTTCGCTTCAAGGATAGGAGAGGTGTGAGATTGTCACCAGCAGGTTTAAAATTGTGTATTTCTCTGCACACAGGGTCAGTGTGCTCCTGCAGGCCTCCCAAAAAGTTCTGTTCCTAGGATAGACTTCTTCCCATGGAAATTTAGGGTTATTTTCTCTCAGAAAAGCTGATCAAGCCCCACTGAAGCTGACAAGACAAGTTACAGACAAATCCCATGAATATCTGGGACTGGGAAGGGAGAATCTGAGCACATCAGATCTTAATCTCAACTCTTTTCCATACCAAGGACAGAGCTGGATTTGGGCTGCACATAGGATGCCAGTGGCCCTGTGTGTGCAAAGTGAGTGCAGTGATGCCCAAAGCACACAGATTCTTATGCCTGACTCCCTTTCATGGGTGGAACAGGGATTCTGGATTGAAGGGTCCCAGTCAGATCTCCTAGACCATAATTATGCCCTACAAAAGAGGAGTGGGAGAGTCAGACAAGCCCAGGGTAGTCAAGACCTAAGTCAGCACATCCCCATGGTGGAAGTGAGCACTATCCTGGATAACCAGGTTGGCTGGGGCAGTTCAGTCACTTAATCTGGAGCTAATGAGCAGAATTTGTAAGTGAGGTAACATGTTTAGACAGCACCAAGACCTGAGTCAACTTGTTCCCAGCTGGCTCAGGTGTTGGCACATGTCAGGTTAGGGCTTAGCAGCGGCAGTAGGAAAATCAGATCCATCTTGATGTGTCAGTCTAGACATGCCCATAGTCTCCTCTCCTTTTTAAAGGACAAAAGGATCCTCATGCCCAGGTTGTCTAAGTCCCTCTGCTCATTGCATTTAATCTTAAGCCACTTTTTCTATGATGCCACAAAAATCAGTTTATACTATATACGTGTATGTGCATGTGTGTATTAGATATGACATTTATATATATATATTAAACATATATAAATATCTATTTTTATATATATTATATATATTAAACAACACATTCTATTCAATCATCCACATTTCATGTTCTTCCACCGAATCCCATCACTTCTCTCAAATTGCACAAGTTCTTTAGGACTGAGCTGTCTTTGTTTTGGAGTACACTACGTACAGCCAATTCCTGTGAACAGCACTTTACTGGTACTGCATTGAGATGGCTGGGGCTGTTTAATTACTGCTGATACTCCTCAGAAGAGTTCAACATGTCCTCAGGCCCTGATGGTGAGCTGTCACTAAGATTTACAGTTGCGAATGGGCCACCTATGAATTAAGCTCATATGCACAATGAGGACTGTAGCTATTGCTGAAAAGTAGCACTGTATCAAACACTAACTTTTACTGTAAATGTGCATATAAATTTAAAAATCTCAAAGCTTTTTGGAAAGTTGGAGAGAGATGCCATCATTTCCGTTCCCAGTTTCACTTACATTTGCATATATGGGGGAAGAGTAATATTTTGGAGTTCTCTCCTCACTCCAAGAGCCAATTTTTTGAGGTTGGCAACAGGGATAAACAGTACAGTGTTGTTCCATAAATAAAATACCTCCCAGAGCTGTCTGTTTTTAGTAAAACATGTGATCATTTCTGGGGTATATTCATTGTCATTCTTGCTTGTCTTATTTATCAGGATAGGTTCAGTATGAAATACTGAACAAGATCATCACCATTGATGTTTAAAGTAAGATTTCTCGTCTCTTAGATGATGTTTTCCAATTAGTAACAAAAAACCCAGATAAATTGTCCTACCAGTATAGGCAGCTAAGACAACTGAATTTCCACTATTAACAAAGTCTATGAGCATTAACAGGGAAGTGCATAACTTACTGCATATAAAACCCCTGAATAATACAGTATCAAACTATAAATATAAATAATAGAGAGTAAACAAAAAAAAAATCACTATATAAATTACATGAAAGAAAAAAAAAACTCCAAAGCCCAAAAGAATTTCCCAGTATGAATTATGGCTTCCATAGCCAGTGAAAGATTACTGCAATTCTATATATAAACAAAAAGGTCTACGGCAGGTATTTTGACTTGCAATTAGAAGACAGTATCTGCAGATTGCATAAATATGTTGTTGTGTCACATAATATCAGAGTTATTTGCAAAAATTATACAATCTGGAATGCTTTAATATGAGACACAACAATGTACTTAAACACACAGTAATAAGAAAATGAAAGCAATCATTTTATAAAATATTCTTGGGATGCATTGAGTTAGCAGTGCTATTTAGATTAAATATGTAAAGTGAAAAATCGTCACTTTAATAAGCTGCTCGTTGGTACCCCTTTTTGCCATCAGGACATTTTCTGTGTCCCACTTCTGCTGGATCTTTAAAGTCCCAAGGGCAAGTTACAGCCAGTTACGGCATCCAGAAATAATTTGGTTAAGATCTGCACTGTGCGTTTGTTATCATCTTATTATTTTTTCTTTTAAAAGAAAATTGATTTCACAAAGGCAGATTTCTTTCATTGACACAGTAAAATCCTTGGAGCAGGGACCATATTCTGGGCACTGCTAATCACATTGTTGGCACTCAACATATAAGTAATAACAATAATAATGATAATTTACTTTGCTTAACTCCTACATATTTGTAGTGCTGATTCCCTTGATTTAAGTGATGCTCCTTAGGAATTTTCAGATCCTTTTGGCCTAAGTCCCCTCTGTCTTTCCTGTTTTCTGTCTTCTCAATGTTGCTACTCTCCTCAGTCCAAAAGCCTCTTATTTTCGAGGTGCTGCTGTTTTATTTGCACTTATAGCAGAGGTGTTCAATAAAGCTACACTTCTTTCTGCATTTGGTAAATCTGCTGTATCATACTCCCAAGGGCAGACTTCAGCTCGAGATGCTAAAGGTTGCTGTACGTAACTACTTGGCTTATGGGAGTTAGATGAAAGCACATTTCCCTCAGAAGAGGCAATTTTTTTCTGTTCAGCCAATTTATTGAGGTTTTCCTTTCCTGCTGTTTTCTGGGGCGGCTCCTCCCGCTCCCCAGCATGGGTATTAGGTGTATACCTATTAACATTCTCACACTTCAGCCCAGGAGAAACCTGGGACTTGGAATTTGACTGAGTTTTCTCATTTTCAAAGATCTGCTGCTCTTGTGTCTCCTGAGTGGCTGCTTCCACATTCTCTGAGCTCTTTTGATTTGACTGTTGGTACCCCTCAGGTGTCTTCAGCTTATGATGAATCTTCCCCTTTGGCTGGGAAGGGTGGTTTTTCTCTGGCTCTGAGGAAGCAATAGACACATGTTTTTGAGCTTTAGAGTCAAAAGGCACAGGACCAGGAACTTGGTCATATATCTCCCAAGGACAAACTTCTCCTATGTTGAAACTGTCCTTGTGCAGAGACTTACCTGGGCCTGTGTCTGGATTTGCAGCTGTTTGACTAACCCTTTGCTGTTTAATAATTCCAGATTTATGGGTTTTCTTTGTTTCCTCAGACTGGGTAGAGTTTTTCCGGTGGGAATCCTTATGTTCCCCTTTATCGGAGGCTGAGTGCTTTTTGCTGGCCTCCTTACCCTTCTGCTGAGATTTATGAGATTTAGTGCTTTCTTCTAGACTTTGTGTTTTACCCGTTAGTCCCAGAGTCTTTTCCTTGGCACTAGCAATAACACTGAGGGATTTTTGTAACACAGATGTTCTTGGATGCAGAGGCTTCTTATCGGCACTTAAATTATGCGCACTTGCTGATTTGCACACTAAAGGGACCGATTCAGTAGAGACAGCTTCAACTTTTTCAGGAGCATTTTTGGTTAGTTTGTTACCATTCAAGGAGTCCAGAAGTGTTTTCTCAGAAGCTATAACTTCTGCACTTTCTGTAGTTAAGCCATTTGGTTCTTCTGTTTGATCCCTAACATGATCATAAGTGCTATGGGACTTTTTTAAGGAAAAGACTCTGTTTTTCAAAGTATCTTCTTTTGGCTTTGCAGAACTTGTGGAATCTGGTGGGTTTTTCTTCAGTGTGGCCAAGTTCTTCACAGCACTGTGCTCCATCAGGTCCTTCTCATCCCTGGAGCACTGCCTGGTGACTGTCTCAGGGATTTCTGTAATACGCCGCATTATCGAGCGCCCCAAGCCCTTTTTAGAGCACCTTTTTTTCTGGAGATGTGGATTATTAGCAATCATCTTTTTCCTTTTATAGATTTCAAGCTGAGCGTATAGTTTCTTCAACTCATCCTGCAAAGCAAAGTGAATGGCACAACTAGTATTTACACAGTGACTACAGTCAAACAAACAGCCTGATAAATACAAGACCTATTGCTCTATAAAGGGCATTAAACTCATTTCACTTTTTTTTCTAATTCTTGAATATCAACTTGAATCCCATTTTTTTCCACTTAAAAAAAAGTTCAACTCTCGTGCATAAACATGTTACTTTCCACAGCATGCACACTTCATACTCATTTATGCTGTTTCAAATTTCACAATGCCATAGTGTATGCTTTCCTGCTGAATTCTATAGCTGTGTTTTGTTCTCAGAACATAAGTCCTTTAATAATGTAAAATAAGAATAAAGTAGTTTTCTCCATTAATCACATTTTTGAATTTTTATCCTTATAATTATATATGCTTATGTATATGTTACATACAAATGACTAATTAAACTGAAACCAAAAACTGTTTGCACTTCAAAATAATTCAAAGAATCTGTGTAAACTGAGTAACAGCTCTTGCTGATGATTCCTCCTCCTTAGCCACCACTATGACTTTAACTAGTAATGCAGCATCTCTTCACACTAGTAAACTTTGAGACTTTACATGACCTGATACAACAATCATAAAAGATCTAAGCTTGTGTTTTTCAGCTGATATTTGCAAAGAGAAACAAATGCATGCAAGTTGGAGTTTTCTTCTAGGAAAAAGTGTTCTTGAAAACGAACACTATTTAAATGAGTTCTATGTACCCGAATATCTTCAGGATCCAAACTATGTTCACTCCATGCTGAGTTGATACTGCTGTTCAGATAGGATCCAGACCGACCCATATCAAGCTCATCTTCATAAGCTTCTGTAGCTATATCATCTCTTGGGTTATTGCTTGAATGTGAAAACTGCAATAAGTATTCACAAAAAAATGTTGCCATGAGTGCAAAAGTTTACTTCAACATCAGTGTAAGAGCTTACAACAGTTTTTATTGTACAATGACCCTTGTATAGATTTGACATGATTCTCAAACTCGAAGCATTACTTAAGCTTCATTGACTTAAATAGTGTCCTATAGAGTCTCAGTATTGTATGGAAGGAACTCTTATTAATGATGGCTTAACATGATAAATCTTAGAGATTTGCATAAGGAAAAAAATCCCTACTTATTTTGATACTTGTTTGACCCTCTTTATATGGCATTTCAATTAAGATGGCATGAAAATAGACTTTCAAACATTACTTCCAATAAGGCTGCTAAAACAGTAAGACAATATTTTATACAGTATACATTTTAATAATCCTGCAGAAGGCAGTTCTCCTATTTTAGATCCTAACCCTGAAAAGGAAGACATAAGGTGGGGGGAAAAAAACCAACACAAAAAAAACCAAAAACAAAACCAAAAACAAAAACCAAACAATAAAAAAGAAAGAAACTAATGAAAAAGTAAACAGCTATTTCCTTCTATGTTTCACCAGATCCTTGAATCAGGAGTTGGAGTGAGGTTGTCATTGTTGTTTTGTTCATATTGATTCACTCATCTGAATTTACTATTGTCCACACAGTCATCTGTCTTCAGGACTTTATGAATAGAACTAAACCTTGTGAGTCTTAATTCTCTGAATTCTTTGGTGTGTTGGAAGAAAAGTCTGTGCAGTCTAACACAGACAATAAGCTAAAAATGAAAATGCTGATCAGTAGTTATGAGTCAGCTTTGGAAAGGTCAACAAATTTTCTAGGCTAGTTTAAAAAGACACCTCTGAAAACATGTAATATCTCTGAAGATATGTAATAAAGGACATGAATATAAAATAGAAGATATAAGATTATAAGACATAAGAAGTTCCACTCCATTCCTGGGCACTGTTGCTAGGGACAGGAGGAGCCACTTGCAAATCTCCTGCCCCTGGTGAGGTGACACTGGGGCTTCCAGGAGGTGTCTGGGCTGCAGCTTGGGGGCTGTCTGTGCACTTCCCTGACTTCTGCCATCACCATCTCCCTGTGCCCCCACACACCTCTCTTGGCACCCAGCACCGCTCCTGGCTCCCTGCCATGGCCATGTGTCCTCCCAGTGTGCAGCATCTGTCTGTCCTGGCCTCTGACTTGCAAAGGGTTCCCCTTTTTCATCCTGTAACTGCCTGGTTTAAATCCCTACCTCCCCATCTCATGGCTAGTCCAGCCTCCTGATCCCAGTGGTTCTATGTCCTTGCCTAAATTCTTTGTCTGTTCTCAGCTAACTCTAGCAGCAACATGGTCATACAAATACCTAAAAAAAAAAAGTATAATTAGGCAGGATTCTTTCCTTCTTGTATTAATCATATCAACATTTTAAGTACTTTAAACTCCTGGAATTTTGAAAGCTGAAAGAAAGTAACTTTGAAAATGTATACTTTTTAAAAATAAAAACAATACAGCTTCCAAGGTAAAATAGCCAAATTTTCTATCAGTTGCTGCTAGATTTACACAGAAATGCTTCTGCATGACAACATTTATCTTCCTCTGTCTTGGCAAAAGAAAAGAGACAGCAGACTCAAATACCTTAGGGATCAGAAGTAGCCCAACAGTGACTGTCACAGTCAAATGTGTGTGTGCAAAGAACAGCATCAGCATCCAGTCAGACTGAAGTCTTGAAGAAAGAATGAATCTGAAAATAGAATTCAGGGTTGCAATTCACTGCATTTCTCCAGTGCATTAGATTTAATATCTTTAGTATCCTTTAGGTTTCTTTTCACTGAATGGCCAAACACAACTGGTTTTGTTCTATACTGCTTTCATACAGACTAAAAATTACATCCACACACTTTCCATATATGCTAAAATTTCAAAACAACTCTGAAAAAAAAAACAATCAACAAACCAAAATATAAAAGAAACAACAGACCTTAAATTATACTGCTTATTCCATATTTCTCACTCTATTGGGCTGTCTTTTTGTTTTGTGTATATTGTCACAGTTTCTTTGGCCTGAGTTATGGCAGCTTACATACATTAAGGAGCTGAAGGGATGGTTTTAGGTTAAGCACATGTACTATGATGAATTGCAGTGCACTTTATAAACACAGGATGTCCACAGATCACAGCTATTGAGTACAGCTGATAAGCCATCCAAGGAAGAACTGAACTGAAATGCATTTTAGCGGGGAGCAGAGAAATGATCTTTAGAGCAGGACCACCCAGCTCACTGCTGCAGGATCCAAGAGCCTGTGAATGCTTGGAAATGAGTGACTGAACTTCTCAAACAAAACAGTTCCTTGCTGAGCTTTCTAAAGGAGAGGTAGAAGAAGCAGTGCAGTTAAAGCTGAGGCATGCTTAGCTTGTCTGCTTTAGTGAGCTCCCAAAGACAGGAGCAGTAAGCAGCGCAACGGATGAGCAGATGTACTGCTGGCTTGCAATTTCCAGGTTTACAAAAATCATTCAGATAGAAATGACATTTGCAACTTATCCAAGTTCACAGATGCACATTTTGAAGAAGCTTTTGTTAACAGAAAAAGTTTGGCATGAAACGCTGGCTTAAATGCTGTAATAATACAGTCATAATTACTTGTTTAATACTTTGTAAATGCAATGTTTTATGAACACAACAAAATATTCCAATTAATTAATTCCTAGAAACTTCCTGTTGTTCTGGGGCGTGAGAGAACATGAGGATGCTCAGGCCTGAGATTTAGCAAACTGAACACATCTTCACTGATGAAGATGACATGAGAAACTGATGGATGTAACAAATAACAGAGCAAAAAGTGAACAAAAGTTATAGACAGTGCTGTAAGGGATGGCAAGACTTCACAGGTGGTTAATAGGGAGTCATTTGAAAGATGTCCAAAGGTGATTGAAGGACCTTTGAGGGAGCAGAACTTGCAAGGTCAGTGGCACTGATGTAACCATATAAACATATATAAACAGCAGATAAGATTGTGATTACCTAGATAATGGCATCACAAATGCCAAATTTGAGTACAGATGTAGAAAAACTGTGACCAATAGGAATAAAATAATGAAGGTGGGTTGTTTATTTGGAAGACAAGGACTGGGACAAATAGAGGATAAGGTAGGTGGGGGAAAAACAAGCATGGAAAGAAGGGGGCGATAAAATGGCTAGTGACATGTAAGCAAGTTGTCACTGAGCTCTGTACCTGACGTATCTCCTGACCCATCTCCTCATTAAATCCGTGCTATGTCTGATACCACTCTCTGCATGCTGCATGTGCAATTGATGAGCAAACATCAGGCAGCACATGGGTGACAGCCCTTGGGAAGACCCAAAGTGTCAGCCCAGGCCCAGCTGCAGAGGAGGAACAGGACTGTGTGTGTTGGACCTGCACTGGCCTCCGTGGCCAGCCAGGTGCTGTGTGACTGCCCCAGCGTGGATTTGCTCAACCTGCAATGGAGCCAGCAGCAGCCAGATCCATCAGACAGACAGGAGAAATCCTGATGGCCACTGCATTTGGTTAACCTTCAACAGATCCAATCCTCAGATTCTGTGAAGGGTTTTTTGCTTGCTTTATGCTGGAGACCTTGACTGATTAAGGTATCTATGCCATACCATACCTCTGAATGCAAAATCACATTTGTAGTAGCCATGCAGCCCTTGCAAAGATATAATTTCTATTTGAATGAGATTTTTTCCATATAAATTTTGGGTTTCTCAGAAACAAAAGAGAAAGAGAAATGCAAGAATTTAATACTATGATGATCTAAAGATAATCCAGAATCCTCTGTTTTTGAAATGGGAATACTTTTAAAGGAAAACAAAATGCAAATACTTCAAGATTTTATTTAGTGCTCACATCAATCTTCTATGAGCTTTGGAAGTTTTCAAAATGGATGGCTGCCTTGTAGGTGTCCTTCAAGGCTTCAGTACTTTCAACTTCATGACAATTCAGGTATGTCATACAAATCTAAGTTTTACATTTCTGCGCTTTCAGTTGCATCCGGAACTTGGCAGGGAAGATGGAAGCAAAAAAAAAAAAAAAAAAAAAAAAGGAAATGGATTAAGAGTTGTGCATGCAGAAATGGACATAATCTCAGGAGGGATCCTGTACTTTTTCAATCTTATCTATAAACACTACACAATATTTCTTCAACAAACCAGCATATATCAGACAGATGGGAAAGAATCAATACAAAATGCACATTAAAAAAAAAAAGGAAAGAAGGAAGAATAGGATCAGCAGACCTTAGGCTGCAAGCACAGGATTGTCAATAAGACAAACTGAAAGACTTAATCCCTTTGTGTCTCCTTCATAAGGTATGTATTAAAATGCCACATTTTCCTTTTTTTCCCCTTTCTTTCATCCAAGGTTACTTGCCTCCTGTTCTGTTGTTAAAAGAAACTTCCAGCCTACAAAAATACCTCTGAACTGTATCTTCTAATATGGCTCAACACACACTTTAGGAATATAAACTAATGGGGGAAAATTGACTGAGAAGCAATCATATTGGTTTTAATGAACTCAAAAGTATTCTAAGTGAATTTTACATCTATCAGGAATGAAAAGGAAAATGCTGCCATCAAATAAAGATTTTAAACAATAACTTTGCAGATGTTTGTGTTAGGGAGCATAGATTTTGTGTGTATGTGGGTGTTGAAATACAGGGTTAGGAGAAGGGGAAGGAAAGAAAATGGCATGCCTGAAAAATGCAGTGAACTGTATAACAATGATAAGAGAAAAGAGCACCAGGAAGGAACAGAGATGAAGGATTTGCTTTGCTGATGTTTAGTCAGAAAAAACCATGAATGCAAAAATCAAGAAGACAAGGAGAAATGTTAATGCCAAGACAGACCAAGGAACAGAGAAGAGTATTTGAAGACTGTCAATGAAGTGATGTAAAAAAACCAAAATTATCTTAGTAGATAAAGTCTGTTAGGAGGCAAAAGAAGGTGTGAGAATGTCAGAAGAAAGTTTTAAAAGTTTTTACAGGACGAGATGAAACTCATGTTTTCTTGCTCTTTTGCATTTTCTAGGACCGATTCATTTTTACAGGGTAATCTGTAGGAAAGCCAGATTTAGTAAATTTTCATGAAGTTCTAGCAAAGACCCTTATTTATTTGTTACTACCCAAATAATTTACAAGTATGAAATGCAAAGCTCATTATAGACTTTAGAAGAAACATGGGCTTATATTACTGATATAACATCATATGTGTAACAATTTTTTTATGTCAGCATATAAAACACTATGCTTCATGCCCAAACCAGTACAATAATCTTAACATATAGCTGCAGCTCACCAATCTGTTACACATCAGCAAAAGTTCATACAAACCAACATTCTTACCTGCTGTTTCTCTAGGGATACAAAACAGTGAGCGGTATGTAGATGACTGAAGACAGACAGTTGTTTTGCTATACCTAATTTATCATATATACTGAACTTTGATCTAAGAAAATATTATCTAACTGTGAAAAAACTACTGAAAAACTACTACTGAAAAAAACCTAATTATAAAATTTCTTTTTCTTGGATCCCATGGGAACAGTTTTAATTTTAGTAAGCACTTAATTTGCAGAAAGAAATATTTATAAGACCTTCCACTATGCATCCTATCCCATTCACCCACTCTAAGTTGCACCATATGAAAACTAAAAGATAAATGGTTAATTACTAGATCTACAGATCACTTGCCTAATTGTATGGAATATAGCAGAGATAATGAGCTCATTGTGAACTGCAACAGCCATATAACGTGGCTCATGAAATGCTGATGGGACTGTCCGCACTGCATAGCAGAGATAAACACCCCACAAGAGGAATAAAAATTCAGCTGTGAGAAGAACAAAAAGAAATAATTTGCAATTAGTTTTATAGATGGAAGGAAATTTGAAGCACTACAGTATCTTCTGTATGTGTGAGTATCTATGCAAAGACAATACACATGTATATAAGTACATACATAGGCAGTCAAACTCTTTTGGATATTGTCACTGTACACGATATATTTGGTTTTAATTTTACACATCTTTTTCCACATCAGAAACCCTTGCATTCATGGTACTTCAGTTTTTTAATTGACAAACTTTGAGACAATGTCTAAAAATGTCTTGCTTGCTTTTGTAATCGGTACTACAGAAGTCTGACATCACTTCAAATAGCAAGTGTTTTTAATTGTAGCTCTGGTTCTTGTTACAGAGGCAGATATAGCGCTATGACCAGACTATATGCTTTTTAAGACAACACTTTCATTTCAAAGGTTTATAACTTAGATAAAACAAGATATTTTGTGTTAAAAAAAGTCCTCTGTTCAAGGCAGTTAATTCTGCTGGCACCCATAATATGACAAGTCACTTCTGAGGGTCTAATGCACTTAAAGCAATGATGTGTTTCTTTTAGGAGAAAAATGAGTAAAGGAAGAAAGGAGAAAAAGTAGGGTGTCTGTATCAGCCTAAACTATTCAGTTAGAGAATCTATCTGCATCCAGCAGTACACTGACTTCAGCTTCCAGTGGACAGCCTGATGTGACATCATTTTGACCTTGATATGAATGATTTCCTAACCTCCTCAAAAAAACTCCCAGAAACAAAACCTACAGCTCTGTCATGCAGTTATGAATAGTGCCAGTCCCTCTTGCCTTGCAGTCTGGGTTGACAGTGGCTGGAAGTGTTTGAGTGTCACCCAGTAATGCGCAGTTCCATGTTAGACCCCTGCACTGCCAGCACTGCTTCAGACCAGCTTCAGAAACTGTGATCCCAGTGTTACTCATACACTGCTTTTGTCTTGTTGAATTTTTGCAACAGAAACTACAGTTAAATGCAGTATAATAGAAAATGAATTCTTTTTCAGACTTCTTTTTGCCAATAATTTTTCTATACTGTAACTAAACCTGGTGATCAGTGACATCACCCTGTGGAAGTGGTCAGCAAATAATTACTGGTCTGGTTTCAGTAATGACACAGATGCTTGTAAACCCCACCATTAACAACAGACTAAAATATAATGTCAGCGCTGGATATCTCATTAGAACACGCCCTCCAGTTCCTCCACTTTCCTAGGAGTCCATGACTGCAGTAACTTACCTATAATATATTGTTATACCATTTTGAAACTTCTACTTTTGCTATTAATTCCAGCTAAAATAAATAAAGACAAGTCTGGATAAAATTAATTCAGTCACATAGATCTCTCTGTGCAATTACAAGAGTTCAGTTTGAACTCTGAACAATACTTTGCACATTTCTTAATGAAAAATATATGTCCTATCTCCAAGATCCTAATTTTACTAGAACACATCCTTCATAGACCCAGCAGTCTTAACAGTTACATAAACCCAAACATCTGAAGGGGCATAATCCATCCATGTTGATGGTTTCGTGATCTTCCTCAACAATAATCAGCTTTTTGATCTATTGACTGAGTTGATTTGAGGCCTTACTGAGTGTCAAAATGAAAAAAATCTTGGTATGAATCTTCTGAGACTGTGTGTGTCAGCCTGATTTTGAGCTCAACAAAAGCACACATGCAGCTATGTTTTTCCCAAATTACTCATAAACTTGGGCAATCTGGCTGCTACTTCCATTTAATTTCTAGAAAATTAGCTAAGCTATAAATGAAGTCTGTCGTTCTGGTTTCTTAAAAACTCCTGCACAGAATGACTTAAAAATCTATCTTGATCCTGAAGTCTTTCCTGACCACGTGGAGTACAAATTTGGCTTCAATGAAATAAGAGTAGTTTTTTTACAAATCTTAGCAGTCTGGGTTTTTTTTCTTTATAGTTGCCTCACATATGCGGAATCATGGCACTGAAATGTATTGCTCTTCAAATGACTATAATTTATTGCTTTAATTGCTCCATAATGATTTAGAAGAAATTGAAAATCAGAAAATTGTTGGAATTAGGCTGCTAAAGCCAGATCAGTATATCTTACTGTCCTGTCTTCTATGGAAATCCCTCATATGAATACTGTTCAGCAGGGCTCCTCTAACATGCTAGACAATGCCTATTTCCTCACATTTTGCCTTTCATCCAAACTTCCCCTGCTCCCCAACATGAGCAGCAGAACTGAATAGATGGGCTAATTGTGAAATAACAAGCACACTCCACAAAACTACCCATGGTCTGTTGTTCTTCCTCTTTCTCAGCTGAAGCAAGAAGAGCCCCAAGTTTCTTTCTGACTGAAAAGATCAGTTACAAGTGCTAACAGAGGCTGAGAGTTTGAAAAGGTTTGGCTTTCAAAGAAATAAAAAATCATATGTAACATTTCATTTGCTGAAGGTATTCTTACTTGAACTAAAAAGTGAGGGCCAAATTTTGCTTACTTTTAGAAGAAAAAATAAAATTGCTGTAATTTTGAATTGGTGGGTTTTGGTTTTTTTTTTTTTTTTTTGCATACAGAGCAAATGAAAAGGAAGAAACCATTTTCCATTAAAAAAAAAACAAAAACAAACAACAACAACAAAAAAAAACCACCAAAAAAACCCCCAAAAAACAAAAAAACCCCAACCAAACCAAAACCCAAAGCCTTAAAACCCAAATATTTCAATTAGCTGGCCTAAGTAGGAAGGCAGGTAACATCTGATCTCCAGATCTGATTAATTCTGAAAATTTCAGTTTTCAGTTTAACAATCATAGTTACAAGGAGTTCTTAAGACAAGAAGCAATTTCAAAGTATTAATATACTGGAGCATAACAATAATTTGTACCATTCACTGCATAATGCTTTTAGAAAAGCTTTACATTTAGAGCAGAGTTGGCATTCCTGTCCGCAGATAATAATTACTGTGACATCTGGTATGGAACACAAATATGGAAGAGATCTTAAAACATAAGGTAAAATAACAGAGTTCCTTTACTTGCTAAGTCCAACATTACAATAATTTCATTAGCAATGACAAAACAGACTGATAGAAAACCGATTTATTATCTAAACCGCTAATTAAACAGATCAAATGTATCATGTAAAAGCTGTGTCTGGGGGGAAGTCAAGTTCCTATAATTAGCTACAGATGGTTAGTGCAATTTGCAACAAAAATCTGAAGGTGTTATAAATTTTTGCTTATTTTTTTCCTAGATGTCCTTTTTACATTCGCAATATAAAGTAAGGTAACATATTAATGTATGTTATGTATATATATAATATATATAATATATATTATATAATGTATGTTATGTAATGTATAGTAAGGTAACATATTACTGTAAGTACTGCAATTAATAACAAAGATATAACTAATGATTGAGATAGATAGATAGATAGATAGATAGATAGATAGATAGATAGATAATTGAGTATATATGGCCTCTATGCAGCAAAGTTCTAATGTACAATTCATCTCTCAAGGTTCTAATGTACAATTCATCTCCCTCTTAGATTGTTTATGGGCCACTAGTGACTCCGTTGCACCAAATATCTTTAATGGTCAAAATCTGTGAAATGTGATATGAAATTCCTATTTGGCTTGCTGAATAATGTTCCACTAGAAGTCTGGTGTAGAAAAGTGACTTTCTGACCACTAAAGGAATATCTTAGCATACTGCATACCTATCAAGAGCAAACTCAAAGCTCAAAACACGTGATCTTGTTTCTATGATTTAGCACAAGGCTTATAAATTATCCCATTCCACATATTAAGCACAAAGTCCAAAAAATCTTCCTTTCCCCTTCTGAAAAAAATTATGGAAATTCCTAGGAGAGAGAGCTGTCAACTGTTCTCTGGACAGAAAATGCAGAGTCAAAACAATAAAACATAAAAGAGCTCTGAAAAAACCTTGCAGTAGTTACTCAGTAATTGTCCAAAACAGGCATTCAGATTTGGGAGAAAATCTCTGATAGATGAGAGGTTAAGAAAAGGCACAGTTGCATTAAAGGTATAAATGGATGCAGATATGAATGGAAGGTAGGAGATGAAAATGTAAAGTGACCTCAATATGTCATGTGCGCCAATGAATTAGTCTTTAAATATCTCTCTTCTTAGTCACTACCTACTTCTTATCCACAGAACCTTTTATCTGGTCTTTGCATTATCTGATCAACCTGCTTAGTATATTCATTGGTGCTTAAAAATCAGGATTCTTCCTTGTCTTCATGATGCTGATTATATTTTTAGAAAATGAAGCAATTTGGAGCACTTAGCTTGATCATCCAATACACTGGGCCAGACCCGCCTGGTGCCACTGTTCTGTTACAACGAAGAGTGTGCCATGTCCACTCACTTGAGATCTTTTTAGGCCACTGCTCATATTCTGCATCTTCTGATAATGAAGGACAATGATATGTATCCATAGTTCATGGTATGCATCTGCTTTACAGAAAAGGATGGACTTAGGGTTGTTATTACTGACTTTATCAAATTTCTCAAAAGATCTGGGTTAATGTATTTTCTAGGTTTTGCTAAACATGCAGTGGTCTGTGTTGCTCTGAGCAGAAGCAAATCCCCACATTAATCCATTGCTGCTTTCACTCCTGCTATGCAGATGTCTGTACTTCACCTAATCAAGGCTGCCTGATGAAGAAGGCTTTGCAATTTGTTGCAAATGACATTTGGATGTCTAATGAATGACAGGAAAGACTGCAAGGGGGGAAAGTGGTCTAGCACACATGCACAACTGACTTCTAACTCTGCTTGTGCCTCAGGCTTATATTCTCATATTCTATGAATATGAAAAAAAATGCATTTGAGGTCCCCATTCAATCCAAACTTTGCAGAGGTCATCATTTTTTGCAGAAGTGGGAGCTTTTTTCTTGCTATTTGGGTGCCACATACATATTTTTTTGCTGCGATTTGCCGCAAAAATAAGCATGCAAGTATTTGTAGCCAGTGAGACCATACAAATATTGCAAATATATTTGACTAAGCTCTGTAACTGAGCCAAAGGCATTGCAACATGGACAACCATATTAAATGGACCATATAACCCTAATCTCACTGTGCCTCAGCTCTGCCTGTGTAAAATGGGGATAATGCCACCCTGCTATTCAGGACAACAGTGGAAATAAATTTTCCCATATTTGTAAAGAGCTTAAGTCCTAAACTGTGGATTTCCTTCCTGCCATAGTCAGGAGAGGAATGTGAATTATTTCAGACTGTCCTGGTTGCTTCTCAGCCCTCCTACCCTGGCAGAAATGCCTTTCTCTTCATTCTCTTCTTCATGCCAGCCCCTTGGTGAAGATGGCTGTGGGCTCTCTGGAGCCAGAACACCCATTCCTTTACTCACTTCCACTCTGCTGTCCAGGAGCTACTTGCAAAAAGAAGACAGCTCTGAAAAATTAAAGCCTATTTTCATGACTCTGTATGGACCTTTATGTCTGACCACACTTACTTGTTTAAAAAGCACCACTACAGGCCAAAACCAGGCCACTGCTCCCCAGGGATGGTGACATTAAAGCTGTGACTTGCCTAAGTTCAATTGGTATTCTGAACTCTACACTCTTGGTAAAATAGTACTGTTCCGACAATTATACCATTTTTTCCCCAGGTTTTAAACTCTAATTACTGATTACCACTCTACTTACATCCATAACACAGCTATGACAACTCATCTATTTCTCTACCACAGTTCACTACATTTCAAATCTCGTTTACTGAAATGAAGTGAGCTATGGATCTGGAAGCGCAGCTCTTCCATCCGTTCATTCACTCAGGGTGCCAGCTGGAGCTGAGCATGCACCATTTTAAAACTGGAAAAAAATTGTGTCCTCAATTGCTCCTGTGTTGCCAGCCAACGCAATCTCTTTCTGCATCGCTGTGTCCAATCTCCCCACCTGGAGAGTTGCACCATGTCATAGGAGAAGCTTTTTTCTTCAACTGAAAGGATTTTCATATATTTCAATGAACTGTGATTACAAGTCTTTAGTGTTGAGTTATTCCTAGCAAATTATAAACTACCAGAGGTTTATCTGTCTCCCACCATATCTCAGCATCATTTTAATTAGCTATGCACAGCAATAAAGAGAGCTATTTGTGGGAAAAAAATTGATGGTGCCAGCATCAGACTTTTTTTCCTACAGAACTTCCATGGCCTGTGGCTGTGAAGGCTGAGAGAGAAGAGTGGGGTCCTTGGGTTGGTGGGAGGCACAGCATACTCTGTCCCCCACACCATCATGAGACTGCCTTGCAGGTCTACTCAAAGTGATGCAGGGGCTATGCAGACCATGGTCTGCGGGTCCCATGGCTTCAGGGTGCCCTAGAGATGGCTTTTGCTGGCAGTGGAGACGTATCCACTGACTTGAGTGTGAGCAACAGACCTAGGAGCCTCACTGCACTAAACACATGCCAGTCTCAGGTCTCTAGGAGCTCCTCTCATTTCTGCACTTCTTTTAGCCCTTATACTCAAGCATTTTCTACTTCCTCTAGAATTAAGGCTGAGTTCTTTACCCTTATCAAAGACTTTAATAACAGGCAGTACAAAAGATCTCAAGGTCAGTATTTATCAGGAAGCTTACACTGTGAAGTGTAAGCCTCATCCTGCCTCATGACTTTCATAGTTCACTGTTGTTACTAAAGTCAGCTGGACACTCTTCTTGTCACCATGTGCCCCATCAACCTCTTCACTTGTGTGTGGATGAAAGAGGGAGAACTGGATCAGCTGAAAACCAGCTGAGTGTGGGGCCTCTTCTGTCACATCTTAAAAAGGATGCAAGCAAATGCCAATGGCATCTAAGGTACTTAAAGTGTTGGAAAGATTTGGAGCAGTACCAGTAGTGGACTCCAAAAAGAGTGGTGCAAAGACAAGAGGAAGTCAGAACATCTTCCAGCCTCTCCCAAACCACACGGGACTTGCAGAAGCAACTAAACATGGCATTCACCAATGCAGAAACATGTGGCCCAGGCAACACAAACATGGTTTCCTGAGCAGAAATATTTTGTAGAAATCATGGCTAAGTAAAGGGTATGGGATTTCCCTTATCACGTAACAGGTAACAAGAAAAAGTAACGTTACTGCAGGGGTTAATGCAACCCAAACTGCTAAACCTGGGGGTTCCAGCAGCACTCCCCATCTTTGGTGCTGTCCCTCATCCTCTTCCAGATTTACCTTATCCTAGAGATGAGTGCCATAAAACTGCACACAGTGCTGGTGATGCAGACTGTGGAAGGACTGCTGAAGAGGTGTACAGGGTGGCAGGAGGAGTGGTTTACAAGCAGGAAAGAGACAGAGCTGAAGGTACTTTGTAAAACACTGTTCTTTTTCTATTTCTGCTGAAAACATTTTATACAGCCCAAGCCTTATCACTTAAAATAAGCTTTTCACAAGCGATCACTATTTTTACAGGATATATTTTTTGAGTATCTAATGTGAGAAATGAAGCCAGATCCACACTAGTGCTGAATTCTAAGCAGCTCCTGGTTGTGCTTTCCACAGAGGAGGCTATAAACGGTACTCTGAAAAACCAGTCCCTCAATGTCTCAAGACAGACACTGAAAATGGATAATTTTGGCTTTAATCTTTGTACATTGATGCCAAGGGGAACATATTTAAAAATACCCATTTGGAAATGAACAGTTCTTTATTCATTGCATGCTCTGAACAACACACCCCAAATATGGCATAGGGCCACATCAAATGGGGATAACAAAAAGAAATAATAATCACTCATTCACTGAATGCAGCAGAGGGCCTGTAGAAAATTTAATAAAAGGGCCTCATAAGGATGTATTACAATGCCCTAGCTCAAAACTGTACAGGCAGTCTTGATGCCCAGTTTGTCAGAGCCTGTCCTGGTACCTCATGCCCTCTTTAGATGCAAAGATTATGCATTTTAAATATCAACAAATGAACAGTGGTAGGGAGTTCTTCTGGGAACAATCCAAAAATACTCATTTTGTTCCTTTTCCTGGCTGAGAGCATGCAGTAATTATGAGGAAGTTTCATATTTGAAACCTTCCTGATGCCCAAGACCCAAAGCTTGACCTTCACATGTGTGGGCCACAGCAGCAGCTCAACACAGTGGAGCAGCACTGCTCCTGCCAGCCAGAAATCAAACAGGTGCAGGGGAAATACATCTCCCTATATTTATATTATATATATATATGTGTGTGTGTGTGTGTATGTATGTATATGTATATATGTATATATTAAATACCTGTCATTCACTTCTGGTCTAAATAAAAACTGAAAAACACACACTGAATGTATGGGGGACTTTTAAAGACTTTCCTATCCATTTGGGGTGAAACTGGCCCTGTTGAAGTCAGGAACATCCACCTGTCAAGATTTCTCCTCTGCTTTTTGTTTGTGCTTGTGCATGCATGTTTGTCTCTCTGCCTGCCTTTGTCTCCTCCCTGGGGCTCTGTTCATTAAACTTATTATATTGTCTCTTTTTCCAGTTTCTGGGAAGCTCTTTTAAATCCTGGTACAATATCTGTTACACTTACAGGATGCTTTCCTCTCAGGATAAAGAATAGTAGTTTTATTTGTGACACTGCAAGCCTGGAGGTAGCAGAAGTTTATCACTTGGAGTTGTTTCTAAGTCAAAATCTGACTGTGACAGGTAGAGGTATAGAATATATTTAGGCCATAGGAAAAAGGCTTTGTGGGTGAGTATTTTCAAGGCCTCAGGCCTTTCTTTGCAATCTCAGACTGTCAACCATGGCATGGCTTTTCAATGAGACAGATGCCCTGACCTTGAAAGGGATGCAGAAACTAACACACAGGAAATAAAAGAATAAGGCAAGTAACAAATAAGTTACCCACAAGTATCCAAGCCTAAGGAAAATACACACTAACTTACAAACACAAAGGAAAATACACAGTAACTTACATTACATTATGTAGATAAAGTAAGATTTACTGAATGCTAATTTTTCTCATCAGCATATCACAGAGTACAGAGGCAATGCTAGAAACAGTGATAACCATTGTGTATAAGTCCCTACATCTCTCACAGAGACCATCCTCTTAGACTTAATGGAAATGTAAATATAAAACATTCACTGTAATAAAAGTCTCTGGAGATAGAGTCTAAGTAGCATGATTAGTATGGGAAATGCTTCATAAATCCCAATTCCAATAATCTCTGGTAGCATAAAGGATTCATCTCATTATGACTTTCTAGCAGAGCCTTGTTAATTCTCACTTCACTAATCTGTGACCTTGAAAATTTCCTGTCTGCATTTCAGTGAAGTGTTGACAGCCAAGTAAAATAGGGAAGTATTCCAGCAAGGGCTACAAGTGACAGAATATATTGCAAAACACTCACTAGATTTATATAAAATAATGTGCCTGAAAAAATTAAATTACAACAAGTCTTTAACAAATTACCATCCACCATTTTTATTTTAGCATTTGAAATCAAATAGCAGAATCTATCAATTAATTTATTACCTATTATATTTTGCAAGGCTGCAGCCGTAGGAATAAAAGGAATTCTGTGCTAAGGATATTACTTCTGACACATTTCTGAGATGAAGTATCTTAAGTTTGGGACTAGTTCCTATTGACTGTAAGATTTTCAGGCCACTATTAGCAATAAAAGTCTTGAAGTCACATGCACACACAGATACACATATACAAATATACATATACACCCCACACGCTACTACAGTCTTGTAGGTGCACATCTCCTGGTATCACTAATATGACTGCATAGTTTACTGAAGAGTTGCATAATTCTGTTTATGGGGTAGTGTGGGTAAGAAGACAAAATGACTGAACAAAAGAAATTCTGCCCTATTTTCCAGGCTCGAGAGCTCACTTTGCTTCTACTACCCCCAAGTGTATTTTGAAACACATTAAAATCTCTTCTAAATGTAAACATACCTTAAAAAAACAATCCTTACTTTTTTTCAAAACTTGGCAGACAGCACCTTACATAATTTTTTGCCAAAATATACAATTGATCAGAATTGGGCATTAAGATCTGAATTGTTAATCCCTACACCACCAGAATTATAAAACCCAGAGAATAAAAACATTTGTTGCCATTATGCAAAAGCCACCACTATCAAAATATTAATAAAACTACACTGTCAAATGCACCAAAATTTTGATCCAAAATGGGTTAGTGCAGATGATGTCATCAAGTGTTTCACATTTAATTATTTTTGTTAATTTTACAACATCTCTGCCAATATTACTATTCCATTACGGCGAAAAGGACCAAAAAGAACCCAAACTGAGATGCATTTCAAAACATGCTCATTTCTACTCTTCTCTGCATGGCTTACTAGTGAGCATATTGACAGATTGGGTACCCCTGTGCCTGACTGTCTCTGAGATCTTACAGAAAGGAGAGGAAAGCAGAGCACAGGGGCACCTTGGAGCCATGGAAGCTCCTCTGCTGGCAGCAGTGTTTTGTCATACACTGACTTTCTGTATGCCAGTCTCAGAGAAAACACTTCTGTCCATCTCATCTGCACTCTCATGTGGAGAAGCCACCATTACCTCTCCCTAATCCTCAGTAGCAGAGCTCTGTTGGTGGGATGTCCATGAGAGACACAGGGAAAGGGCAGAAAAGTAAGAATTTATTTCATATTTCAAAACACTGAAGTATTAGAGACAGTGGGTGGCTAGCCCGGGCTGTACAAGCAACACTGGCTCTAGGTGGAAGCACTGTGTGGGAGAAAACACATCACACTGCTTAGCTGAACCCTGGCACAGGGAACCCACTGTTTCTTACAGAGTTCAGGAAACAATAACTAATCCTTTCTCTGCTTTATATGACTTCTGCAGGGTATCACTTTTAGCTCCTGCCTATTCCATGCACTGAAAGCACATCTAACAAATACATCAAGTTGGTGCATTTGATGTTCATTTCCTATTCCCTGTACTTTGATACCAATTTCTGTAAGGTTATGTTAGAAGTTCTTTCTCTCCTCACACAAGAACTCTGCCCAGTTCTGTGGTGCAAAATCAAAAAGCCTTGATTAAATTAGTCACAATTTCTCACTTCAATAGTAGAAGAACCATTGAAAAGCTCCAATAGTAGAAGAGCTACTTCTTCCTTCTGCCTTCAAGGATGAAATGTCTTGAGCACCCATCACTTTGCTACTACAATCCAAGTTACAAACCTTTGAAAGTCATAGAAGTGTTAGCATATTTTGTTTTATTTTTCACACCCTTTAAAAAACATATATGCTGATATTTTACTGCTGTACTTCTCACATATTAGGCAGTCTGACAAAACTTTATGATATTCTAAAAGAAGAAAAATTAAAAGGCAACCAAGCTTTATTATAGAAATTAAAGACAAGCTAGAAAATTAACCTACCAACAGCCATCATGTAATCCCAGCGGTCTATGAGGCACATATTGAAGATCAGATGGTCAGATGTTTGCCCTTGACCAATAAGTGGAATGTTTCTCTCCAAATTTTGGGTTATTGCAGAAGTCCAGCCAATGAGAAACCAAAAGACTACCAGAAGAATAACAGACAGCATCCTCATCACTCTCCCACCTGTCATATATGGAATACGCTGAGCCGTTCGGGACAGGAATACCTTCAAAACCCTGAAAAATTCAGACAGTGCAGAATTAAGAGCAGTAGTAGTGTCATAGGAATTAATTTCATTTTATTTCAGTACCAGATTATTTAAAAAACAAATCAACAGTCTTTCCTCTGACAGTATGTACAAGAATGAAGTTTGGAACATTATTAGTTTCATATTAATCATATTTAAATGGAACTGATTGCTGCCCAGAAAGTGTTATGTAGCAATAATAGAAAATATTAGCTATGCTTATGTTAGAGATACACATTTACAGGCTGTCTTGTCAAGCTGTTTTGTACATTCCATCTCCCAGTGGAAGACTTCTGTCTTTGAAAGATGAAAGGTAATTTCCATAAACCAGCAACCATGTATGTGAGATTTTATTCTGCTTTGATGCTGTCTGCTCATCACCAATCCTGCTATTTCCGGAGAACAAATTAACACTTAAGATTTTTTCCCACTGAGTTTGATGCTGCTGAGACAATAACCTACTCATCATAAAAATAACTATGGAAGGCACTTTGCTAATTAAATGGGATTTGATTTGTTTAGAGGCAACAACATGTTTTTTGAGCTAGGACAGAACCAACATAAGAAAAGCCACACCACACATCAAGCACTTATCCCACATAACAGTTATTGAACATCTAACACTTTAAAAATAATTGCACTTATTATCAGGATAAATTTACTCCCACAAGAACTGTTCAAGGAAATAACACCTGCATTTTCTATCCATCACCACCTGCTAATGCAGAAAAAGTTCCTCTTAGGAGCATGAGAACAACCAAAATTTGAGGAAATCCCCTTGGGAAGAAGGAGTAGTTGGATTCTTCATGTAGCACAAGACATCTCTCTGTGCTGCCTGCACCCTGGGATCTGCCAGGAGCATCTTCTGGGAGCATTGCAGTGCTCCTGCCTTGGCCCTGCTAAGCAAACAAGGATGAGCACTGAGGAAAGGCTATCATGGAAGTTTTTATGTACCCAGACTGTTATTAGCAAAAGAGCTGAAGTTTAAAGGCTGTTTTAGACACTGGGGTGAGGAGTCTTTCAAAGCAAAGATTTCAACTGTTTCAGTGATTTTGTCCTCAAAACCACAGTGGTTCCTGACGCATGAGCATGAGCATGTCCAGTCTTGATATATATGAAGAGACAAATTATCATTGAGGTTTCAGTATAATGATTTTTTTTTCCTAAAGTTTATTTATTAAATGCCCTTATCAGCTCTTAAATTATTTCAGTGTACCAAGCATCAAGCCACCTCCCAAGACATTCGACAACCAGGCCTGCCTTTTCAGCAATACAAAATCACACTTCAGATTAACATTTATGTTTATATTTGTCTGAGAAAAGGCAGAAGCAGTGCTGCCTCTAAAACAACTAATAGAGCAGTGTCTTAAAGGCAGAAGAACAAAAGGTTTTCCACGTCCATAACAATGAATCAGCATTTGACTACAAACGCAGCCTTCACAGTGTGCATTAGGTGAAGTCAGAGATCTGAATATGTTCAACATTATTCAGCTGTTTCCCTCCCAACAGTCACTCCACAGGGAGTCACAGTTTTTGATCTTCCCATGTTTGATAGATGTTTTGCTCTCCCTTTACAGATGCTAAGTGCTTTATGCTGGAAGCAGACTCCCAAAGACTTCATCCAGGAGAGACAGAAAACTCCACAGAGGCAAGGCAGGCTACTTCCCTCTGCATTGCTCAGCCACAGCACTATTGTTTCAGGGCAGCACTGGTGATCCCTCGTTTTCTAAACACTAAATTCCTGATTTTTTTCTAAAATCTGGAAGCAAAGGCTTTCCTTCTCCCTGTTGTGAATGCTAGTAAATAGTTAGCTTCTCTGAAGGGAAGAAAAATTTATTATTTTTGTAATGAACTGGAAAATTTCACAGCTATAGTTTGTCATTTGAGAAAAATCTCATCGCACATTTTTATGAATGTTGAATTATTAGAGAAATCACACAAACCAGCTGAGAACTATTAGAAACCTTTTGTATTTTGGCTCCAAAGTAAATTCTTGATGATTCTGCTGAAAGTCAACATGTGAGCCTATTTTGGGCATAATAAGGCAGAACCCATTAGATTTTTTTTCATTACTAGTTCATTAACTGCTGCCTGTGAGACAGCTTTCTAAGGGAGATGTGTGGGCTGCTGTTACATTATTTACCTAAGCACAATGAAACAAATAATATTTTGCAATACAGCAGTCAAATCCTCTCCAATTTAGATCAAATCACATTTCTTTTTTTCTCCTCTTTTTCACAAAAAATAAGCATCCCCCACCACAATAATTTCTACCTTGGACTCGTAGGCTTACATGTAAGCCAACCTTTACGCTTCTTTTTTCAAACATTCTTTTTCTGAAAAGCTGTAAAGAAAGTTGCATTAGATCAATAATGCTGCAAATCTCCTTTTCAGAGGTTGTGGTATAAAAGCAGTCAAGCAGAACACAAGCTCCCAAGTTGCAATTCCCTCATTCTCCTGCCACAATGTGAATCCAAAGCCTCATTGCTCACCACCTCAACACTGACTTACATGCTTTGTCTGCTCTCATCTTCTGTGTATTATTGAACATGTATCAAAGCAGAGACAACTGCCCAGGAGTTGCTCTCCCAAGGACACATCATCTCACCACACTGGAGAGTCATTATCTTTCCTATACCTCTGACTCATACAATCAAAGTTCACTGTAAAAAAGTTGAATTGCTGTAGTATGAGACCAGACTGCCTCAGCAAACACAGGGTGTTTGATTACTGGTACCTGGGTCATCCCTGGCACTGAAGCCAGCTGGCAGAGAACATACTATTATCCTCAGCATTACAATTCAGCAGGACAGAGGATGGAGTCCCAGTGCCCAGGAATGTTCTCAGATGCTACTTAATTTATGAATATAGATGTAGCAGATTCAAGTTCCTGAGCAAATTAAAGTTTAATTATGAGTATCAAGTAAGGCAAACTGGATAGACTCCTCCTTCTGCCCTATCTACAGCCAAAATTACTGGCAGTGCCAGTCAGTGCCCTGGTAGAAGCTCAGGGGTCTGTTTGAGACATATGGTCTCTGATCTAAAGCAGAAGAAAAAAACATATTCCTCAACCTCTTCTAGCTATACGCCTACTCAAAACCACTCAGCATATGCAATTCACTTTTCTGCACTGTTGTTGGATAATTGAACAATCATTTCCAGTGACATGTCATCAGCTCTGTTTACAGGCAGATCAGACAGAACAGTGCAATGTGTTTTACCTGCTTTTCCGGAAGACACAGCTGCCTTCGAGCAAAGCTTTGACTCGCAGACAGCTACAGCCAGGATTAAAGCTGATATGCAATAGCCATTCCTTTTACAGAGTAAACAGAAGGTGCAGTTCAGGCTGAATGAACTGCCTGGCGACCACAGCACATAACTCCCAACTCTGCTGGCTGCACCATCAAGTCTGGCAAGAATTAAGCTACATGGTCTGAGGATTTTCTTTGGGGTGCCTGGCTCCATATAAATGGAGAAGGGGAGGGCTTGGTTGCAAACACTGAGAGCCAAGGGAAGCCCAGCAGCTGGGAAGGGAACTGATGCTGCAAGTGGACTGGCTGGGATCACCAGCTTGGAAACATCAAGTGAGGCATATGGCTGCTGCTGTAGTTATATCCTAAGATGCAATGTGTAACCTTAGAAAAGAAATAAAACCATATTAAATTTTCATGTCATATCAACAAAAAGATGGTCCCCAAACTACCACTGACTGCATAAACAGCAGGAACTACAGGTGAAGGATCCTGCTTTGACAGCAATGACCTGGCACAGTTTGTTTATTTTTTATTTCTAGCATCTGTCATTTTGTGACTCAACTAAGTCATTCTGTCAAACTGCTCTGTTCCAGACTGGTGATTTTTATTATGATAAAAAAGCTACATCAGAAAGATAATAGGTCAAGCCCTTCGGAAGTATATTGCCCTCCTACAGTGCAGGGATTTTGTCTTACCTACTTTTCTGGACTAACACTGAATAAGATACTAGATACTTTGAGTTAGTAAACTGATGTGATTCTACTAAAAGTGAAAAGGTACCAGTGGGACATGTATGGCACCATGTCGATACAAAAGAGTACCTACACTTTACATTCGATACACAGACACAGACACATACACATATACTGACTGCAGGTATAATTTCCACATCAAGAAAGATGACTGAATAAAGAATATCAACACTTAAGGCCCAAGACCTCAGAAATTCTCATACCATAAGTTACTGGCTCTCATTGGAAAGAATAAAACCCAACTGAGAAATGAACAGCTTTCTAAACAACTTCCCAGCTGAAAGTGTCCAAATTAGTCATTGTCTGCTTCCCAAGTGATTTCTCAAGACCTCAGCACAGAACAAACTAGAAGTGCACCACTGAAGAGAATACTCTTTTGCTTTATAGATTCTGACCATACTGAACCTGAGCAAACCTGGACTGAGAGGCATGCCATGTCAACAGCACAACAACAGCAGGGCAAGACCCGCTTCATATGCATCACGTCCTACCCAGTGAAAATATAAAACAACTAGAAAAATAAGTTTTGGCAATTATGTGAATGTATGGATACTTCTGAGAGCCCCCATCTTGTGTGTAGCCAGTGAACTTGGCCGCATATCACTGACAGCCATCAATTTATCTCAATTCCTTCACACTACGCATGCAACACCTTACAGTATAAACATGAAATCTCCCCACATTTTTTATTTCAGAAAAGAATTTTGTAATAGCAAATACATATCAAGAACACTGCCATGAAAGACAAGAAATGCTTAGAAGAATTGACTAACCCATCCAAATGCACTGGATTTTGTAATGGGTAACAGAGCACAAGTGTGCCTTTGTGGCCAAGGATGCCATTGGTGTCCTGGGTGCATTAGGAAGACCTTGCCAGCAGGTTGAGGGAGGTGATCCTGCCCCTCTGCTCCGCCCTGGAGAGGCCACATCTGGAGTGCTGTGTCCAGTTCTGGGCTCCTCAGCATAAGAGACACACGGAGCTCTGGGAGTGGGTCCAGCTGAGGGTTGCAAAGGTGATTGAGGGACTGGAGCATCTCTTATATGAGGAAAGGCTGAGGGAGCTGGGCCTGTTCAGCCTTGAGAAGAGGTGACTGAGAAGGGGCCTCATCAGTGTCTGTCAGTATCTGAAGGGTGAGTGTCAAGAGGACAGATCCAGGCTCTCCTCAGTAGTGCCAAGCAATAGAACAAGAGGCAAAGAGCAGAAACTGATGCACAGGAAGTTCCACCTGAATAGAAGAAGAAATTCTTCACTGTGTAGGTGGTCACACTCTGGAACAGGTTGCCCAGAGAGGCTGTGGAGTTTTCTTCACTGGAGATATCCAAGAACCATCTGGATGCAATCCTGTGCAATGTGCTGGCGCACAGGGATGACCCTGCCTGAGAAGGGAGGCTGAACCAGATGACCACTGTGATCCCTTCCAACCTGAGCCACTCTGTGATTCTGTGAAGGCTCGTCTGCACACTGACACCACTAATGGTATCATAGACTTGCTCCATAGTTACAAGGTAAAGTACAGGTACCAATAGTACTGGAAACGCAGGGAGGGAGATCATGCTGCAGAATTGTTTCCCCTGTACTGGAGGTGTACCTGATTTCAAATCCTTACCTGGAAGTCTGTGTTTAATAAATGACAATATTAATATGTGAGGATATCTTAATTGTACAGTGAAACTTCCCAATGAGATAATTTTGTGTATTGATTAATGAGAGACGCAGTACTGTTTCTGAAACATTTTCTGCAATGTTTCTGCTGCAGAAACATTTTCTGCAACAAATTGTATTTACTTTCAAAAATGTGATTTTGAAAGTAGAGTTTCCTTCACATCTTCCCTAGAGTTTTACAGTGATTTGCTATTGTGGGAAATTAATGCAATACAAATTTATAACGTATGGCCAACATAACAAGCTGTGAAGATGCATTTTACCTCAGTGCCTGGTAAAATCTAACTCTAGTAAGCAAAGAGACATGTGTCATGCTTAATGCTAACCTACTCTGCACAGTGGTTTTCTAGATTATTAGTTTTAATGCTAAACGTATAAAGGTAATCCTACTGTGCTTGAATGAAAGTTCCCTTTCTGGATAAACACTGACATAATTTCCAGGAGTTTGAGCAGACTGAGGAAGGTGGGAGGGAAATCACATGCAGTTCAAGGAAAGGCTCTGGGTATTGGGAGCCTACAGGACAACAATAGATTTCCCACTGCGATCAGAACCACTCACTCACTCACTCACTCCCATGTAAGCAGCACTGGACTAACATTTTCTTGCATATTTAATAATGTAGAAAAGGTCTAAAAATATTATTTGCTTTGATGAAAATTTATTCATTTGAAGTAGCTTTTTTCTGCCAATCTGTAGGTAACCCAATCTGTAGTGAGCAAACAATGTTATTTCTTTAAGTGTAGACAAGGATTCTGACATTTTTCATGCTATTCATAGGTTTTATTTTCTCCTTTCACCTGCAAGTCTAAATTCCCACCTGAGAAAAGCTCAATTTCCTGGATTATAGAACAAAAAGCTTTCTCTGCCTGCAGCCAGTTCCAAGAACTGCAGCTGGAGTCTTTTGACAGACCAGCCAAGCTTTGCTTTTCCACAGTGCCTCCTTGCTCCCCAGCTCACTGCCCTGCTGCCTGCATCTGTTCCAGCTGCCTCCCATCTCCCATTGCAGGAGATATTGAAACTTCTGCCTATGTGTGTGTTTGTGTTGCTTTTTGAAGTGCTTTTGTTTATATCACCATATCATCCAGGTAGGTCTCATCAGAAATGGCCACTCCTCAACAGGATTTGAACACATCCTGAATGTGTGCTGATGGATGTATTAAGCACTGGGGAGTTGAGAGGTAAGAAGGCTCAACAAGGGGACTTTCCATGTCACGTAACTAGGTTTCAGTGATGCAGACCAAGTCTTCTTATTTATTAAATCCTCATCTGCTTTGTGCTAATTATCTCTTCTAATAAACCACTTACTGCACTAATACCCCCACGAATCCTGCTGAGATTAGCAGAACTACAGAGTGCCAGTGAAATATCTGACACTCCACTGTCAAACTCTGGTGAGACAGAGCTGCTACAGAGCACACCGTAAACCATTAAATAAAAAGCCCATTAATCTGTCCCCAGACAACTAGCAGTGACATATCACACAATGGTTAGGTTTGGAAGAGACCTTAGAGATTATCTCATTCCACCCTGGTGACATGGGCAGGGACATCTTCCACTAGACCAGCTTGCTCAAAGCCCCATCCAAGCTTGAACACTTTAATGTCTCCTCTTTGCCAACTACTTGGGCTTAAGGTTACATCACTTTTAGATGCCTAGTTACATCACTTTTAGACGCCTAAAGTTCTGAAAATCCCAGGTCCTTGGGATAGGCACAAAGCCATCTCTTTCCAAGTCTGCTATTGGATGGTTAACATAGCCATTTCAATACTTTCCTCCTGACAGATATGTTTAAATAACCACATCCCTCACTCAGTAAAAAATGAGGTCAGCTCCTCAGACAATTTTCTCCATAAGCAAACCAATCTTGTTGAAGTCTGTCCTTCATTCAGACTTGTAGTGATTTTGTGACAAAAACTTTACTTCAGAGATCCTCAAGACTCCTGCCACTAGTAGTTTGGTCTAAAAATTCAGCCTATATAAGGTCTGGCTAAGTTAATTATGTGCTTTTTAAAATTCATCAGGTGGTTATTATCTTTTTTTGCAAATCGAAAGCCATTGAGTTCTTTACCCTTATCAAAGACTTTAATAACAGGCAGTACAAAAGATCTCAAGGTCAATATTTATCAGGAAGCTTACACTGTGAAAACAGATGCAAAAGAACTGCCTCCTGGTAATCTTTTCCTACAACAGGTCAAGAACATTTTCAAGGCTTTCATTCTAAAATTTGCTTCACAGACTATTTTGAAGTTGAATGTACCAAAGGCAATTCCCCTCGTGAACCTGGCTCACAATGTTTCATTTAACAAAGGCTGATGAGTAAAACCAGCTGGGATGAAAAATTCCCCTCCTAGTTAGTGCTGCTCTATCTAACACTGCTCCTCTACCATTGAAAACATTCACATACAATCTTAACAACCTTTTCAATTTTCAGGGTTATTTTCTAGCATCATCAATAAGGTAGCAGGGCAAAGCTTCATGCCAAAGCATGCACTTTTGTTCTTAACAGGGTCCTGCTACAAACAGGGAAAGTCTTGAAATGGATAAAACCCAAATCCAAACCCAAGTGAATTGGAGAGTGGCTATTTATATTGATGTAGACAGATCATGGTGCTAAATAACCCCAAGGATGGGGTTGGTTCCCCTCATGGACCATTCACTTGAGAGCTGGACTTGATGATCCTTGGAGGTCCCTTCCAGCTCAGAATGTTCTGTGATTTTACTTAATTTCTTCTCCTCCTTAGGTTCACTGGCAAGCACTGTACTTCTGATCAGAGAATGATAAGCCCCACTTTAAAAAGACAGTAGTTTTCCAGCATTTTTAATGTGGCCAGAAAACCAAAACACCTCACTCCTTTTAAGCTAAAGATGGTAAATATTCTGGCCTATTTGCATGATGTGAAAAGTTGTCTTTTTAATAAAGATGTAGCAATCCACTGCAGCTGTACTATGTTTTTCACCACTTCTATAAATGTATTAGAATAATTTATTCAGGTACTATAAAAGAAGAATCTAAGGCTTTTCACTGGATCGAAAAATAGTGAATAAAAATTTACTGGACTTGAGTGAATTCACTCTACTAGCAGTCATTTATTCAGGACTGAACTATATATCCATAGCATATTTACAGATCACTATACTTTGTTTTTGAGAACAGCAGTAAACAGTAGTCAGCAGCTGAAGGAAAACAATCATAATTTCACAGATAAATTTTTTGTTCTCATGTTCACAGACACCGATTTGTTTTACCCTTTGTATCCCACTTCACTAGTGGTTAATGTGATACTGTAACTGTTAGTTTGGGTGTGCTACATTGTGAATTTGAACAAGATAAAAGGCTTTCACTAAAAATATCTCCTCCTTTACTTATTTTTAGTCCTAATTACATAGCAAGTTTCCACACTAAAGCAGAATAAAATGAAATGTGCTGCTATGTGATCTCTTTTGTCTTATTATCTGTTTTAATAAAATTAAAACCTATTTAATAGTGTTCTAATAATATCACACAACCATGCTACTGAATTTTCTAGAGCAGCATCTGAGATCCTGCAACTTTCAGGGCAGATGTAGCTCTTTATTCCACCAAGGCTGACAGTTCATAGCTGACATCCCTGGGATGTCATTAATGCATTAATGCATTAATCCCCATAATGCACAGACCAGTACAGGCATGGTCTCCACATCCCCAGCAAGGAGGAGCTTCCCAACCCTGCTCTGAAGGAGCAAATACATTGATTTACAAGAGCTAACCACAGAGTCTGGGTTTGGATTTGTCATCACAGAAGCTTCAGTGACCTAATGATTTTTTTGAGTATTCCAGTTGCAGGAGATGAAAAGCAGGAAAATTGATTTCTCCTTGGAAGTCAAATTGTGTTTCCTTTATAATCTTTCTCATGATGATGAAATGTTCTTGTGGATCTTCAAATTCCATGTGATGCCTAGCATTATCTATATTTGTAAGACATTAAAGATATAACTTTTAAAGAAACAATGGGGTCAGTAGACTTCTCTGATGGAAGTGCTATTTCTTTGTCTATCTGCAGACTGCTGAGCGAGCTCAGATCTGGGAGACAGCAGCAGGTAACAGTAGGAGCCCTGGAGCAGATGCAGGAATCTGGAAACAAAATTCCAAAAGAAACAGAAGATTGTGGAGAATTTGATGCAATTTCAACATTCATGAAGCCAGATCAAATCAAGACCACCCTGCAAGAGCATGGCACACAAATCAAGAATTAGGCACAAGCACTGCTACTTCTGGTCCGATGCATCTCATTGCTTTGAGGTTTTCCATTATAAAATAAGTCACCTGATTGACTCATTAATCACATAGAATATGTGATTTTCTGAGTTTTCTCTTTGTCTTTTCAGAGGAGGATCCTGCAGGAGCAGCTGCACACAGTGCAAAGGTATCACTGACTGTGGGTCCAGGTGCATTTCCAGAGGATGTTCAAGAGAAGTATTTTTCAAAATAAACTGGTTTAAGTATACTGCGTTGAAAAAAATCCAGTAAAAAGAAAGAGACTAGGAAAAGAACTGTATCTGTGAAGCACTGACTAAAGCACCATACCCCAAATCTTTTCGCACTAAACTGTCTCCTCACAGATTTACTTGCAAGCACTTCCCTTTCTGCTGTGCAATATGGTTCTTACACACTACTTTAAAATGGCAATTCATTATTAAAGATGCAGGAAGCAAACATCAGCAGTCAAAGGGACAGGAGCCTGTCCTGTCTTTATACAGCACAACAAGCCACCATTTTTATGCCCTTTTATCTTTTGGAGTGTGTTTTTGTCCTTTCACTTCTGTCAGGGTGTTTCAGTGCTGGAAGTTACTGTGAACTGGCTACATTGCTTCCATTTTGAATGACCAGAAGCGTGTACATCTTTACATATCCAAATGAAGCCATCTAAATGTTCACTTTTTAAACACATTATCCCCCTAATTTTATCACTTCATTGATAATTGTAAATATGCATTTCTTTTGAACCATGAGGACAGAGGAGGAGAATACACTGAAAGGTCCAGTCTTTGATGAGCTGTGCTCTCACTTAGATACTTTCATTGCCATGCCAGATAATTAAACAGCTCAAATGTAGCAAAAAGAACTTGTCTTGACTATTTTACTTCCTTTAGGTGTGAGAAAGAGAAATAATCACACCCACTGGATACAATCCTTCCCTCAGATCCACAGTGCAGTCTGCTGTACTTAGCAGAGCTCATAAGAGGTGCTGGATTGCCAACACCCTTATTATATGATGGTAAGTTGACAGGAGTTAATGAAATGTGGTACAGAAAGACATGTAACTGCATTATTTAGTTATAATATTTTTGCTAGTTTTGTGCCCATTTCAATAAAACAAATGTTTGCCAATTTATAATGACAGGCAGCAGTGTTTTGTATCAACTCTACTGCAAAAGAAGCTCTTTATGAGCATTGTGTTCTCCTTCCACTTGTGGAATAAATATTAACTTTATCTCATGGTTGTGCTTGCAAGTATCATGGCTAAGGCCTTCATGCATATTTGAAAGGAAAGTTTATTCTTCAGCTTGCCTGCAAAAGATAAGATTCAAACCACTTTTATAACAGATAAAATCAGGAACATCTCCACCTGTCACAAGATATAGCAGTGTCAACACCAGTAGAAATTGAAACCCTAAACAATGTTAACTTCATTTAATAAAATTTCCATGTTATAAAATATAGTTATTATTAAAATATTCCTCTGTAAATGTGCACCTGGAGTAGCTTACACAGAATGGAGTCAAAATGCTGGCAAGGGTATTAAAGCTCATCAGGCATCTGGGGAGTTATTACATCTCTGGTTCACTAACTCACAGGATAGCCAAGGTTGGAGGAGAGAAATTGAGAAATTCTCTGACACAACCCTGATCCAAGCCAGATCAATGACAGCAGGTTACTGAGGACCTTGTACAGTTGGGGTGTGAGTTAACAGACTATGTCCAGCATCTCCTACAGAGGGGAAAGCAAGAGGCCAGTTGCTGGCATGGAGGAGCAGTGACCCTCTGCAGAATAGAAAATCTAACATGAAGTTAAATAGTAAAGGTTTCCTCAGAAGCTTCATGTCCTTCGCTGCAAGTTCCAGGATCTCAGGAGATACTTAACATGAAGGAACAACATCATATAAAATATGTCTCTAATCTATCAGTAGAGAGGTGCAGCTATGGCTATTAGAGGCTGCAGTACTACTACAGAGCTCCCCTTGCTTTGCTAGTCATCTTATTTTATATTCTCCACTCTCAAAAGCAACAATGACAAAGGTTCCAAGCCTTCATTACTTCAAACTCCTGTCTTTTCTTCTAAATACAGATGACGCAGAGGACAAACAGACATTAGTTCATAACCAAGTTGAGAGTCATATGAGTTCCCTGACAAATTGCCACACTTACTTGTTTCCTTCACAAAGAAATTTAGGAAAAAAAAAAATCTACAGTAAAGGTAAGCAGACCAAAATAGAATTTCTTAGGTACTTTCATATGCCAAACACCTCTCCTGATGGAAGAACAAGTGCCTATGTAAGAAAATTAATATCATTATGTGCAAAACAGTTTCTCAGCTAAAGTAGAAAACAAATTCTGGTCAGAACAAAGTCAAATACAGAAGGAAGAGAAGAATGCACTTCTTCAGTTTATAATACCATAGTAACAAGACAAATAACTAGAAAATCCAGCAGTCAAAAAGCCCCAGTTGTATAAAACTGATACCTGATAATATGCATCCCTATGGATTCCTATGCTCGTATTAGCTTCAGCTTGGCTTGTGCAAGCAGGACAGTACACAACAGTACAAAATAAAAACCCCGTTTTGGCATACAAAATAAAACATACTAAATAAATACATACATAAGAAATTTAAAGAATAGTATTCCAGAATCACTGTATAGTGTCAGCAATATCTGATGAAAATTTATTCTTTGATAAGCTTCCATGATCTATTGCCAGGTAAATGCTCAATTAACTATGTTTACTCTCAGTATGTGTGGCAATCAAAAAAAATTGCTAATTAGGTTTATCATGAGTACTTCTGAGGAAGCTACAGTTTCTTGGAAACTGGTTTCTGAATGTCTGTCTGAATTTAAATTTTCTGAAAATAATTAAAGTCGCATGTCTTGATAATTACTTGTTGGGCAAGAACAATCCCATGCAGCGGCATTCTGGGGGCCATCTGGCTGGAAATCAGTTTTGCAGAGGATGACTTGGGGATCCTGGTGGACATCAAACTGACCATAAGCCAGCAGTGTACCCTTGTGGCAAAGAAGGCCACCAGCCTTCTGGACCATACCAGGCAGAGCAAGTTGAGGGTGGTGATCCTGTGCTTTACTCACCGTTGGTGGGACCAGAGCTGGTGTGCTGCATCAGCTCCAGGCTCCCCAGTACAAGAGAGACATGGACATCATGGAGATAAACCCTGTGAAGGGCCACAAACATGACCGAAGGACTTGATCACCTTACAAAGGGGAGAAGCTGCGGGCTGGGACTGTTCATCCTGGAGAAGGCTCAGGGAGAAACCTACCAATATATATAAATACCTGATGGGAGGGAGTAAAGATGATTGAGCCAAACTCCTGAGTGGTGCCCTATGTCCACATAACTGAAATCCCAGAAAATCCATGAAAACCATAAGACCATATAAGAAAAACCTTGGAAAAATTCAGAATCTGACTGTCCGTGGCTCAGAGCATTCCGATCTGGTTGAGCCTGCTCTGAGCAGGCGAGTTGGACTCTATGATCTCCAGAATTCTTTCCCAACCTCAGCTTTTCTGTGACTCCGTAAGCTTTGTGCAGTTGGTATACAGATGTATAGATGGAAGAAACTATATTTTATTAGTATGCTTTCTGTAACAAGTTTTTTAATCAGACCTTAAATCTTAAGATTTAATATGCTTTAGAACTGTATTGGTATTAAAACCTCAACAGTAGAAGCTTTTTTGTATAGCTCGTTCCATGATCTTCTTCTGGGCTTTGACTGAATATTCTACAAAGCATCACAAATTATGCTCTCAGGGGTCCACTAAAGTACACCTTTTCTCTTTTATTTTTCAAATTTATTACTTTACAGTACCATCACCCATTCTAATGAAGAAGGCAATGCAATTACTCAGACTCCTCTGCATGGTTATATATACATCCCTGCAACATACAACTTCAATAAATAAACGAAACATTCTCTTTATTTGTCATTCTGCAATAAAATACTCAAGTTAAAAAAGCCAATTGCAAGAAATACTAACTCTTATCTTCTGTGTTTTGTCTCACAGAGGAAGAAATAGCATCATCTGACATGCTGAATTCCACAAACTGTTGTTTTCTGTTTTCACCATAAAATAATGAAAGGAATTATAATTTAAATTGCAGTTGAAGGTTTAGTTGTCAAGAAAAACAAGAATAATGAGAGCTAATCTAAATGCCACAATTTTCAGGACAAAAGAGCAACAGTTGATTGCTACGAGATAGATAAAACACTCCTGTATTCTCTCTGAAAAATCAAATGTAAAAGATGTAAAAAACACAGACACAGGCAATCTACCCACAGGCAATCTAGAGCAATGAGTCCCTATTGCCAGCAACATGGACTGAACAGAATGGGAGTAAAATTCAATAAGCTTGAAGCTCCATAATATCTGCAAAGATAAACTAAGGGCAGAGTCCCATTTTCCCTTTGTGGTCACACACACATTAGAAGTGTTGATAACCAAGCTGTTTTTTAGAAAGTAGTAGTTTAAAAATAAATATTGCAATTAGAGACACATCAAATAGTGCTAAGAAATGCAGTGGCAATGACCTTGCTTCAGAACAAATAACCCAAGGAAGAAAACAGGGGGAAAAGGGCGGGGGGGGTTAATAAGACTCCTTTTGAATTAATAGTCAGACATTGACTCAAATTCAGACTTGGTGACATCCACGCAACACAAGAAACAGATTTGGACCCTTGAATATAACAAACAGCTTAAATGTGGTGTTTCATGTAGCATGAAGATGAAGATAAAACAAATAAGCCTGGTCTAACTGAGCATGGAGACAAAAAGGAGCAGAACACATACTTTGTTTTCACTGAAAATAGTCTTGATACATAATTTGGTTTCTGCATTCTATCTGATAAGTCTTGCAAATGACATTGATGCCTCTGACTTTTCATGCTAATGATGCATGATGACAGACTCGAGGCTGTCCAGGGCAGGGCATGCTGCCAGCTCTTCATCCACCCGAGCCTGCTAGGGCTGCATCCAGGCTGCCAGCCTAGGAAACAGCTAAGCTTCAATGCTCACTGCATTCTGAGAAGACAGCTACAAAACCTGTCTCACTGGTTTTGATTTCCAATATCTTTCAGGGTACTCAGTTTTGCTGTTCTTGTCAGTTTTGTGTTTATTCCAGAAACAGATGAGCCCACCCAGGAAACCCTTCTGGGATTTGGGATAAATAGTATTTGTTTGGGGGGTTTGCAAAATGACCTTTGTCAGTGACTTTACTACGTCACTGTCACTACGCTTCTAGTAAAAAGGTGCAGAAAACAACTACACAGTTCATTGACTTGATTATAAATATTACCTTTTTTCTTACAAAAAAACCTCACAGCTGAAGTCTCAAGGGCTTTGGGTTGGGTTTTTTGTTTGGTTCTGTTTAGAAGGCCTGTGCACTCTGGCTGGACTGCAGATGTCACAGATAGTACATTCTGGTCACCCTGTGACACTGTTCAAGAAGGTGTTAGTCAGCTGAGAGGATCTGCATCTTTAGGAAGGTGTGGCAGAGAGCTGCTGCAGCTGGTGGCTGTGCTCCTCCTGCCACACCACATTGGGTTGTACCCACTGGGTAAAGCAGACTTTGGCTCTGCATGATTTCTGAATACTGCAGAAGGAAAACAAACGAAACACAGACAACTCTCAGTGCTCTGTGGTCAATCTACCTTTCTCAGCTCAAGCAGCAGGTTAAATGCTTCATGGTGCCTGGAGTTAAACCCAGGCAAGCTGTGCATGTGCAAGCAGGAGCACTGGGGTGTGGGCAGCAGGCACAGACAATGGCAGCAAGCTACAGAACTGCTGCACTGATATTTCAAAGTGCAGGACTTCCTTCACAGGAGTGGTATTTCAAACAGACAGCCCAAAGAAGGAGGGAACAAGAGAGTTTGTAATGTACCTACGAGAAAAAATTGGTCTTGTCATTTAAGGTGGAGAAACTGAGCAACAGATCTGGTTGTGGCTGACATCCAATTGAAAAGAACTCAGAAAGGAATTACTGGGATCCCAGAATTAGCCCTTCAAACAGCCACTAGAATTTGTCTAGCAATTAAATTACCCAAACAGAACTTGGGATTAGAAGACCTGTGGGGCAGAAGGCATGTGAAAAAATCTACAGTAAAACTGTACTGCACCTGATGGTGCTAGACAAGACATCTATATTCTTCAAACACCAGTCACAGTGTTTCAAGAAAAAGATGCCTTACCTAGAGCTATGCCTGTTTGAAGAAAGATTGAAGAGTGACACAAGCCTGCCTGCTCTTACACTCTGCACAGGACTAAACCAGCAATGCTGCTGGCTCCACAGGAGTGATGAATGAAACAACAAAGTATCATAAGATTATGCTTAATGTGATCTAGGGCTCACAAATCAAAATGGTAGCTGAAATAATGCCTAGTGCTCAAAGTAAATGCACAGCTAATGTAAAATAAGTGTCGTTTCAGAGTTAATTAGTGATCAAACATCCTGTAAGCTGGCAAGTTAAATATGCACATAGATAAATAGATAATTGGAAATTACTCAGTTTATAGCTTTTACCAACAAAAATATGTATGAATAAAGAGGATAATAGCATGCCTCATTCTTGGTCTTGCTCAGCTTTGGAGAGGCAAGGGACAAAGAACTGAGGAACACCCTGGCAGAACACAGCACATTCATAAGGGTCCCAATGACCTATAGTTTTATGGTGATTTATGCTGCTTGCCACAGGGCAACAAGCTTAAATGGAGAGAATCACTTAGTGCTCTGACAAACAAGCAAGGAAGTAGGTAGTTCTGGTTCTTCAGAAAGGAAATAAAGACAACTAAATATGCAACCCGGCCTCTGTAAGGCTAAATACAAAGACAAATTTGAAAGAAGTATTTGGGTTCCCTAATCAGGGAAAACCTGGAGGACATGGACTAGGCCAGCGCTAAGGCAATTGTGCAATACTCTCATCTTCAAGAGACGAATTATGGGTATGGCACAGAAATACTGTATTAGCAAAAAAGCACACCAGTATCAGGACTGGAAGCACCATCCCTATGTTAGTGAGATGCACACCTCAGCTATTGGTTAAGAGTCAGCTTTTTTCTTCAGTTTGGACTCAAGTTGTGCCAAGTGAGGTTTAGATTGAATATTAGGAAAAATTTCTTCCTGAAAAGGATTGTCAGGCATTGAAACAGTCTGCCCAGGGAAGTGGTTGAGTCACTCACCCTGGAGGTATTTAAAAGATACGTAAGTGTGGCATGCAGGAACATAGTTTAGTGGTGATCCTATCCGTGTTAAGTTTATGGTTGATCTCAATGATCTTAAAGGTATTCTTCAACGTAAATGATTCTACAACTCTGTGTTTGGCACACTGCTGCAGGTTTCTATGGCCTTTAGGTACCCACATGATGTTGTATCTTGTGGAAAAAAATCAAGTAATAGCATTTGCTTGGGTAGACCTGCCCCATGCTTCTATGCCTGGCACATACTCACGTTCTCCTTTGGGCAAGACAGTTTATCTTTGGCAAAACAAAATTTTCAGCCAAAAACATAAAAGCCATTTGTTAGCACAGAAACCATTCGGGAAGAACACCAGGACAGTTATAATAGTTGTCCAAGATCCTGAGACTCTCTGATGAGACTTAAGAGTTCTGAGCAAAGATAAACAAATACCAGAATGCCACATGAGAGAAATAGCAAGCACAGAAACAAAGTTCAAAGACAAGTATAAATAATCAGTGAGCATCACCATCATGTTTGCCACCCAGATTAAAAAGAGCATGAAAACACACAGAATGGTCAGCATGGATTTTGTGCCTTGCTAACACCTGTGGTCTTAATGGTGCAGCTGTGCAGCACATGTGAGTGCAAATCTCAATAAAGAATGCAAAAAACAGTAGCACTTTGTTGATTGGGTTTCCAAACGTGAGGCAACATCTTAGGAAGCAAACAAACTGAGCACCAGCCAGCATTTCTGAGGATACGCACTGACAGAATTTCATTCGAGACTGAGCCAGAGACAAAACTGAACATTACTTAGAATATGTTCTTGCAAACTCCTACATTTTCATACATTCATACATGGTAAACCAGTCAATGACTCTTTTTTCTGGGTACAACAGTGCCATGGTTTACCAACCAACAAAAATGGGCTTTTGCTCCTCACAGGCCAATGGCAGCTGATACTCACCAGAAGCCATCAATTGCTACTTTAACACAAGTTTGACTATCACACCCTACAATGATCCCAGAGCAACATACAGGCCATTTTCTCAACTAGGAAAGTAGCATTTGCAAATTGGACAGAAACTTAGAATTGAGATTTGGTCATTGCAGCCACATTCTCCAAAGCATTTGAAAAAGTACAGAGGAGCAAAGTCCAGAGCTGGATTATGTTAATCCGATTTAAAAGAAAAAAAAGCCTGTCCAGTCTAAGATAGAAGGCAGACTTATTGCTGAGGCAAGATCCTGCATAAAGCAATTAAGGCTTTTACTAAAGGATGGCTGGGACAGTGTAATTCCAACTCTTTTATCAGTTTCAAGCCTCTCAGCACTATATGGAATTTTGTTCAAAGCCAACAAGAGAGTGATTTCAGAGGTGCTAGAGAAATATCTCCGGAATATATGATGATCGCTACAGACTGAAGGAAACCATAGGGGAACCAAAAAGTACATGGTTTAAGAAAAATAATTGAATGTATCAAGTTTTAATACATAACTTCACAAACCAGTAGCATGAAAAACGTTCTAAAAGCTTGTCACATGCAAAAACTAGAAAAGCAAGTCAAGGAGAACAACAGAATATCTGAAAAAATGTGCTCACAAATTTGATTGCAACATCTGGAACTAAACAGTTCATAGATTTTTAGTCTTGTTTTAGTAAGACAATGGTACCATACATCCTTATATGTATCAACTATCTTGTTGAAATTGCCACAATACCTTCTGACATGCCTCTTTGTTTAGAGGCCATGAATGTATGTCATTTGAACTGAAGTATGATTTCAGACATGCAATGCCTATTTGCATTATTCACAAGTGAACAGTAGAAAATAGTATCAAAGAAATGCTGAAAAACATCTATGACAAAGGCCCTGATCCACATACAGCAACAAGGCAGAACCAGTGAATCCATGGTTGCCAATGCCTGACATTTTTTAGAACAGAATGGTGAAAATAAGAACACGTGCACTGGTAAGGACTGATACCAGTCAGACAGGCTTAATGGTTGTATAAAAAGGCAGGCAAGGAGAAAAAAAAAAGTTTAGTAAGATTTGTGGTCACAAGAGTGACCACTCTTGTGAGACCACTCACAAGAGTGGCTGCCACTTCCCAACAACTCTGTGCAAGCCAGTGCTTGAGGCACAGCCTACCAAGAGCAGGGGCCTCCCCACCAGCAGCCCTGCACTCACACAAAATTGTAACCTCCCCATGGCACACCTGAGAGGAACAGGTAGCATCTCCCCAAAATCCCAGCAAGGGGGAAAAGGATTTTTTGCTCAAGATCTCAGAAGAACAACAGATATTGCTGTATCAGAGCCAAGAGCAGAACATGGCTCCACCAGGACAGCTGTGTTGCCCTGACACCACCAGAGCATAGCACTGCTGATGGCTAGGAAGAGACTCAGAGACCCCTAAGTAATGTATTAGAACTCCCAGCTAACTTAATTCACACACTGGAAAAAGGCATTCAAAATTTTATGCTGATTATTAATAGCTAGGATTTTTAGATTTGCCAGAAACAGAGGCTCCATCTTGAACCATATACAGTATATGCAAGTATGAACAGAGGCTCACAGTGTTCAGACAAAGAAGGTAGGATTCAAGAACATCCAAAACTTGTTCTGTGCTGTAATATTCTAGAGCAGAAAAACAGTTTTAATTTTTAATAAATTTTTTTTGGTATTGAATATTAAGTGAAAATGTTACAGATTAATTCTAAAATGAATGGCTTAATACTTACAACTAAATTAATACTGAAGCTTTCTACTGGACCTACTGTGTATGCATTCCCAAGCTTCAAGCAGTCAAGTCAACATTATCTTGGTCTTTCCAGCTCAGATCATGGATCCAATATATTGCATGAAAAATTCTTAGAGCATCTTGTGCCTCTTTCAGAAAAGCATCTATGAGGATAATTCACCAATGTGCAGAGCAGTACAGTGCTAAATGAGCTTTACTCCTGTGCATGTTACAGCAGAAAAACACAGCATTTTATGTCACCAGTGGTTGGTTACCACTGATCAGGTACTCAGTTCTTCAAGAACATAATGGAAATTTTTTGCCTTCATAGAAATCCAGAAAAGAGCAACTAACATGTGAGAATATTTGGTCCAGGGAGTGGTTTCCCCAGTACTTAAAATCTACATTAGAGTAAATGATCAGGAATAATGAATGTCAAAGCAGCTGGTACACTCTAGCAAACAGTACCATTATATGTCATTTATATGTCAAATTATGCAGATTGATCAGTTGTATAACACAGACCATTACATTTTTCTATTGAAATTCCTGCCATTTGTAGTAGTATTTAACTACAGAATCTTCCAAGAGAGAAATCAGTCTAGAACTGAAAGCAGCACAAAAAATTTCTCATTGCTCCTCCAATCTATTTGGATTTTTAATAGCTAAACACCCTTTTGAGAAAAATGTATGCCAGATTGCTCATTTGAATTTCTCTGACTTTGGCTTCCAGATGCCAGATCTTATTAAACCTCAGTCCAATAGATTAAAGAGTCCTTTGTGACTACTTTTCCTCTCCCTGCTTGTTTATACACTACAGAAGAAGTCATCTCTCAATCTTTTTGTGGATCTAAAAACCAGATTAGCTTCCACAGTATCAAGAATTTTCCCAGCCCTCAAATACTTTCTGAACCACAACCACCTATTGTGTACCTCCTTTAAAATGCATCTCAAGAACAGGGCATACTGCATTTATATGAGTTTCAAATATGTTGTCTCCTGTTGTAAAATAAATTCCCTACTCATTAATCTCCTAGTCTCCATAACATTTTGTCTTTAAATAGTCCCTAGTTATAATTTGCCTTTTGGCTGCACTCAAATGCATCTCTTTGACTAAGACAATAACACCATGGACATGGCAGAGATGTTTAATGCTTTCATTGCCTCTGTCTGCAACACTGATGATGGGCTAAGAGGGTCCCAGTGCCCTGAGCTGCAGAACCATAGCTGTGAGTATGAAAAACTCCCAGTTGACTCTGAACTTCTACAGGAACTCCTGTTCCAGCTGGATCCCTCTAAGTCTATGGGGCTTGATGGGATTCATCCAAGAACACTCAAAGAGCTGGATTATTCATTGCAAGGCCTCTTGTAATGCTTTTTGAACAGTCTTAGGAATCTGGGGAGGTCCCAGTTGATTGGAAGATGGCTAATGTCCCAATGTCCCAAAAAGGATGACCCTAGAAACTACAGGCCTTTTAGTATCTCTTCAGTGATTGGTAGAATTCAGGAGATTATTCTGCGAGTTATCGAAGGACCTGAAGGACAACACTGTCATGGGTCAGAGCCAACATGGCTTCACAAGGGGAAAATCCTGCTTGTAAACTTAATTTCCTTTTATGAAAAGGTAACTTACCTAGTTGATCAAGGAAAGCCAGTTGATACAATCTTTCTGTACTTCAGCAAAGATTTCAATACTGTCTCTCTCAGTATGCTTCTGCACAAGATGTCCAGCTTACAGCTGGATAAACACATCATGTGATGGATAAGCAACTGGCTCATGGGTCTGAAACTAAGAGGAGACACCATTACAACTTCCCCGTGAGGGGAAGAGGAGGGACAGACACTGATCTCTTCTCTGTGGTGACCAGAAACAGGATCCAAGGGAACGGCCTAAGTTTGTGTCAGGGAGGTTTAGGCTGGATATTAGTAAAACTTTATTTACGCAGAAGGTGGTTGGGCACTGGAACAGGCTCCCCAGGCCAGTGGTCATGGCACCAAGCCTGTCTAAGTTCAAAAAGTGATTGGACAATGCTTCAGGCTCATGGTGGAATTCCTGGTGCTGTCCTGTGTGGGGCAGGAGTTGGACTTTGATGAATCTTGTGGCTCCATTCCAACTCAAGATATTCCATGATTCTAGTAAAAAATACTTTTCATTACTATGCTTTCTGAAACAAAATTTACTATTTCACCAAGCTTCGTAATCCACAAATTTTGTGAGTAACCATTGTGTTCTTGGTTGTTCATTGCAACTGAAAATGCTAAACAGTATCAGGCTTACTCCTGATCCTTCACAGTAGCCCACCAGAAGCGTCCTCTCCAGTCATGGTTCTTCACTGACAATCAGTGGATGTGATCTGCAAATCTCTGCTTCCACTGATCAGCCTGTCTGTGAGTCACATATTTCACGCCCTCATCCCACTCCTCCACAAATAGCTGTAAGTCAAGTATTGCAGTGGTTTCTCTTTTATGTAATAATCCCACTCACCAGAGATACCTTGTTTCACTGACCAATTCCATCCTTCCCATGTAATGAGAAAAACCAGTCTGTAGAGCTATTATTACTGGTATTGCAAATGCACGCACAAATGCACACCTACCTGGAAGGTATTGCCTCACAGCACAAAATTTTGCTACCTGAGGGAGGTCCTAGACTTGGATATGGTTGGCAAGGACAGTTTCCACTTCCAGCTCTGAAGCCCTTCTGTTATCACGTTAACCTGATGTGCAAAACCAGTCCTTTCTCACAATATCTGCCAGGGTGCTCTTGTACACCATCAAAAGACATCTGAGAGGTCTTGTGATACCTGTGGATCATTACAAAGTGCCTTCCAACCCACTGCTGTTTTTTTTCTAATCATGATAACAATGTAATTGAATATTAAAACACCAGATAATTTCTTTATCTTCTCTTTGAACTTTCCTAGCCAAACTCAGTCTGCTATGATATAGCAGAATGTTGGCTACATTAAGGTGATTAAAAGGCCAGCCCATGGAACTGTACAGCTGTATCTACAACAATTTCTACAAATTAAATATTAATAGGAATATGGATGAGAATATTTTCCAGGATCCCAGTGCCCTATTAATCTTAAATATATGGTGCTGATTTTCTTGCTTTAAGACAATGTTTATTAGTCCCACTTATACACTGTGCTCCATCAAGATTAATTCTGTTTTTTAAAAGCTACATTTTGGTAGTTTATACATAAGAAAGTAGATATTTTATTCAGAACTATGAAACTGAACCATTATACTGTCTAGTTAAGGCTAGATATTGCTTGAGAATGGCAGGAATACGAAAGAACTAAATAGGATTTTAATAATGTAGGTTTTATTGAGAAAAAAGAACACAGAGCAACAATGTGAATCATTTAATCTAGAAGAACTGCGACAATAAAAATTTCATCTTGAATGTGCATCATGCAAGAATGCTATATGGAGTTTACTGTCTAAAACCCTGTTTTGTTGTATACCATAAAAATAAGTAAACAAAGTAGCAAAGGTTTGCAGCAGACATGAGGCATGAATTAGACTCATGAAATTAATTAATTAGGTTAAGGCATGCTGACAAGAAAACAGATTTTTCCATGACTGCTCTAATTAGTGAAACTTCATTCCTTAGGAACTCCTACTGTATGTGCAGACACTTTTTCAGCATGCCCAGCTTCTTCCCTCCCTAACCTGCATCCCCCAGCCTTTCACAGCCTTTCACTCTGTACCCGGCCCCTAAAATCCTCATTTCTCTGCCATTTTCTCCACCAGCCAGGCCTGAGGCACCAGCACAGTGTGGGAGCCACCAGCACAGTGTGTCCACTGAGCACCCAGGACAGACCAGGCAAAGAAGGACCTGCTGGTGCTGTGGGCTTTCAGCTTTTGCTCTGTGGAAGCATGCATAAGATCTGTTTTCTGCCCCAAAACTGTTTTTCACAAAGCTTTGTAGGACTCAGTTCATACAACATCAGGTGCCAAAACATGCAATTTCTAGGGAAGAGACAGACAAATGGTTGGAATAGTAATAGAAAGCCCCTACAGTGTAAAAATCTCTACAGCTTGACCAAACCACTCCTTTTCCTGTAATGCAAACACTGAAATCCTGTGAGTCAAGCTAAAGCAGTAAAAACCCAAGCAATGGGTTTTTACTGCAGTTAAAGCAGTAAAACCCCCAGGCAATGGCAATTCAACAAAAGCAGTATCAGACCAGCACTCTGTACACTGCATTTCTGCAACAGTAACATCTGCCTTGAAAACAGTTTTTCCTCCTTTTGTTTCACATGAGATAACTACAGAAATCATTATGGACCACATCCAGCAGCAAAATCCAACAGAGAATGCATCTGTTTAAAGGCATTTCACTCTCACCATCCACAAGAAAAAAAGGATCATTCAATAGGAAGCAAATCCTCCACTTCTTTTGAGTGCTTAACCAACCAAACCATGAGGGCCTAACTCATTTCAAAAAAACAGGGTGGTTCACCACTACAGCCCATGCTCATCTCACTTTGCTTGCCAGTTTAAGTCGAGTTACACAGTAACCACTTCTCGGAGACAAAACTTCTCTCTGCACTGCTTCATCACCAGCATCGCATTTCCTGGAAGCACTGGGTAGTGATGTATTGGCATAATGGAACTGTCAACTACAGGCCCTATGACCTGTGAAATATTGACCATGCAATAATCCAGCCATAAGGGTTTCAACTCACAAGGTACCTTCTGCCCCTTTCTGCACCACATTCCCACCAGACACTTTTAGACAAGGTCATCTCTATCCTCTTTCCCAGCCCTAGCTGACCCAGGGGAGGTCATACGTGCCATGTGCTGTGGTTAGGAATGGTATTCCCAAATACAGTGTTCCCACTGTAAAACCCCAGACCACATGCTGCTTGTTCATTTCCCCCCACCTCCCCCTGTGGCAGGATGAAGAGAAGAAATGAAAGCACAAAAAGGGAAAGATCACATGATAAGAACAATTTAGCAAAACAGCAATGAAATAAGAAAAGAAACAGTAACAACAAACAATACTAAAACCAGAGTGTACAAGTTAGGCAAACGATTCACAGGCGAGTGGTCCCCATGTGCCACCCACCCTCCACCCTCTGTTCCCCCTGCACATGGAGTGAGGCAATACCCAATAACCCCAGGGTCCTGGCTGTGCCCCTCCTAGCTGATGCTAACTTTAACCCTGTCCTGGCTGGAACAGGATGCCACGTCCTCACCACTGATGCTTCGAGAAGCAAACTGACATCTTCTTTGGGTTCTCTGCTAGCATGAGTGTTCTCTTCAGTAAGATACTGAACCACAGCCCAAAGAACCACAGAATCATTGAATTGTTTATGCTGGAAAAAACCCTTAAGATCATCAAGTCCAACCATAAATCTAACACTGCCAAATGAGCCACTAATCCATGTCCCCCACTAAAATATGCCTCTAAACACCCACACACTACCCACTCTGCTTTTCTACTCCATTCTTTACCACCTCCAAAACCTGTAGGAAGGTCCACTACTTGCTCCAACTGTACCAGATGGCAAAGCACAGCAATGTAATCTTAGCACAGCATTTAGATGAAATGCAGAATTGCATCATAGTGTTAACATCTTCTTCTCCCACTAACACTCCCATCCCACCATCACTGCTTACAAAACAGCAGGGATTATGTCATTGTCATATTTCTCAAACCTGAAACATCACTTTCTCCATACCTTCTCATTCTCCTCACTTTCCCACTCTCTTTTGATTCTCTTACTAATATCAGAAATGGAGATTCCCATAAACTAGAGACCCCATTCCTGGGTTACCTTTTCCTAAAATATCTGAAAACTATCCTATGCATACACACATAAGTGCATACATTTGTCCTTATTTATGTTAATTTGTTTCATGCTTATGCTTTAGTCCAGAATTAAGGATTCTGTATTAATCCTGACATGAAGGTGACAGGAGTTCACACAATATTAAAAATAATGAGATAACCTGTTTATAAAACACAGGGTTTGAAAAAGGACACAGAGAGTCTTCAGTTACAGAAATTACTGAAAGGTGCAACATCAGCTCTTTTAAACCCAAAAGGTTAAATTTGAAACATCATTATTTCTTGAGAGAATTATTTTGAAAAATACATTGTTAAGGAAAGTATTGCATTTTATGTTCATAGCTCTTCAGCTAGATTTCTTAAATTAAGCTCATTTCCATGCCCCCATCCTTCCACCCCCATAAACATCAGCTCGTTATTTAAAAAATGCACAGTGAATAAGAAAGAGGCAATTAAGGATGAGGCACTGTAGATATTGACTGTGACAGGTGTTCAAAGAATGAATCAGTACATGACTTCCCTGTTCTTTTACTCTTCCTTAAGCATCTGCTTTTGCCTTCTTTTCTGATTTCCCCCTGATGCTTGACCCTAAGAAAACCTCTGAGACCTCCTTAAGAAGTGAGGAGCTACAGGAAAATTTTAAAAGCTACAAAAACCCCAGGCATGTCCAGTGACTCCTACCTGGTTTTGGTTAACCTTCACGCTCCAATGCTACTCAAAGCATCTCATTTGTTGAGAACTATAGCATTAGACTTTCTCATTATCATTAATAGTTACCTTTACACAATACTGGTTTTCCCATTTAACTAAGAAAAATCACAAGTTACTTGCTGGCAATTGGTTCTTCCCCCAGGCAGGACACAGCCTAGCTGCAGGAGGGAACCAGTGCTTCTCAGGAGTATCTGTGATGTCTGCAATAAGCCATTCCTCAACCTTATAAGACCTGTGGATTGAATTAGATCTGCCAAAATTTTCTACCAATTTTCTATTAACATCACATTCTTCCTAACAGCATAACTGCTGTGAATGTGTATAATAAAATATATATCTAACTCGATTCCATCTTTTGCAAGGCACACTCTGGGACTGAGATATTCAAAACCAAAAAAGACCACAATATCACTAATGTAGGAAAGGAATGGTCAGGATATCTGGGTGGAAAACAAAAGATAGGCTCCTAGACAAAGTAATTCTAGATTAACATACTAAATAGGATTTTTCCCTCTTTGTGTTACACAAAGAAATAAAGAATTATTCAGAAGGGCAGCCAATGCTCACAGCAGGGTTAACCGTGAATCCAGACCAGGTTGCTCAGGGCTTTATCTAGTTGGGTCTTGAAAACCTCCAAGTATGGAAATTCATAACTCCATGAGCAACCAGCTGCACTGCTTAATCACCCTGACACTGAAAATGCTTTCCTCATATAACATTGACCCTGATATTCATTCATACTGCATAAAGTTGAAATCTCCTATTTCAATTTGTCAGTGTCTTTTGCTCTCCCACTATACACTGCTGTAAGAACCTGGCTTCACCTCCCTGTAAGTGTTGGATAGCTCATGTTAGGTCCCTCCAATGCTATATTTTCTTCAGGCTGAACAAGCCCTGCTATCTCAACCTCTCTTTGCAGGACCAGTGCTCCAAGCCCTTGACCATTTTGGTGGCCTTCCACTGAACTCATCTAAGTTCACTGACATCTGAACACATCACTGCAGATATGGTCTGAGTAAAGGAGAATGATCACTTCCCTCAGCCTTCAGGCTGCTGTCCTGTTGATAAAGTCCAGTCTGCTGCTATCCTTCATTGCTTTGTGATGATCAAGGATGAGGATGTAGTGCATTCTTGGCTTATTTAATTTTGTCTTGTTTGCTGGCCCTGTCAGCACAGGTGCCAAATAACGCCAAACAGCTGAATGAGCAAGCAGAAGACTTTCTGCCCAGTTTTGCAGCCTATCCTCACTTAATATGAATGGAAGATCAACTGTCCTGTCAGGATAGCTACTTCCTTACATCATGTACAATCATATAAAGAACCTGTTAGGATAGCAGAACTGCAATGACAACATGAGCCACCCACAGTCTGAGGCTTTTTTATCTATCTGAGCTATAGATAATAAAACATTCAAACAAAGTCACCAGCTCCCTCTCTTCTCTCCTGCTCTACTTGTTTTACTTTTTGCATCAGAAATTGTTCATCCCAGAAAATACTATGGGGTGTGGGATTTTCTTGGTCATTTTCAATGCAAAGATGTGGCCAGACACACCATTTTACAATTACAGTTTACTAGCCTAAGTGTACACTTGTAACCAGGGACACAAATTAAAGGGAGCTGCAAGAAGAGCTCTGTTTAAATGGGAAAACAGGGGTTTCCACATAATATGTGACAAGTCAATAATGCATCATGAAACACAACATATTTTTAGTTCTCATTCAGTTTATGAGCATAATATCAAACCTCCTCTATCTAACATGTGAACACAGTAATGAAACTAAGACAAAAAGACGAGTGACTGTACTTCATCCAGTATGTTCAGGTATCAATATACTGCTTGTCTCTTTGCTTGAATAAAGATACTTAGAGAATGTATCAGTAATTTTTTTTCATTAAAATTTAAAGAGGGGAAAGTATTAGGATTTTATCCAGGATACACAGAAAAGGCTTCAATTTTTAAGGGGACTGTAGAAGTGGGAATTTAACTTGGGCCTCTAAATCTTAAATCTCTGAGTCACATGTGAATGCACTGCCAACCCCATGGAACCTGGAATCTGCCTCATATTTTGCTGGCAGGTACAGATGTTTGTGAGTGTGTAGCTTGTCTGCTATGACTGCCTGAAGAAAACAGCCCTTGACTTAAGAGCCGTAAGAAAACACAGTAAGTACACACACCATAGTGTATTGCTTTACTCACCATTGCTGTGTCTAAACAATTCAAAAGCATCTCTCTATGAACACTTCACAAGGAAACTTTCAAACACTCTATGAATACTTCTGTATTTTTTATATTCAAGGAAAACACATTCACCTCTGTGAAAAGGGGTTCTTGCACAATTTAACAGTTAATGTATATATATTTTTTATCAAATCCTGTCAGCATTCATAGCTCTCAACTCAGATTAGTAGCATATAATTTGAGCAGGAAAATTGAGAAGAAGAACATGGTGGGTTTAAGATCAGAATTGGCACTTGTTTATGATAATATTTGCAGCTCTTCCATCTAAGTACCCACACAGATTGCACATACTCCCATAGAGATGGAAATTAATATGTGAAATACCTGTGCAGCTTGAGTGTCACAGTTCCATAAACAGTAGCAAAGCCCAGAAGACGAACCCATCTTAGGAGAACACAGCGAAATATACTTGGCTCAAAATACAAAATGACAACCTATAGAACAGAAAGATAGAGAGAGCTTCAGTACTGCTTTCATGAGAAAGTAGTTCTTCATTCAAATGCAGAATAGTTGCAAAACAGGACAGCAGACACATTTCAGCTCGTACTGCTGTATATTTAGATTTTCTAGTAAAGCACCGGCATGATCAGATCAACCAGCTGGCACAGCTCTAGGCACCAACTCCTTTTTGAAGGGAGCTGGCAAAAGCCCTGTGACAGACTGTGAAGTGACAACACTTTTAAATGCAATTCCACTGACTTTTCTTAACTGAGTGAAAACATGTACCAGAGAGGAGGATAGAACAGACAAGGATGTTTTCCTTGAGCAATTCAAGTGATATGCAGCTGGTTTAATTCTGGTTTGATAGGCTGTATTTACTAGGTTACGCTTCAAAGTCACTCCTAATAAACCTAGCAAAATGATAGCTGCTCATTTTTCTCTGCCAAACTAAAAATGATTGCACTGGCCTCTTTGTAGCCAAAATATGAAATATTTATGTCACATTTAACTCTTTCTTCACCATATATTGCACCTAAGCTATATCAAATCTCCCTATACATCACCACTTTCTTAAGGAAAATAACCTTTTTGTTCACCGATTCATTTCTCTAACCACAATTTAAAAAGTCCTACCAGCCTTTTGCCCTGTCTACCAAGGACCATGCACAAGGACAACACTCCATAAGCAGTAAAAGAAAGCTACTTCTGTAGGCATAGTGCATACAGAAGCTTCACTATCAAGTAAAATACTACTCTTCTCTAAAACAGGGTTGCTCAGTAAACTCAGTCACAATTTGAATCAGGAGTCCATTTCTTCTCATTCCAGCAGACACTGTCCCTGGTGTCCTGAGTGTTAATCCTATATTCCTTCCCTGGTCCCACCAGGAGCCTGCAGCCCCAGGAATTTGTTGGAAAACTGCCCCTACCATACATGTAGACCTTGCTTGGTCCTGCAAACTTAGATCCCATGCATTCAATGTGTCTGACCAGAACCTGATAAAACAACCCAGTGCACCATAGTAAAAATTAATTAGGTAATCCTGGTCTAGAGAAGGAAGCACTGAAACATTTCAGGCCATCTGTCACAGCTTCATTTACAGTCAGTACATTCTGGCAGCAGAGATAGTATTGTGCCTACTGGCTGCCACATATTATTTTCCTAAGTAAATGCTCTACTGCGTGGGAATTCAAGTTCAGGATATTGGCCAAAAGCCCAGGACTACATCCTTTGGGTGACATAGAATTCTTTAGAAGAGTGGGGGCAAAAATGGCAGATGTGGGCTGAGAGAGATGGAAGCTGCTGTTCTTCACTGGAATGCTTTTTTATACAGCAGACTCAAACTATTCCTTTTAAAAATATGATTTGCTGAATCAAACTGTGCTGCAAAATTTAATCTGCCTTTTTTCACTGTTACTAGACTGACATGGAATCACAGAATGTACTGAGTTATAAGGGACCCACAAAGACCATCAAATCCAACTATTGGCAATGCACCCCAAGAAACACACCATGTGCCTGAGATATTGTCCAAATGCTTCTTGAACTCAGTCAGGCTGGTGCTGTGACCACTGCCCTGGGGAGCCTGTTCCACTGCCCAACCATCCTTTGGGTGCAAAACTTTTTTCTGATTTGACATGCTTCAATGTAGACATTTTCTGGGATTCTGACAAACTGTCCATGTAGGAAAGGCAGCAGTTTTTCTCCTTGGAAAATCAGCTGCAAAACCAAAATGCATCCACATATACATGACCATGCTTGGGCAAATAGAGCATCCAGCAAAACGTTTCTCAGAAAGACCTGAATGGCAGCAATGACTTCTTATCCTAAAATATACAGTTATATAGATTAGGACAGTTGCAGAACCTGAGCAAAGTCTGTAGCAGTAACGTCTCCTGAGGTTTGCTGGGGGATAGAAAACACCATGTTTCATCTTTGATTCTTCCAAACAAGAAAATCAATGTCAAAAAAAGACTGGTGTACAGAGACTCTGAACATTTCAAAGTTGATCTGAAAGCAGAATTTTTCGGATAATTGAAATGGGAAGGTCTGAAAACTCTCCAGGCATAGAATTTTCTAAACAAGGGCAACAGCTCTCTCTGCCATGCAGTCTGACACAGCAATTTCATCTGCTGCTGCTTGTTGAAACATTAACTGCATGTGTCTAGAAAATCTCATTGATTGCCATTGAATCATTTGTATGAGCAGCTGAGGCATTTGGCTAGATATCAGCCAAGAAACCACCACTTCAAATGCAGCCTGGTGTGAGCTGGTGTGACAGCTCACCGTGAAGGCTCTAGAGGCAAGGCTCTGTTGGAGAAAACTGTTCTCATTTTCCCATTTGAAATAGACACATTTTAACTGCTCCTTCACCCTGTGGTGAAAGATACTGCAGAAGTAAGACTTCATCCAAGTTTGAGTCTTTTGGATCTTCCCATGTTTATATGATGGAGAATCGTAATGGTGCCTTCATAAAGTCCATTTCTACCTATTCCTGCACATGGTCTGTCATGGACCCAAGCTTTGAAGAGCCAGAATTGCTACATGTACATTTTGCTTTCTTCTTAGGCATTGCAGAAGGCTATTCTAAGCATATGTCATTCCCATTCCCATCAGGGTTCACCAGGATGCTCAGGTGACTGCCCTAAGCTCTTGTCAGAATTATGTCTCTTATAAGCACCATGAATTTCAGAGGCACAATGGTTAAATGGAACAGTCTTTAATGGATTGGATCCAAGGGGCTGCACTACAATCCTACAAAAAAAAACCACAAACAAACAAACAAACAAACACCCAGAAACCAACAAAAAACAAAATCAAAAACAAACAAACAAACAAAAAAAAACCAAAAAAAAAAAAAACAAAAAAAAAAACCAAAACCACGAAAGCAAATAAAAAACAACAACAAAACAAAACCAAATCAAAAAAAGAGAGGAACATAACACAGAGAAGTCTTGGATTTGTTTTATATCAGCTTCTTCTACCTCATCAAAACCCCCATTCCCTAGTGTTATCCCCAGAGCTAAATCTTCTTCAAGTGACAACAAATGTGCAGCAAAAGGTTGCTGAGCTCCAAGTGAGGAGCTTAGGATGAGCACCAGATTCAACCACACATCCAGGCTGCTCTCAGCAAAATAAGGGAATCCTTCCATTCTAAAAGACTACACTGCCCACCAAAAATCTGACAATATTTCATTTTCTCTTTTTGCATTTATGATGCAATAGACCATGATCTTCTTAAAAATGCTGGGAGGTTTTGCTGATGGATGGGACAAAACATCTTTACTGTACATAAAGAAATGTGTTATCAGTTTTGCTGGCTCCTGGCATGCAATAGACATCAGTTTCTGCCACTTAAAAGAAAAGATCTGGGGAAAATTATTTGGAAACTAGAAGATGAGCCAAACAGTGGCTGTTCATGTCCCAGTTACTGCAGCTGTGCGTGAGACTTCACGAACTGTGACTCGTCTTTGTCATTTGGACAAATACGTTTAGATGTTTGCTTTTAAACTCAACGTGGTTTAAGCTATTACTGTCCTTGCCAGAACATTGTTCCTGTAGTCACGCCACCACTTGTGGAGTCAGAGATGAAAAGACTTCCTAAGGTCACCAGCTAACTGTCAAGAGTGTTTAGAGCTGGAGAATTACAGACACGGAAGAGGGACTTAACCTGCTGACACAGCGATCAGCCAGCTCAGTTATTCATCTGACATGAAGAACAGACACACACACACAGTCTAAAGACAACAGCTGAAGTCAATGAAAGCACCTCACACATTACAGCAAATGTTCCTCATTGGAACAGGTAGGAAAGAGAAGTGCAAAGAGAACTAACACAGAACAATTGAATATTCAAAAACATAACATATTTCATCCAGACACACACACACACAAAAAAAAGGGGGAATTAATGAGTTTTATAGGCTCAGTGCCATTGCTTCTTAAAAGATAAACAGCCTTTAGAAAGATTCTTTAAAAAAACTCACCTTATATCAGCCCTATAATATTAATAATGAGCAAAACTGTGTATAGCAAAATGCTCTTTTGTCTTTCAGGTTAACTTTACTGTGCACATTAAAAGATAGTTAATTCTGCCTTTCACCTTGGCACCAGATCCAGGCAAAACTACTTTAATACTGTGCACGTCCCCAAGGTGCAGTGACTGGGAATCAGTCTGCCTAAATCAAATGTATAATTTCTTCCTACACTGTTTTAAGGGGTCTAGTAAATCAGGCCTACTAATGCAAGTTTCACAGATAACCCCAGGCTAAAAACAAGTACCTTGAGAAAGTTCAGCTGCAGCTGCTTGGACAGGAGCTTGGCCTAAAGGCTTCAAGTACACATGTCCATTGACTAGAAAGGCACTACAGCATTTATTTTAGGGCATTTGCTTCACTATATGTCAATTAATAATCTGTATTAGGAGGACTAAACCAAGCACTTTATAGCCAGCTGTAACAATTTTGTAATGTATTTAAGACAAACACTTTTTACTTCAATTCTTAAGCCATAAAAGTCACATGAATAGATCAAAAACTCCTCTTCCTCTATAATCATTAAATTGCTACACTTCATGTTGAGAGGAAATGGGCAACACCATAATGTCTCAAAAGACCAGAAGCCAAAGAGCTTTAAAAAATACACGTATTGCCAGTGCTAAAAATCCTAAAACTAAACAGAAAAAAATTGAGCAGGACCTTAACTCCAAAAACCCCAAAGAATTTTTCAACTCTTCTTTTCTTTGCCCTTGGTTGTCGAATCATATTAAGGTTTAGGTTGGAATGGATCTTTCAAGATCATCTAGTTCCTAGTGCTGTGGACAGAGATGTTATCCATGTTATATGGATGAAAATGAAATTCAGAGCTTAGAATTTGAGCACCAGCATCATCTGCTGATGGATCTGAGGTGCAAGTCACTCACTTTAGACAAAAGTGATGCCAAAGTAATTTTTTTTTTCTCATTTGCAAACAACCAAATTTGTCTTAAAATTGTGCTCACTTAAACCAAAGGACTTTACAGGAAAACTATCTACTTTTTAAAATTGAACTTCAGAATTTTCTGCAAGTACTCTGCACAGTTCAATGCAGGACATCACACAGCCATTCAAGATAATGCCTTTTGGGCTAATTCCATTAACAAGTATCTAGGAGATACTGTGAAGAGATCCATAGGATCTGTTCCACTGCCCAACACCATCTGTCCTTGCCTGACTGCAACAGCTGTCTAGGGCTGTCTCTAGGCAATTCTGCTATGCAACAAGCCATCAGACACTTCCTCTCAGTGTCCTGCCGTGCTGAGGGATGGGCAGCCTTCCTCCTTCTGCCATGTTTCAGTAGTTTCTTCCAACACGTCAAATATCCTCCAGGGTACATCAAGTCACCTATTAATGCCTCAGCCCTAACACTGATAAGGGATTTCCTGCAGCAGAGATGCTGTTTGCAATGTTAGATAAGCTTGCTATCCAAACTCATAACAGTCTGGCACTACGCTTCCTAGGAAAGGACCAATCCACTTCTATGTGGGCACAGTGCCATCTCAACAGATGGGATGAATGAAGGCGTTCATGAGCCTGTGCACACTACGGGCACCACTGCTCAAAACATGACTCACAGCTCACATCATCTGCTTAAATATTAGCGAAGGCACAGCTCCTTATCCAGCCCTGTGCTAGCCACAAATATTTCTGGTGCAGCTACACACACAACTTTTTAGAGGTATGATAACAGCTGAATATATACCTAGCCTAATTATGTAAGAACATTTCCTTCCATTTCCATCCCATTTTTTTAAGCCACATGTGCTTTTTAAGACATTACATCTTACTATAATAGGCCTGTGAGCACACAGTACCATCAAACCCTGCTAACCTTGCAAATTTCACCATTTTAAAGCAGAGCTGCATGGGATTATTAGCTCAAATGCCTCTGTAAAGCACACACTTGCTGCACAAAACCACAGTAACTACTCAGTAGGTTTTATTCTTGCCTCTGAATTGGAACTGAATCAACCCCCCAGTACACAGCATTGGAAGCACTGTGCTGCTAGGGGCAATGCATTTCAGGTAAGATGTATGCCACAAGCAAAATCCTTTCAGCCATTTAAGAAAGATCTTCTGATTTTCTTCATAAAAGAAGACAAAAAATTTTTCCTCATCACCCTTACAAAGTCCAGCTTGAAATTCTGCCTACTGAAATTCCCTTTTCCCTCCCACTATATTTTCAACTGTAGATATTGGTGTTTCTTTCATTGCCTATTGTATAATATCTATTAATACATATTAAACCTCTGTCTGTGTTTCAGCAAAGACATGTCTTGCCTGTAAAGTTTTTTGGAAGACCATGACCCAGTATAAGCACATAACCACCAGCACAGTGTAAAATGAAAGGGCAGACTTCTAGAACTTCATTCATCAGTGCTCTGATATCACTAGGTTTTATCACTCTATGGATTCATCTCCATCAGGCAGTAACAACAGATCTCTTAAGTTCTTTATGGAATACATATTTTACAGTAGAGCTCATTTAGCCCCCTGAGAGATTTAATTGGAGATTAAGCAAACAGAACCTTCAAGATCATTCTGGTTTGACAAAATACTGCATACTTAGAATGTCTTTTTACAGATACATCTTCAACTATTTTCCCTCTTTTTTTTTCCTTCCTGTGTTCATAAGGGAGATCTCAATTAATTATTGACAAGACACCCTGAAAAGGCTATTTTGAGGAATATAAACATCCATATGATTTCCAAGATGCTGTCATGTATTTCCTCCAATTTAAAGAAAAATAGTGATACACCACAGATCCTACCAGCTCTGGAAATATTTATTTATAAGTGGCTTGAACACATGGCCTGAAAATGCACTGCACCATAAATTCTAGCCTTTGCTTAAGCCTTACTAATGATCCAACTTCACTGTTCCTATTTCCTTGGCCTAATGAATAGTATTCTAAAATCGAATAATAAAAAATTAACATGTAATCCACAATGGCTTTAAAAAGAGACATGTTTGCACTCTGTAGACAGATTTGATCACAACAAATGAATGTTTATGCCCAACAAGGCCCACACAGTAGAGAAGAGGACTTTACAGTAGAGAAACCAGGACTTTGTCACAAAACAGCTTATGAGAGACATCAACTGATGCCCTGGCTGAACAGGTTATAAATGCTAAGGGTTGAAGGGTACTCCAAGTGTCAACTCACAATCAACAAGAGAAAAGAGATACAAAGAAAGACAGGACACTAGGTCTACATCCTCTTAGGGGAAAAACAAAGCATAAAAACAATTATTATCAAGAAGACTAGACCTCTACCCCAGGCTGCTGTGGGAGCCATCTGAAGAACTGAGGAGAAACAGAAATTACCTTGAAACACTGGATTATCATGTATGTTCTCTGCATCTGTTTCCAAACACAGAGATCATGCTTAGCTTTTCAGTGTAATAGAATAAACTATTTAACTTCAGCTGCAAACTTCTCAAATACAAGGAGAGATTTCAATGGTATTGGCCCAGGGAGTGGAGATACTAAACATGATCATTCAGGAAGTATGAGGTCTCCCAGTCTAAGGGGCTATAGGCACTGAGGTGCTGGAGGTGGAAAGTCCAGTAGCTTCGGGGCAAATGTTTGTCCAAGAAAGGTGTTTTCTTGACCATTGCTGGTTATTGGATGCTCCTGTAGAAGCACTAAAAGACAGGGGTAAGACTCTGAGGCTCAGAAGTTCCACTGAGACCATGCTTAAGCGTAGCACAATGAACTAACTACCTAACACTGAAAAATCTAGGCTGAAAAAAAATCTATTAGTTTGAATCATGTCCCATGTAAGGCAGAAGAGAAAATAAAGTCTGCATTGCACACTATGCTTTCCTTGTTCTCACTCAAGTGTACTTCTAACTCACCAGTACCATAAAGCAAAAGAAGTAAATAAATACTTTTCAGGGAGTCCAAAAAGTAATGAGCTTGGTTGGCCCAACTGACCTTCTTACCCATCTGCTTTGATGTGCCAGCTATTTCTCTGTCTTTGGTAGATGTCTGTCTCTCATACATATATTTGCTCCCTCTTGACAACCTCACAGTCTTTAATACAGTTACCCTAAAAGTAGCCTGAACAGCCTCAGAAATCAGTCCTGAGGACATAAGAGTTGACTCATCTCAGCAATTCAGACACTTGAACTGGCCACATGTGGACTTGGCTGGATGTCTGAATTTTCCACTGAAATCAAGACACTGCCTCAGAAGTTTATAATGTGTTTAAAGAAGATTAAACAAGATTCTTTAAGTTTAAACAAGATTCTTCAAAAACAACTATAACTGTTGTGTTTGAAAATGTAAAGCCTACCAGAATCTACCTAGCTGTGTACAGAACAAAATGCTTTTCCTGACCCATGTAGGTCACCAACCAGAGCCTGAAAGCACAAAATTAATGCATAGTAATTGATCTGACTTTAAAGATACTTAGAGGGGCTAGTTAGAGAGTCAAAGCTGTTGACTTCACTGAAAGGCAACTACCCAAATATTTTAAAAATATCTGTCTTCCTGTCTTCAAAAAGAGTGCTAAGAGCAGTGTATATAGCACTGATGCTCTGCACTCTTTCATTCAATGCTTTTTAAACTTATACGAAAAAGTCTTCAATTACTTTCCAGTTAAATACTGAAAGATACATGAAAATGTGGGTTTTCTGATCAAGCAAATGGTCAGATTTCAAGTGAAGATTATTAAATGTGATCTGCCAGCAGCAACTAAAAGCAGAGATGAGCACATGGGGCATTCAGGGCTCCAGCTTCATGCACACTAAGGCTGAGAAGAGAAGCACAAGTGAAATACAGAGGAGAAGCTGAGCTCCTTAATCATTCAAAGCTTCTATTTTCATAGTTTGCATTACATTCAAAAAACATAATTCAAAATTAATAGAAATAATTTCATCAGGAGGTTTTATCTCAGCAATGTATAGGCGCACCAAAAATTGTTCATGCTGATGCAAAATTTAAAAGTGGAAAATCAAAGCAAGCTGCAAAGTGAAAATATCTTCTGAAATATTTGCTTCTTCTGCCAGTTAACTTTTATAATCCAATTGCTTCTTTCATTTGTTCAGCTACATTTTCTTCCATGTGACACGCCACTCGGGTAAATCACAACAGTCAACTGAATGTCCTAGTTTACCTACTTCACATGTGAAAAAAAAAATCGTAAACTTATTGGGAGCATTAATGCCTCTTTTCTTAAAAGAAACGTGGTAACCAAAGAAGCAGAAAGAGAAACATTTTAACAAACTGAACCAAGTCTAAACCCTGACATCTCTTCAGCCCGTTCATTTGCCAAACCACTGATACATTTTAATAATAGTTTACAGGATATGTATTTTCACTATTTTATTAAAACCAAGGAAAATCTAACAATTAATTTTAAGACCACATCTGTGATTTTAGGAAAAAGGAATATTTTGAAAACATAATGGTAAAGCAGTCTATATTAAAATAAATCTTGCAAGAGCTGCAGCTAAATCAAGACGTGATAGATTAAATTATTCAGAGCAATTTGTCAAGTACACTTAATGCAAGACACAGGTCATAAAAGAGACTCACACAGACTTTTATATCTTGTTATACTATAGCTGAAATCCCTACAAATATACAGTGTAAGGTGTGGGGGGGGGGGGGTGTTATTTGAGTGTTTCCAAATAGTGACTCCTACCTGGGGAAAAGAAAACATGCAGTATTTAGAGTATTTAGAGTTCCAAAAATACTTATCTCCTTGTCTTAATCTAACAAAGCCAGAGAAGTATTTAACATAAAATTTGTAAGAAAAAAAGCTATCTGACGGTTTAGGTTCTTCAGAAATACCTCCTCCCTTGCTGCACATGCTCTCTCTGAACTACATGTTAGCAGGTTCATGAGTCAAGGTAGGAATTTTATTGACATCAACTATTAAGATGATTATTTGGAAAAGGTAATGGGGACAGACCTGGACTTTGAAATACCCTGCTAAACCACAGCAAAGAGCAGGACAGCAGTGTCTGCTATCCTCCTCAGGATAATTTTTGTTGGTATTTATTTTGACAACAAGCAATTTAGAAAACTCTCTCCACTAAAATACCAGCCGGACATCTCAATCCAGCCGGTGCTGATTAGTTTACTGCAGACATCTCTGCTGGAACTATTGACTTTTCATTTTCAGCTTATGCACCTGTAGCAACAGCAGCAGTGGGCACAAGCCAGAGACCACAGCATGACCAGCCTCCAGAAGAAGTGCAGGGAACACTCCATCTCCTCATGTTCCCTAATAAAGACAGGATGTCTGTCTGATAAATCTGCTTTAGGTAAACCGAAGCTACCGGTAATTGGATAAACTGCAAAAATGAGTGACATACTCTGCTGGCATGATCTACATTAATCTTCAATCTACCCTAATCATATCAAGCAAATTATGTTATTAACATAATTAATTCATTATGGGTAATTAATGAAGTCCAGAAGAAGCCAGCCACATCTGCAAATTCAAAATTCACTCCATAGTAGAAAGTATGGAAATAGGAATGAAACAATTTTTTTCTTCCCAGTAGGAAGACATAGTTCTTAAATTACACGGATGTGATAATTTTTACCTTCCAAAAGAATTGTTTGGACAGTTTGCTTGGCTAAGAGGGCCAGAGTGCTCATACTTTTTTGGTCTAGTCAAAAGGGAAAAAAATGTTTAATAGAAATCTATGCACAAAAAACACTTATACAGTGTTGAGCAGATATTGAAAAAAAAAACCTGAGAAATTAAAACAAATTTAGCAAAAATAAATGTCTATATTCAAGATGATCAGGTTCTTCTGTCATTTTATTTCAATCACATATGCCACCCAGGTGATTTTTAAAGAACATCATAAAATTAATCCCATGCTTGTATTTGAATACATACAACCTTAAATACAGAAATAGATTTAGTGCATTTGTTGTGATTTCTTTTTTGCCTGTAAAATCATGATTCTCTTTAATAAGTTAGTTACTTTTCATGTGCATTGATTCTAAAGCACATGGATTCTAAAATAGCATAATTTGAGTGTATCTGTGACAATGTTTTCTGCCTCATGAAAAGCAACACAGATCAGTATCAGTCTCAAGTAATCCTAAGCAGCCCTGAAACACACTTTATTTCAGAACAATTCACAGGGCATCTCCATGAGCCATAAAACACAGCATGTGAGAAAGTCTTACTCTCTATATTCACTCTCCTCACCACATTCAAAGAGGGTGATTTGATATTATAATCCAGCTATTTGTATTGGGACCAGGAATCTGGAGCAGATGTTCTACACACCTGAACCAGGGAAAACAAGTGCATCATTAAATTCCAAGACAGCCCAAGCTCCCTCTGTATTCAATGAGGAGCACTGTAGGCAAAGGCCAGGCCACATCATCCTTCTACAGGCTCCTCAGCGCTGCCCTCCAGAGGTGCCTACTTCCCCCCACAGACTAAAGGGAGCTTATACTTAAATGTGATGTTCAGAGTAAAAAGTAATTTTTAAAAAAAGTAATAATAATACAAAAATCTCTGCACTGCAAATAGCCACTCCAAAGTTTTACTCGGAGTTTTCAGTGCTTCCTCTTTCTCAAGTGCAGGCAGCACCTAGTAACCTGTTAGACCATGTAAAGCCCATCCCTCACCTCTGATATACTAGAGAAGAGAACAAGCTATAAAAACTTCCAGAACTATTTAGCCTAATTTAATATTTATTGCTATTTTAGGCTGGGTGTCTCAAAGAAAGAAAAGAACTTTAGTACACTGAACTGATTTGGAATGAAATGGACCTAGACCAAAAGTTATGTTTCATGGATTTTAAGGCAACTCTTGAAAAATGCAGAAACTCAGAAATAAGATGGTATAGAAAGTAATAGAGACATTAGCACATTGAGGGCCACGTTCTTAATAGATAGGTGACATTTCCATTGCAGAAGAAAAATTAAAAAGTCCTAAAATGGAAAGCACTGATCTCAAGATTAGGCATACAAACCGTCATGGAGCAATCTCAAGCAATGCATCAGCACCAAAACTGGATGGACTGAGAGGAGTCTGAGAAGAACTATTCATTACAGACCTCAGAATAATATTTCTTTAAGAGTTTGAGAACAACATACTCAACTCTGAAAGAGCAGTCTTCAAAAGCTTCAACACATGTAGGTGGCAACTAACTAAACAGAACAACTCAGAACAGAAATCTCCCCTTGGAAACACTGCACAGAAGTGGAAAGTAGGAGAGATGAATCTTGAAGCAGATTTTCAGGAAGTTGACTGTAGACTCGAAAAACTTTAAAGTCTGTGGAGGTCACTGCATAGTTGATCAGAAGTCTGAAGTGCAATGATGCAGGAAAGAAGAATCAGGTTGCACAATGTGAAATTATTAACTGGGAGAAACTAAGGGTAGTAAATTCTCCTCCTCTTGGAAACAAAGCTTCATAACACCTCCACGGTATGTATAACTGCTCATCAGCAACAGTAAAATCCCTTAGGAATAACAGGCATATCTCCAAATATTGCATTTCCCTATTGCAATTTCTAGCCTTTCTAGCATTCAGGTTTTCCAGAAAACTGCATTACCAAATGCACTTATTGATGAATTAATTCTTAATTGTTTGACATGGGCAATTTGTTTTTCGAAAAGAAAGAGACACAACAAAAACATTTGAGATGTAAGGTTGCATTAGACAAGCATACCTTTGATATTTAATGTCTTTTTTCAGTTATCATTAAAAACCTGATTAATTTTCTCCACATGATATCAAGTCTTTTCAGGTCCTCAAAATTTGAGCTCAGACACTCAGAACAGCCATAGGACTCCTAGTTTGTTTTGCTTTGTTATGCTCCTTCTGTAACTTAGGGTTTGTTTAATGTGATTGTAACTGCCATTTATTTCAAACTTATACATTAACTATAAAGAAATTAATTGTGAATAAGGAAAAAAACCGCAGAGGAGCAATTTTTTATCATTTTGAGAATTCACTGGGATTAGACAAAACAACACACCTGTCTGCAGTGCAACAATTAGCAGGTTTCTGAGGACAACTCTTGACAGTAAATGATTTAACCTGGAGAACAACCAAATTCAAGCTATGTTTTTTCAGTGACAAGAGTTGAGGTCCATATGCTACTTTCTGCTCATACCTAAAAATAAATTAACCATTCCCTGAAGCAGTTATGAAGCCAGGTCACCCCATTTTAACCAATATGTAATCTAACTAATGGGTACAACACCTTTCCTACAGCTCTATAGTTGGATTAATGCTTGTGCTTATACCCATTTACTGCTGCTTAATGAAGCAATGTGAAATAGAACAGTATCATCACAACAGGGTGAACATCTCCCATCCTATGGAATCCTAGAGACAGATCAGTAAAACTTTCTTCAAGGTGCTACGAGTTTGTGTCTTCTGAGCCAGAGAGGGGAAAAGACCCAAGTGTCACATCCAGAAGGAAAACATTAAGAAGTGGGATATAGAATAAAAATGCTGCCTACAGGCTGGGGGTTTTATCACCTGTACTTGGTAAAAAAGTGAAGATTGCATGGTGTACTTGAAGAAAGAGTTTAAGTCTGCAGCCCTGGTGAAGGAAGATGTTTTCCCATGCAGAAAAACTAGGCAGATGACAAGCACAAATCCTCTCTCCAGGACATCTAGCTGCCTAAGCAAGGAAAGCAGGCGTGCTGCTGTCTGTGTTCCTGACTGAGCACACAGCCCTCTCATGTAAAGAGTACCTCACTTGACCTCAAGGTACCAAAATTGAGCACTGCAATCTGTGACTGCAATGCTTACCCAATGGCAAGTTGTGTGCTTAAAAGATTTGCCATGGTAAAAATTGAAGGTGTATGAGGAAATATGTTCGCTACTAATGGCTAAACTATTCAGGCATCTTTGGTCTCCTCCTTTGAGAGATACCAACCAAAATACCCATAACCAATCTGCTGGTTCCCTCTTGTTGCTGCAGCTGCAAAAATAAGGCATTAGAAATAGCAGCCTTCCCAAAGAAGATTGCTTATTTGCATTCCTGGCACAGCTCACTTGCACAGTCCACAAAATGCATTCATTAACAGATAACAAAACAGCAGAAGGAGGCTTTCTTCAAATGTTCCACTGCTTCCTGAGCACAGGGGGAGTCCTCCAAACATTTAACTGATTTATCAAAGAAAAGGCTCACCTTCTAGCAGGAAAGACATATTCCACTGCATTTTGTTGCTAGGCAGTCCTCTGCATTTAACTGCAATTATTTATTTATATGAACTTCATTCTCCACCCTCCCTACCAAGATGCTTGTGGAGTTGAATAAACAACCGTACAATAAAAAGAGCATAAAAGCAGAAGGGCAAAATATTTAAGAGCAAAATTAACAGTTGTTACCAGAACTAAGAATGAAATGGCAAAGAGAAACCAAAAATAACTGGACTCCAGTGGGCCAAGGAGAAACACAGCAATTTTTTAAAAGTCTATCTGCTAAGACAGATGGAGAGATAGCAATGAGATAAACCAACCAAGTGGTGAGACCCATATGTGAGACTGCCCAAAACAAACATTTCAAGACTCGCATTTAGTTGTGAGTACTCAGAAGGCCATGACCTTCTTTTTCTTCAAGGTTCTTGAACATTTACTATATATAACACAAGTATTTATGATTTAAAACAAATCCATTCAGGCAGATTTTGACAGGATTGCTTGTGACATGTCTGAGAAAAATGCATTACTTTAAACAGTCTGAGGAAATAAACCTAGCAGATTCAGTGTATCATGCTACAAAATGTCATCTACTTTATGAAAGATAAGCATGGAGGGTAAAAAAGAACATTTCTTTGAGCTTGCTTAGATAACTCAAGATAACTCAAAATCCCAAGAATGTCTGCTGTGCTCTCTAGACCAACAGAGCACTCAGTGTTTAGCAACAGGGACTTCCCTGTGCTCAATATAGTTTTCTCTCTTTCACATTGAATGCTTTCAACTTTTTTCAACTTCTTTCTGTTCTCTAACCTATTTCTTAAAGATTTAAGACTAAATATTACTTGAAGTTAGAGCAAGGTTCCAAACTTCTTGCATTTGTTGAAAGTAACTGAGAATTTTTCTCCCCTTTACTGTTGTCTCGAGAATTCATTCTGTCAACTTCCTTGTTTAATCTGATCCATTATTATTATTATTATTATTATAACTATTAACAGTAACACATACTAACTATGGTATCAAATATAATTAGTTATCATTTTCACATCTACAAATTCTTGATCACATCTGATGTCTGCTATACATACTGGAGAGTCAAACCAGAAATGAATGCCTTTCACAACTTCATCATTTGATATGAAAGGCTTTTATGTTAACAAGTTAGCCCAGTTCACAAACACTTGTGAAAAATATAATGTGCTATACGTTTCCTTTTCAAATGTAGTAAGCACTGATGTCCCTTATCCTAAATAGACAAAATATCCTGCCTGAGAAAAGAAGTGCCCCTTATTATTTGTTAATCCCACAACCAACAGCAGTAATTGCAGCCCATATAAAGACATCTCAACTCAGGATCAAGATAGATCAAATTTCTTGTCCTGCAAATCTAGTAATTTGGAATGTGTTTTGGTTCCAGAGAAGTTACATGAAGAGCAGCTGCAATAGAAATTTTTATTTATTTACATATTCTTGGTCTTTATTTTTTTATGCATTCTTGGGTTTTATATATTCTTTCTTTATCTGAAATTGGCAGATTATTGTTGGCAATAATTAACTTATTAATCTTGCTTAAGACTTACATACTAAGCATTTAGGGTATGTTTTTGATTCAGCTATTTTTCAAAATTCCTGGGTCTTCAAACAACTGAGCATACGATATTCTAACAGAGCCTTACATTGAATCAATGGTTAATAAAAATGTTCCTTAGGGTTTTAAAATACTTGTTATGACAGCATTTTGCCTTCTTGTAGCAACAATTGGTGATTACTTGAACAGAGAGTGCCTGCCACTATGGCAGTAACTTATGTTGATTACGATTTCAAAGATGTGAAAATGCCTTAAGGCTTGGAAAGTAGATACAAGTTTAATAAATATGGATATAAATAGCTGACTAAATAACCCACCACACAGAATTTTATAGATCAGTTCTCTACAGATTTCAAGGCAATGCCATCAATAAAGGCAGAAAAAAGGATGAGCTGACTCTAGAGGCCAGCAAGCCCTGTCAGATTTTTTTAAAACCCCACATTTCAAGTGTTCAGCATGCTGGTGATGCCAGATTAAGAATTTAAGGGAGAGAGTTGAACATTAGGAATACTTGCTCTGTATATAGCACTCCAGTATGTGCTGGGAATTAGGTTGGTAACAAATTAAGCAAGATTTATGCATTCAGCAACATACTGCTGGAATATATACAGTCTTTTTTGACTCTGACTAATGTGACAACTTATACACTTGGATTGACATAGAAGAAAAGATCTGGAGGTTAAATCATAGATCCATATTTTAAAAACTGTGGTTATTCATAACAAATTATTTCCTATAGAGAATTCCAAATTTTAAAAGGAAGATTAAAGTTTAAACAATGAAGGAAAAGTGGAAAGGACTTCCTTATGCAAACATAACTTCCTTTACCATTCTTCCTAAAAGTCACAGAATCACTGAACCACTGAGTTGGAAGGGACCCACAAGGATCATTGAGTCCAACTCCTGGCCCTGCACAGGACAGCTACAAGAAACACACCTTGTGCCTGAGAGCATTGTCCAAATGCCTCTGGAACTCTCAGGCTTGTGCTGTGACCACTTCCCTGGGGAGCTGCTCCAGTGCCCAACCACCCTCTGGTGGAGTGAAGAACCTTTTTTTAATATCCAACCTCAACCTGACCTGACACAGCTTCAGGCCATTCCCTTGAGTCCTGTCACTGATCACAAGAGTGCAGAGATCAGTGCCTGCCCCTTCTCTTCCCCTCACAAGGAAGTTGTAATGCAGTGAGGTCTCCCCTCAGCCTCCTCTTTTCCCAGGCTGAGCAAACCAAGTGACCTCAGTCGCTCCTCACACAGCTTCCCTTCAAGACCCTTCACCATCCTCACTGCCCTCCTTTGGACACTCTCTAATGGTTTAATATCTTTCTTATCTATTTTATCTTTTTTATACTTCTTGTATTAATTTCATCACAGTCAGCATAAGTACCAGCATATGCTATACAAAAAGTATCCCTGTGTGATATATATGTTAACAGGTTTAAACATTTCTTTCAGTGAAAATGACAAAAATGCCTTGATCATACAGGAGAAACTATATCAATATAAATTTAATAGATAAAAAGAAGTTAAACAAATAATTATTAAGATCCCTTTATTAAAAAATATTTCTTATCCAAACACACCACAGAGTAGACCCAAACTTCTTTCTAACAACCTCTCAGTCAGCAAACACTGTCAGAGATGAAGCACTGCTGCTGGAATGGCAGCCAGCCATGGCAGCAGCATAGGGAATGTTCTCTCCTGTCAGAAATTTCTAACACAACTGTATTCCACCACAAAGCACCAAGATTGCAGCAGACCCAAAGAACACACTTGGCCTTTGTGATGGATCTGCCCATGTGCACCAGAATATGTCAGAATTTATGTGTGTGTATGCTATGACTATGGTTTGCAGTTCCCAATGCATTTGACCCTTCAAGATTACTTTTACAGCCAATGACCCTGACACTGATAAAGTTTCCAGGTATTCCAAGATAAATGCTTAGGTTTACTTTTGCCTGCTTTTTGCCTCACTGCTTTCTCACCAGCCTTGAGTCATTCTCACACAGGACATAGAAAGCAAGGACCCTCTACTGTCTGCAATATATAAGAGAAAACCAGACAAGCAACCCAGTAATCATTACTTGCCACGGGGTCTAAGGACTAAAGCTTCGAGACTATTTGCTGCTGTAAGTCACAAAATCCTTGTCTAATCTAGTGTGTATCTGAACCCTCCCAACTCATGCTGGTGCCAAAGTACGTAACACTCAACTCCCTTCTGAGCCCTCTTCAGCTGGTAATGTGTATGATCCAGTCTTGCTGGCAAGGCCAAACCAAGGGACTGAGTAACCCTATTCAGACCATGGAAAAGCAATTTTAAATCTCTGGTTAGTTTGACAGAGTCCAAAGTCCCTTATGTGTAAAGGCATGCTCCCCGTGAGGCAGCTCAGGGATCTGAAGCTGGCCTGGTTTCAACCCACGCCAACAGAGCTGCTCCAGTTTATATGGGATGCTTGAATGCATTCACTGGGACAGTCTGTACCTTTTCAGCTCAGGTCAGGCCCCTAAAAATGGACAAATTCAACACACCATGTCTATTCAGAAGAGGACAGAAATACTCATTTGAGTAAAATTGGGACCTCTTCTTGCCCCTTCACGCTGCCAGCATTTCCACTATTCCCTCTGTCACCTTAAATCCCACAGACTGATGGTTTCTACTGAGCACAATGAATTTTCTTCTACTGTTTCCAACTGCTTTGTTTATCATCTAATGCACGTCTTCTCATACAAGTTGTGTGCAGCTCCATAGAAATTAGTAGAACAGTTTCTCATGGAACCAGTATTAGGCTTTTTTATATTAGTATTTTTATAGTTTAATTTTTTCAAGTACAACTCAAATATTCTCAGATAATTCTCATTAAGTACCTATACTCTCTAGAAGTATAAAAACAGTTGCATGCTACTAGTGCTCTGAAGATACAAGAAATTCACTATTAACTCTGTCCTTACTCACACCTTTAATAAAATATTTTTAAACACTTTCACTGTTATTATTAGTAACAGTCATTTGTAATGTGATTCTTACTCATTGATCAGGACCCTGCTGTGCACAGTGCAGCAATGCCAAACATCTCTGTACCAAAGGGTTCATAATTTAAATATGAGATGAGAAACCACACATCAATACAGAAGAAGCAAAAGGAAAGAATAAAAGATTTATCTTCCACAATTATGTAAGTGGTGTTCTAGGATAGGAGAAGAAAGCTTGCAAGGAGCACTGAGAAATAACTGTAAGCAAAGAACAAGCACTAAATGTACAATCTGTGGTTTTATAAATATCTTCTATAACATGTAGTCATGACAATAAGAGTCCTGACTGTATAAAGGTACAAGATGTCATTTGTGTCTTGTTTTCATTTCTATATTGTTTGCTTGGTCAATTTTGGATTAATTTTCCAGTTCCTATATTGGACTTTTTGCTGTGTTTTAATTCTCGGGGGAAAGTTCTCTATTCTATTTTCTCACTATGATTCTTTTTCCTTTTCTCTTTACATCGCTTTTACTGATTCAAGCATATGCAATAAGGTTCTGGCATCCTCGCTTGTTTAAAATATTAATATCAAATAGTAATGAAAATTGTGAATGATTGAAATAATTTGTTTGATAAATTATCATGTATATATGTGAGAGAACTGTATAAAATATTATTTTCTTCCACTTACAACCTTTTGTGCAATGAAAGACTAATTTCATCCTTTTATTTTCTGTAGGTATTTTGTCCATATGTATTACCTTGAAATTCCTTTAAATTTTTTTTAGCTTGGAAATCCTGCCATCCATTTCTGACAAGAGGTTTGATCAAATTGACATATTTCTCTTTGCTTTTTTTCTTCCCCCCCCCCAAAAAAAAAATGTGCAGAACTTACAGCATGGCATCATGCCACTACAAGAAATTTACTTTGGATTCAGATTTCAGAGAGATCAGCACATGGATACTGTATATTGGTTATGAAGGAATGATATTTCCTAATAATTTCCTCCAAACTTGCATATATTTGCAGATCTGTGCTTAGTCCCACAAAGGCAGAAAAACTAAAAATTAAAGAGTTTGTATAATACACTGTTTGCTGAAAACAGTGCTTTTTGTATGTGATTCTAATAAGCAGAGTTATATCAAAGAAATAAGAAAGTTTGTATCACATAGGAAAAAGCTGCTTTTTGTGATGACTAATTGCTTGCTCTAATGAACATCTTTTGTTGCATCTGCAGTACTGTTGTTACTTTTAAGAACAGAAATCTCATCTCTCCCTGCTTGATGTGACGTAGATTTAGACCCAGGCACTAGTCATTGGAATGTCTCATTTTCAGAAATCCATCTGGCTAGTTACATGGCAAATTTTTGACCTGCTGGCCCCTAACTCTTCATTTCTTTTAAGCCTGGCAAACTAAAATTTTGATATTTTTGTCAGACTACTATTATCAATCCTAACAGAAATACAGAATGGCTTGTACACTGGTATTTGTTGATGTGTTTTGATAATTTCATATTGCAACTTATATGTTGTATTGTAAACTTCTCTCTACTCTCACAAGTGTTTATATTACTTTTTCCAGTTCCTCTCTACAAGCAAAAAGCTAATTTCCTATTTACATCAGATGATATGTAAATAGGTCTTGGGTTAAAAGCACTGATTAAAATTCCACTGATCTCAGAGTTTCGAAAGGATATGTTTAGAAGTGCTACACAATAATAAAAACTTTGCACTATCAGTATTATAATTCTGTAAAAATTTTCCAGTGCAAAGATTTCACTAGTTGTCATATAATTTTGCCTGCAAACTGCAAACTGCTCAACTTCTAGCAGTTGATATTAAAAACCATAAAGACACAATTGCCTGCATTGCCTGCATCCTCTCAGTTCTCAGCTTGTAGAATGACTATGGGCAGCCTCATCATTGATGAATGAAATCTCCTTTCTTAAGGATCTCTTCCAAAAACATCAACTCTTCTCTTTCTCCATTGTAATGTATTGAATTCCTTATCTCTTCTAATCATTAACCATTAATCATCCTTCATGGTGCAACACTTAAAATCTGAGCAGACGGTTAGGAAATACCTTGTGCATTCATACATAAAAGAAGAGAGACTGAGAAGAAAAACTAAAGGAGAAAAAAACCCATAATTCAGCTCCTGTATTATTCACAGGGAATAGGCTTTTAGATGGAGACTCTGTCTTTTCTCTGTCCTCTCTGTGGATGCAGAGTAGTCTGTCAAGTGACACAGAAGATGATAAGTAGGATATCATGTTTTATCACTCACCTGTACATATTATACTGGTCAATGTCTTATCTCAATCTCATATTCCAAGGCATGGTGAGTTATAATATTGCCAGTTTCCCCTGACAGCATTGGTTTACAACTACACCCAATTTCATACCAGAAACAGCATGGTAGTATCAGCTTGTCTAACTCATCTTGCTCAAGCATGAACTGCTTCTGCTTTCATTTTGCTTCAGATTCTTGTTGATGCAGATCACAATCACAAAACAGGCAACGGCTCTATCTAGCAAGTCCAGCAATATTAAAGACAGCCTACAGGCCCTTCACTTGACTATAGGTGCTGTTCCTTGGATCTTAGGTATGAAAGCATGAACAAACAAAGAGAAAAGGCATTTGATGGGAAAAAAGGAACATGCCCGCAACTTTACTGAAAGACATTGGATAAGTGAAAAAGAATGAGTGAAATTTATCTCCCACCAATATGCAGTCTCTCAGGTGTTAAACTAATGAGAGAAGGTAAACCACTGATGCAAGGGCCATGCCCTACTGAAAAATGTATGTGGTGACTAAAATTTTTAATATTTTCCTTTCTGGCACAGTTCAATCCTGGCTCATCTACACTGTCAAAACCTCTTGCCTCTTTGCTTTTACAATTTAATAAAAATGTAATATTCTGTCTTTCAATATCTTTCCTGTAAAAGTTCTATCACATATTTTGAACTAATACATGAGAGCGCCTTTTTTCATGTGTAATTTTTTTCATAAATTTAAGTCACTAGAGTAAAATTCAAACATATTCTAAACATCTTGCTATTGACTCAGTTCACTTGCCAAATGATCAATGTAGTCATCAAAACGTTTGGCTGAGAAAATTATTCCTTTCTAGCATATATGCACTGAGACCCAACAAGAATTATATAATAGATATATAAAAGGCTAAATATAAAAGAGTTATATAAAATACTTTCTTCCTGTTTTCTAACTCTAATTCAGCAGAAACAGTGGGCCAAATGAAGGCTTTCACAGATTAAATTTTTTCAATCAGGGGTTCCTCATGAATTCTTTGGCATGGAAGTGGCCCTGCTGTGGTCTCCTGCTGGAGTGCTTGCCAAGCATCAAAGGTTCAGCTTTAGAGAGCAGAGCAATGAGGATGGATTATTAGAACATGGTTCCAGCTTTAGTAAGGAACATACTGTGAATATGTCCCAGCATTATTTTCCTTCATTTGAATGCACGTACATTTTACCCTCTAATAATTTTTGTGTTACAAAGCTTTTTGTGATCAGAAAAGAGTTCCCCACACTTTCAATTTTCAAATGTAGCATATTTTTAACTTGTGCACGTGTTACTGCTCAAGCTGTATAAAAAATAAATTTAATCCCCTGACTAAAAATTGTGCACTGTTTTTCAGGACTGTAGTCTGGTTTTACATAATTTCTTTGAAAAGAGTATATTAATGTAGAATTTTATCTACAAATTCTTGTGTAAGTTTATTCATGCAAGTTACTTCAGTGGAATTATGAGTAAGGAGAAAAGACCACAAGATCTTCCTCTGCTCCCCTCACTACAAGATTAATTTCTCTGAATGAAGGGCTGGCAAGACTGTACCACATAAGTGCCTGCAAGCTGGCAGTGCAAGATATTAATTTAAAATAAAAGGGTCAACGAAAAACCAATGTGGCAGTTGGCTCAGGTCACTGGCTACTGTCCTTTTCTCTCCTACTGTCAAGCCCTTCACACACATACTTGGCTATTCAGTGAACCCAGACTCTGACAAATGTGACCTTTGAATTTAGTTCTCAAAAAAAGCTTTCAGAGTAGCAAAAACGGCAATGCCCTCCTCTGCAATACCTACTGCACCTTCAAATCCATGGAAGGCGAAGATCAAGTTTTGTCATGGTATCACAAGTAATGCCACAGGGATGAGCATGGGAGTCCAAGTTGTGAAAGAATAGTAAAATCAGTACCTGTACCTTCACTGACCTATCTTCAGCCTGCCATGTATAAATCCCATGATATGTTCCAGCAACATCCCATATTTTATCACTATCCAAAAAAACTACAACCATGTGACTTTACTGCATGCCTGCCTGATTGGGTAGTGTCCATCCCTGCAGCTTTTTAAGACATATAAAAAATAAAGCCCTTAGTAACCTTGTCTTGTGTAAAGTCTTACAGCTGACTTTCCTTTGTGCAGAAGTTGGACTAGAGGCCTCCTGAGGTCCCTTCCAGCTTAAGGTAACCTGGGAACACAGCACACAGACATACACAGAGAGAACATACACAAATACTCCTCACCAAACTCCACCTGCATAATCTCTTAGAATTTATGATGTCATAGCTCTACTATGCTCTAGCATAGCTTGCCTGAGTTTCCAATACCCTAAACTTTTGTCATTTACACAGAGATGCCAATATGTACCTAAGATCAAGAGACATATAGCTCTGCCTAATCACAGTTCTTAATATGGATAATCACATATACAACAGCCTCTAGTTATCTCCCTGACAGTAGCTGCCAAAAGTTTTTAGGATAGCTATACAGATTAGTGACAACAGAACCATGAAGAAATATCATATGTACCTTATTTTTCTGACATTTTAAATAAACATATTCAAAAAGCAGAAAATATTCAGTGCTTGCTTCGTATCAGTAAAACCAGTCATAAACATTTTTCTTAGCATGGTTCAGGGCAAGGACACAAGTGTTTCCAGTACCTATGAGGTTTCTGTACTTTGTAGCCTGTAATGCAGAGGTTACATCAGCTGACTTCTGGTTTTTGCATTTAAAGCAAGCTGGCTCTCAAAAAAAAAGGTATTGGTTTACTGGTTGCGTGTTAACTCCAAAAATGTTATTTTATGTTCATTTGACAAGGACATTGACCAAGAGAGACTAACTACTGCATCATCTTCTGCCTGGCTCCCTCACCTCTATGCCAAGCATACAATGTACATACATATAAAATCTTTGCAACACGTTATTTAAAATCTGCCTTTTGCATTGTCTGGATATCTAATCCACTGTGATCCAAATAAAATGAAAAGACCCCTTCCTAGAGTGCTGCGAAAATCTGTAGTGATTATTTTAGAGCAGATATTTACTTTGTGTCCTTGGACTTCAGTGACATGAACACCAAAGACAGGTGTGTTCTTTACCTGAACAAGAATAAAATGATGAGTGTTCATTCTAAAAGTTTAAACACTATTTTGTGAGTAAAGGTAATGTTGTTACATCCTGACAAAGACTCAACCTGAAACATCTGGGGTATCAGAGCAGACTTGCAACGCTAAATGTCTTGGAAAAAGCAAATTTTTCAGTTGGCCTCAGTTCACATCAATATGTATGGAATAAACAGTGATTGTGCTTTTGTAACACATCCCTTATTTGAAGGACAAATGCATAAGAGTATTTTGCAGTGTTCTATTTTCACATTCATTAATGTCAAAAACAGAGCTTTCAGTGACCTTGCTCTGCTCAGGACTGTTATCACTAATGCACCTACCATGGTCTCATGCTCCCAGACTTCACAGCTCATTTCTTCCATGCTAATGCACATACAGACCATTTGAGAGGGAAAAAAACTCCATATCCATATCTAAGCTCCATGACTCCCCACTTTCTAGTACTTCTCATAACACAAAAGGGTAGGTGATTTTTAGCTTGAGTGTGAAAGAGGGAGTAAGACAACCCCAGAAACAGATCTTAACACTTAACACATGCAACAAAATGTCTGAGCACAAAGTTTATTCCAGGATTCACTATTGAACTACTTCATGAACATTAGGAAGTGAATGCCCCCCAACCCACAGTTCTATTTCTCTATACTGATAACAATATTGCCTTTTTATAATTTGCAGTTTGGAAATTTGCAGAGGAAAGCTGTAATGAATTTAGATTTTTTTTCAGCCAAAGGAAGAGTAAAAGAAAAAAAATAATAAAGTTTTTAAAAAGATACTCTGCAGCCTCCAAAGCTAATCCATCTTATGATCTAGCTGACATCACTGTTACAAGATTCAGCCTCACTGTCTAACAACTTTCACTTGCTGGAATATAAATCTAGTACTTTTTATCTGCTATATCAAGAACATGGAGAAGAAATTATTCCCTTGGTCTTTGCATCATCATACTCACTTAACTTTAATAATTCTGTAGAAATTCTATCATATCATTATATCACACAATCCATTGTATGTATTTTGGAGTTTCAGTCAATGTAGACTAGCAGTATGGGAACTATTTAATATATCAAGTAATCCTAGCTGCCTAGGGTGGAATTCATCACTATTTGAGGCAAGTACCTCAGACTTCACTTATAGCCCCTGAAGTGTTGGCCATGATGAACTTCATCTTCAAGTCCCAAGTCTAAAACAAGTCATAAAGGCCCAGTTCCTCTTCAGGATTTGGTGAGCATAGGATGACTGACTCAGCTATGGATGCATACATAAGAAATACGGACTCACAGAATTTCATTTGCAAGGGAGCTTTGGAGGTCATCTAGTCCAGCCCCCTGGCCAAAACTAGGTCACGTTGCTCAGACCTGGGCCCAGACAAGTCCTGACAGCTCCAAATATGGATATTTCATAAACTCTGGACAAAAAGTTTTGCTAATTGAAAATTTTCACAGTTAAAAAAAAAAGTTTGATATCTTATCAGAATCTCCTATTTTTCAACTTGTGGCCATTACAGATGTCTAAAATCACCTGAGATCTGACTTCTATAATGTAATTAACAGGCTACTCTCTTAAAACAGTGTGATACTTTTCACTTTATTTGAAGGTCTTTGTAGCAAGTAGAGCCTTTAAACTTGTGGTAGCGTGTTCCAAGCATTGGCAAGACAGGGAGTTAAGAAAGGTCTAAAGGTTTCAAAATAGAGTTTCTGGACAAGGAAAGCAATGAGATTCCTCCCCTCAAATGCCAAGTACAGAAATTAAGGGACTCATCCGTATGATGGTTGGGTTTTGGCTTTCTGTTTAAAATCTAAGAACAAAGAAATAGAAACAAAATCAATTAGAAAGTCTAGTGTTCATTTGGAGGAGATCCACTGATAATTGGAAAAACTAAGTAAAGGCAAATTAGAGATGTTACTATGAGATTACAGAAAATATAAGGTATGAGAGCTTCAGAAATGTGAGCTGCCCAGCAACTTCTGCGTAAAATCGATGCATTTGTAATAGACAAAGCTCATCTGCCTGCTTATAATTCAGGAAAGATCAGTGTTGATATGAATATAGCAGAACTTGAATAATAAATTTAGGTGGAGACCATCATTTGCACTTCCCATTTGGTTAGAAGGGCATTGTAACAGCTGTTTTTCTCACCAAAAACAGCTGACTGGTGATATTATTTTTCAATTAAAGATGTTACACTATGAATAGAGTACTGCATGTAGGCCTGAAAACAACAACAATTAGTGAAAGAAATCCAGCAATGTAACAAAGTATGTTTTGGTTTTCATTTAATTGGAGGGTAGGGAAAGTCAGAGATAGAGTAAACCCCATCTAGACACAGTGAAATTTGTATGCTGAAGGCTCTCAAAACAACCCGAGCCAGACTGAGTAAACAGATCTAGAAAAAGAAAGAATTAGGGAAGTGTAGAAGAGTGGAGAACAGAGATGACAAAGACATAAAGCAGTGCTGAGAAAATCTAAGGGGATTTTGTTTTTTAAACAAGAGTGTAATTTTGCACTGAATCCTCAAATGAATAGAGATTTCAGTTATTTAGAACTGGAATGCCATCCTTAAATATCTTTACATTGTTACATGCACGAAGCCAAGCTGTGTAATTCCACACTGGGTTGATTGGGAAAGTAAAGCTTTTTAGTTTTACATTCCAAATCACAATAGAAGAAGAGATGACACCAAAGGAAAACAGCCTTATGTTAAACGACAACACCCTACTGCAGTGGTGCTTACGAACACCATTCCACACGTTAAGTCACATTTCGTACTGTCTGTGGAAAACACAGCCTAATTTGGGTGTATAAGATGTGAGATCTATATTAACTAGTCTTAGAGCTCTAATGTATTCCTCTAGCATAAAATGAGGACCAAATCAAAGAGCTGAAACAATGACCTCTGGGCACATATTACTACATCCTTAACCGCATCTCTAGGTCACAAAATATTTCCAATTCTTCTCAAAAGCAAATAAAAACACCAAATAACATGAAGAGGTAAATAAATATGACCCAGGAAAAATAAAATCTGCTTTGCAGGTACATGACTTATGACCAACACATATATTAATAACATATACTCTACACCCTGCTACAAATGAATATGTGTGTGAATGTCAGCTGATGAAAACAAGACTCTTTTAAAGCTTGGGTTTTCTTTCTTGTGTCATTCTGCTCTGCTTTGTGCTCCTTTCCCAGACAATAAGCAGGTGAGCACATTTAGATTCTGTCCATGTACAGCAAAACATCAAGAGTTCACATTCCAAGGACCCACCCCTCACAATTCACACCTTGCAGCTTTTCTTTCTTAAAACAACTATGCCTTACAGCTTTCACACATTTACTGTTTCACTGTCTTGTCCTGAATCAGAAATTGATGAAAACTTCCTTGTAGTGAATTGAGGGACAAGAATATTGGAAAACTGATCTTTCTGATCTTCTTTGATTTTACAAAACCATGTTTTTCTGGTTGGTGAAATCAGGATTAATTTCTCTGTCTGAAAATGCAAAGGACCTCCCACTATCACATTTGCTACATCCCTCCCCTAAAACCCTTAAAATAGAAATGATAAAATTGCTCTCTTTCTTTTTCCCAAGTCTGTAGGAGTAACAGCCTGATTAGTAATTCCCTGTACAAGAAAGAAGAGTGCCCCAGCAAAGAGCATGGGAACACAAAACTGCTAGAAAAGAGAAGCCACACTTTGCCTATTCATTTCTAATAGAATGTATTTTCAGCGGACAGTTTTATATAGTAGGAGCTTGAGATTTGCGTAGAAAGATAAACTCTGGTCAAGTATCTGCATCCCATCTGGGACATGGTCTAATCAGGAATTTCCAGCAAAATTTTTTTTCCTCATAATACATCAAACTGTCATTTTTGCACTTGTTGTACATTTAACATCCTTAATGTCAGTGAAAAAGGAAAAGGGACTTAAATGTCAGTGGAGAGCTGAGAGGAGGCTTTGGTTATTGAACTGCTCCCTCCCAGGACCACTTCCTTTCTTCTCCCTCTGCATTTAAAGGTTGTGGATGGTCACCAGCTCTTGCATATGCAACGCTATGGTCCTTCAAGTTACATGCTGAGAGAAGTCTTTTTCCACAGCAGTATCGCAGTGTCCCAGGTGCTGAGCACCTGAATACTGAAGCCAGACACCAAAGGATGTTCATCCTTCATGAAGCACAACAAATGGAGCACCGAGACAAGAACCAGGAAATGAACTGAAGGATGGGTGACAGGTGAGCAGACTGTATGCACAATTCTGATGAGCTATGATGAGACTTCTCACATTTTGGAGCTGAGGCTGTACAGACACTGACTGGTTCTAACTGAGCACCTGCCTAGGGAAGCCATTACCTGGCCCCAGGGTTCTCTGAGAAAGCAAAGAGGAGACAGCCATGAAAGGAAACCCATTGCATAATGCTTTACGCTATGAATTTCTGTAAATGCTCCACAGCACCAGCTGAACAAGCAGTGCAAGGGCTTTCTGTTCTGTTCACTGAAAAGAAATATAAAAGAAGCTCTGAGAACTCATGGGAGATGTATTTATTGCAAGTTGTAAAAAACTTTTGTCCAATGTGAATAAACCAAAAACTTTCATTTCCCTGGCTTCTGCAAAGTAAAAGATGAAAAAAATACATAAAAGTATCCTAGAAATGCACACACTTTTTCTTTGGAACTTGAAAGGCCCACACGATTCAAAAAAGAATGTATTAAAATTCCACCAAGGTTTGTGTTTATTTATAGTATTCTTCACACATTCTACTGCAGTTTATTTCCTCCTTGCTCTGCAGCTACTGAAGAGTTTTGTTATCCAGCTCATCTTTCAGTAACTACATGATGGTCTGTAAAAGCAAAAAAAAACTGACTACTGATGGAAAGAGAACATAAACATATTTTAAAGTAGTCCACAACACCATCTTTGATTATCCCCCAACCTGTATGCTTTCTATCAACTTTGTTCAATATACACTTTGATGTCTTGCTTTATCTAGTCATTTTTGGGGCTTATGTGGCAATTAACAAACTCAGTTTTTCTGGGACTTTTGAAAAGAGAATGGACACATATTTCTATGAGTTTTGGGATATATTTCTCACATGACTATGAAATTACTTTTTTTTTTCCATTTACAGGGTAAGGTTAATGCCACCTAATTTTCCTGAAAACATGGTATTGAAGATGCTACATACCTTTAGAGACATCAAAATTCATGCCAGTAATGCACTGAAATAATTAATCTCCTTTATATGACATTCCAGAGAAATATTTGGTATAATCAGTGTCTTCCTTTTACATACCTTGCTTTTTTTCCCACATACCATACATTAGAGAGGTATTGTCTTTCAAAGCAAAATCTCAACTCAGAACACCCAAAAACTTCCAATCAAACCACTGGCAATTTTTATCAAATTGAAAATGGAGAATTATTACAAATACAGTAAAACATACGAGTGTTTTTAAGAATATCTGAAGAGCACTGCACATTTTGTAGTCTGATTAAACTAATAATTAATAAATAGTTTTTACATTTATATTTTCACCAGAGTCATTCATACAATGTTTTAAAATGTCAGCAAGGGTATAATTTTTTTTTAAAGTTATAGTTTGACTTACTGGGAAGTACAGAAGAAGTGATCCAAAAAGAATGGTTTCCAACAGCACCAGCCCTGAAGCCCTGATACTCTAGAAGACAAAAACCAACACAAAATATTAGAAAATTCTCTCTGTGTGCCATTTTCATAAAGGTACCTTCACTTTTGTCAGTGTAACAGTTCCACAGTAATGTTTATTAAGCTGTCATGCTTGCATGCTCCACACTCTTTAAATCACAGACCCATTACAATTCTTGTGTTTTACAAAATTAAATTTAAAATATCTTTTCCCTGTGTTAAATACTATTCAACAGACATTACCTGGATATGCTTTGAAATTGCTGAATTTGCTCTCAAGTGTCAAGACTGAGGGATCACGGGAATTACAGACATGAATTTAACTGTAGAATTTGTTCTGCATTGTTTAAATTTCAAGAAGTCTCTAGCATATTTTTGCTTATTTAATATTAATGACTTTTATTAATGACTTAATATTAATGACAATTTTATTAAATATAGCGTGCTCTTAGACTGCAAGTGCATTTACTTTTCCTGAAATTTTTGTACAAAGATGTTGATTCATTAACTTGTCAGGATCGTAAAATACTACACCATTTCCTCACCAAATGTTGGTTAAGAAAACCAATATGCTTTTCTTCAATCTTAAGATTAAAAAAAAAAGATTATTTTTCCTAATACAAAGTGTATTCCAATAAGTTTGATGATTTATGTACAGTGCAACTGTGCATTATCTTAGAGACAAAATAGCAACACTTGTAAGAAACTGAAATGTTAAATGAAGGGTTAATAACTCAGAATTGATCACTGCAAAAGCAGGAGTGCTTTGCTGATACGTGCAAGGTACAGCCCAGGTGCAGAGGCTGTGAGCACCAGAGGACAACCATGACAAATCAGCCTTGGTTTAGCAAGAAGCCAGGTTTGAGTCACATAAGGGAAGAGGCCAATAAGAAACAGATCCTGAGAGGTGGGATAATGTTTTTTATCATGCCAGGGCCCTCTCTTCCACGAGGCTCCAGTATCATACAAGACATCATACAAAGCAGAGGTCCGCGAGCTCACGTCTCTCATGACTGAAAAATACTCTAACCACTAAAAAATATTCTTTTCTTATTATGTACAAAGCATCCCTATGTACCAGAATGACCAACAAAGCAACTGAAATGAGCTCCATATAGAGAAGATGGAAATTAACTAAAACATCTAAAATCCATTCAACTCCCATGTGGGCATTCTTTTCTAAACAAGTCTTTCACATCCTGATCAGTCTTTTCTTATCAAGCTTGTTTCTGGGCAGCATGATCATAAGATAACCTGCTGGGACAAAGAACTTCAGCATTTCCAGCTCTTCTTCCATAACAATAAATTATCTCATGGTTTCTTCTTACCTGTGTTCTGGTAGGGACCATTCTCTGCAAATTCTATCTATGCACTTCCGCTTCCTGCCCCAAAAGAAGTGTGACTTACAGAGCAATGCTGGAATTCAAAATGGGCTTGAATCCAGGTTTTGACTATACTTTCACCTCAGTCTTTGGTACCAGGAGAACAGGGGGTTTCACCTAATGTTTACAGATACCACTGCTCTTCTAAACAGGATTCCTTGGCAAATGGAATATACATTCTAGCAGAGATGAGTGCTATCCACAATGATGAAGAAAAGCTCAAAACCTCCAATCCAAAATAGTACAACTATTTTTACGTAAGTGTAGAGAAAATAAAAAACCAGGTTGTAAATTGAACTATAAGAATTCTTCTAAACTACATTTTTGAAATGGTTGGTTTTCTCTACTGCAAAGAAAAAGAGCTATTTTAACATTTGATTTTAAAATAATTTTATTTCTTCCATAATGACCACTATAGCCCAAGAAGTTCAGGAAGAAAAAATTATCCAGCACTGAAACTTTAATAACAGGGATTAACTAAAGAGAAGACAACCAAACTAAAGCAGAATATTTCAAAATTAATTTACTAAAAATATTTTATTAGATATACAGGTATTTCCAGAAGTTTGTGAGTAATAGTTGTTTCCACCGAAAGCTGAATCTTCTACAGTACAGACTTTGCAAATACGGGTTCCTAAGGCACGGCTGGGGGCAGGACCACAAATGCTTCACTTTATGGGCATCTGCAACATACACAGCAGTGAATACGCACACATGCCTCAGGAAAAAATGCCCTTGCTCCTTTCTCCTCTGAGAAAATGAGCGAAGGAAAGGAAACCGATGATAGCCCAAAGTCTCCACCTATACACGCTGCACAAATAAAATTTTCTGATGGAATTCCCAGAAATTAGGGCATTTTAGGACACAGCCCTGAAATTTTGTGCACTGGGAATTTCTTCCACTTCGTTGTAATATTTGCGTGCTTTTTCTTTTTTTTTTTTTTTTTTTTTTTTCCTTTTCCTTTTTAACAGCTGCTTGGGGTGTTTTGTATCTGTCTTGCTTGTTGGCATTTATTTTTGTTTTATTTATTTCTCTGACTGTTCATCTTGTGTTCAGTTTGCTTATTGCCACTTTGTCTGTGTGTTCATTTCCCATCCAGGATTTAATTTCTATTTTTACCTATTTGTGTCAGTAGAACAGTCCTTTCTGGATTTCCTTGTCTTGCACAATGGTTACACATTGCTGACACTGCAATTTATTTTGTTTCTAGCTTCATACTAACTTTCCTACATAGCTACCTATACCATTCACTTATCTAGGTCTGCAAAGAGTACTTTGTGAAGGACTGATTCATGCCTTCATCCATTCTATCCAGGCCACATTAGTAGCCTTTGAGATAAACAGTCACTCCTTATCCTTGAATCTCAGAAAGCAACACCATTTCTGTGAAAAATCCCATCAAGAAATGAAAGTCATACGTGCCTCTTGGCCACTGCTAAAGGGCCATAAATAAATATTGAATAATTATTTGCACAAGGGAAATTTTAAAAAGTGTAGCTGCCCAAGTTGCATCAAGCACAACAAAACAAAAGCTGAATTGATGTATAAACAAGCACAGAAGATATTGCATTTCATCTGTCTGTGGTCCTAAGCAATCAACATTAAATACAACAGCATTAATTAGCACGGAATTTCTAAATGTCATCACATAAATCAGTGATATGAGTGTCAGAGTATTTTCATAGTGGAGAAAGAAAAAGTAAAAGCCAAAATAAAATTTAAGTCATCCTGTATCAGTTACACAGTGTAACATTGAATTAACTGAACTGTAGACTTTTGGTGTCAGTCCAGGAAGACTGCAGGTTCCTCCAGGGCCACATGTCACTGTGTATTATATGAGCATGGTACCATGAAAACCTAGTGAGGGGAAAAGGTTGGCGTATTTTGATTTTTTTTCACTTCTGTTAAATAGTTCTGCCATTTCTGTAATATAAAGAATGACCAAAGAGGGCTGTGTTTTACAGAAAATTTCCTTTTACAAAGGTAGTTTCACCAGAATGTGAGCTTGCCTTTCAGATAAATAAAGCATATCAGAAACCATTAGAGAAAAAGAAATTCAGATATAATTCTTTTTTTGATTTCAACTTCGAATACATTCCTATTTATTAAACTGGAAAGTGTACCTACACTCCATGTGTAACTGGAAAGCACATATGGATACATGACAGAATGGTAGAGAAGCAAGGAAATATAGAGAATGGGCACAGGTTTGCTCTGCTGTGCTAGACTGATATATTTGAGGAGACTAGAAAAATTACTATGCAAATTGTCTCAAAAGAAGTGCAATAAAAAGTGTAGCTAAAGGTAGATGTGAAGGCAATGTGCTCGCTCTGCAGTGCTCCCAGGAGGACCCTTGTGCTGCAGGTCTGGCAGATCCATCCCACTCTGCACGAGAGGACATGGGAGATGTGGTGAGATCTTACAGGACTGTATTCCCAAATCTGTCTCTTACTTCTATGAAAACTCTTCCTGTTCAAATTATTTTTATTCATGGTAATAAAAGGTAGTTCTTTACATCTATTATATTAAAGAAGTGAGAAGAGATTTTTGTCAAGTTGAAAATACGTGGTCTGAAATGGAGCTGGTTGAAATGTTTTATTACCAGTTGCTTTTCTTACTAAAATACACCTTCCCAACAAATAAATATTTTTCCAGTATGACTATATTTTTGTCTTGATTTCCATGAGCTGTTTTTCTAAAGCTCATTGAACCTTTTTCCTCTGTCTTATCCCATATAACTTTTCCCAAACACAAAGATACTTATCTTTCTTAATGAAAGAGCTGTGTAGAAGAACTAAATTTCAGGAATTTTATCTCAATTAAAGTTTGCTTTTAAGAAATAGAATGCACAGGTTCTTCTTTCTGCCCCCAAGGCTGACAATAGCAAGATATTTGGCTCTTCTGTTAAGAAACAGAAGTTGGACTTCCAGTTCCCAGACACTGATATTGGGAGTTGCAGAAAACTATATTTCATTGTGGTGGGCAACCTAATACTATTCACACCTGGAAGAGGAGTACTGGGGACTAAAGAATGGGCATTAAAACAACTGGAAGGAGTCCTCTAAATCCTCAGTTAGTACCCTGTAACAGTAGTGTCATAAGTTATTTATTGTCTTGATAATAAATTCAGGGACTGATGAGGACCACTACCCATGAAAACGTAAATGTTGAATTCCATAACAAGGCTTTGCTTTAATTTTATTATTGTCAGTTGAGGTACAAAATTCAAACAACTCATTCCCAGATAATTGCAGGATAAACTCTTCAATTCAAGGGAGAAAAAATTATACCTATTTTGAAAATTTCTCTGTAAAATAATGAAGAGGAAATTGTGTGTCCTGCTCAACCTTTCCTCACACTAACAAATACTTTTAACCTATTTGAATCATAGCCTCCTAATAGAATACAGGTTTCAAATACAGAAATATTCAGAGCAAAGGCCAATTTTCCAAAAACAGGTCTACAGTTACAGGCTGCCACTTAAACTGTACTGACAAATTGTCAGAATTTTCTGGCATTTGCAGGTTTTGTGCAGGATTCCTAAACCAAATAAATATAATCCTCGTATTCTTTCATTTCCCTTTCAAGCCTTTGAAGAAGACTTACATGAAGGTCAATTTTTTTTTTTCTATTACTAGTTATACCTGAGCTCAAACAGAATATAATTATTAAATTTGCTTTCTATTTGAAAAAAAAGTCAGGAAAAGCAAAGGCCATTAATCATAAAGCAATTTCATTACAAGTACACAAGATTTCAGGCATCCAAGAAATCCCCAAATATTTAATTTTTCAATTCATGTGGCCCTTGATCCTTTCTGTTATACAAGTAACAAAATCTGTTGAGATATATCATGATAAAGGTAAGGTGTTCTGCATTTAGTAACATGGGCATTGCTGCATCTAAGTTGCACTACACCACCTAAAAGATAGACATTTGAAAAAACAATTTGCTGGTGAAGAACCCTCACAATAAAAATGGTTAATGTCCCAAGGACATCTTTTCCTAAAAGGGCAGAAACTCCTTCCTTGGGGATATACTGCTTAGATCAAGACATCTGCTTCTCATCAAATAGTGATGAATACATACATCAAAGAAAATCAGTAATGAGTTAAATACTTAAGTTCAATTTCAGTCTGTTCCCAGATTTATGGTTAATTTAAAAGATTAATATGTACAATGACAGCCATCAAAAATCTGGATCACTTAAAGCGTCTGTTTCACTAGGTTATACATTCAATTAACATAGAAATAAAATGAAGATCCAAAGACATTACTTTCAAGAATAAAATGCACTCTAATATTGATAGTTGCCTAATCACCAAGAGATTAAATTGAATACACAAAAAATCTGATGAAATAGGAAACCAAATTTCAGGAGCAGGAGGTAGGTCTATTTAGTTTACAAATAGCTTCAGAATACCTGAACTAAATTTCAGCTTTCTTATTCAGCATGGCCTCATCAATTACAGAAGCTAAACCACAGCTCAATAAAATTGTCTGTATAAATTGTAGTACAATCACACAGAAATAAACAGTTTATGGTAAAAGGATAAAAAAACTAACCTGACTGCAAAGTTCAAGATTCATAACATCTCAGAGGAAACAAACTGAAAATTATGTGAGAAGCATTAGAGTAAATCTGATTGAGGTAAAAAAATTCTCATTATTTTCATGACTTAGAAGGCAAACTATAGATGACAATCATTATAATAATTTCAGATCAGTCAAAACCTCATATTTCGTAAGGTTTTAAATCCAACTTCAGTTTATTTTATTCACTTTTACTTTACAAGAGCCAAATGCTAAACCACTCCAAATGAATACCTTATGATTGCATCTGAGAAATCCTAATCCCAAAAATGGTGAGATTTTTCAGCTCTTCAGAATTTATTAAGCTAAGTAATCTCTCATTAAGTTTAGATCATGGAATGTACATTTCACTGAAATAAAAGCACATTTATTTTTGAAGGAAATACTGCTCTGCATAACTTAATTATTCTTCCTACCAATGTATTGCTGAAAGACCCAGCCCAGGGAAGCCTCATGTTAGTGCAGACCCTGCACAAGGAATAAGTTAAAATGGCTGTGCTATCTGCACAAAGTTAGGAGTTTAAGACAAGGGACAGCATATGGATAAGGGCAAATGAGAAGAATAGTGGAACAACAAGACAATATCACATTTCAGAACTAGCAATTAGTAGTTAGTCCCAGCCTATCATTATCCCACTCTAAGTCAAATACTTTGTCAGCACTTGAATCAGAAGACATAATATAGAGAGCAGGGGAAGCTCTCAAAAAGCCTCCATCAAGCATGAGGAAAGTATGAAGTGAACAAGGGGTGTTTTTCAGAAAAGGTAACAAGATGAGGCTGGTGTTGACACTTCTGCATCAAAGAAATAGCATTAGGAGACAGAAAAAAACTCATGTGGGAGTGGAAAAAAAACAGAGATACACAGCTCATGTATGATGTCAAGAGGGAGATGCAGTGAGGAGAGCAGAAAGTGGCAGAGCAGTAAATCATGGGCAGCATAATTTCAAACAGACAGGAGCAGGCCGTGCCTGCATCTGCCAAGGCCAGCTGAAAGGACATGGCAATAGTCAGGACACAAGACACCAAGCTGAGACAACAAACTTAGGGCTGCAGACTGGCAGAAAACATTTCTTAAAAGGGAGCTCAGAAGGAGTTCAGCAAGGCTTAGACATAGCCAGAGACACAGAGATCTCCAGAATCCAAAACTACCTTTGGTAACAAGCAGGTTGCTACAGTAACTATAAAAGCAGCAGATGGGATGTCCTAGAGGGAAGCAGGAGGAGATCAAGGCTTCTTTTCTGCTATACTGAAGTTGATGAGAAGATGTCAGAGAGAAATGTCATGATTTTATTCCAGACAGGGGGAGGTATGGCTGCGACAAGGAAGGCAAAAAGCAATGTGACTGTGTTCATAGCACAAAGCTCTAGTGAGAAGCTGACAGCATGAGCCTGCTACTAAAAACCTTCAACTTTTACCCAAAGAAATGAAGAAAAGAATGAAGAACAGAAATATGTTTTAGACTGAGTGATCTGTGTTCAGCTTGTACCACACGATAGAGCCAAAACCAACCAAACAACCAAAATACTAAAAACAGCACAAAGTTTCTCTGAACACTCTACCATTAACTAAAAGTTTTGCAATTACAAATATGCAGTAAAAAAATGTTAGACTTTTCCTAGAATAAGGTTTCCAATACAGTTTTATTTCTACTATTTGAAAGTTCTCATTTTTTTTCCAGTGTTTTCTTTCCCTGTTTCTTAATTTATATTACTTTTTTCTTCTCTCTGGGTAAAACTTCTAAAAACACTATTTTCTCATCTTCATGAGAGCTTCTCCTTACTTAAATTGGTTTTTCAACATCAAAATGGGGTCTTAATACTAGACCCTTAAAACAAAAAGAAAGGTCTGCTTCAGACAGAAGTTTTCTCTTGGAGAGGGAGGCACGCCAAAGACCTCATGCAAGCCACCAGGGACTTTGCTATTGCTATTGATTGTACAAGGGAGGTTCACAGCAGGATACAACTCCAAGACAAATGGCAGGATAAATAAATAATGTCACCGTTATTCTGCTGACACGATAGGAAATCTCTTCCCAGCAAATCTGTAAATGCCCATTCAGGAACCAAAATGAAACTCCAGATAAATGCAACTGTCCTGAAGTTATTGCATCAAAGAATCAGTGGGGAAAGCTTATTACCATGTGACAGACCATCCAGTCTACTCAGATACCCTATAAGGGCTATAAATATGAGACTCAGCCGGAATCAGAGAGTAACAGACAAGCTAAAATATTAGCAGTTTGCTCAGTTTAATTGATGACTCTTGAAACAACCTTGGAAAAACTCTTCTATGAAGTAATAGTTGTTATTGTTGGAAAAAAATATTTGCTGGAATTCAAGAATTCAATTACTTAATTTTTCATAATTTATTTTTAAAGTGAAATCATAGTCTAATAGAATTAAATGAACATAGGCTTTCAAGGCTGTTCCAGCTTTTTTTGGTTGACAGCTATATCCTTGCCAGCACCCAGCACTGACAGTGCATTACCAGCTCCATTCATTTGAACTTTGGGGCTCTGTATTGCAGAGTTTTGTTGAATACTGGTAGAACAGAAGGTAACTGATTCACAGTCCACAAGGTCTTATGCAGCTAAACATTAAGATTAAGAAAGCAAAGGCCAGGAATCAGTTTCAATATCAAAGTGGAGCAAATGTGTCACAATCCATGGCTGACTGACATCACTTTGAAGGCAGTACACTCCTTGAAAAAACATAAATGTTTTCCAGATGGGTCCCCTAAGGTGTTGTACAATTCAACTTTGTAGAGACAAATATTAGCTTAATATAAAGTTATACAGAGAAGATTGCATAAGATTTTGAATCCTTAGAGCTACTGCTGAGTATTGATGAAAAGTCATTTTTATGACCTATCATGTCCATTAGGAGTAGAGGCAGCTTTTTTTGCTTCCTACCACCCTGCTCTTCTTTAAGCTCTTCTTTAAGCTCTTCTTTATGAGGCTGAACTGAAATCAATGAACATATTTCGTATCTAGATTTTTATTTTCTTCACACTTCAGTTTTCATTAGGCCTAAAGTGTCTGTAATTTATTTTTCTATTCACAAGTACTTGATGCCTCTAAACTGTATTAAAAAACAAATACATATTCATGTGAAACCTTTGGCCTTATGAAGTGAATATACACAATACCCTGCAAACACTGCAGCCATGCCTACTGTCTTTGGGAACTCCAGCAGCCCTGAAGTTCTTTAGGAACTCCATCCTCCCTGAGACTCAACTGTTGCTGCAGGCTAACAGCCCCTCCACTTCTTATCTTGCCAATACAGCACTCTTAAGTTACTTATGTGAGAGTCAAGAAAGTACAGCATCCCTAAAGGCACATCTAAGCTACACAGAAAAATGGGAAGGGACATGCAAACAAAGGAAATGAGGATTCCACTAAAAACAACAGTTTTGAAAACATCATCGGCAATATCTTTAAACTTGCACATCTGAAGACTACAATAAACTTCCTGAGAAATCACAAGAAATTAGGTTCATCCTAGGATAGGATGAAGAAAGGGTGTCTAATGCACTGCACTGAATGTGTATATGCTGAGTGAACTATCAGGTATGCCCACCAGCACAGCATGTAAAGGCAGCTGCTCCATCTGCACAAGATCTTCCCTCTATCAAGTTTCCACTTCAGCTGAAATGTCAGAAATTGTTGTCTAGGGAGAAAAAAGCAGAATGTGCACCAAAGATGAAAGCCATCCAGGCATAAGCACATCAAGATGCCACTGTGGAGTCAAAAAAAGGGAAAAGGATTGGCTGATTTACATTAGAAAAAGAGGTATGTTTGCAAAGCCAGCATGCTTTAATATTTAAAGATGTATCACACATCAATAGCCTGTGATTACCTCATTCTGAATTACCGTATCCTATTGCGGCTGCAGTAAGGGAGAAAAGACTTTCTTGATTTCTCAGTATTAGAAAGGGGAACTACAGCATAAATTTGCATGTTGCCTTTCCATCTATGTGCAGTTCTGTGCAGTGTTTAAAATTGCACTGTTTAGGGACTACCTTCACAATTTTGAAATCATATTTAGCAGAACACTTCAATATATTTACACTAAATAGTGGTGGCAGAGTGTATCTAGCCACCCTGAACTCCAAAATGAAAAGATTTATTTGACAGAATAAACACCATATAAAAACAGTCTGTACTCTATTATTTGCCACATTTCCCTTAAGAGAGGGAAAATTATTTATTCCTGTTGATGATTAGGCATATGGTCCTGTTACCTCTATTTACCTTGATTGGTGTTCAAGATGCATATTTTCTTCCTCTCACTAGAAGCATTTATATTTCTGTATTTCCAAGAGTTCCCAAATGTTCATAAAAGGGGGGTTGGAGAGGGCAGGGGTGGAGAAGACCAGTACAATAAAATGTTATTTAGTTTATAATTTCCAATATTTGAGACTGGAAATGGTCTTGAACAGGGCAAAGCCCTTCATTCCAATGGGCTCTATCACATCATTGTTAATGCCATGTGACAACACCATTCCAAATTACTGTGTTACTCTAAGCATTTTTTCCACTATTTTTCAGAGCTGAAAACAACCTTTTTCAAGTGTGCTCACTACTACCAATTTTACCTTGACACGCTGTATTTACATCCAGAGATGCTGGCCACACGTGCATCAGGAAGATGGAAAGACCAGATCCCCATGCTCGCTCTCTGTTCCCCTATTTCCAGAACCTGGCAGCACCACAAGGTGGTGAGATGAGGGCAAAGTAGTTTGGCTTTAGTGCAACTACTTTGAAGCCTTTAGCATTGATCTGAATGAGAATTCCCAGCAAACAAGCCCCTTCTGAAAAGGTCTAGCATGAGTCAAGGCTGGCAGCACATCCTCATCTCTCCTTCATCACAAAGCAGCAATTAGTCTCTTCCACTCTATGACCGAGATCAACTTCTCTGTTCTCTTTGCCAGTAGAGGTTCTTGGCATTTCTTAAGGGCACTTACAATTCCTCACTGCAGTTGCATTCTTCCCGAGAGCTCCCTGTTTGAGGTGGTAGGCTGCTATGCAAAGGTCAGTTATTTTCAGCTCTTCTTTCCGATTCATTTGAAAAGGCAGCCTTATAACTGATAAGCCTTTTAGGTTCTTTGCAGTAATGTCCTTCCACAGTCCAGTACTTTTACAAAAACATAATTACAACACAATTGATTTTCTCTTTAAGGCTCTGGTAGATTTCTAGCCTTATGTTAAGTCTGAATTTTTTTAAAAATCTGATTTTTTTTTTATAGTTATTTAAATGTTCAGTTTCCTTCCAGTAGCTTTGCTGGTCACTCCCTGTTTGAGCTCTCCCTTGGTCCACACAGCATTGCTCACACAGATGAATTCTACTATTTTGTTTATGCTTTTTCTTACAAAATCACTGTTCAACTTCTCATTTTTGAGAATATTTGTTTTTTTAATATCCATCATTTCTGTCCTTGTCTAAACAGCTACTTTTGTTTTGCTTTGCCTCATACTTTTTGGACATGTTTTATGTAGTGATGTTTGCATTATTAAATCAATAATAATGCCACAGCACATAAAGATGTTTGCTAGTATCACCTTGAGCTGTTTTGTTCCTTAGTTGTTCAATTTAGAGAATGTTTTGCACCTCTGTACACAGCCATGAAAATTTGACTTGGTAAGGCTGAAAGTTGTTCTGCAAGATCCTCAAACTCAAACTCTATCAAAGCCTTTGAAAACCAAGGAAATAAGAGGAGCCTGTTCCTTTACAGACTTTGTGATTGATAAGACACGTAACACGATTATCAACAGTACTGAGCCTGTTCCTTGTTTTGCATCCAGTGTCCCTTTACTTCTCTGACACTGCAGAAGTCTCACCACCTTCCCAGGTCATATTCAGGAAAGTCACTCTGTCAGAGCAGTCAAAATAGAACTCCAACATTTTCACTATTGAGGAAAGATTTCTTTTTCCCAGGCTTCATCACACAATTCCCTCAGTGGCATTAAACTAGTGCTGTCAGGTGCTGTCAGCTTTTCTGATGGGATTTCACAAAATTTCATCTCCCTTGAGTTTTTGAGCCTCTTGCACCGTGTGTCAATACCAGATTCATGGCTTCCAGCTTTCACTACTGATTGGCACGGGGGCTGTCCATAGAAAAGATTTCTTTGAAGTGATAGACACATCTGATTTCCCTCCTGTATTAGCTATGAATAATTTTTCCCCTTTTCTCTTTGTTTGGCACATTTCCCCCATTTACTCTCCTGCTGAAATGCTTCGTCTTTTCCCATTATAGCAGTAGCATCTCCTCTTTATCTATTACATTTTTCAGCTTTTTCTGTGTTTCCCTACAAAGCTTTACACTAGTGGTTTAGCTTCTTCTAATCCTTCTGTGCCTTCTTCCAAATTTCTTTTCTTTTTATGGTTTTGGAGTTCTTCCTTCTCTTGGCAATGGGCCACCTTTTCTGCCTGTGACTTTCTCCAGTTATGACTCTTGCAAGTTAACATTACTGCTGAGCTGATCTCAGAACTGCTGAGTCACTTTTACCTGTGTTTGACAAAGCCTCAAATGAATTCCACAGCACTGACTGGCGCTTTGTCACAGTATTTTTTTGCCATTCCATTTTGCTCTTTTGGCCAATTTCAATGACTGCTTGAAGTTGCTACTGTGCACTTACATTTACAGGTTGGCAATGGTCAGATTGGTCAGTGGAACCAGTAGTTTGGATCAATTGTATTTTGGATGAACAAGTTGAATTTTGTTTTGTCACCTATCAAATGTGCAAGTCTACAAGGTTTTCATGAAGAGACATGAAATCTAACCTAATGACGCTTTGCCAAAAGAATAAAAGACGTTCTGGTTTAGACTCTAGTGTCATACCTCACTTCACAGCCTGTACTGCATTATTAAAGAAGCAGAGAATGATCCTTCCTGATCTATCCTCCAACTTTCCAACAATAAAATTATGACCTTGAAGCATCAGATATTTCACCAAAACCACTGTGTTTAAATACCCCAAAATATAGAAACATATATAGAAATATGTAGTGAGAGAAATTATTCCTTCTTATCTGAATTGCTTTATACTGTGAGATCTGTGACATTCTTTGCCAGTGAGTGACATAAAGCAACTAAAAGTTTTGTAATGCAACTACTTCTTTTTTTAAAAACATTTGAGAGATTCCTTGAACATTTGAGAGATCCCTTGATCCTTAATCCCTCTAGTGATACCCTAAGAGGAACCATGAATACATATCTATGTTTGCACATCAACATCTCACTACTGTACATGATTTTATACCATATTTCCTGCCACTCCTTGGTTACCTACACATAGTGCAGCTCACCTAGTCCCTTGAGACCAAACTTTTAAGAGCTTTTGGTGGCAGACCTTGGAAGAAGTACTCTCATATCCACATGCTCGTAACTCCCCTTCACAGAGCTACAAATACATTTGTAGGGCATCACATCCTCACAAAAGCCCACTTCCCACATTTGCCCACGGACCCAGTAGTTCTGTTATTTATTACCATTACTCTGAATTTCAAAGTGTGAAAGTTGGATCTATTGATCTTCAGTTCTTGTCACCATTATAAGGAGTCTTTATAAATACAGATGTCACATTTCCTATCTTCCATTGTTCCTACTGCTATTAATGTAAACTTATTACACAATTAATAGTTCAGCAGTTTTCTAGATAGAAGTCTGAAGAGGAGTCTTCAGAGGAACCTTAAGAAGTTCTAGAAGAAGAGACTTACAACTTCAGAGACTTGTAAAAGCCCCTCTAAATAGAACCCTGGCTTTTAAAAGCCGGTCTTCTGGCTTGCTATAGGCTTTGCCTATTTATTACCGTTCATTTTGTCAAGATCTGTGCGGGAACTCACAAGCTGGTATTTACCAGGTTCTCTGTAGAGTCTTATTATTAGGGCCTAGGTGAGTAATAATGATTGTGTCAAAATGAAAGTTTTATCATCACATTTTTTCAGTAGCACTTCGGCAGTAATTGTCAATAAGGTCTCTGTTCTCATGGCCATGCTCTGTGGCAGTGCAGTGCTCCATCTTTCACACGTGGTTGGTCTTTCAGCAACTGCCTTGGATCTCACATATATCCCACACTGTTGACAAAACTAGGCCAATGGCAATTTTCCACTGTAAGTACTGCTTGGTCATAAAAAGTTTAACCAGTGTGATCTGAATAGCTGAAGTATTTCTTCATTTCCCTAAAATACTTATGATCTGCATCTGCTCTTACTGATATATTGACCTTTTTTAAGACAAAAGAAAATGCCATGTCACTTCCATCATAAGCTGAAGGATGCTTAGGGACCTTTATTGTTCTTTTTATGAATTATTATAAATCACTGCCGAGGTGCCTGGGGTGTTTCTTCCCAAGTGCTTTCTGTTGGCAGACCATAACTTTTCAGGGCCTTAGTTTTTTGAAGGTAGTAATTACCAGGAGCCCCTGTGAAGTACAAGCATTGAGAAGCCTTCTGCAGTCACTTTTACAAAAGAGGTAACTTGATCCCATTTACCTTTTGATTTTACTGATCAACAGACAGATCAAAATGTCATATATCTACTCTTCATTCCTTTCAGCACTGAAAGGGCCTTAATTTAACATCTTTTATTTTCAACTCCCATCTTTTGCTCCCTTGAACACTTTGAAGTTTGCTTCTTGATATAGTAGCAGTATGCTGTTCTTTCTGTTAAAATGGTGCATTCAAAACTATTTTTTGCAACCATTTGAATATTATAGTGCTACACGTGGGAGAGAATAGAAAGAAATGCTCTTCTCTGACTCCCACACAGCACAATGGAAATGAGCAGTTTAACACAGCAACTTTAATCACAGACATATATACTAACCTAACTGTGATTTGCTTCACTAACAGTTGGAAATTCTCAAAAGGGCAGATATTTTGAATATACTTCAATATGTGTTCTTTCATTTTCATGATTCTACCTCCTTGGCAGAGAGTACATAGTAAACTACTAGTTTTCTTCCTTCACTCCAAATTTCTGTCATTTCCCAATGTAACTAGCAGTTTTCTTATGCAAATACTCATTGTTCTCAGTATGTTTGCCCTTCATACAACTTCTCATGACATGGTAAACACACAAGATCTTTTTCATGCTGTACAAACAAGATAAAAACCACTAAAGGAATATCTAAGAAAAACTCAACTGAATGACATGAAAAGCAATGGAAAATCTATCAGTTTCTATTCCTTGAAAACATCAATCATAATGGAAAGGTTTGTTAATCACCATATTATTTCTTTTGTCTCATGTTTCCTTCCCTTTTCCTCGTGAGATATACATTTAGAGAAAAGTTAACTTTCCTGTAAGGAACTAAAACTGTAATTAAATCCATCTCTGGTCAACTGAATGAACAGCAATGTCTCAAAAGCATATTTTTTCTTTCAGGGAAAAAGAATGCTTTTTTTTATGACTGGTTCTCACTCATTCATATGTCATGATTACCAATGGTAAGAGAGAATCTGGGAAAAAAAATAAGCACAAACTTTTTCCTAATGACTGAAAAGCACTTCAGAGACAACAAAAGATGTGTATATGCCACTTTAGAATTGCTTTGGTATTAAAGATTTGAATTCCATGTGTTTCTTCACTCACAGACTACTATGGAGAACTGACTAATCATCACAAATGTAAAAATGTGCTTTTCATCACTAGCAGGTTTTGTGAAGCACAAGATTCCTGTGTAATGTCTAATGAAGATATATCTTTTTACTCTAGCAGATATCTATATCAGAACATATGCAAATGTACAAGTGAAAGAGTGAAAACTATTTCTCAACCTATTTGTGAGAAAATATAAATATTCCCTATAAAACAATCAATATTGTGGTGTGTAAAAAAGAAGTCAAGCCCAGTTTGCAATAGCTGCATATCATTTTCTAAGTCTAGAAATAGTTTTCACTCACACGAAATGCTTGTCATGATGCTGTTTATGACATTAAAAGTGAGTAACATTACCAGATTAAAACCTCACAAAATCGGAATGAAGTTCTTCTGCTAAATTAATGTCAAGCAACTAAACAGATGCCTACAACAAACTTTCATAACAAAAAAACTTTATGAATACAATTAAGTCTGTAATTTGACTCATTTAATATAATATCATTAAATACAAAGACACTGTCAGAAACAGAAGAGATAAAAAAAAGGAATGTTATTGCTCGTTCTGTGATTTCCTGGCAGGATATTAAACTCTTTCAAAATGAACCATGCATTTGTAACACAGACACTGCAGGATCAGGAAGACTGTAGTATCACGTGTTCCAAAAACCAAAATGGAAATACTTATCTAGTTATAGAAAGTGGATGATGCTATTAATTTCAATAATGTAGCATACTGTGTGCACACCTACGTTTCTCAAATGTAGGTAGTGAATATATGCCATCTTCAGTTAATTTCTTTTTAGTAAATTTTAAGTTTCAGAGAATATTCTGTATTTACTGAGGCAATCGAAGAGATGCTACCAGATTTTCAGTGAAGTAAAAGCAGAAAGTTCATTAGCTTAGTACATAAATGCTGCATCAGCAATTTACAGATACTCCTTAGTTTACTCTTGCTTTAGTAAAAAAAAAAACAATCTTTAACCATAGAATCACATTTAAACTCTCTAGGAACTAGAATTATTCAGAAAGATTTCTCTTTGCCATAATTATTTTCCATCTAGTCACTCAAATATATTGAAACCAAACATCATTTCCAGCAGTGGTAATGCAGAGACTTTCAAGATTCCAAGTTTCTAAAAACACCATGTCCCTTTAGATATGTGCATAATTAATTGGCCTGATTTTCCAAAATTACTTAATAGTTTCCTTGATTTGTACTGAACATCTATAAAGGCAAGCATATTTCATTGGAAGACACAAATGGCTCAGCTTTTTTTTTTTTTTCTTCTTCTTCTTCCCCAAAATCACATAAACAATTCAGGAAAACATTCCTGTTTGGAAATCCCATCCTCCCCTTGAGCTGCGCTTCTTGCCTGAGAAACTGACCCTCAAAATGGGAAACTACAGAACCAAGATAAACGAGCGTGTACCACACGGTGAGGAGGAGCACCAAAGTAAAGCCCGCGGGTTTACCTTTGCCTTGCGGAAATGGTAGACCACCAGCATGCTGATGAAATCCAGCAGCATACAGAGCGTTTGGAAGGAGATGATAGCCAGCCGTAAATACTTGTCCTCCTGTGCATAGCAGGGAGTATCATCTGTACAGAAAGAACATCCTTCTCTGCAGGGTAGGCAGGTGTAGACTTCCTCTGACAATTCACCACCAGAAAAGCGATTTTCTGCATCCTTTCCTGAAAGTATCAGAAGAGTGAAGGGAAACACCTTTAGCTGTAGGGGATGGGGAGTTCATCACCAGTCCTCTGCTGGGTTTCCTTTCCCTCCCATTCTTTCTCAATAGTTTACAAAATAGCTTGCCCAGTGCTGCTTTTCTCATTAAACCGTCCTTTGTAACATTCAGAAAATGCAGACCGATGAGGGAAAATGAGCTTATTAAACATCAAATGCTTTCCTGTTATATTTAAAGTGGGCTAAATCGACACAGGAAATTCTATGAAGAATTTTGAATGAGGAAAAAATTACATTAAATATTTGGGAATAAGGAATGGATTTTACACAGACAGATGAAGGGCAGACCCATTAACTACCTAATGTTCATAGTACAAGCTCTGATCCCATTTCAGATTGTTCCTCAATTTTATAAAAATGCTATCTAGTGAATTAATGAGCTTCAAATTAGATGAAAACCTTCTTAATTAACATTTGTTCAACAGGCTGTTGCATGATTGCACTACTCTGTTCCCAAAGCAAAACCAGTGCACTTAGACTAAGTATAGTTTTCCATTGTTCACATAAGCACACCAGGAAGTAGACACACATATTTTGTCTAGGAAAATCAATGACTCTTGAACTGACATCTCATCCATCAATGTGAACCCATCAAGAGCACACACAGAAGGATTCCTCATTTTTCTGATCTATGACACTTGCCCATAAACTCTTGTAAGGCTGCTTACCCTACAGGCCATGAATAGAATTAAAAGGTAAAAGAGAAAGGGGGGAAAAAAGAATATAGTTAAAAGGAAATAAATAATCCCACATCCCAGACTGAGTAGAGAACAGGATAGTATTTCTCATGCACTTCGTGAATTTCTCCTTGGAGCTCTATTCCAAACTAAGATGTCAGAAACCTGAATATAGCAGAGTAGTGCTGACTCATGTTGGAAGTCAGATTTTTAGATACAAGGAGTCAGCAAGAAGAGATCTTGTACTTTTTTGACCCAGACCGTGTGAGGTAGGAATGGAAATCTTGGCAAATAACCATGCTTGGGCATACCAAGCAGATGGAGAACCTCTAAGGAACACTAATGTTGAAGATACTCTAGAACTGGAACGTCTCTTCAGAGCACACACCCATGGACCTCAGCCCATTATCATTCCAAGAGCCTTAACAGAAACCACCTTCTCCAAATCTAACATCAGATCCCTGCTTTCTTAAATTCTAGAGCACCAGACCCACACTGTCCTCTGCCAGAGACAGAAGTCACAGTCTCCCACGTCTCATCTCCATATCCAAACCAAGAGTGCATTCCCTACTGTCCAAGTTTTCCACTTCATTTCCTCAACATTTAAGCTCATGTCACCCTGCTTTTCCACCACATATCTGATCCTTTATCATTTCTATAGCTGCCCTTCAATTAGCCTATCTCTTTAAAACCTCACATTTCTGAGCCCTGTAAACCGTTTGTTAATATATTTTTGTTGTGTCAACTAAATTAATTATTTGCAGTATAAAAACTTACACACAGAAAAATATAGTTCAAGACCCACAGTTATGAGATGACTTGTCACAAATATTATCTGAATATGGCTTGATAATTTAGCATGATTCTAAACTTGATGCACTTACTTTATTTCTGAAATGTTCAACCTTGAAAGTCATTGCAAATGACTTATATTCCATTTTATCAAGCAGTTTCTTATCAGAATCATATGTGGGAGTGACTTCATGTGGATGCTCATCACATACTACAGGGATAACAGTTAAATAGACAGTTGCATGTTGAAGTGAATATCCCACGGATATGACTTCATAGCACAATAGCAAGCTTTTCTTTAGATGTGTCTGGTGTTATGCTTAGAGACTGGGATGGGCTGCACAGGGAGGTGGTGGAGACACCATCCCTGGAGGAGTTATGGAAAGACTGAACGTGGCACTCAATGCCATGGTCTAGTCTATGGCAGTATTCGGTCATAGGGTGAACTCAATGATCTCAGAGGTCTTTTCCAATTTATTGCTTCTGTGGTATTGTCTGTTGTATACAAAGGAAGATCACTGATGCACATCTTCTGCACTGTCTGCACTGCCAGCCAGGACTGATTTTTCTTTGAGTATCTTTTGACTATCAGATGGAGGTGGAGGTGTCTGAGGAACAACGGGATGTGTGCTCAGTGCTCTGGTCTGATTAACAAGGTGGGGGTTCCTTACAGGTTGGACTCAGCGATCTCAGAGGTCTTTTCCAACCTACTGGATTCTGTGATTCCATGTGATTGTTCCTTATAACTAATAAAAGAAAGATAAAAAAAATTGGATCTACATGAATTTTCCCATAATGCAATGAGGAACAATTAACAATTCCTATGTGTTTGGGGCTTTTTTTTTTTTTTTTTTTTTTTTTTTCTCCTTGACAAAAAGAAAGAACTTTTTTCAGACCCTCTAAAACAAATTCTTGGGGAAGAACTGTTCCTTATATATACCACTGACAGGGATCTTGTCCACCCACACCCTTGCCATGACTATATGTCTCAAGGCACAGCTGCCCAATGCATAGTTGAACATTTCTGCCCTTTTGGTCTGGTCCTGTCCCCTCACCAAAGTCAATATAACATCAGTTCACGATACAGACAGCCTAAGCCAAGTCTGGAGTGCCTCTAACAGAATTGCTAGATGTTTCATTGTGCCTTGTCCTGTCTCAGCAGTTCTTTGGGATTACATGTTTCCTGCAGTGAATAAAAACAATTTTTCCTCCTCAAAACATGTCAAAAGATTCTAGACATGGTAAGGTAAATGGACAAGAAGTCATTCCTGCTTTGTGTAAGGCAGTAGCAGTTTCAGCACTGTCACAAATGAGATGGAAGCAAACACTGTGCTGCAGAAGTTAAAGCTGAAAATAAAGAGAAATAAAATGTAGTAACCAAAAAAATAAAAGAGATAAAAAGGAAGGAGAAAAGAATCGAGCAAAGTAGGTAGGAAGTAGGAATAAGGACACAAACTAACATGAAGTATAATAAAACAAAAAGCTTAAATGTTTCAGCTATTTCCACTCCACCAGACTTTTTTCCTAGCTCTTCTCTCTTCTATCCCAGTCTTATTTTTCTGTCTGATTGGCCCATCTGTTTTTGAAATGCTCTCCTGAGGGTAACTCTTCATCAGCTTCAGTTCTCCTAAGGACACTTTGCCACGCAAGGGATGCCTCAGCAGCTGCAACATTTCCAGCTGAGACCTTCCTGCAAAGTGAGAATGGCACCACAGACTGCTGAGAGCCAGGGCAGGGACTGCTTTGTCCCAAATCAAATCATCCTGCACTCCAGTCAGAACTCAGCACATGAACACAGAAAGCACAGCGCATGCTGAGCAATGAGCAGAACAAAAGACTGATTCTGCTCCTGTTCTATAATAGAGTAAATTAGGGACACTCCAGTTGCATCAGTGATGTTGCAGTAATTTGGTGAGAATGTAACTGGACCTTTTGGCACCAAAACCTGGCCATCAGCCATGGTCATAAGCCTCACCCCGGAAAGGGATCACTGAAGTCAGTGACAACCTTCATATATGCAAAGATCTGCATGTGCAGGTTCCGTTGAAGAAACAAAGCCAAAGCGGTTCCTGTTGAACCAGAAATTCCTCTTGGAAAGTTTTATGTGATCATGGCAGTGTTAAAGACAGCAAAGTCCCATATTCAGATGAAAGAACCATTTCTGGTGCAAGCAGGACAGGTTCCACATCCAAACAGCAAGAGCTGCGAATTTCTGCAGTATATGGATGATGCATTGCTAAAGGGCAAACTTCAAGGCTGAACAAAGCACCATTGTTCTGCTAAAGATTTTTCAATGCAAACCTGATTACCCCATAAGGCAGAGAAATACTTTAAAGAAGGGTGTTACAGGAATGTTAAAATACAAGTAATCATCAATTAGTCTATTCTATCTATACTAATAGTGCTACCTAAAAATGAGCCATTAGGAGAAAGTGCATAACCACATACTCAAGTACTTATAGGTTAATACAGCCTGTGTACATGAAATGTGTTTTTTTTTCTAAAATCAATTTCCAACCTCAAAAGACACCCTGGAAGTATGGTAATAACTTTGTCCCCTTCTAGTACCCAAGATCCTCATTAACACATGCAGAAAAAATAGAAAGGTTTTACGTATTTTGGCTCCATCAGTTCTGAAGAATGAACGCAGACTTGGGAGGGAAATGCCCTCCTATCTGGTTTCTTATTCAGTAAGAGAACAGCCTGAATTCCAGCTGTGCCCCTGTCCCACACGCTCTTTGGGAACCTGCAACATGTGCAGCCTTCCTGGGAGCAGCAACACCATGCTGCTTTAAGACAAGAAAGCAACTGATTTGCAGAATCTTTCCTACGCAGACACTGCTTATGTCACATTGCAGGTTCCCACAGAGTGAACCAATAAACTGTGTGGAGTGTTCAACATCCCTGCAAAGTTGCATTATACAGTTATCTTTCAGACTCAAACAAAACATTAATCTGGGCTGAAAGCAGAACCTTTCCCCCACTCAAAAGCTGGACACTTCAGACACAATGTGAAACTGTGGTTTTCCATATTTTGCTGTGGTGCAAAATCCCGGCACCATTGAGAAATGCTCCCATTTCAAGACATAATACAATCCAATTTTTCAATTGAGTGAAGTACAAAGCTGGTAATTTATTTTTCTATCTATCTCCTTTCTGATATCTTGAGACCTGCAGATCTTTGCTGCCTCTTTATTTTCTTCCACTAGGAATACTTTCTAAATTATTAACATTTCTATTCAGTTTCATCTCTTTCATCATCGGATTTCACCAACCTAGCTCCACAAAGAGATCTCCAGATCAGACAGTTTCTGTCAAAATTGCTTGCAGAATTCATATCTAGAATTCCTATGTTAACATCACTTTGAGCCACCAAATACATACTACAGCCATTTTATCCATGTCATTTTTTCCTCTTTCTTTTTACAGAATGCAGCTGTGTGACAGGGCCAAGTTTCCTTTGAACCACAGGCTTTTCTCATTACTTTAGTAATTTCCAGTCTCACTGTTCACTTTTTGAAATCATCTATACAACTTAGCAGGTGGAGCTGCTGGATGAATTAAAAAAGTTCATCTTTACAGTTTCAAAACTCGGGTTACCTCACAGAAACAAAGGCTCCAATCAAACTGGCCCCCTACATCCTACAATATCAGCATTTGCAAACTTCCTTGAGACAAATTTCACTTTATTAGGAGCTAAATAACCATTTTAAGGCTCTTCATTCTATAGCAAATGGAGAAAAGATGGAGGTATTGCTTTTTCCATCTAAAGACAAATCACTGTCCAGGGGAGCCATGCTCTTGATGCTGACAGCAGTTGAAATCTAGGTGACTAATACATACCAAGCACATACATTTTGCACAACTGATATGAAATAAAGTTAATCCCATCCCTAATGATCAATGTTGTTTTGATCTCTAGTCACATTTTGTGTGTGTGTTCTACGGCATTTGGTATGAAGTCTTCTTTATATGCTTTCTCAAGGAATTAAATCCTAACTCCACCAGAACTCATTGCACTTCAGGAAGAACCAAACATCCTCCTTACTCTAGCAAGAGATTCACACAGCCTAGAGAAACAGCACTATCACAAGGCTGCCTTCTGCAGCACTTGACCATATGAAAAGACAAGGGAAACGCTCAGCAGATAAACTGTTGAACTAACTGTGCTATTTACCCTACAAATATGCACAGGAGACATTATATCCCATATATTTGTGTGTGTGTGTGTTTGTGTATGTGTAAATTAAATTATGATTAGTACTAGAAGTATTTATCTTGGGAAACAGAAACAACTGTTTTCACACAAGGCATGAGATAACAGATGCAGTCCTGGACCAAGATTGGTTGAAGTCACTCATTGCCATTCCCTGGATATCTCACATGAACTGATCTCACAGTGAGAGCTGATGACATGAACCGCTGGCTAAAGGGCAGTGCAAAGAAGCTGGGCATGAGATGAACCTGAAAGCAGGAGGCAGAGAAGGATGCCTGTTACACCTCCAAGCAGCAGCTTTGCACCTGTGACTGCAGCCTGAGCTCTATCAGTACAATTGCAACAAATTCAGCACAAAATCCATACAGAGATTTGGTCACATGATGACAGTAACAGACATCAGCTTTGGGCATGCATTTTGTCTGTCTTCCCTAATATCAACCAAGTTCTGTTTCTCCTGTTGTGGGCAATTCAGTCTAAGAACCATACAGTGTGTGTCCTGGGCATGTGTAGGATGTATGTTATCCATACATCCAGCCAAAGAGACTCCCAGGCTTGAACCATCTCTATTACCTCATCAGCATGTATTAAGAGTTTGGATGCTCCTTTGAATTCTCCTGTGCAAATGAAGTAAAATGAAAACAATTAAAGCCCACACAAAGCCAGAGGCTAGGGCATTCTAATTTCCTCTGGCTAAACAGAAAATGGGTAGATTAATTTCCAGAATACTTTGCATGAGCACAGATGCAAGAAATCTCTATTTCCCCTTAGCAAGGGTTCTTTTCATGTTTTTTAATTTATTTACAAATCAAATATTCTTCAAGTGGGTATGTTTTACAGGATCCTCAAGAGTATTGTGAATGACAAACCAAAGGACCACTCCTTAAGTGATTATATAATCAGAGAGTTGCAAACCACTGGGATTTTACTGTATAACCCTGACGAAGATAAAAGCAGCCCTGCATTATTAATGCTAGCTCTGTGTTCTTTTTTTTTTAACTCAGGCACTTACTCTGAAAGCTGTTCACTGAGAAGATGTTGGGATGATAGAATCCAGCCTTGCAAATACATTTGTAGGCTCCAAGCACAAATCCAAGGCCTTTAATTGGCATGCACTGTGAGAAAGGAAAAAAAGAAAAGTCATGCAGATGATCACACAACTGTATACTCAGATGCACATTCAACCATAAAAACATTACAAGACACTCTGCACAGACTTCCAAGAACAAATAGGCACTCTTTCCAGACTGACAGTATCTCCTCAGCAGCTTTTCCCATAGTCATATATCACTCCAGCTTTTTTGCCTTGCTGTTCATCTCCAACAAACAGCAAAGACAGCTCTAATCAAGCCTGTCCCACTGATAAGCTGACCAAGTGACAAATTTGACTCTTGCACATTTGATCTAGGCAGGACTTTAGGCAGCTGGGGTTTTTTTTTTTCTGAAAGGTTTCCAGCACTTTTCCCCAACACAGCAGGTAGGTTTCAGACAGCTGGAGCTCACACTATGTGAGGAAGAACATGAACACCTGCAGCTAAGCCCCAGCCTTCTGCTGGCAGCACATACTGGTGTCCCCACAACAACAGAAAAGTGGAGCTAGCCCAGCTAAGAAAAACACAACTGCTTGTTAGAGAAAATGGCTGCAGACATAAATTTGACCTGGCTGAAAGAGAAAAAAATCTATGCCAACAGGAGCCCCATATTTTTAAAATATCTTGTAATTTTTCAAGGTAGCAATATGTGAATCAAGTTTCGTTTAAACTTAGCTTCACTCTTGCTTGGTTTTGACATTAGGTCAGCCACAGCAAATTTTTTACTATGAGAGAACATCTACTGTCAGACAATTTCTGTATATCAAATGGACTTTGCCTAGTATAGAGGGAAGAAACAGTCCAGCAACATAAAGGTAGAAACACTTGTAAAATGATGTTTCCTGGTACAGTTTGTTTCACTTCATCAGATGAAAGAAGACTACTAGACTAGATGCCTTTCCCATGAGTGTACCTATAGCATAGGTACACCATGAATATGAACTAGACATTAGCAGTTCCCCAATGACCAATTGAATGATTTAACTAAAACAGCCTCTGTCCTCTCACCTCCATATTTTTCACTTATTTGTGACTGTCTGTGACTTTAAGATATGCTTCAATATCTACGTGCCTGTGACTGGGAGGAAGATGCAGAGGGCAGGGCTCAGTAAAAAATGCCTGAGTATAAAAAAATCAAATGTACACCAAGAGAGAACAGTCTGCACTGTAGACACTGAAGAAAAACTCAGGGAAAAAAAAAAAAACTAAGAGTTTCTTATTCTCTCAAGTTTCAGCTTTGTGACATAATTCTGCCTGCTGTTGGGGAAGCCACTTAGCTTTTCTTTGCCTCAGTTCCAGACAGCACCATCTCTTCTCCCACCCTTTGCCAATCTGATGGCAGTGCTATTGGAAACAATTAGGAAGTAGGAAACTGGTATGCAAGAACACTGAAAATTCATTCAACCTTTGTATAAGCATGAAAGAAATAAAAAAAAAAAAAAAACCAAAAAGGAAAGAGAAGGCCCAAAACCTTTTTTTTTTTTTTTTTTTTTTCACACTTTATCTTCACCCTGCAGAAATGTGACTGTTAACAGGGTGGAGGACAGGACAAACTGAAGTGGGATGCAAGTGTGTGCAAGTCCAATGACAGCCAAGCCTCTTTAACCAAGCACAGAAAGGCAGTTACAGTAGTAAAAAGACATTTTCAGATTAAAATTCTCTTCTGCGTTCTGGCTCCTTGCTTTGTAGGATGAAGATACATGCTGCTGTGGAGATTGCATTTTCTTTTTGAAGAAAAGGAAGAAAAGAAGTAGCTCCCACTGTATTATGTGAATGCTGCAGGACCCCAAGTACTGTATTCATAATCCTTTGCCACTGAACAAATTTACAGAATCACAGAATTGCAGCCTCATGGATCTGTTCTGCTTTACTGATGAATCTTTCACAAACATTCAATATTCACACCAAATAAAAACCTGTAACTTTTATTTTATTGTCTCTGACGAGTCTAGAACTTGAAAATGGACAAAGTATTTCAAATGCTGTCATCTTTCATTGGTCTAAGACATTATCCTTTTTTCCAGAATTTGGCAGCTGTAATACAGCTTAAAAACCATCAGTCAAATTGTTTCTTGCAGTCCACATGATCCCAGGCAAAGGCATAAGGGATCAGAATATCATGTTGACAGGGCAATGGAGAGAAAAAAGCCTAGACCCCTCTAGATGCAATATCAAACTTCAAAATTCCACTGTGTTCAACATTGCATGGAAACAGAACTATTTACAGCCTGACTTTTTAAAAGAAATTGCAGCACCTACAGGAAAAAACACTAAATACTATGAGGCCAAAAATGGAAAAAATACTATCTCTGGAAAGAAAAAAATTCACTCTTTTTACAAAAGATCTAACAGGCTATATTTTATTAACCAATGGTGACAAATACTATAGTGAAAAAGGTAATAAATAAACTATCTTCTGCTCTACGAAAGGAGTTTAGCAAACAAAGTCCAGATTTGTTTGTTATGTTTATTTACAGATAAAGGCTTTTCCTGGCTGTCTGTAGGTGAATCTACACGACACATAGCAGGCACAAGCAAGCAACTTTTGTCCTTGCCCTGACAAGTGACACCTGGTTCCAGTGGCCCCAGTGGCAGACTCTGAGCCCAAGCCTTGCAAAGCTGGAGTAGCTCAGCCCACAGAACTGACCGTGGGCTTCAGCCCCAGGAACCCAGGGAGCACAGAAACTGAGCGATGCACAACAGGCCCTGTAGACACAGCCAGTAAAATATTAATCTACTGCTGAGTTACTTAAGATTTGATCCATATAGAACTTAGCATTGAATAAAAGTAGATGTGTGGAAAATACCTGCTTCCATGTAAGCAAAAAAACCGGAAGCATAAAACTGACCTGGTTTCAAATTTCATTATAAATGTGAAAGCACAGCTCTGGGAATAAACCCACCATATTCCTGAGTATTTTTACCTCATCAGTAGTCATCAGCTTTTAAAAAATCATAATTTAATCAATTCATAAAAGCAGCTACCTTAGGTTGGATCAGAAGCTCCATTTAGGCTTGTATCACACCTCCTATGTGCCAGCAGCCAGTGTTGAGGCAAACAGAGAAAGATGCAGGTGGCTACTGAGTGATCCTTCACCGATATGCCCTTCAGGACACCACACTCCTAAATGGAATTTGTATCGCTTTAACTTCCAGTTCTTATAGATGGCTTGGTTACAATTAAGATCAGCTTTATCATCATGTTTGCTAAAGAGAGAGTAATAGGTGTCTGTAGAATTCACAGAGTGCATTTATTCCACTTGTCTGTTCCCTGGTATTATATTTTCAGCTTTACAGTATTAGTATAATGTAATGACTCTGAAGCTTTTTATAGCAAGCTTTAAATCATATGTTCAGCTCAAAAAAACCTTAGCTATTCCATGAATATTTATCTGGAGAGTATTTATAAACAAATAGCTCTTGAATCAACACAAGATTCTAACACATTTAAACGCAACATCTAAACTAGTTTTTTTAGTCTGTATTGGTTTAATTTTATGTTCCTTGTTGTAAAGGACGAAGTTGGTAAAATCTAATGTGATAAAGATTACCTCTGTTGGAAAGAAAATAAACCCTTCAAATAACCTGTGCAACTGCTTTAGATGTCTGAGCCAAATCTTCTGGCACAAGAGAGACAAAGCCCTTCATCGGATGTGATTAGCCAGAAACCAAGTGACGAAGTATTCAGCAGACACACAAAGCAGGTGAGACATCCAGAAGGGGAGAACAGGGCAAAAACAAACAAGTAGCTTCAGAGAAAGCGTGTGGCTTCGTGTTCCACATGTAATTTAGAAACTCAGATAAAGGACTAAACAAATCCATACTGTGGAATTCTGGAGCACAGGGGGCAAACCAATAATTTTACAATATAAGAAAGAAAAAAAAAAAAAAAAAAGAAAAAAGAAAAAAAAATACTAAAAATCCAGCCTCGAGTTGGATACTTCAAGTTTTTCAAAGAGCAGCTTTCAAAATCTGTATTTCCACATGAATACAGCAATGAGAATGTCTCCCTTTTCTAAAGTCAACTCCTTGTTCAAAGGATGAAGTAAAAGCAATGTCATGATAGATAAAGCTTAACAAAGATAATACAAGTAAGCCCATGTTTCTTTGTTCTGGTTAGGGGCAGCACATAAGGGATTTCTAGAAAATGCAAGAGTAATTTTAGAGTAATTTTTATAGAGTAATTTTGTACCTGGCACACAATAGCAGCTGGAGCAGGTTGGTGTCCTGCAAAACCCCAGGAGGATTTTTCTGATACTGTTTACCACTCAAGTGAGGCACATTCACTCATTAATAAAAAAAAAAAAAAGCAAAACAAAACACCAAAACAAACAAATCTCCCTATAGCAATAAGAAATTTTTAAAAAATTAAAAATTAATGAAATTAATGACTTTTTTCTAAACAATTTTAAAATATTTTTTTAATTTTTAAAAATAAAATAAAGATTATAAAAGCCAAAGTCTCTTTGTCTTTTCAATGACAGCTTTGTCATTGAAAAGGCTTTACCCATTGTCTTTTCTCAGTTCATTTACCCTTCACAACCAGAGTGTTGTGTTACAGTGTTTGCAGCCTCACAAGCCAGCAGTGAGCACATCCACATGTCCAAGAACCTTGTGCATCACCTGGAAGGCCCTGCTTGCCTCCAGAGAGCTTGGGAGGCAGCCAGCTTGCCAACCACACTACTCATTAACTTTTCAAACACAACATTTTGGTTCAAAGAGACAGGACAGGGTTGGCCACTCTATACTTTTGCTGCAGGGTTACTTAGGCCCCTGTAGCTCTTCTCCTTCTCCCTGAATGCACTGGTGGAGTTAATTACTTTCTATATTCAAGTTAAAAATGTGTTTTTCAGCAACAGGAGACTTAGAATAACATCGAGTTGTTTAACTCTGAGTCAGTCAAAGCACAGCAACAGCTGATCTGATTCAGCTTAGAGCAAAGGTAGTTGTCAGGGCAATATTTGTCGTTATAGTTTGATGCTTTGCTAAAAATTCTTCAGTGCTTTTTAATTTGATTTTTTCATTATTCTGATTTTGTTAAGCATAGGATGAGAATAAATAGTGATGACAGGAGCGTCAGCTCATTCACACAAAGAATAAGTGACACATGACTACTGACAAACCATGAGCAGAAAAGTTAATGTCATTCACTAAAAGTATGGGACTGTAGAGTCTTTAACATCTAATTAACCTCTTTTGAGATGTGTCTCAGTTTGGTGATCAGGCTTGTGTTTGAGGACACACAGGATTGAGTCCCTTCTGGTTCTCCTTGTCTTCAAGGATGATGATGTTATCAGCCCATTGGTGGACAAACACCACAAATATGCAAGCACTACTGAAAAAAAAAAAAAAGGTGGAAGTGGAGCATTTTGCAAAGAAATGAAGAGAGGAGATCAGAAATATGTACAAATCATAGTATCTTCTTGGAAGATGGTGAAAAGGGAATAAGATTACTTGAGTAATGTTTGAAAGCAGGTTACATGGAGGCCATGGTGGGGCTAAGGAGAAGAAAACTCATCAACAGCTGTTGTCCTGCACATGGAGAACCCATGGTCAGCTTACAAACTAAGCTTCTCACAGTCAGGATTCTTTACAGACAATTCAAAGTACAACAATTACAGCAATTTTCAGAGGATGGGTAGCTTGGACACTCATAGGTTCTCAGCAATTATATTTTTTAAGGCAGATTTTTCATTATTGCTGAAAATACCCGTGAAATTTACCATCAGACTACTTTAAAAATAAAAATCTCTTTATTTGATAGTCTGGAATTGACATTGATAACCTGAATATTATTTAAGAACACATTAAACTTTGCTTCTGGTTAACACACTAAACATTAAAATTACAGTGTCTCCTCTCCTAGAAAACTGCACTGCAATTACAGGGGAACATGTTAACAGACACCAAAGGGACTGAGAATTTTATAGCCATTAAATAATGCAGTGTAATTAATTCAAAGGCACTTTCTCAGGGCCAGATATCCTTGGCTTTGAAGATGAGTTAAGATATTTTTCACCATTAGCACAGGTTAAAACTTCATTTAGAGCAAAGTTCACTTCCTCAGTGTCATAATTAACAGAGAATTCTCCTCATACTGTTTCTCTACCCTTTCCTTCCTATCACTAGGGTAATTTCAGGCTCTACACATGGGTAATACTGGAAATATCGAACATTATCTGCAGTTCCAGAAGCTGTCAAGTAATATGACAAAACACACAGAGGTCCTTTACCTCTGATTCTGCCAGCTAGTTCTGCTTTCATCTGTAGCTTGGCAGCCACTGTTGCAAAGTTTGCCTGGAAGATGAGCCACACAGTGAGACAGGGGATTAAGAAAGCTTGCCAAAATCTGCAAGAATGTGAGTCATTTCCGAAATCATTGGGGCGGGGGGTGGAGGGGTGGGGTGGGGAGGAAAGCTGTATCTATTCCTGATCCCTACAAAAGATGCAGTGTTTTAAGAAATGCAGAAACCCCTAACTTTGTATTACTTATTGATGTCAATTTTTAAACCAAATTTTCAGTTGGTCCATCTCTACCAATAAATGAAATTAGTGGCCCTATGACAATGCAAACAACTTCCATTCTGAAATCCATTTTACACATTTATAAACTTTATTAAAAATATTTATTTACAGTACTAAAACCAGACTTTCACATTTTCTTCCAAAGGCCAATAGGAAATACTAGAATAGCCAATCCAACCCAGTAACTCATCAAGACATTTGTGGTGCTTAAGCACAAAAAACTTATTCAGAATAGGAAAGAGTAAAAGGGGGTGGGGGTACATGGGAATTGCACAGCTCATCCCACAGAAGGGCACGGCCAAACATTCAGGAGACTGCACCGTTCTTTGGAAAGAGTCTCACTGTTGAAGTGCTTCCAGCATGGACAGCCTGCTGGCCCTGCTAGCAGGAAAGGGAAAAAATTTCCTGTGGTTCGGCCAAAAGCTAACAAATAGCTGCTATAATCAGTAGGTAATTTAGACACATAATTCAAGGAGGGGAATAAAATGGTGGAAAACAGTGCATGATATCTTAATGAGTTAACGTGGACAACGTTGCTAAACCAACATTTCCTAGCCAGCAGATGTATCTGTCATTTCTATTGCATTTCCTAGCAACCATTCATGTAATTACTTCTTTATTCCTAAAACATGATTTTTAGGCTGATTCCACACACTACCAATACATACATAACCACATTGAAAAGATCTGCAACACTTTGTGTCTGTTTTCCCAGCCCACAGCACTTTCTGGACTTACTGCCTGGTTCCAGACAGTGCAGCAGCAGTCAGAAACTTGCTAAGTTCCCACAAGCTTCATGAAAAGAACATCTTCCTGGAGAAAAGATACCCTCTGAGTGTTCCTGCTGAGGGGGAGACTACATCACGAGGACATACCTTTTATTAGACACCAGAGAATGCTCTTGGAACATGCCAGTCACAAGGAAAGCTTTAGCTGGCACTGGTGCCAGCTTAGACATCAGTGAACAGAATAACATCCTCATAAACAAACTCAGTAAATGTGGACTGGATGAGAGGACAGAGAGGTGGATTGAGAACTGGCTGAATGGCAGGTCCCAGAGGTGATAATCAGTGTCACAGGGTCTAGCTGGAGGCCTGTCACTAGTGGGGTCCCCCAGGGTTCAATACCAGGCCCACTATTGTTTATCTTATTCATCAATGGCTTGAATGAAGGGGCAGAGGCCTCTTCTGTTCCAGCAAGTTCACAAAGCTGGCAGGAGTGGCCGATACCCCAGAGGGCTGTGCAGCCCTTCAGAGGGCCCTCGACAGGTCGGAGAGATGGACAGAGAAGAACTGTCTGAAATTCAGCAAGGGTAAGTCCTCAAGAGTCATCTGGACACAATCCTGTGCAATGTGCTCTAGAATAACCTGGCTTGAGCAGGGAGTTTGGACCAGATAACTCACTGTAGTCCCTTCCAACCTGACCTATTCTGTGATCTGTGGTAATATATTAGGAAACCAGGCTATAATAATCTGATGTCCTGTTCCTTGGTATTCAGCCCATCTTTAGGACTTGGTCTACTTTTCCAGAGGTTTTGACTACTCAAGACTACCTGGAGCCTTGAGTTGAGTCCAACTGGGTGAAGTTGAATAAGCTGTGTTCCTAGTTACAAAATTAATTCTTACTGAAATTAATTCTTACTTGAGGATTTTGTGTGAAACCTGGTTGAGAAGACAGCTATGTAAAGGCTCCAATTTTAATATAATTGGTCAATTTTACAGCATTTTTCCCTTTTATAGCGATGTCACATTAGACAGAAATTGAAGGAAAATACCTACCTCACTAGTACTTGAATGAAGACACAGCATCTTCTACTACAGAACAGAGTCTAACATAATTAATTGCATGAGTCTTTCTGTCTATTTGCTGGCCATTGGTAAATTAAAACTCTCTGCTATGTTCTGTCCATCAGCAGCATGCATTTGAAAAGCACATTTCTTTAATTTGAGAAGACAGCCAAATCTTGCATCAGAGTGCTTGCTCTGTCCACAACTTGGTCAATAGTCTCTCATTAATTTTGCTTTATTCTGAACTGTAGCCTCTACAGTTTGACAATGTGTCAACTCATTGGGAAAGTAAATCTTATTTACAAGATACTATCAGAATATGGGTTTTCCTACCTGTCAAGCATATTTCCATGTTCAGGCACAAGTCGCCCATCCTCAGGGTTGGAATGTCCCTCAGAATTAAAGTTTAGAGCACAGTTTCTGGGTTTAACCATGATCTGAGCTCTGTTAAATTACAGATTATTTTTGATTGCTTTCAATCCCACAGTGAGAAGAAGCACCATATTGTTGCTGTCAGAAAAAGATCCTCTCCAAATCCCACTACTTGACAGCAACACCTTCACACTGATCTCCACAGCCTGGAGCTGCACACTTACTCATTATGAGGCACAAGTCCCACAGAGGTGCTGCATGTCCCATGAGCACCATGAAAACAGAGCACCCACTATTTGCCAGCTATTTGATAGCTCATTCCACCTCTTCTTCAGCACTAGGCAAGCACAAGAGTTTTTAAAAAATGCTTTCGGAAAGACAGTTAAACTTTTGGGCAACAAATCAGAAACAAACTGTTTTAACAGCCTGATATGAAACAGCAACAAACTTGATGAGTTAATATCTGTCTAGTTGCTTACTGCTCCTCATCCAGGACACCTCAGAGATCAGCCAGGAGAATGAAATCCTGCTTTTTCCTCTGAATACTTGTTTCTTTCCTGCAACCTTTTTCAGATTTGATGAAAAATGTCCTAATTTTGAGTAGTAACTGTTCGATAGGGAAGTCCCCACTTCTGGGTCAAAAGCTAGCTAAAGGGTTGGTGATCAAGTCCCATATATGAAGCCATCATATTCTAGATAGACACCTTGAAAATATTTCCTCTATTCTTCTGTTTCACTTATTTCAAATCTAGATTGTTACATTTTTCCAAAGCCGATGTAGCCTTGATGACTCATATTTCACTCCTCCATTGCCTTCTGGAGATGGGGGGTTTGGCCATGAATGTAAATTCCTTAGAAGTTTCATTCTAAATGGCTGCTTTTGATATTTAATGATGCTTCTCTCTGTCCATCATTATTTTTCCTTCAGGTTTGCACTTATTCCAACAAGGTTATTCCTGTGCCCTGGTGATTAAAAGACATTTTCCCTGTTCTGCTCAACTGCCATTTCCTGCCCAAGCTGAGCTCCTCCTTCATACAAGGCTACAAACTTCCTCCATTTAATATTAGGGAAGCCACACACTATAAAGCTGTTCTCTGAAGGTCACAGTGTCACATGAGCTTTGATACAGCCCTGTAAGGAGCATTCAGACTAAGAATAAGGGTTGTGTCCAGATATCGATAGGAATGGAAATACTCCCTTGTCCTGTCTCCAGCAGGGAGTCCCTGTGTCACAAAGTCCTCTTTCATCCACAGGAATTATAAGATGATGTCTGCTGGAGCACATAATTCACAGCTTAACTGGTCCCAGAGCCCTGCAGCAGCTTTGGGACACTGTTATGGCAGGGAACCCATGGAACAGTCCAGACTCCTAAGTGTGACAAGGTGGCTTAAAACCTTGGTAGCAGCCCTCCTCTGCTTTGAGATCTTTAAGTAGGACAGCTTTCTTCTTGTGAAGTACAGATTCCTGCATTGTGAGACCTCCAACCAGGAGAGCTTTCTTCTTGTATGAATCTATAGTATAACTAATCTTCACCACAGAAGTGCAGCCACATTTAATCAATCTTCTGAGATGTGTAACACTACACATTCCAAAGTGATGGTTAAGTTCAAATGGAGACTGGAAGGATGAAATATACTTTTTTTTTTTTTTCAATTTGTTCAGTATGCTGTTTTCCCTTGGATCAGCAATGCCCTGTTTTTGAGCCAAGGTCCCAAACCTTGGGACAGATTGCCCAATCCCAAAATGAGTTCCCTGCTAACCCAAACAGCAGATGGCCACACCACAGAGATATACAATGATGTTCCGGCTTGCAGCACAAAGCTAAAGCAAAGCATCAAACAGTCTCTGGAACCAGAAATTCTGGAACTTTGTATTCCTTCTCCTGACAGGGTAAATACTGATAACGCTATTTGAAACACATGTGGCTGCAAATTTGGAAGCCAGTTTCCTAGAAATCATTAAGAATGCCAGAACATTCAGCAAGTTTATTTGCACTGCAATTATTTCTTACTCAAGCGCTGGCAAGAAGAGTGGCGTAAGAGTAACACTAAAACTCAGGAATCAAAGTAGCCTTCAGGCAGTACAGTACCTATTACTCATCAATTCTATTTAATGAACTTGCATGAAAACAGGGCTTAATGAATAACAAGTAACATGGTACATCATCTGAAGAGAAAGCAAGGTGGAGTTTTCTCTCTATTATTCAGCAGCTGTCAGGAGCTGATTCACAAAGCATGATGGACTGGATCTTTTGTGATATCATTAAAATTAAAAGTGAAATTGTTTTCCATTATTAATTATAGAAATGTCCCTCTTGTTTTCAGAGCTCTCAGAAATGGTGAAACAGCATCTGGTAGCAGTACACTGTAGACATATAAAGCTCAGTAGACAATAGGATGCTTGGAAGAGTTTGCTTCAGACTGAACAAAATGTCAAGTTTACTTTCCATGTGACAGAGCAAATCCATTTTTATTGGAAGCCACTACAGAAATAGCACCAAAGACCTGCCAGCCTTAATGTGACACAGGCCTGTGCACACAGACATCACCCTTGCTCACTATCATTACATCTTAACTCTCATTTTGAAATAACTTGAAGATGTGACAACAGTTACCACTTCTATCCACTAGCGAAATCCTGGAGACCAGTGAAGCTACAGCTGGGACAAATCAAGGCAGAACCAAGTCCTTTCCCACAACCACAGATTTTAGTTGGTAATATGTAGATGTTGTAAAGTTCACAATGGAAGAGGAAACAACTTACAGGTTAAGACAGAAAATTTCTGGTTAGTAACTTCATTAACCTGGACTTTAAAGGCATCATATTTTGTTTCATATTTATAAATAAATACTGCTCACAGTTTCCTGGGTTTACAATTCCATAACAAGAATATTATAACACAGAGGCTTGTAAAATTACCTTACTACTATGTTTCCTGTTATTGCTTTCCCCTCTCTGTACTTTAATCCCTCATTCTGCAAAATGCAACACATCACTAAGGGCATGGGACTTGTGACCCAGCTCCCCAGAAAAGCCTCCCACCTCATCCCCAGGAACAGCACAGACTCTCCATTGCTTCACTCCAACAAACTCCTATTTCAAACACTTATGAAGCAAGACACAAGTCCAGGAACCAGCCCATTTAGTCTGAAGAGCCTTTCCAGGTCAAATACATTGACCAGTATTTTTGCCAATCTTCTAAAAGTGCAAATAGGACACAAACTGGGTCTTCCAGATTTCTATCCTGAGACTTGAAAAATTCCATCTCAACCATTCACTTTATTAAAACAAACAAATACAAACCACAGGTAAACTGTTTTAACATGGTTGTGTATGGTAAGCAAATTGTCAACCAGTAAAGTTGGTAGACAAGGGTTTCTATTGAATTTTCTTGAGTCTGAGCAAACTCTCAAAATGTATTGTCATTGTTTCACGGATTCCGGGAAGTTTCTGAATTCTGTATACTAAATCTGTAATTCTATAATACAGTAAACACAATCCCATAATATGGTAACTATATCCAAAAGTTCAATGTTATCTTATCATAGGATTGCATTCACTGTGTTATAGCATTACAAAACTGCATGAATGGACCACAGCAGAAGCTTATGGTGAAATCCTACTCTCTCTCACGTCAACCTTTCAAGTGAGTCAGCTGCAGAACATGTAATGAAAACCCTAAAACCCAGAGGCAAGGTGTTGAAAGCTCAAAAAATTCAGAAACATCAGAGGAAAAAGCAAAGCATTCTCTATTGGCAGCCCTGCAGAGCCTGCAAGCTTCCAGGTCAAGTTCGGAGGTTCTTGGTTAGGTTCAAAGCGTTCAGAAGTTCACAGGCATGGCCAGTCCATGACAAATGCTTCCACAGACTGTCAGTGGGACTAGCACTCCTTACTTATCTCTCACCAGGAAAATGTTTCCTTTACTTATTTGCAGGCTTCTTTCTCACTTGTCTTGTAAATGATACATCTTTTCATTATCTATGGGCTTCTCTGGGGTGGGGAACTTCCTTTTTTGATCCCACTTTCAAATTCTCAAGACATCTCAAAATTGGGGATTTCATACAGCTTTGTACCATAAGAAATGTTTTGGTGAAGTAGTTATATATACCAGGTTGTTTAGTCAGCATCATACCCATAGGGAAATATAGAAAAAAAATAAAAAAGAAAAAAAAAGAAAGGTTTCTTGCTCTAAAAGCAGTAACTTGCTCACTCTAATATAAATATTTTTAAAGCATTCCTGAGACATACAGAAAGTCACTTGACAAGCTAAATTGTACTTGGGTTTTGCCATCTTTTGAGACTGTTATGCTGCTTATAATTACTCTGACTTGTAAAAAAACACTCAGTTAATGTTTGTAGTGATGCTGGTACTGACAGAGCAAGTTACAGACACTAAAATTAATTCCATTCAAACTAAAGCAAAATTGGGAAACATATTGGGATGCACTCAGCATTTGGCTACTTTTAAAATTACAATCCACCATTTTTATAGGCTTGAGGTACAGTGATTAGGTTTTGTAAACATGAAGTTCCCTGTGTAAGGTCCAAATGGAAAGAAGGGAGTGGGGAATTAAACACCCCCAGCTACAGAACACATCCCTCCAGCAGCAGCCAGGGGAGTGCCAGTGCCTCCAGCTGTCACAGGTGAGATAGGAGAATGGAGATAGGGCCTGGACATACTGCACCCATCAGGCCTTTTCTCTCACAGTTTCCACAGCTACAAGACAGGTGATTTAACACAGAAACTACCTTCACCTGCACTCTGTGAAATTTACAAAATTTTATCCAGGTATCCTTACAAAATATTAATATTGTTAAAACTGTCTTTCTCTCTAGAAATATGCCACAGGCTCCTCAGTCACATCTCCTAACTAACTCCTATTATAAAACTCCAAAATAAATACACCGTGAGTGAAAAAAACCATAATCTTGTACTAATTTCTTATCAATAAAAGTAAATACTACTGTTAATTTACAATAATAAATATGAATTATATAAATCCACATGATTACCAACCATATAAAGTTAATGTAAAAAAGGACTCCGTCCAGTATTTTCCTCATACTTCTTGTAATCTCTAAATCTTCCCAACAAAGCCTTTTATCCTGTGCTGCTGAACCCCAAACTAGAACTGAGGAAACATATCTGAAAGGCAAGCCAGCTTTTAGTGGCATACCAAAGGCAGCTGAAAATACACAGCAGTTCATTGAAAATGACAATTCTTCAGGAAATGATTAGTGGCTATTTTCAGAATCACAATAATATGCATAGGGCTGCACAGAACAAAAGACATATACAGTCTTTGTCACATGAGGTTTATTGTAATAGACACTTGAAAGACAAAATGAGAAGGATCCAATTCTATTCTCAGTTGCCCTTATTTTAAATAAACCAAAATTCTAGTGACTTGAGTACTTCCAGTCACCTCACTGAAATTACTGGATAATGATGCTTGAATCAAACCCACTTTGTCTCCTTCTGCTTTTATACTTTCATTTATATTCAATTTCTTTAATATAAATTCATTTGTTGAGACTATTAAGTAGTTATAAAACCTAAAGAATGAAGGTCACCTCAGCATTAAGTGCCACCTTTGACACCAGCTTCCAGCAGATTCCAGAAAGATGAGAAAGTAGGGCAGCCCCACTACTATTGCCAATTATCAAATAACACTCATTAAGCTACATGAGTTCCCAGGTCCCCACCAAATTCCAGCTTTATCAATGAATACTTTCCTAAAACTTTTGGATGCCAAAATCTTCCTTTTCAACCCACAGCTTGAGCAAACCCCTCTCCTTGCTGAAAACTGCAAACTCGCCTTGAAGTGACAACCAATTGCCAAGTTTTATCAAAACAGCTGGATTTCAGTGTTAGCAGGTGGGGGGAAAGTCCCTGAGCTATTTTTTAACTCAATAAAGTGGATTGTGGGATCTTTGAGGGAGGAAGAGAGTTATACAATTCTGTGAGTGCTTTCCATGAAAACCAAAGACCCTTTGGAATATTTATTTATAGCATCACCTGAGATTACAGTAAAAGCTGGCTCAGAATACAATCACAGAATAGTTAAGGTTGGAAGGGGCCACTGAAAGTCTCTGGTCCAACCTCCCTGCTTAAGCAGGTTCCCCTACAGCACATTAGCTGGGGCTGTGACCAGATGGTTCTTGAGTATCTCCAGTGGGGGAGACTCTACATCCTCTCTGGGCAGCCTGTTCCAGTGCATGGCCATCACACAGCAAATAAGTTCTCATATTCAGGTGGAACTTTCTGGACATCAGTTTCTGGTTGTTGCCTTTTGTGTTCTGCCTGACTCCCATTTTATTAGACAACCAAAATAGCTATTGAGTTGCAAAATACTCTGTCTGAAAAAGCAGTTTGTCTGCCAGAACTGACAGCCCAGACCCTTTCACTGTCAGCAAATTAGCTGGTTTTTACACAGCAGTAACACTCACCTGAGCTGTGAGAATTTCCCATTTCAGTCACCACCCAGATCTCTCAATGGACAGCATCCTCACCCTTTACTGTATAAATCCACTGTGCTCTTCATGCTCTAACTAATTTTTCATGAGAGCTGCCTGCTGGACTGGAAATGCCATCTGCCCCAAAGCACAGGTTGGGTTTGCCCTCTCCCCCTCCTGTCTGCAGCCCGTTTGCTGCCCTGGGAGGTTTCCCTACTTGCACAACCTCAAATTGTGCCAGTTAAAACTCTCTCTTTCTCCTTCCCATTTCACATAGTCCTTTATTCCACTTTTAAATTCAGTCTAAGACATGCTTCTTAATTTATACAAAAACTGGGGGAAAGTCACTAAACACTTTTAGGCAACCACTCTGGAATTCATATTCTTTACACATCTCCTTAACGGATGTATCAGCAGCTCCTTAGAAATTAAAATAATTGGCATATTCTTCCTATTAGGATCACACTTCAGATTTCAGTCAGGATTCAATATTTCATCCTTTAAAAAAAACTTCACAAAATTCTATTAAACCCTTTCACAGAAGTAAGAAGCACTCTGCACTTGAAGACACTAACTTCAGATAGATTTTCCCTTCATTTGTTTTAAGACAAGTAGGTGTCATGGCTGAATATATCTTACGGCTACACCAGAAATTCCTTCTTTGCATGGGAGAGTCTGCCACATTCCCTATCCTGATTTACTACTTATGCTGGAATAAGCCCTTGGATTCTCATGATTGCTTTCCTGGTGTAAGAAACTACCAAAAAGAGCAATACATATAAAATACAGTCCTAAAATAAGGTGTGTAACAAAGCTGTTATCCTGTGAAGATGTCAAGCGTTTCTCAGATTTTGGAGGAATCATTTATACAAATATTTAAGCCCTCAAAGCCAAAACATTTACCAATCATTTAGACATAATCATCTTGTCACTTACACAGAGCCCAACAAACATGTCAGTGGGGAAACCCCACAGCGTAATTAACATTGCGTTGAATGACAACTGAAGAAAAACATTATAAGCAGTCTCATTCAAACCTGAAAGGCAGTGTCTACTATGTCAACACTCGCTTCACCAGGAAGATTGATTTTCCCCATTATTTCTCTTAATTGTACACATGTAGCTTTCAGTTTGATTTCACTGACTATTTTAATCATAGCTTGACTTTGAGGTTTTCTGTTAGCAGTGCAGTCCAATTTTTATTCTCAAGAAAGCAAGAGATCAAGACACATTGCTCAACAACACAGTTAAGAGATCTGATGGTCAAAATGGAGTAGGAAGAAAGGAAAACTTTTTATTAACTTTCAATTTTGTAGGTAAAATTTTCAGAACAGTAACCAACAGTAAACAGACCAAACAAAACAGTAAATGCTGGTTCCACTCCAATAATCATTATACTTTTCTAAATGTACTGTCCAGTCTTCTGAAGGAACTGTAGCCCCCAAAGCTCTTTTCTGTCAGTGCAGTTAAATTTCATAGAGTGAAGCAAATTGCAGTCAGGTTTACCTAAGTTATAATACATTTCCTCTACATTGACTGCAGAGATGCAAGCAGAGCTATCTGTCAATGTACCATTTTAAAATATAGACACAACTGTTCTCTAAGCAGCATAGCTCTAAGCTCTGAGATGCAGCAAGGTCTCACCAGCACATCTGAATTCTGCATAAAGTACTATTAGTGTCTGATTAAATATTAATTACAAGAATGCAGTTGAACAGCATTTAACTGGGGAAAGGCCATCAGCAAATAGCAATTTTTCTGCCAAAAAATACCTAGTACAGCACTATGTTACTTTCTGCCCTATTTAATGTGGATCACAAGGAGGTAGTAAGTGTCCTGAAAGCATCAGTCCCACGGCAAAGGCTGTGGTCCATAGTCCTCCCCAGTTTAACCAGACAGCATCCTGCCTAAAAAACATGCCTGGGAGATGTGAGTATTATTTATTTCAACAAGAGCAAGAGGAAAACATTCAGTTCCAAAGAGAAGTTAAGCCTGTACACTGGAAGCCAACAGCACAGATGTTCCTGACCTCCCCTGTGCTCCTCATCCCCTCCTGCCTGATGGAGGGTTTGGGCACCTGCCCACTCCCAGCTGCCTGTTTGGGGTCCCTGCTGATGACACAGGGACCACAGCCATCCTTCCTCAGGAGGAAAGAACCATCTCCCCACCTATCCACACACATTTCCTGCTGTCATCCCGCTCAGCAGATCAAACTGAAGACCCTTCCCACACCTCCTGTCATGCTCAGCTGCTTCATGCCCTACCCCATGGACATGCACCAGATCTGCCTACGAGTGCTGATGGCAGCAATGCAGCTGTGACACCAATTTTTCCCTAACAAAACTATGTCACATGAGGGATGTATCGCAAATACTTGAATTCTACCAACTGAGGAGAGCAGAACCAGGGCCTCCACTGAAAAATGGGCACCGTTGCTATTTTGCTAACTTACAGCTATGAGATATGGGCTGAAGGAAAGCACTACCTTAAGTCAGGGCTGAGCAAATACTTTTCAAATATTATTTGCAAAATAAGAATTGTCTGGGTCATATTTAAATTATTTAACTGTCTGAATCCACTCCAGTGAAAAAAATACCGCTGAGGAGAGGGAAAGCTTAAATTTTGCATGATTAAAACACTGATTCAATAATGGTTGCAGAACTGGTAATTTCCAACTGGGCACTAAAAAACCAGGAGAACCTACACCTACCATTGAACTGTAGGCATCACAGGTCCTTCTCTTGTATTGAAGGACCCAAACATCTGCATCTGCCATCCCCAGAGACTGCTCCAGCACTCAGAATTATTCTGGACGTAGTTTGTCTCAGATTCAATAGAACAATGTAAAATAATGATCTCTGGGCTTTTAGTTCAAGTGTCTAAATGTGCCTTAGAAAAAGCATCTCATCTCTCAAATGCACCTTTTAGCTACCAGGCAGCTAATCCATTCACACCTCCTTGGTGCTTCTGTGCCTCATGGCAGCACTCTAAGTAATTTATTAAGTGACACTTAGTAGGGTATAGTTGAAGTGTCCCATTTCCTCACACCAAAAGCCCCGTTACATTTTTTATCACACACTTCCCTCCTCAAGGTGCCCTCTCAGTTTTCATGTTTCACCAGACCACTGAAATATTTTATAGCACTCATGACAGCAGAGACACATGATCCCTGCCCAAGGAACTCACAGCCTGGAGAAGCAGGCAGGGACAGAGCAGCAGGATAGCGGAAGCAGTCAGTGTCAGCATTTCTGAGCTCTGGGATATGCCCTTCCCAGGCTTCTGCCTGGGAATTCACTTAGTGCTGCATCCTCTCCTGTCTGCCTCCTAGAGCACTTGCCTTTCAGAAAGAGGCATCTTCACAGTCCAGAGCTGCATCTGCAGAAATTACTATGCTGACCTTTTTTTTTTCCCATTTTTTAATTTCCTCCAGAATATTTTTCTGCTTCTGCTTCTACTTTTCCCTTGTTTTCAATTCTGCTGTTAGACCAGTTTGATATGATTACCACTTCTGATTAATGAATGAAGGACAAACTCAAACACACAGGTCACATGAATTGTTCAAGAGTTAAGAAGTCATCAAGAAGAGGTTTATGTGAGCTACTTTGCAAAGAAACCACACAATCTAAAAAGAACAGCAACTCAGAAGGCATCTTTACAATGGCTGGAGAAGTTGGGCATCCTCCAGCAGGATGAACCAGCTCCCTACAACCCCAAACAACTTCTGTCCACTTCCCCAGGTACTTTGTCTCCAGAGATCTGTATCACACTTAGAGCATTCTTGTGTCATCAGAGCAGCTGCTAATGGAGAGCTGGTAAGCTCCAAGGGAAATAGAAACAAGGCATGCAGGCTGGTAGAGCACCAGCACACTAAGCACTCCCAAGGGCTCTGTGGGAAGTGCTTCTCCCACCTGGGCTTTGTAAGAAACAGTGCTGCAAATAGCACCACATGCAGAAGTAAGAAACAACACCTGGGGACAGAATTTGAGAATGTTTTTTCAGTCCACTCATTCTTTGCTTGCAGCTGCTGTAAATCCACGTGAAATTGCTCCATGTGATCCAATGTCTTCAGTTTCTACACTGACTTTTAGAGTAAGAGAACCAGCTGAGTGTGTCATTTTTTATTTTAGCTGTTGCCTCTGCATTAAATAAGTTATGTTGAATGCTGAGGGAGAATGAACAAAAATAATTTCTTCTTAAAAGCTGTCAGTGTAGGATTAGCCTACAAGGAGATGAATGCCAAGGAGTCTCACACTGGACAGACTGGATTCAGGCACTCTGGAAATGCAGATACCCTGGGAGAGCACGGGCTTTTAACTTCAGATACACTGCATTCTAGCTTACACTTGTTGTTACTTGTTGTTATTTGTTACTGCTAATCTCCATAGAAATGAAAGGATTTACATCCTTTTAAATAACTGCTTTAGAATTTTCAAACATATCTTACAAAGGCAATTTAAATCATTCAGCCTGTGTTATTTAAGCTGCTAGAGCAGAGAAGCAAACAAACCAGTATGATTCCCTTCTTTTCCTAATGCATTTTTATGTTCTGCATACTTCAATTTTTAGCAACATACTTTTTAAACTGATAAATGGAGATCTGCAAGAAGTATTTGAACATTACATCTAAGACTACTGCACCATTTCTCAGGAGTCACAGGGAAGAGTTTAAATTTTCTTCTGTAGTGCTGCCCTCCTTTCCTTTCCTATGTTTTTCAACTTTTTACTGTGGAAATTGAAAACAAAACTGACCAAGAAAGCACAACAATTAATTCCAGAAGCAGTGATTGCAACAGAAAGTTGGTCTAATAGATTTAAAACAGGTTACAGCTCCAATGTCCCTGCCTCACACAGTCAACAGTCATAAATTCTAACTCATTCTTTGAAATCAGAAGCAGGTTGCTGATGCAGACAGATCCAGTTACACCTGGGAGGTAATGAGGTGAAGTCATTGCATGGGAGAGAAGAAAAATACATCCAGCTGACTATGCAGCATTTAACTCAATGGCTCCCTAGAGGGAAGCATCAACAGCAGGGGTGCAGCTGACAAGTGAAATGCTGCTTTGTGTAACATTTTACTACCCGTTTATGTGCTATAGGAATAGCAAATCGTCAAAAGGCCACAGAGGAACAGAGCTCCATCAAAGCAATCTGCAGAACTACCCTTTGTGGTTAGTAGGCAAGAATTCAGCAAGCTCATGGGCTGGCACAAAGCTTTGTCCCTCGAATTTTGTTGGAAATTATTTTTCTGAAAAATGCCTGTCCAGGCTGTGCAGAACTTTACAGTATTGACAGAATATAAAGTCCCTGCTTTTAGACCTTAGACTATATAAAGGGTGCTTGGCAATAGGATTTAACATATCTCCTGCTACTCTGGATGCCTTTGTTACCATCTTAAAAATCCCTGTAGTCAGTACAATGAAGGAAGTCTGGTTTCTTAACAGATGTACCTCATCTTTTACTGTGAGCTCCACTTCAATCATCTCACATGGCTGGGTCTCTGACAGCATCTCCTGCCTGAAACACATGAAGTCACCCCTTGTCTTTCACCTCATGGAGAGCTTCCCCTTGCCTCCCCTCCTTTCTCTTCATAAAACACACAAGACCAGAACATATTTGTGCCTTCACTGTCAAATATTGACAAACAGCTCAAAATTTTCTGTGAGATGACCTGGCAGTCACAGAACACGGTTGGTGAATAAATCTTTTCCATGGGAATCCAGACTAAAATTACAAAATAAATACATCCAAGAGTAACACAGTCTCCCCCCACTCCTGTCAGTCACAGACCTAGCTTGTTGTGCTTATTACCCACTGAGCTATGGAACTGTCCCAACTCAACCAGGACAGCTGACCTCCGAAATACTTCCAAGCCAACTTCCAGTTTAGTAAAATTGTGATATTGGAATGTGTTGACAAATTTGACAACGTCTAATTCTCTATCCCAGGGCTGCACTGAAGATGATTAAAGAGGGCTCTATTTCAGCACTTCTTTACTGTTGAGCTTGTAAATTTTTGGAATCACAACTTCAGCTGTGTAACCTGGATAGAAAAGTGACTGTAAAAATATGGAAGTTTCCTACATCTTTCACATTTTATCAGTTTAAAGAAATCATCAGGAAAAAACCCACATTCTTTTCGTTAGAATTTCTACCATAGTTTCCACATTTTGTAGAAGCACTGCCCTGTCTGAAGATTGGGTCATCCCGCTACAGTTAATCAAGAGCATGTCTCCTTTGTCCAGCACCACCATTTGAGGGAAGTACATCAGATAAAAGTCATTACATTAGCACACTAATAGCTGCTGCAAGTACCCAACAACAGAAAGAGATGGGCACCTACTGATTGATGATCTTGAAAAGACAGAGAATTGCCCAAAATTTGGAAGACAGAGAACCGCCCAAAATGTGCTTTCTGAGCAAGGGAATTATAATATAATTTCCAACCATTTCAAAGCAGCAATGCAGCAAGGATCATTATACAATCCCTATTGTTTATTGATCGTTAATTAATTTATCAGCAGCAGAAACCAGTTTCCTGAGTAAAATTTATCCAACAGTCTCACCATCAGATACTTTACCCTTCCCTCCTAAAAAAACAAACAAACAAACAAACAAAACCAAACAAAAACAAAAACAAAAAACCAAAAACATTAATAATTGCCATAATTGTTTCTTCATGAACCCTTCCCAACAAGGGTGGTCACTCGTCTGCAGTATAAAAGAATCTGTCCTAAAATCCAAGTGTCCAAAGATAATACAAAGCAGCCTAAGCAGTTTGGTAAGTACCACTGCCCTACCCCCAGCCAAAAACCACAATAGCATTTGATCCATCATCTGCCACCTTTGTAGCCTTACAGCAAGCTGAGCAGCTTTGACCTGCATCATACCAATTTGAAAATCACTGGAAATTTGAGAATCACTGGAAATTTCCTCACAGCTGGGGGACTGTTGCACCTTGTTGAGACAGACCTTGTTAATCAGACTGTCCTCAATCTTATCAAAGCTGCAGATGCAACTTTATACAGATATAATATGAGAATGGATTACGGAGAAATGCTTAGGAACAAAAAATGTACTTTCTAGTCTTGTTTTTCTGATGGATTCAATTCAAGACATTCTGGTTTGCTATGCTTAAAAGCAAGCATACAGCAAGAAACCTATATTCTTTCTCCCACATATGAGGAACCTTGCTTTGCTGTTCCCCAAGCAAAGCAACAACAGTGTCAAAAGATTTTTAGGAGAAATAGAAGTCAGGGTCCAGGACACAGCAACATCTATTTTCTTTTTCCACATAGTAAGTGTCCAGGCTTTTAACAATTATTAGATCCCTTCACTAAGGAAGAGTTTCAGTGTCAGAACAGAAACACATGAATAGCAAGAAAACAGGAATTGAAGTGTCAATTCACTACGGTAATTTTATAACTTAAAAAAATAAAGTTTGAGGTTGACTAGATCACTGTTGGGTTTTGCTATTATCCTTTCTGACAGCTAAAAATGTCTTTGATTTATCTGCTGCTACTCCTTCCAGTGAAGATGCGGGTAATGCATTTGGATTTGTGCTTAGCTCTCTGTTTGAACTTAAGATTTGCTTTTGGTGTATTGGGAAATTCCAGTAACATTTTATTATGATTTCTAATTAGCAGATATGTATTTACACTTTCAGCTAAAGTAAGGATTTTTTTTTTTGTCTGGGAATTACATGATTTTTCATTTAATTTCTCAGTGGATGTGGACTGAAAGCGCACAATGCTGATACTTCTCTAGAAGTCACTATTATTAAGATGATTTAAATTTTATATATCTTCTTCATTCTTGGTTGTACAGTTCAAAAAAAAAGCATTCATTTAGAATAAAGTATTTATATTAGGACCATTGTACTGCTTTCATAAATAAGTCATGTTTTCTTTAACTCTCTATCAGTATAAATAGCTATCATTCCAAATATACATTATCTTTATCACTTGTAAGAATGGTTATAAATCATTAAATGGAAATTTGATACTTTTTCATAGTATTTTTCACTGTGGAATGATTAAAAGCTTCAATGAATCTCCCATTATTTAAACTCCCACATATAAACAACTAAACAGTTTACCAAAATAAATAATGGTGCAAACAATGAAAACCAAATGGCAAATGCCTAATAGCTGGATATTTGTAAGATAAATAAGAGTACAGAATATATGAGGCAAATATGTTCCAAGAAAACCAACAGAGATTGCTTGAATTTGGAATATTACATTGTGGAGAAAACCAAGGAAAAAACGTCTCTACAAAGTCAATTTCTAAAACAAACTTGTACATTTTTCTGGGTTTTCTTCAGTTCTAACTAGTACACATGAAATAAAAGAACAAAAAAAAATTAGTAGTAAAACCCCTCTTGTCTTATAGCATTTGAAACATGCTTTAAACCAATATCAACATGAAGACAGTACAGATTTCTGCAGAAAAAATAGTTCATAACATCCTGTTTTCTTTTTGTCTTACTAGATAATTGGTTGCACAACATCTTTACTGTTTGTTGTTGACTCCTTTCCCATTTCATCACTACTTTAGACTGCTAGATTAAGGTTACTCAAGTAGTGGTAGTTTCCTTCTTTTATTTTTCTTTTTTCCTTCCCTCACAAGATTAATTGCATATTTATAGATATCACAAATCTTTCCCAGACCATATGGGAATAATTTCAATCTGCCCCAGGATCATTTCTGTCATTATTGTCTACTTATTCCCATGAGAAGCTGTTATCCATCCTGTTATTCACCATAAAAATGAAATCCAGTATTACCTATTCAATGCTTCACAGTTATGCTGGCCTTTGTCTCCTGCCATTTGAGCAATTTGTGGCAGCAATAAGACCACCCCCTTAGAAAGATTTCAGAGAAACTCTGCTCATTCAAATGATGCAAAGCAAGTCATCTCACTCATAGACATATTCCACATAATTCTACCAACTGTATTATAAGACTGCCAGGAGTAGCATTATATATATAAACCAGTGATTCCAGAGCGTGGAAACCAGGCCACAGAAACATGAGAGATCACTGGTCTCTCTGCCATCACTTCTAGACTACAAAAATCATCTTCCCATACTTAGAATGCTTTACTTGCAGAAGGCATGAGTCTGTCTCAAACACAGGATATACCTGACACTTCAAGGGACTACAGCGTGAGCTGTGAACAGTTTACCCCCAGCTCTGACCAGCTCTGCCACACCTTCTGACCGATGGGAAGGAGCAACCACTCACCAGGTGTTTTCAGTCCCAGCCCTGCCTCGTGCCAGGGCTCCCAGGAGCCCCTTGCTCAGTCACAGTTCCTTCCTGCAGGGGACATCAGCCAGAAAAATTGCTCCTGGGAAAGCTGAGGGGAGAAAACTGTAGCCTCACTTCCTTCTTGTGATTCCCTTTGTTTTCAATTTTTCCAAGACAGCTCACCAAGATGTACACCATGCCAGCAGGTAAGAACCATTCCTGATGACCATCTTGTGACACTCCCGGGGACATGCCAGCCCTTGGTTGCCATTGCAGACTCCCTGGACTGCCCTTTCACAGCCCTGCCATTAGCTGCATTTCTGAATGCCCTGCACTGGCTCCTTTTCCTACCATTTTCTCAAGTTATGAACAATAAATATTACACATCTACTTGCTCTGAATTCAAAGACTGATTGTTCCATTACAAATCACATCCAGTAGTATCCTGTTTCCATTTCCAACTAAATTATCTGGACTTTTTTTTTTTTTTTTTTCCACATAGCAATAGACTTTCTAGTATGGCTTGTCTGATCACATCTTCTACCTCCATCCCACGGTCCTGGAATTCATATTTCTGCGACCCTTATAGGACTGGCTTATCTCACAGGAGAAGCAAGGAGAGAAATTTAGGATGGCCCAGCAAACACTGAGATAACAAAAGAATCACATGATAGTGTCTCTAATTGTACACGTCCAAGGTTGTTGCCTCTTCTTCAGGACACAGGGTAGACCTGGATTTAGGACAAATCTCAGTGCTGACAGTGCCTGCTTTCTGATTAACCTTTGTTTCATTTGCTGCTGTAGTTGAGCAGGACACTGAAAATGAGGCAAACCTTAGAGGGTTTGCAGGATAATTTCATGGTTCAGATAACTATGAAGATCAAGCTCCTGTTCCAGCTCGTGCTGCGAAGGGTACTGCAGTAGATTTGGAGCTCACCCTGCCAGAGCACAAAACCCAGGCTCACATGCCCTGTGCAGGAAGTCAGGCTCTTGGCTGCATGTAAGGTGTCTGAAGTCATTATAGTGAAGTATTAAGAATGTTACTTCTACTGAGGTCTGTCTGGTTGAACCCTATCATAGTCAGGGACAGCTCATGCCCTATCTCAACAGCTGCTGCAAGGAAGGTGTGCAGCTCCTGACAGCTGTCCTATCAAGATGTGGAAAACAAGAGTTTTCCAAGAGGTAGAGTCTGCTAAAGCCTGGGCACAAAGGATTTTGGTTAAACCAAACAGCAGAGATCAGAAGAGAGAAACAAGTGCCCAGCAGATGCCATTGGAATCACACATTTTTGCTGCTGTGAGGGAAGCCAGCTGAAGCAGTCTGATAATCACACATGGTATGATCAACCAGACAGGAGCATGAACAAGAAAAAATGGCATACAAACAAAGACGATGAATAAAAAATGGAAAATAATTCCAGGAAGAGCAATCTTAATAGCGCCTCTAAAACTTCTAAATAAATATAGTCCTAAATAGTGTAAATAGTCCTTCAAAGGTTGCCTCATGAGAAATCTAAAATAAATGTTAGTGTCCTGGTTTAGGGCAAATCTGGGAGAAAACCTCTAAAAAGGGCTCCCCCCAGAAAGCAAACCCCCACGGTCCCTCCCCCCAATCAGTTTGGGAAGAATTTCCTCATCGAGAAGTGGAAAAAAAATGTTTATTTAACAGGCAAAGCACTCCCCAGCACAAAAAAATGAACAATACCAGATGACAAAACTCATTCGCTGCTCTGAAGAGATGACAAATTCAGAAAGTCTCTCCGGTGGGTGGCGTCTCTGTTATCGGTCCCTCTGGTGCTGGGAAAGGCTGCTGCTGCCCAAAGTTGGCCCTGGTGGGCCACAAAGTGCGAGCTCTTGGTGTTTCCCTGGCTCCCAGTCGGAGCAGGTTCGAACAGATCCAAGAAAGGGGAAAGAAAACCAGTCCAGGGAAAACTTGGACTGCCTCAGCTAGCTAAACTAACTAAAAAGCAAAGGAGCATGGTGTTCTGCCCCGTCCGTGCCCAGACAACACAGTGGAGTTCTGTGTTCCAGCAGACTGTGGAGGAGTGAGTGAGGCTGATAACAAACTCTGTGCTTATTCTTCTCCCCGCCTTCACTCTCAGAGCCCATCTTGAAGGCACAGAACAGAATATCCAGCATAAACAGAACACATGATTGGGGATAAGAGCATCATAACGTCACCCTAGGACAGAGTGCTCAGCAGCCCACAGCTTTTCACAGACTAGGAGCATCCTGCAATGGAGCACCATTCTCATGGGCTCACCAGGTGCTCATTCAACCTCCCAGTCACACAGACCCTGACATCATTCAGCTCCAGCAGCAGGAACAAGCTCTGCTGGCTTCCCTGCACAGCCACATGGTCCCAAAGCCCTCTGCACACACCACTTACATCTTGTGTGGAGGTCACCCCCGTCCCTGGCTGCTGCCTTTGCCAACGGATAAAAACAGCTGCAGTTCTTCCTATATATTTATATGCAACAGTACTGCTCCACATATTTCTGCGTGGCCTAGCAAACACAAGGTGTGTTGCACTTGGTTTTACTTACCTAATGCTAGAGCTAAACTACCATTCCCAGTGGTGTTTTATAGATGAATTAATCTGTAAATATTCTAGGATGCACACTGTGCTGGTTTATTTTTAAACAGGCAACTACTGCACTTCATTCTAGCAAGCCTTTCCCTTCATTCTCATTAAAGAGAAAAGCTGTTTTCACAGGGATTCATAGAAACTGAGTAAAGGATGCTATATATATCTTATGAATCCTGTGTGGTTCCCAGCTGTCACAAGCCTTCAGAGTTAACAAAACACAGGAAACACCCAGCCAACATTTTAAACCACTTAGAGGAAAAAAACCCCAAAACCCAGAAACAAGTGTTGGGTGTTCATATGTTCTTAATGACTCCAACAATAACCTTTGAATAAAGCTCTGAATAGTTTGATGATCAGATGGCACACACTAAGGTGACAAGAAGTAAGTGCCCTCAGACATAAATCATTGTTTTCCTCCCACTTCTTATCATCTCTGACCCTGCTCTGCAGTGATCATACACTGCAGTTCTCCTTTTATCTAAAAAAAAACCCTGAGAAGGTTACAATAGGTGAAGTGACAGTGCTGTAGATATAGCCTACTTCTCTTTTTGTGTGGCAGTTCTCTGAAATACTCATAAAATATGCATATTTTAAGCTTCTTCATGGCACTGACTATTGTGCTAGTTAGTTTGATGAAAGCACTGCAATAGATTTAAAGAGACACTATCAACTGGTTTGACTCAAATTCAGCATGTGTTTGCAAGTGTTGGATGTTAAGTCTAATAACTACAAAAATGCATGTTGCAGCAAATAACTTTAATTCAGAATAAACTGAATTCCGTCAAATTATCTTCCACAATGTTGTGAAGCCCCTTCCAAAACATGACCATGACAAAACAAGTACATAGTAGAAAAAACTATGCAAACTCTGTTACATAATCAAAATTATGTATTTTTTAAAATTACTTAAAATGTTTTGGTATTTTTGCACAAACATTCCCAAGCAAAGATCTTTCTTTGCTCCACTGATGCTATTTTATGAAGAGATTGCTCTAAAGAAAAGATAATACTACAAGGAAGCTCAAACATCTTGATTAAGTCTGAAAACTTCTTAGTCTCAGTGACATAACCTTCCCCAGCCTTCAGCTCTGCATATCCATTACCACTCAGGATGACATCCAAAAACAGCAGGTGGACTTCAGCCTTAACACTCACTCCATTACTAACCCAATGAATGACCCATTTACCCACCCCCTGCAAAAAAAAAAGTCAGAACTTAGGTCATAGAGTACTGAAGGCCCTTAGTCTGTTGACAGAGTCCCTTAACAAGACCTCACCAGGCTTTTACACTCTTTGAACAGATGCTGACACCTGAGGAAGGTGCAGAACTCAAGTACTCCTGACCTTACTGCAGCTGTACCTGGCAGGCACATTGGTGCTGACAGGAGCAAGTCCCTGCCCAAGGCAGCTGCTGCACTTGCCTAGTTGAGCATCCCATCACTCTCTTTTTCTAGCTGTTTTTGGAGTAGAGCAGTTGCACAGGACACAGAAAGACATAGATTTAGGTTCCTCTTGTCTGAACATGGTTCAACCCTCACCATATAAATCCCAAGAAAAAGCATTAATCACCAGACTCTGCACATGTGACAGGAGATGAAGGGCAGGAGGAGGTAAGTGTGCTTCTCAGCCATGTAGCTGAAGTATTATTAAACACAATTAATACAAGACCCAGAAATTACATTTGCAGGAGGAAGAGGACAAGTTTCCTCCAGATCTAGTGAGGTCTCTGACCATCTGGCTCCAGAACAGAGCCACAACAACCCTTTTCTCCTATCTGATTCATCTTGGTTCCTTGGTTAACAAGGAATAAGTCAAGAAGAAGGTTAGTGTCCCACCTGAGAACAGCACTAGCCAGGTGGCATGCTACTTCTCTGATCTAGTGGTTTTATATTAACTCAGAAAAAAAATGGAGTCTGGTCTCCTTCTTCTTTTCTGAGAGCTTTAATTACTGAGCTATTGCAGCACGAGGAAATTAGCTGGAGCTGTCCCTTCAGCTGTGTTTTAAATTAAAAGAGTGGGGCACAGTGAGGTTCCAAGTGAAAACATAAAAAAAGGCTGCCCATAATGCAGGGGGAGCTCAGCACAACAGAAGAAACCTCTTTGCTGCCTTCAGTGACTTGCCAGAAGTCATACAATGGGGAACTGAATCTAAATCTGCTTCCTAACCCAGTGCCCTTTCTGCTGCATTTTCTGACCTCCCAGCTCCCAGTGCTGAAGTAGAGCTCAGCCACGCAAGATTCCTCAGCTTTACTTCAGTTTGCCTTGCAAGCTCCTGAAGCTCTTCAGCACATTCAAGAAAGGACAGAGGAGAGAAAAAGGCAAGAAGGGCAAGATTCAAAGAGACAACCTGCCCAGCCTTTGGGGAGCCTTTTCAGAGTGCATGTCTATGGTCATATTATCAAAGCAAAACCCATTTTTGCTGTTACCACTCTCCTCTAGGTCCTTTGAAGAGAAGAAATACCATCTCACAAAAATGGTAAATATTTACTCTTGTAGTTTATACAGCACATGATCATTATCCCACTTTGGCTTTTGCTATTCCTGCTGACATGCTTCCTACAGCTATTGGAAGGTAGAAAGTCTTCTTATTTTCAGACATCAGCTATTTCAGCCTCTTAAAGATTCTTCTATCTCTTTCTCACAGTTAACTTGCAAGGAATTTCTCATTAACAGTCTCCTGAACTGCTGTCCACGGAACTTGGCAGTCCAAGGAAGAACATCGGCTAATGTCACCAGAATAATCTATATTTATCACCATCATCTTCTTCCACTTCCTGTCTCCCCCAAGAAGATAAATCAAACCATCACTTGAAGATTTTTCCCTCTCATTTGTTACCCCTCACTATTGCTTACTTAAACTCTGTGCTTCAGAACATTTCTAGTGTACAGCAGATACACACTGATAGAGAGTAGGACAGTCTTAATGCCAGAAAATTTGGAGTGACTCATCTTCATGAAAGCAAGCCATGTGAGTCACAGCCATGATGACTCAGAAGCCTGAGAAGAAGGCACCTTTCTGGGAGGAAGAATTGAAATTGTCCTACTTTTCCAAATATATAAGTTAGAGAGGAGCTTCCCATAGCGGCAGATTGAATCAGGGGGAGGGGAGGAGCAAGGAGTGATGTGGAATTATATCATCAAAAAGTAAAGAGACAATATGTATACTATTGAAAGAGAAGAAACTCACATGTTACATGGTGACTTGTCATATTTACTAGATCTTCCATTTAATACATAGCTTCCTCCTTTTCTTGTTATGGGAAATTAAATGGAGTTAGGTTTTCTGTTGAAGTGCTTGGTCGCCTGACTCCATTGGCCCTTCAATAATGATTTCATGAATGACCATGGAGAAAATAAAACTTCTAAGACCTGCAGTTCATTAAAGCTGTCAGCAGAAGTGGATAAATATGACACACTGAATAACAAATTTCAATGTTTTTAGATGTAAACATAGTTGGGCATTTATTGACTGTGCTTCACACGATGGTAGTAAAAGTATCAGACAGGATAATCTGAAACAGTTTGAACTTATAAGTCTGCTTATCATAATTTACATATAAACTAGAAATTATAAATCTGCTTACCAGAAACTGTACAGAGATCTAAAGTCCCAACTTAAATGTCATGGCAGTCCTGCTAGTTAGTCCAGGAATTAGTCCTGCTAATTTCCCATCTATGGATCATATGTGATCCAGACTATGCGAACCACAATGTGTGACAGTTTCCTTTTCTAAATAATGCAAAGATGGTCTCATTCGTTTTTTTACTGTTGCCCACAGGATCTGCACTGCTGTTTATTAAACTGCCCTTTGAGTGCTTCCAGTGTTAGAATCACTCTATTCTTCAAGATTCAGCTCTTGCTGCCACATTTGACACTAGAAATCTGATTTTTCTTCCTTCAAATTGACCATCATACCCATGGCTATTCTGGCAATGTCCTTTAAGCACACTGTCTCATGGACTAGACTAATCAATGGCTGTCTCTAAAGCCCTTCTCTTCAATCTGCTTCCCATTCCCCTAAATTTCTTTTTATGTTTCAATTCCCCATATTTGACTTAAAGTTATGAAGCAATGTAGCTTCACTTAAAACCTCAGCAAAAAGGTTAAAGCTAATACATTCTACTTGGGAAGACTAGGAATATCTAAATGAACTCCTAAGGGCCTTCCAGACTGAATCACTCTGGGAGTCTATCAGATTGACAGTCACAGTGCCTCAATAAAAAGCAGCAGTCTGTTATCCCAACATAATTTTGACATTTTTCTGAGACCACATCAACATTTGAAGGCACAGCTTACAGCACATGCCTAAAGCACGGGCAGTCACACAGAGGGCTGTGCAAAAGGCTGGCAGTGTTCAGCTATTTCCCAAGGAAAGGAGGCACATAAATATGCTAAACAGACAGGTCTTGTAGATATTCCCTGGAGATCCTACCTGTTGTTAATTATCTTGAATATTTAGCCTGACAGTCAGCAGGGCTGGCTCCAGCTGCCACTGCCATTGCTGCCCTAGCTGTTTATTTTGCTTCAGACACAGATGAATTACTGATGGCCTTATCATCATCAGCTGGTAAAGGTGGGTTTGCATTAAAGCTCAGGATGGAAAATTAATGCAATTGATGTACCTGCCACAATCTCTTGGTAGCACCCTGTGGCAGGAGTCTCTGAGAGCAGGGACATACAGAAGGGTGGCAGTAGCAGTACTTCAGTCTACCATATATAGGTTTGCAAGGGAATATCTGCCAATTCCCTGGACTTAAATTCAGATAATTGTTTGTCTTCCTATGGATGCAGGTGGAATAATGCTCCCCTCTGACATTTCTATTGCTACCTCAAAGGTATTTGTAGAGCTTGGTAACATTTTCTACAGCAGCCTGTTCTTGTGTGTGTTCTGATTCCAGAGTGCCTCAGCTCGATACACTTGAAAAAGCCCTGTTAACAAACAGACAAAGTGTCAGCTCTCTCCAGAAGCAGGTCATGGGGAGGAAGCCAAGCCCCCTGGTCCCTCTGCACCGCCAAAACATTCAATCTGTCTCCCTGACTCTTCTTCATTAGGAGATCCGTGGCAGGCATGACACAGCAAAATTTCCACTGCCTAATAGAAATTTTCAGACCATCTTCTTGCAGATTTTCTACTTCAGTTGACACAGACATACTGCCCTTCAGTTCTCTCAGTTTTCCATACTTTTTGGTTACCTCTTAGAAACAAGCTTGAGGTCACACCACAAAGCACTTACCTTGAAGCAGCAAGTAAAGGCAGTTTAGAAGAAAAAGCATAAAACAGAAGTACAAAACAAGCCGAAGTGACTTGCTAATCTGTGTGTGTATCTGTGACTGCATGATACTGCTGCTTTTTCTGATATATATTACTAGAATCAGTGGCTTGAGGGCTGTCTGCAAAAAGAGAAACAATTGATTAGAGAGCCACAAAATCCTCTGACACAAGTGTGTTTGTATTTATAAAAGTCCTATTTCCCTGAGCACAGGAGGAATCAAATAGCAGGAGGCAGTGGGTGTGTTGATGCTGCAGGACGCAGTGTAGCACAGAAATACCATCTTTAAACAGGCTGGCTGGCACGCTGGGAAACAATGCTGCCACAGCAGCACAGAGTGCCAGTTTGGACCAGCACATCCACTCAGGCTGGCATGCTAACTCTTAAAGATTTTCAAAAACTTTTTTTCATTAATCCCTGGTTCCCTGACTGTAGTGCTAAAGTCACAGTCAGTCTGATGGGGGCACGCTGAAGTAGGTTGCAATGGTGCTGTTCTCAGCCAGTGTGCAAACCATGTGGAAAAGGTTCAAGCAGTAGCAGAGGCAAAGCTGCCTGCCCATGCTCTCTACCAAGCAGTCAGGCAGCACAGCCAGGACTCAACTCCAGGCTGCTCCAAGAAAGCACAAATTCTCTGAGCCAGAGTGGCTCTTCCCTAATTTGGGTGCTCTTTTATATTTAAGCATCTTCAGTGTCACTGCATGTCCCTCTGCTATTATTTCTCCCACTAGCCAGAATAACTTATATAAGACTTCCAGAGCTACTGCAAAGTAAGGCTGGTATGGAGAACAATGGAGTCACTGTAGCTTAGAAAACACACTTACACCTCAGCAAGTACACACATATTCTTAAGGAGAACCGATAAACAGAACTTCGGCGGCTCCGGGAGCTAAAAGCTGGATTAGGCTCTTGGCTCTGTGAGCCCTCCAGTCTCCCCATGCAAGAAACTTTGCTCTTTCCTTAGCTCTTGTCATTCCCTCTGCAAAAACTCGCTCAAAGATGTTGAGTGAACAGTGAACACTTATTATCCCCTGCATCACACCCCACCTTTACAAGCTGTTCTGCAGGCAATTGATAAGATCCTGAGTTACATCAACAACAGAAATGGGAGCTGCTGCACAGCAGTGCTAATGCCTCTATTAATCCACATCGTCTGTAAAACCAAGGCCAAAATTCATGGTCCTCACTTACAGGACACTCCAGGCACAGCTCAAATCAGACATAATTAGCAGACCCTGTGTCTAATGATGAGGCATCAATACTATTCAACACTGAAATTACTTCAGAACCTCAACTCACAAAGGCTGTATGTTTCAATTATAAACCTATTTATAGCCTTGATAAGAGGATAAAACTAAGTCCCTTCTGCCTATCCCTGGCTGCTGAGCACATGGATGTTAAAGATCCCCCCTTGCATTCAGGGATCAGGATAACCCATCTAAATTCTCCAAAACAACATTGCTGGCAAAACAAAACTCACAACTGTTGGCATTATGCTTGAATATAAATAAATAAATACTGCTAGAGACATCAGACTATACCATAAGGTACTAGACCAGTGTGATATTAAATTGGAAAGAAAAGGAAATGGTAAATGGTTTTCACTGCTTGAGAACACAGCTCAGAATACAATGGTATGTACAGAATACAAAGGTATGTGGATAAAGGAGAATATTTGACTACATCTTTCATATCCTAGATGTTGGGCTGCACTGCAACTGGAAGAATCTATGGAAACCTGCAATATGTCCTATTCAGAAGTTATCTCTATAAAATCACTTTACAGTTTATTAATTCTGACAAAGTAGTTGGCTGTACCAAAAATGGTGTCACCATATTGCAGGCTGGAATTACAGCATGATCATTCATTTGTAATCAGATTTTCAGAGAGAGAGAAGTGTAAGAGAGATGGGTGACATTAGGAAAAACAACCCCTCCGAAAGTATTTTCTATTGCAAAACATTCTTGATCTCAGTATCCAGAAATTAACAGTTTGTTAACAGAAGAGTTACCAAAAGGTCAGATGAGAATTAGTGAGAAAGTAAAAATAACTAAGCACAGCAGACAAGGAAGACTCCTGCTAAATTCAAAAGCCAGACATGTGTCTTTCAAAATCCTGCCTTGCTAAGCCTTCCTGAATCAATACAGAGATAAACAAGATAATTTTCTATCACCTTGTCCACAATTCCCAGTTCAAAATACAGGTTGGTTGTGCAGTCTTAAATTCACACTTGCATTGCAAGACCTAACATCCTTCTCCCTCTATCCAGGATTTTTGCAATTAGAGCTTCAAGAAATACCCTGCATGATGAGCAGAAGTTACAGAATATTTGTATGGGACTGCTCAAATAAACATTAAGAACATCTGTTCAGAAAACTAAACCCATCTTTGTGTTTTTATATGAGTAATATGCTAAAAATGGATTGTAAGTGTCCAAATTGTGTTCTCAATCAAACTTAAAAAACTTCGGTGATTTCAACACCACTATGTAATTATCTCAGTTGATACGCACCACTTCTGCCCATTGGCAAAGAAGTTGCCATATTCACTATATTACAGGATGAGGTGCTTTCCATGGTTGATATTCTCTCCTTTCATTGTCTTTTCTCTGGTAATTTTATTTCCTGCTAGTCTTCAGTCTACTATGATTTAGCCATTTCAGATCACTGTGCACATTTTTCACCAAGTTGAGAATTACAGCTTGAAAAAGCTGCAGTAGAAGAAGGGCAGAAATGGACAAAGCATACATTTAATCCACTCAAATAACTTCTTCATTCAGCCCAACAGCAGAGTATGAGCTAGTCACAGCCATGAGTAACAAAGTGACTACCAAAGGAACTAAGGAATTTCTGGATGATTAATCTTTAATTTCAGAGGGTAGGTTTCTCTCAAAGATACTGAGTTCAGTTACAATTTATCAGACTTGACAGCTTTTATTTACATCTTAGAATAGATGAATTTCTTCCACAACACGAATTACTCAGTGACATTTTGGGCTTTGAATTATGCAGGTGATCAGACATGTTATTTGTATTTTCTTTTTGTGGCCTTGAAATTGGTGAGCCACAGCTGAGGCCATGACATGTGATTTGATGTGGCCTAGACTTCCCAAATTAATATTTCACTTTACAGACTGGTCTCCATCCATGAACAATTTTAAGGTGGCACACTTCATCAAGTTACCAGGTCCTGACTGATCCCAACACCCATTATTCTTGCATAGGAACATGTTTCTCAGTTTTGGTTTAATCCAAGTCCAAACTTAGGAAATATTTCATGTATGCACAAGCCATAGCCCTAAAGTAAATTAACAATCAGGTTTAGATTGTATGGGGGGAAAGAAAACAAAACCCACCAATATTTTCTTTCAATAACATTAATACATTTATTTTTATTAACCTGCAATTATTTTGAGACAGAGGAATACTAAGTCATTTTTTAATCTTTAGCATATTACATTTATGTCTTTGAAGAACTCAAAGACTAAATGTTACACTGCAAGATTCGGTGAACTCAAATTTCCACAGCTCCCCACAGAAAATCGTTCAAGGCTGGGAAAGTTAATATCTCATGGGCCAGCAGCAGCAGAACACTGGCTGTGCTAATGGAACACAGCAATTCTCAATTACCAAATGGTAGAAAGCATTTTATTCTATTCCTGGCAAGTGGCACAACAGCAGACATTAAAATCACATAACTTCATTTTTATAAAATTTTTACTTTCCTTTCCCCTTATTTCAATTTGGATGCAATATTAGCAACCAATAATTCAAATGCAGCCAGAAATAGAAATCAGATCCTTGTACTAGCCAAGAATAGCTTAAAAACATTTCAAAGGCTATGAAGCATTAACCTTCTTTAATTTTTTAGAAAAAATGTTATATACTGGATCCTTAAGTTATATTTGAACTGGAAGGAGGCAAGATTAGAAGCAGATATGAAAGGGCCACATCTCACAATTCACAGTAAGTAAATACTCTGGCAAAGGCATAGATGATACAAGGTTACATAAGAATTTCCAAGTATATCTTAAAAGCTCTTTCTGTAGCAGCACCATAAAGCACTTTGTAACCAACTGCAATACACTCGTTATCTCATTGCTTTTACACTGCAGTAACCACTGTGATGAAAAAAAATGTCATTAAGGCTAAATTTGACCAAGGCAAGTAAACAGGGACCACACTCAGTCCTTCTGTGATATCACACTCCAGTGGCAGCAAAAGGGGATAAATATAAGGCTCTATTCAGGCCTAATCTAAAGGAAATTTAAATTTGTGAAGTTACATAGAATTATCCTACTTTCTGTCTCACTCTAAAGGATTCTCAAAATTGACAAAAAAAAAATAGAATCTCTTTTGAAAATTCATAGAAACAATACAGAAGTTGTAGCAATTTTCCAGTGATCCCACTACACATGAAATTTGAAGTCTCTATTTTTTCAGTACCTACACAGAGATTTAAAAAAAAAAAACAATAATTTTTTATTTAATACTTTGATCTTAACAATCTTACCCTGTTCCAATAGCAGTGTAGAATGATATTTTGTAGTGTTACTGTCCAACCCAAGCTTCTGTGAGAAACCATGTCCAAGTCTCCTTTCAAACACAGTGCAAACCCAACATCATAGGAGAACCCAGGGTATCTCTCCATACCAGTGAAGGGATTTGTCACCACTTTGGCATTACTGCAAGGATCATCACAGGTCTTATGATCTCTTGACCATTTTCATCCAAAGAAACCACTTCAGGTGTCTGAGGGATGCTGCCAGCTGAGCATATGGGCAGTGGGATTTTTGGCTGTGTTACTATGACAGCTCAGCAAGGTCACAGACAGTTTGATATTTTCATACATTGAAATATAACATATAATGCACATGTCAACAGGCAAAACTGCTTTAAAATTAGGAGAGACTATGGTAATTGCACAAACCTGTAGATGAGTTAAAATAACAATGATGATCCCAGTAGTACAGACAGGGTTGAGCAAGCAGATCTAGCAAAGCTAACAAAAAATAGAATGCTTTCAATTAAACTGCTGTAAACGTTGCTTTAACTGAAAATAACTAGATCTGGAATGACGGTATATATTTTTTGCCTACCATAATAATTTGAAACAGCTACAGACTTTAGGTGTACATAAAACATGAAAGAATAAAAGGAGCACATTTGCCATATTTTTGCACTGGGCACAAATATGCACGTGGAGCATGAAAAGTAGCAATTGCCTGACATGATAACTGGGAGGTGTGCTGGGTAAGAAAAGATCTATAAATCAAGATGCTGGATAGCAAAGCTGAACCTGTGTGGGCTCCTGGAGGTGCTGCATCTGTGGGAGAATTCTGCTGTTGGATCATGTTCATGGCTTAATGGTCCTGAAATCGTGGAGGCTAAAAGGCAAGAGCAAGCTCACAGCTCACCATGGAAAGCTGCATCATGCAGAGGTGCTGCTCAGCTCCAGGAAGAGAGTACCTGCATACAGTGAGAGCTGCAGACAAGTTACTAAGGCCTCTTGTTGGTAGGAGTAACCAGCTCAGGACAGGCAGTTCAAAAAAAATGCAGAGAAAAGAAGAAATGGTCATCTACTCCGTTTTTTCATGCTGAAAACCCAGAGCTGTGTGGAAAAGCCTGCATCACCTGCAGCACAGCCCCAGATGAGCAGATAGCCAGGCATGCATTAGGAACCACTCCTGGCTTGAGGGACAGCACAAGCTGACTGTAGCAGAACTCAAGAACCTATTAGCCATTGACAATCAAAAGATAACCACACATGCAGCAGACTTAACAGAAAAATAAAATGTAACCATACTCAGCAGAAGGATACAATTTCTTAATCTACCCATGTATTTTTGTGCAATTTGTAGCGTAGATTTTCAATTTAACATGAATTTTTATAATGTTTCCACCTCTAAGACCTCTCTGTACAGCTGTGTGTGTTCTGCCCAAAATTTGCTTTTAAGAGGATCTCTTAAAAAAAAAAAAAAACAAAAAAACCCATAGGTTTAGGATTCAGTAAGGTATGGTGACAGAGAACAAGGGGAGACTTCAGAAAATTAAATAAAGGAGAGACATTCACTACTGTTTTTAACCCTTCTCATTCTCCATAAAGCCAGAAAGCTACACTGTGCCAACAATTCTCCTATTTTCTGTTCCATACAGCCAGAGACCTTATCTGGTATTATTATGAGCATCCTTTAAAGAAAATTGTCAAGAGGAAAGGACAGCCACATTAAATCAGACCAACAAGACACTTAGCATCCAGTCTGGTCCCATGGCCAGGAGGACACATAGGAAAACCCGTATGGTCTGGATTAATATACAGTGACACTTTCCTACAACACTCCCCCAACTGCCAGTGCAGGGGGAAGAGGCCATATTACTGAATTTCATAATCCCCATTTGATTTTGCTTCCCTTCATGTGTCCAGACAGTTTTTGAACATATGTGAACTTTTAGCCTCCACAGAGCTTCCTTTCAAGGAATTTCAGTGCAGAACTATTCAGCAAAAAAAGGAACCCTCTCTTCTTTTTACCACCACCTTGATGCCTTTGGTATCTTCCTTCCCAGATAGTCACTATTATGGAAAGAGGAAGTATCTCTGGTACTTATTCTCTGCTTGTGGGGGAAGGACCAAAAAAAGTAAGACAGATCTTATTGTATACAATAATAAACCAAGTGTTGGAAGAGAAGGATAATGAAGGAGAGTGTTCTCCTAACAACCTGAAAAAAAAATAGGCCTTTCTTCCCTGGGACAGAGCTGTATCCAAAAGGCTGTTGCAAACAATTAAAGCTGGTGGTTGTGATTGTAGTCAGTAGCAGAGATTGCAGGGCTCTGCCTGCCTGGGCCCTTGTAAGAAAGTCAAGGCACTGCCATAGGAGTCACAGCCAGAGAGGAACCTGAATTGTTTCTGGGTCTCTCAGCCTCTTTGGGACTTATGGGAGGCAACATTATATAGACTTAACAGACTAATCAATAAAATTACTCACATTCAAAGGAGTTATGTGCATGCTCCAGTGTGTATTTATATCCAGCCACTTAACAAGAATTTTACATAAATGCTGAAAGAATATTCCCAGAAGAAACAAATGTTTAACATATTTTCACAAGAAAACTCCTTCCCACTACATTTCTCAGGTGAACATGGCAAGCAATTAAATAAATATGTGAGGGTCAATAAGCATGGACTAAGAAAATTTAACTACTATAAAGCTAATCCCAAGGAAGGGAGCTGAAAGTAATGAGAAAATAACCAGCCTACAAGAAGAAAAATTGCAGAGATTTTTGTCACCACAGGCATTCACTAATGTCATATCATCCTGGGAGACAGACAGTAGATTCTGCTTAAAAGTAACCACTGCTATGAATACACAGGGAGCACAGCTGACCTGTACCTGAGAGCCCAGGAAAGGCACAGTCTGTCTGATGGCACACGTTGGCACACTTTGGGCTTGGAGGCAGATGTCAGCCACTATGAGCATTCCTCCCCCATTCCAACAAGGAGTGCAGCCCTGCACTTCTTACACACCATACACAAAATTCCCTGTAGGCACCCAGTCCATACTGTACAGAACTGTTTTTAAAAATTCTCTGAACTTAAGAGATATTCACCTATTTTAAAAATAAAGCTCCACTTTGATTTTGCTGCATATCATGTTTTAAATTTTAATGTTTTTGCATTTTTCTGTTTTGTTATTTGGAGAAAGGAATAAATACCCTTTTCTGTTAACCTGTGTTCAAACAACTGTTTCTCCAAAATAAAATGCAAATCTTCAACAGCTGTGTTATGTACACACATATACACACATAGAGCCATGACTTTTCACATCCACTGTTTTAAAGACACCCCTCAGTCAAAATCAGGCACATTCCCAAGACAATTTTCAACACTCTATCCATCTAATGAAAAAATTGTGCTGTTTTCACCAATAAAAAACAAGAACAGAGATATGTTCACCAGGGAATACAAGATCTCTTCCCTTTCCTATTTACTCACCATCTCACTTGGCTGTTCATTTCATGACCATCTCACACTATGTGTTTCATCAACATGAAATTCAATTTAATGCTTAAATAATAAAAATAACCAGACATTCGTAACAAGAACAACTTTAGATTTTTCATTCTGATTTTACTCCCATTTGATTTAGTTTCAATTATTGTCTGTTTACTTTTTTGGTAGCTGATTAAATTTGGGAATGATGCTTGATGACAAATTGTGCGTTCTGCTTTTCAAACATTATCCAGCGGGTTCTGCTGGTGTTTACCATACCAGACATGTATTCCAAGCAGTGTTTTCACTGACTCTCCAGCTTGGCTAAGTCCTGCTTCACTAGAGGTATTATTGATGCTTTCAAAATTACAGACACCAAGCAAGTGAACAGAGAGGGGCAATTCACAATTTTTTATAACACAGCTGGAGGCAGAAGAAAACGGTTTTTCCCCCCACAAGATCTACTATACCAAGCAGGGGTGAGGAACTAAGACTTTTTACCCCAGTCAAGTCAGCACTGAACTCCGGTCAGCCTTGAAGGATTTTGTGTGTGTCGATTTTAACAGAGAAATCACAGACATGAATATTAATAAATAAAATTAGTGGTTTTGCTGTTTTCAGCATAGGAGAATATTAGCTCTAGGAAAACAAAATTTCATAAGACCAAAGGCCTTCATTTGTTCTACAGAGTTATTTTCTTCTGTTACATTAGACACAGCCTAAGTAGATCATATTTGCTTTTGTGAAATTTTGAGATGTGCCTATCAAAACCCATTATTACAGGAGCAGCCATTCCTACTAGAAGCCATTAGCCAGCAGGAAATAAAATTGTTCAGACACAGGCAAGAAAACAGAGCAAAAATTAGAAATGTGCAAAGACAAGAAAAGGCTAAAAATATCAATGAGCAGGTTTCCAGATATAGCCAAAAAATACAGTCATAGAAAACATCATTTTTTTCAGCAAATGCTAGTTCTACATAGGCAATGGTCACTAAAAGCAAAATATATCACACTATACATGAATTGATTAAACTCTCAGAACTTGGTTGAAAAAGCTGAGAATGCTTTTGAAGATCATAGATCTACCCTTTCTGTGCTAACAGAGGCAGATCTGCTTCTCCCAGGCCAACAGTTATATCAGGATGAAGAACTGTCCTAACTCTACAGACTGTAAAGGATTTACCATTTTCCATATAGTTTTCAATTTATGTTTATGACAAGGTTTATTTTGACCCACTAGGTTAGCCTTTTGGAAATATTTAACTGTATCACAGAGGAGAGAGAGAGAAGCATTTGGATAATATAAGTAGCCCAGGACAGAAGCAGGTCAGCATTTTCAGGATAATTGAAAACCAGCTACTCTGTTTGGAGTGTGGGCCAAAATATCTTGAAAAGTAATTAGAAAAGATTTAGTTCTAACCAACTTGTGAATTGTTCCCACTGCTGATCTCAAATTGTTCAAACTGATGGGAGCTTCAGCAACTTACTGTGATCTCTATGCTCCAAATTACTGACTGAAAGAAAAGTGTGCATGGGTGTCTCTAACACAGAAGAAAAGGTTGATGATATGGCTACAGAGCAGACAGGAACAGGATGTTGCATCTCTTTAGTGACTCATTCATTTGGCTGGACCTTATTAATTTGTAAGTCTTCAAAATTAAATGCTGCCAATTTTAAAAGGCCACAGAAGATGCAATAATCAGTTTTATCAAGAAAGATTTATAATGAACAGCAACAGCTAATATTTAGAGGCAATTCAAACATTCAATGATCACCCTTAGAAACACAAAGTCATTTCTTCTGTGTGTCATTTCTACATGTGCTTTTTCTTTTCCCGTTTGCAATTTTTGTAAATTTTTCCCTGTATTCCTTATGGCCACTTAGTAGATGTGACAGGGACCTGTTCTGTGGCAGGTTCCATAGCCCAGGGCAGTGATTACATTTCACATTCGAGCCACAGAACCACTTAATTCCTACAGTTGCAGCTGCAGGGTGGGTAGTTTGCAGAAAGAAAAATCTCATCCCTGAGAAACAGCACAAAACCATCCTGACCATTTCCATTAGGATGTCAGGATATTTTGGTTTCAGAACTGTCCAAGCCAGACAGGGATGTCTAGACCTGTTATGTAGCTACTAAAGACATGAAACTTCATCTGCGCCGTGGCTGCTGGTGCTGCCAGGCTACTGCTGAAATTACAAAGGGAAGAGTATCTGTCCAACAGGCTACACTGCCCTGCTACAGAAACCTCTGCAAAGATTTCCCACCTTTATGAGAAGGACAAAATTTTACCCAAAATGATGATTCAAAATTCTTCAGTTGTGAAGAGCAACAAGCATTAACTCCTAGAAGCAAGAAATCCAGGTCCAGCAGTCTGGGTAGCATTACTCAAGTCTTCTGATATTTAAATGAAAACTGGACTTGGATAGGCAACTCAGCTATACCTAATTTAAATTAATAAATTCAGTCACCTTCTTCCCTTAGCAGTAAATGCATAAGTAGTTAATATAAAAAAGCTTTCACAAGAGAGTAACATACAGGAAACTCCTCCTGATGTTCTAGGAAATGTAGGGTCAAACTTGGATAACCACTGTCTAAAAGGAAGGCATAATCAAGCAAAAGTGCTACCAAGACTACCTAGGAAAAATAGGAATTTCATAGCCAGTTAAGGAGGTTCCCAGAGCATACATTCTGAATTTTACACCTAAAGGAATTAAAACAGATGAAGGATTGTCAGGGAAAGCAGTTACACAAAGGAGTTAAAACAGATGAAGGAGTGTCAGGGAAAGCAGTTACACAGGACAAGACTGAAGTTCAGGCCTTCAGAAAATCCATAGGAATCTGCTGACCACTGAACTTGAAATCAGCAGAAGGAAATGATCATGGACTTTTGAATGTTTAGAAATCAGTGATCAAAAATCATCACCAATTATTTTTGACTACTATCACAGCAGAGTTAATCCTGACATAAATCAAGATGGGAATACTGCAAGAGTGAAGAGACAACATTAATATCATATTGTGGCATTCATGAAGCCATAACTAAAAGGTAGCATCTTGTCTTAGCATCCAAGTATCAGAAAATATAAGGACAAATAAAACAATGAAGTCAAAAACTGCTATAGGAATGAGTTAAAGGCTGGGACATAATGATAATCTAATTTACTAAAAAATAAAGCAACAATCGATTATTTTCAAAAATACTTTCCTGCCAGATAGACTTCTATTGCTGGTTGCCTTTATCCAACAAAATATTCTGAGTAATTTCAATTATTAGAAATTGAAGTTACATAAGCTCAAAATGTAAATAAATTTATTACTTTTGCCAGCTAGAGACTTTTGAAACAACCTCTTGCCTCCTGTAATTGGTAAGAGATGACTCTTAAGAAATTCAACCATGACCAAACACCTTTATAGAAACCTTATTGATACCAAATGAGTAATTACAAACGTGCCATACAGACAAATGAAAACTTTTAACTGAAGTGATACAAAACTAGTGGTTCCTCTCACTCCTAAGTTTCAAAATCCAGTGCATGAGGGCAACTTCATTGATTTCAGGTAATTCATCCAAGATTCATTTCAATACACCTGACATGAAGTACTTGCACAGTGACTCTGAGTAACACATTGTAGCTGACAACATCCAGTTCAATCTGAATTAGAAATATTTGGAAAGTTTTAAGGAAAAGGCATACCTAGGCAAGTTATATTGTTGTATATTGCCTCAGAAGGGTCTTAAGTAAAATAATTTGGTATTATGCCACCTGCTATTTTCAGTGAGACTTCTTAAATGCTGCAAAATGTAATAGTATAAGAGTGACAGACCAATCAAAAAAATAATCACAGATGGTTCAAGCAGGTTCCACCTGCTTAGGGAAACATCCTAGCTAAATACTGGAGCATTATGGATCTGAAAGTGCAGTTCACTTCAAATTTCCATTTCTTCTACTTTTTCATATCAGTTACAGATATACAAACACTATACTTGCATGTAATTCACATTCCAATTTCCCAAGAGCATAAAAAAGCTGAGTTAAAATACCAATGCATAGAGAACTTATGAAAACCACTTCCTATTTCACTAAAGGCTCCATTCAAGGATACCAATCATTTTTTTTTAATTTCTCTTTCATAATTTTTGATCCACTTTTAAATCAAAATATGTAAAAAACCTAAAAGACAAACATTCCAGTCACCTGAAATACTAATAGATAACATAATCCTTGACTATAATGGCACAAAAAAATATCAAATAGTGAAGTAGGGATATTGCATCATCTCTGAAATCAGCCCTGGTGAAGCACATTCTGGGATGTGTGCCCATTCTTGGTGTATACATTTTGTGACAGATCAGTGGTACACACTAGAGTAAGTCCAGAGAAAGACCCATAAAAATGAGCAGAATGCCAGAAAATGGGCTTTTCAAGAAGACTTACTTCATGATAAAAAAAGGCTGAATAGTTTAGATTGAAATACATTTTCACAAACAAGGCAAACTTCATTTGATTACCAAGCATCAATAGTACACATTAGCCAACAGTAAAGGAGATACAGAATAAGAGACTTATTTTTGCTGAGAAACCTACCATGCCACCAAACAGGTCATTTTCCAATTGAAACCTAAAAACAAAAGGGGATTTCCCTCTCAGGAACATGGTGAGACTCGTGGGTCCCTTTATTTAATGAGAAATTACTGAAAGTTATTTTCAAGCTTTTTGTGGTTGTTGTTATCTTTCTACCTTCAGTCTCACATCTCTGCAGTCTTCAGGTTTCTTAAAATATAGAAACATTTTAGGCTAAATTGTACTTTTTGCAAGGCCTGGTATTAGCTGATTCCAAGGGATTCTTTGCTGAAAAAGTCAGACTCAATGATCCTTGTGGGTCCCTTCCAACTCAGCATATTCTGTGATTCTGTGAAGCTGTGCTGCAGAAGTGGGTTTTGCGTTTTGGCTTCTTTTCTCAGAAAATGACTGCACTGAACTGTTTCACAAAAGGTGTAGCAAAAAAAGCCTTGGATACTCTCTTTCAGTAATAACATGAGAATGCTTCTTGTTCAGTCCCTATGAGCCTGCTACCACTCCATGATTTTTAATTCTCTCAGTAATTCAGCAGGTGCCTTTGATATCTGTTTGCTTCACCTTGAAACACTTACAGTCTTTGTGTCCTGCACAGGTAGGAGACTGGGAAAGAACAGCTCTAGTCTATTACAATAACACAATGACCACAACCATGAAAACTTTCCTGAGAGTGAAAGAAAAACAATCTGAAATAAAAGTAACAGCAGACTGATGGAATATGGCTATTCCTTCTGTGAAAATGGATAGCAGAATCCCTTAAGGGTTTTTGACTTAAAAATATAAGTCTGTTTTTAATGTTCATGATAGGTAAGGCTAGCTGTGACTAGGGTGACAATAAGAACAATTCCTCCTAAGAAATAAATCAGCATCACTATTCATTAAAAAATAGCAATAAATTATTTTAGAAGCCAAAAAGACACTCATAAAACTAGACATTTTTCTTGTCCTTATGAAGCCTTAATGAAAAATGAATCTTTATCCAATGGCAAACCAACTGATCTTAATGAGGACAAGCTGTGGATGCAGAGGGCAATAGATCTTAATCTATGTTAACCACCCAGTAAATATTCTTCTTTCCCTTTTCAGCAAGGAATCCCTTGGAATCAGCTAATACCAGACCTTGTAAAATGTACAGTTCAGCCTGAAATGTTTCTATATTTTAAGAAACCTGAAGACTACTAAGACATGAGACTGAAGGTGGAAGGATAAAAGAAAAAAAAAAAAGCTTGAAAATAGCTTGCAATAATTTCTCATTAAATAAAACTTGATGTTTTAAAATATACACTATCTTGTGTAACAAAGAAATCAGGATTCCCAGATTCTGCAAGTCTTACATTAAACAGCACTTTTTTGTAATATCACCTTGCTATACCCATTAACCTGTGAATTGAGGTGTAGCTAACATAGAGAAGGGCAATAAGCATCTTTCTCAGAAAATGCAATGGAAATTGCCCTGTGTTTCATTAAATTTGTATTCATCATGCTTCTAGCAACAAAGCTGTGATACAATTTACACATCATTGTGAGTACATAAAAAGCTTCCCATATTTCATAGTTTCCACATTTCTACCAAGCAATTGTACAGACCGTGACCCACATCAGTAAGAAAATTCTAGTATTTCTTTCTGGTCTATTAAAACTAATAATCAATTCTACTACTGTGACAATGCTGAAAAGTAAAAAAAAAAAAAAAAAAAAAAAAAGTGGCTTTTACTCAGTAGGGAAGATATAATTTTTGCAAGAGAAAAAAGACTGAAAAGATTCTCAGTTGATAACAAATGAGAGCCGCAGGGCTCAACCCATCTCTGATTTCCTCAAACCTCTCTTATTGTTCCCACCATGAAACAAACCCTAAACATGGTTTTCCTTTCCTGAGGAGTCTCACCAAGCTCACTATATTATATATAAGCACTCTCAGCATTCTTTGTATGCCTTTATCAGTCTTAAAATAAAAATGGCTTGCTTTGTGTCTGTCAAACATAATTAAATCACTTAGTGTTCAATTACTGAGACAAATGCTGACAAATCCATTTGATTGCCACAGACAAGGCTATGCAGTTCACTGTGGCATTTTCCTCAGGTTTTTTCTTCTTGATGTTGTTCATACTGTTCGGACATTACTTATGAGATGTGGTGTCCTATATGCATTTATACAACACTCAGGAAATCATATCTTCAGCATGACCAGGAACAACTCAGCTGCCTATACCTAACCAGGCAGCATGAAACCTGTGTGAATTGGTGTAAACTGCCCCAAATTCTGTGTTACCTATCTTTCTTCACTACCACTGCTTACTGGTCTAGGCAGATGAAAGGTGTCTTATTGACAAACTTTTGTCACTTTTATCCTTACTGAAGTGTGAAAATATCTTTTCCTATCAAACAAACCTTGAAAGTATTACAAGCCTCCTCCTGGAGGAATATAAAAAATTCACTACAAAGATGGGTAACCCATAAATCCAAAGAAATGCTCTTCTATACTTTTCTTATTGAAGATGAGTTCTACAGCATGCTGAACTCATTTCTTCAGTTACTCCCAAGCCAGACTTCATATCACGAATGCACTTAAGCTTGTGCTGAAAATTAAGATAGCATTTCAATACCATTGAGGTTTAAGTCCTTCTATCATGTTCCTAATGTGTTCCTGATCATGGAATCATAGAATGGCTTTGGGCTGGAAGGAATCTGAACAATCATCTTGTTCCATCCCTGCTGCCATAGGCAGGGACACCTTTCACTAGACCAGGTTTCTCAGAGCCTCATTCAACCTGGCCTTGAAAATTTCCAGGCATGGGACATCCACAACTTCTCTGGGCAGAAGAGGTCTGACCTAGGACCTTGAAACAATCTGAGAAAAGATTCATGGTCAGTCTTCAATTAAGGGTGAAAGCCAACCTCATTGTTGGCTTCTTTATTGCTGGTTCTCGTGTTGTTGTTTGCATTTTTATACTGAAACAAGGCTTTCAAGCCTTGCTTCCTAACATGGTGGGATTTTTTAAATGAGGTCATTAAGGTCTTACTACCCTACAACCTAAAGACAACACAGATAAATGGAATTAAATCTCCAAGAAAATCAATTCCTTAATTATTCACTACACTCATAGAAAAAGAATATTTAGACTGCTCAGCACCTGTCACAAAGGAACTTTCATAGTCCAGAAGAGCTGCACTCTGCTTCCAAAAACAGTTTGTGTATTTATAGTCATGCTTTCTGACCTCCTTTTCTCATTTTCTGGTGGGAATACACAAACTTAAAAAGAAAAAAAAAAAAAAAAAAGGAATTTAATTATAGTAATGCTTCATAAATAAAAATCCCATCTTGGTACAGTCAGCACACAGGGTAAGCCCTGGTGGCCTCTTCACAGACTACACGTACATATCTGTTTGCTTACCTTTCTTTACTGATATTGCTACCTAGTGATTAATTGACAAATACTGTAGGAAAAGAGCATAAAAATACTTGGGAAAAGCAAGTCCAAAACAACACCTGGAACATTAAAACACTGGACTAAAAATTGTTAAGACCTGTACCTGCCATTAATACTCAGTGTTAAACAATACTGAATTGTTTAAATTATTCTTATGTTTGGTTCTGCAATAGACCTGGATATAAAGAAAGTTCAGGAAATTTTTCTCCCTAATTTTAGCAGTAACACACACACAACCTTAAAGAAAAATGCTCTTCAAGTTCCTTAAAGACAAAGTAACTTAGTTTCAGGTGGATAAACAAATTTAATTCTTATTTCTGAATTCAATCCTTGGTATCTATACAATACACTAATATGGCTGGACAAACATAAACCTGATTTTTTCTCATATAAAGAAGCCAGAGCACAGACTAATTTTGAGATCTTGAGTTTGGATGGGTAGAAGTTAGAGTGTAGAAAATCTGCAAAAAATCATGAACACAGATACTAGGTAGTAGGCATAAATATAAAACAGCAATGAAGGGAAGAAGCAATGATTTAAAAAATCTCTGAGTCGTGTTTTGAAACTTTTGGGGGAACTAAACACCTTACACATGCCAGTTGCTAGAGCAATGCCTCAGGTTGAAATAGCCCAGAAACATAAGACTTGCTGATGAACTCACAGCCTAACTCAGAAGCAGTTCCTTGGAATATGTGCAGTCATTTTCAAGTAAACCCTGTGTAAGCCAGGGGAAAATGTAACCCTTTACCAGCTTATCAGTATTAATCTTCAAGTATTCTGTCATTCCTCGCGTCAAGGTAAGACTGAAGTGTGAAACAAGCTGCAAGATATGCTCGTTGCCACCAAGAAATTTAGTTGGGTTCTTTCTTAGAATGCCTAATTCCCAAATCAAGTGTTTCTCATTCCATCCAGGCATGCAATTATGTATCCGTTACTGACTGTAGCAGTAAAACAAATCCACTGCTGGAATTATGAATTAAAAGTAGGTCCAGCCTTTTCACTTTGGGTAAACTGACCCTGACCTGACATTCTTACCACACAGCACTGGCAAGAACATTCCAAAAATAAAAAAGGGGTGGGGGGCGGGGAAGAAGAAAAAAAGAGCAACTTAGTGCAAGACCAAGGGGGTTTTATCTTCTTCATTAAATGGAAGGAAATAGATCATATACAAAATGCATAAAATGGGAGCAACAGAGATGAATAATGCATCCATTACTTGTTTGCATAATGGAGTTATTTGATCTACTTTGACTTCTCAGGCAGAGCAAAACCAAAACATAATGGTTTTCCCACCTTCTTCCAAGAAAGTCCTCAGAATCTCCTGTCCTTTGAAAGGCCACAGGATGCTATAGAATACTAATGAACTTCCAGGCATTGTCGGTACGCCTGTAAAATAGCACAGGTGATTTTGCCCCCAGGGAGACACCAATCACTGGGCACCTCTGCCGGATCGAATGAGTGAAGCTCAAGCACTCAGGCAGGAGGTTGCAGACAAGTGTCCATTTGTGTTCAGATGGCAGAGAAAATGTGCACAAGGGAAAGAAGAACAAAGGTATTTCAGAGGGGTTTTAACAGGTTCAGAGGTTATTTTAACAGGTTTAGGGTCTTTTTACCCATAAACAACACATACTTTTGTGAACTTTTAATACAGCAATTTCTCTCCAAATAAGTGTTTTAGAAAGCTCTGGAAACTTCTAAATGCTCTCAAATGTCTTTGCCACTACTTTACAAACTCAAAGGCTGTTTGATAATGTTCAATCATTTGAACATCAAAGTTTTGTAGTGAAAGGTTCAGTCCTAAACTGAAGTCAAGAGCTGCACCCTCCAATGAGGAAAAGTTAAAAACCTGACGAGACCAGCTTCTGTTGACTTTACCTGTGCAGGTACACATGGTATTGCCCACATTTTTTCTTTTTCTTCTTTTCATTTTTTAATATTTTAAACTACCCTTGAAAGGATGACATTCACCTCAATACCAAAAGATACACTTCCTCTGTGGCTCCTCTGGCTAATTTTCTGCTAGGACATTCTACAGCAGGGAAGGAATTTTCTGCTTCTCAACTGAAACTACTCCACTGTCATAAAAATATTACAGCCAAACATCAGTGACGAAGAGGTAAACCAAAACATAACTTTTCAACCATAGCATATTTTTCCCCTCATTTCATCCCAAAACATAAATTCTCAGTTGGTAAATTTCTGACCTACAAGTAGTGCTTAAATTCAGTACACCAGAACTCAGAAGGTTTGGTCCAGCAGCTGTGCAGGGCTACCTGGCCTGCCCAGACTGTTATAGTGACTTTTGTGTAGGATTTTAAGGTGCAGGCACATGGTAGAGTTGAAAATTCTGAGATCATATATGGACAAACTAACTTTACAGGTCCTCATCAGCATTGCAATGGGAACAACTTCTTTTTCTGCTTTATCTGAAAATTGCTGAGGAAGCCTTGTCTCCTGTAATGGCAGAACTACATTTATTGGGTAAAAAAAGTCTTATTACAGGACAATTTCAGCATTACTTTCATTCTAGCTAATCTAAAATTAACATTAAACCCAGAGACTTACCAATAAAAAATAATGCCTGATAGAGATTTATATACAACTAAATTTAGTCTAAAATGTAAGTTAGTTCTAAACTGTGTGTAATAACTTTCTACAAAGTGCTCTACTGAATAAAAATGGTTCACTTGTCTTAATAAAAACAATTACATTAATAGGACTGCATTTTTCTCAGTTTATATATTTGGAACTTAATAAAATGGCTTTTCTTCCCCCATCTGATTTATTTAGTTAATATCGTCACTATACACTCTCTCAAATAGCTACATCTAGAAGTAAGAGGCTCCTGTCATTTATCTTTCATTATACTATTTTTTTTCTAGCTAATCTCTTTCCATCATTACTTCTTACATATGAAAGCACCTTTTACTTACTATTGTAAAGTTTGAATTCTAGGGGTTCTTTTTCTTAAGAGAGGATCTTCTCATTGTCACCTAGAAGATGCTGAAATGTGTTGTACAAAGCAATAGTACATGGCTTCTCTGTCAGAATTTGCTTGGGTGCATTGACAAACTGGGCATCGGTCCTTTCAATGTACATTTGAAGATGAGGTTTTTTTCAGCACTCCTTCAAAATAGTGTTTTTATCTATTCCTTTCTCCCAAAGAATTGTTTGTCTCTGTCAGAATGTGAGAGATTTCAGTTCTGATGGTCCTGAATGTTGAGGCACAATCTAATCCCCACAGGGAGGGCTCTGGCACTGTTTCTTCAGGAGAAATGATAATAAGAATATATTTTGTAATCTGCCAGAGTTGCTCTAGTTCTACGAAGCTGTGGAAACAAATATTAAGAACTCTTGCCTAAAAAGCCCACTTTTACTGGGAAACAGTGTGATGGGTTTTACATTACAGACATAAGGAATACAGACACGTTTATTGTCACTAAAGTGAGTGCTCCTAAAAGCAATTATAAATCAGACTAGAAAAGGTAACCAAGTATATTGTACTCAAGCCGAGGAAAAGGGATAGGAAGCTTGGGAAGTAACTGCTCTTTCTCATGACTTCAGTGAAAATATTTATGAATACAGCTAACAGTAGTTGAACTACCCTGTCAGCCTCTGTCCCTAAAAGGTATGCATTTAACTTAATTCTTGTAGAAGGATAGTAATTTTAAAATGAGGTTGTACTTGGCAGTCACTTTTGAAGCAATTTAAATATCTTTAGGTGTTTTGACAACTCAGCAACTTTTCAATACATAATCCGTTCCTGTCACTCAGAGCACAGTTTCTTGAGTCAACTCTCACAGGATCAGTGCTAATAGTAGTTTAAGGCAGAACTTACCTCCTACAAGTAGAGGAAAATAGCAAAAAAGAAAATTTAATCTTATGCTCACTGTTCTGACTCTGAACTTTTTCCTTACAGATAGCCATGGTGATTTGAGTTGAATGAGCAAACTGTACAAGCTGCTTTTAAAAAGCTGGGATATTTCTTTTATCTATCCTGAAGAAGACTCATTCAGTTTGTGTCTGTAGCATTTCCTCTGTAAAAGCCAAACTGCCAGTCTCAGGCAGGCATCCAAAATCTAGTTGTTGTTTTTCTTCTTGCAGACTATTTTCAGGAAGAGATGCAACCTGTCCAGTGGAGCTCCCCAGAAGGAGCACAGGGCCAAAGATACCTATGATGAAATGATTCATCACTTCTGAGACTCCACTGTATATTTTAAGACAAAAGCAAATGTTAGATGATATAATATGACCACCTACAACAACAGACCACATTAATGCAAATAAAATATCTCTGTCTGGCTTCCAGTGGCATGGGAATGGCTAATAGGGGTTCTCCAGGAAGGTATCTGGTCTGCATTTAAACACCAGAGAGAGAAGTTGGGCTATATTTGTACGTGATTTTCCTGGTTAACAACGCAAATATCCCCAGCATCACTACATATTCGCACTTAGAGCCATCAGAGCAAAATAAATAATTTTAGAAAAGCTGCAGCTCCAAAGCCTTTCAGTGGGAAGTCAACCTAGAGAGGAAAGAAGCAAAACCAGATTTGAGGCAGAGTTGCACACAGGTAGCAGCATTTACATCTGCATACTTCCCAAAATAAGAAATAAAACCTAAACCCAAAGCTAAGCTAAGTAGAGACTGCAATTTAAAATAAGATTGCAGACTCAAGAAAAAAATTATACAGTTGTTTGGGGCTGTTCTTTTCCAAAAAGGCAACATGTGGTGTTGGATTTGATAGGGGGAGAAGGCAAAAAGAAAAGGGTCTGATTGTCCCAATTATGACACTGTATCAAAAGGCAAAAATAATTATTGGTAACATCCTTTTAAAAGAGGAAGCAGAAAAAGACTCCTTTTAACATGCACAAAGGTACTCCAGAAGTCAGAATGAAGGCCTGCCAGAAACCAGACTGATCTTAACGATTTGGATCATGGCCACAGAACTGTATTTACTAAGAGCATTTTGCTTTTACTGATGGTTAAACTGAACATAAAGGTCAATATTACCTGGAAAGGTGATAGAGAGAATGATCCCCTGAACAGTGAGCTGATTAGCCTTTGCTTCAAGAGGGAAGAATATATCCCATCTGCCTTCATTCTCCCTCCAGGATCTAAAATGTCTCTCTACAGAGGATGCACTCAAAAATGCTGGTCACAGAAGAAAGCACAGCTGGAGTTCTGAGGGCCAATACAACAGGTCAGCAGCTCCACTCCTCTCTGCCAAGATCACAGATTACTGCCTCTGTTCTTCAGCATCAACAAGGATTCAGATGATATTAGTGAAAACTGTCCGCATGCTACAGACTAAAAAACTAATTCCTAATGTAAAGCTACTGCTATAAACTCATACAGCTATGGATGATCTGAATGGATAATTACAAACATTCTTACACTTGCAACCCAAAATTATTTGGGACTTAACAAAGGCAAGAAATAATAGGGGAGAAAAAATCTCAGAAAACACAAGAACTGTTCTTTATAACAGTGTTTATATCTTTGGAGAAAACAAATAGAGTGAAGCAAGCGCAGTCAAGTGCTTGATGCTTACAATGGACAAGTGAGGTATTCTTTCCTTGTAATAACAATGTTACTCTTTCATGTAACTCTTACTAAAAAGGTAAGTGTACAGCCATTGTATAGAATTCGTGCTTTTCAAGCCCTCCTCTTCTTCATCACTCTTCCCTGGATAGGACTTTGAAGGTTGTGGCTCCAGTTTATGGAGACAGCTTCTGTGGCACCAGTGATGTACACGGTGCTTCCCTCCCACACCAACTTCCATTTCTTTCCCACATCTGTGACCCCATTTCTTGTGTTACACACGCACGAATTCAAACACAGAATTAATGTAAAGCCTATGGAAAATTCAGTGAGAAGTAAGGACTTCAAAGTTGATACAACTCAATTATTACAGGTATTTCAACATTTTTTTACCATTTAGCAGTGTTACAACAAAGATACACAAATAGGCAAAACACTTAAATTTGCTGCAGTATGACAAAGATGCAAAATGTCTCTCTATATCTAATCACTGAAGAAAATATTTTTAGGTTACACTTGTAACAAAAGTGACTGCTATAATGTACCATTTTTTTTAAACAATGTTAGAAAGCAGAATAATCCACTTACGCATAATTAAAAGCAACACTCAAATCACCTGTGGAAATGAAACATAACTGAAATGTGCATTAAACATGCAAAAATATTTCTTCCTTAAGTAGCTTACTGAATAATACCTCATGAGAATTGCTTTTAATTCACAGACTATGTAGCAATAAAGTGGTCCCTTAGAAAGCAATCATTATTATGGAGAAAACCCAAATTTAAAAATTAAAATTCATTCTACTACCAAGAAAAAGAAAAAAAAAAATCAGTCTCACCATTTTTCACAAAAATATTCCCAACCTTTTATATCAGGATGACAGCAGCATTTTATTTAGACATTTATTTCAACCAAGCATCATATGTTAGTAATCCGTATAAAAATTCTGTATAACTAAGCAACCAAGAAATGCCTCCTTCAGCTGGTATTTACTTTGAAGGGCAGTGGAACAACATAAATTACGGAGTTTAAGCTCTACAGAGCAAATATTTGCTCTCACATGCTGAAAACCAATTTGTGACATGTGTTGTATATATTGGAAGGTAGTCTTATCATGGGTGGTAAAAGTTTACAAGTTCTGGAGTGCTCCTTTCTTTGACTTCCTTTCTTGTAAGAGAGATAAGATGCTCTGGCTGAGCTAAAATAACACCACGAATATCCAATAGCATAAGATAAATATGATTAGTGATGGAACTGGATAAACGGTATCAAAAGTTTCTAAACTTTTTAAGAAGAAAAAAAATATATGCATTTGGGGGGGCTTTGACTGGTAGACAGGTTTCTAGAAATGCTCAATTTGTATTACAAAGCCATCTGCCATTATCATACAGCAGGACCCTCTCCAAGTGTCTTTTTTTCATTTTCTCCCCATAAGAAAGGATTAATGCACATTTTAATTCAAGTTTTACCAGTCTTTCAAATTACACATTTTCCAAGAGAAGCTCCCTGAAATAGACGTTTTCATATTTCAAAATTCCACTTATTAAAAATGTTAATTCAGGAAAATGCACTGCTGGTGTTGCTTCACTGCATTTCAGGATGAAAACAAGTATCAGAATGTCTTAATTTCAAAAGAACCTATAACAATTTACTAAACAGCCCTAGCAATCCTTTAACTCTAGGATAGTATTCTATACCTTATGGTCTATTTGGAAAACTCCCGATTTATAATGTAGCATTTGTTGTCCAATTAAATGCACCACCAAATCTATATTTTAGATCTTCCCTCCACTCAAAGATTTAACCATTAGATACTTAGATAGTATATATGAAGGGATAAAAATATTTCAAACCTCACACAAGCAGCAAGCCAGCATAATTCAAAATTTAATGTTATCTCTACTAAATCAACGTTCAGAGAAGTTTTGAAAGTAAGTTGAGATGCTTACAGCTATTACCTAAAAAAATAAGAATCTGGATATATCGATTCCCTTTCTTCTATTGTAGTAGAAGAAAACTTGAGCTTGTTATAGAAAAAGCGTCTAAAGCAAATGATTTCTCAAAATTACATGCACATCTTCACACACTTATTAGAAGTTTAAAAGAAAAAAGTGATGAGCAAAAGCAGCTGGCAATGCAAGACAGTCTTGTTACAAGTATAAAGCAGAGTGGAAATGCAAAGCTCAGAAGGGATGCCATGTTTTCTGGACATAAATCAGACAGGAAAAATGAATCATACAAAGGATGAAAGAGCAGCTGACCACAGAATCACACAGCAGCTGAGCCTGGAAGGCACCTCTGAAAATCACCCAGTCCCAAGTTCTACTCAGAGCAGGCTCAGCTAAACCAGGTTGCCCAGGGCCACATACATTCAGATTCTGAACATCACCAATGGTGGTCACCCCATCACATCTATGGATGACCTGCTCTGGTGCCTGACTACCCTCACAGTGTAATCAAAAAGAGGGGTTTTTTCTGCTTCAGTTCCAAAGCCCTACCTCTTGCCTTGTCACTGACTACCCCTGAGAGGAGTCTGTCTCTCCTTTACATAGAGAAAATCCCCAAAACCTTGTCTTCTCTATGCTGTACAGTCCCAGCTTGCTCAGCCTCTCCTCATTCAACAGGTGCTCCAAACACTTGATGACTGTGGTGGCCCTTGGCTGATCTCCCTGCAGAGCATCCAGTCTCTTGAACTGAGGAGCCCAGAAGGGGACACAGCCCTGCAGAGGAAGCCTCCACCAGCTGGTAAAGCTCTGCCTAATGCAGCCCCAGAGGCTGTTGGCAGCAAGAGCACACTGCTGGCTCATGGCCAACGTGGTGCCCACCAGGACCCCCTGAACCTTTCGCACAAAGCTGCTTCCCAGCTGCTCAGCCCTGCAGCCTGTGCTGGTGCATGGGGTGAGGTGCAAAACAAGGTCCAGTATCCCTCCCCAGCCTCTGTAACAGCACAAAGCTGCTCTGGCAGAATGCCTCTATGCCAAGACCCAAGTAACTCACAGCTCCAAGTACACATACATATAGTTGTTCAGACACACATGTTCATATGATGTTCATACATGTGCACACCTACACAGGTTAGCTGTAAATACACAATATAAAAACATACAACAATTTTTGAGGGTTGCAAATATTTCAGTTTATTAGCTATAGATAAATTTCAATTTGTTTCTCAGGTCAAGCCAATTGAATTTTATTTTTAAATGTAACTGTAAGACTATAACTGGTTAAAGTAAACGATACAGGATACACTTTGCTTAAATTAGAATGCACAGTTATACCTCTTCATGAATTCTTTTTCCCCTAGCCAACCATATTTGAAAGAGGAAAAATGATTAAAATGTTTAGATGGAATTGGTGGTGAAAAAAAAGTAGTTATGACATTCTGACAAAAAGAGTAGAGCTCATTAAGCAAATCCTACTACCTATTTCATGCAAGTAAATGAAAACTGGTTCCTTGAGAATAGCTGTGGTAAATCCACGGACCAAATTTAAACTTCAGAGGGATTCTGATCCTGTGGCAAGAAGAAAACAGCACAGTATAACAGATATTGTCTGATCGGTCTCTAAGCAATATCTACTTTCCCTCACCATCTTTTATAAGTTAAGGAATAATCAAAGACAATAAATATCTTATTTATCTTAGGAATTTTATATACATAGGATGTTGGGAAGAAGTGCATTTCCTTCCACTACTTTTTCAGTGATAGAAAAAAGAATAAAATCCTTATAGATGAACAATAAAGAAATGCAGTAGGATGAAGCTCAGCTTACAAAATAGTCAAAACACAAAAAGGCAGTAATACTCAAAAACTTGAAAATCAAAAGTCAAATGTTCTGCATTCCCATATTAGTACTGATGCTTAGTATATTCATTATCTCAAACAGCAATGGGCAAGAAAGTATTAAAGAAGCACAAAAGATAATTCTAAATAGGCTGGTAAAGACTAAGAAATTTCCAGGAGATCAGTCCTTGATAGCTATCAGTTTACAGTAATGGCAAATGCAAACCAGAAGAAAAAGTCATAGAAATTAATTGAGATTTAAACAAAAGCATAGATAACCCAAAAGCAGTCGTTTTTCATTTGCAAAAAAGCATTTACCTCCTAACAGAAGTCACCAACAAAAATGACTGTATTTGAATATCTAGTGTTATAAAATTTGCTTAAAAATAAAGGTAAATTAGTATTTTTCCATTAAGGTTATTACTATGATTCAGTACATTGCTTTGAATGCAAAGATTCAGTTGCTATTGTCCCCAGTTTTTCTTCATGAGAACTTTAATATGTTTTCAAGCTAACTTTAATTTGTTATAGAAAAACAAATGACCTTTCTTCTCTAGGCTAAATTAAACTTGACTCTTGTGTATGTATGATCAAGTATGTAAAAAACCCAGGAAAAACAGTTACTACAGTTGATAAAAGCTTTTTTAAAGTAAGATAGACAAGTTTTTTTCTATTGGTTAACTGTTTCTCAAGTCTTGAAAAAAAACCACAAGATTTTTTCAAAGAAAAAAATTATCTGCAGTATGTATGTATGAGCAGAATTTTCCTATTTTAATGATGAAAAAAACCTCTGCAGTATATTACCTGAGTAAACTGACAGTTAACTCAAGAACAGAGTCTGCACAGTTCATAGGAAGCTGTGTCCTTTGCAATGACAGCAACAGTGTGTTTATCTAAGAGGAGTTTGGGTGACTTAATTTTGGACCAAAATTCGGTCACAAGTCAAGATCACTAATAAAACTATGAAGCTCTTCAGACACAGGTTTCAAAAATACATCAGGAATCTTAAGTCTTGCTGGATTTATCTAGAGCATGGTATGGGTACATGCTGTGATGCACCCCAAAACCCCATTCTGAAGATGATCCAGCCTGAGCCCTGGCTGGAGCACATGGGGACTCTCAGCTCACATGCTTGGCACACCTCTCTGCAGAAATCAAACTCTGGAGGAGGTAATACACACTCCTGGAGATCACTCTTCAATTCTAGTCTATCAGTTTGGAGATAATAATTTTGCCCATGAGCCAGCTGTAAAATGGGGGTAATAGTCTTTGTTACCTCACAAGATAAGCCTGTCAAATCTCTCACAGAATTGAGCAGATGCTTTGAAATCAAATTGCTGTATATTTATCAAAATGCATGTCTTTAATTGTGCTTAATGCTACTAGAGGCATTTTTCAGACATTGTACAGGCCTCTGAACATAGTGATAACAAATGAGAACTCTGAATGAAGCCATGTTCTGTTTATGCCCGGGTTTGCTACACCTTTGCCATTTCACTCTGGGAAAGGCAATTCACAGCCAGTCTGCCATGAGAATGGTGCAGCCTGGCTACAGTCCCCACGCTCCTCGCTGCAGGTTTTTTTTGTGCCTCCCAATACACCCTGATCTTCCTTCTCTTGCCTCAGCCACAGTTTTTCAATCTCTCTGCTGGGAAGAGCTCTTCCCTGCACCCATCCCCCTCTCTGCCACTTCCCCTTTGCTCCCACCAGGTATATTTTGTTCATGTTCCACTAGCCAACTAAACTTCTGGGCCTCACCTCTTCCCTTCCCAAACACAACAGGGAAAAGCACCAGTACAACTAATCAGCATTGCCTGACAGGATCATCTGAACATCTCTGTTCACCAGAGAAAGATCCAAAAATTGCAGTCATGGATCTGAAAGAACTGGAAACAGATGTAATGCTACATCACCTGTCATATGCAAGATAAACCAAAAATCTCCTGGCTATTTTAATTTGACAGACAACATCATTCAGCCAACCATCTATCCCTTTTCATGTTTTAACTTTGGGGGAAGGAGAAACAGAAGCAAATAGAAGTGACCCAGATGAATTTAAATGCTCAAGTTAAGACTGCTAACTAGGATGAAAGGAATTTTTGCTAAGGTTTTCTTCTTTGAAGAAAACATTGATAACCAAGATTAGCTCCTGCAAAACACACTCTCATTTAAATTTTTTGTCTTTAAAGTAAAGATGCTGTAGCTAAGCAACCTGGCTCTTCCTTAAACTGAAAGCTGGTTTTCATAGCACCTTGTTTATCACTGAGAACTCTAACAAACCTCCACCTTACTTTATGTAACAGTGTCTGGGGGAGTGCCAGATTAGATCCGGTTTACTGTCATAAGGGGACTTTTCCCATGAACACAGATGATGCAAAAGTTATTTTTAAAATAGCACCCAAAATGTTTTTTGGGTGCTATGCTCTTCAAATACCTGCATGCTCTTCAAATACCCTGAGCTGTTGGAAAGAGCAGATACACCTGTCTGCTTCTGAATCCAAGAAGTGCTGGCTATGTTTTCTTTACCTGCATACTGAAATGAGTCACTGCCCTTTCTGCCTTAGAGTCCTCCTTCAGCCCAGGATTTGATACAGCATTTAGTATTTGTTTCCTACCACTAATGATGTTGTTTTAAGACAAAATATATCCTGACATGCTCTCTGCTCTGGTTGGGTAGTGCTCCTATCCTTTGTTGAATGCAATCTGTAGCTTCAAGAATGATTATTATTTCCAAATTAGAAGCTAACTATAGTCCATAAACCCATTCACTCAGACTGAATCATCAAACAGCTTTGATTTCAAATTCTTTTAATTCTGACTACACTTTTCCGAAAGGATAGGACAGAAAATACATGCAAGTAATAAGCAAAATCAATGACACTGAGTATGACCCAGTGGGTTATGACTTCAGGTGCTAATCTCTTGCCACAGTTCCCCTCCCAGAGACTGTGCACATTAATAGCCTTTTCCCAGACTGACAAGGGCACTGAAAAGCATTTGCTTGAAAAACCTGGAAAGCATTGGGTTCTCCTCGGCCCCCCTCCCAATTCAGTCCCCATTACAATTCTATTTTTAACCAGCCCCCGCCTCCCCCTTGTTTAGCTGTTTGTAACCTTGCATTCAGTATAATAAAATATGATGGACACAAATGTTTTGTTAAACAATGAAAAAATATTTTGGCTGCACTGCTCATTTGTTTTCCCTTCTCAAGTGGTTTTGTGCTTGTGCACAATAAATAAACACACAGTAGGCCTATGCATCCTTCTACAAACACAGATATGCAGCCACTGTATACAGACAGCAATGCAGCTTTCTTGTTTACTCTGCCTCCCTCATTTCCTCTAGATATTTTTGCACACTGTCATTTGTGGAATACTGTTAAAACCCAAAGGGACGTCAGCTGAGCCTGCCTCGCACCGCAAGCTGTTGGAAGGCTCATTAAGGCCAGGGGAACAGTGTGGAGTCTGCTGCCACTGCTCACAGACTGACGCTGCTGGCTGGAAGGATCCAGCCATGCTCAAGGGGCCACACCAGCTGATTTCTTCAGATGCTCCTCAGCCTTGACAATATTGCTGGTGGCTCCACAAGGACTCTAAAGTTGTTACTAAAAGTGCCAGCAGCCGCTGTCAGCGTTTATGGAGAAGAAATCCAATATAGTAAAAGTCTTCAAGGGTTTCAAACAGGGTAAAATTGCATGTTTTCTTACTCCCATAACCAGCACTGCCTGTACAATGAAATTACGTTGCATTTGTTATTGGGTGACTACACTTTTTCTGTTTGTTAATTTCAGACTTGTCTGCATCATTTTATGATCTACCCAACTTAATTATTTCTAACTATGTGAATATTACCTGTCATATTTGTTGCAGCCCCAGAGAATCTGAATATCTTGCCCAATAGCTTTTGGGGAAGCTGTTGCTTATTTGGGAGTCAAGGTAGAAGGCAGGAAGCAGAATGTAGCTCTCTCACAAAAGTGACACCTGGCCATCAGCCTCTTTTTGGCTGATCCAGTTATTAAAAGAAAGGAGAAAAACTTAACAACTGAAATAGACTTTAGCCATGGCTGCAATTTGGCTTTCTTGTGTTAAGTATCACCTAATTTCCTGCTTAATTAGGTTGAGCAGTGTCCAGTTACCCTGTGGTTAGAGGAGGGCACTCTTGTTCATCTAGGTTGCTACAAAATCAGGGATGTATATGTACTGTCCACAAAAGAGAACAAATCAGGAAAAAAATCCACTACATATTAGGAATTTAGGTAGTCAATTTAAAAATGGGGAACCCAAAGTTCTTAGTGCTTGTTTTTGTTTCTGTTTTTTGTACTCAAGCACACCGTACATGAAGCAAGATATTTAAGATCCACCAATCATAAGGAACACCTAAGTCTAAGGACAGATGAAGTTTAAGGAAGATTAGTACATCTTAGCATTTTGCATATTTGAGCATAATATTCCTAAATCACTCAATCTGACACTATTTTTTCCAAGCAAGGACTAGCACTACAACTATTCCATCACAATCAGGTTGTTCTTGATGACCTTCCAAAGACAAATCCCAGTGCCACAGTTAGCATCATCTCCTACCTGCTGTGCCTGACTATGTGAAGGCAATACAGTACTTTCAACAACAGTCTCTATTTTCTAGAAGAAGTTGGATCCCATCCATGCCTTCCCTTTTTTCTGTCTAGCACATACAGACCACTGGCTTACCATATGTTTCCATGCACCTCCATCTCCCTCATTTCAACTGATTTTTATTTAGAAAATAAACACTTCAGAACAGCACAGAAAGTATATTTTGTCTGCCATGTGTCTAGTGGATTTTAGCCACTATAAAAACATTTTGATTAATCCATAACTTTGGTCTTTTCCTCTCATTCTTACATAAAGTCACTCTTTATTTTCATAGCATTAGGGAAGAAGGGAGCTGTATTTCCAAAATTTTTAAATATTCTGAAGTATTGAGCTTTATGCCTTTGGTCTAATGGTATTGGTGGACTGGGCACAGGGTATGGGCTATGCAGTAAACACTTTCAGAGCCAAATCAGAAATTCACTATGGCAAAGGCTTATCAAACCATCTGCTCAGAGGCTATGCTGCAGTAAATACTCAAGTCACCCAACAAAATTGAAGTGAGCAAGGAGGGTCTAACTAGAGCAGAACTGGAAATCCAGATATCTCCATTCTCTTCCTACTCTGCTGGAGACAGACTTGGTAAATGGGGGCAGAGCATTCAATCATCAGCACGTATTTGTTTAACTGCTCCTAGGTAGATAAGAGAGAGCACAGGGAATATGATTTCATTAACATTTATAAGCAAAACTGTGTGGAAAATATTGTTGCACAACTATGTAAGTTACACTTATTCCACACAGTGGGTTCCAACAAAACAAGTATGGAAAGCAGCCTATAGGACCTTCTCCTGGGTTCAGCTGTGGTAGTTTCTGCTCAGTACAGCTCAGTTTCAGCTGGTACAGTGCTGTGATTTGAATCCTCTGTGAGGGTAACGTTGATAGCAGCAGCCAAAACACCAGTGTGCTAAGCAATGCTTACATTAACTGAAGGGCTTTCCAGTTTCCCAAGCTCTGTCAGTGAGGAGGTGCACAAGAAGCAAGCAGAGCCAGGACAGCTGACCTGAGCTGGCAAAGGGATATCCCACACCATGGAACACCATACCCAATATATAAGCTGGGAAGAGTTGGGCAGGAAGGGTCACTTGCAGCTGGAGGACAGGACAGGCATGGTTCAGCAGGTGATATTGTGCATCACTGGTTGCTCTTGGGTTTCACATTCCTTTTTCCCCCCCATCATTTTAGTAATAGTATCTTTTATTATCATTGTTATTACCATATTGCACTTTGTTTCCATTATTAAACTGTTCTTATCTCAACCCACCAGTTTTGTCTTTTTTCCCCCAATTCTCCCCATGGCAGTGAGGGCAGGGGAAATGAATGACTGCATGGTACTTAGCTGCCAACTGGGGCTAAACCACAAGAGACCTAGGATTGGATTTTTTCTCTTTTATTCTTGGTTGCAGAGATGCAGTTTACAATCCCACCCCTATGCTAACATATTTTGCTCTTAAGACATTAGGACAAGGAGGAGCACTTGCCAAAGTATATTATCACACTTGGGATAACTAGAATGGATTAAAAAACAAGGTTTACCAGATACATGGGAAACAGTATTTTCTTCTAGGAAGAAATATGAGTGATTTAAAAAGTATTCCCTTCAATTCAGAAGTCAAAAAGTACTTGGCAGAAAAATACATTTTTTCACTTGCAGAAATACTTAGTCTTAAATCAGTCTTTATCAAAGACTTGATTTTGCATTTCAAGTTTATTTCATGGAAAAAAATCAAAGAGAAAAATACCAAAAAAAAAAGATGTTTACAAAAATTTTGAGTTCTTCTTGCTCAAAAATGTTAGCAGCTGAATTCATCAAAACCAACTGTTTTTCTAAATTTAGACTTAGCTTTCATAAATTGGCATTTTACAGAAAATTAGGCAAACATCTCCCGTCCTGGTAGACAAATGTCAACTTCCCCTACACTTTAATTGTCCTTTCCAAAAGTACAGAAGTGCACAAGGTACCTACTCTCACAGAAAACAAATGGGTGCCTTTGAAATCACCTTTACATGGGAGAATTAAAAGAAAAATCAAAATGTATTTTGTTTAAAAGTTTCATTGAATACACATGACAGGCCAAGCCGAATGAGCTATGATTTGCTGACAGATGGAACCAGACACAGACCTTCAGAAGAAAGGGGAAGCAGGAAGGAACTGAGCACAAACATTTCAGTCAGCTCTGTCAAAATGTTGGCATTCCTACTAAGAAGGAATTACAGTATCCAATTCTGCCTGTTATTCTGTATCACTCTATCAAATGTTTTTCTGAATAATTACCATTAGCATTTCAGCTACTTCTATTACATTTTGCAAGTTGTCCAAGCAAAAGCGACACTGACATTAAAATCCTATTTTGAGCACAAAATAATTATTTGACTTGCAAAGCAGAACCTCAAATTATTTCATTAGTAATCTTTTTCCCTGTAACTGTTATCTCGTGACAATAATTTTGCTTCTGTTTTAATATCAATAATTCTGAAATGCAGGCACTCCTGAAACTCATGCATTCCATAACACCTCACACAGAAAGATTCCTTCAGCCCTACAAACCACATTTAATGTCTATAAAATAAATAACATCTATAGTACAGAGCTGCTCAGTGTTACTGAAGTGAGGTCCCGTAGGGACAGACATACCTCAGAATTGTTGAGATGACACCTGTGCGTCCCTGAGAACCATCCCTCGTTCGAGCACTGGTCAATGTCCACCTTCTGCAGGTTGATGTCAACTTTGACAACACCTCTGAAAATAGAGAGGAAACAGCCTTGAACACAATTATGGAAATAGGTTAAGCTTTTTTATGATGCTGTAGCCTGGAAAAGCAGAACTACATCTTTCTTCTAAATATGAAAATTGATAAAATGTCTAAAACCAGAAAAGTTTTGTGTGTCCAGAGCCATGGTCACAGAAACATTTTTATTTTAGACTTTACTGAGATGTAGTATGGGCAAGAGCTCAGTAAATCTAACATATTAAGACTAGGGTGGCAGCTAGGAACAACTTGTATGTTCAAACAATGTAATGCCCTTCACATTTTACTGTGCAGCAGAGACCCAAAATAAATACAGTGAAAGACCTGCACTATTTTTTGCCAGCAACCTTCCCAGCCAGTTCTGAGTACGAAGTACCAGACACTGCACCTCACCCTATATCCAGCAAAAACTACATTCTCCCCTTTCCTCCAGGGAACCCCATTCGCCAAAACAACTGGAAAAAGCCTTTTTTTTTGTACTCTCCCCAGAGACAACCTGGCCTCCAGAGACACTCGGGCCTCTCCTCTGCAGCTCAACATCCTCCTCCAGCAAGCATCCAAGCCCTCTCCCCATACCTCTGCCAGCTTGCCCTGCAATAAAACCTGATACAACATCAGAAAGCTGCACAAGCCAGTGCAGGTCTGTGAAGACCACTGATGTCTGTGAAGCCAAAAAAAAAAAAGTTTCCTACACATACATGTCCTGAAGGATCACCTGAATTGTCTAAGTCCTATACCAAGAAGTCTCTAGGTTTCATCGTCAACAGGTTACCTCAAAAATTCTTTTGAAAGAAAAGCTAACAAGCCAGTTTCAAAGCTGACACTCTATTGTATAAAAAAACTTGAAAATCATCAGAAGAAAAAAAGGTACAAGACTGTAGTTCTATACCTTAAAAAATAAAGAAAAAGCCTTCTAAGATTTACATATTCTTCAGAATGACCTAGGACATTTATAGCATCATTTTATCAGAGCATATCATCTATGACTGTTTTGCTGTGGTCCAGACTTGACAAAAACGTCAATATGCAACTTCTAGTTGCTAAATCATTACACAAACTCATTCATAGTAGATGAATGCTCTGTGCTAATTTATTAAATCTACAATACCATTCCTTTCAAGTCAATCATTCCAGCCACTTGGGACAGATGTTTTCATTTCCACAGTCTGGACTTCCACAACTACAAACACCATCATCTCCCTTTCAGGTTGTGAACTAACAAGGGCATGGCCCAGCCTCTTTCTCAGAAGCACCTCATTCACCTCAAAGTGTGTTCCCTCTTTTAATTAATGCTCATAACACAATAATAGTAACAAGATAGCTACAGAGCCATATATTTGAGAGGATATGTACAAGCAAAATTAGAACATAAGAGTGAGCTTGATCAAAACCAGGACAATACTGTTCCCTCATATCTGACCCCAGCACAGCAAGACTCCACAACAGCTAAATTTGGACATTCATCTTCATGCTATATAGTAAATGGAAAAACACAACTACATCATGTAAATGGTCAGAAGAATGCATGAGAAAATTACATAAAACAGACAGTAGGAAGCTAGATAGTACAGGAGCACTCAATCCCACTCAGTCTCCTGACTAGAATCTAAGCAATCTAATGCTGGGCACATTTAGAAATTACTTGAAATACTTAAGCACTGGTTCTAGCAAGTTAAATTTAAAATAGCACACACCACACCTCTGGAATATTCTGATATATTTTTAGTTTTTGTCTTTGTACACTTGTTTTGAACAGCAGTTTCACCAGGGACTGCTCAAACCATGTTTCTACCCCAAGGAACTGTTTTTCCCATGTGCTGGGTGAGCAATAACCTCAAAAAGAAAACTTGCCATACTGCACAGATTATCTCTTTTAAATGCTGATGTCAGTGGATTACAAATTTAACCTGGCAAGAAGGTGCCTGATTCAGATGCCCACAGCAGTAGAGGTAACAGATCAGTCATCTGGTCATGTGTAGATCCCACCAGGTAGGTTTCTAATCTTTTCTGGACCTTCATGAGCTAATACAAATATTAGCGTGTGGGCTGCAGACAGGACCTGTCCTGCAAATGAGTACTGTCCTCATGGCTGCATACAGGCACAAAGCAGGCAGCAGGACCAGGACCAACACTACTCCTTGCTCTCCTAATTCATGTTATACACCAGTCACATTGGCAAAGCTATCAAGGATTAGCATCATCCTGACTACTCCAAAGAAATCAGTTTATACAGTAGGAAAAGCAGTGATGATTCAACTTTAATAGAAATGCAACCCATTCACCTGAAGCACCTGATGGAAGAAGGTTTTCTTTCCTTTACATGGAAAGTTTTTCCCTTGTGTACACTTTGTTTTTAACTAGTAGGAGAGGAAACTCACCTTTCCCTCCTCAAACATTTCTGCAAAGAGAAGTAGAGATTTCAAATAAAGGACAAACTAATCACTGCCAAAAGAGAAGAAACATCTTCAAGAGTTTGCTGTGTGGTATCATGAGCAAGCCCTGTAGAAGAAGAGTGCCAGTAAAAAAAGGCTATAAATATTTTCCAAAGAAAACTTACCTAGAGGTTACTTGTGAGGAAGACAACACACACAAGCCAGAGAAATTAGGGTTATTAAGTACACTGAGAAGGCATTTGAGTATGGCCTTGTACCAGAAGTGCTACAATTTGGAGAATTCATGGCATGTTCCAATGGGACAAGCATCAGAAAACAGGAGAGCATCCTAAAACTCAGAGCCACATACAGGAAAGAAAGGAATATACTTCTGGACTTCTCACATCAGAACTGATTAAAGAACTTACGTCCTTTGAAAGCTCTTTAATACAATTACTTTGTTAAAAACAGATGTGAAAATCAGATTCATACAGCAACTATCATTGGAAGAAGCCTCTTGTGATCAAACAGATCAGCTCAAACCAGGCTCTTAAGTTGGGGGTTTTTTATACCTTCAATAATGGAGACTTCACCATCTCAGGGAAATCTGATCTAGTGACTGACCAAACTCAGTGTCCAAAAAAAAAGATTTCTGATGTTTAAATGAAATTTCTTGTATTTCAGTTTTGTGCCTCTTGGGCTTTACATCCTTTCATTGAATAAGGCTGAGAAAGGTCTGTCTGTCTCTCCTTTACACTTTTTCACTGGGTACTTACACATAAAATGCTCCTGGAGTCTTTTCTCCTCCAGGTTGAACAGTACCAGCTCACTCAGTCCTTCTTGTATGTCAGAAGCTCCAACCTTTAACTAACTGTGCAGCCTTGCATTAGGTTTGCTTCAGTACATCCATATCTCCTGTGCTGAAGAGCCCAGAAGTGGACATAGCACTCTTGATGGGCCCCACCAGGCTGGGTAAAGAGGAAGGATCACTTCCCTCAACCCATTGGCAAAACTTCTCTCACCAACCAGGAGGGCTGTTGGCTTTCTTTGCCACAAGCACACGTTGGTGATTCATGTCAAACTGGTGCCCACCAGAAGTATATCAAAAGTGACTGACCTCCAATTGGTCACCAGCTATCTATACACAGAAGGCTGCTGAGTTGGTTAAACACAATTTCCCCCTCAGAAATCCATGCTGACTACTCCCAATCACATACCTCCTCTCATGTGTTCCAGAACAGGTTTTCACAATTATTTGCTCCATCGTCTTCCCAGGGACTGAGGTGAGGCTGATCAGCCTGTAGTTCTTGGACTTCTCAACATCTTTTGTCACAAAGTACACTTTTCCATTCAGCAGCAAAGACATTGAAAAGACCTTTAAGGTCATTGAGTCCCAGCTATTAAGCAAGCACTGCCAAAGTCACCACTAAACCGTGTCCCTAAGTGCCACATCTTCTAAATACCTCCAGGGATGGTTACTCAAGCCCAGCAGCCTGTTCTGATGCATGACAATCCTTTCAGTGAAGCAAGTTTTCCTGCTATCCAATGAAAAACTCCTCTGGCACAACTTGAAGACATTTCCTCTTGTCCTGTCACTTGGGAGAAGAGACCAACTCCCACCTCACTCCAGCCTCCTTTCAGGCAGTTGTAGAGAGTAGTAAGGTCTCCCCTGAGCCTCCTCTTCTCTGGACTAAGCTCCCCCAGCTATTTCTCACAGGATTTGTACTCCAGACCCTTCACCAGCTCCACTGCCCTTCTCTGGACTTGCTCCAGCACCTTTGATATCTTTCCTAAAGTGAGGGGCCCAAAACTGAGCAAGAGTTTTGAGGTACAACCTCACCAGTGATGAGTAAGGAGCAATGATCATTTCCCTGGTCCTCCTGGCCATGCTATTGCTGATACAAGATATCATGATCACAGTCATGCTCAGACAGTCTCCACATTCCTCCCAGGTAATCTGGCCCCAGTTTCACCCACACTTTCAATTTATGCTTAAGTTATGTCAGGATCACAGTTAAGCCATTCAAGCTCAAAAATATTTTCATAATACTTCTTCCAGAAATACTACAAAATTCCTTAATTTCAAACCAAGCACGTGTTTCTTTTGCTTCTCTTGTACTAAAGCTTTTCTTACAAGAATGTTTGTCTTTCAGAAAACCCAATCTTCATGAATTCAATGCAAACTTTTTTACCTACACTTTTCTCCCATCTGCAGCTCTTCTGTAGCACAACCTGAACTTTTGATGTGGCTAAGTTGTTCTGGTTTTCCCTTTTCTCAGAGCTTTAGGAGTTTCTGGGGTGAAAATCTACAGCAAGAAGAAACAGGACAGTGCAGGAACAGGAAAGCAATCTCTCCTGACAGTTACAAGCTTCCACAGGATTTCAACTGGTTCCCCCCATCATGCATATTATTATTCTTTTTTCACTAGACTTCTGCAATACGTGTTTAATAGTAACATCACAGTTCTGAAACAGTACCAAGGTCTGAAACTACCTGAGGATACAGCACTGTCAAAAGCAAAGTTTCTTCGAGCGTATATGTGACAAAGGCATCATGGTGGTACAAGACTTCTACTGCGTTCATTTGAGATCCATTTTAAAACACCATCTCAGACTAGCACCCCGCTGCTATTACACAGAGCACACTAATATGATATATTTCTGAAATTCATCTGTGATTAATACAGTAGCTGGCACAGCCTGTTTAGCCACCCACATTTTCAGTTATTTTTGATTCAGCATTCAGAAAATGGAACATGTGAAAGAACACATCCTCCTAGAATGTATATGGACCAACTCCCTGTGTTATATTTATCGAACTAATTGGGAATAATTGCAGTGTTGCTATCTTGGTGTAAGCAATCAAGACAAATATCAAGGGTGTAAGAGTAGACTCAGTTTGTCAGCGTAACACGTTCATCCACACTAGCAATGCTGCCTGGCTGAATGCAAGCCGCAGCCATAAGTTAATAACAATATTACTGGTAATTGTGGACCATCTGGCAGGTAAGCATATTTTGTTAATCTCCTTGAAACAGATATTTGTTTCCTGCCACAATTTTACGGTCCTTACAAACACAAAAGAGATATCTAAGGATTGCATGTCCATGCTAAACACGCAGTTAAGAAAGAATTAGTTGAATTATATGCAAGATAATCATTGAAGAATGATGTCATCAAGGATTTTCTGTCAGGTCAGAGGTTTGACTTAAGAGGCTTTAATGCCTGTCTGTATTTCCAGTACTACTGTTTGTTGGCATGCTGCTTGCCTTGAAATCTGTGCCAGAAATTGATTTAAGCTTATTTTCCCAAACTACTAGCTATCTTGATAGTTTCAGTAGTTATAATATTTCATTGTAACAACATGTTGTAAAACCTATCTACAGAATATTTTTTTGCCTCTACTGTTACATCATAAAAAAATCAGGAGGAACATGTTCTTTTTCTCCTAGTCAGCTTAAGCTGACTAGAACTGTACAAAATCATAGCCTGCCAATATTTAAATGGTGATAAACAGTATCTTTGTGCTCTAGATCTTCAAAAGCTTTTTTGGCACAGAGGTCATCACAGCTCAGCTAAACACGCTGTTTGCCCTCTAACTTTGTTCACTCACTTTTGTGCCTGTAAGCATTGTGAGCACTCATAGTTAAGATATAAGGGATGGTTATCACACACTGAAGTGGGCATCATCCCCCATATCTAAACAGCTGCTTAGATTCTTGCTGTCATGTTCACTCAGCCCTCCATGCTGTCCTTCATAAGTCCTCTTTACCAGAAAACAAGGAGATAAGAAAAACAATCTCTCTACGGCCATCAGAAATCTGCAAATGCCCACTCCTCTAGACAAATACACACTATATTTAGGATAGTCAATGTTTTCAGAGCAGATACCTTTTCTGACCACTCTCATTTTGGAGGTTGCTGCTTTCAAGAATATTAATCTTCAAATACTGCATACTACCTGACACCTGAGGCTCCTCCTATGTACCATCAACTGAGCATCCAAAAATAACCCTGGTGTCAAATTCACAAATGAATTTCAGCCATAAGGCTTACTGACAAACAGCAGCTTCTGCAGTTTCAACTTGCCTTTGCAAGTTAAGATTTAGGATTCTGTATCACTTGGGCATTGTTAAAGTTGTTAGCATGCACAGCCAGTTAGAGTCACAAAAGGCTACTGGGACATGAGACACGATTTTGGCCTGGTCACAGAGTTGCCACCAATTCCTTACTACTAGGACAGACACTTCCCTAATTCCTCAGCCATAGCATGACTTCTGCTTTTCAATATTTTCATAGGGGAACCAACTTTCACTACAAATAAACCTGAGGAGTAAGGAGCAGGGTAGGCACATAAATTAGGATTCACCTAGGCCATTTGAAACAGTACTACAAGGGCAGAATACTTAAAGCTGAATTCTATTGTCCAAAGAATTATTTCAAATTTAAATCTGCCTTCGTATTTATGGCATGCAGTGCTGCCTCCCTGGAGATACCCCTGCAGTTTAGTCAGAGAGTTCCTTAGATACGCTGAGGAGCAAGGATGCTTTGGAGTTATTTGGTTTTTTTTTTTCACTTGAGGATGCTCAAGTTGCTGCTAGCATCTTAACTCTGTCACAAAGCATCCCCTTGTATAGGAATGCCAGGTGTCAGTGATGGTAGAGTACCACTTACATTAGATTATCCCTATGAAAAGAGGTCTTGGAGCCAAACTCAGGTTACATTTTTTTTTTTTAATGTTTCCATTACCATCCATGGGGTCAGAGAGGCAGGTGGAAAGAAAGGGTCCCAAGGAGCAGAGCACGACAGAAGAAAATACATTAGGAACACAAAGGGCTTTTGAAATAGAAGAATCCTACACAGGATAGATGGTCTCAGCCTAACTATACTAAATCCTGTGACCCTGAAGATTTATTTAAAGATAACAAGGTCATTTTAAAACTCAAAAGTAAGTGGAAGCTGACCTTCCACTTCCAAAAAAAAAAAAAAAAAGAAAAAAAAAAGAAAAAAATTGAAAGGCATAAACCTGGGCAAGGAGGAACATACAAATTACAAGAATGTAAGACAAAACCAAGATATTTTTAGAAACCGCATGATAAAGGATAGGCTCTACTAAAAACATTTCAAATACCTCTGAAAGTGGAAGGCTGAAGTAGAATCTCTAACACAATACACAAACAAGATACAAAAATTGTTCAAAGAGACAGCTTTTGATAAAAATGAATTATTTTCATCAGTCTTGAAAGACTCAATGAAACAAAAATCAGCTTTCACGTGCAGGAAAGTTAAGCTGGACTTCACAAATGAGTGGCCAGTGACAAAGTCTGCAAGTGATAAAAATGCTTAATATAACCCACAACTAAACCTGGCTGATGCAGAAAAGATGCAGTAAAACATTTTGGAAAGCATTCATTCAAGAATCTGGGATCCCCCAATGAATTTAGATTCATGAAGTGAGTTTAAAACTAGAAAACTATGGAACCCACAGTCAATGGCTATAATGGAATATATAAATATATTATGGAATACAATGCTAAACTATATTACAGAAGACAAAAATGTGTTAAAACATAGATAAGAATAATGATGGTCAGTTTAATATATACTTACTATACAGTCATTCAGATAAAGTCTGAAAGAAAACAATTTATTTTTTGTTGCTTATCATTGGTAAATTGGACATAACCAGGATAGAAGAACTTGACATTTTTTCCCTTTAGTACCTGCCAGAAGCTGCTTTTGGAGTAAGGGCTATGGAAACCTTTTATTTGACCTAACACAGCAATACTTTTTTCTTACATTCAGGAACATTTGTATCTCAGCCCATACTCACAAATAGAATAGATGAAAGTCCTGGAGCTGAATCTCAGATAGTAAGGACTGCCACATGTCTATCCCCTTCAAAAGAGCTTTGATAACTTGCTGTGCTGGAAGTCTGGCCCAAGGGTGATGGGGGTAGAAAACACAGGAGTTGGAAACAGAAGTTTGACCCAAAAAACTAAAAGTTCCTTTTAACTTAGCATGTGCTGTGTAATTGTGGACATAAATGCAGTATGCGTTTCAATCCTCTCACAGCCATATTTCATTTCTTTCTTCAAAGAACCACTTCTGTTTCTCCGATATTGAAGAAAGCTGAATCATGGTTCTGAAAGAGAAATCCATGTTGTTCCTTTCCTAATTTTCATTAGCATCCATTCTTCTATCCCTATCCATGACCTCATATGAAAAATGCTGGCAGAGACATAATTAATAGCCTAGAAAATACTTCAAATATCCTGAGGGTTTCCACAAACAGTATAATAAGAGGCTTCTCTGTTTTAACTTATTTTCAGGAACACAAATCCAAGACTTTCAGACATTCTAGAAAATAAATTATTCCTTTTCATTTTTGAAACCTGTTCTAAATCCACCCACACCTTTAATCAAGGGCCAGAACAGGTTATAAAAAAATGTCAACCTCACAATCTTAAAATATTTTCTGTATTATACAACTAATGTCATATCACAATGGCACAAAAAAATTTAGAAGTCTCCTTAAACAATTAAAATTAATTTTCTCTTAGCTCAGTACTCAGACTAAAGAGAAATTGGGGGAAACTAAAAAGGGGTTAAAGGAAGAAACTAAACCATGTCGAAAAGAAAAAAAATTACCCACTTTTAAAATTCTTTTTTTCATGTCTACATTTATTTGGGGGTTTTTACCAAGCAATTTAATAGCTGTGAAATATTTAGCAGAATAATAAATCATATAATATATATAACCCCTAAGAAATTACTTATTTTTCATAAATACTTCTACCCCCACAGTTTAATCTGCCTTTAGTAATGTTTCCTTAACTAAGAGTCCTATCATAGTCTAACCCTGGAGCGATTCCAAGTAATTGTTTATGGTACAGAAGAAATCACTACATTACACTGCCTTTAGGGAAGAAACAGCTCAATTTAACTGTGCAGTAAAGATTATCTTTGAATCAAGGGATATCTTTCCAATAACTGAGAGAAGGAGCAAACTTCTGGAAGACAGAAAATATTAGGATATAGCAAAATCTGGCCAAAACTCAGAATGAAGTTACCTGTAAGTGATCCAGAACAAGATTCCATTCAAAATAAAATAAAATTAAAAAAAAAAAAAACAAAACCCAAAACAAACAAAAAAAAACACCCCAAACTTATTCAGCTTGCTAATTTAGTTCCTTTCTGCCAAAACAGCCTTTTTACATTGGATTCTCCCTAAAAACCTTAAAAAAGATAGTAAATGTTGTGCTGGATTTGGCAAAAAACCTGCTGGAATATGGTGGGAGGGGGAAAGAAAGCCAATGCTTCAGATCCTGAAGACAATCTGATCTCCACAATGAGAAATCATGAGAGACCAAGGACCAGTTCCCAAAATGTGGACGTATTACAACACAATGTTAAAGAAAATGAGAACAGCACACAAGGGAACATTTTGAACTGCAAAAGCAGCAACTCATTCATCAGAGTTTGGGGATAATTGATGTCATTGCACAAGCCTGAAACAGTGCACATGAATTTGACTAACCATGCTCAGGAAATACTGGAACAAGACTTGAGAAGAGGGACCACGGGAACAGAGAGCTTATGACAGAGACTAAAGCAAGCCAGTTTGTGTAGTCCAGTAAACAAAGGTGGGGAAAGGGCCACTGCCTATAAATAAGTCAGGGCAGTAAACACCAGCTAAGGGTGCTAAGTCAGATGGAAAACAGTTCTGGACCAGAATAAATGCATGAGAACTGACTGCGAGTGAATAAATTTAGATAAGAAACCAGGAGAAGTTATCCAACCCTTAGGTCCAGCATGCCAGTGAACTGAAGAGTCAAGAGGGAAACCCACCTACTTAAAGGTGGAGATTTGTCAACTTATGACATTAAGTGGGTATATGACAGCAGAAGACTGACTCAGTGACCCAGGAGGACTTTTTTTTAACTTGTGTGCTCATTTTAGCTGACTATTTAGTCATCTTTCTTCTAGATGAAGACGTGACCTTTCCCACTTGTCTCCTGGACTGCTAAAGCAATGAAGACCTCTCATTTCTTTCTCCAGATGCCAAGAAAATATTTTACTTCTCACACTTTTCCACTTTCTCAGTAGGGCTGCAGGGAGGACAGTTGGGTCCTCACATGCCATAAAATATGGTTCATTCTGACCGTGGGATAGGCAGTAGCAGAGGAGGGGCACAGAAGATCTGTGCAGATGCTACTGTGCTCTACCCCCTGCAGCACTACAGCAGTAGAGTGATTAGGCACATTAGGTCATGAGTTTCAGTCGCAAACCATCAGTTTAGACAGGAGGGATGGTTAACATCAAGTGATTACTTTGAGTCTCTATGGATCCTGATTTCTGAACAAGAGCCTACACTGCACCTTACAAGCAGGTAGCAGTAATGTTCTCTCCATGCATTTTGGGTGGAAAGACCAGCAAATGCAGACAACAAAATACCAGTAAGCCCTGCTAAGAAGCTGCAGAGAGCCAGCACTGCTAGCTTGGCATTGTACTAGGTTAATGTGGCCCTGAACAGCTTCTAGTACATTTATCAGTACAATCAAGTTGCCTTTGGTTTCTCCACTTCACCTCAGTACTTGTCTACAGTGTTAGTCATGGCAAGACAACTTAACTATAGCAGTGTTGGGAAATAAGATATAGGTAGCAGCAACCACCGTCTAAACCCCACACTCCTACACTTAACCACATTCTCTCCTTGGCCTTCACTTGGGGCAGTTTGGCAGTAATCTCTTGGGAAGTGGAGAGGTGAAATTGAAGACACATGAGCTGTTTGCAAGAGCCCCCCGGTCTGTTAACACTCCCATCCCCAGGCCAAAAGCGCTGTTACTCTTTACAATGTTAAGAACAAAGCTTGCTGCCTTGTGCTGCACTTTCAGAATGTCATTGACAACAGCACTGCAGTAGCAGCATGCACTGAATACAGCCAGTAGTAGTTATCAGTACTGCCCTCATTAAACTCTTCCCACTGCTATGCCACATGAACAAAGCCATCTGTTACTGCCACAGAAGGGATACCAAGAAGGAGCAATGGGCTTCTCCTTCTGTAATGTGAAAGAACTCTCTTTCATGGATAGAGCATGCTCCTGAACGAATCTCACCCTAATGTACCATGCATTAAACCTAATGTGAGCAAAGAAAGTACAAAAACTGATAGAATAGTATTAAAGAGGCATACACTAAATTACCATTAATGATATCACACCAGACTACTAAATGGGAGAAGCATGGTAACTGATTCATTAAAATGTTTCTAACAGATAGTTCAAAGATACATTTTTGGGAGAACCAACATAGCTGATCCAAAATATGGAGGTGAACAAACACTGTTTTTTTTTCATATGGGCCTTAAATAAGAATTTAAATTCAAAATATTGTTTCACTCAAAGACTGGTGGTGAGAGGAAGTAAAGCTTACTTCAAGAGGCATCTTCTAGTAATTCACACACTAATTTTCCAGTAACTAGATGTTACATTTTTCAATTAATGTTTCCACACTAGATGTTACATTTTTCTATTATGTGCTCATGCTTTAAACCATTTTTTCTCTTAAAAATTCACATTGAGGCTGTGTACCTATTAAGTATTGAAAACACTGTGTAAATATTGAGACAAACTACAAGTCTCGGAAGCATATTTTGTGCATACCATTTTCTGTGTAGCTGAGAAGCTTTCTCAATATCCCAAGTAATAACCTTATATTAAAGCCCATCTTTCATCTAGCATACCTCAAATCAGGAACAGAGGAATCCTTCAGCCTTGCCAGAATGTGTATGTATTTATAATTTTACTTCTTCTACCTGCTTCTTTAATAGTTCGGCAAAAAACATAATCCATTTTTTAGAAATGCTTACAAACTTATCTCTGTTGATACAACAAATCTTTGTTAGTTTTGTCCTAACTATTCAGTATAACAGCAACATAACACTTCGAGCTTGCACAGCATACTCCATCTCATGATCTTCTAAATAAGAAGTGGTTCTCCAAGCTTAGATGGGCTCAGTGAATGCCCCTTGAAGTGTCAGAGTTATAACAGGTTATTCTATTTCCTCAACGGAAGTGACCCCCACGTGGCAAGCAAAGGCTGGGAAGATGAGGCGGGGAAGGCAGTGCTCTGTACTGCATCCAGGAGGACATCTACTGGTTGCCGTGGCTGGCCAGGGTTATGCCAAAGCAGACCTGGTGTGTTCTGCACACCAAAACTACCACAGCAGAAACCTACACCACTGAGATGCTTCCTGGCATCACAGAATCCTGGCACAGAGCTGGGATTGGAGCTTTAGACTCTTCTTTAAAACATGGGTTTATTTCCTCTTCAATTAAGTCAAGATTGAAGCTTCTTTGAGTTAAACTTTATATCAAAATTTATATTCTCAGAGAGACGGTTTGTGGCTGCCACCACACCTCCAGCCTAGTGGTTCTGCCAAACTCTATCCCCAACAAGAGAATATCAACCTACATTCACTTTCATCCACATCCTGAAGTTCATCAAATGTTGAACATTGCATTTCAATGATCTCTGACAAGCTTCCTGACTTCTCTGGACTCCCTAGGATCCAGAAGAGCTCTACAATAGACTTATTCCTGGGTTTTGGTCTCAAGAGGAATTCAGCAACAAACAGCCTACAGCTGAGCTCATTTTACCTTAACCCTATCATCCCCATAAATGCAAAAATTTCAGGGCAAAAAGTAATTCAACAGAGAAACAAGCAGCCATTATCCATTCAACAAATTTTGGGTTTTTTCAGGGATTTATGACTGCACTCATATCTATTTGATCACATTGGATTTCAGACTAAGCCAAGAGAAACAGCATTCGCAACCACTACTGCCTTGCCACCTAGGTGTGGCAAAATCTCTTTGGTGTCTGCTACATTTTTATCAATCGTTACCTACTAGTAATTCATAGCACAAAAGAAATCTTGTGCTTCTCTCTACTCCTGAGAAATGCCAGCTGCTTCTGGGCAGTGCGCATTCCCCACTGGACAGAGCTGCCTGTGAACCCCTCGCAGGAGTGCCAGGGGAAAAACTGGCATCTCACACTCCACAGGTTTCTCTCATTCTTTGAGCAAATCTCTCTTTGGTGTCAAAATACAAAGATACAAGAAAGAGCTTTTTTCTATCTTCCTCTCTGTTAGTTGCAGTTCGGTGGCAAATTATATAAAAGCAACAAGAAGTATATAAAGCAATAAAAAATAAGCAAACCTTTACATATACCAGGTATTGAATATAAAGCTGGTGGTGCAAAAGGAAAGCTCTCCTACTGCTGCTTCAGGTTATAGCCACATGAACTATGACAGAACGGCAGTCACCAGCACTGATTTACCTACACGTGTACTACCACTGACCAGGCTCGAGCACCCCACAGTGGATGCGCTCTGGAGACCAGAAGCAGCAGTTTATCAGCACAACAGTGTTATTTCCCAGCAGGTTAAAAGCACAGCTGGGGTCCAGCTAGGTTCAATTTCGCAGTATAGTAAGAAATAACAACTCAGTGAGCATTTTCCTCTTGCAGGCACAGATAAACTTCAACTGGCAACCGCTGCTCGCCTCTGCCCACAAGCACACTAGGAATGTAACCCACATGCACGCCTGCTCCAATGGGAGCAGGTAAAGCAAACGCTGTCTTACAGACGGAGATGACTGCGATTCTTTTAAGGAGCAACAGCTCCCGAAGGCATGAAGGTACAGCTCAACAGGAAGGCCTGAGGTTGCTCTGCGGTGTGACTGAGCAGCCCGTGCGGCAGGGGTTGATCAGGTCACCCAGAGACCAGAATGCCCTTCCCTAGGAGGGGGGGGCAGAACCAAATCCCCATCCTGTTTCCCCCCTTCCCTTCTCGATAGAAAGTAAGCAGAACACTCCTCTTACCTGAACTCGGGCAGGAGGTTTGGCCGCAGCCCATAAAAAGCTGCCGAGAGGGTCACTAGCCAGCCGGGTTTGTAATTCCCATTCTCACACTCCAGGTATGGTGAGGACCACCTGATATGGTTCTTATCAGCAGTGAAGCTCTCCCGTCTCTTCCAACTGTTTTCCAAAGTTTTGGGGCCCGTGTTTAAGACCTTCCTGTGCAGATGTGGCCTCCACTTGCGCTTCAAGCCGTGGAACCACTCTGTTTCCACAGAGGCGTTGGCCAGGCGGTGAGCCGTGGAGGACAAGTCCTGCAGGAGGACCTGGCTCTCGTGCCTGCTGGCCTGGAGGAAAACCTGGGGAGTAGAGGAGAAAGGCTCTGTGCTGAAAGTGATAGCGGCCCTGGAGATGTTGGGGTCCTCCTCCAGCAGGCTCCTGATCAAGGCGCGGTACCACTCCAGGTCCTCCTGCAAGTTCTGCTCCCTCGACTTATTGCTCTGGAGGATCATGTTGAGTAAGTTGGTGGCGTGGGTGAGGGTGCCCAGGGCACCGTGCAGGGAGGGGTGCGAGGTGAAGCGCGACTTGCCGGCGAGGCTGGCCAACTCGTACCGCCCGGAGCAGTTGGCTCGCCGCAACTCCCGGGAGTCGCCCGTGTAGAGGAACGAGGCCACGTCCTGGGGCACCTCCTCGGCGAGCCGCTGCGCCAAGATGGTGCTCTCTGAAGAGCGGCTCCGCGGGGCCGGCAGAGGCTCCCGGCTCTTGATGTGGTTGTAAATAGGCTGCTTCCCTCCGAGCGCCCGCTCCCGGCTGCGCACTGCCTGCCCTTGGTCGGCGGCAGCCCCCAGCCCGCGGTGGGCGAGAAGCAAGAGGAGAAGGAGCCGGAGTAAAGCCATGTCCCCCGGTGCTGCCGGTCACGCCGGCACGACGAGGCGGCTGAAGATGGGTTTCGCGCAGGCGGCCGCGGCGCAGGGGTGCGAACGCGCAGAGGGGTCCGAGCGGCAGCGGGGAGGAACGCGACCCCCGGCCCGCGAGTCACCTGTGGCGGTGCCGCCCGCAACCTCCCCAGCGCGGGGCTCCGCACAGCCCCACCGCCGGCGCGGAGCGGCGCGCGGCCCCTCCGGCGACAGCAGAGCCGAGCCCTCCTGCGCCTCCTCCCGCCGCGGCCACCGCGCTCACTGAGCTCCTGCCCGGCGCAGCGCGCAGGGGCGGCGGCGCCCGCGCCCGGCGCAGCGGCGGGTCCCCCCGCGGCGCCCCGCCGCCGCCCGCGCTCCGCCGCTCCGCATCCTTCGGGAGCCGCTGCCGGAGAGGAGGGCCCGTGGCGCGGGACTGCCACTTGCTGCGGGGATCGGCGGGCGGAGCTGCTGCCGGGGAGCCAGCGGACAGGCGCCCGCCTCCGCCAGCGCTCGGTTCTGCGAGCGAGAACGCCCAGCCGTGGGAGGACGGATGGTCACCGGGCGGCTCCGCCACGGGCAGCCCCACACCGCGCGGCGCTCCTCACCACCGGCCCTTATAGGTGTACGCCAGGCAGCGGCCGCCCTATGTGGCCGCCTCGCCTGTCAGTCAGCCGGCAGCCACTCACGGGGCAGGAGGACGGCGCCGTGAGGTGTCGGGGGAGGCGGTGCTGCTGCCGCGGAGAGGTGTCGAGGCACCTGGCTTCACCTGCAGCCGGCTGAGCTTGGGACGGAGGCGGGGCAGGCGCCCGTCCCGGTGGGAGCCGCTCCGCTTTCCCGGGGCTCGGGAGTCGCGGGCGGGGAATCCGCGGGGGCTCCGCCGGGCCCGGGGGTCTCCCGCGGCGCGTGGCAGCGACACCTGGTGGCCGGGCCGGGGGCGGCGCCGCTGCGCCTCCGCGCCGGGGGCGAGCGGCGGGACCCGCGGGAGCGGCCGCGGGGCGAGCGCAGGGCGGGGGGGGGGGTCAAGGTGCGCAAAATACCCCCCTCCGTGTCTCCCCCTCAGCTGCGGGGAGCAGGAGAAGCCCGGAGCTGCGGGGGAAGGCAGTTCCAGCCAGATCCGCAGCGTGGGCAGATGCCTGTCAGTGCTGCGTGCCGCTGTGGGGAAGGCGCTCCCGCTTCCAGCATTTCCAGGCTGGGTGGAGGGGGCGCAGGCTGATCCTCTGCTGCCCCCGGGACGCGTGGGGCCAGCCGGGCTGCCCAGGACGGAGGCGTTTGGCGAAGGGAACGACGTTTGTGTGGGAATGGGCAAATGCGCCTTCGGGATTTCCGGGCCCTTAGCCCGCGGGCCCACTCGCCCTGGCCGCCTCACCTGCCCCGGGCACGGAGAGCATCCCGCCGGAACGGGCGCTGAGCCACCTTCCCTCTCCCTGCAGCTACGGTGGCTGGCTAGTTGTATTTCTGTAACCATGATCTTTTTTTCCCCCTAGTGTTTTAACTCCAAGGTGCTAATTCGTACAGCTGTTTTCAAAACTAAATCCTTAATCCAGTGGCTTTTAACACTGACCTTCAGAGCACCTGTGTGGAGCCGAAGCCGCACAGGCTGATCACTCAGCTTTCCTCCTGCTCTGTGGAAACCCCCTTGGAATAATACAAATGCTTAGAAGACGTAGTTAGGATTTTTCAGATAAGCCATCATGATTAGTAATAAGGATCTAGTTTAGTGAAACATTTCAACATGTGTTTAACTTTGTACATTTTCTTACGCAGAATTATTTAGCTGCTCAATGTCTTTCTAATGGATGAAGGATTTGTGACAAGAGACAGCAAAGGGTGAGTTTTGGAGGAGGTGGTCTACAGCAAAATCTCCTAACTACTTTCCATTCTCATTTAATATAAAATTCCATTTTGGAATTCAAAAGTGCAGATGAAAAGAGTGGTAAAAGAGGACCATTTTTTTTCTTTTCTCCCCCACACACATGTGCATGCACATCCCAGGAGCAGATTTCAGTTATGCAGAATATATGATCTAATTTTAAACCACTGACAAGTTATATCTGCTCCATAAAGCATAATCTTATTTTAGAATTATTTGAAATGACACTTGATGGCATAGTCACTCTAAGATAGCTAAATGTAAATTACATTTGCAGTCCATATATCCTAGTGATGCTATGCACTTTGTCTTTACCTATGGACACCTTTAATAATTATAATATTGTTGGTTAAGAGAGAAAGTTAGAAATTCTTTTTATCTCTTGCTGCATGCAGTTGAAGAGGATATTCAACATGTAAGAATAAACGTACTTGTACTGAACTTTCCCTCAAGTGAATAGTTTGTGAGATTATTTAGAAACTGCTTATACTGAGAAGCTCAGAAGCTGGTATTTACAGTTTAGCACAGCACAGGGAGTCTGTATTTCCAAGTCTGCTCTGAGCAAATACCTAAAGATGCATCATTTGCTGTGGAGAAAAGAGAACTAGGGCTTTTGACAGCAACAGCTCTCAGGACTGAGCTAAACTAACATGGGATCTCTTACATGGAGAGATATCACTGGCCTCATAAATAAACACTTTTTTAAATGTTGTGCCTGGGGTAATTCTCTTTATTGACAGACAAGGGCTGCTGTAAATGAAAGGTTAGTTTCCTGTTGGAAATTCACTTTCCCTACTTTAGCCTGACTATTAATACCTGTCTGAATTGCACTAGGCCTGCTCAATGGCCACATTCACACATTCTCAGGATAATCAACTATCCCCTTAATGCACTTGCATGGTAAGTCCCTTGTGTTTCCTGATCACCTTATGGTCCTTCCACATACCCTTCTACAGTGGCACCCACCAATCCCCCTGCTCCTTGTCCTTCACTAACATCCCAGAATCTGCAGTTCTTAACCCAAAGGAATGCCAGGAACAAAGTCCCAAATGGGTTAGTGCACATCTCCCAGATGCTGGAAGTCTCCCTTAATCTCAAGAATTACAAGCCTCTCTTTTTCCTGTCCTGTCAGTCTGCTCTGGGTGTTTGGTCTCTATTCTGGCACTTCTGAGTCAGAGGGAGAGGATGAGGGGTTTATTGAGGACTTTCTCATTCAAGGTGCCAGGATCATGGCTGAGTCTTGTACAGTTGTATCACACAGGATTCAAAGAGGCCTCCTTTATCCTGTAGGGCTTCCTTCTGCAGCTAGTTCAAAGCTGATCCCAAACAGCTACTGTGTACAGCCAGGTCCAAAATGAGACAAACAGATTTTAAGCCATTGCAAATGTGCATCTTCTTAGAGCTTTGTAAACACTATGCCATGGGATCCAAAGCCTACCATTCATGGCCCAGGTCCAGGGAACTGGCAATATGGAAATATAGTATCCTCTTAGATTAAGGAAATCTACCAAATATTTTATTTACATGAGTTTACTAAGTGTGGCAGCAGCTCTCTCTGACCACAGAGAGCAGGCACAGACTTTCCTAGGCATTTTCATGGGGAAGGCTGTGAGAAGATCAGAGAAAAAAATGAGAAACAATTCTTATCTCACTTATCTCATTGTTGTGCACATGTAGAATATATTATAGAGATTTGTTTACCAAAAAGTGATTTTTAATTAGGCACTAGATAGTGTTTAGATTAATTGACCAGTTAGGTCAAAGCTCATTGTTGTGCACATGTAGAATGTATTATAGAGATTTGTTTACCAAAAAGTGATTTCTTAATTAGACACTAGATAGTGTTTAGATTAATTGACCAATTAGGTCAAAGCTGAATCAGACTGGCTGTAAAAGTTACTGAGTTTCTTAATAAGTATAGTATAATATATTATAAAATGATATAATAAAACAATCAGCCTTCTACAATCATGGAGTCAATACTAATCATTACTCAGCTATGGGCCTGCAGCAACAACTAAGGACTGTAGAAACATGTGATCATTGTATTTTTTATTTTAATATTAAAATGCATTCGTATTTCTGGACTGTTATATGTAATCAGTTGAGTATGTCAGAAATCTGTTTAGCTATGACCAAGACAAAGTGAAAATGGACTGGGAGTCCCCTGAGACACAAGACTACTGTGACTGAATAATGTTTCCTATGCTTCTGCCTCAATTCTGTCAGAAGTGCTGCATCAAGCCATCCACTGCAAGGAATCAGGCGGCATCTGACCGTTGTCCTGAATATTTCTGAGTTACAACTATTGCAATTGCTTCACTCAATGTACTTGTACATGAAGCATCTCAGTTCACTGTATTGCCTATCAGGACTGAAGTCAGTTCTACATGAATCTAATTACAGTGTAGAAAGAACAGTAGTGCAAAATGTTAGCTGTTATTAACAGACTAGAGTAAGTGTAACCTACTTTCTTCAAATATGGCCTATGCAAAAAGATCATGGTTTATCTGAACTATTTGAAATGCTAAAAGCATCACAATTACTGCATTGGGAGCAAGGAAAGACTGTTTTAGTTTTGAAATATATTTAAAGATTCATTTATTAGTATTTGTCCTGAACTATTTAGGAGATATTCAGAGAATACACACAAGAGTAAGTACCAAAACTTTTTTAATTGTGTTGAATTTCTTTCACAAAACAGAGACAAAATGTTTATCAAAATTGCTGCTTCTGGTAATTAAAAACACATGAAAAGTAACGTATTCTTAAAAGTACTACTTTTAGCTTGAGTACTTAAACAAATAACATTCTAGTAGCAATATTTTTGTTTGTTTGCCAATGACTTCTGATACCTTTAATTAATTTCAGGTAAGTTTCGCAGAAATCTACAAGCTTCTACAAATGTCATGAAACAGCTGGATCAAAGAAAGCAACCCATGTTCATTTTCATGCAGAGGGAAAAGCTTCAGATTGAATTCAACCGTTAAATAGTCTCTTTGGTTTTTCATTTGGCCACTCATATTGGCCAATAAGCATAAATATACCCCCAAAATAGCTGGAACATGTGAGACAGCCTCCAACAGGGAGAGGACAGTCTCCAAGAGGGAGGGAACAGCCAAGGGGGCTGATGGGGTGGAGCTCAAAAAGACAAGGGGGAGCTGCAAGTACTGTTGACAGTGGGTCACAGAGCCATGAGACTTTAAGAAACAATGCAGAGTCCACGGAGGCTGGGAGAAATGCTGATATTACAGCAAAGGGTGAGAGAAAGAGTGAACACAAATCCATTAGAAACCAGGCTTTGTTAGTTCTCTTGTTTTCTCTCACAAATGAATTTAAACCATTAGCTGAATATGTCAGGAGAAAATAGTTAAAATGCAGAGTACTAAAATTCTTACTTAGAAGTGGACAAAAGAAGCAGCAAGAACTTACCTGTCAGTGTTCACTGGTAGTGAGAAATTCCAGCCCACTGGATATTTTCTTAGAAACATTGGGACAGAAGGAATCTGACAAAGGCTATCTAGTAGAGCACTCCAGCACTGCAGCATAACTGTCTCTGGCAGGGGCTTGTTTGCCTACTCTCAGAGAATTTTTGGTCAGGTAGACCCCACAGCCCCCCTAACTACCTTCTTCCACATTTCATTACCTTAGCACCAGGTGTGGGGTGAGGGAACCCCATAATATACTCCAAGTCTTCTTCACTTTCTTTGTTTGTTTGCCTTCTTATCAGAGCACAGTCACCATAAACTAGTGTCTGTCTGCAAAAGACCACTTTGACTTACTCCTTTTTTTCTTCATCTGGGCTAAATTAATCAAATTTCTTAACAGGCTATGCTTTGCTTTCCAAAACTTTTGTTGGCCCTGCTGTTCTCTTCTTGACTATCCATTCTGTTAGCCTGCTTCTCTAGGCATCCCATACAAGGCTTCCCATTATGCATCATTTCCAGAACATGTAAAATTCTCTGTTAATATACCCCACCTTGAGGTCTGCCTGCTTTTTCACCTTCATCACGGTATTGACCACTACTCAAGTCTGTAATGCTGAATAATCCTCATAACCTTTCAAAACATATTGCTTCCCAGTTATCTATTATCTACTTTTATTTGAGGATTTGAGCTCTGCTACCTCTGGGTAGTTTTTCTGTACTTGTATTTGCTGAATTTTACTAAAGTGATTTTAGGCAACCTCTGATTTTTCCAAATTATATTTATTTCCTATTCCATTTTTCAAAATGCTTATAACTATCTCCATTTTTCTTGTAGTCATTTGCTAATGATTTGACCTTTTATTTCCTTAGCCAATCTCTTTGTTAACATATTTAATAGAATGTATCTGAGATCAGAACCTTTAAGGAACCTAGTAGAAACATCTTCCTAGTTTGATAGTACACAGCTGATACTTTCTTTTGAGAATTAGTTCAGGAGCAATTGCTTACCCACTCATGAATCACCTACACAATAGTTCCTTACCTTACTGATGAGAACCTCAAGCTATGTATATAGCGAGTGCTGCTGATGCAGATCTACAGCATTATCTACTGCTTTGTCACTATCCATGGGGTCAGTTATGAGGCCAAGAAGAAAATTCATCTTGTTTCATGTGGAGTTTTCTTGAAAAACTCACAATGGCTAATCTTAATAGATTTATTATTTTAGGTGATTACTAAAAAGTATTTTAATAGTTCTTTTGTGAGTCTTCTGGTGATATCTATTTCATTAGTTTCTTTATAATTTCTCTCATCTCTTTTTCTGAAAATACACAGCATGATTTTTTTCCAGCTTTAGAATCTCCCCCCCAAACACTTGAAATAGCAAGTGGTAGTATATGCTTGAAAGATCACATCTTATCTCCAACAGAGAATGTTATTCCAGGTTAGGAGAAAATGTCAGAAAACACATTGATGACTTTGATGCCTAATTGTTTATGGAGAACTTGCATCTGATATGCAGATGTATCTAATACACAGATGTATCTAATATGCAGATGCAGACTCTACAGTTTAAATAAACACTATTCAAAAGCTTTGTTAGCTTATTCACAAGTTGGGAAAAGATGGGGGATGCTGAAATGCAGGGCTAAATATAGTCCATATAAAATACAAATAAAAATACAGTCCACTCTGCTTGTAGTTTACAGACATGATGTAAATGTTGGGATACACTGTGCACATAAACTGAGAGCTGGTGGTGCCTCTGTGGCAAGGACACACAGTGTAACACACTTGCACTGAGGAGAGCAGAACTGCAGCTCAGAACACATACCCAAAGCAGTCAGAACCCTGAGCCAGTTTCCACTAATTCTTTATTTGAAATGAAAACAAATGTAAACCAGAAACTCCTGTGTCAATTAAGGCAGTGTGCAGCAAATGAAATAAATTACTAGCATAGTACCTGAGCTGCCTTCACAAAGCAAATCCCACTTCCCTTTAATTTCCAGTATAAATTTCCAGTTCTCAATAAGGACATTAAGTGGGCAACACCCCTAATAATAGTAGAAGATTCACTGCTATATCCCAAAGGAGATATTTGTGCTTCTGGCCCTGTTTTACAAAGCCTAAAAGCTGACATGAATCGCCTGCCCCTGCAGCAGCAGAAGCTGCTGAGCTCAGACCCTTAGCCACCCCTGGGTGAGCAGTAACACACATGGAGAGGAGGAGTGCTCAATCCCCTGATACTCTGTCTTAGCTGCATCAAGAGCAGCATTCATCAAGGGGTGAAAATATTTCTTGTCCTTAACCACCTAACTTGTATTTGAGTACAGATTAATGGATGTCTGCTGAAGCACAGGCAGAGGTGGTAGAAGCACTTATCTTCAGATTAATAGCCAGGGCCTAGAACATTGCTATGGCAAGTGAGAGGTAGAGACCCTTCTCAACAAGAACTTCAAACCCACAACTTTGAGGAGACAGCCCAACAGCAGTCCAGCACCTTGTCAGGGTCAGAATGAAGCAGGCTAGAAATGAACAAGAGATAAATTAACTAAGATGAGATAAAGGAAGAATCACCTAAAAAAGAAAACTTAAAAATCATTATAAGCATCAGAAAATAACATCTCTACCAGGACATATTCTACGAAGTAGCTAAGTTTCTTCTGAGCACCTTGGTTAATGAACGAGTTGATTACAGTGAGCATTCAAATTAATACAGTGCTTTAAAACAACTAAATATACACCCTTCAGAACTATCAGGGAAGAATAATCACTGGGAGAAGACAAGGTGGGCTTATTTGTTCTCTTACAACAAAAATAACACTCATAGTACTTCCAATATCTCAAGAAAAATTAATTTTGTTATCAAGCAATAAACCATGAATGCATACAATCCTAATCCATCTTTACACAGTGGATTAGGATTGTATGCATTCATGGTTTATTGCTTGACAACAAAATTAACAAAATTGATAACAGCCAATTGCTGGCTGTTGTTTTCTTCCTTGCTGCTTTAGGGATTTAGGGCATTAAAAATATTTTTGAACTTTCAAAGATGTAACCCACAATATGATGGCATGGTAACTACTTTGGATTTAACTTTATGTCCAGATGAAGTATTCTCCCTCCCAATTATTATACCAGTTACTTTTTTTTTTTCAAGTATATTTCAAGACTAGAATCACTTTGCATTTTCTCTCTGTTACATAAAACAACAAATTGTCATCTGATGTAGATTAGCATATCTTTACTGAAGCCAATGAAATTATATGAATTTATATAGAAAAGTATTTGCCCACTCACCTCATATACAGAAGGAAGAATACAGAATTCCTATTAAAATGCTACAAAAACCTACATCCCATTACATTTTGTTCTAAGAATTTGCAGATGTCAGTTAATGGAAATAAACTTCAAAGGGAGGAATAATTTTAATTAATTGGGAGAAAATCACAATCTCAAAATAAGTTCTGTTTGGAAATGGTTGTGTTGTTAAGTGAGTCTTTTAACAGCTTTGCTGTTTTGTAGAGCTGTCCACTTGAAATAAGAAGCAAATAGCAGAATCTACTGAGCTTGGACCTTGAGGTTTGAGGCAACCCTTGCTTTCATGCTGATAAAATATTCAAAATAAACCCTCAGTTAAAATGCTGCTTTTTCTCTTTCTTCTTGGAAGAAACAAGTTTTATGGAAGAAAACCAGACTATCCTCTCTCTACTCCTGTCCATCTGCTGCATTCCACATTCAACAGAAAAGCAAGAGGTGAGACAGTAGATTTTTTTTTTTAAACAATGAATGAGAGGGACATATCAATGATATCAGAGATGGAAGGAAAAAGTGGAGGCAAAGAAATTTCATTTTTCTGACTCTTTTTTTTTCATAACTTTTAAAAAGAGAGGCTCTGCTTTACTATAGGTCAGACAGATTTCACTCTGGAGGAGAAAGATAAGGTGTTGGAGGTACTACAGTGAGAAAATAAAATAATGATACAGCCTTTTGTCCTATGTACAAGGCTCCAGAGCACCCATGTTTTTGATTTATGAAAGCAGTTTTAATAGACAAGAAGACACATGGCCAGATAAGCTTTGGGCCAAACCTTCAGAAGTCATACAAACCCTATAAAGCAGGGACAGCAGATGAGAAATGAGACAGTCATTTGCCACACCAGTGTTGGGGTGGGAACTCCATAAGGTTGATCTGGACAGTCCTCTGGCATTGAAGAGGGAGGCATGGCATGAAGAAATAAGGCAGCCAGTGGGTAGGGGCAGACTGACAAATACACTTTCAGATCTCTCACTACCATTGCCCTTTATTTGCAGCAGTGGTGGTCATATTTCCTAATGTGGATCACTGCTCACTAGGACCTGTAGTGAATAAAGATGCACAGAGCTACATCATTCATAGTAAAGAGGTCTTGTGGGGCTAAGAGCTTTTGGTCTTTGAACTCAGAAAAAAAAAAAAAAACAATCCCTGTAGAAGAAGTAATCTCTTCAGCCAATCCAACTTTCCTCTAGAATGATCTTCAAAATTAAAGTCAGTTTAAGAGCAGAAGGGATTTTTTGTACATGTCTGTAAAACTGGGGAGACTTGAATCTATGGTTCAACTCAGCAAGCATGACATTCAGCAGAAACTGCTTGTTCTCCACTGATTCTAGAAATCGGAGGCTTCTGAAAAGATTGAAAGCTAATACTGATGAGGTAGAGGGAGGATTCAGCCATTATTGTCAGGAGGAAAGCTATTTCAGAGGAACATTTCAATTCATCTTCTCTAGAAAGAGTGATGATTTCCTATGAAAAAACCCAGCCTACTTTGCAGCAATAGGAAAGAAGGATAACTGTTTTTCTACATCTAACCTCACCTTGCAATTCCTCTCTCTAAGGCATAACATAGCCAGTGGTTTAGTTTTTGCATCGATTATCTCAATCACTTTTTAAAGGCTATACAAATAGTAAAATCAAAACAAAGGTATGTCAGTTATACATTAAGTTGTAGCTTCAAGGACTTGTTCATATTCAGTTTTCATCTAATAGGCTGTTGATACTTGCTTACTACAAATCATAATTTGTGCAAAGTGCCTATTTTTCACAAATCCTGTCCAACAGTGTGGGATGGGTGTATTTGAGTTGTCTTGACAGTATTATCCAGATGTTGTTTCAATCTATGGAACACACACCAAGGGCAGGCAGAGGGGAGGACTTGGGACTTGCAGTGTCAAGAGCTTTGATACCTGTACCACTCTCTTTCATTTAATATTTGCAAGGGACAGCGGCAGTCCAGTGCAGGGCTGAATGCCTCTCTTTGGCCAGTGCAGGCTAAAATACCAGCTCTCTCAAGAATCAGTGTGCTTCTTGATCCCCACTGTGCTCCAGAAAGAGAATGATGAGCTAGGTCACTTGTTAAACCGTTCTCTCTTCTGACTCAACTGCACCAAATGACTAAAGGCAAGGAAGCCACATCAGTGTGTCCTTTTTCAAGAGTGTAAGTTGTGGCCCTCTGCAACTGTAACATAAGTAACAGGACTGCAGTCTGCCAGTTTTCATTAATGACAAAATTTTTACCAAGCATAAGTTTATTTTTCCTTTACTGAGATATAGTAAATTTACTGATTCTGAGTAACCTACATAAGCACACACAGTTGTTCACATAAAATAGACTTCCAGTACCTGAAAGAGAAGCCAGCCAGCTCTAGGTATTTCATTGAAACACAAATTACAACTTTCAGAGCAGTAAAAATACTGATGGTAGTAAGATAATCCAGGGACCTATTTTGACAAGTGCACTGTTGTTTAGTGCTACTTCCTTTTTTTTTTTTTTTACTTAGATAGTTGGTCTGTCTAAACTCCATCCTCATTTTCAAATAGATGCAAAGGCTAAAATCTATTTATACGGCAATCAATAGTAAACCACTCACAGATTTTGCCAGAGTCAGTATTTTAGCCTACATTGACAAAGGAGAGACACCATCAAGTTTTGCACTGGACTGATGCTCTGCCTTGCAAACATTTCATGTCAGAGAGGGGAAGATATGGATTAATGTAGCTTTTGACACTATAAGTTCTTCATTCTGTCTACCCTTGGTGCATGTTCAAAAGTTTGAAACAGCAGCTAGATAAGAGACAGATCAGGTATATCCAATCCCATACTGCTGGACAGGATTTGTGGAAAGTGGGCTCCCTTCACAGATAACTCTGCTGAGGACAATTCAGGTCAATGTTTTTTCTTTTACTTATTCGCAAAAGAATGTAGTCTAATTTTACCCTGCTGTGATTAGAAGATACATAACCTTCAGCTTTGCTTTCAGCATCAGTCATTTGTAGCTAATAATTTCAGCAAGTGTAAGAAGGCTCCGTGCTGCTGGTTCTTCTGAATCACAATGTTTTAGTTAAAAATCATTTTGGAAAGTGAGACTTGGACTCCATAGGTTTGGAAAATTCACAACATTCTACTTTTATTCCTAAAAGATATCAAAGAATAATGTTAAGAGATATGTTAATCATCCATTCTCTTCCACAAGCTGGAGAGGCATCTTCTGTCTGATAAGCCAGAAGTTATCATCCATCTTATCTAAGATCTGCTATTTATACTGCCCTTCTGCAAATGTGTTATCACTGCCCTGCACACTGTTCTAAGGCATTTTCCACAAAACCTACAGATTTCCACATCCGAAATGAGCACAACCCAGATCAAATTTATACAGAGGCTGGAACTGAGTCTTCACTTTGGATGGCTGTGTGTGGGTGTGTGTGCGTGTATGTGTATTTGTGTAGGCGTGTCAGCATTCATTGCTTAAATTTTGTACCTGCTGTAAAAATGACTTGCATAGAGGTTTATTTTAGTATCAAATTGCAAGGTTAGTTCATTTTACAAGATGGCAGTTTAACACATTGGGAGAAGGAGGGAAAATAGATTTTTTTCCTAAGATCTGCAGTGTCTGTGATCCTCTGCAACAAACAGAGCAGAACAAAATTCTGGTGACCATTTTGATGAAAAAGTGAATGTGCTCAGTGAGCTAACAAGAATCAGTCAGGGAAATCAAATGTGAGACTAGATAATTTTTTTTCCTCTTCCAGCCATTCCATTTGACTTTCTGTAATTCCGTTGAAGACAGAAATAATGTACTTAAGGGGGTTTAATGCTTTTTTGAATTAAATATGCAAAATTAGTTCGTGTAGTAACATTTCTCTAGAAAAATCAGCTGCAATATTTGGTGAGTTCATTCTTTCCCTAGAAGAGAATCATCTGTAATAACTTTCCTCCTAACTCTACAAAGAAATATCCTATAACTTTGTCTCTTAAATCTCCACAAAGTCTGTATAGAAATAACCAAAACAAATGAGGACCAAAGTGATGCCTTAGGTTTTAGCTTCTATATTTTTCAGATTTTGTACTGCTTTCGTGTGTAGTTCTGAGCTTCATATTAGGGGGTAGTAAGCTCTCTTCACAGAGTAGATAGACAAAACAATTCCTTTCCTAGCTGGGGACCAAGGACAACCACCCAAATTTCAGGTCCAAGACCATAAACAACTGGACTAAAGAGAGAAAAACAAGAAGGATGGGACTTCATAACTTAAAGCTATAACTGGACAATTAATTCCAATATGCTAATGGACCAGAATTTATAAGAGACCTCGTGACCAGTCATCCATTTTGTGACCATTTTGACTCATCTTGGGTGTAGCCCTGGCTGGGCTCTTGTACTGCCCAAGGTGTATCCATTGAGGCCTTTTAATAAATACCTACTTTATTCTTTAACTCCGTCTAGTCTCTGTTCTAGGTCAGCCTTCACAAGGCATCAAAAGAATGAAGACCAGCTGGCTTTAGGGCTCCCTTAAAGCCAATAAAGATGGGAAGAGAAAGGAAGTGTGCCTTCAGAGCCTGTGCAGTACTGTAGCTTATGCTGGGAAGCTCAGTGGCTGGCAGCTGGATTGGGTCCCTCCATCTCTGTGGTTGAAGGCAGGAGGACTCTCCTTTCCCCCCCTCTGCCCAAATGAAAAAATTTCTCTTGACATTGTGATGTACCTGTTGGGTAAAATTCACATTATCTGCTTAAAGCCCATCAGATCCTCTCTCTGCAGCTCAGTGTCCCAGTGTCAGGGTGACCTTTCCACCTCCCAGTGGGACCCATCTTCCAGGAGTGTGTATCCCAGTGGCCCCATGCTGAGGCAAGCACAGAATTGTGTACTCTTGCCTGGAGTTCACCAAGGTCAGCCTGAAACCAGGCACAGTTAAAGGAGAAGGAGGCAACACCATTCAGTGTGATACAAGTGCAGGTTTGGTGTCTCGGAGTGCTGCTGCAGATGTGTCTGCTATTGCCTTTGTCTTTGCTGAGAATGACAATGTGCTGGTGAACTGTCACATACCAAACACATCAGGTACCTCCATTAAACGACCAAGTGCTGCAAAAAAAGTCTAAAACTGGGGAAAATCCTTCCCTTGCCTTCCTGTTCTGGTGAATAGCTTTGATCCTCTGATACTAAGTTCTCTGCTTTTGTCTCTTCTATTGCACTCTTATATATTCAACTATGTATGTACACAGACATGGACATCCACATGCTTTAAACCCTATGGATTGTCCTAACCGTGTTCTTTTTATACTCCAACCCCGTCTACATTTTCAGCCCTGAGAGACTCAGTTGCTCAGCTGAGGCAATGTCAGAGCCAGTGTTTGCAAGGAGGGGAAGAGGAAGGTGCAGCATTTCTCACTGGGAAGGAGCAAGGGGCAAGAGAGGAGGAAAAGCCCTTCCAGCATTCCTATTATGTCCAGGAGTGGCACCTAACAAAGACTGCAGTGATGAGAGGTAAGGGTTAAATCAGCTAAGCTCCAGGGCACACCCTCTGACTGAAGCTTGCAAAACTTTTATTTTTTCTCCACAAAGGTGTGCAGCCACTTCTGCTGTGCTTTCCACTGCTGTTCACTACATTGCAGATGTTCCCCTGTCACTTTGCTCTAGGCCATCAGATTTGATAAATTCCTATTGCAAACAGAAGATAAGCTCCATGTTTATCAAAGTGGAATGATACCGAGCCTATTTTCATTTCTGCTCCTCCAAGAATATGCATTATGCATACATTTTACATTCATGCCAGTTGGCCTCAATTCTGCATCTTCCTGTCAGCTGAAATGATTACCTTTGTTTCTGGCAGTGACATGGTGATGCTGTATTTACCTGAACAGGCTTTTAACTCATGATACTTATCAGCTGCCTAATATTTTCTGGTTTGAGCCGCCTTATTTTTGATAATGAAATTTGTGTAGTCCTACCAGTAGCAATGGTAAAACACCCTCCACAGACTCTTAATCTTTCCTCTCTCTTGAAATTTTGGCCCCTGTGGGAGTCATCTGTGACAGGAGGAACGAGGGCACAGACCTGAGCAGCACCACCCAGCCTGCACAGGTAGTGCAGACCCTGGGAGGGTGCTGGCCTTGCCCAGCACTCCTTCCATGGCAGTTTTAGGACATTAATGCCAACCTGGGAACATTTCCAACAGGCTTTCTGGTCACAGCCATCCCATTCTGGTCTGAACATTTAGCTCTATAGGTGCAATCTGCACTGGGCCAGTCAGTCTCCAAGTGGTCCTTTGGCTTTTTCACAGTGTGAGACAGCCTATAATTCTCATCTGAATTTGCTCTTGTCTTTCCTATTTTCACTCCATAAATTCAGCCATGTCAAGCTTAGCTGTACCTCTCTAAACAGGATATTTCTGTCTCTTTATCCCTCCCTGCTCTGTATCCTCACTTGCAGCCAGCCCTTGGATGTTGCCTTATCAATCTCTTTCCTGTGTTCAGTTTTGCTTACTGACCACCTCTTACCATCTTCCATTTATTGTCATCTGAACACTCTCCTTCAAATAATTTGTAAATCCCTGGTACTCTTCCATATTTGCTATTTCTCTTCTCCTTTTTTCTGTTGATTATGGTGGCAGAATCCTTGTAATGACACATTTTATTGTAAAGTGATAATATGTGATGGTAAAGGTTTTAAATCTCATAGTTCTTTTATTCCTCCCTCATTCCCTTTTCACTAGTTATCTTCTCCATTGACTTTCTTTCCAAGCCATTTCATTTTCATTTCCCACATTTTTAGTGCTCACCAGCACCCTGCAATTCCCTCTGCAGCTTTTCAAGCTTTGGAGTTTTTCCCTTCTTTTTCAGAGGCAGCGGCCACTCTTAATCTTTGCAGGAGCTGTTAATCTCAGTGCAACACCTGTCATCTCTTGTGCCCCAGCTTCTCACTTTGTGTCTGGTCTGCATTTGCATAGTCTAGTTTTCAGCTATTTTCCCCAGTGTCTTTCATGGCTTTCCCCAGATCATTTTTTATCTGCTCTGCACTGTGACTCCCTTCCTTTTTATCCCAGAGGCAGAAGGGCCTTGTTAGCTAGTTCTGTTCCATAGGAAATTTTCTTTCAACATTTTCTTTTAGAGAATACCAGATTGCAAACACTGTTAAATTTAGCACACAGCTCTCCAGATCCTGATGAGTTAGAGCACTGGAGAAAGTTTGTGCCCTAAGAGTTCTTATTCATCCTTGGGGTTAGTGCCAATCAATTCTGTCTAGCTCAGAGGTTTTGGCCCTCAGTTTCTCACTTTTTCCATGTCTGTACCTCTATGTCAGTTCTGAAAAGGGTTATTCCCCTAAAGTTTTGCACCACTGTTCTCAGTCACTCACTTGCAACTGAAAGCATACTTCCTGTTCTAGGATTAAATAATTTCTCAAAATTCCTTAGTGGTGGAGTTTCCACAGTCTTCCCTAGCAAACAGATGCCTGCCCCAGCAACCTTGCTCCCCATCCTTGCTTATCCCTGTTGCAATGCCAGTCTATTTTTCTTGTGCTAACACAGTGGATATGGTGAACAATTCATTCCTTCCTCTTTGCAGGTACCACTCAGATTTTGCACACATCCACTTCCAGTTTTCTTTTCTCTGGATTGAGCTGCCACAGGGACTTCAATCCTTTTCTTCTTTGGTCGTATTTTCTAGAGCTCTGACCACTCTTGTGCTCTCTCCTCAGGTCCCTCAGGATCTCTCACCTTGCCAAATTACTCCCACCAACATACTAACACTGCTTTACTGAAGAGAAGTCATTGCCTCTCTGTTAGTCTGCCCATTCCCCAGTTGTACTTATATTCTTCTGTTTTAGAGAGGAAGTCTCAATGTTCAGATCTGTGGTTTGTATATATGATCTAAACATAAGTCTAAGTCTGAATTCTTGTTAAAACATTTTGGAGCACTTGGAATCATATCATGTAGCACATGCTTCCTTCACTCCTCAGCCACCCTTTCAGCAAAGGGTATGTTGCTTTTTCCCAACTCTTAATTCTCTTAGCAGTGACTTTGGGCTGAGGGTACCCTTGGTTTCACTGTCTATTCCTCTAGTCTGCAAGACTTTACTGCTGAGAAGCTCATTTCATTTTCACTAGCAGCCTTCTTTCTCCCTAAAATGGCAGGGGTTAGTGTTAGAGGTTAGTGGCAGAGATTTGTGTTATCCATCAGTATTTCATTTCTAGAATTTCCTGAAGACATATAAAGGGCCAAACACACAAAGTTCAGTGCTGTATTTCTATTTGAAATAACAGAAGTATATAAATCCACCTACAAGTGGTGACCTTTCAGGATTTGCAGAATCAGATCACATTGAAAAAACTGATGGATGAAAAATATAAGCGTAGGGAAAAGTAATATCTGGGATCCCTGGTGTAATGTTTTCAAGAGCAGATTTTATAGCAGCTATTTTACCCCTTGATTTATTCACACCTTTTGCATTTATCCTCAGGGCATAGTGCTCAAACTGCTCATAAAAAAATCCACATTTGGACAGATTTTTCCTCTAATGAGGTGCTGGCTGCCTGTGGTAGATTTTTCTGAGAATCCTGTCTAACTTCTTGTTGTGACAAAGGTTGCAGCTAATGTTAAACCTGTGATTTCCCTACAATAACTTTGTGGGTCCTGATGGTACTGTAGAAAATGAGGATAGCCTGAAGGGCAACACAGTAAAATAAATTGTGAGAATTTGCTCTGAGTGATAGGTAAGGGCTATTGGAGGTAGATGTCCATCCACAGACACACACAGAGTATGTTAAGGTAATAATGTGAACTTTTTGCACTTACTTTCTTTGCAAATCTCAACAGAGAGTCTATTCCATTTCTTAAAATTAGTTTAGACATTAAAATTAGTTTAGATTAGTTCTCTGAGAGAACCAGAAAATCTGAAATACCACTTTTGTGATAGTTAAATACAAGAGAATGAGCAACACCACTTCTTGCACTTGTGATTCCTTCATCTGTAAGTTTTGCTCTTAAGTCACACAAGGACAAATAAGTCTTTCTAAAACTTGCTTGTTCCCCTCCTTTCAATAGTTTTGCTGGATAGAAACTATCCTGATGGCTGGGCCCAGAAAGTGTTGGCGACCAACAGTAGTAAAAGGCAATCCTCTGACATGTCAGTGAGTGGAGTTTGCTTTTAAACCTTAAACTAGAAATTTAGTTTTTACTTTGTTCCTGCTTTAGTGTTAGCAACCTGCTTGGCTGTGAAGAGCTTTTCCTAGGAGGCTTAACAGCGAGAATGGTTAATCAATTAATTAATTAATTAATTAATAATTATTTGCCCAGAGAGGCAAATCCCTGGAAGTGTTCAAGGTTAAGCTGGATGGAGTTCTGAGAAACCTGATTTAGTCAAAGATGTCCCTGCCCGTGGCAGGGGGTTGGATTAGATGGCTTTTGGAAGGTGCCTTCCAATACAAACCACTCGATAACTCTGTGATTAAACTAATATGGCCCAGTCTTAAGATGTGGAGCCAGCAAACACCTCTGGGGTGGGCCAGGAAGGGCTCCTAGCTCGGGCTTAGTACCGCGAGCATCCCTCCCGGGAGGCGGGCGCTGCGGGCAGAGCCCGGGTGTAGGATATGGAAACAACATTAGGGGGCGCTCCGTGCCCTCGTCCCGCTCGGCCCGCAGCGCTGCGCGGGCAGGGCCGGGCTGCGGGCGGGGCGGCTCCGGCTGTCGGGGGACAGCGAGCGCTGCTCAGCGGCAGGGTCAGGCTCATTGCAGGTGTTTCCTTGCTAGGCAAACTGGCCACCCGCTAATCCCACCCCTCAAAGTGGCCAATTATTAACGATGGTTTCGCCATTTCTGACTGAAAAGTCAGAAATGCCACAGACTTAACTACTGTCTTTACATCCACCGCCGGATTAGTTAATGAGACCGATTATTAGTCGTGGGCACTTCACGCTCCCAGGTTGTGGCGCTTATACAATGAAATGTTTTGGCATTTTCCCTGCAATTTTCAGGGCTTATTACCCAGACAGTTTACTGTAGTAATTATGCAAGAACATGTATTATTTTCATACAAGCTGTAATGTGCATAATTTACTTCATAAATAATCATTAGAGAATAAATGGAGAGAAAGTAAAAGAAAAGTTCTGATTCAGAGGAGATGGGATGAATTTGAGTTACAGAGAATGAATGTGGGTAGATCACAGCAAAGCAATTGCAGGGAAGGGCAAAGATGGATGTTCTAGGGAAATGGAGGAGAACAGGAGAGATGGAAGAGACAACAAAATCTTTGCAATTGACTGCTAGTATTACACAGAGAGATTAAGTCTCTTTTCCTTTTTTTGTTCTTAATGGGACAAAAAGATCAACTCTAAGCTATTTCAACAGGAAAACAATAAAATGCTTTACACGAAATGGTCTTTTACTCATCTTAAAATGCTTCCTACCCTCACAAGTCCCCTGCAGACAGAAGCAGTGGTCACAGTTCTGCCTTGAAGCACGTTTCAAGCACCTCAGACAAAAGGAGGAGGCTTTGTGTTTGGGTTCTGTGTGCACCATCTGCTGAGAGAAGACACACAGACTTTCAGAAGGCTGCCAGCTGGCTGGCCATTCCTCTCATTTCAAATAAACATTCAACATGTTTTCAGTAAATTCTGAATGATAGAAGCCTGCTTTTTCCTTTCTGCAGTTCTCACTGGAGAGGATGAGAGCATTTTTTCTCTCGGCCATGTTACATATTTCCAGCAAGATGAACTTTCACTTCAGATTGTTACTATCTCATAAAAATAGCCCACATGGATTAATTAGGGTGTTTTATTATGAACTGTAAAGGTATAATTAGTTCTAGCATTCTAAAGAACAAGATCACTTAAAGATCACTTACTGAGCTTATACCTGAACTATTCCGACCATGTTCCAATAAAAAAAGTAATTTTAAAGAGAGATTTTTCTTCCTAATGTGTTTCATTTATAAAAAGTGAGGAATATGCAGACAGTTCTGGGGTGAAATGCAAACTTTGCACCTCCTTCACTGCATAGTGATCCAAAATGCCAAGTAAATGCCATCTCTAGGTACAGGACACTAATAAGTATACATTAATCTGTATATAGCAAAGACCCTGCAGCCAACACTGGGTGTCTTCAGGAGGAAAGACCTCAGATTTATGTCAGGGATGATGCTCATTATCCATGGACATCCAGGTGTCCATGTTTCAAGTGAGCAGGATGGAGCATGGTACCTTTGGCATGGAGAAAGATACTTTTGCAATCTAAAAGCAACACAGACCCGAACCACACAGTCACACTCAATGGGAATGCAATTCTATAACACCACTTCCAACTTTTTATCTCAATGTGTCCTAAATAAAATCATGGCGACTATCAAAGCTATTAGAGTACCTGATTCTCCCTACCTCTCTACTCAGTGCCTGTGAGACTATGCAAGCAATCAAGTTATTGTTACTAGAGGAAATTCCAGAGCGTCAGCTATTGTCTGATAATTGCTCATCTGAATGTTCTTCCTTGCAGGACGTGTGAGGTCACTTTTCCCTCTTCAACTCACAGATAAGCAGTCTCAGTCCCCTCAATCCAGAGAGCTAGACACAAACAATTGCTGTGTAGCCCCAAGAATGTAACTCCCATTTTATCTCCTAAGAATCTGTGCTGATATGTGCTGAATGACCATAGAAGCTCCACTTACACACGCACTAATTCTTAATTTTAGATTCTTAATCTGTCCTGGCACTTTCTTCCATCTTCTGCTTTGCATCTTGCATAAAAGAACGTTATTTTTTGTTCAATTTTTTATTTTTATGAGCTATTCATTATGTAAAAGGTTTCATTGTATGACCTCAAGTGGAAGTACCAGTTTTATGTCAAAGGACTCAAAGCAGTTTGGGGTGGTAAAAGACAGGTGGACAGACAAATGTACAAAACACAGCATCCTTTGAGAAACCTTGGTAAAAAATACTCATAACAACAGCCTGATCATTCAGACAAAGAATAAAGTCAATAACTTTTTTTGGGGTAGATTCTCTTATCACCTCAGGATATTTATGTAAAATTATTCACATGTATAAATACTTACAGAACCTTACCAGAGGTCATTTCATATCATTCACTGTTCTAAGCTCATCTTTTCCTTTGGTGGTATATATTGTTCATACATCAAAGAGCTAAATCAAAAGCATGGTGGTATTTGAGAGGTTTAAAATCCTTTGTCTTAAACCATAAAACAATTTCCTTCCCAGGAGAATGTGTCATTTAAAAAGAGCTCTTTCACCCTCCACCCTCCTCAAAAATGTTAAAAAAAAATAATATTTAGCTCATTTCCTTCTGGGGTAGAGAAATAATGTGAGCGAGAGTACACGGGAGATTTGTGACCATTAATTTACTGGCAATCCCATTCCCTGTCCAGCGAAGAAGGAAGGAAGTATAGTTCATCTCAATGGCAATTCCTATTGTAAGAAGTGTTTCACATGCTGAAATGTTCCATATGACCATGAAAATGCATTCTCATGCTACTAAAAACAGACTAGGAAATTGTTACTTACAGAAACATAAACAAAAAAATCCCAAAATAGAGTAAAAGGATTAAGAAAATGATTAAGTTAAGGAAATTCCAAATGAAGGTGGTAACTACATCAGGCAGTGGCATAACAAATACAGTGCACATAAACAAGGCAAGATATAATAAAAGGTAGATTTACTGAGGTGCATTCTGCACAACTCATATCCTGCTGCATTACTTCCTGTCATTAATTACCCCACCTACATCCAAATAATATCAATCAGCCAACTGGAAGCACAAGTTAATGAGCAAAATTTCATACTCTTGGGTCAAGTTCCTTTTCCTTCATTTGTGTTCATTAGCAGCACCTCACAAGGCTTTTCCCCAAATAGAAGGCAGTGAATTTTAAAAGAAGAGATTTTAAAAGATGCACTCAAGAGTGCTCAGAAATAAAACTGCTGGATTAGCCTCAGAGCTCTTAGGATGAAATGGAGGTTGTTATTGTTATTAAATGAGATTTACAAAATGAGGTGTCTTGCCTTCCTAATTATTTTCACCACCTGTAGTCTTGACCCATTTGTAGGCACCTTGGCACTGAAGGATACACAGAAGCTTTACCAATTACTGCCTGGTCTGTAAAGTGTAATGACGTTCCATCTCTGGTCACTCCTGTACAGTACACTGCAGTCAGTGAGTTTCTCCTCACAACCTCCTGTCCTTTCTTCCTGCTCCATATAAACAAGTCTTATCTCTTTTCTTCCCAAGGACAAGGTAGGAACAAGGCAAGCAAGGCCACCACCAATATCCTGTAGCATCTGCACAGGGACAGCCACACAGATGTCCTGCTTCTCCATAATCTCTTCCAGGGAGTTTCAGTCTCCTCCAGTTCTGTTGTCCTTGCAGAAGTCACACACCAAGACTCTTCTACAGAGTCCATATCCTTTAAAAAGATAATTATGGACAGGAGCTGGAGAGGCAAACAGCAAAATGAGATATTCCTGCATTCATTCTCCCAGGAAATCTCTTTGTTTTATATAATTTCTGCTTATGAGCTGCTCTGGAAAAGGAGAAGGCAGTGTCTGTGGGAGCCCTTCTTTATCAGTAACCAGAGTCAGTTTGAAACCTCTGCCCTTGACCCACAGGTGCAAAAATACATCACAGACTTATAGTCCTAGGAAATATTCCTGTCACCACAGATACATGTCAGTATGGGATGGAAATGCAGCAGTTATTTAATAGCTCGAGCAGTTTGCACACTCTTGGGAAGGTTGGAAGCATCAGCATCACTGACAGGCAGCACAAGTTGGAAGTGTTGGGAGATTAAATGTGCACACAGCACATCTCTGCACTGAGGCAGGGACTTCTGTGTTTCCCAATAACACTGTACAGAAGAATCTCAGACTCATCCCTCATGAAAATAGATGTTTCTTCTGAGCTGTTCCTATTCTACTTAGCACTAACACAGAGTCTGTTTATAAAAGAGCAAGGTGATAAATGACAAAAAGCTGTTCTTGCCTTACAGTGGAGCAGTGTTTTACTTGAGGAATATAAAACAAACTTACAGGGATCAAATGGAGTCAAATAAACACAATCAAAACCACCTTGTAGTGCAGTTCTGCCTACACATAAAGGAACAGGAAAAGGAGAAAAGATTTGTGCACTTGGAGTTAGGATGCTGAGGTTCACTGTGTCTGTGAAATTCAAGCAGTTGCTATAGTTTGAGGTCTCCAGCCCTGTGGAAGTTGAGGGCACTTGCAGAGATCAGACTGAGGTGGCAAGGAATGGTTGTTCTGCCCAGTCCACTGTCAGGATGCTTTTCTGGATGACCTTGGCCAAAAGCCTATTGCATCCTCTGTCTGCTGCCAGCTCTCTAAGAAGGGCGGGAACATTTAAAATACTAACAATAATATGTGATTTTTTAATTGTAGCTCTTTCAACACTGACCTCTCTAATGTGGTGTTCAGGACCAGGTAGGGACTGAGCCTCGTGTTAATGGCACTCAGAAGCAATCTGATCTTTGTGAGGATGTGACTGACCCTCCCAGGAGAACCACTCATTTTGACACCATTTGGTAGCCCCAGTGCAGCCTTCCAGGGAGCCTTTAAATCACCCAAGTTAAAAAACTGCAGTATCCTTTTGAAAAAGAACCTTGTCAAAGCAATTGCAATTACTTTTTGGTTTTATTCTTAAATCTGAATTTAATCGACAACAGCTCCTTCCAGAAAACAGTTTACTTCTCAGCTGCTTGGCTTATCTCCTTGTCTCCACACAAAACCTCTCAGTGTTCTCTGAGTCAGAATACTTTTCAGGTCTGGGTCAGGTAGGTGGAGTGGTGGCAGGTCACTCCTGCTCGGAACAGGCCCTTCACTGATCCCTCCTGGGGCACCGCTGAAATAAAGTCGAATCCTGCCTTGATGGCAGCTGCTGACAGCAAGAGCAGGTGATACCGGGGTGCTGCAGACACCTCATGGTTCAACCACCTCTGCACAGCAATGTTCTCCAAGGACAGACACCGTGGACCTGGGAAAGGAAGTTGGTGCCAGAACATTGTGCTTCCACAGCACCAGAGCCCAAAGGGAGATAATTCCCCACCAAGGAACGGGAAGAACTGAAAAGTTCGAGATGCACAGTCAGTCCTACCCAGAGGCTTTTCCACACAACCCAGCTGGGCATAGAGAAGAAAGGGTTGTTTTAGTGTTTTTTATTTTATAAGAAGACCTAGCTACATAGCCTGAGTATTTCATATATAAAGTAGGAAAATTAATTTATTTAATTTTATCATCAATTTTCTTGGAAAATCTCAAGATAATTGAAATGCCAGACTCTAGATAAAAAAATATTTCTGCACAAAAACAGATGCTGAGCTGCTGGACTGGTCTCTGGAAGATTAGCCCAGCTCCTCATAAAGAAGGCTGTGACTTCCTTTGAAGAAATCTTCCAAAAGTAATTTGAACAGTTCTCTCATTTCTGGTGTTTCTAGATGCCTAGACGGTCTCTGTGAAAGAAAAAATAGGCCAGACAATGTTTTGGCCCTGCAAAGAATCTGTATTAGTGACACTGCGATGGCCCTAATGCAACAGCTATTTATTGCTATTGATTTTCTGTGGAAAATGGACAGAATTGTGTAGCCAAGCCTGATAAAAGGGATTTAAGAGGGATTTTTATACCAACTGTGTACCTTGTCAGTCATTTATGCTGGCAGATTGATGGTAAGTCGAATCATTTTGGAAATCTATCAGCAATTCATGAATCTCAATTAAAAACTTCTATTACAAACTCCATGCAGTGGCAGTATATATTAAATCCCGGTATGTATGCCGTGGCAACTACATAATAAATCACAAACTTCAGTTTCTGAGGCTAATGTGCCTTTCTTGCCACTGTCTTTCCAGTTCTGCTTGGGAGCAGATGCCAATGTTAATGACAAAAGGCAAATTCCAAGATTTGCTAAAGCTTTATGTACCTCCTACTCAAAAGGAAACCTTCTTCAGCAGAGAATGTGGCCAAGTGAGTAAAACCAGTTAGTGTCTATTCAACACTGTGATGACTTGAAACATCTGGTGGCCTTGATCAAGAGTTACCTGACAGGATAAAGTAAAACCTCAAAGCCCTAAATCTGTGAAGCCTTATTGTTGCATGTGTACCACTGAAGCAGTGGCGTGCTTGAGCATGGGGCAGGTCAGTCATTAGGTGTTGTGCCTGTCTGTGATCCCTCAAAGAACTAACAGAGACTGAGGTGAGCCAACTGTGGTACATTAGCACTGAGCAGGACACACAAACAGGAAACTATTACATGTGGCATCAAAAGACAGGCAGAATGATAATATTAATTATTCAATATATTTCAATATTCAATATTATTGTGGGCTTTGGTATGCTAAGTCATAGTAAGCATCTAGATGCAGTTTAAAGAAGGAGAGGTAGAAAAATCTGAGTGAATGATACCACAAGCCTCAGCCTTTGATCATTCTAATTAATGTTAATGGGAAATAAATTAACAGGAAAGCATTAGAGGCAAAGAGTGTCAGATGTGAGTGGTAAGCCATGACATTCTATCTGCTGGATTAACAGAAAGAAGCTGGACTGCAAACAGCAAGGAGGGATATCTGCTGGCCTTAAAAAGAGAGATAATTTCTTATTAGATGTAAGCTATTAAAGGAAGGAATCAACCCACATCTGAGCTCATGTTCAAGTGAAGATTCCTATCAGCAAATGGCTTCAGAACTTCCTTAGAGCTCAGGTAAATTCAAGTAAGAATTTTCCCCTGCCTGAGAACTGGCCTCTTTATCAGTGAGTGATCTTGAAGGTAGGGCTCAGAACTTCTGGCTGTAATTCTCACTCCTGGGCCTGTTATCAGAAATTTAGTACTGAAGCCTTATAGAAATTCTTTTGGTTTAGCAGTAGCAGATCATCCTTTTTCTACTCTTTTCCATCTACAAGTCTGAGTGCAACGTTTCTGTGGAGGGCATTCCTATACTTTCTTCCTTTCAGCTCATGTTTATAGATCAACAGCTGCAAACAATAGGATCCCGCTTAGCACATATTTAGCATCCAGATAATATAATTAAGTAATTAGAAAAATGCATTGTAGGAATATGAAAAGCCATAAAAAATGTATTGGGAAGAAACTGGATTGTAGAAGGGATGATCATTGGCTGCATCTCGTTGCTGATCAGTTTTCTGCTCTCATCAGGGTAAGAAATCTGCAGTACAACTCTGGTACCAGGCTGCAGGCAGGAAGGCAGAGGGAGTTTGGTCTAGAAAGACATGGCTTTAGAGCAGGCTTCAGCACAGCTGCCCGTGATGGTGGGAGAGCAGTGATAATGGTGACCAGGTTCATTGTCACTGGTGGCTGGTAGGGGAGTCAGCCCTGGAAGGGGCATTTTTTACTCAAGCTGGTGAAAAGAAACCACATCAGCTCCTTGGCTGGTACCCAGCAGCCAGGGATGCAAATCCATTGACCCTGTAAGACAAACTTAACCACCCAGTAGTTAAAGTTCTGGGAAGAGATGTGCCATGAGATGTGAGGAAGATAGGTTGTGCCTTGCAAAGCTGCAGCCAGACCAGGGGGTCACCAGGCTGGAGCTGCCCTGCCAGCACAAAGGTAAACCTCATTGTGAAATGCAGCCATCAGGTCAGCATCAGTGCTAGGACAGGAGCAGTGGATGGGGTGTGAACCTCCAGTGGGTGTGGGAGTGGAGGGGAACTGCTCCAGCATGCCCTGGGAAGCGCTGCAGAAACCCTGCATCTATTGGGATCAAAGCAAATACTTCCAGCAGCTCGGCGCAGCTCAGACCTGGGTAACCTGATCCTGTTTATGTTGTGCTCCATCTGAGCAGAGAAACTAATAGGTCTTTTAGATGGAGCCTGATGTCTGTGTTGGGAGAACAGGGAGCAGGAATTTGACATGAACCACTGAAGCAGTGCCCATCTAAAGGGGCACAGGCTGCATTAAGCTGAGTACCCCACAGGTGCTTTAGCCTGTCTGCAGCTGTGTGGCACAGCATGGCCACAGCTCGCTGACTGCCACCTCTGAGCTGCCCTGTCCAGATGACTGCAGCAGCATGTTCTGTCTCTCTGAAGCAGTGCCCACAGGTTCACTGAATTTTAAACAGCTGGAGAAACTCACATATGCACAGTGGTTGTCGCTGTGGTTCCTGTCATCACAAGGGAAAAATATTAGCATATGAATTTGGGTGAATCCACATCTTGCAAAAAAAACAAAAATGAATACAAATATATTACATAGAAAATCTTGTGATTTTAAGTCAATCTGTCCCCTAGGGATCAGGGCCAATGGTATAAATACAGCTAAATTAAGTCTATGCAGCATTTACTCACTTTTCACTGCATGACCTAAAAATCCAAGCAGTAAATATTCCCACTGGACACCACTCTGGCCACCTGCATGTTGCCATGCTCATGGTGCCAGTGCCTTGTAACAGTGCACTGTCACAGCAATGGCCTCCTGGGGTTTTACCTGTCCTTTTTTCTTTTCTTGTCTTTCCCAACATCTTTCCTTCTCCCAGAATCTGCCTTTATACCATCCCAAGCATCCAGCCTCAGGCCCAATGAGCACCTGCGTGTCCTGTCAGCTGCTGACAGTCATGTATCCTTCCCTTGAAGTGGGGCTAGTTCCTGGCAACATTGAAGCTGATTAAAACTGTTCACAAGATCAGTTGATTAATCAGGACAACAGCAACATTGATCAGCAGGAACCAGAACATAGTAAGTATACAAGAGACCCTAAATAAAATTTTCTTTAATAAATAACAACCTCTCTTTCATGAAGTCTGGAAGTGTCTCATTCATGACTACTGAGCCAGCAGCTTCCTCTCCAGCCTCCTGTCACAGCAGAGTCTGTTCACTATGCTGAAAACACTCAAAGAGATTTGTCATGAAACCAAGAGAAAGCAATAACCAATCCATGATAGAATAAAGACTTCTTTTACAGTGGAACAACCTTCCCAAGAATATGGTACAGTCCCCATCACTGGAGGTTTTCAAGTTGGACCAGTCCCAGGGTGCTAGATAGGGTTCCTTTTCCCATAAGAGGATGGACCAGAAGATCTTTCGTGGCTCCTTCCAACATGGGCTCCTCTATGATTCCATAACACAAATGAATATGAGGTCCTGAAAATATAAAGCAGGTGATCAGGCTCCACAGGTCTCTACTCTGTTGGCCTTCACCAGCTGTACTTCTGAACTGACTGCAGCCTGGTAAAGTGGGCAATGCCAGCCTCTGCATCCCCTCAGCTGCAATACCTCGTTTTCCAGGCAGCTGCAGCAGCCACCAGGACTTGGCAGGAGCTGGGAGTTTTGCTGTATACCAGGACCCCAGCCCAGTGCAGAGCAGCTCCAGGAGCAGAGACAGGGAGATGTCTCTAAGGCTGAAGTCCTCTTCTTTCTCCTTATCATGATATTGGATACATGTAGTCTGGCATATTTCTGTATACAGAGAAATCTAATTGGATTCATTATAGCAGTATTTGCATACATTAGCATAACCACTGACACAGAGTGGAGTTACTATTATGTAACTGTCCCTCTTTGGAAGGAGCTGTCCATCAGCCACCTACGGTGCTGGCAGGAGGCATTTCCTTGGCAGAGGGGCTCCTGCAACCTGCTCTCCTTGCCATTTGTTTGACAAACGGTATTGTATCAGCCAGGGGACTTAGCTAGCTGTCACTGTGATGACACATATCTGGTCTGTCATTAAAAAGGAGATCTCTCTGCATTCATATGTGTATAAATGAAAAAAAGTATTTTTTCAGCTACTTCTTAACCTAGGTAAGTTCTGAGCAAAATGATCTAAATTTTCCATTAGACATTTTGTCCTCTTTTGTAAACCATAATGGAAACTGTGAGCACTTTCATGTATGACTTTAACCAGAAGCATGTGCTGAAACAAAATTCATGACATCATCAGTTATTCACAACCTTTTGCAATGTATGGAAAATTATAAACTCTGTAGCATGGTCAATAAGTAGGTGGTGTATTCTGAATTAGAAGACTTTTTATAGAATCATAGAATCGTTTAGGTTGGCAGAGACCTTCAGCTTCATCAAGTCCAACCAGTAACCCAGCACTGCCGAAGTCACCAGTCAACTGTGTCTCTAAGTGCCACATCTACATGTGATTTAAATGCTTCCAGGGATGGTAACTGTATGGCCTTCCTGGGTGGCCTGTGCCAGTGCCTGACAGCCCTTTTGGTGAAGAAATTTTTTCTAATATCCAGTCTGAACCTTCCCTGGAACAACTTGAGGCTGTTTCTTCTTGTTACCTGGGAGAAGACACCAGTTCCCAACTTGCTTCAACCTCCTTTCAGTTATTTGTAGAGAACAGTAAGGTCCTCCTTGAGCCTCTTTTTCTCCAGGCTGAGCACCCCCAGCTCCCTCAGCTGCTCCTGATCAGATTTGTGCTCCAGACCCTTCACCAGCTTTTTTGCTGTTCTCTGGACTCACTCCAGCACTTCAATGTTTTTCTTGTAGTGAGGGGCTTGAAGGGATTGGATTAGATACTAGACTTTTAAAACAGTTTAATGCATTTTTTTTTTTCTTTCAGTGGAAAATGAGCATACAGGATGACAGCCTTAGGAACCTTATGCTAACCTCAGCCCCTGACAATGACATCATCCCCTCTGTGTGCCCAGATGAGGTCAATTCTGCTGATGGAAAAAGAAAACAGAAAATTTCTGAAACAGAAATTGTGAATACTTTTTGATACAGAGTTTGCCTGGAATGTTTTAAATACAAGACAGATACTAAATTTATAATTATTTTAATTTTTTTTTCAAGTAATCCTGTGTATTTGGTATGCAAATACAAGTCTCATGAAAAACAAACCATGCTATCAACCTGGGAGGTGCACTCCTTTATCACAAAAGTGTCCTAACAAACAGGACTGAAGGTCACAGATAAGAAGCAAAACCTGACCCATTAATGCCTACGTGGATATCACAGCTAATGAAAACAGCAGAGCAGCTCCTCAACCTGCAGAAGCCAAGGCTTGGCAGAGACACATCTCTCTGCTGCACCAGAGGAATTTGCTGATTAGATTCCCGGGGTCTAATCGGTAAACTGGGCAGTAAACTGGGTATTGATGGGTCCTTCCAAGAAACTGGGGGTAAATTCATTTGTGACAATCTCTGTGAGAAAAGCAAAGCAGCCCCTGTTCTCAGCCTCATTAGGAATAAAACTTGTAATGGGAAAATAATAGGAAAGGTGGTGAGATACTGTCAAAACCCTGTCAAGGCAAAAGCCAAATGTCATTTCTTAGGCAATGCTGCTGTATTAAACAGGCTCTGTATCAGAGTGCATTATGCAAAGAAGGGGTGAGATGGACAGTTTGACAGCAACTCAGTTACTTCAGACAGGCAGATCATTGCCCAGTTTTTCTGGAGAACAAGTATTTTGCTAATTGATAGGAAATGCCAGTGAGTGAACCTCGGAATCACAGACCAAACTCAAAACTTCAATTGAAGGCATCTACCAGTTACACTGAATGGCTGTGGTGGGCAGCGTTCTCCAGGGGTTGCTTGGGGCTGCTGTGGGAGGGAGAGGGTGAAGAGGCATAGCTAAGAGAGGTTTTGAACCAAGGCTCTTTTCTTCTTTCTCAAGACATATGAGGATTAAAGACAGAAGACACAGTGATGCTCTCACATTCTCATTTAGGACAAGACCAGTTTGGTACAGCCCTAACCATTTCCCAGCAGTGGATTGCACGTATGTGTAATACATAACATGCTCAATATGCTTTCTGGAGACTTCTTCATCAGCACAGAAAAGCAGTTAAAACACAGTCAAGTTTGGAAAGTATGTGAGAAACCATTTTAAACCCAAGAGGAAAGGCATCAGAGGACATACTGAAGTGAGTTCAACCACAGCATTCTTCAAAATGTTTTCTGGGCTCCATTGTGCCTGCAAACAGAGGATCACACTTCTGCAGAGTGAGAATATTCCCAGTCAGACATTCAGAGTCTGCTGCAAGCTCTGAGACACAGAGCTGGATCATCCATCCACTGAGCTTCCTTTATTTGCATAAAAAACTTCCAAACCCAACCTGTGTCAGACATCATCAGGAAAATACAGGTGGTGTTATTAATTATGACCTGTTAAAAATAAGCAGCTTTTAAAAACAAAGCCATGATTTGGAGAGTGCAGAGATAGCCCTTCAGAAACAAATTGTTCTACCCTTTGCTCCCCTTGAAGGAAGGTGTCTGGCAGCTCCCTGCACCTGGCATCCCACAGCCCCCTCTCTGGAGAACATGGTGCTGCAGAGATAAAGAAGCTCTTACAGCAGCCATTGCTTCCATCCCAGATAAGGATGACTAATAACTCACTCAGCAGGTCCCTCTATTTTGGAAGTGCCATTTTTAAAGGCTTACAATTAGTCAAGTCTGATGAAGGAAAATACTGTTTCTCTGGGAGTGGCAACCAGCTGAGAAAGCTGGTGGTCCCAGATGAATGAATTCATCCTCATCAGCCTGTCCCCAGAGCAGGAAATCAGCAGAGGTCACCAGGCTCTGAACAACAGCCCACTTTTCCCAGAGCATCAACTACTGTGCACTGGTACCCAGGGCACTTTTAGGGAATGGGTCCCCTTCCATCCACCAGTGTAAAATCCTGGCATGACTAACCTGCCTGCGAGACTACCCAGACCGCTAAGCCCTAATGTGAGATTGTCTAACAGGTCCCTTGGTCTGATTTTTACTGAAAGCTAAACCTACCATCCAGCTGGATGGGCAGGGAGAAGGAATGTCAACTGGAGGAATGTCAGCTGTCAGCAGCCAGAGCCAGAGTGCTTTCAGCAGAAGCATCCTCACCCCAGTGCCTGCTGCTGGAGCCACCTGGCTCTAAAGAGAGGCAGTGCCTGAGTTGCTGTCACTGATATTTCCCCAAAGGTGTGCCCCATCCAGCATGCTGGTCTTGGTGCCTTCAGCTGTTGCTCTCCAGCACTGCTGCTAATGCACATGATAGAGGAAGTACAAGCACCTGGAGAAATCCCAGCAGCAAAGGCCAGGGCTGGGGATGCCTTTCAGAGGGAAAGCAGTGCCTTTCCCGTCGCTGCAGAGAGCTTTTCTGCAAGCAAAGCCCTCAGGGAAGCAACACCAAAATCTAGAGGCAGAAAAGCAAAGTGGGTTTGTCAACAATAAGGCAGTGTCTCATACCTCTGGTGAGGGCAGCAGGAGGGTTTGGCTGCAGGGGAGATACCGAGGGGCCTCGGCTCCCCTGCTGCACCAATCCAGGCACAGCCACTGCCGAACAAGGAGAGACAGGAGCAAGCACACGTTCCCTGCGGGTCAGCAAAGGGAAACAACAGTCAGATTAAACCCTGCAGACTTCAGTCAGCACCTGCTGCTTACGCCAAGAATTTCAGGCTGCAGATAAAGGTTGTATAGATGTTTACATGCAGCATTTTAAATCAGTTCCTGTGACTCATCATAATACAAATATTTTCCTAGATGAATGTAGGCATATAAAGATTACCTTCACAACAGCAGCCACATTTAACTACTGCCATGTTGTAAATATCAATAATTAAATAGTAACTATGCTGAAGATCACAAGAGAAGACAGCAGACTATACTTATGATGCTGAGAGAAAAGGATATTTTTCTCTAATAGCTCTGAGAATGTCTTAGAAAACCATCTCATGAGAGTGCATGTTTTCCATAATCTCACTAGCAACCCCTCAGCTTTCAAGCACAAGCAATATAGAAGATTAAACCAACTGTAATTTTAAAAATTCCATTAAGATAAAAAACATTATGAAATGGCACTTTCATTCTGCACGTACATGATCTCTCCTGATTTACCCAGCCACATTTTCTACCCAAAAAACCTTCATCTGCCAGCCCCACAAAGGCAGTAGCACAAGAGGAGAGCAGCAGATTCTGTCTGCCCTTTGCATCATCAGGAAAACTGAATGCTGCCTTCTATCTTTCAGCTACTGATGTGCACACACTGCAAAAAGCCAGCCTGGCTTTCCAGAATACAGGTGATGTTTAAAAGGATTGCAATGAAAAAATGTCAGTTGTAAGCTGAGCAAATAGTCTGTGGTGTTTATTAAAAAGATAACAGGCCTCCCCACAATTGGCAGCTTCAGTTACAGCTCTAATACTGCTTGTTTTACAGAACAGAAGGGGAATTGGGAAATGGTACTGCAACACAAAACCAGGCAGGCCACCATTTAAAGGCAGATTAGGTAGCTATGTTATGATCTGCATGAAATGAACTGCTAAGATCACCCCACTTTGGAGGCAGTAGATAATCCCATTAGAAAAATCTCCAACAGAGCTATCATTTTTCTTACCGGAGGCAATTTAGCCCCAAACCTCCATCTGTTCCCAGAAATGGTTCTTCTGTGCAGCCCATGGATAGACAGGAATGTGGATGCCCAGTCTGCACTCCTCAAGTGCCACACCCATTCCACTTCACAGGCAGGCACAGGAATTCCTGGAGTCTCAGGAGCAGCATTTCTAACCATGCAGCAGCTCTTTTTGGTAGAAAAGCTGCACCAGCATGTGCTGACATGGCGCTGCATATGATTACAGCCATGTTGGCAATATACCCCCAGACATGGTCTTACTCCAGGATGAAGGGTTTTTTTTTTTTCATTTTACCACTGTGGATTAGAAATCAAAAATCCCCTTATTCTAAGAGTGGGGTTTCCCCATGGGGATTTATTACTGTGTATCCATATTGGCTTACATGTACTAGAATAAAAATATTAGTGACTGATAAATATCCCTAAGCTGTTTGGAAGTATAATGTAAACAAAAAAGCCGGGTAAAGGGGAGGGAAAGGATTGGAGGGAGAAGAGGCAAAGGGCTGGTCTCTTTCACTGCTCTCCAAAAAAAAAAAAATCTTGGCGCTGTGTCTTTAAAGTAAGGTTTTCATGGGATGCAGACATCCCTTTCACATATGCTTTATCAATTCCAGGAAAGCTGATGTGACTCTCCTTCTGAGAAAGCAGGTGGCTCTGCTCCATCCAGCTCTTTGAAATCACCTAATGAGATCATTTCATCCAAGAGACAACTGAAGAGCCCACATGCACAGCAGCCACTGTGCAGCAGAGCAGTTGGAGAGTGAAGGGCGTTCAAGGTTTCAAAACCACATCCTCCCTCATCTCGACATAATCAGACCAGTGCTGAGGTGGTGTCTGCAACAGCCCTTGTCAGCTATGAAGACAGAACGACCAGTCTGTCAGTCAGCAGCCGGTGGTGAAATGGGGACTGCGGTCTTGGGGAGAAAGTAATGAACCTTCATTTCCACTGCTGTCTGCTCTGTGACAGATAAAAACTACACTGCCGAATTTGCCAGGTGATAAATTCAGGTTCCTTTAAGGAGGAAATCTGGAAGATGCCTATGAATGCTGTCAGTTGTGAGTGCACAGAGGTGACCCTGGCAGTGCCCCTCTTGTCCAACAGTAACAACTGAGCAAGTATAGAATCATGGAATTATTTAGGCTGGAAAAAACCTTTAAGATCATCAAGTCCAAGTGTTAAACCTAACACTGCCAAGCCAACACTAAAGCATGTCCCTAAGTGCCAGATCTACACATCTTTTAAATACCTCACTGTGCTGTGGAAGTGTAAAAGCCAAGCGGAGACCTCACTCTAAATGCTCTTAAAATTCATGTAATGTCATACAGCAAATGCCATCCCTATAGTGTCAGGAGATCTGTTCTTTCAGACACAAATCTTTTTATGCCTTTAAAGGAACAGCCTGCCTATTTTCTCAGTCTGGCAGCATTTCTCCAGTACATCTCTGTGTTGAAAGCAGCATGGCTAGCAGGTCGAGGCACTTGTTTCTGTCCCTCTACTCTGCTCTTGTGAGATACCATTCAGATCACTGAATCCATCTCTGGGATTCCCAGCAGAGGAAGGATATTGACCTGTTGGAGCAAGTCCAGATGAGGGCCACCGCTTGACCGTAAGACTGGAGCACCTCTGCTATAAGGAAAAGCTGGGAGAATTGGGACTGTTCAGCCTGGAGAAGATAAGGCTCTGGAGTGGCCTCATCGTGGCCTTCCAGTACCTGAAGGGAGCCTACAAGAAAGATGGAGAGAGAATTTTTACAAGAACATATAGTGACAGGACAAGGGGCAATGACTTCCAACTAAAGGAAACTAGGCCTAAATTAGATAGTAGAAAGAAATTCTTGTCTGTGAGATTTGAGAGGCACTAAAGAGGTTGCCTAGAGAAAATGGGATGTCCCATCCCTGGACGTGCTCAAGGGCAAGTTGAACAGGGCTCTGAGCAACCTGGTTTTGTGGAAGGTGTCCCTGACCACAGCAGGGGGGTTGGAACTTGATGATCTTTGAGTCCCTTCCAATACAAACTATGCTATGATTCTATGGTCTCCCTGGCTCATGGGAAGTCAGGTGGAGTTCAAATTCTTTTCCTAGTTTGTCACATCCTGCTCAGGAGACAGTGTCATTGCTGGTAAAACAAATCCAAAATTCATGTACTAGATTTACAGCCTTTCCTTGGTGTCAGGTTTTGGCTGGGCAGGAGATGGGAGAAAGGTCTTCTGTTGTTATTCATCAGTAGATGACTTAGGACATAAGCAGAGCCCTTGACATATCCCTCTTATATTTACAGCAGGACTATAGGGTTTGGTGAGCTGATTTCTGCCAGCAGCTATTGCTTTTCCTGGCTGTCCACGAGTGATTATGCAGGGTGGAGGAGTTTGAGGTGGGAAGTGCATCCCTCAGGCACTGCTGAGCATATTTAAAGCATGAGATACTGGGTTCAATAGAGGGGGCTTTATACAGTATCTGCATCCTAGTGAGTCACAAAACACCAAGCTGACACAAATACCAACTGTCTAAGTCAGAGTTTAGGTTGCTGTGCTGCAATAAGATATTAATTTACTTGGTTTTGATGAGGATAATGATTTTCCTAGTTATACAGACAGTGTAGGATTTACACTCACTTGAGGATAAGTGAGTTTAGAAATGCTAGTAACTGGGGGAGCAGAGGGAAAGTTCTTGACGGCAGAGAACAACTAGACCTAGAACAACCAGCCAGGTCACTAAGTCTCATCCCCTGCTGTCCCCACAGCCCAGATGGTGTCATCCCTTCCAGATGTGAGCCCCTTTTCTTTGGCAAAATATCAAAGCATTTACTTTGTGAAAATCTTAGAGAGCTTATTGCAAAATCTCAGTGTCTGGGGGTTAGAAGGTTTCTGACTGAAATGTATTCTGTGTATGACCAGTCTGAATGCCAGTTTGTGAGCTGCTCTTTCAATAGATACATCTCTTCTTTCTCAGTGTTTTCCCTTTGATGTATCAGCAGACAGGGACAGTGGTTAGCTGGACTTGACATATCCCTGAGATTTGCTAACAGAGCTCTGCAAGGAGCTGTCTGTCCATGCAGCTGTCTGTCCAGGCAGAGTATCCTTGCTCTCCTATCCATGATGATGGGAGAAAATCTGTGTCTCCCTGATGAAATTGCCCCAGTGGGGAAAGAGAGCGGGTGCCAGAAGAGGGTCAGGATAGGCATATGAGCCTGCACTATGTCTGAAGCACTTTTCTTCTGCCCGCCACTCAAGTTAATGGTGAGAAATGAGTGAGTTTTCTATTATGATTTCTTGCTTTCATTGTCATCTACAAAATATGCTGTGTTTAAAAGAGATTCATACAAATATTTCATTAACATGTTTTAAACATCACTGCATATTGTCCCAGAATTAAGAAATAATGTCAGGGCGCTGTTTTGATCAGAATTTTCTCTTGTGGGACATCTACTCTTTATTTTGGTCCTACATAGAATCCATCCCAACTAAAACCCTTCAGGAACAGCACCTGAGCTATCTTTAAAGGGATATAGTGATTCCATTCTTGAATCCTGTCCCTGTGTCATTTTGGGAAGGATCCCACTGTGGCAAGCAGGCAGGTGCAAAAGGGCACCCTGGCTGGAGAGGTACTAAGGGTTGGCAGAAGTTTTTGTTGTTCCTGTTCTGCAAAGCTCCCCAAAGGCTCAAGGACATTCTTGAAATTCCTTTCTCCCAGCACAGTTGTTTGATAACCCACAAATAGCTCCTTTTCAAACACAATGCTGAAAGCCCTAAGTGATGAGCCAAGAGTGAAAATGTTTCAGTATTTAAACACTTTATTGAACTTGTGGAGGCCAAAAGCTTCAGTGCTGTGTTCAGATTTAAAATAAAAAACAAAGCCAAAGTCATATTCAAGGAAGGCTGTTTCATTCCCAAAGTTTCCATAAGACAGGGTTGTTTTCCTTCAGTCATTACAAATATACCTAGAGAGCACAAAAGGTCGTGAAAATAGCAAGACTGAGCTGAGCTGAGCAGCTCTATGTGCTTTCATGAAGTTGTCTTGGAGATTATGGCCAGGGTTCTTACATTCAGACACCTAAATATAGAACTGTGCATACTGACCATGGTAGAATTGCCAGGAGCCTTTATGTTCTGAGCTGGAATATGATCAACAATTTCTAAAATAAATTGATATGTCTAATTTTGGGCACTAAAAAGCAAATCCAAGCAAGCACAAGTTTCTTATGGAAATAATGAGATTTATTTTCTGTCAAGTGTCATTCATGGGATTGCTTTCTTCTATGGCTGTGAAGGCAAGATGAGGGACCACTGACCCTGAGTGTTCTTAGTATTCACATCATACAATATTACCTTATAAATATCATACCAAGACATCCAATATAACTTGGCTATCCCACTCTGTTCATTCAGCATGTCCTCCTAGCAACATGAAGTCAATTTTTTGACTTAAAGGCAAAGAAGTGCTTTTGGAGAAAGCATTTTCCAAAGGGAAAGAAAAATGTTTTGTCCTGAAGACTTTCCACCTCTGCCAATATGTGTTGTGTTAACTGCCCAGCACAAATCCTGCCGTGGTCACAGGGATGCCCTTTTGCTGTGCATGCCTGTGCAATGCTGTGCTTCTGAGCTCCCTGCCACAAATTAGCATTATTAGCAGTAATTTGATGTCACCAGATAGTAATCCATGGACAATAACAGAGTAAAATACCTGTTATCAATTTGCCTGTGCAATCTAGAAATGCTGGCTGGTCATTTTATCCTGCCAAAACTAAGCCCTCTGTAGCACAATTAACATTTCACATTAAATGCCCCTGAGTATCAGGGATGTTCATTTACCTCCTATTCTAGCCTTACTCTGAAGCATGTGTTTACCTTTCCACCTGTTCCAGTATTCCTTTTAAATGACACAACCTGTTTGTTTAGTTTCAGTACAGGCTAAATCACCACAGGAGACAAGGAGAAACACCTTCCCCTTCCCTGCTCTCTGCATCCCATCTATCCTGGACTAAGAGACTGAAGACATATTGCACTCATTTTGGTGATAGCTGCTATAAATATTAAGAGGCCTCTGAGGCTAGGAATATCCAGCAGAAAGCAGCCATAAAAATAAGTAATGATAAAAGTTTTAGAAATGCCTCACAGCTTTTCAGCTAATATGTCTTTGGTGAGGATATAATCATGAAGAGCAGTAAACTCATTTCCAGACTGGTCTCTCTCACATAATTGTCTTGCACTGATAGGTGGTGGCTGAAGGTTCCATTAGGTCTTGTGATTGTTTGGCTCTCTGTCTCCAGGTATGGTATAAACCTCTGCAGTCCACTGAAATGCAGCCTGGGAATTCACTGATGGGATGTTCCCACCCTCACTTTGCAGAAAAAAAAAAATCATCTGGCACCTCTGCTCAGGATACTGCCATCACTCCCAGAGGCTTGTACCTCCCTGAGGTCTCTGCTCCCACTTGCCCCAGCAGTGCTGTGCAGTCACAGACTGACATGCAGGAGCTTGTTATTCTCCTGGTCTGGTTCTGTCTCCTGGTTCTCCCCTAATAAAATGACTTCTTGGTTTAAGATATAGTCCATTGAGTTTTCATCCAGTTTTAGGAAATTAGATTTGTTTTTCAGCTTGATCTGTATCTCTGAGAATTTGACCAGTTTCTCAGTTCAAATGCAAGACCAAATATTATGACAAATTTCTTCCTTCCGTGGGGTGTAGATTCAACTTTTTCCAAACATCTCTCTACTTTTAGTAGATTTTTTATCATTCACTCACACAGCATTAAGGATACAAAAATGAGCAGGAGCTCATTTTTGAAAATGAGAATCATTGAAAGATGTGAGCACTAAATATTTGAGAAAGACCTAAAGCTGGTACCTATGGCATTTCTCCAGCTGGACAGAGTGTGCTGCAGCTGTAGACCAGCTGAGCAACCAACCCCCATGGTGCCTCGACCATGGGGACCTGGCACTGTATGTGTCACAGGGGCTGGAGAGTGTCTGTGTGTCACAGTGACAGGCTGGAAAGAGCAGCAATAGAAGCATCTCCAACCACACAAATCTGGAGTTTAGACAAACCCAGGTTCCCCCCACTTTGAAGGAATGCCAAGAACTACTTCTAACACAGAAAAATGGGCACATTTTTATGCCCCTTACAACATTAAACCTGTAAACATGAGAAAACTGCAGGTCCTTTTATAAGCAAGAGGACAGACAAACTCCAAAAAGACTACCAGGTACTTTCCTGTTGCTGAACTGTGTTTCTCAGGAAGTGGCCCTCTGGCAGTGCTGGGATCTCCCAAGTAGCTCTCATAGTTTCACATGTTCCTAGGCAAGGTAAATGAGAGGGAGGTTGGTTGTGAATGTGTAACTCCTACCTCCTGCTCCCTGGCAGCATCTGCTGATACTCAAACTTAGTAGCCAAACACAAATTCAGATTAATTTATAAATTATACTAAAAATTATACTAAGGAGTTGAAGCTAAAATATATTATTTTCCTTTCATTTGGGATAAAATGTAATACAAACCAGTCTCACCTTCAGAAGTAAGACTGGCTCTAGTAGAGCAGTCAGCAGTAGACTAGGCTTACAGACATGCTGGCAACTGTTTGACTACCAGTCAGGAAAGGGAATCCCCTCCAGACCAATGTGGAAATGATGGGTGAAGAGAGAGTATCTTTGCAGTGGTGATATTAATAGCTCATTTGAAAGTTTTTACTCAAATCTACTCACTTCAAAAGCTCAGCTTGGGGACCAAGAGAGATATTTTTCAACAAAACATTAGTTTCAATTAACAAAATGTAACCAAGATAAATGAGCTGAAAAAAACAGAAGCAGCTAAAACTGGTGAGGCCATTAAGTCTATAAAAGGAAGATGCTGAAACTTGGAAGGTATCTGAATACAATCCTGCAAGTATTCCAAGGCAGGGTCAGAAAGGGATAACAAGGCAGTCCCAGGCCAGAGATGCTGAGTGGCCAGACGGTGTTGACACAGACAGTCAAACAGCAGCACAGCCCACAGCAAACAGTGTGCACTAAGGTGGGGAAGAATTTTAATGAGTAATTTCACTCTCAATCATGCTATGACAAAAGGACTTGGCATTGTTCCCAATGACAGTGCCCTCCAGATTAGAGACTAAATCACAGCATCCTCAGGGGAGGATGAAAAGAGATAGCAATAGAGTTTTCTTTGATCCTGATGTACAAATAGCAACACGTGTGCATGCATAAGAGCAATGCTGGAGTATAACAAGTAAGTTGAAGAATAAAATAAAATAAAATAAAATAAAATAAAATAAAATAAAATAAAATAAAATAAAATAAAGAATTGAAAGTAGTGGACTAAAATAGAACCACAATAAAGTAATGTTAGATGATTTCAAGGCATTAATCCAAAGTTTTATGAACATTTATAGCAGGTTGCGCACTCTTAGGTAAACAGTAACTTATTTGGCAAGTAGAGCCCCTTTAACAGACGATTTTCTGATGTCTTCAGCAGGACCAAAGCCCCAGTTCTCTCAGACGAGGCAGATGTACCAAAGCAAGTAACATCACGTGGGATGACAGGTTCTGCCCTCCAAAACATCACGGAGGAACCGGCATACGCAGTGAAGGCAAAAGGGACAAAACGCTCTTTAGGCATCAGGAGGCACCAAAAAGCTCAGCTGTTCTCTGCAGAATACCCGCAATATGTTATCGGCGCAGGGTAAATGAGTCAGATGCTTCCCCCCGGAGCCATCGCACCGCAGGCGGGGAGCGGGGCCCGGGAGATGGCTGCTGGGGATGCCTTTCTGTCCGGAGCACCGGCAGTGAACGGAGCGTGCCCCGGGCCCCGGCCCAGGGCTCTCTTTGCTTCCCGAGCAGCCTGCCTGGCCTTCATCCTGCCTCAGGCTACGAAAGTATGGTGAGATAAGTCGGCAAAATACCCGGAAAAACCTACTGTTACTCTTGGTAGGGCTGAAGGAGAAAGGTGCCAGTTATTTCTGCAGCTCTGCGCCACGCTGTGCCACGTAAAGCCTCCAGGCGAGCAGCATCTCGGGTTTTAGGAGCGATTGTGCTGCCACGGGATTGTGGGCTCGGCCCCCTTGTGAGAGAAATTCCCCAGCCAAGCTGCGGAGCCAGGGAAGGCCAGTTTGCTTCATCTGTTACTGCCACAGCTTTTAAAGGGCAGGCCCTCTCACTGCTGTGCCATTTCCCTCCACTCAATCCTGTTCATTATTTCTAACCAGCTTTTTATAAATCAATGTCCTGCAAAAAACCCTGAAATTGAGCACAGTGGAAACCTCGGCATGTACAGGGCTCATATCCAGATAAAGAAATGCCTGTTAAACTGCGCATGGGTCTGTGGTTCTGGCTGCTGTTCACATGCCTTCAGATAAAGGTCTTCAGCAACCCTGAGACTGCACAGCAAGACCACCTCGAGTGTCACCTGGCATTGGACAGACACATTCATCATTTCAAGCTTCCTATCAAAATAATCAGGAATTGGAACACTTGAAACCAACTAAGTCTTTGATAGTAAAGGCTGCAAACTCTTTGTTCCCCCACCAGCTTGGGAGCTGTGATATATTTTTACCAATTGGAGAGGTTATCATAATTTTTGAAAACATAAGGTAAATCTTGGGCTTTTTCTTTTATTTTTCCTTAGGTAGAGTCAAAAACCTTGACTGTTTTCTACATCAGTGGCTTCCCTCGGATTTTTAACTTTAAAATCAAAAAGATTAAATTTTGCCTTGCTAGATTATTTCTATTATTTATTTATGAATTTTCCTGTAAACAAGACTGACTGCTTAATGGAAAGCCGTCTCCTATGTTTCTCAAAGAAGAAAGTAGCTGCTGTCTCAGAGGCAGCAGTAATTGCTTGAATGGAAATGAATAATTGCTTGGTAACAGCCAGTGCAGGGCTTTGCTTTTCACTGGAAATCTGTTCCTGACTTAGAGACTAATTAGCTACTGCCAAAGGAAAAGGGAGACTTGCAGAGCTGCTCCTCCGCTCTCATTCCCAGTAATTTGCAAGGTGTTTCCTGACACCTTCCAATCTCTGACCAACCTGATTCCAAAGTCCTCCTTGGAATGTTTGCCTATCTTCTATGTATCCTTCCTCTGTGACAGAATTTAAAACCACACTGCATTTTCCCTGTCTCTAGAGCAAAATAAACCCCTGAATGCTCAGCTAGCATGGATGAGCTTTCCAACTGGGCAAAGGGCTTTTTCTTTGGTTGATCAGTGAACTGTACTTCTAGTAAAATATAAGGAGTACTGGATGGGACAAAGAGATCCTGGGGCCCCTCTGTCCTCTGTGGGCCACCCACAGTTCTCCTCAATCAAGGTAGTCATGCCAGGTTAACTTTGCCTTTGAAACTTTAGGAAATCAAGACTTTAGATCAAATCTCTCTCTGCTAGGTTCTAAGACAATCCTCTCTGGAAGAAATGAAGACCCAGCTCATAGGGCTACATAGATACACATATGCTCAGAGAAGGTATTAGGGGGAAATTTCAGGAGTAACTTTTCTGTGATTATGTAATTAAATACTATATTATAAAGGGTATATATAGGGAAATTGAACTAAGTCTGCCTTGGAAGGTATGACTTTCTAGCAGCTGCATGTTTGACTTTGGAACCGTAGCACTTCTTCAGCTAAGTTTTCATGTGCTATATTAGTAGGGAACTTCAGTAGCTTCAATCACAGACTTGACAAGTATCTCCAGTGACCATGCCCCTTGTTGTCTTTCAGCTTCATTACACAGAGCAAGCATGATGGAGATGGAAAGAGTGAATGAGAATTTTAATTGTTTTGGAAAACATGATGTCCTGTTCATGTTCACATTTAGAGCCACTTCATGGGTAGCTGTTTTAGGCTGTGTAAAACAATAATGAAAAGGTTAAGAGGGAATGTCATGGATAATTGTTTCAAGGTTAATAAATATATAATTAATTTTAAGCCTGCATTTTGCAATAATCCAATCTTGCTCCCACTGGACTCCATGGCACTTCTGTGATTCACTTGAAATTAATCAGGTTGCAGAGTTTCCATAAAGTAAAATCCAACACTTAATTAAACCCTTTTTTCTGAAATTCCAGGGTTGTCGTCTTCAAAGATGTACAGTAATATTTCTTCCACACAGATGTAGATGCTAATGTTACACAATCAGTCACATAGCCAGGTGATGAACAAAGCTAAAATAATTCATAACCTGCTTAAATAAATTAACTGCAATGAAGTTACAGGTTATATTTACAATGGACAATTTTTAGTTTTTCTTATTTACAAGAGAAGTTCAGCTTCTTCTTGCAATCAATTTTTAAATGCTGTTTGGAAACTGTATTTATTTTTTTTCCCACATAAAAGATTACCTTATCTATATTATGCACAGTTAGCATATCTGTTATTGCCTTCCCTAAATGCCCAAATTAGCCCCAAGGCTCTCAGTGGTGCAGGTAAAACCACTCACTACAGGGAGTGGACCAGGCAGCTGTGGTATTGCAGCCAGGGAAAAGAGTGAAGTGGGCCAGGACAGGATGGGGCAGGCAGGATGGGATGGGGCAGGCAGCACTGGAAAGCAGGACCCAGAGCCCTGTGCTCATCCTGGGCATGACACCCTTGGCAGGGCAGCCAAGTTCCCCAGTTTCCACACCGGGGAGGCCACATTAGTTTTGCTGCCACAACAGTCACACTGTTGTGTGGCACGTGGCCTCTTCTGCACCACAGACTCTGGCCTGGCATCTGCAGATTTGTGAAAATCTTCAATGAATCAGGAGTGAATTTCCCAGTTTTCTCTAAAAGTACCTGGCAAACACAGAAAATGCACTCACAGCTTTCATCTTCCAACGCAGACTCTGAGCTACTGTGTATTGGGTCTTTTTTCCATCAGGGCAGCCATACCCTGATGGAAAAATACAGTTTGGTTTTAGGCATCATGCCAGTCCTCTAACACACTCTGATTCCCCTTGGACAGGTTGTGTACATCAGTGGGCATTTGCTTTGCATCATTATTCTGGGTTCTGGTTCACAGATGAACAGTGTTGGAACTTTTTGTGGCATAAAGGCACTCAGACTCCTTCCGAGAGCACGATTTCTCGTTGCCATGCTATACTAAGCACTGCTGATTTTGTCTCACAGCAAAGAGTTATTTCCATTCTGCCTGATAATTCAAAGTGTTTCTTTTGGAAATTATGTTTTAAAAGACTCAGCAAACTGAAAATTAGCAGCGATTTTCTTTTTTTCCCCCTATTTTTTTAATAATAAAAGCAACTAGCACTTCCAAAAATATCCTTGTTTATGTATCAGTTGCAAGCCAGAAACTGCTCTCGAATTATCGCTGCTTGTAGGAAACTGCCTTAGCTTTACAGATACCAGAACAAAGTGCTTATTTTTGTTATCATGAAAGGAAAAACTCCTATGTCCTTCAGCCTGCCAGTATTTCAAAGCCCATCTGAAGCAGAGCAGCAGGTGTAGCAGTTTCTCACAGTCAGTGAAAAGAGTGATGATGAATTGCATATATTGCCCCCAGATCCCTGCCCCTCCTCCAAAAGCCAATCTTTCAGATTAGGCAGAACACAAACAGGGCTGCACAGGACCACCTGCTCTCCCTTGTGCTACATAATATGTTCTCTAAGCTCAGATGTGCCTGGAAATGTAGTGAATCCAAGTTCAAAGGAGGCAGCTAAGGGCAGAGGGGTATAATGGACTGGGCTGCAGGAGAGGATAATTTATTTTCCAGTTGATAGACTGCTGTGAGTCTCTCTCCAAATGTATCTTTTGCCTCTTTAGGAAGTGCCCAAAGGTAAATGCTATTGTATACCATGCAATAACATTTCTGCCTTCAGCTTACACCAGAGACTGGTTTCCTTAAAGGAGTTTGGGCAGCAGCAGTTTCTACACAGCAGAAGCTCACAGTGTGACTATGAAGCCTTTTATTCCTGAGCACCTTTGTCTCTTTCTGGTGTACAACATTCTACTTCTCCAGGTTCCCAAGTGATTTAACCATGTGGGCAGTTTAGTTCACTGGATATATTTTAATATTTTGTCTATATCTAGTTCACACTTTGTAGCTTTGGAGACCTCTCAATAGTATCATGTCTCACTGCTACTTTGGAATTAACATTAATGGGGGTTTTGTTGTATAGAAAATCATCCAAGTACAAAGTTTATAGGCTAGATTAAGGTCGTATCTTTCTCTGTAATAAATAGCTTTCAATATGACTGTAATTTTAAGAAGCTCCCTTTTACAGCTTCCCCCCCCCCATTGTTTGCCTAATTATCAACCTAATGAAAAACTTCCATTTATTCACAGCCATTGTACTTGCATCTGAAATTTTGCCAAAAGCTCTAGAAAGCTATTGCACTTCCCTTGTACACCATAACATTAATATCTTCAAATAATTCCCCTACATTAATGAGTTATGAACTTCCTTCTTAACAATACAACCACTTCCCTGTCTTCTGCCTCTGCCTCTTGATTGATTCTCTATCACTTGTTTATTCTTCTCTTTAGTTAAGAATACACTGAAGGAATTTCTTAACCACTTTAAGTACAAAATTATATCTCTAATTTTTTTTAATGTTACTATTTTTCAATCTCTAAGATTTTTCTTTAAATGCCAGTTGGCAAATAGCAGGCATTGTTCATGCATTTGAAGTTGCAGCTGAAATCCACACAATATGGATATAATTAAAATTTGATTGGTATTGGTATTGATTGGTCTGATTCCAACTAGTGAAGTAGATGCAACTTCCACTATATGCCTAAATCGATACTCTAACAAAATCAGACATAAATCCCATTCCAAATCTAGTCCTCAGAACTGACATTTCAGGGACAGCTAAACTGCCAAACATTTTATGTTAGCATCTTCATTTAAAAACAAACAAATAAAACAATCAACAAATAACAAACCCAACCAAACAAAAACCCCTCAGATTAAAACATATGGAATCAAGGTGTACTTTCAGTCCAGCTTAAATTGCCCAGGTCATCTGTTTTGTTCAGTACTCTTCTGCTTGCTAAATTACCTGGCATCAGAAGTGAGATTAAGAGACTGGCATCAAGAAACACAGTGCTGGTATAAAGGGGCCTGGTCTAAAGGGCATGAAAGACAAGGGGATGCAGCATCTTCACTTTGGTCTGAGGAGTCACAGAGCACGTGCCAGAAGCCACACGCGCATTTCTTCCGTGTCCAGACCAAGTGAAAACCAACAGAAGTTCAGTAAGGCTGCATATCAATATGCTATCTATACAAATAGTACATCCAAACATGAAGCCTATAAAGGCTACTCCCAAACTGACAGTCCCAAAATGAGATTATTTCTTTAATCAGAGGGATCTGAAGGCAGTAGAGAGACTGCCATGCATAAATGTAGTATGCTTCTGGAGACAGCTGGTGACTTTGGCTGGGACAGCAAGGTGAGGAACCTCTGCCAGGGCCCAGCAGTTACTGGTGACTGCTGTGATTGGAAACCAGAGTTATTTTCACCTGGCTTGTATAAGCAATAGTACAGAGCATTTTGGGTCCCCAGTCCCTATCCCAGCCCCAGACACTCACATCAGGGCTGAGAATGTTGTTCTTGCTTCTCCAACCCTGATACCAAGCTAGGCACCTGTGTGGGTGGCCAGAGGGCTGGCTGGTCACTGCAGCCACTGCAGGGCCACTGCACCATGCCAGTGTGGACACTGCGGTCAAGAGCAGTGAGAGAACAGTACCACTTGCCAAGTGTGCCTTGGGGATTGTATGATTCACAGAGTGAAATGAGAACAGTAAAAGGTATTAAGAGGCACTTTTGACCAGAGGCTGATCAGAGAAGCATCCTTCAAACAGGTCAGGAAGGAGCTGATGAGATGAGGATCCATATGAAAAAGGAAAAGGGAGAAGGGAAAAGAAGAGAAAAGCATATTAAGTGGTTCCTGTTGATTTTTATTGGTGTTGCACATTTTATTTTTAATAAGAAATGTCTTTAATTCATGTCAAAATACCCCAGTAAATCAGTACAAGTCCTCACAGTTGCAGAGATGCCATTTTCTAAACCTTTGCTTTCTCCCTTAGATTTTTAGATTCTATGTCAGTATTTGTCCCCAGTCCCCAAGACAGTTCCCAGCTCAGCACACTCAGTTCTGCTTGTTTTTACTTTTCTTATCTTGCACAGTTTCAGTTTACAGACTCTCAGAGCTCAGTGACAGCTTCCTCAGTTACAGTGAACCAAGGTCAGGCAACGGAGCTGCACAAAACCAGCCAAGGGTCAAGGCCAGCTGGAGGCCTGGGCTGTAGAAGCCCTGAACCTGACAGCACAGCTCAGGGAAGTCATGTGGTCCCTCTGTGACATCAAACTGGCTTTGAGTAGGAAGGACAACAGATCCCATCTGGATGTGATGATGCAGCAGACTGGTACCCACAGGGATCTCTTTCTTCACTGGGATGCACATCTCTTTCAACACATGATCTGAGATGCACCAGTCAAGACGGCTCACATTGATCCAGTGAGCATGATATTCCATGCACGAAACAAACTGAAATACATATGCAATCTGTAGGCATGTACATTACATATACATGTGCATATATATAAAATCATAAAACTTCAGATAGACTGCTAAACCATAAATCCTCATTCCATGTTAAACACAATTTTTGAATACAAAGTTTAAATAAAATTTTTAATTCTTTCTTCCTCTTTTAGCTCAGAATTATTGGCAGACAAAAAGTAGAACCACTCCTCTCAGCCCATTCCCCCCTCAAAAAGCTGTTTCCCTGGTACCTACCCTCACTGCAGCAGGCTTTTACACAAATCTCTCAAGAAAACCACAGATCCACTTTTATAGTAAGATATTAAGGCTAGGAAGCCTTAGTCATGGCCATGGTTAAAGGAATTGTTTAAAGGGTCAGAATTTCAATCTTGGGTGTTAATTTGCAGACACTGCAGCAGAATTGTGTCCACCTTCTGAGCATTCACTGTTTTTTTGCTGCTCTTTCCGCCATTTTTTTACTTTCTATATAGTGAAGTCTGATTTAAAAAATTTTTTGTCATTCATTTATGAATTTGGGTAGGAGTAAGGTGGAGAGAAAAAAAAACAGCATCCCCTAATCAATTTGAAATCTTGCAAAAATCACCACTTTCAAGTTTTCTGAGAAAGATGTAAACTCATCAAATATCCTCACACTCATACATATGTACCTCTTCTCCTCTTAAGTAAAGTTATAATAACAAAATCATGTCTTCTGGTTTTCCTTTCCTGAAAATTGTTGCATACATACACTTTTCCTTCCAGTCAGAACTCATGGCAATTTAAAAAATTCTTCTGAAAGAAGTACAGTAACAACACAGTGTCACAACACAGAATGACAACACAGTTTACAGAACTTCAGCATGAACATTTCAAAGGGTACCGGATTCCAAAAGGAAAATAAAACTCTCAATTTGCATTCCAAGTACCAGCCTGAAATGAACTTAATTACATTAACTACAAAACACTTATTACAAGATTATTTTTATGATTCTGGTATTTTGAGTTGTAATATAAAGAGAAATTTATCCTACAAAGACTGATTTTAAAATGTCCCATGAAAAGGTTTAGAGAATTAAAAAACAGTTATGCTAAAATGACTTTATGATAATGAGTGACAGTGAAGAATTTGAGTGCATAACAGAGACATCTGCTTTGCAAACAAAAAAAAATACTAAAGTGGTCTCAATGACACTCCAAGTGTTGCTTATTTCATCTATCTATCCTCTAAAACCAGATCTACACACAGCATCATCCCTAACAACATTTAATAAAGCTATCAAAAAAGGAAAAAAGGAAAGGCAATGTACAGTAGGCAATTTAGGAACACAGGACTGGACAATTGTTTCTGGGGAACTGGAGACAAATGCATCACAGAATTGCTTTCATAAGCTGATCAAAATACTTCTTAAATTAAAGTGACAGGAAACTCATTGGAGGAGAGTTAAGGGACACTGGAGGTTAAAGAGACCAATTTTTGTCTTTTTGGTCCTTACCCACACGGCTACAGTAGCCATAAGGCACAATAACTCATCAGTTGCTCAGCTGCACAATTACTTTTAAGCTGTTCCACTTAAATGTAATTGATTTATGGAGCAGATCATGCAATTAATACAAGGGGAAAAAACCTCACAAATGAACATGATGCTTCTGCTGCCCCTGAACTGACCAAAGAGCCACCACCATGGGGGGTGGGAGATCCACTCTTGACCCTGAGGCTTAGCACAATAAGCTAAGTTCTCACAGAAGGCAAATTTTATTTTGGACAGATTTTTAAAAAAAGTGATTTATATTTCTTCCATCAGCTGTCAGCCGAGCCTTGCAGAAATGAGTAACAATTTGATATTGGGAGATCTTAGTAGTTTGTGAAGTAGTTTTCAATTAGCTTTTATACTGGCTCAATACAGTGCTGAAAAGCTCACTTTGCACTCAGTGTCTTCTGGCTCAGCTTCATCACTCTGCATTTTGAACAGGGGTTGACTGAGTATTAGGTTTGATTTGTCTTTACTAAAAGTAATTCTAGTGTCAGGCCAAAGTAACACAGTGAATAACTCTGTTTTGCACTCAGATCCCTCTGAGAAGGAAGGGACCTGGACTTATAACTATCTCTTTTCACAGTAATACATGCATAAGAAAGTAAGAACTTTACCATCAGTGACCTAGGAACATAAAGAACAAGGTCTTTGCAGTTCAGGTGCTGCACACTTCCTGGAATCAGGACTTAAAAGCTAGATTTAACAGTTTGAAAATGTAGCATCTTTTTACCTTTTGTAAAGGAAGTAAGAACAGTTCTTCCATTTTCAGAAATCATCAGTATCATTAGCACCCAATATAAATTCAGAGAATCCAGCATATGGTTTTGATAACAGATAAAGTAAAATAATACAATTTGGAAGTACATTAAATATTTAAGTACCTGATAAGTTTCTCAAATGTGTAGTTGTAGATTTCTGAGACTGAGGAAGTGAAAGGGAGAGACTGAAAGAGATTATGTGACTAACTTGGGGAAGCAAGCTTTGACCCTTTGTCTTCCACCAATTTAAAACCCACATGAAAGTACTTGATAAATCTAACATTTTTAATAGGCAGACCTGGTCATCTATTGAAGGTAAACAATTCCAAATTTCCTTTGGAGTACAATCATTCCAGAAAAATCTTTCATCAAAAAATGTTAGCCAGAGTGATAAATCACTTAGAACAATAAAATCACCTGCATGAGCAAACATAGCTTCTGTCAGTAATTGTGCTTCCTTGCCCTAGGCATAAGTTTGTTACATATGGGAAGTGATAATACTTGTGGTTACAGTTCCCAGTATCACATTTTCCTTTCCCAGTTCACACTTACTCATAGGTATGCTTATCCAGCAGCAGTTACATAAGATGCAATTCCAAACATTTATAATCCACCTCGTGCAAACAATAAACTGTGTCAAATTAGCCCCTGATGTGCTTTATACTATCAAAGCAATTTGCAGATCCATCATAAAGTATCAGGACTGTTATTTGTCTGCAGTCAGTACAGCTGTTTTTTTCTGACAGTGTTACCTGCAAGTGCTGGGTTATGTGAACTTACAGTCGCTGTCATCTAAGTGAGACACTCTTAGGCAAAAGGACAATTCAGCATTATTTCTTTTCCCCATTTCTCAGAGTTGGAGTACATATCCATCTGATCCAGAATCATGAGATGTCCCAGAAGCAACATCAGCAATGCTCCAGACTACTGATTTCTCCTGGTGATGTCCATTACACCCTACACATTACAGCATTTTTGAGGACCCTGAACCCTGCCATTACCTTGACTAACCTGTTTCCTTGCATAGCTGTGTACAGTCCTATCTACAGACCATAAGCCCTTTCCACATGGCAGCCACCAGAGCAAAGAATGTTTCTTTCCTTTTTTTTTTTTTTTTGTTTTGTTTTGTTTTGTTTTGTCTTGGGTTTTTTTGGGGGGTTTTTTTGGGGTTTTTTTTGTACATTTGTTTTTCCTATATTTAAACCTCCTCTGCAGGACAGATTTATTGCTCTTCTCAGGAATGTTGCCTCATTTTCTCACCTAGTGCTATGACTAACTACTATAAAGAAAGTTCAGTGTGTAGCTTAACTTGAAAGGCAACAACAACATATCATTTACTTCCTCATAAACATTTCGTAATGATTACATATAACTTTTTTTGTCTGGCCATTTCCACATCCTGGAAATAGTAATTTTCACCACATTTCTTTAAAATTTGCAGCATGTGTGAGATGTTCAGGCCCTCAAATTTTACTGGCAGTCAGCATGAGATACTACCAAGTCAGGTTTGCCTCTACAGTCCTTGTTGCCAGATTCAACCAGCAGGTAGGTTCTATCAGCTTGATCAAGTGGGGGTTTTCTGACTAACAATTGCTTGTAGTGAACAGGAATTCATACTCTGTTTTGCAGAGCCATCTTTGAGGATGACAGAGGTACAACAGAATGTGACGAAGAAGAATATCTGCTTAATGTCAAAATGGTGCCCACTAACTCAGCAAAGACTGTCATTAGTGTCAGCCATGGTGCAGCTGCTGCTCTGTCCTTTCAGCTGTGTTAAGTGAGAGGAACCAAACCCAGAGGTCTGAAGCATCAGTGGGGGTCAGCACATGGAGCAGAGGGATTAGCAGGAAATGTACACATGCATTAGAAAAGACTCCACAGAAGTTTTGCTACCACAAAACAATAAATCAAAAACCAAACAACTCATATTCCTTTCTGTTGACTCAAAATAGGCTTGGAAAAATTCCACAATTTACATTGGATTACAGTTTCAGCAGAAACTTTAGGTTATGCCTTTTTTTTGCAAACCAAAATGCAAGTAGGGCACCAGCTAGAATGGAGATATAAATGATCAGCTACGGTCTGATCTTACAGAATCAGCAAAAAAAAGCAAAGTAAGATCAGGACTTTAACCATGGGGGAGAGAAGTATAATATGCACTTCCCTGCTATATAAAATCTAGTGCACTTGTATTGGTTTAGCAGGTTGTACTACATTCCCTTCATGCTTGTATTCAAAGAAAAAGAGTAACAAGGTATTTGAATTTACCATACAAAGACTACAAGAAACTGGAAAATATACAAAGCCTGCAGGAAAGCACAGCTGTCCGCTGGCTCAGTTATCAACCTGGCTGACAGGCATATGAAAATAAGTTGCTTGGTCATTGTAACATTAAACTATGAAAAATCCTCCCCTGCAGAGCAAGACATAATTGTTCACATGTTCATTTTCCCCATGAACACTGTTATCTGCCATCCCTTAACCCAGAAGTCACTACAAGCTCCATATGCCGCATCCTGTTCAAGACACCAAACACTGGGCTTTGCGTACAAGAGCATGGTATTATTTGTGCTCTTGATATAAAGAATTTTTAAACTATTACTTTAGACTCTTTCACTAAAGCAAAATTGATTCTAGCTTTACAGTTGAAAAGTCTCTAGTAGCATATAATGCCATGAATGAATGTGCTGTTTTGTAACCTGTAATCATCCCCTGTTTCTGGATACTCCACACATCAATGAGTATTAACCTAATTATCATTAAGGTTTCTTAAATTATTCTTAATTACACTTTATAAAAATGAAAAATAAAAAGCTCGTATAATATTACAAATGCTAATGACTGCCTCTCACTTAGAGCTCTTCAAAAACTGCAAGTGACCATGTCTATCAAATTCCTGTTAGGAATGCCACCTTGTGGATAAAAGCTGTATGGAACAACAATTCCAGGTAAATTTCACTAAAATTTTTACTTGTAAAAAACTGGTTTTGCAGAAATAAGTCGCTCTTGTGGTGTTTCAAAACTGCATCGAATTCTTTTATTAACCTTTCTGGTAGAAAAATACTGTGAATATGGCTCATCTGTATAAAATGCTAATTAATTATGCAGGAAACACTGGTTTCATTAGGAGATGGGATGCATTTATTAGCATTTTAAACAGAATCACATTGCCACAGATACTTAGAAAACAAGTCCACTAAATGCCTGCTCTATTTATATATAATTTAGTGAATTAGTTTAAAATTTAATGAAAAAATACATTTAAATCAAAATATGTTGCTAGAGCAGAACCTATTTTACCTTCTCTAAGCTTTAATTGGTATATAAAAATTCAAGTTTAACTATAAAAAGGAACCATTGGATTTTTCCATTTGTCATATAAGTTTTATTATGAGCTGAAAATGAATTGAAAATAGCCATTGGATTGCAAGTTGTTTGTAAAAGCTGAGAAAAAAAGGGCCCAAAAGCATCTAATAAATTTCAAAATATCTCCAACTTTTAAAAGCTTGAGAAACTAAATAATAATTAGCTACATTCAATAAAGCTGACATTTACACAGACACTTTCCTCCTGCGCTGTTCACCTCATTTTCATAATGAAAGTATATATAGCCCAAACCATCATAAGGCATATTGTATAATGAAATTTAAAACTAATGAGCCATATCCTAACAGCCGTGAGTCAAGTCAGGGTATGCATTAGTAGCCCATTTGCAATTCTCTGGAGACAGAAAGAACAGGACTAAACATATCCAGTAGCCTATTTTGCTCTGTGTACTGATCACAACACAGCAGAACTGAAATTAGTTCATAATCTCTATCTCTCAAACCTCTGTGAAATGCTGTTCATGCTTTTGTTAAAGGCAAGTTACTCCTGGGGCAGCCAAACACGACTTGTGATTGTTTGGTCTGACCTCTTGTGTAACATGGGTCTGACTTGTCTGAATTAGCCCTCTTTCTATCAAATCACATCTTTTCAGGAAATCATCTAATATGTCCAGTCTAGGGATGCCTTCACTGTTCTGTTATATACCTTTATCTCTTTTTGTAGCATGCCCTTCTGCTTAGACTTGCTGGATCACTCTTTCTCTACGAGGTAGAACAGCTCAACTTGCTAAGTGTGTTCAAACCTCTATCCTCCTAAAAACACAGGTCTACTTTAGGCCAGAGTGAAATGCAAATTGTTTACAGCTCCTACCAAGCAATTAATCTTGCTCTGATTAAGTGGCTCCTTAGTATTTAAGTTTTGTGGCATCTGTAGATTTGAACAGTCATTAGTTTATTTCCTCCTATATTCTTCATAAACTCATGGTTAAGAGCCAAATCCTGTGTGAACTCACATAACAAAACTGTTCAGTCTTTCCTTTCCAATTTGCACTTTGAGTTCTTTCAAGTTTGACTCAATTATTGTCATGATGAATTTTAAATCTGGGGGTGATACCCTCCATGTTTCTATAACAATAACTCTTTAAAAAAAAGAAAATATTTAAAAATCTAAGTCTATTCCAAATACCAGTGACAAAATATCTAAGTAAAATGCTAGAGTAACAATCCCTGTGCTATGTAACTGATTTTATGAAACTTGAGATACACTTTTTATGAAATGTTTTGCAAGGAAAACACTGTGGATGCTCCCATTGGTTAAATTTTATAATATCATACACAAGCATGTCAATCGGGTGTTATCTTAATTCTACTGAATAATTTTCCTATACTGCCAAGAAGGAGACCAGACAGCATCTTAAACACTTAATAGGAAATAAAGTCTTCTCAAGTAAAATGAGCAAACAGCTTAGATCTTGGTCCACACTGAGAGATCTTTGAAAGTTTTAGCTAAGTTGGAGAGCAAGACCAAGACAGTTGTCTTTAGATTGCTACGTCCTGAAAAAATCTCAAGCAACAGCTTCCCAGGTCTGATAGGCAAGCTGAGCATATTTGTAGCTGCTATGAAAAAACACAGTGACGTTTAAATCCTCCTTAAGCTGCTAATACATGTTCAGAATCAATGGCCCATTCACATTAATTCACTGACATCAACTGCTCATTGCAGTTTCAACCATTCAAGTAATTTTTAAGCCCAGGGTCCTGAAATGATATTAGAAGTGTACCAAAGTTGCTCCACATCAGCTAACAGACAACTAGCTCATCTCTCCACTGAACTAAACATGAATAAAATACATTAAACTATCAGAGATTTCCTTTTCCATACTAATCCTCAGAATACAGGCTTTCCATGTAGCACTGGACAAATATGTGGTGCAATGTAAACAGAGTGTTTAGACATTTGCTATTTTTGATCCGTGTTTTCTTTTTTATACATACTTCCTTCCAGAATGATGCACATTATCTCAATAAATCTTAGTGAATGACTATATTATCACTAACTATACCCCTAACTTTCAAGGAAACACAGGATGCAACGCATTTTTCAAGACTTAAGAATATCTTAACTGACTCTGAAACCACTGAAACTCTGAAACCACTTCTTTTAGTAGATTTTCTTTATAGCAGATTGGCAAGAATTTACAAACATATTTGCAAAGAAAGTGCTATAGTGCTATATAAATCCTGCAGTGTTTATTTAGGAAAAAATACAGTGGATACAAATGAGTAATGTGTATTCCAGGTATGCCAAATATGATATACTTAATAGCAATATCTGTTCTTGATGTCCTTGAAAGCAAAGCTGACCTTTTGAACAACAAGAATCTTCCCTGTAGAGTTCCATCAGATAAAATATTTCATCACCTCAAAACTGTAAACAGCAATTCTTTTTCTATCATAAAATACTAAGAAAACAGAATTATCTTCTGATGTTCTATTCATCCTTTACCTCATGCCTTCTCCCTGAGAAGGGCTGTGACTAAAGGCAAGTAATGAGCACCTGGTACATCTGTAAACAAAACAAAGTATTTTCCACATAAATATTCTTATAATAAAAAGTGTAAATATAGATCTTGCATTTCTCCTTACATTTGCTAAATTTGTCCCTGAGGTTTTTCATGTAGTAGGAAATGTTCAGCAAAGGTTTATCTATACAGAAGAATAACAGCTTAACTAAAGCAATGCTGTTACTCTGGGTCAACAAAGGGAGTGGAAATGTGTAGATCTGCATGCTCACACTCTCTGTCAACCTGGATTTTATTGATTGATACTGCAACATCCTGCTAGACAAATAGGAGCAAACTGTGTATACAGCAAACCTAAATGGCTTAAATACTGCTAACCAGCACAATATAGATTTGCTTTTCTGTACCACTGGCACACTACTTTGCCTTTAAGAAGTTAATAGAAAATAATGTATGACAGCATTCAGTGTGCACAGTGTCTGCACACTGAACACACAAAACCAAAAAAAGGGCACTTATGCCCAGTCTTTAATGCCTTTTGAATCTTTCATAATACTGACAGTGGGGAAAGAAAGGATCATAACAGTAGCACAAGATTTGCTGAAACACAGTATATTGCTGACACTAAGAAAATCTGGGCTAGGAAGAAAGGAGGATTGCTTCCCTCACTATCCTATGTACCCACAGCTAGCTATTATGAGCATGCTGGAAATTTTTTTCCCTTCCTTTGCTACAGGCCCTGCAGGACAGAAGATTGTACACCACAGCTACCAGAACACAGCATTAGCACCAGTTCACAAATACTGTGTACATCCCGGAACACAACACTACTGCAGCATTTTAAAATGTTCATTACTAGGATCCACAAGCAGATGTAGTGCAGGAAAATAGTTTACTGAAGTTAAGAAAGTCCAAAAATTAATTATTTTTGAAAATTAGTAAATACTATATTGTAAAAGCCTTTAGACATTCTGAGAAATGTATTAATATTGTATGTGCTCATTAATCACTGCCCTTAGACACTGTAAGTCCACATTAAAAGCCCTTACTTAAGTAGAAGTGCTCATTTTTTTACTTATTTAGTTTATATCAACTCCTATAATGGCTCATGTGATAGGAAAGCAGCAACTAGAAATACAAACCATGCTTGGGTTACTGCCACGAACTATAAAATAATTTAGTCATGCCAAAATAAATCCCCTGCTAGTTTAGTTCTGACCAGTTTATCTAACACTGAGTTATCTCAGGGTAGGATGTTGGCTTCTAGTTTTATCTTGTTTAGAATCTCAGCTCTTCCCTTTCAGGTACTTTCTACAAAAACTAGCTCTTCTTTGAAGATGTTTCTATAAAGTATTGTAACAGTTTGTGACAAACTGCCCTGTGATGTAAACGGCATTAAGCCCCATGGAACCAAGTACTACAGGATTTCCACTGAATCCTTATGCTGAAACCAAACCCTGTCCCAGTAATTCAATCCAGGCAGTTTGGTTTGTTTGGTTTTGGGTTTTTATTTTCAAGATTTAGAATTCTGGTTTTGTACTGAGCACATCCAGAGAAAGCATTACATTTTTTCCACTTAGAATTACTGGAAGAATCAGATTGAAACATACAGAAATACAAGGTGGATGCTCACTTATCACTGATACAAGCAGTGCTTCTTTCTTGGCAATATGCTTATGCAACTTTTTCTTACAGGACTTACATTTTTTAAAAATTACATAATCATGGTCTTTCCCAGGTCGTATTAGGAAAATGATGAAAATTCCCCTGCCCTGTGAGGATGCTGAATGAGTTAGATCTTTTCATACTACAGGAGGTTTAGTGGGCACTTCAGCACAGTTGTCCAATACTTCAGTGGTGGTTAGGAAGAGATTGGAGGCTCTCTCTTCACAAGGAGCCATATGGAGATGACGAGGGGGAAGTTGCACCAGGAGAATGCTCATTTTGGTATAAGAAAGAAATTTTTACAGTGAGAACACTCAGTCACTGGAACAATATCTCCAAGGATATGGAAGGGTCTCCATTGCTGGAAGTTTTTAAAACACACCATAGAGGGTGCTAGATAATCTCATCTAGGCTCTACTTGTCACAAAAGGTTGGCACAGATGATGTTTTCAGGTCACTTCCAACCTGGTCTGTTCACATTTCCATAAAAACAAAAAGTTATTTTTCAAAGTTACTGGAGAAATAGTGAATAAGGTTTGAGCAAAGAACTAGAAAGGTCCTAAAAAAGTATCTAAGAATGGGGGAATCTAGAAAGCTAGTGTGTCAAACCCATGTTCTCAGCTACATGTAATGATACTGTATACTTATTCACTGTGGCAAAGGCACATGGTGCTTGGGACTTTTACCTTATGCTGGAAGAAATTATAATTCTTTAAAAGAGTTTGCTAGATGGTTTGCTAGGTGGTGACTTGTTCACTTCTAGTACAGCAAAAAGTACAAGCAGGCACACAGAGGAAACTGTTGGATATAACAACAGTTCAAAGCCTCAAGTGAATCTTGACATGTAGGAAATGTTGCCTATTGAAGAGGCAAAAAAATGTTATAAATTACCAGATTATTTGAATCTTAGTGGGAAACACAACTTCCCATAGCTACATGTCCTTACATCTTAAGACTCTTAGCTCTTTAACTGCATGCCATTCAAACCTTTCAATACATCATTTTACCATTTCTCATAGAATGAAATGTAGTTTATGTCCTTGCAAAATATAAACTTCAATTAGCAGAATACATTTGTCCATAACCACATGATCTCCTAGGACAATCCAGTCTAATTTTTCTTCAGGAAAAAAAAAAAAAACACCAAAGAGCCTGTCATTAGCAAAACCACACAGATGTATTTTGGGTTACATAATGAACACTTCTGATGCTATCACTCTGGAATTCATCCTTCAGTTTCCTTGATGAGATGCCAAGTAATTTGGGAAGCTTCTTTCTTACATTAATTCATGCAAAGCATGAATAGAATATAACATCAAGGAAATTAACTTAAGCAAAATATGAAAACATAAGTAATTAGAACAAGAAAAGCTGTACTATCTCAAAGATAAAACAAAAAATATAGGTAAATAAATGGTGAAGTCTGGTACCACTGTCAGATTCTTCTATAGTACTAAAAAAGGATTCTAAAGTTGAAAGTTCAAATAAAAACCATCTAAGAAAGAGACTACAAGACACTGGAGGAAGAGCCACACCTCAATATATTGAAAATATTGAAATAGGTATTCTATTTGACACAGGAAAATATTTGGAAAAAAAAAAAAGTGTTAAAATGACTAGATTTTTTTACTTAAGACACTGGCAACACAATACATAAAAAACATTATACAAGAAGGTAATATATCACAAAATTCAATGGTTCAAGGATTAACAATACAAGGGTATTTTAATCTTTGTAGTGAAAACAACCCTCATTAGTAACATATGAACACCATTATATTATTATGTTTCAGTGCCCTAAGTGAAATGAGTTAAAGTTTAATTAAACACCCACTGACCAAAGGTTCACATCATTGTTGCAACAAAAACAGAGCTATTAGTTCCAGAAAGGTCAGACTTCATTATCTGTCTCCTTTTGTTGAGGATGCTTCAGGCTTGTGAAGGAGACAGCACCGCCAAGGAAAGCCAGCAGTGCTGGCATCTCTACTGTGTATGATTTGCAAAGCGGTATTCCAGTTTTTTAACACTCTCAATTCACATCCTTTCACCGCCACTAGAAATCTCACACATGTTACTTACAAACACTGTTGAAAGCTTGACAACAGAATATAAAACTGTGAGATATGCTGTGAACTGATGAATGATGGCTTTAGTAAAGCATGCAGCTTGTTAAGAACGTATTGCAATTGTGGACATTGGATGCGTTGCTCAAAAAACTTTCATAAAATGATTTTGAATTAAGGTTTCTATATGGGACATCAGCACACTCACATCAGCAGCACAGACCTGGTGATCCCCATTTCCTGTCTTTTTCAGGGTCTCCAATAGGCCCCAGTGGATTGGAGGCAGAGCGCTGTAAGAACTCAGCAAATGAAGCTGACTTAATGGATTCTGATTTATTTCTGCAATCCTCAAGGCCCTCAAGATAGCAGGTGCAAACTTAGAATAATGAGCTGTAGATGAAATAATAATTGGACAAGTTCTATCTTGTAATCGATCTGCAACTACTTTAGCAACAGCTGTGTGTGTATCCAAAATATATCCTGTAGTATTGTACACAGAGTGAATGGCAGCCAGACAGTCCTCATCAGAGCACCAGCCAGCCACTAAATCCTGCTGAAGCTTTCCAAGTAGCTCTTTCTGCAGCTGGAAGTGGCCCTGATTTTCCAGCTGATTAAATAGTTGTGTCACCAGTTGTCCATCTTCATTACCAATCAGGTGTAAGTATCGCTCAAGATTGGAGGACTTCAAAATATCTACTGCTGGTGAAAAACTGGAAATTAATTTTCTTCCCCTCAAATCATAAACACCTGTTCTTATGAATTCAGTCAAAACATTGTTTTCATTGGAAGCACAAATACTTTTCCTAATGGGAATTCCCATCATTTTAGCATAGAAAGCAGCTAACATGTTGCCAAAGTTTCCCGTAGGAATGCAAATGTCTACCGGGCTTCCAAAAGAAATAATACCTTGATGAACGAGATCAAGGTATGCAGAGGCATGATAAATTATCTGAGGAAGCAGTCGTGCCCAGTTTATGGAGTTCGCTGCAGCTAAAGCTGTTCCATATTCTACTGCAAGAAAGCCAGTAAAATCAGAATTAGTAAAGATTTGCTTTATAGCTGTCTGGCAAAAATCAAAATCTGATTTGACACCCACTGACCAAGCATTTTCCTTCTGACAGCCAATCATTTGTGATTTTTGAATTGGGCTTACTCCATCCTCAGGAAAAAAATTCACCAGAGCAATTCTCTGTTTATCAGTGTCATGGAGACGACTAAAGCCATCCAGAACAGCACTCCCTGTGTCACCAGAAGTAGCTACCAGAATCAAGTAATTGCAGCTTCTGGGAATGCAGTAGGCAAACAAATGTGGCATCAACTGTAATGCAAAATCTTTAAATGATGCTGTTGGTCCATGAAATAACTCAAGAAGGAACTGATTGCCTGCCAGATGCCTAACTGGGGCAACTTTAGAACAGCTAAAGTTTTCTCCATAAGCAGTTTCAATAATTTCTGCCAGCTTAGAAGCAGGAATATCAGCAGGATGTATGCATTTTTCTAGTATCACCTGGGCTCTTTCAATGTAAGTTGCTTCTATCAGACCTTGCCATTCTTCAGCAGTGAATTTTGGAAGTCCTCTCTCAGGAACAAAGAGTCCTCCATCAAGGGCTAAGCCCTGAGTAACAACATCACTGAAATATAATTTGTGAGAGTCTTCTTCTCTACTTCTTCCAGTCCTACTAGACCTCGTTGAAATGAAAGTTTCCAGTTCTGAGTCTTGGTATCTCTTCACAGCATCAAGTACCTTTTCTGCTACAACCTCTGCTGCAACATCCCCTCCACAAAGAACACGGATGTCAAACCATCTTTTGTAGAACTGCTTCCTGAACTGAAGTACGTCTTTGAGAGAAATACCAGGAGACAGGCCCACAATACGATCCATTTGCTTTGATTTCAGCCTGCTCATAATGACTGTTGTGGGCACATCCAGATACACAACTATTCCATTTTTCTTTATGTGCTGCATGCCAGCAGCATGCATTGGATTGGACCCACTAAGGGAAATTACACTTCCAGATGCTGAGAAGTTCAACAGGGCTTTTCCTTCTTCCTCTAAAAACTCCTCATAACCAACATCCTGCAGTTTTTCTGACACACTCATATTCCAGGTTGTTTCAAGGACATCATCATCTATGTCTATGACAGGGCAATCCAGTTTCTGGCCCACTATTCTCCCAGTCGTTGTTTTCCCAGCACCTGGAGGTCCCATTAGGATAATATTTTTCTTTCCAAGAAGAGAATGACTTGAGAACCATGACTTCCATATCTGTGCAAATGCAACAGGTCTTGAAAGCATCAGTTTTAAACACATGCTAGAAAGATTGTTTTGGGTTATTAGTCTTAAAGGCTGATATTGAAAGATGTGAAACATCTTCTGATGAGTTATTGTGTTTTTTTTTTCCACGACAACTTGACAATCCACTTAATTGCTTCAGAAAGAAAACAAAAAAAAACAAACAGTAACTAGTCCTTCAGCAAATATCTAAGAAAAAGCCCTCCAAGATATAAAATTCAGAACAAGACTTCAAATATAAATCCAGCTATAACCTCATCAGTGCCAATTAGGTATTTTTCAGAGTAAGACTCATTCCCCTCTCTTGCATAGTTCCAGCTTGTTTCCACTGACAAATCCAACTTCAAAAAGTCCATGTCCTCAAGGTAAAAAAAGACACCCAAGCCTAACATTATAATACTGTTTGCAAATAAAATTGCTTACAGGAATGAAAAAACAATTCATTTTTCTTCTAGAAGACTTGCTTTTAACTACACATTTATAAGTAACAATTAACTTGAGTACCTTCTTGTAATCAAAATGTTAAAAAAATACGCATTTATCCCACCTCCCAAGAAAACTTTGATTTTTTTTAATTCTTTCTTTCTAAATAAAAGCAAATGCAAGACCCACTTAAATACACAGATAACTCACAGTCTTGTGCAACAGCAAGGCTGGATGAGTTGCATTCAAATATCTTCTGAAGGGATGGAAACCAAGCAAGGCATTTTTGAAGAACTCCTATATTGGAATTGTACTGAATGTAATTTGGGGATAGAGAGAGGAGGAGACAGACAGACAGAGGGAAATCATGAGGACTCTCTAACAAAAAAAGTAACTAAGAAGCATGGATTTCCAAAAAAAGTAAGAAACTCCCAACATTGTGCTTTGTTTACTTAGAGAAATAAACACCAATATCAGCACTAATTGGAGCACGATTTGTCTGCGATGTTTAGAGCAAAAGGGGAAAGACTCTCAAAATCTCCTTAAAACTGCAAGGGGGGCAGGGGGAAGAGCATTTGCTCACATCTATGCAAAGTTGAGCCTGCAAACAGTAAATCTCTGTGTTTGCACAAAGTGCTGTGATCTGGAGGATATACTGTAATTACAAGGCATAGATCAGAGTAAAGATGGGCATATAATGCTATCCAGGTTTTTTTCTTCAATCCTTGTAAAGTATAAGGGGATCATCCTGTGTAGATGCAATATAAGGGTTTTATAAATCTTTAATACAAAAAGTTTTAGAAACCTTTATAAATCCTTAATAAAAGGAAAAACAAACTGCAAAGAGTATTTGTAATATCCAGTATTGCTCTATTGCTCTAAAAGTGTACTGCAATAGTAAGCACTCTAGTGCATATATAAATACGTATATTTTCCTTTTAGGGACAGAAAGAGATCTTCATATTAAAACTGCATTACGTAAAAAAGTTATATTCAGGAGTAAATAAACCCCAAACCAGTATATTTTAGTATATTTTATTTCTTGAACGTAAGAATCACTTCAAGCATTGTGTGTGTGAACGAAGGCAGTGAAAACCGCACCAAGCACAGAGTCCTGCCTGCCATGTCCTGCTCCACTATAGGTTAACTCGGAGCTGCAGTCAGTTGGTGTGCATTACTCAGATAATGGGTGCAACATCTGGGCTGCCTTATGAATTTAGGTATTGTTTAAAATCAACTTGAGTTTTGCACTCACCCACATAAAGTACACGTACATAGGAGGCCGCAAACACTGAAAACAATACATTTCTTTGAAATTATTTTTTGTCCACTGGCAAAACTTCAACAGTAGAAACAGTCAAATGATCCACCCACCCCACTTTAGATACAAACTTCACGCCAAAAGGGTGGGGTTGTTGCAGCAGAGCTTACACCCATACCTCCAGTAACATTTTGCTTTGGCTATTCAGCTCGACATGGACAGCACCTATGTATCTTTAGCCGTGACCAAAAACGTTAACCACTGCCAGTGACAGGCGCTCTAGTGAAAAGTGGGCCTTGTTACTTGGACAGACACGAGACCAGCCCCCGCACCAAGCTTCTGCAGCGGCTCCCTGAAGGAGTCAAAGTGCGGATGGGAGGAGGGCGGGAGCCGGACGGACCGCACCCAGCCGGCCAGTAGTGCCCCGGGCTGCGGGCTGCCACGTCCGCTCGCCCTGCCCTGCCCTGCCCTATCCCGTTCCGTTCCGTTCCGCTCCGTCCCCCTGGTCCCGGCCGGCTTCCACCCCCGCCCCCCGGCGCCCTCAGCGCGGCGCGCGCACGTACCGGCGGGGGCGGGGGCCGCTGCAACAGGTACCGCGCACGCGCAGTCCAACGGGCCCCGCCTCCCTCTGCGCCGCGCGGTACCGGCAGCAGCTGCGCCTGCGCGGCCGTTCCGCGCCTGCCGCTGGAGCAGGTGGCAGCGGAGGCCCCGCCCCTCATGGCGCCGTTCCCCGGGCGGTTTCCCCGGTAACTGACAACAGCCGCCGGCCCCGCCCCGAGCCCCTCGGCCAGGCGGCGCTTCCCCGGTCCGAACCCCCCAGCGGGATGGGTACCCCGCGTCCAGAGCCCCACGAGCAGGCGAGCGCTTCCCTGTGCCCGGACTCTCGCGGCGGCAGCATGGCCACGCAGAGTGCCCAGGAGGGCGCCTGTGACCCCCCGCCCCGGCCGAAGCAGCCCGGCAAAGCTGACGGGTATGTGGGTGTGACGGAGCTGCTTGCAGGCAAGGGTGGCTGGTTCTGTCAAGGCAATGCATCTAACGGGTAACGGGTTTTTAAATCCCCCTAAGAAACTAGTTTCTGCATAGTTACTCCTCCTCCTAACGAGTCACTAGCATCAGGAAGGACATTGAGGTGCTGGAGTGAGTCCAGAGAAGGGCAGCGAACCTGGTGAAGGGTCTGGAGCACAAGTCTGATGAGGAGCAGCTGAGGGAGCTGGAGGAGTTTAGCCTGGAGAAGAGGAGGCTCAGGGGTGATTTTATTGCTCTCTACAACTGCCTGAAAGGAGGGTGCAGCCGGGTGGGGATTGGTCTTTTTTCCTAGGCAGTTAACGACTGGACAAGAGGACGTGGCCACAGCTGTACCAGGGCAGGTTTAGATTGGACATTAGGAAGAGATTCTTCACAAGAATGGCTGATTAGGTACTGGAGTGGCCTGCCTGGGAAGGTGGTGGAATTCCTGCCCCTGGAGGTGTTTAAGGAAATACTGGATGCGGTGCTCAGTCTAGTTGACAAGATGATGTTGGACTTGATAATTTGGAAGTTTTGTTCAGCCTAATTGATTCTGTGATTCTGTGATCTGAGGGTTTACAATCTGCTCCAAGAAGTGATGATTAAGTTTGGTGTCTTCAGTGATATCTTGTTCATAATTTACAAAGCACTTCTGTGCACAGGAATTACATGACATCTTTGTTATTTGCACTTAGAACAGCTCAGTGAGCAACTGAAAAGGTGGGCTTTCCAGTTTCCATACTTTCCATGTTTCAGATGTATCCTCTGACATTGTTTCTTTTGCTTCCCTTTCTTACCTCTTGCCTTAAAAATATAAGAAAAGGCCTTTTGCCAAGAGTTATGCAGACGTGTTGTTTTTTTCAAGTCCGTATTTGTATAAAAGGCTATTACACTTAGCATCTTTAATGAAAGGGTAGGTCGTAACTCAATAGCTTTAAAACAAGTAGATGTATCAGTGACACTCATTAGAACAAAGATAGTTATCCGGTTTCAGGTAAAAGGATTCAGACTTGTGAGATTCTTAGTTCTGAGTCTTTCCCATGTAAAAGTAAGTAAGTTTTGTTTGTTTTCATTGTGAATGGATATAGTTTTGGACAGATACTTTTGAGGACAGAGGAAGGTGAAAGGACAATATGGTGAGGCGTGCACACTAAATCCATTCCTGACTTAGTACCATTCAGAGATTTGGATATTCCATGACCATTAGGTTCAGTTTAGGCAATGGATTCCTTGGCTTAGATGTAATCTGACTAAATCCCCTTCTGATCTCATTGACTTCTGTTGTCACCACACTTGCAGCTTAGGTTCACAATGTGACAAATATTCAGGTGGTAACAGGATTATTGAACCTGGTTAATAGCGTGATTTGACCAGTTTTAACTAATGCATACAAAATCTACTTTGTTGTATGTTTTTTTTTTTCCAAATGAAATCATATATATTTCACTCTCAACTGACTGTTACTGCTCATGAAACCACAGCAAACATCCTCATTTTCCCAAATTTTGATATCCCAAGTTGACACCTAAGGAATAGGTGTCATCTTCTGTCTTCTTACAGATGTATTGTCTCTTTTTCCCTTGCTAAATGCTGAACAGATTAGATTCTGATGTTGGTCATAACCATGTTTTCTTCCTTGCAACCCTTTCTAACCCTGTGATATTGAGCCACTTTCTTGGTCTGGAAAGTCACTGAAAAGATAACAGATCCCCCATCTTTTTGTCCAAAGGAATCTCTATAGCTGTCTACAAATGATGTCTTCACCTCATGCCAGTATGTAAGAAACTCAGTGTCTTCTCAAGCATTTTCTCATTCCAAGACTGTGAACCCCACTAGGTCAAAATTTGCATAAACCCAGTGCCTTTCTCTCCCATGTGCTCATGATGCCACTTCTAGAAAATGGTGAGGAATACTATTATTTATCAATTTGGTGAGTTTGTGCAATGTCTATTGCTATTTGCCATGAATTTAACAGAAAAAAAAAAAATAAAACCTCGTTCCTTATAATTAGAAGTATTTCAGGAAGTATATATGATCTTATGCAGATAATCCTCTCTCTGATTTTGGAATCCAAAACTCCAAAAGACAAAATGAATCCACAGTTTTAAGGAAGTCCTCTGACATGTTCTAATGTTAGGATCAAGTACAAATACATTTATTGGACTTATTGGATTTATTTGCAGCTCACAGACAAGAGCTTTTATCAGTGTTGCTACTGTCATACACATTCAGTGGCCCAGGATTCCATGGTTTCTTTCTTCCTATTTCAGTATTTCCATAGAATGGGTTGCACTATGTGTAATATTTTTTGTTCTTCTTTTTTATCTTTATTCGAAAACATAAACACATTCATAAGCACGTTTTTTTCTGTAAAAGAAGCAGAGTTTTTCATAAGCTTTTGTCTACCATAAATTAATATGACATGTTTTCTAAAGATGGGCAGATTATAAAATACAGTGAAGGAGCCTTCGCTTCAGGAGCAGGGAGTTCTGCTTCCTCAGGCAGACATCTGTGACAGCTCAACCCTTCAGATAGAGGCAAGATGTTGCCAATCAGCTAATGATCAGCATTTGGCTTCTTTTGGAGATTTTGATTAAAGCAGAAGTTATTGTGCCATATGCAACATTAGACCAAAACAGCAGTGTGTGCGTACCATGTTCATACAACTTTTCATGTCTGAGCCCTTACTGATTTTCACATCAGCTGCTTCAGTGCCAAACCCACCGCTGACTACCATTGTTCAGGATCACAGCTCCTGTCTGTGTAACATAAGGAATCTGCAGTGTGCTGTGCTATTTCAGAGCAGTCACCCATCTCATCTCTCATAAGAGTCTGTAACAGATGGTTCAACTGGAACACTGAGGCAGTGATACAATGGACAGTAATAAGAAAAACTGATGATCAAGGACATCCTGTACAGTTCTTGACTACATTTGACATCTTTTCTCGAGCATAAATCATAGAATCATAGATAATGCTGAGTTGGAAGGGGGCCGTCAGGATCATTGAGTCCCACTCCTGGCCTTGCACAGGACACCCCAAGAATCACACCATGTACCATAAGGAATTCATGCAAGCAATACTCAAGTTTATTTCCAAAATTTAGGTTTTGTTGGATTTCAGAATATCTGTGTTCAGCATATATATTTGGTATTTATTTCCCCAAGTGTGATAATCGTGACCTCAGAGGCACAAGAGCAGAAGGAAGAAGCAAGCTAACTTCAGAACCAGAAAGCTCATTTGTCAATGCACTACTAGGTTTAGCCTTAGCATGGAGGCTGTGTGAATGACGGTCTTTATTTGGGAGAGAGTACAAAACAAAAGAGATTAGGCTTTTGCCATGAGCTACTACAAAAAGGTGTATTCTTTGAAGAACTATTTTGAATATTTTTCTGACCCTTAACTTCTTTATGGATATTTTTTAACCTCTAAGGTATATATCCAAACTTAGAGAACTTGTGAAACATGAAGCAGAGAAAAATAAATCTCAGTGGAAAACTATGGGGCCAGCAAAAGTTGCAGTGCCATCTCCAAATGATTTTCTGCAGAAACGTTCCAAGGAGCCCAAGCTAGCACCAAGTAAGTGTAGACAGAAAATATATGCAGTGTAATGTATATTTTAGAGCAGAGAGTTACATCTTCATGTCCTACAGTACTACGTTATGGCCAGCTATCGGGTTGTAAAAACAGAAGTACTGGTTTGTGGGGTCAGTGTCAGGACCCCTATTGTTTTTGGAATCAGTATCAGTATTGTTGTGGGGTCAGTATCAGGACCTGGCTGTTGTAGGAATGAGCTTTGTCACTTGTGACATTACACTTATTTACTGCCAAAGAAGAACATGAACTCAGACAATGTGGATCAAATCATTATTTCTGGTAATGATAATGAATTAGAGTTATGTCTAGTGGGAAATATAATGGGAAATAATTATTATTAATTGCTTACTATAAGTGAGACTACTCAGGATACTACTGAATTTCTGTTGGTGCCTTGGAGAAAAGATTACACTAAAATGGAAGAGATTCTATATTCTCTAGAGAAAGGATTATGAGAAGTTGTTTACAATGATTATGGAGCAGCAAGAGCAGGGCTATTCCCTAAGGAGAGATGAGTCAGACATTGAGGGCAACCACAATGCAGACTGGGCAAAGACCTCACCAAGAGAGTGCAGTCCCACCATGTCAGGCAGGCCAGCAGAGTGGGGTGGTGAGGAAAGTCTGTCCTGTCAGTGTCCCACTGACCATTAGGCAAAATCAGGTTACAGGCCAGGTCCCTCCACTGATTCCATATCGCTCTTCAGGAGCAGGACTAGGGACAGATGTGGCTGAGATAGCTTATCCAGGTATTGACAGGTGAAATGGGGTTCCTGAGCCCAAGGAAGTGGGGTGGATGCCCCAGATAAGACTGAACAGGACCATTATTGCCCAAGGGCTCTGACAACAAGCACCTCTACTAAAAGTAGTTATAATTACATTTGAAAAATGTGCTGTACTACTGCAGTTAAGAGGAAATGAGTGACAAATAAGGAAAACCCATCTGAAACACCATAGTATTTCCTAGGTTATGAAACTTCTATTAGGCCAAACAAACATACCTCACAGTTCATTGACAGGCAGTTCTTCCATTGTAGATACTGTTGTGTTCTATTTTTATGTAATTCTGTACACTTTCCCTTTTGAAAAGTGTAATAATATGAAATTGCAAATCTCTTCAAATTTATTGCTGGGAATGTTTACATGCTCTTTTCACAGAAAAAAAAGAAGAGGATGGTAAAAAATTGCTTCCATTATCAGTGCCACCCAGGACATACCACCCAGTTACTCGCATTAAAAAGAATTTTATAAATAAAAATGCAGTTGCTGTTATAACGGGAGAGCCTAAAAAGCCTCGACATTTTTGTGTTGATACAAGACAGGGAGATAAATATCTCCTTGAACCTTCAGGACTTTTTCCAAAATACATTAAAAAAAAGGTAGGTTTTATTAAATTATATTTGAAACACTATTCGTAATGCCTGTTTTAGTTTGAATATTGCATAGATACCATGGCTGTTCGTGTTAGACCTCTTGAATTCATCAAAAAGAAATCACTGGCACTAGATTTGTGCCTTGCCTTTGCTCTGTTTTTATTTGTGTTTCATTTGCTGTCAGCCAAAAAAATTTGCAGAATGATTGTTTAAAGCAATGGCGTATGTCTTGCATTGGGAACCCAGGGAGTGCTTAATGGGGAGACATGGAATTCTGTGATGAATGAATATTTGCTGCTTAGAAAAGACAGGCAGGGAAGAAGAGGAGGCTTTCCCTTTGAATTGAGCTGTTCAAATAGATGGAGTTCTTCTATGAAATTGGCAACAGGCTGGTTGAGTCTGTGGGTCAGAATCAGAGTAAAGGCCAGCGACTGTCAAAAGTGTGTTTGTTATGGAGCACCCAGTAAGGTGAGGAGATGGATGAAAATTTCTTTAAGCAACTTGAGGAAATCTTCAGATCATGATGCAGCTTCTTATGGAAGACTTCACTCTCCTTGAAAGCTGCTGAAAGGATAACACAATGGCATGAAAACAATCAAAAAAGTTTCCTGAAGCATGTCAGCAATTTCTTTCTTCATAGATCGTGGATGAGCCAATCAATGGTCATGCTCTTCTGGTTCTGCTACTTACAAACCAGGAAGAATTGCTCAGGGGTGTGATAATCAGTTGTAGTCTGGGTGGCACAGACCATGTAGCAGTTGCAGACCTCCTCCTGTTCAGGGAGCCAGGTGGTAGGGTACTGACTGCTCAGGAGAGCAAACAGCACCTTATTGAGGGTAACTGGTAAGTAGGACCCCATGTGAGACAGCTCTGGAAAGCAAAGACCTTGGGAGAGCTGACATGCTTTTAAGGACAACCTCTGTGCACAAAGCAGTTCATCCCCTACCCAGGAAAATAAGATCTATCAAGAGTCTGGCTTATCTAAACATGTAACCCATGACAGAGCAATGTTCAGCAAAAATCAGGATACAGGAAGACCTTTCAAAGACATTCTCTAAGGAATCAGAATCATAGAAGCTGACACGGTATAAAAAGTTAAAAGCTCACTGTCATGAGCAGGTTTCAAACTCCTTGCTCAGCCATCAGTTCTTATAAGCAGACATTTTGGTTTATGGTTGTGAAAATAAATTGAAGGGAATTGTTTATATGTTTTTCTCAGGCTAAAAAGATAATAATGTTTGACGCATTTAAGAACATGGTGATTTAGGATTTTAGTGCTCAGTAGCACAAATTGTCATTTCAAGCTATTTTTGCAAATGGATGGATGACAGATATCTCTTTTTTTCCTTCTTAAGAGCACATATAAGGAACTTCTTCCTTCTCCTTACAGAATTATGGTGTTTTACCAAAATACGTGACACGGAGAAATGAAGAAATTAAGAGAGAGGAGGAAGAATATCAGGCCAGTGTTTTGGAGCAACTCAAGAAGAAAGCCATGAAAGCTCTATCTGAAGAAGAAAGGACAAATGTTCTGAAGGTGCATATTTTGATTTAGTGTAATTAGTATCATGTCCAAAAGATTAAATACGGTAATGTAAGTCCATATAAATAATAAAAGTATACTTTTTTTGTTTTTTAAGTGAAACGAATTAGTTGGCTACTTTTTCACTAGATGGAGCTGTAGAACAGTTGTATACAACTGAAAGGAACTGCTGTAGCTACAGTTTTAATAGTTTTCAATTCTGTTTGGTTCTTATCCACCCTAACAACTTAAAATTTCAGTGAAACTTCAAAGAGCAGAAAATCACCAATATGGATTTAGTGACACTTATTAATGGAGAAATACAATTTTTTTCCTAATGCAGAATATTGCTCCTTTTATTGGCAATTTCTATCTTCACATTGTGACCTCACTGATTAAAGCATAATAACTTGCTTTAAAATGTGGCAAAAAAAGAAAACAGAATTAAATTGCGATATAGTCATAGAACTATGACTGAAAATTTTGTATTTTGTCAAGTTGTTCTGTATACTGTCTTTCATACAGTTTTTATTGCACAAGACTTTCTAAAGATAATTAATACCATAAAAGAAGTAGAGCATAAAGAAGATATCTTAAAAGTATATCCTACCCTAGAACTGGAATTTTTCTTGACTGCTTTTTAGACAAATTTCCTATGAAAATCAAGCTTATATTACTGTGATATCTGTATATCAGTCTGTCCCTTAATAACTTGATCTTAGCATCCACCTGAAACAAATTAATAGATAGACGGACAGCTCAAAGATGCAGAATGCCCACAAAAAAAAATCTAGAGAGAAAACAGTGTCTAACTCACTTGCCTGAAAGATGAACTGGTTAATTGGCAAGGTCTGAAATGTCCAGCACAGTAGTCTTTTGAATATATAACAAGCAGTGGAAGGAGTATGGGAGAGAGGTGAGGGTATTGCACTGACAGCAATATAAAGAACAAAACAGCATGCTGTTTTGAAGAAAATTGAGATGTTTTTATGGTGGGAAAGGCATGGGACAAGCTGATGGTCCAACAAGTTAAGTATGCAGCAAAAATATGTGCAAAAAAGGCATGTGAGTTCAGCTGCTCACCATTCTGCATTTAGTTTGATTAAAATTATGTCCTATATTTTTCAAATACAGGAATGCACTGGAATTTTTTTTTAACTTTTCAGATTTTTTAAACTCAGTATTTATTTTATTTTATTTTAATTTTTTGTTTCAAAACCATTTGCACTTCCATGGGTATACTTATGCAGTTATATTGTCAGGAGGAATTAGTGTCCCCAGGGTATGTGGCTTCTACCCAGTGCTCAGCTGTAGACATATGGGAATTTCTGTCCTTTAAAATAATTGACATTGCTAGTGAACACATGTGCACGATCTGATTTGAAAGAATACGTGGCAATAGATGCCTGAAACCAAAATCAAGCCTCATGACCTGACAAAAATAAAGGGAAGTAATTTGTGCCAACATTTTTTTGAACTCTTCATTGTGCTTACGTTGATTGGGGTTTTATGAGAATAAAAGAGAATGTTGATAAATGCAGTACATATTTCTCACTGAATTCCATATATAGAGTTGGATATTCAGTTTGTGATCTAGCTGTAGGAATAGTGGTCAGCATATTACAGTGTTGGAGGAGCTGTGAAGGAGATTTTTATAGATTCATGGTTTGCTTTTGATCTCTCCACTTTGTAGGGATAGAGCAAATTTGATGAATGTATGCTCTAATGTTTTAAAATTCACTGTTTTCAATTATTTCCAAGTCAATTGTTGCTAATGTACACAAATAAGAATTATTTAAAGAATCTAAGAATTACTCTTTTATGAAAGTTTTTAAAAAGATGAGATTTCTTTTTATGCCTATACATTTGTAAACTGTACCCAATGCCTGGTAGACTATGAACCTTATCAAAGTACTTTACAGCCTTGGATAGCAAAGACAGTTGATAAATATCCTTGTTGCTCTAAGTTTCACATGTAGCAGTAAAGTTTTTAAGCTTATGTAGATATTTGTATATGAAGATTGTTGTAATGACCTTTATGAACAACACTTAGATGCTTAATATGAATATGCAAAAAGCATGAATTGCTATGAAATAAATACACTGGTTTGAATTGTTAAAATATTAGTTCATAATAAAGGTTACATTTTTCTTAGTGTTGGCAGGAGAGTTCATTTTTTTTCTGTAAATCAATTTATACAGTCAACAAAAGACAAGTTTTTAAGCACAAGAGCCCTTGAGTTCTGAAATAGAAATACCAGTCTTCAAAGCTAAATATGTATAAAAATAAAACCTCTAAATTTAACTTCAGTATGTTCATCAGTTAGCCAGACTGTGAGAAAAGTGTTTAATAATAATGGAGGGCATGAGGTTGGAAATTACAGTGTGCCATAAAATCAGTGTGCCAGTTGAATCCAGTTTTAGTTATGGAGAAGAGCTGAAAGCTTTGGTTCCCAAGACAGTAACTTCACTTCTTTATTTTTGAAGATACTTTGTGATATCCTCTAAGCTGACACAACTGAGAGCCATAAACATTTTGGAGAACTGTTTTCTCACCGATAGGTGTGTTATTTACTGATTGTTGCCTCAGTTCCTTGTTAGTTGTGATTATTAAGTTCACCCAAATCCTTACATACATGTGGATAGAATTTATAGATTTTGAGGAGAGAAAGTAAGAGCAATAGTTGGGGTAATTTTAAGAAGGATATAAAGACAGGATGTACATTTTTTTTCCTACCACTGTGTGGTTTCTTTTAGTGTATATTGGTGGATAAATGTGTTGTCTCTGGTGTCGACTTAACAGGTTTATAAATAAGTTTTGGATTATTTAATCTCAAGGTTTTATATATGGAGGATATGGTTTGCTTTATCTAGAAAGGTAATTCTTTGCACAGCAACATTCAAGAGAGCTGGTAGTTACTGAAATTATTGTTGATAGGGTCAGTGACAGTTAGGGTTTTTAGTCCAGATGATAAATAAATTGCCCACAGTTGTTACTGTAAATGTAGATTGGAGGGGGAATGCAATTATTTAGTATTTTTTTGAAGCAGTTTATAGAAGTTCAATCAGTTTGGAATCAGTTTGGTGACCATGGTCTGAACAAAGTCTCGATTACAGAAAATTAAGCTGGTGGTGAGATGGTCTGAAACTTTGCTGAATTTTGCTGAATATGGCTGGAGTTCCAAGTATCATAACTCTTAAGAATTTAATTAATTTGGTCCAATTAAGACCAAATAATAATATTATTCATGTACTTATCTATTATTTTTACATTGCAGTGACACTTAGCAAATGTAATATAAGTAAAAAATCAAGTAGTTTATGTACATATTGTTCTTACTTTTTCTCATATATTTCCTTTTCATGTAATGGCACCAGGCACTGAAAAAGAAATGGGAGGAAATAAATCATGCATATCAGGGTCTTCCAATACTAACAGACACTATGTACAAGAAGATGCATAAAGAAGAGCTGGAATTAAAGCTGCAACAACTGGAGCATGACATAGCAGCAATTGAGAAGCATAAAACTGTCTACATTGCAAATGTGTAAGGCTTGTTGTTCAGATGCTGCCTCTTTTCTCCTTTTTCTCTGTTCCTGCATCTCCAAGAAGTGCCTCTTTAAATTCTCAGAAGATGCTACTGTCAACTATTTAGAAGGAAATACTCAACTAAGTATGTAGCTTCTTAGAAAAGCTGTTACATATAACTGTCAGCTGTACAATTCCCAAAACATTTTGAAATAAAATGCTTAACTAAACTTTGAGTTAAAAAATGAATTTAATTTATTATTCTTTGTAATTTTTATTAACTACTAAGATTTCTATAAACATCATACAGAAAGCATATAAAACACTGTTTCATATTTTTGGAGTACATCTTTCCTTGCCTAGCCAAAACAAAGGGAAATAATTGGCTGCTGAAGACAGCTTGGTAAATATAACTTCAGGATGGAATGGGTTCTGGATTATATATTAAAGAGATGTTGTGCTTTACTTAAAAGCTTGAGTGTTTGTATTTCTAAACAGCTTGGCTTCTGCATGACATTGTGTGTACTCATTTTTTGTTACCAGAACCAATTTTTATTATGGAAACCTCTAATAATACAGACTTCACACAATACAGATACCACATGTGTTTTTACAAGTACAATATTCTGTAATACTGTAGTAAATCTACAGTTAAATTAGAAAAATGTGTTTTGACTGGAATTGTGTGTGTACTGTTAGAATGAAAGCATCTGAATTAAGACTTAGACAAAAATTAATCAGCACACTCTATTGCAGTTGTTTGCATAGAAGGAAAAAATGTTTTTTTTTCCTGCTGCTTAACCTTTGCTTCATAGAATTGTAGGTATTGTTTAGATTAGAAAAGTTTTTTTTCAGCCTTTCAGAACACAGCTTTTTCTGTATGGTGTCAATCACTACCACCAGCAGCTGTTGTAACATCATCATATCTGACATGAGCAAGGGATAAAGTAAAAAAATTGAAATTAACTATGAAAAGCCAAATTTTCCCATACATTGAGTTCCTTTCCTAAATTTATCAGGGAATGGCTTTGAAGACTTCACAGTGATTCTATGCTCTGTATCTTGTGCATGTTATACTTGTCTATGACATGCACTGGGAACATGTGGGTGAGCAGGAATGTGTATTTTCTTATTTGTAACTTGTTAAGCAGTCATGTTTATTTTTGAAGGATATAAGCTGGAAGAAAGCTGCAGATTTGTAAAATGTGGATTTAATATACTTCTTACTCAAAAGAACGACACAGTGTATATTTTAACAAAACTACAAAACTACACTTAATTGTTAGCACTTAATGTGACATTATCTTCTAGTGAAGTACCTGATGCCCCTCTTAAGAAATTCAGTGTAATCAGAAAAGGCTGTTTCTTATAGCTTGAAATTTAAAAAAAAGGATTTGACTCCCAAAGAGCATGCCTTCCCACTGCCTCCCTTTCAGCCTTTACTTATTTGCAGACTGGCTGATTTAGGTTAGGATTTGTGTTTGGTTCTTCCGTCTATCATCAGAGCTAACGTTATGGAAATACAAAATAGGTGGTGGCCTATCCCAAAAATTGGGATGAGCCTCTAGGCCACACTTATAAACATTCATCACTCACCAGTAGAAATGACTGCTTTTTAACATTGTCAGAAGTATGTTAATACATAATTGGGAAATTAGGAAGTGAATGGGAAGGGATGCAAAAAGTATTCCTGCTTAACAGAAGAGGAAGAGACAAAAGCCAGTGTCCTTCTATAGCTGAGTGGACTGTCACTAGTGTCCTTCAACAGTGCTGTGGCATTTTTTTCCTGAGCCTCATATAGCTCTTTGCAGGTAGCTCTGCTGCATGTTCCCCTCATGAGACATGTGAATTGCTTCTGTCACCCTGTGGAGAGGCTTTTGGTGTGTATTCCATGGGACATGCCTACACCTCTGATTATGGAAAAAAATATAATGAAAATCATTGAAAATGCATGCAGAAAGATAATGTTCTTACCCTTTAGCTCTCTCTGGGAAGTTTGACAAAATAAATTTACAGAATCCAAAGAATGTAACGCTGTATTTATATGTTCAGGAAATGCCAGTAATTGAAAGTATAATGTTCGTGAATCAACTAATATGTACCATTGGTATAACAAAATGAAAAAGGTGAATAAACTCAATTGTGCTGATAGAATTGTTCCCTCATAAAAGCTATTAAATATTAACAGAAACTAGTCTGTCCACAGGCTAAAAAGTAGCATTACCAGTTGAAACATCCTTTAAATTCACTAGTCAGTTACTAATAATCAATGAAATAACAAAGACTATAACCAAACTGCTTCAGTGCTTCATAATTATAAAATTGGTAATTTAAAATTGTCCATAATTAATTGGATAACCATAATAAAACATGAAAAATGGGGCATTAATAATCTATTGATCAGTAAGAGTTACGTTCCCACAAACTGAAAATATTTCCTGTTGGAAGTTGTGCATGACAAAGCTGTGTATCTATTTTTTAAAAATAGCAAGGTGAAATTATGATTAATATCTCACTGGCTGTTCTTGAGAATGAAACTATTTATATTCAGGAAGGAAGGGATCAGATATGGCATCGTCACAAACAGAGGGAGTTCCTGATTGCCTTGAGGCAAACATCAGCTCTGACAGGAGCATGTGGGCTCCATGTGGCTGATCTTGGACCATGGTGGCTTTCTGGGCTCTGCAGGCATTCCTGGGGACTAAGTCTGGGGCAGTTCTTCAAAACCTAGAGAGGTAACCTTATTTCCCTCACAAAATTCAGTGGGGAAATGGGAGAAATTTGCCACTGAATGAATTTTCCATAGTCTCTGTAGGTAGGTTTTTTTGTGGGAGGGCATGTTCTGACCCCTTGTATATTTTTGTGGAAAATTGGTACTGCAAACTGCTGCTGTAATGGCTCTGCCATGAAGCTAAAATCTAGTCCTTTCATTGGCATACATTTCAGGCAACACAACTTATCTAACAATTTCTGACTTAATGAAGGCAGACATCTTTCAGATAAGAAAATTTCACATATATGCAGATTAATAGGATCCTAGATAAATGCTAGCCCTAATCCACACTTTCATCCTCAGCTTTAGGGTGCTTATAATATTAATGACATAATTAGAGGAGAGACAGGTGGCAAACCCTGTTATTAAGCTTGTCTGACATTTCTCATAGTCAAGGAAGGCAGCTGCTGAGCCCTGCAGCTGGCTGGCATTGTCCACTCCAGGATCCAGGTGTGTATTGAGCATGACTAAGCCAAGGAGGAATGGCCATTCCTTCCATGAGTGGCCATCCAAGGTGGTGATGTACTCATGACCACATGAATGCCAGATTGTAGGGTTTTTCATACTATCTCTATCTTCCTCCTGCTCCTTCTTGTATTGCAAAGTTATGTAAATAAAATATGAGTAAATTCACAGTGTTCACCTTCCAGGCTAAGCAGTGGCATTATGGTAGGAATGCAGCATGAGTTATTTCTTGTGTTTTTTTCTTTACTGTTTAAAGGGTGCTGATATAAATGTGACATATTTCAGCAAGTTATGAAACACATTTTTTTATAGATTGTACTTCCACAAATAGTTGTAGACAGGCAGACATAGCCAAATAGTAGCTGTGTGCTGGTCTTGTTGATGCTGCTAGGAGAGTGAGCTTCTGTTCAATCACAGTACCAGCCTGTGGTGTTAATTCATTATGCCATACCAGCCTTGACATTGACTCCACAGCATGAAGAAATTCACAGAAACATGCCAACACTGGAATAATTTTTCATTCAAATCTTCTCTCAAATGTCTTTTGCAGTGGTGCTCACCAAAAATTTAACAACAGCTGAGCTGCTGGTGAGCTGAAATAAGAATTTGTCTTGCTGACCTGTGCAGTTTCCTTGAACCCCCCCCCGGCACCGTAGCCTGTTGTTTCTTGTCTTAGATTGTTAAGCTATCTGTCATATGGGTCGTGTTTTTCTCTCTTTGCTTAGTGTCTGACACAATTTTGTCTGTTAGTAGAGCTCTTGTGTGCTTATAATAACAGTAATAATAAATATGATCATCTGGGCATGAAGACCATGCAATAAGATTCTTGTTGTTTACTAAAAGGATCTGTTTTCCAAGAACCCTCATTTCATTGTTTCAGCAACTGGAAAGTAGGAGTTGAAGGAAGAGAAATGAGATTTAAAGCACTTAACTTATTCCCTGGAGCAATATGATTTATTCATGTCTTTGTCATAGCATGTTTTTGAAATGCAATGGTAAATTACTTATACCTGGTTTTTTCACTGGTAACCATTAATACTGCATTTCTCATTTTGGGGATTTCTGACATGCAATTTGAGTCCATCTCTTTTAAATACAGGATATGTGTGCCTAAAGTTAGAACTATGATTTGAGCCTAAACAGCACTGTGGAATAGTTTAAAAGCTATTGGTTACTCAAAATTACTAAAATTAATGATCAATTTAGTCTTGCTTGGTGAGAGCCCCCATATGGAAAATTCAGGTGACTCAATCCTCAAATTCCAAGAGCTGCTGTAAAAATGGATAAGTACCTCTAGAACTATTTTTGAGGTCCATTTTAAAGGACCTAATGTTGCTTTGAGGTCCATATTCAAGCTGAGGAAGCAATGTAGTAACTCTCTCTTCGGAGGAAAAAAATCCAGTAGTGTTCAACATGTGGCCCCAAGTACTGCACAAGGGAGAAACAACCACATTTTGCTGTTTGCTCAGGAGGAATGATTTGTCTTTTACACAAACAATCAAATTAGTAAATTGTCCATATCCAGAATTTCAGCACCCTCAGGTTGTGGGTCATTCTGTGCTGCAACAGAGCACAGAGGCTGTCCAGCCATGAACAATCACTGTCCTATGCTGCAGGAGAACTCTTGGGACCAGACTCTGTTTTTCAATACACTTTTGTTACTGTAGTATTTATTCTAGGCAAGCTGTGAAGTATACAAAATTATATCAAAGATAACCGAACTATTCTGGGAGAAAAAAAGCCCTTAAACTGTTACTTGTTTATTTGTTTAAGACACTCTGAATTTTTTTTTTCTGGCAGACTTCCCTAGATTTGTTTTAATTAAGAAAAAAAAAATTAAAAAGACGGATGAAGCCAAGTGAACAACCTCCTTAAAAAAAAAAAAAAACCAAACTCTAACAGTTAAATTCATTACATTGGGTGTGACCCACTATATAGTTACAACTCCCTGACTAGTTTTCATGGTCATGCATGATGAATTTTTCATAGGATATGATGTGAGCAGCATTCCTTGAAAATAGTGCTTTATCATTCAAACATCAATACCTCTAAAGAGCTGGTTAGGGCAAATATTTCCATAATATTATAAAGAATATAAAGTTTATTCTAGTATTGAAGGACAAGAGGAAATTTCTGTTTGCATTTCTTTCAGCTATAAGGACTTTATATTAATAACACGAACCTGAAAAGCAGGAAGGGTATCTTCAGGAGCCAGGAAATTGCAAAGCAAACCTCGCTGCTCTAGTTTGGCACAGTGAGATTAATAACAAACAAAAATGTAGTTTTGTATTAAAGATGTTTATCATAGACCAAATAAGTCAAAGCCCAGGGTTCTGTGATTTGAAGGTTATAAATATTCGAAAAAATAGACTAACATCTTGAATGGCAGCTTTTAGCCATTTTCTTGCTATCAAAGTTACTCCAGTTAACTTTCAAAGCCTAAGTCAGTCTCACAGACTCAGTACAGGTTAACTGTGACCAAGCTTCCCTTGTAGATCTTAAATGCTGCAACTGCTTCAAAGCTAAACTTTCTAATTTCTCTAAAATGATGCTAATTCTGCTGAAGTGGAAGTAGACAGGAGCCAGGTTCCAGCCTGCAGTGCCACTCTGTCACCTGCTCTAGTACAGGAGTCACAGAGAACAATGTGCATCTCCTACTGCACATCACAGGATGCTCCCTAGCCCTGCTAATGGGGCAGCATTTCCTATGGCCTCCCTGTGTTCATTACTGTAGGGGAATGGTTTGAGATCCTTCTTCATGTTCTCCCAGATGTCTGGAACACTGTCTGCCAGACATGTTCTGCTGCACTCAGGGTCTCCAGCAGCCATCCTGTGGACTGGGTCACTGCCTCAGGTAATACACAAGAACTCAAAATTCTGGAATATATTAAAACTGGATATGCAAACAATTTAGAATTGTTTCCAACATGTCCTAAAGTACTGTACATATGCTAGACTTTTGCTTTTAATAATCTCTTCAGTAACCATTTTACCCAAAAATGTCTTTGCCACAACTGGGGGTGTGTGTGTTGTAGCTTACCTTGTAACCACTAAGAAATTCAAGTTTATGCTTGATAAGATTGTTTACAGTTCTGCTGTTCACATAACAGCTGCAGCAACAGGCAGAACCAGAAAAAGAGCTCTTACTTCATCCCCTAATTGGCAAGCTTCTGCCTAGGTAAGCCATACCTCTCGAAATATTCTGGATTTTCATGCTTTTCTTGTCTAGTTTTGGTGTTTCCATATTAAACTGAGTTGTCAAATGTTTGTTATAGCTTCTTGGAAGCCGAATACATAATGCAGTTGTAAAGGTTGCTTACAGGTAACTCGACAGTAACAGTTGCCTTGGACTGCTTTCTTGGTATATCCCTGCCCCCAACCTTTTATTTTCAATATTTCTTTACATTAAAGTTGTGAAAGGGTGGGCATGTCCTACTTTTATCAGTAGCACAGTAAGAGAGAAATATATGTCTAATTGAAATTATAAAGTTGTGTAAAGGCCAAAAATATAAATATATTCACATGGGATTTGTGTATCAGTCCTACCCTGCTTTGTTTCTCTGTGTGTCACTTCTTCCATCTGCTCCTTTATGGCTCTTGGCTATGTGTCCAGACCTACCCAGTCCTACTTGTTAGTATTATCTACTCTTATTTTCTTTGTTCTTCTCCCTTTGATCATTTCCTCTGGTTGTATATCTAGAAATGTTTATTCTTTTCCTTCTATTTTTAGTTCATAAACAAACAGCTAAACAAAGATAGTAAGAACATTCTTCAGAATGTTTACAGGCTTTTTCATAGTTAAGCCCCAAATATCATGCTTTCACTAATCATATTTTGGCCCTAATTAAAATAATTAAAATAAGTTTAAAGTAATAATTTAAAGTAATTAAAATAAGTTTTGAAAGCCTACTGTAAATTCATTCATTCTATACCAGTTCAGACTGTAAAAAAAATTGTAAACATTCAGTAAGTATACATCCCACCATAACAAAATCCTTAGCAGCTTCATTTCCATCATGAACAAAGAACCTCATTAATTCTGGTTTCTACTAATTCTGTGAGTTCACAGAACCATGAATTTGTGTCATTTGCAACAAAACGAAACAAAATGTGTTTTGTGCCAATGAAAAAATCTTCCATGGAGAAGAACAGCTTTGTGGGTTGGGCGTGTGGCTGTTGACAGCACTACTCTCAAAATGTACCCCAGCTAAATTTATCTAGTTTTTCATTTCCTTACTCATATTTATTGTTATTAGCAAGACATGACACTTCATTACACTTCTTAAACAAGCCCTGTAAAATTGCTGGAAGATAAGAATATCAAAACAAAGACTCAACAAACACATTCATCCAATCTTGATGAGAAGAACAAACATCTCCTGCTTAAGTTTTCCAGCATAATGCTGGAGGAATTTATTTTTCAGTGTCCTGCTCATGTTAATGCTTTCCAAAGCATTAAGCTTCTGTCTGTAGTTAGTCAGAACAATCTCTCGTATTGCAGTAGTCTGATAAAGAATATGGTTAAAAAATACAGAAAGCTCTGATACTAGTAACCCAAATAGTTTGAAAGGTAGAAGAAAATGGTCCTCATATAGCAGTGGCAGAATTGATTTGAGTTTCTAGCTGTAATCTAAAGAGCTTCAGATCCATAGAGTTCAGCACTGTGACATAAATGCAACAGCAGCTTCATTGGCAACTTGATTCTGACTGTGCCAGCTTTAGGGCAAATATGGGCTTTAGGAGGCATTCTTCCAGGCAAGAAGAGTCTTCAAATCCTGAAAAGTGTGGATATGTATCAGGAGCATTTAACCCAAAGATCAGATGAAACATTAAAGTTTCTTTCTCAATAGTTGTATGAAATGTTGTCACATAATTGAAATGTAAATCTATTTAGGGATTTTGTCCATTACAAAAATCTTGTATGCATTTTACCAAAATATTTTTATTTGATTTATGTAGGTTTGTACAAGTCTGCATATGCTGTCTATCAGATTCAGTACTTATTATTTTACAGCACTGTGAAGAGGAACTATTTTTTCCCGGCACACTTGAGTCTTCATATACAGGCACCACTTTAAGGCAGATATATTCTGGGGTGGATTTCTGACACTTTGTAAACCTTGTCTTTTGTTCTTTCAGACATCCTGTCTATTGTAGCAATAGCTCTTTAAAGAATAGCTCCTTAATTCATCAAAAATCCCTGGCTTCATATAAGAAACAAAGCATTTATCACAAGATAATCTTCAACTGCTCTAGTACTTCACCAGATTTTAATTAGTGATTAATTTATAGAAGCATTCTTAACACTGGATTCCTAAGAATTGTCCTATCAGTTCTACTGTAAGTGCATTAACAGGATGCATTGGAAAACTAGTCCACATTGGACACCAAACACCCTGTGTAGACATACCCATAACTGCTCCCTGCATCCATCTGTTGTGACCAGAAGTGTCAATGACCACATTCTAGAATAGCAGTATTCCAACCTGAAATGTTTCCTACTTGGCTGGTGAGAGCCCTTCAAGCAGCACTAAGAATATTTCACTATGCCTAGGTCTCCCCTAAAACCAACTTTTTCTTCCTTTAATATTTTATAGTATAGGAATGGCAGAATTCTTCCAGCTGTGTATTTGACAGATTGATACTAGAAATTATGACCAACTTTCAATTTGAAGAAAGTGAAAAGCTCTGTATTTATCCACAGGGGGCAGAGAGACTACTACCATTTTCCACAAAAGACAGGATACAAAAAGAGTGGAGCAAGTCCAAATTTGAACTTCTTATATGGAAATGTAAAGGTAGGCAATGATCAGAGTAAGCCAAGAAGAAAAACAAGCTCCTTCTGATCTGTGAGGCAGTGCAAGCAGAATATTAATAATAATTTCAACAGTATTGGAAGGGAGTAGCAGAAAGCTTCACTGTTCCTGGTGCCTGATCTGTTTATCTCCAACTGCACAGAGAGCATAGGCAACATGGGCATGGGCAATGGGAAGACACAGCCTGCCCCAGCATGTGCACGGTGATGGGAACAAGCAGCAACTCTAGAAGACAGTGAGGATGAAAATTATGATTACTAAACTGTAGGAAATTTCATTTTTTTCTTCCCTGGAGTATAAGAATATCCTGTTAAAATGGCAGTTTAAACCACACCAGCTTAATATTACCCATTAACTCAGGCCAGGCCCATTGGCCAGCCCTGCCCAAGTCTTTCCATCATTCCGAGCGTACCTATACCCGCACAGCCTCCATCCTGCACGCTGCGCCGCGCATCCTGCATCCCGCACCGCCCATCCTGCATCCCACACCCCGCATCCCGCATCCCACACCCTGCATCCCGCATCCCACACTCCTCATCCCACACCCCGCACCCCACACCCACTCCCCACACCCGCACCCGCTGCAGCCGCGCTCTCCCCGGCGCGGCCCCGCCCCGCCGCAGCCCCTCGGGCGGGCGCGCGCAGGAACATGGCCGGGCAGGGCGGGAGCAGCGCTGGAGGCCGCGGCGTTGTGGTAAATGCGGAGCGCGGCCCGGCTCGGCCCGGCCGCTCGCCCCTCGCCGGCCGCGGTGCCTCCCCGGTCCCCGGCCCGCTTCCCCGATGCCCCCCGGCGCTTTGCGCTGAACCCCTGCTCCCTTCCCTTCCCTTCCTCCGCTCCCTCCGGGCCCCCCGGCCGGCGCTTGGGCCGCATCCCCTCACCCTGCGCCGGTCCCGCCACGCCCGCCGGCCCCGGCCCCGCTGCGGCCGCCGGAGGGGGACGGGCGTGTTGGGCTGAGCCGCGCCTTCGGCTTCCGCCGTGAAAACACGGTCGGGTATCACCCGGAGCGGCCCCCGTGTCCTTGGCTGTGCTTGCCCAGGCTCCTTGAGTGCCGGGGCTGAGGATCCTCAGGCATCCCGAGGTGTCTTTCTCCCACCGGAACTCTGCGAGGCCCCTGGGAGTCTGCGGGCGCCGTGAAAGAGGGTTGGGCTGCCCGTGTTCTTCTGGGGTGGGAAACAGCCCGAATCTTGGCAGTGCGTTTGGAGTGCCTGTAGGGATGGATAAATGGTGCAAAAATGAATGAATGTGATCCTTATTCTGATAGACACACCAGATTCTCCTGTGAAGCAAATGCCATCACTGCCACCGCCTTAGGTATGTTCTTATTTTAATGTGGCATTAGGATTTTAACAGAAAGCTCACGGGTTAGCTGCCCAGATCATGGCCCAGGGCTCTCTGTGTAGGCAGTGGTCACACTGTCCACTCCCACATCCCCTGCATCCCCCTCCTGAAGGACCTGTCTCTGTGTGTTCGAGCTCTGTCTGAAAGCACCACACATCAACCACATCTCCTGACACCTGTGTAATAAATGACATACCTTGACTGTGCATATCATCAAGCAACAGGAGGTCATTGCAAAGTCAGACGTGAATGTGCATGACCATGTTCTGCTCCACTGGTTTAATTTTTTCTGCTCAACTCCCCAAAAACCCAACCAGCAGTAAGTCCAGTGCAACATCATTTAAGTTACAAAAGCTGGGCTTTGCTTCATGGCGCTTGGAGCTGAGGACTGAGCTCAAACCTCACGTGGTGCTCACTTTGCCAGACAAGAAAATGAGCAATATTCTTCTAAAGGTGTTGAATGTCTTCAGCTTGTCTCTCAGGCCTCAGGGAAATGCTTTTGGATATTGCCATGTATTTGTATTCCTTTTTGTATCCTTTTACATCAACTTTTTAAAGACTTACTGAAGAATATCTGCTGGGCTATTCAAACATGCAAAGCCTGAACTTTAAAAGTAGGTCTTTATTTCACTGTAGGAATGTTTTACAGATGAGTATGCCAATGTATTTAGAATATATATTTACTTATCCAGTTGAACACTGGTTTTTTTTCTGAAACAATCAGAATTTTTTTCTTCATATTTTTAAGGGCTTTTAAAATTCTCAAATAGAATAGTCATAAGAATTTACAGTTACTTGAAAATTGTCTTACAGCATAACTCTGTGAATAGCTTTAGGATAAATGAGAATTTCTTAGACTTGTTGGGAAGTGCCTGTTTAAAAGAAAGAAGAATATGAAATAGGCTTATTATATCCGACAAACATTAATTTGAAAGGACATGTGAATTTCATCTTATTTGTTAAATGCCAGCAAGCACTTGTAAACAAGAACTTCAATATTATTTTAGAGTTACACTGTTTATGTTCTGCTATTCTTGAAGGATAAATCGGAGAATCAAAATTTTATCCTGATCCTGTTTTAAAAAGGACTTGTTGTAGCCTAAGTAAAAGTTACTGGGTTGTATGAATTCTAAAGCAGTTTCTATCCATTTGATTTGATCTGCATCACACTGAAACCATGCAATTTGACAAGAATGCAGAAGTAAGCAGCACTGACAGCGGTTGGTAGTGGGTGTTTGTAATACTTAATGAAATTGTTTCACTTTGCATTAAAATGCTTTTGAACAGACCGCTCATTGCTACAAAATGCTTAAAAAGTTTCATCCCCCCATGCACCGAAAAAGTAGATGGGAAAATAGTCTTTCCAGGCACACTGCAGTAGTGTTTCTGGGGCAAGATTTGCTCTAATTAAAACCCTCTCCAAGGAGGTTGTTTATAATCTCCTGTTTCTATGGAAATAAGTAACACAACTAAGTAACTTTTTTTCCTTTTGTGTAGTTTCAAGGCTTGTGTAAGTCAGGGGAAAAGCTTTCATTGCTCCCAGTGATCTCCCAGTCATGCTCTTCATGGACAAATATTCAGTAGCCAACGAGTAATTTTTTTGATGCAGAAATTTTTGGGTAGAGTTAAGAAAGCATGCCGGTCAAGGAGCCTGTAACTGTCAATGAATATGAAAAAAAAGCCCCAAAGCAACCCAAAATCCACAAAGCAGAACAGTGTTTCAGTACAGCAAGAGGCAGGGCTGTGTCTGAGTTAAAGAAGAGGGGATGTGGAGGAACAGCATGACATCAAATATGTTATCTTAGCCAAAACTGTGAGAAACTGTTTATTGCTCTACTATAAAATGGCAAGCAGAGATTAGTTTCAGTGATGGTCCTTTAAAGACTGTCTGTAGCAAAAATGCCATTAAGATATGCCCTGCACTATGGCAAGGTTGTCACCATTTCTCCTTGTAATCAAGATTCCTGTAGCCAGGCTGTAGAAAGACAATGTGTGACTTGAGAATTATGTAAGGAAAACCTATTAGGTGTTGCTTTTTATCCTGAACCAGTATTGAAGCAAAGCTTTGCAATGATTTCAAGGTATCTTGTGAACCTGCAAGTCTTGTCCTTCATAAGGAATAGGGAAAATGTTTGTTTTGGAGTCTGTTTAGTTTTTGTGATGGTGACTTGGCATTTCATAGCTTTCTGAAGCCTTCAACCGTTGGCTAATTTTTGACCTTCTTAATCTCTACCACCATTGTATGTTATGAGATCTAATCTCTGTATTCTGATACTTACAAAATCAATGTATATTAAATCTGTAAAATATTTTTTCTGTAAATATATGGGTTTACAGACTAGTTTCATAGTGAGGTGAGATGCAAACATTTTGTAATCACTTATATTTGATGACATCTAAATTAAGAACCTCACCTTTGACAAGAAGTACAGTTTTTCACTGATTTGTACAGATATCTTCCATGAACCACATAAATTATTCTCTGTATGTGCTGTTTCATCTGTAGAATACTTACCTATTTATTTATGACTTTTAAGTCATTCTAAACTAGAAATGTACAATTTTAATATAGAATTTTATGTCTTTTAATTCCACTATCTGAATCTCCCATTGGAAAATCCCTTCTTACTGGCACTATTATATTTGCACTTTGAGTTGAAAGTACTTAGAAACTTACTTTTGCCACTAGTTTAGTATTAAATATTTCCTTTGTCTGTCTACTTGTTTGTAATTTCAGGTGACATTTCCCACATTCTGTGGGAAGAAAACTGTAGCATTTGATTTCTGAGTTGTACTGAGAAGCAAAATAATTAGTGGGAAAAGCAAAGTAGTAAATTGTAACTGGAAGAAAGTATGGCACACAACAAATTCATCCAATAGAGTATACTAGAATGCTGATTCTGTATCAGTTACATAATGTCAAACACCATGAAGTGTTCTTGACAGTACTATTTGATATTCAGATTTCAGACAACTGGCCTGGATACAGTCTGGATTTGTTCACTTATCCTCAGCACTACTATGGTGACCTGGAATATGTGCTCATTCCTCATGGCATTATTGTTGACAGGTATGTGTTGCTTGAATGTTACTAAATAAATTGTTTGGTCAGTAGTATTATTCTTTTTTATAAAGGCTGTCATCCATATACAGTGCATGTATGATCTTTGTCCTAAAATATTATAAGTTAAAAACTTGGATATTTTTATTTAGAAATTTAAATTAGTACATTTTTGTCTGTCCTGGAGTTCCTACACTTTTAACATACAAAGTGACCTTTGGAATTCCTGGAAATTTCAGCTGCAAACAGTCTGAGGAACAATATAAAAAATGAAAATTCATCAAAGAAATGTTCCTTAATGAGAGGTTTTCCCCATTCTCAGACTTGATAAAAGATGATAAAAGACTATTTTATTAATCTTCAGTAAAGTAGGTGATCCTCATTTTTACAACACTAAAAGGAATGATATATTTCAGATCAAATGAGATTATCTAATTTTTCTAATATATTCTATTTCTCATCTAAAAATATACTAATTATTGCTATATGGAATTTGCTACAGCATTAAAAATAAAATATGTGGAAATTAAGCAACAGCTGTTTCTCATACTTAATATATTATCTTCAGTCTAGAGCTTATTCTTCTCTGCTCCATGCACAGATTTCACTAAAGTTCAATCAATGTACTTATGTAGGGGCAAATTGATTTCTGTATTACAATTGATAGAGAAAGAAAAAAAAAAACCTAAACCTGAAAAATGTAATAATAAAATATATGGGATAAATTATAGGATTATTTAATAAATTGTATCCTGTCAACAAGTCCACTCTCATTGATACTACTAATCTAATTCAGAGAGCTGTCAAAGAATTTTCCATTGGAAGTGTTTACAGAGTATAATGCACTGAGCTGTTTTTCCTCAAAACATCAAACAGCATTGTTAAGTTTTCTGTTGATACTTCATTACATCTAGAAATGACCCAGTATCCTATTGGGGGTCTAGAAATGCTATCTTTAAAGTTAATATTTATTATTTACATTTATTATTAAGATTAATATTTGTTATTTTTATCTTGAAAATGTATGTAGCGTTGCATGGCAGAAATGCGTACCTTTTGTTTCCAATCATCTGCCATATTGTGTTTGCCATGCAGAATTGCCAGAGAGGATAGGTTTGGTTGGGAACCCCCCAAATCCGGGTTCACTGGGGCATTCGCTCGATTATTTGCCTCTGTGTGACCTTGAACAAGTCACTGAAACTCTTTGCACTCTTCATTTCTGCTGTATAAAGCAGTGACCTATATAGAATAGTGATAATATACACACTATAAGCTTTTCACTGATGCTCTATTTCATTCTAGTTTTTATGTCTATTTTTATTAAAATTGTAGGGGTAGCATCTTCCAAAGCCAAACAGCATGAAAGTTTCAAATATTCTTCCCTATCTTTCACTTAACTTGTTGTTCTCGTGCAGTAACTAACATAACAAATTAGGGGTTTGTACAGGTATATTTTATACTGATAATTCCTGTGAGGTAAAATGGAAAGCTAGTTCACATTCTTTTCTCTCGAGTCTCTGACATATTTATGAACCCAAAATATGCTGAGATGTGTAGGTCCTGTTTGTATAGCTGGGGAATCTATGCATTTAAGGTTAACTAGATTCAAGTGCTTTGCATCTTGCATCCATCACTGTATCTGCCATCTGTGAGCTGGATCCAAACTCTATCAAGCACTGGAATGGACTGTCCTGGAAGGTGGTAGAGTCACCATTCCTGGAGGTGTTCAAGAAAAGACTGGACATGGCACTTACTGTTATGGTCTAGCTGACATTGTGGTGATCAGTCAAAGGGTGGGCTCAATGATCTTGAAGGTCATTTCCAACCTAAATCACTCTGTGAAGTCAGGCTACTTAAGCAATGCCAGTCAAGCTGTATACTCACCATAGTGTTTGTGAAGCGTACCATGACATTAGAGCATCTGCATCTAAAGTTATTTTATCTCTAATTTTTTTTTGTGCAGGACAGAACGACTGGCGAAAGATATTATGCAAGACATTGGAGACAATGATATTGTGGTTCTCTGTGTCCTCAAAGGTGGCTATAAGTTCTGTGCTGATCTTGTGGAGCACATTAAAAATCTCAGCAGAAATTCAGAAAGGTTCATCTCCATGAAAGTTGATTTTGTTAGACTGAAAAGTTACCACGTAAGTCAACAACTGATTTATGTAGATTCTGGTTGAATGTCATAATAAATAATTGACTTTTGTATGTGAGATATCCACCTCCAATTATAAGAAAAACTACATGAAAAGTATTTTTGTTTGAAAAACCTGTGGGGTTTTCTTAAAAACTCATATCCCTTATACTTTGTAGATAGTGTGAATAAGGATATGAAGCAATCTTGACCTCTATTGTTTTATTTAGTCTGTCTTTTACTTCTGGACAGAGAAGTATTCAAATTTCATTCATGTAAAATGTCGGCATTTGTTTGTTCTCAAAATCCTCAGCAGTTCTGTCAAGTTAATTTCATGTTACTGCACTTTCCACCCCCACATAGTTGGGCATAACTGCAAGGTGGTAGAATCTATGTCTTCTTCTAAAGGTTTAATGCTAAATAAATGAAATGCTTTCATCTTCATAGCATGCAGTTTACATAGTAGCAAAATATACCACCAGATGATGATAGTGTTCTACAAGAAAATGAAACAAGCTATTCAATCAAATCCAGTGTTGAAATAATCATCAAGCCCTCCTGTTATCTTCAGAGGAAATTATGCAATAATACTTCATCTGTGTCATTGAGGATATGATACTGAGATGACCAGCATTTTTTAGAATCTCTAACTACAATTTCTTATTGTAGAAGTTATAAATTTATATCCTATCCTGCAGTGCATGTTTCACAGTGAGGGAGCATTTCTATAAGTAAGTTGTTGTAGAAGTGTCTGAGGAAGTACACTAAATAAATAGAGTGATAATAAGGTGTCTTGCAGAAATGCAACTTGCTATGTCCAGTAATTCCCACATTAACTCTACAGCTTTTGCGCAGTTTGTTGGCTGTCATTTTCTTCTGGCTCCAGTGACTATAAACTTTTTCTAACTTTCACAGATCTGGTCTGACTTTTTTCAGTGTGGGGAAAAAGGTGAATGAGAACCTTTTATAGCCATTTTATTAGGATTTGGTCCTAGGACTTCTGTTTCAAGAATTAGTTCTATGAAGCACATGTGAAATACTAATATTATATATTTTCTAGGTATTCAACAGTATTATAGAAATAATTAATAAATTACAATGTTATATAATATCTCACATAATGGCACATGGAAATTTTACTCAATTTTTTTTTTTTTTTTTTTTTTGCGTGGTTATAATAGCACTTCAATAACACTGCTGAGGAAATAGAGGGATTACTTAAATTGGGTTTTATTTTGCATCTGGCATGTAGGTAATGCACGTGCTTTTCCTACAGAGTTCTCTCTTATCCAGTATGAAGATATCCTAGTTCTAAAATTTCTTTCCTTGGGGTCAAATCTTATTAGCCATACTAACCCTTAACCAATGAGTGGCAGGAGATGTGTACTGCAAAAGTGTGTAAATTTTCACCTCTTTAGCTTAGGAAATAATGTAAAAGTATGTTATATCAAGCTGAAACAGCACTAAGAATTTTATTATGCAAGGGTGCAATTACCAATACTAAGTCCTAGATAATCTTAGCATTTAGTGGCTGTGCATATTTTGGGTCCTAGCCTCATGCTGTATCAGAAAGGTTCCTTCCCAAGAACTAGGTGCCTGCATCTGCATTTTTGAAAATATATTCTTTTTTCTTGTATGTACTTCCAAACAGGTGTCATGTATTTAGATGCTGAAGCTGTCCTTGATTTAGTGCTTGGATCAGTGCTTGATACCTGTCTGGTCTTGGGAAGCTGAATGACACTGCAGTAGAAATTTGAAATTACATTAATATTGGTAGGTGCAGTCCATGAGATATGCATAAACATAATGCTGACTAAAGCATCTTTGCATCTTGAGTTATTGTTGTGTCCAGTGCAATTGCAGGTTTTGGAGAATGTCCTCTTGTCAGCATAGCTGGGCTCAGATCACTTGAGGAACTCGCTGTACCTAGTCTGAGAGGCTCTTTATTCCTGGCCTTATACGAAACTCCCAAATCTCCATGTTAGTTTATTCTGTAATAACATGTCTTTTTCAGTGTTTTACACTTTAATCAGAGGCAACAATTACAGCTTTAAAGATAAGACTCTACTTAAAATCTTGGAGCATCACCAGTTCCACTCCTTTGTTTTCCTCTGTGTTTTCTGTTCCACTTTGTAGTAAGACTTATCACTGCCCTCTCTTTTTATGCCTTCTTCATTTTACAGACAATGTTCTTCTCACATTATTTATCCTGCTTCCTTTTACTAACTGTTCTCTCTTTCTCTCCTGAAGGGAGTCCTGCTGCTCTCAATATGCTTCCTTCAGACATGTCTCCCTTCCCCCCTCCAGCTGTTTAAATCCAGAAACTAATTTCAGCTCAAACTCCTGGGATTTTTGTATTGTCTCATTCCAGCTTCAATATTGAAAGGTTAGTTGATTTTTAGGGGCTGTAATTCAAACTGGGATTTCTTGGTTTAACAGAATAGCAAAAATGGGCTGTAATTGTGACCCAGAGTCAGATCTTGGCATCAGTGAAAGCACCCCTTAACTACCAAGTATCAGTGAAAAATGCTGTACTTTGCTGTTTGGCATACAGACATGATTACAGGAAAAGGAGATTGCAAATGTGACTAGTTTTATATGGCTCTTTGTTCTTCAAACCTGTCATGATATTACAGAATTTAGACTTCAGAATTTTTACTTAATTAGTATGTTAGGATTTGCTTTCATATTAAGTAGCTGAAAGCTGGGCATGAATCTTTGTAAAATTTCTTCCTGCAAATGAATTGATTAAAAAAAACCAAAGCGTAGTACATTTAGATTCTCTGGATAATGAGTTGCTACTTGTACTACCATAATCAGTATGGTTTTATCTGGTTTGCAAAATATTGTTATATGTGTCTGAATATTTTTACATTTTTGTGAGAAACTTTCCTGTATTTTACAAGGGGCAGATTAAAAGAAAACACTGAGATGACAGTTAGAAAATATGATTTCAGGAGTAAACAGATAGGAAGCATCATGTAGAGTTAAGGATAAAAGTTAGGGAGTTGATGGAGAGGAAAATCAAATCAATTTTCCAGATGGAAATCTGAATGAAAAGCAGCAGCTCTGAGTTTTAAGAGGCGGAGAAGAGAAAACATACACTTCTTTGAATGAACTCAAGAGTAGCAAGGCAAGAAGTATAGTGGGTAAAGCAAGAAGCACTACCATACTCCTCATGGGAAATATGATGAATATATAGAAAGATGCATGCCAGGTTTTAGGGGAAAACACTGTATTCTGGAAACACTGACATGAGAACTGATAGAATTTAGCAGCTTTTTAGCTATTAGGTTCTAAGATATTGGGTTTTAGTATAAGTCAAGAACAGTGGGATTGACTGCAGAGATTTTTGAATTTAAAACTAGATGAATAAAATTTACTATATTTAATTTTTACCATGCTGACTTTTTCCCAAATGATTGTTCCTGCACAGGGAATTGGAGTTCTGAAGTTGAAAATGGGTGAAGGTTTCAGATTGAAAGGAGAATTCAAAATTATTTTCAGAAGCATGTTATGTTGAAGTCAAAAATGAAAAGTAATGGTGGAAGAAGTTGAATTGGGGAATATCATCTAAGGAGAATGTGACCCTAGCAGGAGAGATGGTGGATCTAGAAATTCTGTAATACATTTGTGATATTGATAACTTCAGGAGATTAAAGAGCTGATTAAGAGGAATCCAGAGCGAAGTAAAACAGAGACATTAGGAAGATCTTTTACTAGGGTGTTTTGAATTAAATGATAGGACTAGACAAGAAAGAATGTTTGAGGATGAACCAAAAGAGAGAATGAACAAAAAAAAAAAAAAAAAACCAGAAGATGTAGATGTCATTAAGAGAAGGGTGGAATAGGATATGTTTTAGTAAAAACTTACACTATAAGAAATGTAGCAGTAGACTGTTTATAAACAATAATTAGAGCTTGTCTTTGTTAAGTGTGGAAGAGACAATTTAGGGCAAGCTGAAAAGGTAAAGGCTGAATTACAGCTGCAGAGAGAAGAGGATGTTCTGGCTTAGCGAGTCTAATCTGCAATTAAGAGATGCAACAGTATCACCTAATCCTGTTCCATGGATATGCCAAATGTGACCTTTAAGTGAAACCTCAATTTTTAAATGGAATTGAAAAAAGTTAGAAGAAATAGAGGAAGTATGCAGACTTTCTTGAGAAGTTCTCAGCAGCCTCTCAATAGAAGGTAAATGCATATGAATTAAGACTTCTTTAGTGGACCAATGATGAAAGCTAAAAAGAGAAGGAATCATGGTAAGAGTCATTGTTGAAACTGGTGGTGGGGACTGATGGAAGAGAGAAGAAACACCACACACTTTTATTAGGCAGACCAGTGTGCTTTCTATGTGCTTTGCTACCTGTTAATGTAAAATGTTTCATATTCCCATATGGTTATCCATAGATATCTATCTAATTCTCTTAATTACTATATTTTATAAAATAGATATGATAGTAAAGCTCACATCTTGGGGAAGGACAAATGAATCTTGGTGGCATAACCTTTTTTCACTGAAAACCATGGAGAGGTAAACGAGGAATGAGATTGCTACTTTTCCTTAAGTCTTTTGTGAGTTGTTTGGTTATATGTGTGGACTAAAGTGGCAGAAGAGCAGCCATTTCTGTTATTTTGACATGACATTGTTATAAACAAACTCTGTTATTTTGAATAACTTTAGGACCCCACCTGGAGCACTGCATCCAGCTCTGGAGTCCTCTGCACGGCAAAGACAAGGATCTGTTGGAGGGGGTCTGGAGGAGGCTACATACATGACCACAGGTCTGGAGCACCTCTCCTAGGAAGACTGTCTGATTCAGTTGGGTTGTTCAGCCTGGAGAAAAGAAGGCTTTGGGGAGACCTTAAAGCAGATGGCCAGTATCTGGAAGGGGCTTACAAGAAAGGTGAAGAGAGACATTTACAAGGCCATGGAATGATAGGAGAAGGGGAAATGCCTTTAAATTGAAAGAGGGTAGGTTTAGACAAGATAGAAGGGAGAATTTTTTTTTTATTATGAAGTTGGTGAAGCACTGGAACACGTTGCCCAGAGATGTGTTTGATGCTCCAAATATGAATGAACTTCCAGAGGATTATGTAGATTTGGTCAATTCATGCAATTCTTTCAAATGAGTACATTATTTATGGTTTCCAGAACATAACTAATAAAAAAAAAGTAAAAATGTGACTGCTGAATTGTAATCCGTGCACAATGGTTACATTGAATTCTGTTCACAAACAAATCCATTGATATGATCTGTTTCCTCTTCAGCCTCCAGTTGTTTGAAACATATTTACAACTGTTGGTTATTAGTCTTGGCAAAAACAGGACTATTAGTGCTGCAAGAATCTGAAAACAAGCAACAAAACAAGCATAGTTTAGTAGAAATCTGAATGTTTTTGCTATATGAAGCCATCTCAGTAAATAGTTTTGCTAAATCTCTCTACTGTAGGAGTAAGGAAACAGAGGGATTTTATAATGAGTGAGTTGAAAGCTTGGTAAATGGAGTAAAATAATTTCTTTTTCTGCCATGCAGGTTTCTTTCTCGTACATCAAATGAGTGTACTTAATTCCTAAATGACTCAACAGAATGAAGCATCAGACTATAATCAGAGTGGTATAAAATATACAGTCCTACTTTTAATGATTACCTATTCTTATTCGGTATAATTTTACTGTATGTAACTTGTTTTTTTAAGATCACTATGAATTTTGCATTTAAAAATAGTATGTTGAAATCCTGATGCTGAAAAAGCAAGTAATCTCAAAATGTTTATGTTAATTTAACAACACAGAAGCAACAACTGTCTTGCTTGCATTTAGTGATTCATGTCTATACCCAGATTCTCCACCAGTGTTACAATGATTGTTTATCTCCATTGCTGTGTCACACAGGAGAACACAACTTATGATCTCCTGAGAAAAATGTACATGCTGAGATGAAAGAGAATTCACATTCATTTTTGTACTTACAAATTTTCTTTTGGGAAGGTTGTGAGTTCCCTTTATTTTGCTTCATGTACTCAGTTTAGCTGATGACTGCATCATCATATTGATGCTGAGTAGCCAGGGAAGAATTACAAATTGGAGCCTACCTGAAAGAATGCATTCCTGTCAGCTTTAAAGCCAAGTTCTACCATAATTTCACAGGACTCTAAATAATCTGTGAATTATACATTTGACCTGCAAATAAATAACTTCAGTATAGGCAAAAATGTGATTTAATTTTAAAATTAGTGCTTTGTGGTTTATTTGATTTGGAGAGAGATTGTGTGTGTACTAGACATTCCAAAACTAAAAGATATTCTTAACCTTTTTCAGGTGTATGTCTTGCAGTCACCACTGCAGACAGTGAACAACTGTACAGAGAATTTTGCAGCATGATATAGTTTAAAATGCTAATGGGCAGCAGGAACATGACATAATTTAGTCCATAGAAGCTACCAGTGTCAAGGTTGTTGCTGTTCTGAGAAATATGTTCTGTTGATTGTAGATGGTATTGTCAGAGAGATGTCTTATGGGCAAGCTAATGATGAGAGATTTGGGAAATCTGCTCCTTGAATTGCCAAAGGGATTTTATCTCTGTGTTCTTTCTTTGTCTGTGAATGGATAAAGTAGCATTTACATCCTGAAGTAGTAGTATCTTTTTGAGTGAAAGTTCCATGAGATGCTAGACCTGCTAAAACAAGTAAAGTAAAAGGTCTTTTAGTGCTCCAAGCCAAAGACAGTGTCAAATCTTAAGCAGGCACTGGGGCTCTCCCTGTATCTCAGTTATTTTCTGAAATTTAGTAAGATCTGAGATGGTTAAGAAGGTGATGAACAATGGAAACAGATCATATTTTTTGTGAATTGAGTGTTTGGAGATACTACAATTTGCAGTTCTCCAAACTCTGTCCAAATGTTCCTTTTTCAAGTGTTAAGACTTGTTTAAATATAGAATATTCTTCATGAAAGAAACAAAAAAACCCACATCAACATACAGCAGTGTCTTACTGCAAAATATCAGCCTCAGAGACACAAACTTTTCAGAGAAATAGCTGAAAATGTGTTAGTAGTGTAAGTCATGCCAAAGGCTTATTCTTGCAGCTAGCTGATGAAATTTTAAACGAAATTCACAAAAATGTAATGAGAAGAATGACAGTCTCTTTCATTAAATTGTGGGTGGTGTTATGAGAGTAGCAGCACAATTTAGGCACTTTGAGAGTAAACTCTCCTGCCAGATTAATCTGTACAGCAGGTACAGTGGCTTGGTGTGAAAACTCAGGCACTGGAGGTGCGTCTCTTTTCTGATTGCACCTGCACTGGCTAAAACAGTGACTGTCTCCATTCCTCAGGGGCTGCAGTGCCCTCCAGGCAGTCACACTGGCCAGCTCAGCTGCTTCTGAGCACTCCCTAACTTGTTTCAGCCCAGATAACACCACTTATGAGAGAATTTCTATTTGGACCACTTGAGCTTGCTGGATTTGTTTTTAGCAACCCAGATGCACACATGTCAGTAGCCCCTGCCAGAGGGAGACTTACAAGCAGCTGGAGACAGCTTGTGGGCAGTAAATTCTTTAGTCAGCACAGTTCTTGCTGGAAAAAAAAGAGTCTGCCCATAGTCAAGGGACCCTCACTACCATGTGTGCAAGCCTCAGACTCACCCACTGCTTTACCTGAGAGATGCTCCTCAAAGGTATCAGAAGGAGTGTGAATATTTCAACTCTAGTTATTCTTGTGTACCAGCCTAGTTTTCCTAGTGTTCTAAGATAAACTGAAGAAGGCCATACTATATGGAATAAAATGTGAACTTAAAAGTCAGGGTCTTGAAACTTCTTAGGTCTGGAGGCAAATGTGCTCCTTTCACCTACATGGCATCTACAACTTCCGTTTAATGTGATGGCAGAGTTATGAGATATGAGAGCTTTAATTCATTTTTTGCTCAAAGAAAGTGTTTTATTTAAAATAAACCATACAGTTTTATTTTGTGCTTAGGGGCTTGGGATGCTCCTTCTAATGTAAATAGGTGTTAATTTGTGGGCATAGTTCAGGAGAGGTCATAATAAGTCTATCATACAGTCAGTTTATCCAGTTTATCTCTAATATAGATCTTACTTATAGAAGATGATCATGGTAACTGTATGCATCAGATAACACACCTACACACCACTTGAATATGTTAGCACCATCTGAAATCTTAGTGATTTTTTTAAAGTATGAGTAAGTGTGTCGGTGACTCACGTATGAAAGATTTGGGGGAATTAAACAACTCAGCCAAGGGAGAACTGAGTAGGAAGTGGCCTGATTGCCATGGGGACAGAACTAGAGCAGATGTGGCACTGAAGGCAGAGTGATACTGAACTGTCCTACAGCTTTCCAGAAATATCAAAGCATTGTTTTAAAGTGTTTATGGAGCATATTTAAGCAAGTGACTACGTGCTTTTTAAGATACTTTTCATTTTTATCTATAGTTTCCAGCTTAGGTGTTACCTTCCTTTATATTGATATATGATTTTTATCTATGGAATTATTTTTTTAAATAAAAAAAAAATTCATTTTCCTATATTGTGGGTTCGGACTGTGCTCTTTTGGATTTCATATCTAATATAAACTCCAAATAGAGGTATTTTCTAATGTTTTTTGAGAAATTTGTGTCCCCAAGGGTCACATTTTTCTTACAAGCTGTAATGTTTTATTTTGAAAAATGTCTCCTAATTTGAAATAAATGTCTTGGATTATAGTATATTGCATAGGGAACCGCTACTATGTATAAACAGAGTTTAAGGTCTGAAGTTCCTTTTTCTTAAGGATTTTTTTCTATGAGTGGGTTTTTTTGTGAGCTTAAATCTTTGGTATTTTTAAGGAACCCAGGTTCCTGAAATCTTAACATATAAGACTGTAGATGTTTTTGAAACTGGCCACTTTTAGAACAGATTCAAAGCATCAAGGGACTTTATTAGAAGCATCCAACTGTTCATATTTTCAAAGAATTAGATTCCCCTGGATACAGTATTTGTTGTATAGCAGTGGTTTCTTATAAAGCCTAAAATATTGAAGTATAGTTTAGTTCATATTCTGCCAAAAATGTACTAAGCTACTATTAAGTTATGGCATTTACAGCAATATTATATGTCATCCTGCTTCATGGATTTTACAGTGACAGGGAGATAGGATCTTACATGTAAGATAGGTCTAGAACTTTATGGTCATTAATCCTGTTGTAAAAATAAGATCTGATGAGTTTGAAAATACTGTGACATGTTTATGCATTGGAAAAAATCACATTACTTGTACACTAGTAGTACTATTTAATATGTGAGTTTTTCATATTAAGATCTGAAATGGGGCAAAATTAATTAAAAGAAGCCAGAGGGTTCTAATTTTTCTCAAGAAATTTGATGACTCCCTTTTACTGGCATCTTAAATGCTGTTTCTTAAAACAGATCATAACATGTGTAGTGTTTGTGCAGTGTCACACCCCAGTGGGTCTGTGAGGCATAGACCAAAGGGTTACTCAAAAGGAATATGGCAATAACAGGAACTCCTCTGTAATTGCAGTGCTGATCCATGTGATAGATATAAAATTCTTTTCCCTCCTCATTTGATAGACAGAAGTTAAAATATTTAAATAAAGATGGGATACTATAAAACAACGGTGCAAGAAAATTCACAAAGAATATGGGTGCTGTTAAAAGTTTACAAGTTGTCATTAGCCAAGGGACTAAACACAGTAGTATGGAAAAGAGTGTACTGATTTCTGAGAATCAATGATAAATTAAGCTCCAGATTGCTGGAAGGAACTAAGCATTTGAGGTTTTTATCAGACTCATCTTCTGTGAATATGCTTACTTCGATTTATCTGTTTTCTCAGCCTGTGGCTATTTGACAAAGTTCAAGATTCTTCTATCTCTGTTTTATCACCAGATTCTAGGAACTAATGATAGTCAGGGTCAGAAGGTTAGCACTTTCTGGTTATTTTAGAGAAAGCTGTTTTCTCTTGTGCTTGCAGAATCCCCAGGTGGTCAGGGTTTTTAGTACAGAGCTACAAACTCACTATATGTTTTTTCACAATGTTAATTTGCTTTTGATCATTAATTCACAACACGGTTTAAAAAATGGGGTAAGATCATACATGTAGATCTAGTAGTGTCTGAGCTGACATGCTAAGATCCTCTGTTGAGGCTGGGAAACATGACTTCTAGTTCCACTGCTGTAATGTTCATGCATTTAATGCTAAACAATAATTGGGCAAAAGACAGATACTCCAGTTATTGTGGACTTGAATCCAAATGGACATTTTCCTACCCAAGGCCAGTATAGTTAGCCATAGCATGATTGATGACCTTAATGACTTTTGCATTACCATAGCAGGAGGAGAATTTTCCTTACACTCTTTGGCTTATGGAGCTGAGGAGGAAAAACATCCCAAGTCTGCTATTCCGAGTGGGTGGGCTGGTATTACATTATTATCACCAAAAGCAGACACCCGCAGCAATGCCTTCTGGCAGCCCAAATGGAGTTCCTGTGTAGGACTGTGGCAGTTCAGGAGGGTATGCTTCCTAAATTTTTCTTTTACCTGTAAGTTTTAAAATTTATTTGCTTCCCATCTCTGGAGAAAAATTATGTGATCTGAACCTTACCTTACATGACTGAAAAGCCCTGTGAAATTGTTAATACCTTCCTTTTCTCTTCCTGGAACATACACAGGTTTAATGTCTATGTTTTAAATATTATCTTAGAGAATAAAAATAAGCTAGAGTATAAGGAAATTTTAGACTACAGTATGTGAAAACTAACCTGAGTTTTTGAGGATTTATTGTGTTTCTGATATACATACAAGTCAAAAACTTTGTTATCATATGTTCTTGATTTCAGTTCTTGCTCATCTTTTTAAGTGTTCGGGTGCTGTTTCTGCCATATGGAGATATGTAGTGTTGCAATCTTACTGCTTCATTCTTAAACAAAAGAACCCATTTAACCAATGCTAAGCAAGTATATAAAATTTAATTGCTAAATCAGAAATTAAAAGTGAAATAATGTATTGGCTATAATCCTTATTAGCCAAGTTGACTGGTCTGAGTTCTGCTTCGATTTATGACAGTTTGGCCCTTTTTTAAGATAGCTTACCTTCCTTGGATTAAATACAGAGAAGGCATGCAGGAGCCCTGGAACACAAAGAATTGTTGAGTGAACAGATGATTACAAGGAATTCAATTTATTAAGTTTAATAACTTACTGTTTCCCAGAGTGTTGTTTAAGCTGAATGACCTGCCTTGCTTTTACAGTAGGGAAGAAATATACCCAGGTGTTTCCACAGGTCAGCTGATAAGGAGTACCTTGCTGTCAGTAAGTTCATTGTTTGCCTTTCTCTGTCCAAAGCCAACTTCCTCATTGCAAAACTCTGGCCTTCCCTGGAACTGGATAGACTAGCTTGAATTTGAAGCAGTTCCAAACCTGAGTGGTGAGCTTTTAGTTAAGGAATAACAACAAGGAAGAAATAGAAGAAAAAATAAGTAAATCTTTACACGAGTTACACTGTAGATCTACCCCTACAGAAGTAAAATATGTCTTACACTGTGGTAACTAGAACTCCTCTACATACAGCATCTCTGCATCTACAGCAGTTTAAAATTTGCTATCGTCTGTTATCGTGGCAATAGCAGTAAGACCAGGCTCAGTGCACCACAGTCAGTGTGTGGTCAGCTCAGGAAGGCAGCTTTAAGGCTTTCAGAGCTGCTCAAAGCTGCCAGTGCTTCAGTGCACATGTACCTGTACATCCCTGCAGGAAAGGGGGTGTTCTGGCAGTGGGTGTGTGCCACTTTACTGGATTCCATTCCCGCTTGGCTCAGCATTGTTGGATTGTTTGCAAGGTATTCAAGGCACCTCTTAAAAATATATCAGTGACCTGGCACTTGACTATTTTGAATGTGGGTGTACCCCAGAGGTTGCAGTCTGGCCTTTGGTATACATTTGATTCTGGGTAAAGGAAGGCAAACTTTCCAGTCTACTGGGAAGTGATCCACATCATTCCCACTCATTTGTACAAGTCTCCAGCTTAAAAGTACTTACTAGTTGCCCTCTGAATGTTCCTACTTAAGCCTGGATAGTCCTTCTAGCTGCCTGCCATGAAAACTGACAGCTCATTTTCTACACCCTTGAGGTCTTTTCTTTTTAGCTGTTGTTCTTGAGAGAAGAAACCCGAAATTGTATTGATTCAAGTGGATGTTGTTTCTAAGTACAGCATTTTATATACTACCACTCAACTTCTGCTGATTCACTGAGGGTATTTCATAGCCTATACTTTATATATCAGTTTGACTTTACCTATTAGCCAGAATAGGTTAACAGATCCTGTAGATGCTATACTGACACTTCCCCACCAACTTCTTCATATTTTTAAGTATTTCTCAGGAGGCAGGTTGCAAAGCAATTTAGTTACATACTAGGATCCAAGGGACAACTGAATGGTCTGTCATTGACTTCTTTTTGGTCAAAACCTTCCTGGAAAACCCAGTTGTAGGAGGTGGAATGATGGTGTGAAGTGAAAGAGCTGTCCTAATGGGAACTCCCAGGCTGGAGGATCTGCTGTATCACCCAAGGGGACAAAACCAACATAGAACAGGCCTGATGGTCACATTCTTGTTTGTTTTGATTTTACCTGATGAATTTTGGGAGAAAAAGGTAACCACATTTTTAAAGAAATTCCATATGAACTCTGCAGACTGTAGTAATTAAATATGTAATAATGACCTTGTGTTTATATTTCATATTTTAGTTATGCATTTACACTGTTCTGATAAAGCTGCTTTTTTTTGCCATGATTAAAGAATCTTTGTTTCACTAAGCCCAGTATTAATGTATTCCAGATTCTGCTTCTTCAGAAGAGTAGCAGATGTTCACAGTTTGGTGCAATTTTCAGATGAGCAATGCTGTTTATAATGAATTTTCCTGAGACCACCCAACTCATTTCACTTGTAACTTGAACTATGTCCAAGTGTTGATCTCAAGAGATGTAAAAGAGATGTAATAATTCAGTGCCCCACCCAGTTCAAAACACATGACTTAGTATTGATGGAATTTAAATATGTATACTTCCAATCTACATAGAAAGCTAAAGTTTTATCTTGTATGCCATGAAAAATAGTGGTGGAAATAACATTCTTGCTTTAATTAATCAAGTATTCCTAGAATTAACTGAAATTATAAAACAAAGATGAACAAGTGAAAAACCACAACCCAGTAATTAAAACCAAAGTAACTGAGATTTTTTCTGGAAAATGCAGATTTATTAAGCACCAAAAAAATAGAAATATAGCTTGGTATGAGGTGTGAGGATGTGACACAATGCATCATGTCATGTCAGAAACAGCTGCAATAAATTTTGTGCTACAATAACCAAAATAAAGTGTGATTTAGAGCTGTCTCTATCCAAGCCAATATATTTAGTGTCAAATCTTTAAAGAAAAAAAAACATTGATGGGGTTTAGGGATATTAGAAAACAAGTATTGAGGAACTTTGGGTGACAGAAAATGAAGCTTCAATTCATATTTCTGGATTTATAAGAAATCTCGGAGACTCAATTATATCAGTTGGAACAACTCACAAAGGAAGAAAGAAGCTCTGAATGGAGACCATGAAAATTAAACAAACAGTTCTGAATTGACATTAATTGGTACTGAATGAAACAGATTTGTTTTCTTTCCTGACATTCCTTGTACTTTATACTTAACATTTATTGCAGTGTTACTTTGAGATTATAAACTGAGAACACAGGAAAAAAAAAATGCACTGAGAGGTTCCCATGGTAACCATAGTGTGCAAATCATCTATGTGAACATATGATCAGGGTAATGTCACACCATGGTATTGAGCCTTGCTGTTTGGCAGGTATGTATTTTACAACATGAGTTAAGTGATAAATGTAGATAGTTATAAATGTCATTGAAATCAATTAGCTGATTTTTAGGTTTTTTTTTAAGCAAGAGAATTGCTCTCCAGTGTGATGCAAGGAATTTCTTTAATTTTTTTCTGAAAATACCTTGTCTGGAGTGTTCTGAGCTGCATATAAAAAACTATATAGAAAATGCTATGTTTTTTAGGCACCATGAATACTCAGCCTTGTCCTTTGCCAGCACTCATTCTCCACTCAGAACAGAAGGATTTTCATAAATGTATGCAGTTGTGTCCCAACAGCCGATGTGTGAATGCAGAGATTGACGGGATGCTGTGATCCCCCTGCTCTCAATGGCTTTTGTGTTTGCTTAACTGCTTGCCAGCAATGAAGATGCTATTTCAGCATCTTCCTTTCAGCTGAAGCCAGAAATACCAAATGCAAAGGAAACAGTGCTGCTGTGAATACTGTAGAAAGAAAGGTTGTGTTTTTGGGTTTTTGTGGGTTTGGTTTTTTTTTGTTTGTTTTTTTGGGTTTTTTTGTGAAAAATAAATAAATTCATTAATCATTGCACCTCACTGTTATCTTTTTTCTCTTTCTCAACTAGCAGCTTAAGGGCAAACTGCCTCTTCAGTAATTCTTGTGTGCTGGTTGCTAATGAAATTCTACACTTTCTCATTTGGAAATGAAAAAATATTTTGTCAGTGCCTTGGTTACACATGCTGTGGTAGATATTAGAAACAATCTGCTTTTTATAGTCTTATAATAGTCTCGACTTGAATACATGCCTGACTTTTGAAGAGTGACCTATCTTGCTTTACAACAAAAGACTTATGCTTTTAAGCCTGAACTTAAAATCTTTTCAATCTTCACTTTTTACTTAGTTCTAAAATAATCTTCTGAGAAAATCAGTTACTTGCTTTCTTGTTGTTTGTACTTTTTTTTTTCTATTTTTCTTTACAAAAATAAAAGAAATAATGAAACTTATATTAGAAAATGTATGGGATGTAACCTTCATTGCTGCTCTAGCTCTGTTTCCCGGGAAACGGATCAGAGCAGCATGAAATTTATCTAAAGCTCCCAGATCCGGTGCAGAAAAAGTGAAGGCAGGTCTAAAAACTGTCATTTAAAGCAGTGGCTGCTAAGGACCTCTTACAAAGCTATGGTGTGAGAGTTTTGTGGAGAGTAGAGTCTGAGTGAAAGCCAGGGAGCCTTTTGGTGGGTCTGCAGAATGCAAACTTGGAGAAATTCTCATCTGGGCAATTCGACAACCTTTGCTTGCACTTACTCTGGAAGGCTGTATTAATTTATACAGTTCATTCCCATGAGGACCACAAATAGTTCCTGGGGTTGCCAGATTGCTTGTGACTAGGTATCTGCAAAGGTGCTTGGAAGTCCCCAGACTTCTGCCACCTGGGCTGTGAGCATGGACAGGTGTGGTTCCATCTGCACAGGGGGCAGCTCTGACCCTCTGAGTGCTGCCTCTGCTTGTCCTGCTTTGAGAGGGGAAGAAGAACTCCTATAAATCCCTTAGTCCAGTAGATCTTTACCCACATTTTAAGTCCTGATGTGCCACTATTTACCTGTGGAAAAACATTTGGCTTCAGAGCACTGGATTTAGTAATAAAAGCAGAGAATTCAAGTATTGTATATTTGTCAGTTGTTTGTAATGATGAAGCTTCCTGGTGTCACCAGTAAACCATAGTGTCACAATGTGGTACTGGAGCTATTATTAAAATTGGACTAATGCTGTCTTCCTATGGGTAGGAAGATTAGTTAAGCACATGTATCAATTTGGCAAAAACCCCACACAGAACTATACTTATTTCTGTACTTGCTTTTTCTGAAAAGTTCATATAGCTTGGCCATGACCGTATATTTTTTAATTTGCCACCTTCTTTAAGGCCTCTTTTGTCTTGCCTTAAAAGAAGGTCTTCCATGTGTCTCTTTTATGTGATCTTAACTTCATGTTCTGCTGATAATAAATTGGAGCTAGAGCTGGTTGAGAATTTTCCATCAGAAGGAATTTCAACTAGAAACGTCTGTAAAACAAATTCAGCAAAAAAAGAATTCTTTGAAAAATAACTTTTTTAACAGGAAAATCAAAACATACTATTCTGTTGCATTTAGTTCAACCTGACTGGCCATATTTAAGTAATTGACCTCAAGGATTTTATCTTTGAATCAGTTGAATAAACAAAGCTCTGGAAACTGTATAGCACACTGAAAATATTTTTGGTAGTAAGTGATAAATTTTGCAAAACTTTTTTCCTCTGGAGAAGATGAAGTGAATTCCTCCAAAAAGAGCTGACATGTAAGCACATTTAGCCTGTGTTTCCAAAAACTGTTCCAAACCAAGAATGTGCTTACAGGTGTTTGGTCAAGTGTTGAGATGCTCCTGTCCTCCCATTTTGAAAGGGATAAATATGTTACTCAACCCTTGTCATACTAAGAAACAGCAAGCAAAGGAACACTATTTTAAAAAGAAAGATGCAACTTTTTCTAGTCCAGTAAGCCCTAGAGTTTGATGTTGGCTGAAAACAAGCAGGAGATGCAGGAAGCCACAGGAAGAAGTGAGAGTATGGTTTTCTTGTACACCAATACTAACAAGCATTAGAAAATATTCATAACTAAGACTAGTAATCAAGATTTTTTAAAAAATGTAATATTTATATTTTTATTTTGTACAGTTATAACCAATTTCAAAGTTTTATCCTTCTTCTTTCAGAATGATCAGTCTATGCAAGATATGCAGATAATTGGAGGAGATGATCTTTCAAAGTTGACTGGCAAGGTTTGTTCATTCTATATTTAAGAATGAAAATAAATTCACTAAAAATACTTGAGAAGAGCTATATATTTTTTGTCAGATACTAATACTGGAATCAAGGTTATTTATTCTAATGTATTAAATTGCTGCGATGCCACTGCTTTCAGATTGCAGATGTCCAAAAAGGTCAGAATGTAGCCTCTCCATCCTTTGTAGACTTTCCCAGTAGTTATACATGTACCATCAGTGAGATTGTGGGCAAAATTTGTGCTGTCATATTTCCCCTTAGCTTGTTTATGTCATGGAGCCTTGGGTTTTTTTGCCTTCAATGGGAGCATACAAGCAAACTGCACAGTGCATATCTCTGTTGAATTCAGCATATGAGTTTAATACCATTTTGCCTACTGCACAAAATGCAGTTGTGGAGCCTTTCACTCAGAGAATCAAATGGGATTTTTTTATTTCAGCATCACGCTGGTTATATGACTGAATCTGCACTAAGCTTGAGCCTTGTGATAAGGAAAGAGAGTGGTCTGAGGCAGTGAAAAGGCCATTTTCATCCAACCATGGTAATACAAAGAAGTACTTTGAAGAGGAAGGAAAGCTGATTTCATTAGGCAAATGGGCTGTATGGAAATGGTCAAAAAATTATTCTTTACTTATGCATTAAGGCAACATAATACTTATCTTGTTATTTGTACTGTATTTGCAGTCACTGTTTTATTAGGTGATTCTAGATAATATCAGTTTCTTCAAAGCATTCAAATGGAGCACTAGCAAACTGATTTGTTTTGTTGTACTATAGCACACAAGAAAAAGAAGAGGAAAACAACTTTAAATATTTTATTAATATTAAATAGGGTTTGATGCAACTAGAACTGAAATTTTAAAACTGCTGTTATACTCAGAATATTTTAGTGATATGTATGTACTCAATTTACTTTCTAAATACTCCTGCTGGGTGTTGTTTCCAAATACCGCTGAAGCGTTAATCATATTCTGGGGAAATATTAATTAATTTGCTACTTTCTAATATTCAAACACTGGAGTTACCTGTTTTTCTATGATTTTGCATATGTTTCTCTACCTCACAGGCAGTACTGGCAGTGCATCTTACTTAACATTTCTCTTCTTGAACATAGTTCAAACACTTTCTAAACTTCAGGCCTAGCTCTCCTTCCCCATCTTCCAATCCCAAATGTCCTTGATTAATGGTTGCAGATATTAGTATTATTTCCAGACATAGTATTTCCAGTATCATTTGAATTCACTGAGCAAAACATATTTTTTTATTGCAAGATATCATTTTTTATTTTTTGTAAATAAATTTATCTGTGCCCACATGTGTATGAGAGAGAAGGAAGATTTCACCCTATTAAGTCCTGCTCTTATCAAAAATTAATTAAATTGTTTTCTTACAATGGAAATCCTGGTAATATTTCTCTCAGTGGCATGGCTCTCCTGTTCCTAGCTATGGAATGGGACACAAAATTTGGCTCTTGGGAGGCTTGGGGAGAAGACTGAACAGCAGCATGGTTTAAGATAGCTGGGCAAGGCGGCTGGGATTTTGGGTGGGTGTGAGGCGGCTGCTTTGGGAATAAATTGCTGCTCAGGAGGGAAGCCCAGTGCTGGAAGCTGGGTGTGGAGGCTGAAGTGGGGCAGGAAGGGAGAGCTGGGACTGCCAGGGGAGCAGACACTCCAAGGGTCTGTTTGGTGTTTATCTGTATGTGGGGCTGTTTGTGACACAGCTGATGTGTCAGGAAAAAGGAATAATGAAATAGCATTTTCTCTAGAACACGTGAGAATAGGGCTCCCTTTTAAGATTTATTTTACTGTTTGAAAAGCTGGAATGCAAAGCTTAGGCTCAAATGCTCATGCTTGCATGTCTAAAGTTGGATATGTGAAGGAGTGGCCTTATGTCCACAGATGCCAACTCCTCCATCTGTTGTTGACTTCAGCAGTTAGTGCAAGTATTCAGCACATTTTACTAATCAGCCATTTGTGGGCTGATTCAGAGCCTCCTACAGGCCATGTAAATCTTTTCCTTGAAGTGCTTTTAGTACCTCTCTTTAGCTGCTGGCTTTTAAAACTGCCGGTTCAGTAGTTATCCAATGTCACTGAGCAAATTAGTTGAAGACTGACTGAGAGAATTCACCTTCTTTGCTATCAAGCAAGCTGTGTTCTTCCTCTGCTTGCTTGGAGTATTTAATAAGAAAAGAGTGTAATTATATTGAAAAATTAATATACCGAGTTAAATCCCATTAACTTACTGATCATGGAAGGTGTTTTCAAAAGCACAAGTGTGGGCTTGGAACATAAGTTCCATTAAGTTTCTGTGAAGTTGAAAAGTATCAATAAATATAAACAGTTTTGAAACTTACAGAGAAAAGATTCTGAGATTTTGATGTTGAACTGCCTTTCATTAAGTAATAATACCTGGAACCTCAGCTAGCCTTATGATCTTAGTGAAGAACTAAGGCATGTTTGCTGCCTATTAGAAAAACAGATTACTGACTGAACATGCTGGTATATAATAATGTTGAGGGGGTTTTTTTCTGAGAAAGCTTAAAGAAAGTAAAAAAATGTTAAAAGCTGTTTAGAAAGAAGCTGTTAAGGAATAGCTCTTAGCTCTGTTAATAGCTCTTCAAAATAATATCTCCTTTGTACTTCTCTACAATATGCTTTTGTTTACAAAATTATTATAAGCCTGGCAAAAATGTATAATGACCCAAACCACTAAAAAGAAAAATATCATGAGAGTTGGCATACAGACCCAAACTGCCCAAATTGTTACCTGAAGAAAATCATCTCCCATTTGAAATTATTCTTCTGTAAAGAAGGTCACTGAGGCAAGAATGAAGTATTCCATGGCACAAATCATTTAAGAATGAATCCTGATATAGCTGAACACTCTAATGCTTTGTAAGCATTTCTATCCAGAAAAAAATATAATTTAAAAATCTCTCCTTTAATCATGTAAGTAGTGAACATAAAGTTTCTCAGTATCTGAATTCATAGTAAAATAGTTTTCAATTCCTTTAAATCTGAAATTCTAACTTGGGTAAAATTTATCATTAATGTTTGCAAAGGGGAAAACATTTAGAAAATGGGAGAGAATCAATGACTGTTCAGAAATCTGTTTCACAACAAAATGGCAATGAAAATGTATGGAGATGAGGTGAAAGAACAAATAATACAACCCTGTTTAGTATCAATACTGTAAACATACTGTATAATACTGTAAAAATTCCTAACATATTTTCAAGTATTTGTGACATTTGAGCAAAGTAAATTTTAAAGCATCTAGAAACTTCAGTAGGTTCAGCTGTACCAGAGCTGTGAGTAGAACTGCCATTTATCTCTTATATTTGTATGCACATATATTTTGTCTGAAGAGCTTAGGAGCTGGTTTTGTAGTCAAAAATCTCAAATGACAGGAATCATTCTGTATATCACTCCATATGTAAAATATGTCCTGTAACCTTTCAAAAAGCTCCTGTACCACTTTGACTTGTCTCCTTGCAAATGAGACATGTTAGATAAAATCATAAATTTAAAGTTTATATATTTTTGCAATTAAATACTTATTACAGTTGTATAATATATTTGATGTCAGACTTAGATCCATATATACTGAAATTGTCTCTATTTCTATATAGCATAGAAAGTGAACAAAAATAATCATTATTAGTTTTTAAGTTAATAAGAACTTCAATTTGAGACAGAGTAGTTGTACAGTTAGTACTATACAATTACAGAGCCAGTGAATTTCAAAAATTCTGTCAATGCTTATGTTCTGTATGAATTCCCCTTGTTCATATTAAGTACACGTTGTTGACAGCCAGTGGTTTTGTCATTTTCAGTGAAGTGTAGAAGGTCATAAATAGCCATCAAGAAAAAAGGAAAGTGAGTATTTGTGTTTTCTCTGCACTTTGTTGTGTTAGTTTGAGCACTCCATCCTCACTCTGATGGTCTCCTAAAATAATTGATCAGCTCATACAAAAAAGAAGTTTCACTCAGAAAAAGATATCCTCCATGTAGCTCTTCTCAATTCCTTCTGGTAAGATTTGGGCTGTAAAATTTACAAACTTCCTTTATATGGTTTGCCTAAGTCAATTTATCCACTGTCTGCCATTTTCTTTCCCAGCTTGTCATTTGGGAAGATGTTCCAGGAACATAAAGCATCCTCACTTTCTTCTCTTATGCTTCTCATTTAATTCCTATTTTATTGAACCATTTTCTATACATGTCAGAGGCTCCAGCAACAGTTCTGAGAGCTGTTTCTCTGTCATTCTCCTAAATATGTTAGCTGTCAGTATTTAATAAACCATACATGTGGCAGCTGTCTAACACAATGTTTTATTCTCTAGATTAATATACATGTTATCCTCACAATTTCAAGTTTGTTTCTCAGAATTCTATTGGTTCTAAACTTATTATTCTCTCCATTAGTATTCACTGTCTTGACTAATGTTGTGATTTCTTCCCCTATATGCATTCCTTTCTAGAATAACACCCATAAATTTGCAGAAACAATAATGCCGTTCTCTTTAGAACATTATGTACATGAGAGACAATTTATATGACAATAAAGGTATACAAAATTCACCATATACTTTGGCAACAGTCATGTCCCCCACTCACCTTAACATCTTACTTTATTCCTGTCAGACATGCAGCCTTGCCTTTTTCGTCTTTTCAAAGGTTGATTTTATGTGTCTTGAAACATTGCACATCTTCGGTACCCCTGCTTGACTGCCAAGTTTAGTAATTTCTGTTGTTCTGCATTTTTTTCTTAATTAGATTTGATACTGTCTATTCTTCTGACAGTTGCCATCCTTAACTGTTTTTCCAAAGCAAAAGACACTATTTTTTCCTTCTCCAAAGTCAATCACCTTTCTTTGCATTTCTTTCTCAGATAATCTCTTCTACTGTTCATCATTATTTTCTTTTGTTGTTCTTATTGTTTTGGAGAAAAGAAAGTATAAAAAATCTTTACAGCCTTCTTATCCCATTTTTCACATGGGCTCTGCTCAGCCACTGTCTGCCTGCTTCTATATCTTACCTTTCATAATCCTATTTCACCTATGTCCAGAAAATCCTCATCCAGTTCCAGATGACCAGAAGACTGTACTTCCTCCAAGTGAGAAAACGGAGACATGAGTCATTCCTGAATTACCTTTAGATTAATTATGGTAGTTTGTTCTACTTTTTGTACACAACAGAAGGATGCTGTGAAGATGGCTGCAAGTGGAAATTGAGTGTACACACCATTCGACACAATGCTCTCTAAGAACAAAGCATCAGGTCCTCCATTATGTCCCCCACTCTGTTGACTCCTGGAGATTCTGAACTTGTTTTACACAGTTTAGATAGCTGGAGTTTGTATTCATGGACTCTTAACACATTAACCAGTTTGCTCCCATCAGCAGCTGCTACTGATGAAACCAAGTGTCTGAAAAAAATAAGTTTTGAGATGTCATATCTGTCCTTCCAAGTATGCCGTAAGATGTGGATGAACCCAGCAGAAAAGATGAAAATCAGACATATGTGGCTTTTTCTAGAACCCTGTAGAAAGTGTCTAGCTAGATGTCTCATTTTACGGAAGTCTTTCACATTATTTTCTGACATTGTGATGAAGGGTTAATATCTGTGGATTTCATTCCTGTGTGCATAATATAAAATTATTTCACTTCTCACAGGAGTGCTTGTAGCTTCCTTTGAACCTCTTCACTGAAACTTGATGCATTTTTATTTAATTTTTATTTGATGGTGATTCTTCAGCTCTATGTCACTGTCATAAGATGTCTTGTTTAACCACTGCTACGTGAGGTTCCCCAAATACAATGCTAAGAAAGCAAGTACTGCATGTGTGATGAGTAAACTGAGATTCCATTAAAAATTCAGTTTGAAGAATCACATTATCAATTTATGTAATTCTGATTATGTGGAGTACACATGAAAAGATGTCTTCAGAAAGAATCTAACTGAAAATGCAGACTACTGAATGGAAATTTATCTAAAGGGAATGAAAATACACTATATTGTTGCTTTTAATCCCCTTACCCCCATAAAACAAAACAAAAAGAGAAGTAGAGATTGATAAAAAAGAGATTTTGTGGGGGGAAGGTGGTAGGGATTTTGTTTTTGTTTTTTTTTACAAATATGCTTTCACTCATAGACCTGGCAAATAAATTAACTCACCTTTTCTTGACACTGTATTCATGTGTAATTTGCAAGCTGGTATAATTAACAATATGTTACAAGTACTCCCAAGTAGTTCAAGAATAGTTCTATCCAAGAAAGTGACAGGAAGGAACTCAGGATATCAATGGGGACATGAAGAGAAAAGTATTTCCATCAGTCTAAATTATGCCAATCTTCTCACATTAAGGTTCATTTTTTTTCCTTTGTTTTTTCCTTCCCAGAACAGTTAATTGGCCTGATCACAAACAGGGCTTTGTTTAGAGATTCCTTTATCTTAAGACCCAAAAGCATCTTCTGGGTGATTACAATGAAGGGTCCCAAATGATAATTTCTTACCTGTGTATCTTTTAAACTACTAACAATTCTGATTAGAGACTTGATGGAGAAGCCTCCATATATCAGGGATGTTATACCAATAGTCAACTGTCGTCACTGCTAAAATGGTGAACCTAATTTTCTTTTCTGAATGTGAACAGTTTTTTGTCTTTTACTGTGGCCTTTTTTAATACCTTTGCCTACTGGATTAAGCTGTTTGCCATTGTCAAATGTATATTGCCATATGGTTGCATATTTGCCTATCACACAGTCATTACTTAAGTCTCTTTTAGATAAACTAATCCATTGGAAGACTGCTGTACAGTACTGGCATACTGTAGGATGTAAATGAGACAAGATTTGAAGGTGGAATTAACAACAGGAAATTATTAGTAGGCAACTGATATAGTTGGAAGAAATGAAATTTCAAGCATGCAGATCCTTCTGTTGGTCTGAATAGAATCAGCGAACATCAAGCTGAGTACAGATCGGGAGAAACTTAATTTTAACCTAATGTGGTAATCAGACAATTTGGGATAAGAGAAGCAATTGCCCTACATAATCACCTGCCCTGTGACCAGAGGGGCAGATAAAAATGTTAAGAATTCCTCTGAGCTAAAATAAGAGAGGAAATTATCAGCTGTGGAACACTGATAAATGAGTTGAAGGGCAGCTGCAGAGGAGGATTATAATGTGCTGTAAAGCCACTATTTTATTCAGTCCATGATTTCAAGTGCATACAGCAGTTCTGAATTTTTGTTCCCAGGCTCAGCTGTTGAAGGTATTTTGTGGTCTCTCTGAGGCTGTGGGCCGAAAGGTCAAAGTTCTTTTGTGAAAAATGTTCCCCCACTGGGAAATGGGCTGTTAATTAAATAAAAGCTATTACTTCCTGGTACAAACCTTACTTCACTCTAAGGTATTTTTTTCAGTTCTCAAGTAATTTTTCTTTTCTCAGTTTTAAGTTCTTTCTGTTCTCCCCCTTTCTAAATGTGCAATTTAAATTTTTTACCTTGTTAAAATTTCACATTTTATATTAATTCAAAGACACAGTTTTCCTCAAAGTCTTACTCCATGCTAACTTTAACACTTTACTATTTCATAGCAATTTTCCTTTGAAAACAGTCTTCCAAATGGAACATAAAATCCAAGTCTAGAAAAAAAATTGTTATTCTTTTCCAGGAAGATGAAAAATAATTTCCATAGCACTTACTACTGTCAGGCAGGAGGTAGACATGCTCTCATTACTCTGCTTGGTCTTGTTAGCTGACATTGTTCCATTTATTACTGACCTGTGGGAAGGTAAACAATAGAAATGTATTGACTCAGTGCCGGAGTAGTTTTCATCTTACTGCGAGTCAGGATTTTTTAAAATGTACTGTAGAAAGAACATACTTTCTTGCAGTGTATAAATGTGTGTGGCTTTAAAAAGCAGTAAATGACAGATTTTCAATTTTTGCATGTTTTCTGTTCATTATTAAAAAAATTAACATTCACAGAGAATTCTCTTTAGCATGAGAGACAAATTCACATGGGGATTAGAAATTATTTCTTCTTTATTTTACAGAGTACTAGTATTGTCAAAAACCTCCTTTTTCCAGATAATCCAAGACATGCTGCTATGGGCCATTTTTACTACTGTCTAGAAATTAATGTGGAAGTGCAAGTTTTATTTTTGTGGAGATCCAGTTCACACCACAAATATTATTTCTGCTCAGTTCAAATGTTCATGTACTGAGTTGCAAGTTGTGTGTGCCCTGATCACTCAAAACTGGAGAATTTTAAACTTCACAGCACCCCTTTGTATTCAAAACCACAGAGGACAATTTTTGGGCCACTGCTCTTTTATGTTTCTATAAAAGATCTGGACTCATAAATTGAATGTATATTAAGAATATTTGCCAATGGTGCCAAAACAGGAGGGGCTGTGGATTCCTTCAAAGGTAGAGGGGCCTTTCAGAGAAATCTGCATAGGTTGGAGAGCTGGGCAGTCACCAATCATATGAAATTTAACAAGATTCTCCACCTGGGACAGGGTAATCCCTGTTATATGTAAAGACTGGGGAATTAGAGGCTGGAGAGCAGCACCATCTAAAGGGACCTGGGGGTCCTGGTCCATGGCAAGTTGAACCTGCCCAGCAGTGCCCTGGCAGCCAGGAGGGCCAACCCTGTCCTGGGGGGCATCAGGCACACTTGGGCAAGGGAGGGAGGGGATTGTCCAGCTCTGCTCTGCACTGGGGCAGCCTCACCTCCAGTGCTGGTGTCTGCCACAATGCAAGAAGGACTTCTGACTATCAGAGTGTGTCCAGGACAACTAGGTTGGTGCAAGGGCTCAAGGGCAAGACTTCTGAGGAGTGGCTGAAGTCACTTGTGTTGTCCATCCTGGGGAAGTGAAGCCAGAGGGGTGCCCTCATCACAGCCTACAACTTCTACAAGATGGGCAGTGCACACAGCTGTCTAGTGACCAGCACCAGGACAGGAGGGAATGGAATGAAGCCATATCAGGGGAAGTTCAGACTGGACAGTTGGAAAAGGTTCTTCACTGAAACCATGTTCAAGTCACTGGAACAGGCTCCCCAGGGAAGTGGTCAGAGTCTGAAGCCTGTCAAAGTTACAAGAAGCACCTGGTCAATATCATATGGTTTATTTTAGGTAGTCCTGCAAAGAGCAAGGAGTTAGACTTGCTGGTCCTTATGAGTCCCTTCCAGCTTGAGGTATGCCTTGACTCTGTGTTGCACCAGCCTACCTTCTGCCAGCTACCCGGTAAAAAACTGTGTAAACACAGAATGAATCACAGTCATCCAAATCTATCATTTCCCAGCCATCCCTCTGATCTATCAGTAATGGAAGCTGATTCTTTTGCAATGTTGATTCTTTTGCAATGACTCAATAGGAAGGTGCTTCATTCCCTGAAGCCAGCATCCTTTTTTATTTAGACTTTCCAGGACATATTTTAAAAAACTGACTGTACTCTGTCTCACACTAAGATATATTAGCACCATTATTAAATTTCTGGATGTACTTCAGAGATTGTATTGGTGAAGATGGCTCTGCTCAGAAATTAAGCCATCTTTAGTCTAGTCAACATGCAGTAAATATTTCTATATCCTGTTCTCTGAGTTTCAAAAGTAGACAGAATCCAGAAGGCTGGATTACTTTTCTTTTCATGTGGTTTCCTTCTTTGTAATTGCCTCAAATATATCTGAAAGGACAAAACATTCTTGATCTATGTGGTACAGGAGCTTCAAACACACATACTTGAGAAGGATCTTTTCTTCAGCGTCCTTTAGTCCTTTGTCCAGCTATCAGTGACTGCTGCAGCACCACAAGCTGTTGAGTTTTACCAGTCTCCTGCACACTGGCTCACATGGGCACTTCACAGTGAAGCTGAATAAGGTCTTCCACATAACTGACCTTTCACAAGAGGTGCTGGGCACAGCCAGCTGTGCCTTTAGGATGATGGTGACATTACTGATAATGTACTAATTTGCTGTATCCATTGCATTCTTCTTTCATCCTCTGCTATCCATATGATCAAGGATAAGCTAACCTATCCAACCTAGTTGGATGTCACTGCTGTCTAGTCTTGGACACTGTATAAAAAAACATTTCTTGTCAGTTTGCAGTTTGTTCCTCTACTACTCTGCTATTCCATCCCTTTTCTGAAATCTTCTATCTATAGACTGCTTCAACAGTAGAAAGGCAGGGGATAGGCAGCAGCACAGTCAGTTTCCCAGTACAGAATTTTGTAGGGGAGGGTTTGTGTACTAGAGGATGACAAACCACTCTGAATGCCTTCGGTCGTAAGCAGCAGTTTATGACTGAAAAGTATGGAGACTTTAGGCACAGTAACCCTGCATAAAGATAACAGAGATTAAAATATCACTCTGAACAGTTAGGATGCCTGCTTACTTATAGTTACAAAATGTTTTCATATCTAAATATTTTATAGTCGCTTTTCCACTGCAAAGGCCTTACCTACAGGATTTCCCCATAGTAGAGAAAATCCTCATCAGTGTTTTGGAAATAATAAGAATGGGCATAATATAAAACAGCACATGTGTTTTCTGGCCTAGACATTTTATAGGAACTTCCCCAATGTATATGATTTGCAACAGTTGGACTCCTTGACTCTATGAATGAGAGACAGCATCCACCAAAATCCTTCCTTGTCAAGTTAGTCAATAAATATGAGATCTTACACTTCAGCTGAAGTCATATGCAGGTGACTATCACTCCTATAGCCAGACAAACCTTTCAGGCATGTCTGCATCCACATTAATCCTCTTTCCTTCATATGAGTCACTTGTGATAAGGAAACACAGACAAAATTAAATTTCTATTAGACAGATGTGTAACTGGTTGGAAAGCTGTTCTCAAGGAACAGTTAATTATGCTTTACTGTCAGACGAGATGCGTTAAAGCACGCTCTCCAGGGACTATACAAAATTTAATTCATGACTGAAAAGATGAAATTAGCATTTAATGGTACTCATACTACCTGGAAAAATACTACAAGATATTATGATCTTAAGAAATTATTTTAAGAATTTGGTTCAAAAAATGACATTTAACAACAATAAAGACCAACTTCTGTGTTTATACAGAAGTAATCTTTTGCATAAATGCAAGTGAGGGAGGACGGACTCAGCAGCAGTTCTGGAGACAATAGGTGGATCACAAGTTGCACATGAGACACCAGTATATTTTTATAAAGAATGTAACTGTTGTACTGGGATACATAGAAAGGAGGATTATTTATAAAGCATACGAAGTGGTTGTTTTGTTCCTCTTGACACTGGAAAAGACTTCTTTCTGGTTTGGAACACCACAACTGGAGAAGGATTCTGACCAATTGGACTGATCCCAGAGGAGAACAAAAGAGTGATCAGAAAGCTAGGAAATTCAGCTTGTGAGAAAACACTAAGTAAATAGAGGTTGTTCAATCTGAAGAAGAGGAAACTGAAGGAATATGTCTTTCAAATATAGAAGAGAAAAGAGAAGAAAACAAAGCTTTTTCCATGTTATCTTCAAAATAAGTTCAAGTTAAATATCAATAGAAGTTTTGTTATTGTATTTTTGCTCTTAGATAATGAGGTATTGAGACACATTCCCTGGGGAGATTCTGAAATACTCATCATGTTCTAGAAGAGGTAAATCAGGTATCTGTGAAGGATAGTTTAAAATTTCTACTGTAGCCCAACAGAAGATGATCTTTGATGGTCTCTTCAGACCCATTTTCTATTATGTCTCTTATTATTTTTTCTCACAAGTTAAAAAGTAAGGTCTACTCCTCCCTATTGTTTAACTCAAATTCCATGGCCAGGGAGGCTGCTGTCCCCTCATTCTGTCCAACTTTGTGATTCCCACATGTAAGCAAGCAACAGAATCCCTACTGCTGATTTTGACAGAACAGCTGAAGCAACTGTGGTAGCAAAGAAACTTATTTGTCAATTAAATGTCTCAGGACTTTGCTTTTCTCTCAATCTGCCACAGTGCACTAAGAGATGCCCTAATAGATGCTAATGGCCATGACCTGTGTCCCTGGGGGCCTCTACTCACACCTGTAGGCACAGGAACACCAGCTCAGCCCTGGGCTTTTAGTCCACACCTGGTCTGTGCTGTATGGGTACCGACCTTCAGCTCAGCTGCAGCCAGACCTGTACATTACTGCAAGCATTGAGCCAGACCCTGACTCATAGACTGACTTTGTTGAACCTGTCTCGAGATTATGACCTGCCTTGAGATCCATGAGCTGTGTTTGATCATGGTTACTCTCACTGGGCCTGGTACTAAAGGGTTCATTTCCATTTGTAGTTCTGGTGAGGTTCTTTCCTTGTCAACTCTTTTGCTCTCTCCCTATATCATATATATATATATGTATGTGTGTGTGTGTGTGTGTGTATAAACACATCAATATTTACATATATCACCAGCTGCACAAGTTCTTTGGGGTGGTTAAGCCATTACTCCTGCACATTATCTTCAGGTGTCCACTGACTGAATCAAGTAATTTCCTTATGCCTCAAACCCACGTGCCCTGAGCTAGTCCTCAGAAGTGTTTTTCCCACTTATGACTTCATATAGGAAGCCAGATGAAAACCAAACTGGTTTTGTATCCAAATGGTTTCCTTCAAAAAATGTGTTCCTATACACCTGTCATAAGCTTCTCCTGAACATGGTTTTGGTTCTTCATCTTACCTAGACAACTGATATACTTCCATTCTTTCTTGAAGGGAGAAGTTTCTAGAGGCGGGGTATCTTCAGACTTTTGTTGTTAAGAGGCCTTTAACTTTTTGCCTTTGCAGGATTAGGTGCTTGAGATGCAAAGTTGTTTGTGTCAGCAGCTGAGAGGTTGAAAGTCAGGAGTGCCAAGCAGGATAACCACCAGTGAAACCTGTTATGAAAACACCAAAAAGGAGCCTCCCTCCAAGATTAATATACATTCCACCAGAGCTCAGTCTAAATTAGTGGCTTTCTTGAGTGGTATCTCCATTGCTGACATTTGCTCAACTGCTGCCGGGAGTTCCCTCCACACCTTTACCAAGTGTTTTGCCATTTCAGAAGCATCCAGGTATAATACAGTGTGTGGTAACATGTTTCTGCAGTGCTTAATGCATGAAGTATGCCATGTTTCCCTACCAAGCACTGTGAGTGTTAGGAAGAGCTGCAGTATGAATATAAATATGGATAATCTATGTTAATCATTTCTGGTTTGAAGATTAAAAATTATTTACTTATAAAAATTATTTAATTATCGGTTAATGTAGCTATTAAAGGTGTGCTGGTTGTGAGCATGCTCCTTTCACACACTCCTTCTCCATGTGTTTGAGTCTCTCTTACAACTCTCAGCCTTGGGTTTCTGTTATGGAAAAGAAGTTAAACAGTCTCCATGTTATGTATGCAGCAAAGCCAACAAGCCTGATAGAAAGGAAGTGGAATGTAAATTAGGCTGGTGGATACTGCATGGATATGAAACTATGTGGTCTCGAGATTTTGCAGGACACACAGCATCCACATCCATGTGAGGTGTATACACTGATAGATGGATAAAGGTATTTGTGAAATAACTTTCCTCTTGCTACTGCGAGTTTCACTTCAGAAAGTAGATCTTAATGCAAGATTGTAAGAGTTCATCCTTTTGATCATGCATATGATCATGCCTACTAATAAACAGATTTTTATTTCTTCTAATAAGGACATTACATCTTATTATTGCTTTAGTAGAAGAACTGAAGTCTCCTCAGACATTGTAATTCCTGGAACAGTGATGAACCATTTCAGCAAAAAGATTCAGCCTGTGTGATGATACTGTCATAAAGCTTGACATCACTGCTCTTGGCTGGGCCACTCCCTTCTCTTCAAATAATACTGATTTCAGCAGCAGTATCTGAAGAGAAAGAGGGTGCTTTGCAGTATGTGAGAGTGGGTGTTCCAACTTGGCCTCTAATCCTTTACTGTGAAGTTACTCAGGTGTGGATGGAGGGAGGAAGAGCATTTATTTTAGAGAAAGAATATTATTGCTGTATTCTCATATTAACATTGGAAATAGTATTTTAGTGAACTATAGGGTACACTGCAGTACACAGCTAGAGATGCTGGAATGAAGTGAAGCTCATCCTGCTTGGATTTCTTCCATCTAATTTTATTTTCCAAAGCTACATCCATTCTTGGACAAAGAGGATAATCTAGACAGAGCTGAATTAAGTTGTGGTCCCTGACTGCAGGGCTTGCTCTTATGGCTGGCTCTTTTTCAGGGCACAGAAATGAAACAGGAAACTCCTTGTGTCCTACTGTGTTGTACATATGCACATGGACCTATCTTAATTTCCCTTTTTAAAACATTTGTTTCTTTTACTATGCGAATATTAAGTAATTGTATTCCTTTTTGTTTGTTTCTTCCAGAATGTTCTAATTGTGGAGGTAAGCTGGGTGCTTATGTCATATTGTACTTAGATAAAGTCACACAGCCAAATCATGATTGGCTGTTCAGTTTCTAAATCCTGTCTGTGTTTACACTTCTCTCGCTGGGAGGTGGTGAAGAGGGAGAGGGGTTGATTTGCTTAATGGCCTCTCAGTCTTTTTGCAATTGCATGACAGATCAAACTACATTGCTGTCACTCTAACTGGTGCTCTGCCTCGTGATACCCAGGAGTCTTTGTTTCTGCCTCATTTGATTTGTTCTTTCTACGGTTTCATCAACTCCTGTTCTTCAAGTTGTTCTGTTCCTTGGAGGACAGTGAATCAACTGCAGTGATGCCCTGCATTTCTCAGGTGCATGACTTTGAAATAGTGGCCCTGCATATGCTTTACAGCCACAGGGTTGTTCACAGTCTGGTTGGGAGTGTCAGTCATTCCCTCAAGGCCCCCAGCTCCTGCATCCAGCTCTCCACCCAGCAGTGTCCCTGGGGAACAGCCCATCACAGAGCTGTTGCTGATGTAAGTCAGCAGTGTTCGGTTGTAGAGGGAAAGAACATGCCACCTCACTGGTGCTACAAATTCTTATATAATTAAGATAGGTGATTCTCTTTGAAAATGTTGAATAAGCATCTGGGACAGCTAGAGAGCACAATAGGATCTGCCTGGCATTTCAGAACCAGTTTGCTTGTATGGGAAGTAAGCTGGACAGTGTAATGAACTGTATACTGTTGGAATTTCTTCTTCTTAGCAAAAGATGGAAAAAATAGCCATCAGCCACAGAGATGGCTGGTTACCTGAATAGCTGCTAAGAGCTCAAATTTACTCATTCCTGCTTTAACAGAAATTAAAAATGTCCACAGCAAATTTCATTAATGCTATTAAACAGCTGGAGGGCAGAGACAAGGTGCTGCTAATCCAACAAGCTGTTGATCCCAAAGTTCAGGATCAACAGCTGCTCTCCACAGTCAGTTTTCTAGCCAGGTACCTACTGATCTCATTGAGATGATATTGGATATGGCAGCTCTGGAGAAATCACATATGTACTGTGCTAATACAACAAATAGGGCAGATTTAGTCCTGACGTGGAAACATGGTGACATACTGTGATCTCAAGCATAATGTGAAAAGTCTAATCCCTATGTCCTTGCAGTGCCAAGTAGAGTCATCTCCAGTCCCGAGTTACATCCCGAGTACTTGCAACATAGCTGTTCTCAAGAGGAAGTGGACAGTCCTTGAACCGATAATTTTATTAATAGAAAGTGCTTGCTTCAAAGAGTGCAAGCTCAATTATAACCTTTTTTGGATGTGGCTTACAATGCACTGGAAAAATAAATCATCTCCACAGAATAAGAATGTGAAACTTCTCAGTCATTGTCCAGATTTCCTCCTTTCAGTTTTCCTTTGTATTTTACTTACTTTATTTTTCTTGTTTTATAAGGATATTGTTGGAACTGGAAGGACCATGAAGGTTCTGCTTAACAATATAGAAAAATACAAGCCAAAAATGATTAAAGTAGCAAGGTGAGTAAAACAATCACAAAACTTAGTAATTAATTAGTCTAGCCCAGCATATTTTCCAGAGTAGATTCCCATTCAGACATCCTGATTTAATTTGATGCTGCAGTATGAAGGAGAGCTGCACAGAGGAGCTGCCTGAGTCCCTAAGGGCAGGGTGAAGGAAAGGAGGGGAAATGTTTTGTATTGTTCTGCCTTGGTGATGATCTTCCAGCCATTTCAAGACTGGCACTGATGGACTTGGGAGGGGAATACACCCAGCTCTTCCCTGCAATCAGGATGTTGTCAGGAAGAGAAACACAACAAGAACAGGGACTCACATGGCTCAGAAGATTTTTGATAAAGGGAATAGTTTTATGTGTGTTATTCAGTTATATATCTAGATTTAAATGGGGTTTATTTTATTTTTAATTACAGTTTGTTGGTGAAAAGAACATCTCGGCCTGATGGGTACAGACCAGATTGTAAGTGTTCTGAAAATCTCTACTTGAGAGTAGAAGTTGCCACTACCCTGTCACTTGCCTTTCATCACATTCTATGGACTGCTAGAAGCATTGTAAAATACCAATTGTCAATGGGTCTATGGGATGCAATGGAAGGATTTGTATAAATGTAATTTGGAAAGCCTACCCTACTTAGATTTTCTGCAGAATACAAACTTTATTGGGAAATTTTGAAAGGGTTTAATTTTATCAGTGAAAGGTAAGTGGTTTATCTTCTGTCTCTGACAAACAGTATCAGAGAGAATATCCATTTCTTCTTTTTCCTTCCTCATTGCATCTCTCTGGAGGAGCTGCAGGATTCCATCTGAACATGAAAGGTGTTTTATTGTGACTAAGTATTAACAAGTTTTATATTTTTTTATTCAGAAAACCAGTTCTATTTTTTAAGTATTATTGTTCAAAGGGAAAACACTGATATTATAATTAAATCCCACCCCCTAAAAAGCAGAAGATAAATTGGGCTTTTTAAACTTTATCCTATTGCTCAGTTAGCACCACACCAGCACCACTTCTCTCTATATTATTGGTCCTTATAGTGTGTTATGATGAAGCTGTAAATGGAGCTATACCAAGCAATTGTCATTTTAGACTTATTTAGAATAAATGATGTAGTAACAGGTGTGTGGCTAAATATGAAAAGAATAGATCCATCTAGAAGAGATCAACCAGTATTTGCTACTCAAGAAGTCTCTGGTCAGCTGAGCTGGGGAGGAGGGTAGAAGGAGAGTAGGCAGGTGAGTACCAGGAGGCAGCATGAAGAGTTTTGATTTGGGATGTGGGAGAGAGGGAAAATTTATGAAGCAAAAGTTACTTAAATGTTGGGCATGGCTGTGAGGTTTTAGCCCTGTTATCTGAACTATGATCCAAACATTTTGTTGTACAACTTTTTACACAGTGGAGTGTTATTTTTTAACATTTAGAATTTAATCCAGTAAATTAAGGCATATATTTGACTGGATTCACTAATACTAGACATATAAAAGAGGCAATAAAATTACTTCATGAAGAGTAGCTTTATATTTTTATGTATTAACTTTTGAATGAAACAAATTTTATCCTTGTTTATTCATAGTGTGATGAATTTTATAAAACATCAGAGATCTCTTCTGTAAATCACTGACAGTGGTGTAGCATTTCCTCACTTACCTAAATTTACAATTCCAAAGTGCACATAACCTCCAATCTTAAATGACTAAATAAATTCATTACCTGAATACCTGTAGAATTTTTTATGTGGACCTATTTTTGTGTCTGTAAGATTGGGTTTTCCTCTAGTTATTTAGAGAACAATTTGGAAAGAGTCTAACTTGTTTTATGTAGTCCTGATTTTGCAGAGACCTTCACACTCAAAAAGATGCATGTCTGTGCTTGGCTTCAGGTGTGTGAGTTGTATAATTGAGGTGCACTGCATGCATTTACTTTGTTAAGCATGTGCTTGAATCTTCATAAGGTTGGGGCTTTAATTTAAGAAGCATTTGACATGTTTTGGTAGCATAACATACGAGCTAGATTTGCTATTCTTAGCAGAAAATATATAGATCTCTGAAAGTTACTTCTGATTTAATATTCCACATTTTTCCATCATTACTGTGATACGGGACAGTAATCTTCACACATATATACCAATGGAGCTTCCAAATGCAGGCAGAATGTTCCAGCTCTGATTTTGGCTTCCTTCCACAATGTGCCAGTGATAATTTTATACAAAATGATCCTCTTTTCTCCTCTGACTATTCAAATCCCTTTCACAAGTACTCTATGACTGGGAACTGGTTATGGGGCTACTGGTGACCATGATATCTTAGATTCAAAAGTAAAATATCCCCAACTGACTACATATAAGTAGAGTTTGCTTATTGAGAACCATACATGAATTTAAGGGCTTACAACTGCCACTGATCTTACATTGATGGTGTTTGTTATTTGTCTCAATACAGATTACGGATTTGAAATTCCAGATTTATTTGTGGTAGGTTATGCCTTAGACTACAATGAGCACTTCAGAGATTTAAATGTAAGTTTATTTTAAAAAATAGTTTAAAAAGTCACTGATCTACTTTTCCCATATTTATTCTCATAAATATCCCACAATTTTTGTCCTCCTTGGGGCCCTGTGGAGGTGTGTCTTTGACATGGTTGGGATTTGGGATCCTTTCAGTGAGTGCAAAACTCCCTGAAAAACCTCAAATAATCCAAAGGAGTTCTTGCTCAGCACTGTGAACAGTTCCCTCCCCCTAAGAGTTCCCTAAATTTCCATCTTTTGTGAGCCTAGGGTTTCTCAGGTCCACCATTGCCAGTATGTGCAGAGACAGCAGCAAAAGTGAAACGCAGGCACAGGTCAGATGGGTTGTCTGAATACTATGTTGCCTGTCCCTTTTCTCAGAGAATTGAGGATGAAAAAAAGGTGCAAACCTTTCCTTTGTTTCTTGTGGTACTTCCAGGGGTGCACCTCATAGCTGGGAATTCCAAGTGGGAAAACTTGCTGTAGCTAGAAAGTGAAATCAGAATTCAGTTCCAGATGTCTGGAAAGGAAAGAGTAATTGTAAGATCACTAGGTTGGCCAAGCCTAAGTATTTCTGAACAATTAATTAATAATTAATAATGCACTCAACCATACTTTTGCAATCTGTTCTGTTTTTTTCAGCACATATGTGTTATCAATGACCATGGCAAAGCAAAATACAGAGTCTGAAGCAGTAACATCAACACCTGAATATTTCTGTGAAGCAGAAATTTGACTACCCTCCCTCAAGCATCTCCCAGAAAAGTGATTCAACTAGCTTGTATGTCTTTCAACTCAGTATAATAAGGGGTTTACTCTAGAGATGCTAATTAATATTTACAGAAGTGAGAGGTCTTATCTAAAAAGGGAAGCATAGGACTTTTACAGTTACTACCTTTATTATGTATTAAAATTACCACCTCAGATGCCTTTTGACTAATAACTTGTCTGCCTCAGGTCTCATTGTGTACACATCTTTTCTTTGCTCAGTTCTTCATTCCACCTATTGCAATTGCAATTATTTGACCTACTTTGCTGTGTTGTACAAAATAGTTCAAAAGTGCCATTCTGTGCATGAAGATTATTTTACGAGATTTTACTGACTTCATCATGCCTTTAGTCTTGGTCAGATATACTGCTGAGAAATTGAAAGCATTATTTTGACTTAATTCCACAATTCAAAAGTTTCAGTGGAAATTCTGTGTTGTGCTGCAGTTCATCACCCACACTTCAAAATAAAGTTTTAGCTCTCAGAATGTGCTGAATTAGAATGCAGGTCAAAATAAACCTTTGCAAGACACTGTTGATCCAAAATTGGAAGATATCATGGTTCTGGTATGTCATGTAGCCATTGATCTGACCTGTTTAATGTGCTGAATTTTAATCAAGAGAAAACAATGCCAGGCAGGTTTGAATTTCTGCATGGTATCCCTTTCTTCTGTAGGACACAAACAAATATAAAAATGAACAGTGTTTTCCTGAGCTTATTTTCTTAACTAAACCTCATTAAGCACAAAAGTTTAATGTTAGTCAGACAATTATTCGGTTATGATTTGATTTTTGGAACATGTCTAAGTAGAGACTTTTTGTAACCATCTGCCATCTTCGAGAATACAGGTCTGAAAATGCTGAAGGAGTCTTGTATAGAAAAAAAGAAAAATATACAGGAGAACACAGAAAACCAGTTAATGCATGAGTGTTGTAGACTCTAGACTCCTTCCTTTATAGATCATGTTTGAAGAAGTTTGTGAATTTTATGTACTGTATTAGCTGTGAAAAGTTTAATCCTGTATTAAGTGTTCTTAACTACTTCCCAAAGGAAACCAATGCAAAGTAAGTAGCTGTGTATCAGTAGCTTTGCTCTGAACTGTGAGAGGCAGATTGTTACTAGCTGCAGATACCTATAAACTAATAAAGAAATATTAAGAATACTTATTTCATTGCACAGTTGTTTGTTTTCCTGCTTCAGCATATTTTGCACATCCCATAAAAGCTTTTAATAAATATGCATTTACCTGGTAATCTAAACATACCATACATATGTATTCTTTAGTTGATAAGCTGTTGTTATTTGGATAAAATCCATGCATGATGTTAAGGGAATGAACAAGGTCAAAGAATTATGGTGATTGCTAGAGAAATGCCTTAGCTCATGTCTACTCCTTTAACGTGTATTTTAAAAGAGTTCTGTTGAAAAACTTTCCCTCAGAGTAAATTTCTTCTGTTTTAGAGAATAATGCATACTCTTACAGACCCTAGAAGAAGCTGCTGAAGAATTTCATCCCTTTTTGTTTGTTGAGAGTAGTAAAGTTTTTCTTAACACTTCTGACTGCTATTAGTAGTAATGACACATTGCATAGACTGACATGCTTAGACTTAGGCTTAGTCCAAGATATTCGTTAGGTTATTTCTTTTTTTCCCTCTCTTCTTAAAAAATTACAGTCCAATTCACCTTGGATGATTCACAATTATCAGCTTTCAGCAACAACAATAAAAAAAAGTGAGTTTGTGTAAAATTAGTGTGGAAATATGAAGAACTGTATATACAAATAATTCAGATGGTGTTAGAATTGTTTCATTGGAAGATTCAGATTATTAAAATCTACATGCTTAAAAGAAAAGACCAGATTTCTAGATATTATGAGAACTGGAATGTTTCTTCAAATTCCATTTCCTCCTGTCATCATATTTTTACCATTGTGAAAAAGGACCATACAGATTTCATTAGTGAATCTGCATGTGGAATAATTCTGTGAATAAAGGGGGTGTTCTCTTCTAATGTAATGTTGAATTTTGTACCTATATGTAACTGAGCATCTCCAGGCATCTCAGCTGCCATCCACATTACTCTTTGCTTGAAGCACTTCCACCTGAAAAATCAGCTTTCAATTACTTTAACTAAAAATCATTAGTGTAACTAAGGAAACAGGTAATCATGCATATATGACTGATTGATATTTGGATTATTGGGTATTCTTTGGTGTGCTCAGAGAATTTATTGTCTTGTGTTTTGGTAATATTGTTGATTCCACTCCTTTAACTAAAAGGCCACTAAGTATTTTTTCAGTTGTGGTTGCACGCTGTGACCCGCAAAGCTATGTTTGGGTTTTTTTAATCAGTTCAGCAACATCTGTTACATAAGAGGAGAAGATGTTCTCTAAAATCTATTCTTTTTCTTGGACATTGTGTTTATGGGCAGGCTTCCATTTTTATCTCAATGTTTCTTCTTGTGCACTTAACACCAGCATCTTTTCCCCACCTGTTGAATACAAATTAGCATGGACAGTAATTTTGTTTAAAGTGATGTAAATATTTTTCAGCCATCAGGTTTTGGACTTTATTCATTTATGTCTGATTCCAAAGTATCCATAAGGGTTTTTTCTGGAGACAAGGTCAAACTAGGAAGAATAATTCCTGCACCTTGTTTAACTGAATATAAATTAGGATTTCGTGTTGCAAACCATAGATATAGTCTGAATATCTAGTAATTTCTGCCTAACAAATAGAATTTAAATAGTCTCAAAGGTCTGTAATTAAGATTTTTTTTTTTCAATTGTATCAGCTGCTTTACTCTTCTAGTTAGAGCTGAACAAAGTAGGAAACTGTTTGATTGATTGGTTGCTATTAGTGTTATATTTCTTGACCATGTTATATTAATCCTCGAAGTGTTATTAATAAATTTGTATAATGTAAAATTCCAACATTTCCCCTCAAAATACAATACTAACTGTATGTGATATTCAGCTGCAGAACACTTTCTGATCTGTGAAAGTGTGAAATCATCACAGTTTACACACTGTGTTTATGCACAGTTTTGTATATTAAAATGCTTAACTTTGAGATGTACTTAGGTCATGAGTCATCACTATTGATCTATGGTAAGAATAAGATTTATTTAAATACAAATATTTGAAATTCTAAATTTTAATATTTCTTTATACGGAAGAAGATAAAGGCTGAATCAGCTTCTCTGCATATCTTGCATTTTGATTTCTCAGATAGCAGTGAAAACCCCTATTGTAATCAAACTTGTTACGCATGCAAACTGTAATTAATTCTAGCTAGCTTGAAAACTTTAATTTTCAGTTTCAGTTAAAAATGAGTCTCAAAAGAAAAACATTACCGCGTTGCATAACAAGAGACAGAAGGATTCCTTGCCCTTTTGTAAAACCATCATATTTGAGAATGCTCTTTCTTTTACCTTTTAAGTGTTTTCCAAAATGTCTCATAGTCTAAATATAAAGATCTGAGATGAATGCAGTATCTCAGTGTACTGAGAAAGGTATCTAAATTCTTCTTCTCCTTAAATTGGATGGAGAAATGTAGATACATAAGTTAATGTAGGTGTGTGTTACCTCAGTTCAGTCTTCCAAAAGTTAGCTCTGGCTGTACCCTCCACATGACTAAGGTGGCTGAGTCAGCCTCCTCCTGTGCTTGTCTCAGTGTTCCCATTTGAAACCTTGTAGGTGAGAGAAGCAGGGTGACAGCTGCTTTAGCCATCCTTTCAAAACATTGAAAACACAGTGGAGGGAAAATAAAAGTTTGTATCCTAATTTCATACACTTTTCACAGTTACTTTTTTAATGCCACATGCCTTCCTCTGGGAAGGCAGCCTTGTACAGCTATCCCAGTACCTGGCTGAAATGTTTGTGCCACTAGGGAATGACTGCTGTGCTTGCCAGGGATATTCAAAGCAGTGACAGCACCACAGCAACACTTGGACAGCTAGAAAAGTTTGGTCACAAGCCATAAAACTATACTGTGGGATTATTTTATAGTGTTAAAAGGTTAATTATTTGCGAAGAAACAGCAATATTATGCACTTAAAAATGGTTAGAAGGGAAAGACACCTCAAATAAGGAAGGCAATTCAGACAGACTGAGGAAAGGTTGTCCTTTATTTTGCAGAAAACACACAAATTTTTTTGGAAGGGAAAAAAGGAGACATTCGTTCTGGGTGAGGCTCTGTAAGCCCTTTGAAGGCTGTCAGCTGTAGTTTGGATGCTTGTGCTGTTACGCAGAAGTGGCTGACCCTGCCTTCCTTTCTGTCAATAAACCAGTGCTTGGTTTCTTTGTACCTTCACATGGACACATGTGTATCCGCAGCTGAACTTTTCACTGCTGCCAGGAGTTGTTTTGGAATACCAAGGGGTTTCCAAATGCAGAAATTTAGACTCAATTAGTGAAATACTTGCTGTCAAGCCTCGTTCCTTCTGCTGCTGCATGGAGCAATGAGCTACTGACAAACTACTGGAGTCTGTAGTACAGCGATTTATGTCTAATACTAAGTTTTGGATACTGTTCAGAGGATGACCTTTAGTTTGTTTCAGGAGTGGCATGGAATTTTTCCTCTGTTTTTCCACAGCAGAAAGAGACAGAAATTACTTGTAGTACTGTAGTTCTAGAAGTCTGTCTTCAACCTGCATGATTGGGCCTCTGATAATGGTAAGAAAGTATTGTTTCTGATCATCACACAAAATTTCATTAAATAACTCATTACTGCCTGTGTTCAAAAATACATAGTTCCTACTGTTAGTAGAGCTTTGTACATTTATCAGTGCTGTTAAGTCATGAGGTTACACAAGGGACAGCTATTGCTGGAAGACATGTGTTATGCCTTCATAGCTATTGAATTTGCATAGAAAAACATTGGAATTTAGCTAAGATATTTTGGAAGCAATGCCAGAAAAAAGTTATCTTGAAGTGCCTTTTCTCAGCAATCTTCCATTTTCCTAAATTTCTACAAGTATTAATCTCTTTTTCTTCAGATTTCTTATCTCCAGTTACACATTGGTTTTATACCCTATTCCATCAGAATGTCTTTTAAGCAAGTCCTTACCAGTCCTGTAGTTTTTAAGGTCATTCATAAATGCTTGTTATTTACCAGGAAACTTCAGCCCTTTTTCTGAAACCTTCAAGAGCAGATTTTCAAAGGTGCTTATGAATCCAAGAAAATTTTACAGGATTTCACCTGCTTGGATAGGTGCCTAGCTGCATCCTTCAGTGACCATGTACCATTGAAAATATGTTTCTTGCCTAATCTGGATAGACTGGGAAAACATAACTTGGAATGAAAGCAGGAGGATATCACAACAAAAAGAAGAGGCAAGCACAATCATGTCATTCTTTCACGTGGACATGAATATCTCTTTGTCTTTCTGAATCATGCAAGTGTTTAATTGATTTATTTGTTTGGGTTTTCATGAGAATTATTGTAGTAGTGTTTCTGCTCTTTCTTAGGAAATTTGGAATGCAGTGAGAGTGCTCAAAATTTAGCTTTTGGAAATAATAACTCAGCATAAACATTAGCACAGAGAGACAGAAAACAGATCAGCTACAAAGGAATATTCAACAACAGTGGCAGAAGAGTCAAGGAGAGTTAAAAATGAAGTGTCATAAAAAAACCTTAAGCCATAGAGTATTGATTGGAATGGATCCACCAGTGTGGGTGTACAGGCAAGATATTAAAATTGGTTAAACATGACCTGCTGAATGAGTGTGGAGGTGGGAGCTTTCTGCTGAGAGCCAGTTTGGTCCTGGGCCCATTTGTGCCATATGGGAAGGAAAACCATAAGAAACTGAAATTGTTTATCTTCCTTCTGAAGCATTTCAGATAATAACATGATGCTATTAACTGTGTTCAAGCTTTGAACTACAAACACCCAACTGAAGCTTCCAGTACTATTTTGCCTAAGCTGTAGACAAGGCAATCTCAGCCCTGTAAAGTCAATCTCTCTGTTTTAAATTTAATCAAGTACTAGATACCAATGTTACTCCATCTGTATAGATTCCATTGTTGTTCCTCACAGCCTCTCTGTCCTCTTTTCTGAGATTTTAAGATCTTTCCATCTCAAGCTTTACCCCTATTCCTTACAATTTAATTTATCCCAATTCCTCTTAGCCTATTAACCAATTTACAAGCTTAGCAGATGCTGGGAGAGAGGTGAAGAACGATCTGCATACAGACACTGCTGAGTTTGCAATTCGAAGAGAAAACAAAACCCACCAAGTGCTGAGATACTCTGTGGGGTGGCAGTCATTGGCCTTTCATGGGAGATTTTAAGAAAAGTAGCAAATATTTAACTTTAGGGGGGGAAAAAAATCTTTGCTTTGTATCCAGAAGTGTCAGAGTGAAGGTGATTTGCTTGTAGTGCATGGAGGGAGAATTTTGTGACACCACCACTGTCCGGTGTAGTTTTGTTTGATGCCAGAGCTTGGGCAGTGGCTGGGGCTGGAGGAGCAGTCCAGCCTCTGCGACACAAATCAGCACAACAAACATCCTCCTTTGCTGCAGCTTTTCTAGCTCCAGTACTCAGACAAACACAGAATAGGGTTTATCCCAGTCAGGTCTGCCACACTGTTGATTCTGTCAGGCCTCAGCCATATCTCACAGCAGTCTAGCCAAAATATGCCTCAAAGTATTTTAATATTTTCCCCACACAAGTCACAAGCTGGAGTCCAAAGCTAGCAAGTGTTTTTCTGATTATGGTCCGCTTATTTATAGAAAAAGAGTCAAACATAAAAACACATTTCCCATGCAGAAGGGAAGAAGGAAATCAAGGGACATCATGGCACTGCCCCAGGCAGATCTGAAGTCTTTGGTTGGGAAGAGATTTACCATGGTTATTTTCCATCCCCTAAACTGTGTTTAGACTGTCTCAACTTCAGCAGTCTCTGAGACATGTAAATTATTTTATGCAGAAGGACAACAGTATTTTGTGAAGCCAAAATAGGTAGTGAAAACTGTATGTAAAGCTGCTTAGGAGGGAGTGCATGCTGTGTTTGAATGGCACACTCACCTCACACATACAAGCCCCTGTTCCTACAGAGGAACACAGACTAAGAAACCATCATTGCTCATGCACCCCAAGTTAAGCCTCTACAGAGTCTGAACAAGATTGTACCAACAGATTTTTGTTAATATAGGTGTACACATGAACATACTATCATTTTCAATATGGATGTTATTGCAAACATCCTTTTTGAGTCCTTTTGCCTCCTTTAATATAATGACATCAGCCTAAAATTAGGAATGGTGGTACTATTGTTAACTACAAGAATGTAAATTTTGGGCACAAACTTTCACACATCACAAAATGTGATGGGAAAGCAGCCATGCAGTTTGAAGTAAGGATCACCACAGGTTCATCCACCAATGTTTTCTTGGAAGTCTCTGCTGTTGAGGTAAATCTTCATTACCTGAGGAGACAAAGGCACTCTTCTCAGCCATTATTAGGCAGACTTTCCAAATTCATAATTATTTACAAGGCCCATTTCTAGTAAAGCAAAAAGAGTAGACTATAAACTCTTGTTTATGAATCATAACAATCATCACAGAGTACAGCTGCTTTATTCTCCTTTGTAGTTCACCTGCCCATGAATTCCAAGGCTTTCTCCCTTAAGGCTCTTCAAGACCAACCTGGCCTGCCTAAAGCCACAGTTTCATCCACAGCCATTATCCTGACAGAGCAGCCAGAACCTTTGTGCCTTCCACTTTAATTTGCTAAGAGAAACCCCTTCCCAGCCAAAGCACTAAACTATGTAAAATTATTATCAGTTACATAGTGCAGGAGAGGCCACAGAGTACTGGGTATCAGCGCAGCCTATGGGGTAACAGGCTTGGGTTGAACTGGGATGGGGATAGTGGCATTTTACCCTACCATTCTTGGAAGGGCTGGCTGGGAGGATGACGACAACCACAGTCTTTGGTTTATGCAGCAGCCAGAGCACCTCATCAGAAGCACAGCCCTCCCTCAGGGCTCAGAGCCTCTCATGGCAGTTCCCAATGTCAGGTCCAGCACCCTGCTGAGATCTCCTGGTATTTTCTAAGCTCAGCTCCCAGTGTTAGAGCAGATGGGATCACAATTTAAAAGTGTAAAGGTGTAGGAGTGTAGGAGTTAGCTTTTCACCAAGAACAAACTCCAAATAAAAAATGTCATCATGCTACCTTTATAAACATCCCTGCCCTTCTCCTGAGGGTTTGTGCTGCTCTCCCTGGCTGCTGTTGCTACCTTGGTTCAGCTTCTTTCCCAAACCAGTTTTTCTCACCCTCCACTGACTCTCGCTTTTGCCTATTTCATAAATGTGTTTTACAGCTCAAAATTACCCACTCCCTCCCAGCCTGTGGCTACAACTGAAATAATAGGGTGAGTGGGAAAAAGTTATTTTGAAAATCAAGAAAGTAGGTGATTTCCATGTTTTAATCAAAATTATAGTAGCAAGATATGTGAAACCCTAAGGCCTGGCTGATGTTCTCTGCTGCTGTTGAAATAAGCTGCTGCCTTTACCCCTTCAGACAGTTTTGATATATAACAAAATGTAGTGTCCTAGTAAGTAATGCTGGAGTTACCGTAAAAATCGAGAGCTAACAGATAAAGATCTGCCAGCTTGTAAATAATTATTTAAGAATTTAGAGTTTGGAGAGATTTTGGCTTTTTAAAAATTCTTCCTCTTCCCTGATACACTTTGCAAGAGTCCCTCATTTTCAAGAGTCTTCTAATTAGTCATTCCAGGAAAAAACAATGCATTTATCATATGTTCACCTAAGTTGAAAAATCTTGGGAAGTTGCCATCACTCTTCTGAGTTAATTCATATCAAATTTGCTCTAAAAGTTAGTTTTAAAATAGGCAGTTAAAAATTCAGGTGTCACTATCTGCATTAATTGCTTTCTGAAAGACAAAAGTAAATCTTATTTATGTATAATGTTCTTATAATAATAGTTGTTAGTAGAAATGTGGACATAGAAAAACAGCTCAAAATAAAAATCAATTTTTTCTATCCCTGTTTTGATAAAGTCTCAGCTAAAAGGTACTTTTATATTTCTCATATTCTCAGTAATTTTCCAGAATTCTACCAGAACCTCTGTGTTCAATGTTTTAGGCAGTAAATTTTAGTCACACAATTCCTGCCTCATTGCATATCAAGTGTGCTTCATTAGCTCTACTTTACTGACCTTAGAAATTCCAGTTAAGGGAATCCTCACAAGTCTGGTTTTAACTTGGGATTCTCACTTTTTATACTTCCAACAAGTATCTTTCAAAGGTGGCAATGCAGATTGCTCATCCAAATTGACTTTTTTGTTGCCCTCCCTTGTGCTTTCCACAGCAGGTCAACGCTCCTTATTTCTCCCAATACATCTTGTCTATGTTCTATGTTAAAGTTCTGAATTATCTCAGCAACTACGGAATTGTTTCCTCTTGCTCCTGTGACATTTTATGGCACAATAAGGCAGCCTTGAAGTGAGAACAACTGGCTTTAGAAGAATATCCTTCATCATTTCAGCCCTTCCGGCCATGACAATAGCATAGAATATATGCTGGGCCTCATCTGAGTTGCTGTTGCAGATTTCTGTGGCAATGCCAGAGATTGCTGTTGTGTTTTTCCCAGTGCACTGCAATCAGTAGCTATCTCTGCAACCCCAGGTTTGCTTTCTGGACTGGGCAGGCACCTGCACAAGCTTTACAGGCTGCTGAGACCCCCACCTCGCTCCCACCCTTGGGACTGGTTCTACACACAGGCACAGCGCAATGCTGGACCACAGTCCGATGTCCTGGCCTCCCCTGCTACTTTTAATTATTTGCAACACCAGGAGAAACTTCTAGAAGCCCTGCTTCTGGATTTAGTCTGTTTCTCCTGTGCACAAGCTTGCCCCTCTTTGTCTTTATAGATCTCTCAGTCTTTTCAAAAATAAGAACTTTTTTCCCTGACAAAGCCAGATTCTTAGCACATTCTTTCAGCATTCCTTTGAACATCCAGTCAGCAAACAACATCACAAACACTTGCCTGCCCCCTCATTGTTTCCTGACCCTGACTTATGAAAGGTCAGTGTGATAGATGTTTAAACTAACCGCAGGCTCAGTTTATGCCAGGCCATTCCATCTAAGCTTTCATGTCATATTAATAACAATTCTTTTCGATTCCATTGCAATTAAAATCAAAAACAACAGCTGTATGCTTTCAGCTCCCACCCAAATATCAGGTATTGCTGAAGGCCAGATTCCACCCCTCTTCTCCTTTCTGGATATCATCTTCCCTTCTATATCTTCATATTTGCAGATCAGTCTTGAGAAACATGGAAGCTCATCTAATTGAGTGGATAGCCAAGTGCAGTGACATCCAAGAGAAAAGTACTGTGTTAGATAAGACTGTTACAGGTTGGCCCTTTGCAGATATATCTGAGCTGGCTTTCACGGCACAAATTCAGGATGTGGGCAAGAACACAGATTTTCTGTTTCAAAAATTGAGAAGTTACAGGCATGTCTAACCATTACTTTCAAGCTGTTAGGGAGGTTGCCACAACAAATGAAACCAAGGTTCTGCAAGGGCTGAGACGTCCAGCTTTTCATCCCCAGCAGTGGCACTGCACATGCAAAGTGTCCTGTTCAGCAGCAGCACCCTAAGGGGATGCCCCATCATAGGCCTGCTAGGGTTTAGCTAATTGGCCCCTTGCCCAACAGATCAACTGCTAGATCATACTCTGTTTGCAGCACCTTGACCTCTTCCTATTCCTACTCTCTTTTTCCCCCACTGCATTTCTTTTATTGTCTTCCTTTATCTTTTGTTGTGTTTCTAGCTCTGCTTTGTCTTAATTTTGCTGGAACCAGCAGCCTTCTGCTGGACTCTCAGACTGAAGGATCTGCTGCACTTCCTTTCTGGTCTCGCAGGACTGCTGCTGAAGCTTCTGGCAGAATTTCTTTCTTGTAGCTTTTTTTCCCCCCAGACTCTACTGAATTAGCTGTTTGCCTTTCCAGTAAGAGATGCTGCATTACTACCAGGAGCAGGTGGTTCTCGTTTCAGAAATTCCTGTCAAGAAACTGAAGCATGTGACATCTTGTGAATCACAGATTCTTGCTGTCTGTCCTGACAGTTTCTCTTATCTTTCTGAGCTGAAGGCTGATCCTTAAAATGGATAAGTAAGTGATATTGCATACCATGCCACTACAGTCCAGCCAAATAATATCAAGACAAATGGCTTAGGTGGAGTCACTGCAAAATGCAGAATTAGAAAAGATAACTTGATGTTGGTCTAGACAAAACTTTTATATTTGTACTATTGCCTCCCAGATAAATTAAAAATTACATAGCCTTACAGCTCCTAAATCAATTTAAAATCTCCTAACATTTTATAACCCCTGATTTATTTTCTTCTTCAAAAAGTTCAACTTGAGATCTTATTTGCCATTTTGCAGCCTTTCTTCTTTCCTGCCTGAAAATTAGAATGCTGGTGACCCTAGCTAGCTACCAGGCACTTCAGCTTGTTCCAGAACAACAGAAAATGTACCACCTTAAAATGGGCAATCTGTCCAATGAGAAAAAAAAACGCATAGGGGAAAAAAGCAAGAGGTTATAAGAAAAATAATTTTTAAATGTGTATTACAGAAGGTTATCTATGGCAAGAGTGGATATAGGGTTTAAACTTCTACAATTCAAAATCTGAATGTCTTATACATTTCAAAATGTATCTCTGGGCTTGGATGTCTCTGGCTAGGGTCAGTATATTTGGCATTATCTGAATTGAGCTAGCTGAAAGGAGATTCCGCTGTTTCCGGATGAATTCTTCCAGTTTCTATCACTAGCCATCACATAACAGCAATAACTTTACACTTAGCTCATGAAGATATGCCAGAGAATTTTCTTCCACACCTCGCTGCAGTCCAGATGGGCTGGAAAGCAATGCAGTGTCCCGGGAATATCCATGCCTGCGCCCATAGCAACTTTTTGTCCTACTTAGTTATGTGAATGTGCTTGTTTTCACTGCTGTGCAAAGGACAAGAGCCTGGAGCTTGTGCGTGTGCTGCTGGAGTGGCCCCTGCTAATGTCAGTGCCACGAAGTTACAGTCATTATCCCTGATAAAAGCAATGTTCTCCTGCTGCCTCCTCAGTGCATTCACGGCAAAGAGGAAATAGTGTATTTGCAGGTGCCAGGAGCAATGCTTTCCAGGGATACTTTAGTCTCTCCCACCTTAAAAAATCCTGTCCTTGATTCCAGTTGTCCATTCAGATGCTCTCTCCTCTTTGCTGAGGGTCCGCTCCTTGAGCAGCACATCACTGCTCAGAGTTTTCTTCTTCAGTTCTGACCTAACTCTTCCCTGACTCAGTTCCTGCCACCTGTGCTCCTATGTTGAATCAGTGTACTTGGCTCATGATGTCCATGAAGTTCAGAACTAGAGGCAAGGTGAGTCTTTCATTCTAATTTTAAACTGTCCTTTACAAACATTTTAAAACATGTTATATGTAAAACTCAGGTATACTAATGACAGAAGCTTGTGGAAGGAGAAGGAATTGTGCATCTGTCTCAGCAGCTTCCTTATAAGGAGGGCAAAGCAGGAACAGACTGTTCTATTAATGCTGCATTTTAGACTGAGCTTCCAGAAAGCCCAGTTGTCTGCTGAGGGTCCTACAAAAGCCCCTATTGATTTATTTCTAGCTAATATTACCTGATCTGTAGCTAATACTCCTCTGATCTGTCTCTTACTTTCAAGAGATTTGCTCAGGTTAGTCTCCATGTTTTCATTTGGCTTCCAGGATTCTCTTTCTGCTTCCACATTTTTAATCTTTCTTACAAGGTGTTAAGGGATCCTTATTCTCTTTTCAGCATTTCCTGCAAATTCAAGAAATAGCTGTATTCAATCACCTCATCTTCCCTTTCTGTACTTTGCCTCTGAAGGATCTCATCATAAATACCATTTTGGCAGCTTTCTCCATGCTTATGATTCACCAGCTTTTCTATTTCCTATTTGTCACATTCAGATATTTATGGTAATCTTTTAATGCCACTCCAACTAAACACATTTTTCTTGCAACTCTTGGGCTTCTGTGTCCTCTTATTATAGGAACCTGATTTGGTTTCTCACATCCGTTACTCCCACCTTGTACAACTTCTGTTCCCATACTTCTGATATGGGTAGGAAAGTGCTGATGGGTTTGTGTGGGGTCACCAGTCACTGTAACCTAAAAAATATGATCAAGTCTCAGTGAGGTTTGGTGAATGGAAGTAGATAAGTCTTGAGAAGATCATTTAGGACTAACTTGTACTAGCCTTTACTCATATTTTTGTTTGTTTTTCCTTTTTATTTGAGAAGGTGGATAAAACATAATCAAGCCTACCAGATTTTTCTAAAGACAACTGTATCCAACTGTGAAGGTGTAAACACAAAAGAGAGGGGCTGAGTTCTTCGCACTGACTGACAGGGAATAACTGGGAGTAATGAGATTAAAGTGAACAAAGGAAAACCACTGAAGGTTGAACATCAGGAAAATATCCTGACTGTGTCTATCAGACCATGGACTAATTTCCCACGGGAAGAGGTAGAAACTCCATCTCTTGAGTAATTTAAAATTAGAAGAGATAAATCACTAGAAAACAGAGGGCTGGGAACAACCCAATTGGAATTGGAAGGGGATGAACTAGACAGTTTTGAAAGATGTTTTTAGTCTCAGTTTCTCTTCCCCTGAAATTAAATAACAAGCCTTATTTAGGGTTTACTCATGTGGGACTGACAAACCTGCAGCTGCATGTGTTCTAGTCATTGTGGCCAGGTTGAAATGCTAATGTGACTCTGTCTGATCAGTTTTCTCTGCTGTGGCCACATCACAGCTAAAGCCTGGCAGGGTGACCAGAGGACTCCTGTACAGGCCCACCTCCTCCCCAAATCAGGCCTGGTTGGCCTGCCCCTGGATTTTTCTGCCAAAATCCTTTGTCTTCAATGGATTCCTTTTTATATCCTATAGCACATACCCTGCTGGGCTGAGCTCCCCTAGATGGCAGAGCTGAAGCAATTTACAATGCAAAATTCCCTTCTGGAACAGGGACTGCCATAGCCAGCCCTCTAATTTCTTCAGAGTTACTGGCTAGAAACAGCTTCTCTTGCCACGGGTCACTTTTTGCTGCATGTGAGAGATGCTCCAACTCCATGTACAGTTAATGCAGTAAAGTCTTGGCCCCAAAAAGATATTGTTTCTCATAAACGATTCAAGTTTCCAGTTCTCAAAAACAGCAGGCAAAAAAAATAGTTTATTTATGGTTGTGTCTTTAGCAAACCCCCAGCGTCCAGCCACACCAACTTCTTGAAAAAAATCTGCTATAGTACAGTTGTGCAGATGCTTGGAAAAGCAACAGAGGTGATGAGACAAGTTCAGAGGAGATACACGTGACCTTCTTGTGCATTTACATTTTCATGCCTTCTGTTACAAAACACGAGGGTTATCCTGTCAGCAGCATCAGTCCACACAGCACTGCTCCCCTCCACACAGCACTGCTCTTGGTCCACCCTCAGCTGTTCTTCCAGCTCACTAAACTCTACTGCAATGCATTTTTTTTGGGTTGAAGTGCTGAGGAAACCTGAACATAAGCTGGGTCACATTTTGAGGATTTCTTTTAAAATTAAACACATAACTTCAAGTTTAAGGATCTGATAAAAAAAAAAAATACTTGAGTTCTGTTATCTCCAGAACTGCCTTCACTTTCTATGGTTTGCTGAAGAGGACAATAGATCAGGGGCTTTTTGTGTGTGTTACTTCTTTTTCAGCTGAGCAGCTTCACATGGGCTATTGCATTTCTCAGTTGGCAAAATACTTCTTTTTTAACACTACTGTTGGATTAGCACAAGATGCCTGAGAGTTTCCCATCTTAGAGTCAGAAACAAGTTAAAAATACTGACAATGGCTGTGGTAGATCTATGGAGGGGAAAAGGGAATTCCTTGGGAAGCAAGAAGATTGATCTGAATTATTTCATGAGTCTCTCTTTGTTACCTAGCTGAAATTGTAAGTTTAGATAAATAAAACACAATCCAAATCAAGAGCTGCGAGTACAAAATAGCAAAAAAAAAACCAAAAAAAAAACCCCAAAACCAAAAACAAACAACAAAAACACAAACAAACAAACAAAAAACCCCATCTGTGTTTATAAACAATCAGTTCAGAATCAGGCTAACCTTCTTATCTCGGAATTTGTATAGCTTTACAGTTGGTTCCAGAAGAATTTATTTCTCATTTAAGAATTATTCTATTTGTATCCAGCCTTTTACTGATAATTTCCTTGTTACTCACTCTATGTTATATTTTCCATTACTTCCATCTCTTTTTTTTTTGCTGAATTTTATAATTTCTATTTTACTCATCTGTGATTATCTTCAGCTCATTTCAAATTTATTTTACCAATTTTGTCAATTTTTGCTTCCTCTCTGTATCTGTCTTATTTTTATAATCACTGTGTATCTTTTTTGATTTTCCACAGTGCAGCTTCTCAGTATCAAATGCTCATGTTGCAAAATTTCCCCTTGTATAAAGATCAACAGTAAGTTAGCTGGAAGTCATCCGTATTTCATTATATTTGGCACTGAGAAGTGCAGCTTTTAAAGAGCCTCCACCCTACAGCTGCATCGCATCATTGATCCATTTAAATGCACGAATCTAGCCAAAAAGCCAGTGTTTCCCATTACAACCTGTCTCTAAGTGACATCTATGTGCTAGTTTAGGAATAGATCTTCATAACAGAACTACTTTGGAGGTAAACCAGGAAAAGATATTCTAGTTCAGTGCTGAACACTTGCATGCTTTTAACCTGAAATAAGTATGGAGCTGTGTAGTTCCATCCACTTATGTAGTGGGTAAAATACTGTGAATGTAGCTCACTGAATACAAATTCTGCAATTATGGGTTGTGTGCATGACCATTCAGGTGACTAGAAATTGGCTCCTACATTGGAAGGGATTTCTCCACATAAAAGGAAAATTATTAAAAACTCTGAAATTCACAAGGAACACAGGGGAGGAGATCTAACGTGTGACTAATATCCCAAAGGCTCTTAGGTCTTTATAATAGTGATCATAACACTATAGCTTCATGGAAGGAGTAATGAGGCCTGATCTGCCCCCAGGCTAACACAGTAGTGTATGAGATGGCTTCTGAGTTAGTTTGACTTTGTTGACATACTTATAATACTGGAAATCTTGCTAATCAAGATGAAGGGTCTTAAAAAAAAAAAAAAAAACAAACAGGGCCTTACAGGTCCTGTGACAGAGACACATTTTGATATAAGCCTCATAGATGACAAAAGGTTTTCTTACAACAAAGAAGGAAAACACACAGTATATTCTATAGCATATTAATAATTTCAAATATGTCTATGTTGAAATAATGATCAATATCCTGTGCAGATCTTCCAGTGTGATGCTGCCTTCCTACACTTTCCAGGAGCCGGTGGGCTGTAGGACCTGCCCCCAGCATTGCTCCGCTCCAACAGCTGTCACAGGAGAACGAGAGGGTTTTATAACAGAGAGATGGTAACTGAAATTTGGGTACTCATGAACTCGTGGGAGGCTGTTTCTTCACTCCAAAGGCAAGTCGATAAATGAGAATATACAGTGGGAGATGCACAAGCTTCGGAACACTTTGCAGGAACTGCTACCAGGAGATCTGCGGGGGCCATACCCAGCTACTTATGTGTTCTGGCACCTTCAGAAATACTCTGGTTTCTCCTGAAGGACCATCATGCTGCCAAATGCTTTTTGCATGTTTTCAATGGATGCCTGAGTCATAGATTCTACAGTGCTAACACTCACAAAACTAAGTTTATTTTTGATCTCCTTTCCAAAACTTCTTTCCTAATTTATAATTGTAGTCAACAGCACCTTTGACATGCCTTCCCATAAACTGAGCCTTAAGACAGACATACAGTTAAAGCCCTGAGTTGTATTTGCTTTCTAAATTAACATCCAGGCTGTGATAAATGTGGCAGTGCATGGATAACAAAGTTATTGTTTCACGCTGTTTGCTGGCAGCATCAGAAGAATAACTGCAGTGGTCTCAGTTCAAGTCACACACAACTGAAAAGCCTCCTGCTGTAGGGTGGCCTTCATTCTCAATCCCAGTTCCATGAAAAGAACACGTCTCCAATCACTGCCTTGTCCAGATGAACAAGATAAGGACTTAATCACTCCACCCTACAGAGTAGTTTAAAGAATATCTGTACAGAAGGTCTTTCTGTGATGCTGACATACAGATATACAATGAATTAAAAAAAAAACCCAGCCCGCATGAGAATGTGTACTTTGAATTTAGTTGTAATGCGTTTGGCACATAGCTTATAATGTTTCCTCACCTCAAGAGAGGTCACTTATATCCTGTTTCAGTATTTTATTTTTCTCTGGACTTACACACAAGTCAGTTGTGAAACAGATCTTCTAATAATTTCCTGTGATGGGAGACACACTCCTCAATTTTCGATTATGATTAAATGGACCAAATTTCTACATTAAAAAAAATTGCATGTACCAGGTATATTGTTTCCAGGGTTATAACCATTCTTGATATAGTTTGTGACAGCCAGACTGCTAAATTTTTTAACATGATGAATGAAACTAAACTGAAAATCAATATTTTCCTTTACAGAAGCTTTCAAAATACAAGGCCTGGCACCTTGCTCAGAGTAAAATATTCTTCCTCACTAGAGTCAAACTTATAGTAATACAGATCCTGCAGCACAGTCACACTTGCTCTCACCCCACAAAATGGCATGACAATCTATAAAGCTAAAGAATTAGAAAATAACTAATTAACATAATTGAAATGTCTCAGTTAATATACTTGGTTAACAGCAATGTTGTTACCAAGAGAAAAATCCCCCTACGCACTTGGATGAAAGCCTTGCTGTTACCTCATGTCATATTTATTTCTTAATATAGAAATAATTAATACTTTTATGTATACAGTTATACAGAGTAGAATTGCACAGCTGTCCCTGGCTAGCCATCAAAGGGATGTCTTTTATACACAAGAATAAATTGTTACTTTTTCTGTAATTCTCCCAATATGAGGGTGGACAAAAAGAAAGTGGGCTAATATGTCATTGCAGTTGCAGTAGTCTGGGCTTTCCCAGAAGTCACTGGAGAGAAATAAGAGCCCTGAGAGGTTGATGCAAGCCATCTTACGTGTGGTATGAACGTGCCTGGCCAGCTTCTTTGTCTTTCATTGACTATTGAGGGAGCATAGCTGATTAGCTCAGATCAAATGAATAATTTATAGATGGGTAAAATCAGGTGTCATGAATACCATCCTCAGTGTCTATTGCATTTGGAGAGCACAAGGCAAGCAGAAAATTTCCCTTGCCTCAGGATATTAAAGGGTTGTGTTATTAAGCTCCCTGTTTGCCCAGAGAGGGAGTCCTATTACAGCCAGATTTGTAAGGATTTGCTTTCTCCTGGAATAAATAATAGTGGCTGTACAGGAACACCTGTATCTGCAAGAAGAGCCCCTCATTCTTGTCTTCACATTGAGCTAAACTGAAGGTGAGTAAGACATTCATATTTTTGAAGGCAAGTACCCAGCATATACTTTGACAATCCATTAATGTTTTCAATATTTCAGCAGTGCTCCTGCTCTGAATTGGAACCAAAAGAAGTCATTTCATTAAAAAGAAGAGAGTATGAGATCCATTTAATTAAAGCTTTTCCAGCCAATACGCTACGGAACATTTAGACTCTGCAAGGCATCTTATGTATAATCAATGGAAATTGCATGAGCAGAAACTGGAAAGGCTTGCAGGAAGCCAATGTAGAATGAGCAAAGACTACAACAGACGAGACCCTAGATTACAAGGCTTGGCATTTATCAGAGAAGAACCAATATATTTGACTACTAAGTGGACCCTGTCTGTTGAAGAGTGGCAGGTGAACCCTGACATGGTTTAAAGCACCCTGCCAGTCTACTCTGCACCAAGTGACACATTTGACAGGAATACAGTGCTCCTGCAGGAGCAGGATCATTGAACAGCACAATCCCATCACTCAGAAGTACCAGTCTCCCAATAGTTGGCATCCCCTCCAGCTGGGTCAGTTGTTCCTATACCCTCTCTCAGTGCAGGGCAGCATGAAAAGGAAGGGGGTGGGGCACAATTTAATTAGTCCAGCAGTCTGTGAAATAACCATTTAGCTTCAGATGCAGCTAAATCTGGGAGCTGTTTGAGGTAGCCGTCTTCAGGCAGCACTAACATGGACCATCCTTTCCCAGTGATCCAAGCAATGTGCCTCACTCTGCTCTCAGCTCTCATCTTTGTTTTTGTAAGACAGTATTGTCATGAGCAAGACGAGCATAATCCTCTGAGCTGGAGTCAGAAACCACATCTTGCAAGAGGAAAAGCCAAAAGATGACTGTTGCAGTGTTTCCAAGTGGTTGACCCCCTTCGCTAAAGCAGCTAATTATTGGAAGGGACTTGAGTTCTGCACAGATGTTATTTACCTCTATTTTGAAATGCAGAAGGTTGCAGTAATCTGTTTATTTTTCTTTAACTCTTTTGTGCTTTGGCAGTATCACACAGTTCAAAAGGCAATATAACTAATTTTAAAGAAAATTATTGAGCTGCCAGTGTTTTAATAACTGTTGTTTTATAAAAGAAAACAATAAATAATGAAAAGCAGATTAAATAAACATAGAAGCTATGAGCAGCACACAAGACATGTTTTAGAGCATAGAGAAGTTTGACAAATTATGACTGCTGCAAATCTTCACTTTTTCCCTGGCTTTCATCAAGATTTCTCTAAAACTTAGACCATGTCTCCAGAAGAGCAGCCTGACACATTGCACATGGAATAGAACCTGTTGCTCCCACAGCTGGTCCCACAGGGGATGAGAAGAACAAACAGGAATCTGTATATCAAGGAGGAGGGTTTTCCCTTTGAATGTCTTTTTTATATTAATCAGATCCAGTTACTCAGGCTAATTACCTTCATAAATATTGTAAAATACTTGTGGCCTTCACCTCAGGTAGTCATGTAGACCTGACAGCTAATAGTCCATCCCCACCTGATCAAAAGAAAAGAACATTCTTAATATATCAAAAATATATTATGACCCTAGACATCAGGGAAAAATGCTTTGCATTACTGTGCTCAGAGTTTGTTTTGTATTTTGCTTAGGCACTAAGGACTGCCTTGAGAATTAAACTAACTTGGACTGCTTTCCCTTGCCTGCCTTGCAACTCTTTGGTCTAATCCTGCAAATGACCTTTGTGTGGACATACTTTGCATCCACATGGAGCCATTTGGAGTCTGGCGCATATGAAACAGCACTATACTGCAGCGAAGAGTTCAAGTGTATCTAATGAGTTAAAATATTTGGCTGCTGCTTTTTTCTGGGAAAGCAGTTCTGAAATGAACATCTGAGGGTATCTCAGCAGAAGACTGAGCTGAAAATATTTTGTAAACGTGGCTTTGTTCCTTAGCTCATTAACATTAATTTTGACTTCTCCCAGCATTATGTTATTGCTGATCAGATTTCTGGATTGATTTTTGACTAGATTTGAAATTCTAAGTCCATTGCCAAACGGGGACAAACTGGTGGAGGATGCTGATGATTAATTTAGTCACACTAGAAACATGTTATACTTAATGCTTTCTTCAGTCAGTTCAAAAGCATGTTTCTTCTTTCTGTACTACAGTTTGCATAGGCAATCAGCATAGCCCATTCACAGAAAATTAATGAGCATTTCTGTTCATTAGTTGCAATAATTTACATGGCTGGATTCTAACAATGTGGGGTTTTTTTTTTCCATAAAGGCAGATGAACCACTTGGAACCTGAACCCAATCCTGGGTGTTCCTAATTCCCACAGTTGTCCCTGTGTTGGTCCCTAAAGCTAGAGCAGAACCACTCATTAGATAGTATCTCTAACTCCAAGCAGACAACATCTTCTGCAGCATTTGTTTAAAGGGTTTGTAAAACACTGAAAGAGAATGAATCCTGTACTTTCTTCTTCTTGAAAGCAGCATTCAAATACAGCCCTTTATCTGGAAGCGGAATGTAGCTTGCTCAGGAATTTATAATATTTTTTTCAGGACGCTACAATAAAAGTTCTGTTAAAATACCAAAGATATTCCTAATCCAGTCTCTTCTGGGAAATTTATAACCTACAGACATAAATACAATCCAGCTTGCCTCACACATTTAGTTTGGTTTTTGGTTTGCTTGGTTTTTGTTTTTCTTTTTTTGTGGGGATCATGCTTCTCTGGATGCTGTCTCCCCATTTTCCATATCACTTTTTAAAAGCTTCAGCAGAAAGATGGGTGGTGGGAAAGCAGTGGGGAAATAAACCAACCAACAACCCCCTAACCAAGCAACCAAAAAAACCCCCACCCCAGTATCACTTCCAGAGCCTAGTCCCCATAAATAGTAATCAGCTTACAGGTTTAGACACCTTCTGGCCTTTGGATGACTCCTGCTGTCCTAGAGAACATCTCTTGTGTCTCTTCAGTGAAAAAAGAGCTGAGCAGTGGTCGGTTGGTGTAAGGAGCAGAACATGAAGTCAGGTTTAGAAGCCAGTAAAAGCTAAATACCTGGTTTCTACAGGGTATCCAGCAGTGAGGTTCTGATGAGCTCAAATTGAAGTATAAGCTCTTTGGACAGAGTAGGTAAAATGTGGGAGCAGCAACTGACACATTGCCTTTGGGTGGGGCATGTAATTTTTGGAAGGAGGGAGAGTTTGAATGAAATCAACATATTCATGTGATATGTCTAATTTTTATTCCTGAGCTTTTCCTCAATGCCTGAAAGCTGTCTTGATCCAGCCCAGTTCTAGAGGCAGATCTGTTATATGGCAGAGCTCAGGAGAAAGCTGCCACACTTCATCTATTAAAGGGTAGCAGTGGATAGTCAGAAAAAATACAAGATGGGCAGCCTGAACTTTGGAGATGGCTGTTAGCACCTCTGTGCTACTAAAACAAGGCTTCCCTAATCAGCAGATCAAGCTGCTGATTATGTGATAAAGCAAGGAGAGAGCGACAATGCTGTTGTCAATTCCTCACCAGCTACTTCCACCTAAATTGTCAGTTCAGTAGTTAAATGAAACATTTTACAAACTAAGGCTGATTTATTACCTTCCAGTCAGAAGCACAGAACCAAACACAGAGCTGTTATTTCAGCAGAAGAGCTAATCATCATTTCACTTTTCTCTCTCATTCAGGCACTTAAACCTTTGCTGTCATGGCCAGTTTTAGATAGGTTGGATATTTATTGTGTTGAACTCTTTTAAACTGTGTGTGTGTGGGAGGGGAGGGTTTCTGAGGGAAAATGCTGCACATGTAATAGTCCCCACTGGCTTTCTAAAACAAGTTAACATTGTTTGACCTAATGTGAATAAACCCTCAGCAGAACTGCGGCCGATGACTTTATCTGTTAGATTCTGGCTCCTCTAATTTAAAACAAATGAAAGAATGTAGATAGTTTAAGTGAATGCAGAAAAGACTGGAGTGATTTTTTTTCCCCTCGACCTTTAAAAAATTAGGAAATCCTTAGAAAACAGGCACAGCATCTTTAGAAACATTGTCACTGTTGTTATTCCACAGTGACAGTTTCCAATAGCAAAGCATGAAAAACATGTTTTACTCTGCTCACGGTTTCAGAGTGTGTCAGTAGATTTTCATTGCTAGGAACACAAGTTAAAAGTCTTAAGTGAGTTCTGCTGGGCCCCTCCTAACCATAATCTTGCTTGCTCAAATTTTATACTGCAACCCATTCTCCTGGGCTCACTAAATTACACTTGAAATTGTTTTTGTCCCTGGCTGGATGATAGTAAATTCCTGCAGGCTTGAACAACTTTGTATTTCTTTACAGAGTACCAAGTTCGTGGTCTGAGCTGAAATACTAATGCTGCAAACCCACCAAAATGTATCCAGCTCCAGATTCAGAATAGCAGAGATAATTGTGTGAACCGCTGAGGCTTACTGCTGTAAAAGCTGTGCCAGCCTGCCTTGGTGTACATTGGTAGCCTCACACAAACACCTCTGGGTCCAGCTCAGGAAGACTGGCAATGGATCAGGGATGCTGGCCAGGAGGAACAGTCATCTTGCTGTCCACTCCTGGCTTCTCTTTGTGCTTCAGACATTGTTACTCTCTCCACATCAGGAGTGGCATCCTGGCAGACACAGATCTCCCTTTACACCGCAGCTTTGTTATCTGAGAAGACTACACTGAGGAGCAGAAGACACATAATCTGAGACATTGGTTTTCATAGCACGGGGAGCTGGTTCCCAAAAGTGGACAAATGTCAGAAGCCAAATGTCTCCTTTCTCCTTACAGTGCAGCAGGATAAGAACTAGATGTCCAGACTTCTACTCAGGCTGCAATGTTACTCTCTGTTGGCATCCCCAGGCAGTGATTTTCCTTGAGAGTATTCTGGCAGAATACTGTATGCACTTAAAATGGTGTTACTTCTAGGAGGTATTGCCTAACACCCTGTGACTGATGGAGATGGCTGACTGAAGCTTCAGGATGTCAAAATCCTCTCTTGCTATGGAGGACCCAGTAGTAGGCCTTGCTGCAATTCTCTCTGGCAGTTGTAAGCACTTTAAAAGCATCAGTACCCAGGGCCAAGTGAGGAAGGTGTGATCTGTGAAGAGAAGACAGAAATAAAAGAAACACATTTGTAAGGGTTCAGTGTAAAAGGGGAGCATGGCAGCAATGACATTTCTGTTGCCTGAGTATTGGTGATAGGAACATCTATAGAACGAAAGGGGAATATTGTGGTATGGTTACCAAGAAAAGAGCCATCACTCCTGATGTCTAAGATGAATACTGTACTAGTGCTGGACAGGAAACAGATGCCTGTATCATGACTGAATCACAGGAATTTCAATGCAGAAATCTGTAACGTAAATGCAGTTGCAGGCAACGGTCACATTACTGTGTAGCTATAATAATGATTTCATGGCTTTTACATATTTAGGAGGGACTGACTATTATCTGCATTATCTTGGAAATACCAGTGAATGAAAAATGTATGTGTAATCCAATCCTCAAATCCTCATGATGGGAAGAATCTACTGAATCATTCTCAGGGACCTGTCAGCATCTTTGGGGAGCAGGGATGCTGTTAGGTTGATGCCAGTGATGAAAAGCCTATAGCCAGGCACACTGTGGTGCTTGCAAACACTTCCTTGGAGGCAGTATTATTTCTTATGTCCAAAACAACATAATAGAGGTGTCCAGGTTCAGCCTGAACCTCTCAAAGCAGAACCTGATCATGAGATTTAAGCCACTGGCAACTATAGCAGAAACTGTAATCAGAATGATCATTACCTCAGCAGCTCCTACAAGTGACAATTTCTGAGGGCAAGCATCAGTACAAACATCTCCTTGCCTGAGGCTTATATCTGCCCACTCACTCCTCCCTTCATCCCTAAACTCAGGCCCTGTTAAACTTGGACCTTTTCCTGTTTAACTTTTCAGACTTCTCCTTAGGAGAGAAGTCCTTATCCCAGCACAAAACACCCACGATTTACTGCTATCTCCCACAGCCGCCTATCTAATCTATTTTACTCAGGTACTCAACACTAATCTAATCTAAAGAGTCCTGTAAAAAACCTGCTCTCACTTTAAGTTCTTTTTCTCTCCACTCCTGTTGTTGTCTAACCCAAAGGCCAGGCATTTGTCTGGGCCTCCTCAGTGCCTGTGGCACCTCATGTCTGACATATCAACGTGGGCTGCAGGTGGTGAGAAATGAGAGAGCCTTCAAGATGGCAATGACAACAGAACAGCTTAGCAAATGAATTGCTTCACCTGAGTGCAGGTTTACAGGTCTACACACTTGTGCATGTGAGAGAAAGGCATGCCCCTGTGCCCTGCCAGAGGCAGGTGCTATGCACCATCTGGAAAGGAGGCAGCTACCAAAACTGTATTTAGTGTAATGAAATTCAGTCCTCCAGTCTACCTGGCCAAGTGAATTTTGATGTCCCCAAATTAGCCTCTAGAATATCTATATTCTCAAAACATCAACAAGTTCACTCAGCAAATGATAGTTTAAGAGCCCAATAATTGTGCGACCACTGACCCAGCAGAATGGGCAGAACAAAATGACTGAGTACACCTTAGCCCCCAGACTGCAGGACAGGCTTAACTCTGCCTACCTGGGCAATTTAAATTAGCTGCTAGACTTTGCACTGGAGTGTCTGAGATGTGCTCAAAGATGTCTGCAGCAGCTCTCCTGTGGGGATGATACTCTTTAGCAAGGAGTGATAATAAACAGTAGGAGAGTGCTAACACTTTAAGCCGCTGCAGCTGCCTGCTGAGTATGTGTCAACACCTTCAGACTGGAAGGTGAGAAAGTGAAATTATAGCTTTCAGATACCCTATTTCTGCTTTTGCAACCTCTTTTCTTAAATAACTTTCAAGGATGATTAAGGGACTCAAAGGTTTGCTTGTGTATTATGAATCCAAGATACTGAGTGTGTTTCTGAAAGTTTGTGTCCTTGTTCAAGCTTGACAACTTATGACACCGCTTTTACAATAAAAAAATTACAGCAAGATAATCTTATACAGGAAAGTCCTAAAAACAGTCCAGTGTCTTGAACAAAAACATCTGCCACTAAAAAAATAGAACATTGTAATATGAGGAAGAAAATTAAGTACACAGTTTAACAAAGGTTTGTGTAGTCTGAATTTTCTTTTGATAATTACACAAATATAAATGTCTCAGTCAATAATGAGATCTAGTCCCTCAACCTAGCAATGAAGTAATATGTGATTCAAGGATCAAATTTTCCTCTGTTATATTTTCACCTCCCTGTTAAAGTTTGAAAGCTAAAGCTAGAGAAGTTGACTGGCAATGTAAAAAAATAACACTGGAGGGTTTGTCTCTCTGTATTGATGCAGTTATGCTGATAAAGAGACTTGTTAGATACTATACTCAGAGCCCACTTGTAGTTCAATCTCTTCAAGACATTTTGTAAATCTGACAACATTCTATATGGGTATTAGTTATTAAGCTAATTTAGATTTGGAGGCAGTACCATGTCTCCTATTGAAAAAAAAAATATTATGAGTACATGAACTGATTTTCTATACATCATGGAGTCTTGATGGTGTTCTGCAGATTGTGATGATGACTCCACTGCAAAGAACAATATGCAGCCAAGCACATAGCTACACTTCTTGGTTCTGTTTGATAACAGAATTTCAACAGAAGTGTCCCAACTGTTCCCCTTCTCCACTCTTCAAAAATCTCAAGTGATTTTAATTCTGGTCTTTTCAACTCCTTGACAACCATTGTGCAAACAATATTATAAGAGTTTTCTCTGGGTCTGGATGGCAAATAAATCTTTTAATGTTGTAGGACAGTGAGAAATAATTAGGGAGCTGGGCGGAACATTCCTGTAGATTGCCAGATGGACAGCAGTATGCTTATTCAAAATATGTCTATGTAATCTCTGCTCCAGGTCAGGTTCAGCCACAAAGTAGTCTTTAACATCAGAAATTTATGAGGAACTCAAATTCAGAAACTACCATACATTTTTAACTATATATATGCCTTATGAAATCCACAGCAACATGTAGTATTGCAGGCAAGCACCTGAATCAGTGAGACAGGCTGTGAGTTGTAACATCCTTTTAAACTCAGCAGATGTGACCTTGGTCGACAATAATTAGCATATGGGCCTTGAGACTTTTCCTCCAGCTGCTGGAAATAAGCTTGTTCCTCAGTTCTCTGGATACCAGTATTCATCCCTGCTGACAATGCAAGTTGCTGATGGATAACCAGGGCAGGCACCTATTTTCAGAGAGTGCGATCTCATGGGCAAGGGTAGCACAGTAAAAAAACCACAACCCAAAACATTACTTTTGTTTTCAGAACACAAACTAGACACAACCCTTCGTTTCACTCAATTCTTTACCAATTCTTGCAAATGCTTTGTTTTTCTTTGTTCCCTGCCACAGAGAGATTACTTGTCCAACCTCCAGGCTGGAAAACACCATCCTAAAAACCAAAATTTCAAGTCACATACTCCGATCATGATAAAGTATAGAACGTGTCTGCATTTACCGCATTCGAGGCTACCACACAACCAAGTTCGCCCCCCCGCCACTGGCTCAGGGGCGGCCTAGGACTTCGGCCGAGACCGTCCAAAGCCAGCCCAGAGGCGGTCGCGGTCCCGGTCCTCCCGAAGCCAGGTGCAGGTGGAGCTGGCTGCAGAAGCACCAAATCCTGCATTAGGGCGGAAAGTCTGAGATCGTTGCCGTGTAATCACCTCCGCAAACGCCCAGGGAAGCAGCAGCAAACGCCACCGCCCCAGGCCGCGCTGGCGGGCGGGGGCCGGCGGGGCTCTGCGCTCCCCAGCCGCAGGGCGGGTGCCCTGGACGGCAGCCGGGAGCCAGTTCCTGTCCTCGCTGTGTCGTCTGAGAAGGTGGGTGGATTTTTGGAGGGCAGAGAAACCGCCAGTCGGGAGGCAAGGGAAGGGGACATGCTCCCCCATCAGCAGAGGCAGCGGGAGCCGCCAGCACCGGGAACGGCGGGGCGGGAGCAGGGGCAGGAGCCCCGCGGGCCGCCGAGGAAGAGGGGCCGGCTGGAGGGGCCGTGAGGCGGCGCCGCCGCCCTTCGCGGGGGTCGCGTTGCCGGCCCGGTGGGCTGGGGGCGATGGTCATCCCTGTTCTTGTCAGGGCGGGGGCTACGGCGCGGCCCCGCGGTCTGCTTGGAGATGGGCTGCAATGGGTCGGGGCAGAAGGGGGGCCGTGCTAGGGCCCGGGGAAGCGATCGCGGTGAGCGGCACGGGCGAGGCGGCACCGCCGCGCATAGCCCTGCGCTTTCGGGAGGGCGCTACCTGGAATGCCCCGTCACCCCCCTCCTCGCCGAGCCCGGGCCAGTGCCCAGGTAGCCCGGGGAGCCCCGGAGAAGCCCGGGGAGGGGGCGCAGCTGGCGCGGCGCGATGGCCCCAGCGCCGAGACGCCCTAATTGCCGCCGGCGGGGCCGCAGCGGCCGCCGGCTGCCGCTGTCGAAGCAAAGCAACGTCTGTGCGGGGGGAGGCCCGAGGGAGGGGCGCGGGCGGGGCGTGGGGCGCGGTGGTCTGATCGCGAACGGCTCTGGCTACGTAGACGGGGGGAGGGAGCGGCCTGCGAGCGGGGCAGACCCGCGTAAGAGACAAAAGCCCGGCACGGCCTCGCTTGTTGTCGGAGGGGTCTTTTGTTGCTGCTTCTTCATCGGGGCTTGTGCGCTTTCTGCTGTCGCCCCCCGCCCCAGCACGCCGCTGGATACAGCCGGGGCGGGAATTGTGAGCTGGCGGCGGCTTCCGCCCGGTCCGGAGAGCGAGCGGCCCTTCAGTCCCCGGTCCCGTCCTCCTCGTCCACCAGTTGATCAAAGTTCGGCAGGGCCGAGGCGGGGAGCGGCCCAACCGCCGGCCGGGGCTGCCCGGACAGCGCTGCTCCGTCCTCGCTCCCTCCGGCGGCGTGTAGTGAAGTAGGAAGGAGCGGACACCTCCCGCCTCTCCCTGCTCGCCCTCTCCTCCCCGCGGCTGGGGCTCTGGATAGGAGGAGCCGGAGGAAGAGGAAGATGACGGAGTGGGTGCAATTAGCCTAACAAGGGACGGGCGGCGGAGGCGGCGGCGTCCCCGCGCCGAGGACTGACACATCTGCTCTCTCTCCTTCTCCAGCCATGAAGGCAGCAGCCGGGGAGCGTAGCTGAAGTCCAGGGTCGTTCCGGTGCTCTTCCCTATGGCAACCGCGTGAAGGGGCCGACCCGTCCCCCGGCGGCGGGGCTGGGCTGGCCGAGCCTCGCCTGGTGTGCGCCAGTGGCTCTGGCGTTGGTTCCCTCCTCCCGTCCCTTCCCTTCCCCGATGTGGGCTCCAGTGGATTTGCGCCTCCTTTGTAACCGGGAATGAAATAATGGCGACCCGGTGGGCAGCGGGGCCACCCGACGGAGATGGAGACAATGAGCCCCCCCCGGGCGGCGGCAGCGGGGTCGGCGGCCAGGTAGGAACGGCAGAGGCGGGAGGGGCGCGGGCCGGACCGGGCGGCCACCTCCCGCCGCGGGGAACGGCTTGGCTGGAGCGGGCTTAATGGCCGCTCCCTCCCGCTCTCCCTCCCACTCTTCCTGCCCGCCCGCCCCGGAGTTGCTGGGAGTTGGACGCTGGGAGTGGTACGGTTCCTCAGCACGGAGGGGAGGCAGCTGCTCGGCCGAGCGCTCGCTTCGCACTCGGGGCACCGCTCCCAGGCTGGGAGGCGGCGGCGCCTTCGCTGCCTCACGGGCCGGGCGGCGGCTCCGCTTCCCGCCCCGCGGAGCCGCCGCCGCCCTCGCCCTCGGGACGGAGGTTTCCCCGGGGCCGCCCCTTGGGACTCTCGCCCCCCGCCTCGCGGGCAGAGCGTGGAGCGTCGCTCCCACGCCCAACCTGCCCGTCCTGGAGGAGCGCTTCGCTGAGCGCTCAGGAGTACGGCTCCGTGCCTGTCACATTTCTGTCGTGGTGATTTTCAGCAGAAATAAGGGTCTGGCCTCTGCTTGTACCCAGTGCTTGCCACTGTCCTGTCCGCAGTCCCGTCTATTAAGGATATTTCTATCCATAACATTTGTTGCTGGAACGATCTTCTGTGCGTTTAGTTCAGAAACGTAATAGCATGCCCTATGGTGGCACCATTGCGTGTTTTGACTTGCAAGACAAAGTTTTTAACACAGAACCGTGTCTGATCCTTCTGTGCTCCCTATTAATAGTAGTGTCTCTGAAGAAACGGTTAACTTTAGATTCAACAAAATACATATAGTAGCTTCAGTAGACTTGTTTTAAGATTTGTCTTAAACTTTATTTACAAAGACAAAGTTGATTTGGTATTTCTCAAAGTTAAGAGTGTGTATGTTGTGCTGAAGAAAAAGCTGATTTAAATGTGCATAGGGCTGTGAAATACATGCCCTTTATGCAGATATTCCCCTTTTTGTTTGCTGAAGTTGAAAATACAATTGAGTGATTTTTAGGCATACAGAACTTTAATTGAAAAGTGTGGGTGTTTTTTTGGTTTGGTTGTGGTTTTTTTTATTTTGTGTGATTTTTTTTTTACCTTAGGCCACTGAGTTATAGTTTACCGCTATCTTGAATTCACCCTTTTGCCTTGGATTGGAAGTGTCACATATGGTGTAGGATTTTCCTTTCTGCTATCACCTCTATTAAGAGGTTCCCACAGTCTCTTAAAGCCAGGTGGGTTAGGTGAGGACAAAATCAGTTTTAAGTAAGAGCACAGATGTTAAGACTTTGTGATAAAATTCAGCTGAAAAACAGTGCCTTGTTTGGAGAACCTGTTATTCAATACTGTTCAGGTAGTGTGGGAAGAAGGAGAAAACTGCATGTCTAAGGGTAAAAATTAATATTTGGTTTTTAATTCTGTAACATTGAAACTTCTGGTCTTTGGCACTGGCCCTTGTCATAATCTGCCTCTCCCTGTGGTGGTAAGCTTTAACAAGGCCTGTGGCAGTATTGGAGCTCATCGTGTTAAAGCTGTCTAATTGGGGACTACTAATAGGCGTGGAATTGCAAAATGGACTGCTCTGCCTGTTGTTTTGCCAGGTACTTACATGTTGGAGTTAAAATATAACTAGTAGACAACATGTGCTGGGACCTGTGATTGCCTTAATCACAGTAGGCGTGATGTAATCTTTGCTTGAATGTAGACAGCCCTGGTGAATGTCTGATCAAGGTTGCAGTGCGTTCTCAGTTGCCTTCTTTGTAATATTGCCATGTCTTAAAAGTTCAGTTTGTTATGTTACACCTTTAGTTTCATGGATTTGTGTGAAATACCCAGAGAGTGAGAATTTGTGGCTTGACATCTGCTCTGTTTGTTTGATGTAATAGTTACTGTACGGTGCTTCATGTGCTAGGTGTGAACAAATCCCTTTAATTGAAGTCTCTCATGTTTGTACTGAACAGTAAGAATGGCTTTTCTGTTTAAAAGATCAGAAAACACCTTTAGGGAAAGACAATTACTAGAAAAAGGTACTTCAGGTTTCAAAAAAATTGTTGCAGTTGCAGGGGTTTATAGTACTCTAATACTGATGTGCAAGGTATTAGCAATTTTGAGAAATGATTTATGTTTTTGGGACACTGGATCCCATATGGTGTTTGCATTATAATGCAGTAATTAAGCAATCTACATTTAATGCTTAGGTGTAGATATACACACAGCAGTCTGTCATGAGGAAGACTCCAGGCACAGCGGTTGTTCACCACAGTCAAGGGAGTTGCAACAGAAATTAGGACTTTCAATCAGTTTAAGTTTTTGGAAATGCACAACTGTGGTCATCAAGATTTGAGCAAGAACTGAAAAACTTTTGCTCTATCTTCAAGATCACTGGTCAGACTAAGAAAGGGGATGTTTGACTGAGAAGTGGTGCTTCTGTGAGTCTTTGTGTACACAGGTAGGAGAACAGAGGACATGCGATTTGAGTCCTCTGGATACCACGTATGTTTCTTGATAATTGTGTTTTGTTTTGGATGCCTGCCTGCTCTGATATTAAGTTCCGTTTGGTTACACCTTACTATGTTTTCTATTTTTATTTTCACTTCTTTTTTGTTTTCCCTTTGATGCTGTACCTGGTGGTCTTTCTCAGTCCAGAGCCCCTCCACTGAAATGATGTGAACAAAGATTGCACATTCAAGCTTGCATGCTTCATCTGAACATGGAGCGCCTGTTCAAAGGGACAGGTCACGTATTCTGGGCTCCTGGGGGAGCTGGCAGAGAGGGCTGGGGACTCTCAGGGCTGTTTGCCATTCTCTTTGAAATCTGACACACGTTTACAATTGGAAGAATTGCTGGGTTTATGTTCGTAAGGCCAGATAAGTGAGAGCGTGTTCTTTCTGGCTTTTAGATTAATAAGCATTGGCTATCTGTTCTGTCAGGTTGTAGTGGTATTTTGCTGGAGAGTTTAAGGCCTGCTGATCTACAGGCAGTACTGCGTCAGTCACAACATCCCACCTACAGGCCTATCCAGATTTGAGGCTGGAACTGATGTCTTCGTTAGTGTAAATGTAATTTCCCATCCTTTGCCTAGAAAGGCACAACAAAATGTGGGGTTCTTTTAAATTTTTTTTTGCTTTTCTGTTTCTACTGTTTTGTATTTAAAGAAGTGCTGTGTCTCTTTGTGGTATACTTTACTGTTAATCTGTATTAAAAGTACATTCTGAATATTAAGTGCAGGTTTAAGAAAATATTAAGCACAGTGTGTGTGGCCTTAAAAATCCAATTTTTAATTCTTAACAATGCTATTTACTCAGTTTATGAATAGTAAAGTGAATACTAGAAATACTTTATCAAATAATTTTATTAAGACTGATACTTTTCTTTTGGTTTGGTTACATGTTTTTGTTTTGCTTAGCAGATGAGTTGTTAGGAATAGTGAATGGTCTTTAGTGATTCCCAAGAGCTTCTGTATTTGTCGAAAGTTAGGAATACGTTTTTTCCGTAAAAAAAAAAAAAAGCCATTTATCAGTACTTGCTTTATAATCACAACTGTTCAGTTTCAGAGAAGAAAACCCACAATATTCTTATTCCTACACCTTATCAGAGAGAGTGCAACTGCAGAAACTGAAGACAGGCATGTGCTGGGTCAGGAACCAGAGAAGGGCAATGATGGCACTAAAAATAGAAAATCATTTGCCTCTTGTTAACAATAATGACTAGATCGTTTACTATTTTAACAGCCTGGTTGGGATGACATTGGTAAACTTCAAGTGGTGACTCCCAGATGTTACATTTCTCTACTATCAGAGCTGAATGTCAGTAATTTCGGTAATTGTGCCTATAAACATGTGACCCGTTCTGGAACTCTGCGTTGGTGGGTATTGGTGCTTTTTCTATGCCTGATACTCAGAGGCTGGAAGGTTTAATAATAGTGTTAAAGATCAGAATTAGAAAAATCCATTTATAAAATTTTATATTCAAATAGTACACAATACTGATGGTTAAAAGTGTATATTACTTAGGGTGATAGAGAATTCTGCACAAAGCTTCCATTTAATAAATTCAGTATAAATACCAGCCTTACCTGGAGTTTTGGTTGCAGCTGTTCAAAAAGCTTGAGTCAGATCCTGTTTAATCATGCACACATAATGCTGACTTCTGCTCTGATTTATGTCAGCATAAGCCTAGATTAATTTGACAAAACATGGACCTCTTCCATGAAGAAATGTTATGTATTTGTGAGAATAAAGTGACATGTTACATAAAAGTGACAATATGAAGCGGTAATTACCTTCCTTTTTTGAAGGAACTATCTGCCTTCCAATGCCTGCATTTAATGTGTTTTTCTAAGGTGACTTCTTGCTTTCCAGTTACACAACTTTGTTGATTGTACCACTTTGATATAGTTGTCTGAAAAAAATACTTCTGCAAGAGAAATGCAATGGACTGAGAGTAACTTGAACTGTGTCCGCATGAAATAACTGCTCTTACTGCATGCAGTATATGCATTGCACAACTGAACTTTTTTCTTTAAAAGGTTTGACAAACATCAAAGCACTAAGTTGGCTTTATCTGTGTAAGTTATTTTTAGTGATTTTTATTAAGATGTAAAAATAACGTCTGCTACTTCAGACATATTATTTAATGTAATTTGTATTTACTTACATGCAAAAACAATTGAGAGAATGGTTGGGGAAGAGGAGCTATTTCATCTCACACACTGTATGCATTTGTGATCTTGTTCCTCTTGTATCTTTGAAAACATCTTACTGTAGATGGATAACCAAATAATAACTGAACAGTATGGGCTCTGAAAAGAGTAAAAGCTGTTATTTTTTTTCTTTAATTCTCTGACTGCATACATATGTGGCTGTGTAAATGATGATTATAATATAAACATGTACAACCTGTGGCCTAAACATGTACAACATAAAAGAAAAAAACTATCTTTCCAAGGAAATCTAAGTAGCAGTGTTAGGGTAAGCTGTTCGGAATATATACTGGTGCTTTGTAGCTGCTGTTTTTGTTTTTTTCTCTGATAACAAATGGAAGAAAAAAATTAGGTTTTCTAGCATTCAGAGGTTGTATGCTATTCTTCCTTGCAGTTTGTGTGCTAAATTGCATAGAATAGGAAGCAGATATAAAAAGAATATGAAATGGTGTTAAATGAAAACAAGATTTATTTATTGTGGTTATCAGGAGTCATTGTTTTTAAAAAAGCATGAGTTAGCCCTGGTGTAGATGTTGAGGCTTCTAAACTGCATTGAAACAATCTGAATTGACAGTACTCCAGAAGTCAGTCTGGTGGGCTGTTAGATACAATTCCATGATTGTGGAAGTTGTCAGAGCCTATGATCTCGTCAAAACCTTGAACTTAGGGCCTTGCTACAGAGGAAGTGTTTGTCTGCTTGCCACAATAGATAATGGATGTATACTAAAAATACGTTATCCTAAGCATAGTACACAGAGAGTGAATGTGAGTTATGCTGTCTGGTCAGATTGCTTTCTTTCTACAGAAATCTTGTAACACTTTGCCTGTTCATAATATGAAATGTAGATTATTGTAAATGCTGTGCTTTTCTGCTGTCCAAATCATTCTTATGTCTTGTAATTTTTAATTTTTTTGCAAAGACACTCCGTGATATTTTTTGCCCATCACCTAGTAGTAGGCACACACAATAGAAATACAAAGGATAGGAGCAGTGACATCAAACAAGCTTTGATTATGCTCATATCAGAGGCCTGACACATCTTGTAAACCTGAAAGTGCATAATCTTGGAGTTACAAGGTGGGATTAAGCTGTTTTATGTATACCATTCCTGGGTACATAAAGGTTATTTAATGGGAAGGCTTCCTCTGTAGTGTATTTTTTTCTTTTTGTTGGGTGTTTGTTTTTCTTTGGTGGTATGGGTTTTGGTTGTGTGTTTTTTTTTTTTTTAACCACAGTGAAATGCATTTTGCATTTACACTAGTTAGATGGGAACTCTGGCTTCTCCCTGTTTTTTGTTGTTTGCTTTGGTAACAGGGAAACAATTTTCTGAATTTACTTTGATGACTGCTGTTGGATTTGAAGAGAACTCTTCTGGGGAGGCGATACTAGAGTTTAGTGATTGTATCACTTGGGAATAGGATGGTAAAGATTAGGCACAACTGTATGCTTTGTTCTCTGCATCTCTGTGCTGGGGGGCTGGAACTACTGCATTTTTCTGAATTGGTGTACCCTGTTGTTCTGTATGCCAGGGAATTGTGTTCAGCAGAAAGTGTCGCTGCTTTATATTTTCTGTTCTAGATTTTTGCATTGAGAACTTGTAGATAAGTGTTGTAGTGAAGCCTTGGTATCTGTTGCTGCAGGTCTCTACAGCCTGTTTGAGAGAGACTGATCTAAATCATGTTAGTAAATATTTGGTGCTGAGCATGAGAGGTTCTGTGTGGGCATTCTGGAAAAAACACAAACTGCTGTTTAGATTTTTACTCTGGCTTGCAACTCTGGTATACACCTTTGGGAGTGTAGGTAGTAGGTTTCTTTTTGTTCTAAATTTCTTTATTTCCATTTGCCAGCAGCTGCTGCTTTGGTGAGAGTGAAAGAGGTGCCTCCTTAGAGGACATGGCTAATTACAGATTGTCTGTTGGTGGAGGGGGACACTCTGAGATAGACGTTTTCTTTCATGTGTGTGTCATTTGCATAATGTGTTAGGACACACAGTATGGACTGCATTAAGCACTAGCAAATATGCTGTAGGGAATAATCTTGCACTGGCATCACTAAGTTGGCTGGATAACATAATCTTCCGTATTTTAAATGCTGAGGTTTGTATTTGTCTCTTTGAAGGGCTGGGGACAAGAAATCAAATAGAAAACCATATAAACTGTACTGAGGAGAGAAATTTTAAATGCCTCTGACTAACAGTTGCTGTTGTTAGTCAGTTGGTATGAATAGGCTGAAAAGAGAAACCTGAACTTGTGTGGGGATTTTGGTTTTTGTTTGCTGTGGGTTTTTGGTTTTTTTTGTTGGCTGCTTTGTGGGGTTTGTGGTTATTTTTGGGAGAGGTTTTTTTTTTTTTTTTAAATTATGTAAGTGGCAGTGTGCCCTCCTATTTGTATGTATGTGTATCTCTTTACACTTTGATGAAATACTATTTCTTATTAAAACTTCATTGCAAGCCACTCATCCTTTAAAGGACTGTATTTGATTCTCTTCTAGTTAAGTTTTTCATCTAAATATTTGGGGCTTTTTGTGTTGCAAAGTTTGAGACATAAGAGAGTGGACAATCCTTAATAAAAAGAGTTTAAAAAAATCAAAGCTTCTTAAATTTCCTTAAATGTTAGTGTTGAATAAATCTCTGTAATTCTCTAAATGCAGGGGCAGAAAAGACAAAAATTCAAATGCTGATATGATTAAAACTTTGAGGTGAATAGGGGTCTTGGATACAACTTGTTCTGTGATGTGAGTTAAAAGAGAATCTTTTAAACTCTCAAGAATCCCCAGATCTCTTGGCTTGTGGCAGATAGATAAAATCTGCTCAGTGATACATTCACAGCATTGAGGTGGACTACTCAATGTTGAAAACTAAAACGGAGCTCAATCTACAGATTAAGTTGCAGTTTTATATTGGAAAACTGCACAGGGAGAGGTGTTAAAAAACTAGTTTATGGAGCTAAAGTTATGGATTTCAAAACCATAACACAATTCCAGTTACTTTTGAAAAAAATACATTATAACTTGTTCAAGGTCTGTCCAGATGTAATAGAATGTGGAAGAGGTTGATTTCATAAGAAGCTTGACAGATATTTAAATACAATTCTTTCATTCAAGTGTATGGTAGTTTAGGCATGTTTAAATGTTTATGTCCTCAGTTCCATAATGTTTATGAGGGCTAGAGGTCAGTCAGTGTTTGCAGGAGTATACAAAGCTATCAGAATTTCCTTTTGATGCAAGAATTGAGAGCTGAAACATTTTGTTGTTGTTCTTTTTGGTCAGCAAAAGAAGCAGCAGGTCTAGTATGTGCTCCTCAAGCAGGTGACTCTTCTTACCTGTGAGTTCTGACCTGTTTCTTGTAAGATAAAAATGTGGTTAGGGTTATATGCAAAAGAAATGCTGCAGTTTTCATGGAACAAGCTGTCCCATTGCACTTCATGCTTTGTTGTTGTTGTTGTGCTTTTCTTCTAATTTCGATGCAACTTTAATAGGGAGCCCGTGACTCCCGTGAAAAGCATTCCCATGTATAGCCACAAACATTTCTTACTCATCAATGGCTGTAAAATCTGACTTGTCCCTTCTTGCATGCATTTTAAATTTTTATTATCCTCAATCATCATGATAAAAGTTGAGTAAGTAAACTTTGCCCAGAGTAATCAATTTTTATGGCAATTTTTCAGGCCTTCTGCTCCATTCTCTGTACTTGCATTGTTTTTGTATAGATCTGTCTACATAGAGTCTCACATTTTCTGTATGCTTTAGTTATATTTTAAAATATGTTGGAGAATTTGCTTTGGAGCTGCTTGTGAGGTGGGATTTAAACACAATCTTTCTTTTCTTAAGGAAAAAAGAATGAATGGCTTGTGTGCTGCTCTGAGATTATTAAAGTTTCCCACTTTGCCAAATTACCAATAATATGGAATTCGGAAGAGTGAAACAAGTGAACATGAACAACCTTCAGTATTCATTGCGATCTGTGCATCTGAATCAGATGCTGAGTGATTCAGTATCAGTAAGTAGTTTGGCAAGCTGGTATTCTGATCCTGATGTCATGGAGGTGATCTTATAAGCTCATTGCTTGCATCTCTTTTGATGGCGTTTTAATTTTTTTAAAACATGAGAAGTAGTATTCTCACTTTTTAAAAATACTGCATACAGAACCAAAATGAGTCTGTGCAACAAAGGGCTTTTTCTGTATGAAAGTGTTATGAAAATGTCATGTTGTGTAATGGAAACTGGCCAATACAAGTAGCATTTTGTAGCCCATGCCCTTTAGGTTTTTTTTTTGTGAGTTCAAAACTGTAGATGATTTTGAGTAATTTTCTTTCCATCTGCACTGTGACTGAGGCTATGATTCAGCTGTGTATCTAAACAGGTCTGGTAACTGCTGTTTTCATGAATTTAATGGCAATGGAGAGGTAAAAGTGCTCCTTTTGTTACCTTTCTTTGTAGAGAACTTTTGCCTGCTGATAGTTATTCAGGTTAGTGAAGATTAATTGTCTGTCCAGAAATGCCGAAGGACTTTCTTGTTGATACAAAACGTGTGTGTCAAAGTATTATGTCACATATAAAATACTGAGAGGTAATGATTAACCAGGAGCTCATGGGTGAAATCTTAAATGTTCTGGTAGGTAATTCCAAGGATTAAACAGCACCTTAATGCTTGGTATTGTTCAAAAGAGTGAATTGTCATCCATTTCCTAATAATTTTGAACATGTGTTCTGTTATGCCTCAGTATATAAATCCATAGTACACTTGGAGCTGGTGTGTCTTAGTGCCATGTCTCTCCATTTTTCCACATCTCAGAAACAATATAGTAGAGCTGGAAAAGTTGTGGAGAAAGGCTAACTATGATAATGGAATAGATGAAGTTGTTTCCATATCAAAAGCAAAAATGGAATCTAGGACTTGTCAGTTTGGGAAAGAGGGGACTAGAGACAGGTGATGTTGAGATGATGTAGCTTTCTCCATCTTCATCTTGAATTTCTATGGATCAGCTCTTTACTATCTGCACCAGATAGTAAGAACTTTGTGGTGTCAGATGAGCATGGTAGGGTGAGATCAAACAAAAGGAGATGGTCCTTTGCATAAAAATTAATTAAAACTTTTTATTAATCTGCACCTTAATATTTTGAAAGCTAAAAGCATGTGTGTAGCCTGGATATATTTTTGAAAGAGCAATGCTTTTAGAGTTACTCAGTGCCCTTGTAGTGGAATGAATTATGGATTTGTGAATAATTAAAGCTGGGAGGATAGTCTAGTGATGCTTGTTTGTGTTCTTTCCTGATTATTCACAGCTATCAGCATTTGGTCTCTGTTAGAGCTGGGCTAATTCAATCTTTGATCTGACCTACAGGTGTTCTTACATGTTACAGTGCTGATTCCATACTAGCTCATCAGGATTCCTTCTGCTTTCAGGAGATTCTGTACCAAGCCTGATGAAACAAGGCAGCTGCTGGTGATCAGCAACAGGAAATGGAGTTCTTCAAATATTCAGGACTGGGCCTATTTTTGGTTCTTGAAGATACCAAACTTATGTCTGGTTTTACTCGGTTTTGTTAAAGCTGTTGCATCATATGGGTCTAATGTTCTCCAGTTTTAATACGCTAAATGACATGCACCATTGCCAGCTTTTGTGTTCACTCCATCTCTTCTTCATCCCCCTCCCACTGAAGGAGAGCTCAAGGTGATAGGGGATTGTACACACAAGTTATGTATGCTGTTGTACTTTCATTTCTTTTATACTTGTTTGCAGTCAGACAAGTGCTTTTTTTGCCTGTAGAATAGTTTTCTGTGCCACCTTTTTAGTGGACTGCATTACATTGCAGGACTTAATTTTTGATTCCAGGTCTTATCACAGCAGGAAACTCAGTAAACCACTTAGATCCTGTGGAAAACGCCTTTCTCCTTTTGTGGTGAATGATGCTCTTGGGACTTCTGTTTGCTGTGGAATAGCTACTCCTCTTTCACTCTATTTCTACAGCTTAAGGGAAGGAAATAGCACTTTCAGAGGCTACACAGCAAGCTACATAGCTCCAAAGGGATTGGACTGGGTGATGTAGGGAGAGGGAAAGGATTGGAGGGATCAGCTCCATCTGGCAAAATGAAACTTCTCCCCTTCATGAGTCCTGAAAATCAGTTATCCAGAAGATAAGATAAAAAAAGGTAAACTTCTACCTAAACAACTGGGAAATGAGATGGCCACAAAAATAGTTTTGTTGAGTTGGGGTTATTGTCTTTTGTGGGTGGGTAGACAAATAACCTCCACCCCCAAAAACTATTTTTAAAGCTAGATCTAAAATGTTGAAAGGCATCTGTGGCTAAGATGGTTTCTGGTCTTGTAATCAGTGATTCATGACTGAGAAACCAAATTCTTTAATGCCAGTGAGTAGAGACAGTGGTAATATTAGACAGTTACTCAGCAAGGCGTGTTCAGGGTAAACAGTCCTCGCTGGTAAGTTTGTCTGTGGAGAATCATTTTTTCCTTGTTTCATTTAAATCGTAGACTTGGATAAACTTAGGAAAAAATCTTGTATTCAGTTAAGAATTCAGTGATGCCTGTTTTTCACACTATCCCAGTGTGAGTTTATTTGGGAAAAAGATTCTCCCCTTGCAGCTCCCTCAGCATGTTAACCTTTATACATTTCATGTCCAGCATTCAGTGGCTTAAAGTTTGGATGATGCAATGTCAGTAAGTGATCAGTAAGTTGTCTGTAAGCTTTGCAGTTCACAATGGGAATCTGAAGTTTGGAAATCAGATTTTTTTCTGTGTTAGGTTCTGTTTAGGTTCTGTATCTGCTGTGAGGGAGGCAAAGCACAAGCACCACAATCATCTTATTTTGGATAGTGCCAAAAAAGTGAAGAATGATGTTTTAATGTGGGTTTTTTTTGTTTGTGGTTATTTTGTATGTTTTTTGGTGGTGTGTTGCTGTGTGGGTGGTGGTTTGTTTGGGTTTATTCTTTTTTTTAATTACTGGATTTTTAAAAAATTCAAACCATTAATACTACCAAATGAGTTAAGGGGAAGGCATTATGTGCGAGATTAAAACCAGGATTTGTGGGAGTGACTTGACCTTAAATTCAGTTAATACTGTGGTGACTTCCCCCACTTGGATAATCTGGTCTGGCAGATTTCTCTTTTCCTGCTTAGGACCCAAGATACCTTGAGCTTTCATTCCTTGAAAAGTGCCTCTAGTCTTCCCTACTTTTGTAAGTGGAAAAGCTGGGATTACAAGAATATGTCCTGAACTGAATGTTGCTAACCTTTTCAAGGCATGAGGAACACTGGTTGTCCTTCTTTGTATTCTTTGTCCCACGGCTCAGTTGTTTTTTGTGGAACTTGATTTCTTTATTGCAAACACACTTCTCATTTGGGAAAGAAATATAACTAGTTGTATTTTGGAATGACTCACTGGAGAATGATCTTCCAATTTATTCTTACTGCTTAAGAAGGGTGTTCTGGCCTATGTGCACATTATTTCACAAGCCTGTTTTTCTCTGATACCTTATTTAAAAATGGCTGTTTCAAAGAGGCTTTACTTTTCCTTTATACTGTTTTGTATTTTGAGTTCCAATGAGTTCTGAGAAGTTCCATTGTATTTATTGTTTTAAATGGTTGAAGTCCAGATTATTTTTTATTTTTAAGAGCAGATTTAGGTTAGATGATTTCAGAAATGATAAAAAATATGTCAGAAGATGTCTTGTGCTGTTTATATTAATAAAAAATTTTTAATAATTGGTGAAAAAAAGTATTTGGTCTAATTTAAGGTACTAAAAAAGGGGAAAAAATACATTTATTCATAATTCATAAATAGCCTGTATAAGTCTTTCCAGCTGGAGATGGTTCTGGACTTCAGCAGGCTTTGAATCAGTGGCTCTAATAAATGAGCCTTTGGAAAAAATCTTTAATTCTTTTGAAAATCACTTGTGCCTATTCTGTTCTTTAATGCTGACTGATTTTTGTATTATGTGCTAGAATATAAAAAAGTAACTTGAATTGTATACTTTCTTCAAACCTTTTGGAGAGATCAGCATCAGGTTTAAGTAAAAATATCCCAAGCAACTAGCATTTCTGCACTTGTTAGAGTAAAAAGCCTACAAATACTAGTTCTCTGTATAATGCAAGACCATACATGCTATAGAAAACCTGACATGCTGTTATGTATTGTCACAGTGTGAAAATATGAAGAATAACTGTATATTGAAGATAAACACAGTGGAAGTAGATGCATTTGTTTGAGGACTGCAATTTTTGTCTTTTTATACAACTCCTTTATTCTTACTCAAATTTAGAGGGTGAGAAAGCTTGTCTGTTTAAGGGAAATTTGTGAAGAATGAGGCCTACTTTTTTGAATATGTGCAGCTTGAAAGTGTTGTAGGTATGTCTCCAAAACCAGGCAGATATGACTCTTTGTTGTAAAACTAATACAAGTTTAGAAAATTTAGAAAATGCAAGTTTAGTCAAAAAAAAAAAAAAAAAAACAAACCAAACACCAAAAAAAAAAACCAAACCCCAAAAAAACCCCAACAAACAAACAAAAAACACCAAAAGCAAAACTAAAAGAAATTCATGACCATCTTTCCATAGGAAGTCATGGACTAAAGTATAATTATACTTCATCTAGTGTCTCCTTCCATCATTAATGGACTTTGCCTGGTTTAAGAGAATTTTATCTTCTGGTGTGGTTTTGTTTTCTGTAGCTACCGCAGGATTTTGCCTGGAGCCTGGAAACCACTGCTGTACCTGCAGCAGTCTCTTTTTGCTGTTAGATCTATGACTTTGGAGTTTCTGAGAGCAATATTGAGGTCAATTTGTTCTTCTGTTTCCTCCTTCCTTCCATATACACTTCCATACAATGTGATTGTATGTTATAATTGTGAAGGTGGTTGCTGAAGCCAAAGAAGGAATGGATATACTTTGGTACTTATGTTGAAAGTCCTATGTGCATGTTAGCAGAGGGTATTGCAGACTGTATTGGACGTGAACAAGTAGGGGATGTTAGGGATTTGAGCTAGAATGTAGCACTTCACCAAAAATAGTCTGAACCTGGTTTGCCTGCAGCTCTGATTTGTGTAGCTGCTGTAAAACGCTTTCTCACTACTGAAGATATGGCACAGATTTAAAACCAGTTTTCATAGTATCAGTGAATCATTGAGGTTGGAAGGCACTTCTGAAGATCAGAAGAACATTCTGAAGATCAAACTCTGGAGCAGGCTATCCAGGATGGTGTCTAGGCTGGTTTTGACCACAAGTATGGAGACTCAGCAGCTTTTCTGACAATGTGTTTCAGTGTTTGATCATGCTTATGGTAAAACTTACAGTGCTCGTAGTGATATTTATATAGGTTTTCCTTTATTTCAGTTTGTTTCTGTACATTTTCTAATTTCATACTTGGCCTCCAGCTGTACCTCTTCCTGTTGTTCATAATCCCTTCGATTTCCAGTTCGGTTCACTGTTCATTTTTATCTGGCCCATACTTCAATCGTTTGTCCATAAGAACATAATAAAAGACAGTGTCAAAAACCCTCCTGATGTCAGGGTAAAAAAGAATACCTGCTGCTCTTCTCTCATCTACCAAGCCAGTCAGCTGTTTACAAACGGCCATCAGGCTGTTTAAGTATGTTTTATTCTTGATAAATCTAACTTCTTGTCCTCTGTACGTTTGGAAGCCTTTCTTGTTGCCCTCCATGTCCGGTAGCAGATAAAAATCCAAGTGGGTTTTGGCTTTCCCATGGGCTTTGGCTTTCCTAACCCCTATCACTGCATGCTCAGTGTCTTTGTTTCTTCTGGATCACCTGGATTATGCTTGTGATCCTTGTACATTCCCTTTTACATCTGAGCTCAGTCAGAATCTTCTTGTTTGTCCCTGCATGCCTCCTGCGTGATTCTTTGCACACTGGTAAGGACCATTCTAGAGCTTGTAGGAGGAGATCCATGAAAATCAACCAGCTCTCCTGGACTCTTCTTCAGGACAGCCTCCTTTGAAATTCTTCCAAGCTGATCAGTGAGCAGTCCTGTTCTGTAGAAGTCCAGAGCTTTGAGTCTGTTATGTAGCTTTGCTCTCTCCTCTTAGGATCCTGAACCTTGTTCACAGTCACTGTAGCTAAGGTGGCCCCTGAACTTCATGCTCCCAAGAACTCTTCATTTTCTGTAAATGTGAGGTTTAGTAGATTGCCTGTTCCTTCTTGGAATCTCAGTCACCAGTGTCAAAAAGGAACTGCTAGCACATTCTGGAAACCTACTGGATTGTTAGTGTTCTAGTGATGTTAATAAAATTATTAAAAATAATATATATTTTATTGCATATGTTTTTGTGATTAACATAGTTCTTCTGAATTGGTCTTGTACAAGGTAAAGCCCTTACAGGCTGTTGGCTGGGAACTTTTACAGCGGAATTAAATGCAGAGAAGAGGAAGTTTCATTAGAGGATTAATCAGTTTCATCATATGACATAATTTGAAAGCCAGGATGTAAATTTGAGAAAAGCAGTGAAGAGGTTTGAAAAAGGACTGTTAAATAAAACTGAAACAAGAGCTTGTATTCCCGCAGTTAAGTAATTTTTAGTTATTATTGATGTCAGTTTAGTATTGTTGATGTCTATTTTGAAATCTGGTTGAAAGTATTTTGGGAAATTGTGCTGTCTTTATCTTGCTGCATCTTAGTGGAGTGCAGGTCTCCTATCATCATTTGACACATGATATTTCATGCAAACACACCCAGGTCATGGAACTTCTGCCATTTGACCTGAAGTTGCTGAATGGCGATTTTTTAAAAAGAATTATTTCTCACTTGAAAGACAAGGTTAGGAAATACATTGTCTTTTTACAGACATAGTAAAAAATTAAAGCAAAAGCCTCCAGAAGAGAGCCAAATATTTTTGCACAGGCTGATTACTGTCACTTATGTAATGAGGAGCTTGGCACGTGGGTAGTAGTTCATGATTGATGGGTCACAGTGTGTGTACTTGTTCTGGTTTGAAAGCAAAACCAGTGAGAGACTCCAAGTCAGAAATACAATTTATTGGGAAAAGGGAAAACAAAAGACAAAAATACACACAATGATACAAAAGGAAGACCACTGGCAAAGTCAGAATACAACCTGACACCCGCTTTGGCCAGCGTGCTGGTAGCAGTCCAAATTGGAGTGGCTGCAGTCCTCTTGGAGTGGCAGATGTGGTTGCTGTGTCTTCTTGGAAACCTGTGGAAAGGCTGCCTTTCTGCCTAGAAATTCCTGGATTTATCCAGGTGGGAATGCCTAGCTTCTCCCCCTGGGCGGAGCATCTCACAATGGGCTGATGTTATTTTGAGTCACAAGGTGTGTTCTTAATCACCTGTTAAACAGAACTGGCTCTTGGAGAGTGTTATCTCTGAGTCATGAGGCAAGACATTGATGGGCCTATTAACAGGAGATAAGGAAAACTGTCCAGATGCAACTGCTACTCGGATGGTAATAGGAAACATCTTGGTGCTCAGTCTTGGACAGTACTCACACTTGGGACAAGACTGGTAAAATACATTCCTAAGATACACTGTGCGCTTAATTTGATGTTAGGTGAAATTTTTATTAAGGGTCAAGACCTGCTGCTGGCTGAAAGAAGGTTGTGGTGACACAAGGCAAATTTCTTGCCAAAATATAAGCAACTCTGAATTTAATTCATGTGACTTTGTTTCTTATATAATCAATAGTCAACCTCCTGCCTGTTTCTTGGTTTTTGCTAGTCTATTGCTTTTTCCCTTTAGTCCGCACATTCAACTATGGCGGTTTTTCTTTAATTTCTTTTTGAATGTTGTAGTTTTCTAGAACTTGTTTCCTAGGATTTTTGGCTGTAATATTAGGAGTCCCCTGAGTACTGACAGAAGTCTGATACCTGATATGTTATGATTGATTTAGGACTTACTTGTTAAAATGGTATGTTTTTCTTGAAATGGTAATTTCATTAAGTTTCAGTGGCACATTAATTTCAGACTTTGAATGTAGCTCTCACAGACTGTCTCGAACTTGTCAATGACATTTTGTGTGGTGTGTTCTTTTACATACAGAAAATGTGTTGGTGGCTGAAGTTTTTCAGTCTGTTGGAATACACTGGCTCGGGTGGGTTTATGTATATCCTGGGTTTGTGCACCTGAATTTCTGCCTCAGGTTGTTTGTATCAGTCTTTAGTTATTAAAAGTTTCTTGGAGATTTTAAGTGCTAGTACATTTATTCCTTATTTACTAGGAGTCTTTAGAGTGGGAATTTTTTACCTTTTTAATTAGTTCTGCATTGTGGCCCTGATCTTTTCAGTTAAAAAGAATAATAAAAAAATCCTTGACCCTTTATTCTATCCAGCTTTTTTAGACAGGAAATCTATTGCTCATTGATGTACTTTGGGTTTAGTATTCAATATAGAAGTAAGTTTTTAATGTGTGACAGGTTATTCATGTTCATTTAAGTCTTTGTATGCCTTTGTATGTTGTCAATCACATCTGCCATGCATTTTAAGAATAAGGACCACTTAATGCCCTCTCTCATCCCTTCTCATCCTGTCCTCTTCCTACTGAACTGTTGCTTCCTCCATTGCTGGGGTTCCTTTCCATTATTTAGTGTGTGGCAAGACCTTCTCCTTTAATGATTTGAAGAATTAAGGGGCAGGGAATTACATGCTGATTTTGCAGCTCTGGAGGTCGTTGATCCAACACTTCAGTGAGGGGAAAAGTATTAATATCAATATGAGTAGTGCTGCTGGTGTAATTGTTGTTGCTGTGCTTGTGTAGCATATCTGGTTGGTCATAACTGTTCACAGCGTTTGTGAACATTTCTACTCTCTAATCTCTGAGTGTGTTGGTGTCATTCCAAATCTGTTGCCCATTGTGTTCCTCCCAGAAGACCATGCCCAGTGTTTGGCCCTCTCTGTGGGACATGACAAACTGGAGAGAAGGAAGGCATTCACAAGGGCCTGGAGTGCCTGCCTGGACAGGAGGCCAGTGACCCCAGCTTTGCTCAGCCTGAAGCAGGGAAGGCTGAGGGGGCAGCTGGATGGGGCCTTCAGCCTCTTGAAAGGGAGGGGATGAGAAAATGGATGTAGTAAGGGAAGCTCCAGGTGAGCACAAGGAGAAAAAAATTACTGCTTAGGGTGGTTAAACATTGGAACAGCTTGTGAGAAGTCCTGGAACCTTCCTCTTTGGAGACTTCTGGGACTTTAGTGTGTGAAGACCATAGCAACCTTTTAATCAGCAGCCTCCAGTGCCCGCGATTAGGGCTATGTGTTTGTTGCTTTTTCTTGGAAAAAACACTGCTGCATTGTAAAAAGTCTTACTGGCATGTCCTTTCTAATAAAAATGAGGTATTTCTTAATATAGTTATGTGATGAAAAGGACACTTTTCTGTGCCTATAGACATCTCTAAAAAATTGGAATTAGATTCAATGCAAAACACTGGTGTGGGGCTTTCCCCCCCCCCCCCCCCCCCCGAGTCCCACCTGTATAATGCCTAATGATTATATTTTCAGTGTAAAATAAAGCTCAGTGAAATTGTGTTATTTTGGACTAGTCTGTTTTAGAGAGAAAGGTGTTCTAGGGATAAGAAAAAACCAAACAGGTGATGGTTCTTGGTTTTTAGCCTGTGTCAAGAACTTCAGTGAGATGACTGTAGAGGATGTGGCTTTTTATCATCCAGCATGAATTTTTTACTAAGGTGGTAACTAGGTCAAATTTACAGTTCCTCTTTATTGCCTAACTTTGGAGGATGAAATTTTGGTAAAGAAAATGGTAATCAGGTTGACTTTCTTAGGAGTGTTTTGTCTATGTGTTTCCTGTATTAACAGCTTTTTTCAGGTTCAGCGCTCAGGAAAAATGAAGGTAGAAATTTGCTTTCTAGAGTGTTCTTTCTTACTTTATCCTTATGTTGGGAAATTCCAGAGATTGTGTTTTAAACTCAGTTCTTGGAAACCCTTTATATTTTATTTTCATTGTGCTTTAACTTTTTAGTGTAAGTAATTCTCTCTGTCAAGATCTTGGGAATAAGGAGTAGAAAAGATGGACTCTAAGAACGATGAATTTGAAGGAAATGATGGAGTTAGGCTTTAGGCCATTGCAGCACAGCCACCTTGCTTGGCCTTTACTTATTAATGAGATCAGTGGATGTTATTACTGATTTCTAAATAACATTAGTTGTATGACTAATGTGTGACTAATTTGTGTGCAGAGTTGGAGATAGGCTTGGGAGTACCTCTCGACTTGGTGGGATGGGACCCTATTGGCCAGAGTTTTGGTGTGGCTCTGCTTATACCCTTTCATTAATAGTAAAAACCCCAAAATATTTTTAAACTAAAAAAAAAAGAGGTTTTTCACAGCTTTCTCCTATATAGAAAGTTGAAAGGGAAACAAAATTATTTTATTGGTTTAGAAATTAGGGGAATATATCTCCACTCCCTACTGACTAAATCAGAGTAAGTCCTTGCTTCTGGAATTAGCTCCAGATGAGGCTTTTTATTTATTTGTTTTCTGTTACAAATTAAATAAAGATATTTCTCAGAAACCAGTTCCTTCTAGTTCATAGGGTAGGAAGTTTTTCTCCAGTCTCTTCTGAGGCCTGGCTGCACTTCTGGTGGCATTCTTAGTAATCTCTGGCTGAAGTGGTTCACTGAAGGGGCAAACAGTAAGCTGTTAGGCTGGCCAAGGTCATCACTTCTAGAAATGTCATGGAGGCTTGAGAGATCATTTGGAAAGTGGAACTTACTATTAGTTGGACTTTTTGTCCTGATGAGTGGTAATGTGCTAATATGAGCAAACTTCTGTTTTTTAAGATGCTTCCTGCATTTAGCAAATGTTCTCCTTGTCGTAACCTTTCAGAGGATACCCTGACTTTTTTTTCTAAGAGTCTTGGAATGATGAATTGTGCCACCAGCATAGTGAGGTTTAAGACCATAATTCTAAGTGACACATCATTACTAAGATCTACTTAGATACCATCCCTGCAGAGCTACATGTGTTGAGTTCTGTGGTTTTTTGCAATCAGTGTATTTCCCTTTAGTGGTAAGCACTAAAAATTACCCTGGGTTCACAGTGTAATTGAAATGTTGAAGCCAGAGGGTGAAGCTATTGACTTCCTCTGTAAATGTAATGGGGCAGTGCTTCTAGTTGATGAAAAGTAGGTCTTTGCCAGTGCTACGGTAGTGTTTTGCATACTGTGTGTTTTTGTCATAAAAGTTCCTCTTATTCTGTGGTTAAGAAATAAAAAGGTTTTAAGTTGCATTGTATGAAAGAATTATTAAGTATTGTGTCAAGTCTCTTTCATGCCACAGCTAATTTGCCTGTTACATACGGACAGATTCAGACACCTGGCTTCTCTGCACCTTTGATCATTTAGATGTGCTGTGCAGTAATTTTACATAGTAATTTTTCACATTGCATCTGAAAATACATTCTGTTGTCTCAACTGTAAAAAAAGTGTGATTTCAGATGTACTTCTTTCTTCAACATAATGCTGCCTTTAGCATCTGCCTGGTCTATACTTCACTGTTTTGAATTTCTTAACTAGATGCTTAGACCTGCAGCTATACTTTGTAAAGAGAAGTGCAACAATACCTTTGCTCTGCCTGTGTTTTGTGAATTTGAACTCTTGCTCCCTAGAAAAAAAAAAAATTATCTTTAGCTCTACAGACATACAAAAAAACGAGGAAATTGCAGTTTAATCTATTGGAAAATGTATGTTGATCAGAAAAAAAAGTTTACTGTTCTACCTGTACTCATATAATTTTTTGCCAGGAGTATTTCTGATTTCATAATTTTCAGTTACGATTTTTTTCCTAAAGAATGTATGTAAGCATTATAAGATCAAAATGTATTAAAAGCACTAGCTTATAATTCTGCAAGTTTCTTCTTTTACTTTTGATGAAAAGATCACAATATCTGCATTTCTGTAGGATAATTGCATGCTGAAGTAGCAGAAGGCACTGCAGGTGAAAATGCTCGTTTTCTTCAGGCAAAAGATAGTGTCAGAAGCAAGTGTTGTAATGGAGTGAAGAAGTAAAAATTATTGAATCTCATTTCTTTTGTTCATGGCATCAGTCTGCCCATCTGTTAGTTGCTCTGCAGTTGCTCTTGAAGGTCCCTGGCCAATTTTGGTCAAATTTCAAGGCAAGAAGATAATGAAGTGCCTGGAAATTCAGAGTCACTCAGTAGGTAGGTGGAAGCAAAGCCCTGGTTAATGCCTTGCACTGAAGGTGAAGTGGAGGAGCTGTTGTGGCCAGTCAGCACGTGTGACTGCCAAAAAACCATTCTTTCCCTTACAGGGGATCTGACAGGACGAAAGAAGATGGGGAGGAACAAGATGTATGAGTCCAAAGTCAGTTCTACTACTCATGTAGCAACTTGATATGTTTAATTTGTTTCTAAAATAAACCTTGAGCCTTCTTAGAATTCCAAAGCTCCCTGGAGTATTTGTTAACTTCTTTTAAAGGGTATTTTCTTCCAAGTAAATCTACCTTTGGATGAATGAAAACTTTTGAGAAGAGATGGAAATTTGCACAATGGTGGGGAAGAGCTTTGATCAAGTCTATGTATTTTATAAAACAAAAAAGAATGGAAGTCATGAAAGTTAGTTTCAGATTGTGTCACATGACTGATCTGAAAATACTGTTCATGCAAAACTGGGCTTGTTCCTAATAGAAAAATTATGGGGAAATTTGAAGGAAAAACTGAATTTTTGAATCTCTTCCAGTTATGTAAATTGCCTGGAGAGATTACTAGATATTATAGAGATCAATCTTTGAGGTTTTTTTTTTTTAAGACCAGAGTTTAAGTCTCTGAAAACACAGCATATGGAAGAATGGTTATAGGGTCTAAACAATTTATTTTTTTTTTTTTTTTTTAGTACAGAGGTGTTTGATTCTGTTGTTTGTTTGAGGTTCTTAATCTTCCTTCAAAGGAACGAAAGCTTCATCAAGTTCTAGACAAGCCTCTGGCACTGTGCAAGTTCAAAATTTGGGGACAGTCAGAATAGAAAGCTAGGCATAAGTCACCAAGCTGTATTAATTAGCAAGCTGTTTTTATTTAACTCTTCTTCTCTTGGGAGTGACAAGTGGTGATATTTGTTTCTCAGCTGGGTTCTGTAGCTTCTGTGTGACAGGACTTCTCCCTACTGCATTATGTTGCCTGTAATCAATACAACAAGTTGCCTGACAGATTTGAAAACCTAACCCAGAGTAACTTTATTTGTAGCATATGTTAGCTGGTATATTTACACTTTACCCTCCTACAAAAGGAAAGTAGAAGTGCAGGTGTGAAGAACATTGGTCATTAGTAATCCAGTATCTCAGAGTTTGTCTCCTGCCCATGCATCTGCAGAAAAAAAAGTGCTGTCAAAGGACTTCGGACTGCACTGGGTAATTCAGTGTCAGTAATGTTTCTACACGGCACCTTCCTCTGTAGCATTTGTGTAACACTAACAATGTGGGAGTTCTACTCAAGCTGTACATTTGAGACCACAGGTGGGAAAAGGAGAAAGGCTTTTGGAAAGGCTTCTGTGAAGGGTACTTAGATCTCTCTTGGTGTAGATAGAGGTGAAGTGGCCAAGGAGGCTATTCAGCATCATGGTCCTTGCCAGCTGGGGTGCAGCAGCCTTAAAAAGGCTTGCTGTAGGAGCTTAGGGTTCTTGCTCTGTGGGAGACTTACAGGAAGCTATTAAGGAATGTTCACTTAGAAGTTTTTTTTTCTAGGGTTTTTAGAACATACGTACAATGACTGATCATTACTTGAATTTTGGGAGAGCAATTCTAAAAGGAAACTCACATTGTCATGCTGAAGCCTAACACCTTGAAGAACTAGTGCTGAGTTTGAAGCATTTTGACTCTGATAGTGCAGATGGTAAAGTTTAACACTATAGAGATACCCAATCTGTAAGGGTAAGTTATCATTTAATAAAAACATATTTTTGTTATTCATGGAAAAAACCCTGTATGTTAAGAATAGCAAAATAAGGATGTTCTGTGAAAAATAAGATCAGTAATGCTATATGTTTTCCAGCATGCCCAAACAGATTTTCTGGGTTTGTTTTTTTGGTTTTCAGTTCAGTCAGTGAACTAGTTAAGTAAAAGAAATGTTCAGAATTTTTTTGTTGTAGTTGAGATTAGACTTCTGCTTTCTGAAGTTGGAGTTTACCTTTCTGACTGAGAGCTCAGTACAGTCCCTTTCTTGTTTCACTGGTGGACTGCCTTCCAGCTGAGGGAGAAGGAAGGGAGAGGAAGCAAATGTGATTATTTTGCTAGGTGATAAACTCAAGTTGCTTCACATGTGCTCTAGTAATTTTATTTTAATGAAGATTTTATTTTTCTCATTTTAGCTGGCTTCAGGAAGAGCTCATCTGTTTTGATTGCCTGTTAGGTGAGGCTATGTTAGCTTCAAAGTTTGTACTTGGTGTTGAAGGACAATTCAGATGTAGTTCTCTATATATCAGAGTTGTGCTTTGAAGCAGACCATGTAATCAAGTACTGAGAACATACTATTCTAACAGAAATAGGAGGATTTTATTGAAAATGTCTTAATATTTCAATAGTTCTTGTGTTTACCAACAGTAATATTTTTTTAATCCTGGTTCTCTTCTTACAGTCTGAATGCAGAGAATGCAGGAATATGTTTGCGTTCTGATCAGGCTGCCACTGTTTCTGGAGGGACATGGGTGTTGCTTTCTGGAATTGTCTTTCAGGAAGGCAATTCTCTGTACACAAACAGTTCAGCCTTCTGAACACCCCCTGGTCTCAATAAGAGGGTATTGGGCTATAGGTGAAGGTGCTTCAAGTGTGGTCACAATTGTTGATTAGTTTTATCCTAGCCTTGTATTTAGAGATTGCTAGATTATTGAGAAGACTTGAATGTATTATAAAAGATTTGCTATCTAAATAAATGTCCCAATAAATTGAAAGGATTTTCTCTGTAATCACCAGAGGTAACAGTGTATTTTCCTATGTGTTTCTATAGGCATTAAGGTATGTAGGGATTCTGCTTTATTACAATAGAAATTTTAGGATTCTGAAGCTGGCAAGTAACTTAATTCTGGGATCAGAACTGAGTAACTTAGTGCTGGGATCAGAAAATGGCTCAGCAGATCGCATGGCACTGCAGTGTAGTGAAGAATGGAAAGACAACAGGAAGTCCCTGTTAGAATTCTTCCTGTGGTGGTGCTCAAGCCAGTTGTGAACCCATGCGTGTTCAGATAGGATCACTAATACTGTAAGTGAAAAGCCTTCTGTAAAAGAAAATGTGTGTGTTGTTGATACCAAAGCCATTACATTTGATGTGATTTAATTTAGATGCTTTTACCATAATTCCTGGGGGTAAAAAAAGAAAAAAAAAAAGAAAGGGAGACCTGCCTACTTTCTAACCTGATCATGGCTGCATCATTGCTGGTGCGTACACTGTCTTCTAGAGATTCCGATGTAAGCTAGAAACAACTAGTAATGTATCTTAGTGTTTTCATGGGGACAAATAAGTGGTGATGGGTAGTGCATTATGGTAGGAATAAGCGTTGCAGTGTTCTCTGTCCGTGTTTTGCTCAGACATGAAAAATTACCATGTAGAGACATTTCAAATTAAGTCATGTTGCATTTTGTCTTAGACAGGAGATGATGTAAAATAATCAGGTGAATAGTACTAATGTGATCTAAAATGCATTTGACAAATAGAATTTTGTAAAAATTTTTCAAGATTTTGCTGTTTTAATCCTCTGCTGATATAAAAACTAAAAATAGTGAGAGCAAGTGGAAACTGAAACAATACTGGTATAGTTGTGAGGACACTGGATTGGACAAACAGGAATTTCCACAGGAGCAGTGCATTTGCCATCCAGGAACTTGCAGGTGAAAAGCAAGTGATCTGCTCTTGAGAGACATTGAGTTCGTTGGTAGCAGTGATGATATCTTCAGTAAACTTACATGTTCTCAGGAGCTTGGTCTCATTAACACCATAAAGGTTACCAAGTCCTTAATGGTGTGACAGAAGTATACTTTGCAAAAGAGTACATATGGCTTTTATTTCTTACTCAGTCCTCACTAAACTTGGCTGTGCATTTCTTGACTAGAACAATGTTAGAATCTTGCTTCCAGTTTCCAAAGATTGCCAGCTGCTTTACTAGAGTGCAGTTTGAGGAATCAAAGTATATTTGAGTATATTCATTTTTATGGGATAACGTGATACTTCCTATAGCTAAAGCTAGTCAAAAGTCAGGTTTTGTTTGCTGAAACAGAGAGATCTGTGGCTGAATATGTCAGATAAAAAAAAGGAAATGCTAGAAGTTGGTTAAAGAAAGGAAACAGAGGCCTAGTCTATTGAAAATGACTATGGCTAAAATCCAAGGAAGTGGGCACTACTTGAGCTTAACTGGTGAACTGAACTGATTGCTCAAGAGGAAAGGACTTCACCGTGTTGTGACTCAAACTGACACTTGACAGATCAATCCTGCTATCACATGTCCTTCTAGGAAGCAAACATGATGGTGAAGTTGTCTTGAGAGTGGGTGCAGGAGAATTTTTGAAGAATTATGCATCCAAATTGACGAGTACCACACTGCATGAGTTTTTAAAACAATTACTAGAACAACTCTTTTTATATGATTTAGATATTGTGAATTTGTTCACGGAGTGATGAATGATATGTTTACAAAATGTATAATAAAATACATTGTTGAATTAATCTAATGGGCTTATACATAAAATACAAGTTGCATTTATGCAGAAGAAAAATGAGTTATGCTAATCTCGGTTATTTTCTTTTGCCCTGGGTTTCTGAAGGAAAAGTTATATGTCTTGTGTACTCCCTCAGTTTCTCAGGTTTTGAGAGACCAGGAGAATTGAATAGAAAATATCAGTAGCATTGTAGCAGACTGGTGTGCATGTGTTGAAAAGCCTGAAATGGTACTGTGCCACCTGTTGTATGCTGTATTTTTCCCCCCTAAGGTTCTCTTGTGTTTCTAATTCTATGGACTGTGTTACATCATAAAAAGGAGTTGTTACAGAGGGAAGGAAACACTCCAGATATTTTTTTTTCCACTATGGAGAGAGATGGTTTGTGTATTTACTGTTTCTTCCCTTTTTTTTTTTTTAATGTTCGTAGATTTTTGTAACAATTTCAATGATAGGAAAGAACTCAGAATGGAATCATATTTCAGCCTCTTCCTGCTGTTGACTTGGTTTGTAGGAACTTTTTTCTGTGTCAGTCTTTGAGACCTAAGCGATGAAAACACCTTTTTCCTTTTTTGTTCTTGTGCACTTCTCAATTTCATTTGCTAAAAACCCCCCACATTTCCACCGGAGCTTCACTATCATCGTCAGTCTGCATTTTGTTAGTGAAGGATTTGCCCTTTCAGAAAATTGTTGCAAGTTCTGAACAGCACCTTTCTGGTATGTGCTTCACTGTGTGCTGTCGATGTGCTGACCCTTGTGTATGGTTTGTGTATTTACTCATGTAGAAAAAGTATCTGGAGTTTTAGGGAAGTGGAAGCCCTTCCTTTCTGTGAGTATGAGCTGTTTCTGTTTCAGAAAGGTCACCGCAGTTTTTAGAGAAAAGTCTGGATACTTGAGGGGCACAATTTTAAGGAAATTGTGCCTCTTTTCTACTGTTCCTTTATAACCTTTTAGAATAGGCATACAAAGATGGAGACTTCTGAAAGAGATGAGGAAGTTGTTTGTGAGCTGTTTTTAGTTTAGTTACCTCAAAATATTGAGATCTTTAACCTGGTTTTTAACAGCAGGAGAGAACACTGAACTTGGCAACAGATGTGAGAGGATATTGGATAGGTTCTTTATTTTTTATTTAATAAATTGCATAATTGAGGTTCAGCTTCATTGTATTCTCGGAATTCTAAGTGGTCCCTTAAAGAGACATAAAGCTGACCAGTGGTAGAACTTCAAAACCTGGATGACATTCATCATCTATTTTTCAGTCAAAGCTCAGTGTATGATATGGAGCTCTCTGGGCAATTGAGTGCTGGACTCAAATTGTCTCGGGACACTGAATCCTTTGGTGCCTGCTGATGTTGATGTGTGTAATCTGTCATTCTCTAGGTATGCCATGGGTGCATCTTTAAATGCTCTGTTGACCTCCAAATTGAAAATTCAGTGTATAAGCATTGCTTTTATATTTTGAGCAAAACTTTTTAGAAGTTTAATGCTTACAACAAAAAATATTTCAGTCTTATTTCTGCATTAAACTTTTTCAAGAAAGGCATTGGTAAAATGAATGTTGAAGGGAAAAAGGGAAGAAGACCTTTCTTGATTTTATGTCTTTCTAAAGGAAGTTTCACACATAGTACTGTGTGTAACTGTGCTTAGGAGGAGTAAAAATGGTCTCCGAAAAAACATGTTAACAGTAAAGAAAATAAGATTAGAACTGGGAGTGCTGAATTAGTGGAATTTGATTTAACATCGTGCGAGGAAGGAGATTTATATCTTGTAAATGAGGACAATTGTCAAGCTGGCTGATGATGATCAGGAGCAGTTTACAGTAACAGCAGATTCAAATTTACAAGTATAAAGACTGACTTGGAGAAAAACATTGAGACAGTCCATTTTAAGCAATAGCTGCAATTTACTGTTGAAGGTGCTGGTCTTGCTGCAGTTTGTGAACTCCTTTTGCCTGAGACACCTTAGTAAAGACTCAAGCTTGAAACAACTTGTCCTCAGGTCGTTCTTGTGCCTACTGGAATTTACAGGCATTTCAATACTAACCTTTGGCAGCAGCTGGCAGGCTAAGACTGACTGTTTCTGAAAATGTTCTCCTACTGCTCTGTATTGCTATTTGTGGTTTTATTTGCAGTATTTAGACACTTTTGCATAAACTGCAATGGTGTATAAGCACTGTCCAGATTGTGGGAGATAAGAATAGGTTTAGGATTTCATTAAAATGGATTTGAAAATGAATGGACAGTGAAGGGCAAATAATGTCTGCTGACATTATGGAAAGAATTACACAAATTTGATGCTGAGTTATAACTGCTGTTTTTCTAAATAATAACATACTATACAGTATATTTCTAATATAATATGTTGAATACTTTATTAGGAAATTGAGTGCTTCATAGGAAATTAATATGGAGTGATATTTGATAAATCTAAAAGTAGGTAATTGATAGTAAAACCAATCACTGCAAAATTGTACTAAAATACTGTTTAAGAAGAACTTGGTTGATGCTGATTTTAGTGTAGAACAACAGTCTTCTCTTAATTTTCCAGATCTACTTTCCCTCTTCCCTCTGCCTTATTTAGTTGGTGACAGCATTTTTCCACAGTCTTAACAAATGTGCAGCTGGCTGCATTTCCAGCCATGTGTAGGCTGCCCCACACGCTCTGCCAGCATCCCTGCTGCCAGTCCTGCAGGGTGCCAGGTCCTTCCTCGTTCCAGCATTGCTGTCCTGGGGACTTCACTGCCTCAGTCTGCTCTGGCATCTCTGCAGTAACCCCCTGCTCTGTAAAACCTTCCCAGACATCCTCTCCAAGATTTCTCAAGCTTGGATAGTTAATGGTGTCTCTTGTGAGGAAGTGTGTCTGTTCCACCTAGTAATAGTTGCTAAGCAGGACATTTCTTCTAGCCACATGTCATGTCAGCCCTGCCTGCTTCGTTACAGACCACCTAACTGGAGATGTTACTATTCTAGTTTTTTTTTTTTTGACCTGAGAATGCATTCATTTTGTGCCATGTTGCTGTTCTCCCTTTTGCACAATGAGGTGTTGTAAAGGTAATCGAGACTCTCCTGCCATATCTCTCTTAAAATGAATCAGAATAGATTTTTTTGTACACAACAGGGTTTTGGAAGTTTTCAGACTATTCACATTGGCAAGAAGGGAAGAGGTTGGCTTGGACTCTGGTATTAATTTCCAGGGTCCTTTGGATGAGAAATTGGAACAAGATTTTTTAATTTGGTTTGGTTAAAACAAATGAGGCCTTATTTGTATAACTGTCTCAAAGTTAGAGCTGCTCTTTGGCCACACCATTTGTTTAACTCTCATGTATGAGTTTGTTTTACTTCCAGACTGCTTTTATAGCACACATTTTCTTTGACATTTGAAGTACTTTTCAGTCATTTGGCCATTACTGAACCAAAGGGTGAATTGGCCACTTGTTCCTGTAGCCTTTCCTCCATCTTTTCCCAAGACAGTTTTCTGTTTCTTGCATCTCACGGATGTTGTTAGATAATTGTATCATTTAAACTGCAGGTTATTCTAGGTTGGTTCTGTGACTAATCTAATAGTTTGTGTAGTCACCAGATAAAATGTGTATGTTTCTGCAGAAACAATTTCCTGTATTTCTGAATCTCACTTTGGAATGGGAATATTAGGTAAGCAGTCAAGATACAGTTAAGTGAGGTTCATGCTAAAATAGGATTGTTGTTTGCAGATTGCAAAAAGGGACTACATGAAGGAAGGAAGGAACTCTTCCAGTATTTCTTCCGTGTCTCAGGATCCCTCTGGTGTTGCAGCCCTGATCTATAGGATTGTCATCCTTCATTACAGAAGGCTGCCAACATATCTGTGCAACACTAACAGTACTTTTACAGGTTTGAAGAGAAGTTTGCTGTTTAAGAGTACAAAGTAGATAAATCTGTATAATTTTTATGAACACTGTGACATTTTCCTAATTTTGAAAAGTTGCATGTATTGTGCTGTTTTAAAAGAGGATTCCTAAGCTTTTGAATCTTATGTACAATATAGGGAGCCATCATCACAGCTGTGCCTGAGGAAGTTTTAAGATTGATATGATGTGAATTATGACTCTAAATTGTTTATATTTAGAATGATTTCAGCAGGAGGAGAAATGAAGGGGGTAGGGAAAAGAATAAGCGCCTTGAGAGTGCCTTTGTTTGCTTTAGTGTGGTTTCTTAGGATGTTCTTATTTCTCATACATTCCCAAGAATGCATAATTTGTCAACTTCGGAAGTATTATTTTGAAGAATGTTACGCAATTCTGTCAGTTTATCTTGTTGACTTGACACATAGTTGGGGTGGGAAGGGAGACTGAACAGGAAGGAAAGTCCTTGTTCCTGAATGTCGTTGCTGCATAGCTCTCATATCCTCGAGGATCACCCGGACAAAAGCTGAGTCAGAGCACAGCAGCACTGTGCACCACAGCAATGGCCCAATTCAGGATTTTGGACTGCGTGATCAATCACAACTGGAATTTCATATGTAACCTGTACTGTGCATGGAGTGATCAGGTTTGTTGTTTGCTTATCCTTGCATACAAGATGATTATATAATTTAGAACAAAAAGGCTCGGGTTGATCTCCCCACCCCCAGTCTTACTGAGGATGAGCTATTAGAAATGCTGCTATTTACTAAGGAGTTTTCTAGAGTTAGTAAGCATACAAAACATGGTTTGACTATATAATTGCTTTTTTTAACACTTCTAGTACTTTAGTTTGTTCTCTTTAGAGTTTTATGCTTTGAGGGATTTTGTTTAATGAATTGCACAAAAAGGTAAATATCACGTACAGGAAGGGAGAGATATGCCAAGACAAACGAAGTTGTTAATAAATATAAAACTGATTTGTTTTCTTGCTTTAAAAAGACTGAGGATCTTGGCTATTTTAAAATACTTGATCATGAACAGGATTAAAATAAGTGTGAGGGGGAGGTTGCTACCCTTTTTTTTTTTTTAATATACAGGATTAAATAAATCACAGGATGCTATTAATTTTTTAATATGGACAGATATACTTCTTATTCACTACTTTGCTGTAGAACCGGAGGAGAAAAAAGCCAAACAAACAAAACTGCCTGTATTCTGAATGAAAATGTTTTAAAATAGAATCCACTTACTAAAGCCTTTTAAATAGTGTATGCACTTGTAATACTGCTTTAAAGTTACTCTAGATATTACCTGTATTTCTCATATAACATTCAGCCAGTTACTGAAGAAAATTTATTTAATTTTTATTTGGTGTAAGGGGAAGGTAAGCAATCCTTATAAAGTTGCAGTTCCAGTACAGTTACTAGAAATGGATGTTTCAGGTTTTTTTTTCTACTATGCATAGAGGTCCTTTAAATAATCTGCCATTTAAAAATGCCTGCAACCCCTGTATGTCACATCTATACTGAAGCTTCTTAATCAGGAAAATACACTGCAAGGTGATCATGGTGGGGTTTGGTTTTGTTTGTTTGTGGGTATTGTTTTAGTTCTTTTGTCAATGGTACAAAACCTGATTGATGGTACCTGGGTTTTTCAAGTAATCTAGTTAATGTGACAGGCAAAAAGTATCTTCTGTTGAATTTGAAAATCCAGAGGAAACATGATACATTCTCTTAAAATTTTAATTTTTACATATGCCCAACTATTTGATCTGTTTGCTTACATATGTATAAGAATTCACTTGTCCAGTCAAATGCAGTATGACAATTGCTTCCCATGCTTCAGAGGAATGGAGAAGAAATAAGAAAAGGCTTAGGATGTGGGCAGTCCTGCAAAGTTTTAAAGTGCATTGGATATTACTAGTGGGAAGGGAAAAGAGAATTGCTTTTTGAGCGTATTGAAGTGAAAGGTTTTAAAAAAAACCAAAACACTACCCCCCCACCCCAAAACCAAACTCCAAACACTTCCCCTTGGAAAAAAAAAATAACCACAAAAAAACCAATCAAACAAAAACCACCAAAATCCCCTCACCTCAGTGCAGAACAGGGTTCACATAATCTAAAAACTGTTTCTTACCAATATGGAAAGAAGAAACAAGCATGCTTGAGGTAGTAATGGTGCAGAACTGTTTGATCTTGCTAGATGTTATTAAGTAGACTGTGCAATTGTTATGTATGTTTGGGGTTGTTTTGTTTGCTTTAACTGAAGTCCAGTCTCTGTAAACTATATAATTTAATGTACTGTTGCTGATACTTTTTTTGAAATGAAGTTAGAAATTTGTGGGATATTCCAGTGCAGCTGCTCTGTTCCTGCTGCCCTGAAATGCCATGGCAGAAGTGGAAGCTGTCAGGCCTGGAGAGAGCTGCATGCTGCTCCACACAGCAGTGCTGCTCTCCACCTTTCCCACCTCACTGTGCCCAGGCAGATGAGAAGGCAGATGGGTGACCTCTGAAGTTTGTGTCACTAATAATATCTCAAATTAGGTTGCAGTCATTCTAAGGATTTCTTTTGTTTTTATTGTTCACCACCCACTTCCTTGGCTCTGGAGAATATACTTCCCAAAGCTTATTTTTTAAAACAGGAAGTGAGCAAGTATGAAATAGCAGGGATATTTTCTTCTGTCTATCATGGTGGTTTAAATTTTAGAAAAAGTACTTTCATGGTGTGACATTAAAGTTACTTTGGCTGGCCAAAATTGCCCTTTGCCCTCTGATGCAGCAAACTGCTATGTGTATTAAAATGTTTTCAAAGGATATGCAGTGTTTCATACTAAAACAAAAACCCTTGAAATAAAATTATTCTGTGATGTAAATCAGTGAAGTTCTGTTGGCATCAGTGAATTACAGTTTTTAGTCCAAACATTGTATGGGATTGATGACTATCACATGGTGATCCATAAAGAACAACTCAGAAGCCTTCAGTGACAATGAACTTGATTGCTTGCAGTTTTTCATCCTTTACTTTTTGTTCGTGGGAGAACTGCACTACCTGTGTTAAAAATGTTTCTTAAAATAAGTTATTGCAAAGTGCCAAAGTGTCTTGTTTCTTGCATATATTGTCTGTGACAGTTGTCTTGTGGGACATGGGGTAGATTCAAGTGTGACAATCTTACTGGCAATTCAGAGCTTCACCTTGACTGCAAATGTAGAATTAGTGAAGCCGAGTAGTAGGTAAAAACTTTGTATCTTATGGGGGACCTCGGCGCACAGCTTTATGTGGAAATTTATATTTGTACTTACCCAGATTGCCCTGACAGTATCATAGATGATTAATCATATTTTTAATATAGTTTGGTCTTAGTAAACAAGGAATTTTTAGTGTTTCTTCTTAAAGAAGAAAAAAGAGAGAGAGGGTGAGAGTGCCTTAAAAAGTTAAAGCTTTTTTTTTTTTTCATATGATAGTCTGGTGTTTCTGGAGTTGTAATCTTGGAATGATATCTTAGCATGTTAGCTGTGGTCCAAGAGGAGTCCCTCAATGAATATATGGAAGAGCTTGGTAATATTTTTCCTCAGTAACATATGAACTAGACTCATCTCAGTAAGATGTAATAGGAGCTACTCCCTTTGTCCTTGTCCTTTATGAGCCTCCAGCACATGAGCAGACTCTGGAGATGCCTGGTATATAAGTTGACCTTGTGGCTATGATGAGATACAGAAGAGCAAGTATGCCTAAAACCATATATTCCACTGCTTCAGATAGTTAGAAGTAGTACTGGTAAGTAATATAATGTAGGTGATACAGTGGTTTTGGATTTTTTATCTTCCTTTTATCACAAATGCCTTTCTTTCATGTGTTAGATAGGAAACGGTAGACCACAAATTGAGTGTAGGTTGTCTTCTTACCAGCACAGAGCATAGGTCAGCACTGTACTCTGGGGAGACTTCTGTTAGTTTGAAGAGAGCAGATCAGATCTTCTCATGTCCTGTTCTCATTGGTTCTTTGAGCTGCATCAGGCTTGTTGTTTTTTTTTTTTAATCTTATTGCTGCACCCTAGTCTCTAAAAATAATTGTAATATTCTTTCGGCCATGTAAATACTTAAATCCTGGGTTTTTCAACCAAGGGTAAGTATTTTGCAAATTCTGTAAACTTGCAGTGGTCAAATTTCACTGCACAGGGTGAGCCTCATCATTGCAATTGTTGGTCTTGGAGAAACCTTCTCACCAAAGACTATTTTGATGTACATGAAGGTTTTTTGTTACGTAGTGACCTAGCAGCCAGGGTGTCTGATTTCTGTTCTTTTAGCTGGAGTTCATTATTGCAGGCAGTGTGTGAGAATGCAATGTTGCGGTGCAAGCCTGGCTCTCGCATCACTGTCATTGGAGCCCAGAACGCAGCAGTACTGCAGCAGCTGCTGCACTGCAGCTATTGCCCTTCCTCCGGAGAGTCTCCAGTGACATTAAAAATGCTTTTTGGTCTTCCAAGTGTATCATTTGGAAGATGAAATAACAAAGATGTCTGCATTTCTTCTGAGATATTTGCAGCTGATAATGGTTTTGAAATGTGATATTTATTATCTTACTGTGCTCTTACTTCTATTCATCTGCTGCCTTGGAGAGGGAGGGAGGGAGGCAGTATGATAAAAATCTGTCTTGGTAGCAGTGCAGGATGTGCTGTTTTCAGTTTAAGCAAAAAGTGTAAAATCATTGCATGAAACAGCTGGTGACTTAACTCATTGTGGAAATTCACATTGCTGGAGAAACATCTTGTAATGTCCAGAAGTACAGGGAAATAATTTGGCAACAGTGAGCAATTCAAGCCACAATAATAGGCTTGCAAAGACAAGTAGTTCTTAAACAAGCTGTAGCCTCCAGACAGAGAAACAAATGTAGATTTAGTTAACTATATCAACCATTCTTACTGATACACGCAATGCAAACTGTGAGAAAACACATGCAGGTGACATATGATCATGCCATAAGTCAATGTTCAGAAGCTTTTGGATTTGCAGTTAAACTGAAGATCCTGTGGACAACTTTCTCCTCTTTATCCTCTTAGTGACATCTCTGGGCATAAAGATTTAATATATTTTTTTGGGTTAATGACTTCACACTCCTTTTTAAAGCATTTTCCTGTGCATTGTATCTTTGAAAAAGAAGTTACTCACTGAAAAGGCTGCTTTTTTTCCCTCTGTTATATATGCACAATAGATTACAAATTTAGAGATCAGTCATAATTTAATTTGGATGTTTGGATATGTGGCTTTACATCTGTGTATACTAATTTTATTTTATTTTGCTTTACAATGGATAAGCCTTTTCACTTCCAAGTTTAGGACTTTGAAATGTAAGAATGTGTTAATTAGCACATTATATAGAATATTGATATTGAATGTCTTGAAACACAGGACCAAGATTGTTTTTAAGTGGTGAGTTTGCAGGAGTTTATTAATAAAGTCACTATATTAGAGAGCTTTAACACTGTCTGTTGTCTCATGCTGTATGTAGATCTGTTTAGAGGTTATTTTTGAGGAGGGAAGCTGTGTGTGTGGGGAGGTAAAGAATCTTGGCTCACTGGTCTTTTTTGTTTTGAGCCATGTTCTCCATGTTAAAATTCCTTTGCCGTTATTTAGCCCTGATCCACACAGTTGTTCTTAAAACTCCCCCCCCTTATGTCTAGGTAAATCTTCTACAAACTGAGTCAAATACTGGAATAACAACCCATGTGCAATAACCATGTTTTTAAGGTTACTGTTTAGGTTTGCCATTGAAGGATCACATCCCTGATCTTCCAAAGGCTTCTGTTTGGCTTTGGGCAGGTCAAGAGATTTTTCTGGTATACATGAAAAAAAATCCCAAGTGAAGCTGCCATAGTGCAGTACTGAATGAGCTTAAGCCTTAACAGCTTGAGTTACCAGCAGGTACAGTGATGCACTTACGCAGATGAAGTGATGTGTCTAGTCTCTAAATTATCTCATTTTCTTGTTTTTAGAACAGAAATGAGTATGTTCTGTTTATGTTGAAAAAGTTCAGTAGTTTCAGTAAGAGAAGGTCAGCCTCATGCTTACATTCAATAGAGAGCAGGTATGAGGATGCACTGTCCCACTGTTCAGCCCAAAAGCAGTAAAGCTCTTACTCAGTATTATAGCTGCATCTTGGAGTAGCCTAGTCAATATAGGGGTTTGCCATAGGGACAAAGAAGCTGTGGAAAAGTGGTTGTTCTCTTGGGTGGTTTGGTCAATTTTAACTGTGTCCCTTGTAGAGTTAATAATTTTTTGATTCAAGTCATGGTCTCTGGCTGCAGTGGAGAAAAACACTATGAAGGGAAGGAAATCTGTAGGTAATTTCAGGGCTGGTAGTAGTTTCAAGGGTGGAGAGTCAGTTTATTGGAATGGGGTCTGTGCAGGTGATTTTGGTGGCTTTAAATTGTGCAGCAGTTTTGGTTTCCTTGAAGGCTTCTGCAAAGCTATTTCACATGTAAGTACATTTGTGCTTATGCTATGGTGGAAGTGTAGTGGAAACTATCTGGTATTTTCTGAGTTTGGTAAAGACCAGGTTATTCTAGAAAGCAAAAAGAGTACAAACTTCATTGACAGTCATTTCTATTTTTGCAGTACTGTACTTAGCTGGGGGCAGAGGTGGTGTTTCTCATTGTCCTCTTCCCATTTTTAGGAAGCAGAGTGGGTCATGGGGCAGCTCATAGTCTTGGATTTGAAAAAAAATTCCCATAGGTTGAAAGAGGCAGTATAAGGCAGTCCTTGACAGCTGGTGACCATGCAAGGTGCTCTTAAAACTTCTGTTAGACTGCTGAGAAAATTCTTGTATCTTGCATGGAGTAACCTCAAACATTTTTTCAATGCTGAGGAGCAGAAGCATGCTTTCTTTGTCTCCTGTTTCTGATATTTTCAGATTACACTGTGAGGTGAGGATAGAGAATTTCCTATTCTTAACAAGCAGAGAAGGAAAATTTTCAATTTAGCTAAATTAAGATCACATGATAATTTGCTGTTGTGCTAGCTACCAGCCCTGCAGATGTTTCCTTTCTTTCCAGTTTAAGGATGTAGCTGTTAAGAGGGGTGACTTTTGCTAATGGGTCTATAAGAAAACAAGGAAGCTCTCAATTTCTCTTTGTTGTTAATGTTTTTCTGACTAAATTTAATATTATGAACTGCATGTTTGTTGTTTTGAATAACAAAATTTAAGATACAAACAAAACACATAGTGAAAATAGTTTGCATCTCTGTCTTGTGAAGTTTTTCATTCTATACTTTTTATTCCGTGTCCTAGTGCTATTGCCTGAAATGGGCTGTTACTCTGTGCCAGTATAAATTATCTGAAGTGTACTTAATTAGCTTTGTAAAGAATTCCAGTCAATTAGTACACTTTTTAGATGTGTGCAAGCTACTACAAATGTATGTGTATATATCTACACACACAACAGAGTATACTTAATTTTGTGTGTATATATGTGTATAAAACAAAAATAGACATATGGTAGATGAATGAATTGAAATGTGCTAAACTTGGTACTTTCTAGAGTTTAAAGGGAGATCTGAGAAGCTAGTTTATGTTTGTTTGTGGATGACTAAGGGGTTAGGGGCTAAGTGTGGAGAAATCCTGTTTAAGAAGTGGTGGAGCTCTAGTCATACCAGACATGATCTTGGTTTTGGTGAAGTTAAGAGCATTGTTCAGAAGGTCCAGCTATCAGAACTACCATATGAGAAACCAGAGCTTGTGCTGTCTAGAAAAAGAAAAAAGTTACCTTAAGTCTAGGCAGCACTTAGTAAGTTGTAATTTTCCTTAGTTCAAAGTAGAACAACTCTTTCTGAATCTCACCTGGCCTGGGAAGCTGAAAGCTGCTTTCATTCAGGCAAGCATGTCTAGCTAGGCTCAGTTTGCAGAACCACTTGGGATGTTACTGCTTTTAATCCAGAGCCAAAAATTTTCAGTTGAATAGACACATGGAGGGGACACTTTTGAGATCATCCTTGCTGCAGATAGCCTTCAGCTTTGCTTTTTAGGTCTAGTGGTGAGACTGACATGAGCAGCAACTGCTTTACAGAGCCGCCTTTCATGAACAGTAGAATGCAGTAAGGCAACTTTGAGCTGTGTAGTAATAACATGCACACATGGAGGTTTTTACTGTTTGTTTTCTGTGTATGCCTTGACCTTTAGCAGAACTGAAATCCTTTATTTTGAAAATGCTATTTCTCCTTTGAATGACTATGTTTACTACAATGCTAGTAGTACAGAAGTAGACAGAAAGTACACAGAAACATGTATCCCTCTGTCCTGCTTCCAAGCCCGAGCCAGCTCTGCAGCCTGCATGATGCTTGACAGAATTTTGTTTCCTTCCCTGTGCCTCCCAGCCATCTGCCGTGCTGGCACAGATGCTTTGCTTTTGAAAGGTCGCAGATTTCCCACTTACTTCATGCACTGGGAGTAGTTATGTTTTGCCATCTTAGTTGCCTTTCTCCTTACCTGGTCTGGGTTTAAGGATATGATTTATGTATTTTATTGAATTAAAGTATTCAGTCCTGAGATGCACTTCAGAGTTTGGTATCCTCACTAACCTCTGCTGCAGGCAGGCAGCTGCTGCCTTTGTTATTGAACTATACCTGCTTCTGTTCAATCTGGGTGAGATTCACAGTCCTAAAAGACAGATAAGTTTGCTCCCAGGATGATGTCTTAACACATGTCTGAATTCAGTTTGGTTAGTCCACCAAAAAGGACCCAGGCTTGGTACCATTATGGTGTGTTAAAGTGATCAGAGGTGAGCTCCTATGAGGGACACACCTAGACCTTTGGTCACTCCTTCAAGGGATGCTCACATCTTTATTGTCTTCCCTTGCTCTGAATTATCTCACTGTGGGTCTCTGCAAGACCCATGAGGGGGCTTAGAGAGGAGAGTGGCTCATGGAGACCACCTTGCTGTTGCTGGTGGCTGCTTGAGTCACTAGCCCAGGTGAGCAGCAAACAGGAGGAATGGCATTGCCTGTCTTCCCCTTAGTCTTATTGTGATCACTAATGATCTGTTTCTGTTTTCCTGTTGTTTGATATTGAACCATTAATTGTAGTAAAAGTCTCCACTTGTAGTCATAAAGGGTTTGCGTCTTGTTCTAGTAGTAGTTGAATTCTTCAATTTGTTTGCGTCTATTACCCTTTCCAGTTAGTGCATCCCACTCAGCTGCAATACAAGAGAAAATGTTTGGGTGTCTCAGCAAATATCCTGTGCTTCATATATCATTACACTTGCCTGATAAGAGATGAATGGGGACCCTGGTGATTCTGAGTGCTGGTACTTTTCCTGAGTTTGGGAGTTGAAGTCTTCCTCTGGAAACTCTGATTTTTTTCTTCCCTTTTTCCCCCGCTCCACTTCACAAAGAACTGTAGCATGGAAGAAGAGCTGTGCCCTCAGTTCCAAAACCAGACAGTGGTGACTCCAGAGAGAGGGCCCTGACTGGACCAGCTTTTTCTGTCTCTGTTAATACTATCTACTGATGGTTTAATGTGTGTGGACTCAGGCTGTGTTTATCTCCACATCTCGTCTTGTGGTGAGTGTGGTTCTGTAGCTGTTTGATCTTAAGAGCTTTGAGGGTTTGTTTACATCTGCATCTCCAGTTTCAGGTGCTTCATGATGAGGCACCCTCCTCTTGGTAACTACTGAAAACAGGCTCAGCAGTTACAAGCACTGAGCAACCAAGTCCTTCCTGCAGCCTTCTTAAATATATAGCACTGAAGTGCTAGGATGGAGACAGATACCTTCTGTCTTGTGTTCTGAGGGTCTTGCTACCAGTCAGAGATCTGTTGAGTGGAATCCATTTCCCTGTGGCCCATTCTGCAAAGAGGAATCCTTAGAGATGTTCTAGGATAGGAAACTCCTGTGCTTTAGTACATCTGTGTCTCAAATTGCCTGATTTTTCTGTTTGGGTAGCGCTCTTACAGTGTCACTGTAGATAAAGGCTTTCTCAGTGGAGTGAACTAATTTCACTTCTGTATATCAGAACATAGCAAATGTCAGCAATCACATAAATATATGTTCAATACTGTTAGGTTGAGTATATTGTGCTGTGAATCTGTATTGCATTTTAGTTATATGTTGAGAGTTCAGCTCATCATTGGATAGAGGGAAACTTCTATTTTTAAATTACAGTGATTTATTTCTGCTTGGCAAAGTTCACTTTGACAGACAGTGATTACATTCAGCCATGCCCAAATAATGTTTGTATTTCTAAAAGGTAGACAAGAAAAAGGATGTACTTTTGGATTGAAGTAGGTAGAGCATGTAGTTAGGAATTATCAGTCATCAGCTTAAATCTATACATAAATTAAACATTATTAATTTTTTTTTCACCTGGTTGCTTGCTTAGTGTGACGGGTGACACTGGAGTAGCATGCAAAAATGAATGCTCCAGTTCAGCACTAAAAAACACAAACATTTGGGATATTTGTTAATTTACTGTGTATGCTAATGTTGATAATAGTAACGAAGGGACAACTTTGGTATTATGCATGCACTGCTGCATGCATCTTTGGAATTTGGCTGAGAGTTTTTTAACGAGTCTAGCATGTACAGCTGTTAAATATTCAATTGGTGTTTTTCTCAGGGTTTTTTTTTTTGTTTTTTTTTTTTTTTTTTTTTGTTTTTTTTTTTTTTTTTGTTTTTTTTTTTTTTTTTGTTTTTTGCCTCTCTTCCTTTCTGCAAATTCTAGATGCCTTTTTTATGGTGTCAGTTACCATCCACAATCCTTTAATAGATTTCCTAATATCTCACCAGTTTGGCAGACTGATTTTTGACCATCCCTGTGGGTTTGGAGAATCGTGTTGATTATACTCTGTAGCCATCTTTCAAAGACATAAAAAAATGAAACACTTCTTTGAGGGAAGGACGCTGTCAGTATATATTTCTTGCCTGAATTTCTGTCTCTATCAACATCCTACCTATTCAGGGCAAGATATAAATTTTGGTAAACATGAAAGTCAGTCAGAAGTTCAGACAAGTGGATATTGGACACAGAAGCCTAAAATTATTTGGGTTTGGGGTTTTCTGTGTTCCAGTTTTCCTGCTTGTCGCTTTGCAGTGATTTTTTTTCAGCAAGAAATGAGTGTATTTCCTGAGGCTAAAAATGATGGAACTGATTTATTTGTTTTGAGAAGAAGGCTGTGTTCTGAATACCTGGAAGATGGATTTACTTAATGTCAACTTTGTCAGTAATTACTTTTCTTCAACTAGGAATACTTCTCTATAAGATGTTGTTTGTGCATTCCAGTTTGATTTAAAGACGCATTAGAAATTACCTCACTGCATCTTTAGACTGTTTCAGTACATGATCATAGTATTTGGCTTTATAAATGTGAACCATTTCCCTTGAAATTTTGTTTTTTTAGCTTGAGAATTGAAAGAAAAAGACTCAATGTACACCTTGTGTGAGTGATCCTGCTTCTCAGGTGCTACTAAGATGAAATACTGTCTTTGTGTGCTCTATATGCCTTTCTATGCTGCAAATGAGATGGAGATAATGTATCTCAGAAAAGGTTGTATAATCTTTTATATGGCTGCCTTATAGGTAGTTTTTTTCCTGTACACATTCTGTAGGCTTAGCCAAAGACCTTTTTATTTCTTCTTTGTTAGCTTTTTAAAGAATCTATTTTGTTGTCACATTAAATAAGGCAAGACTGTCCTAGAAAAGCCTTTTTCTCTGCAATAGCAGATATCTAACAGGGCAGTTAGCTAAGTGATAGCGACTGGGTACAAAAACCAGGGAAAGCAGATGACAGTAAAAGAAATATCCCTGTTTTTGAGTCAGTCCAGCTATTATTAGAATATTTGGTATATCCTGTCTGTGTCTTAGGAAGATTTTAGGGATCAATAGCTATGTTTTTTTCCTTTGGCTTATGTCAGTAGTTACTGAGAAGCCCTAAACATCGTACAATGGCTGTTGAATCAGTAAAACTGGGTAACATCAGCTCATTTTCTATGGAGCACATACCTGTCTAGCTGAACGGCCATATCAGGTATCAATTTTCTTGGTAGATGAGCTAAAAGTTGAACATTTGCTAAGTGCAGCTGAAGCAGGTGCGGCTTAGCACAGGCTGTCTCTATGTTGTGACTGAGGTACTCATAGATAAGTCCCCTGGATGGTCTGGTGGTGGGGGAGATTGGTTGATTTGAGAGTTGGGTTTTTTTGTTTATTTTAGTTAGTTTTTTAAATACAGATGTAAGCTCTGAAAAGTGTAGTGTGGGAAACCCTTACATCTACAACGAAACCTTTATTTACGTGGTTTATTTGTTAGGCATTCTGTATGATAAAAAAAGGCATAAACCAAAACAGTTTAAAAAGATAGCAAATCTGGATGCCAGTCCCATGCCCCATTTCTTTAGAAATAATTTTGAATTTGGATACTAAACACAAAATATAGATAGAAATTGATTGCTCATACCAACTTTAAAAGGGCTTGAATGACTTTTCCAGAATAGATGGTACAATATAGTAATTATTTCATGTGTTCACAATTTTTCACCTATGAAGACAGTGTTCACAACTTAGACCATATCTGTTTATCTGTTTAGATAATCAAGACAACTGTTTATAACTTCAATTGCAGTTGCCTACACCTGTCACGTAAGGATTTTTAGCTTGTACAGTACTGTACATTGAGGTTTGTAAATTGATCAGAAGATTAAAAATTAGAGGGGCTTTAGAGAGCATGCAGGCTGGATGTGTTAGCTTTTTTAGTTGTTATTTAGACTGATATAATGGGAAACTATTGCTTTGAGACTTACTTTTAATTTGAAATACTATTTACAAACATTATTGCTACTTACTGATTTCACATAATTCTGTTACTGCATATTAAGCTGCCAGTGATTCATGTAGTTTTTTTATAGTGCCATCTGATTTTTCATGGATGCTTTCATTGCTCAGAAAGAAGGGTTAAATACAATATTAAAAACAAGGTATACATTTTACTGTGCACTTAAGCATCTGTTGTATGTCCTTGCAATTGCACAGAACAGGAAATGATGCTTTGAGATACTTTGTGCAGAAACCTTGTATGAAAAATTCCTCAGGGAAATGATGCTTGAATCATTTTTAGTAGCCTGGGATTCTTCAGTCCTTGAACTTGAGTGTATGCATTCTGACTTCGATTTTGAGAACTGAGTCTGTAGAGAAATAAACATACAGATCTTCAGTAAGGAGTATGGCACAATAATCTTTGGTTTGTTAGATCTTAGATGAAAATGAAGCATTGATTCCTCATCTCTTGTAATGCAAATGACTCTACCCAAAAGACAGATTCCCTTATGGATATGAGATACTTATGTATTTGTAACTTGATATTTGATTTTCAAGGAAAAATGTAGGGACTTTGCCTTCAGTAGTGTGTACTTGCCTGTGCTAAATATCATATGTTTCTTTCTTGCTGTCTTGCATCCTTGTTTTGTTTGTTTTTGAGAACTTCTCTTGTTCCTTTTTAAAGCTTTTTCTGGCAAGGGATATTCTGGTGTGTGTGCTGTGGTTGGAAGTGTCAGAGGGTTACTCAACAGATGTTGATTCGCTTTATAAATCAGCTCTTACTTGTTCGTGGTGGTGGCTGAAAGTTGCTATTACTGAACATGTCTCATGTTTATTACTGATACTACTGACTTTTTCTGTTACCCCGTTGGCAGACCTTGCAGGGGGTCCAAGGTTGGCATGAAGTTCACCTTTCCCTTCTAGTGTGCTCTTTCAAGAAATAATTTGACTGTGGGTTTATGAGTAACTTTTATTTCAGTAACCTGTGAATGCTAAACGTTTAAATGAAATCACAAGGAAATTAGAGGTACCCTGGCTACACTGAAATGCCGAAACTCCTGTTTCTAAAAGCTAGTGAAGTTCTCTGTATGGGTCTATTTTGAACTGAGGTTACACTACTTCTGTATGTAAATTATAGTCTTTAGTTGTTACAGATATTAAAACTACCTTTTGGCTAATTAAGGAGATTTTGGTTAGAAAAAAGATGGAAGTATATTGAAGATTTAGAATTTTTCAGTGCTACATTTAAGCTTGTTGTTTACCTATTTCTAACTATGGGTGTTTGCTTATGGACATTTTTCAATATCTGTGGTCGTTGGATCATTTGAAACTTTGCATCATGTGTTGTGTATAAAAATCTGAGAGAAGAAACAGAAGATTGCAAGGGAATATTAAATAGATGGCTTGCTGTGAGTCACTTGATGGAGGAAATCACTGTCATTTTTTAGAGGCCAGTGATATTTTTCTTACTAGGAGCTATTTCTTTTGCCAGTTTGCTAGGATCAAAATGTTCTTACTGGCTCCAGTTTCTGCATGTGTCCTGAGATTGAAAGCCTGAAAAGCGACATTTATTTGTGCAATACTGATAAAATGCTCTTGTGTTCGGAAGCTGAACAGAGTGGTTAGGAGCACCTCAATAACAAACTCCATCCTTAGGCCAAAGGATTATGTAAATTTTACCCTAATCTTTGCATTGTTTGAACTTTAAGCTCAAGCCTCTCATCTTGGCAGTTTCGCAGTGCTCACTGATTTTTCGTTCATTAGTCATCTAATTGCAGAGTCTTCTTGGTTTCACACTAACACATTAAAACATGAATGAAGATGATAGATGAGGACAGACTAGTCTGAGATGGGGTCCTTGATATTTATAACTGTTCTTTCCAAAATCTGCATTAATTCTTCCAGGCTGTTTGGAAGAGTAGGCTGTCAGGCTGCTCTAGTTTCTCCATAGTTTCTTGTTCCTGAAGCAGCTCTATTTCTTGGCTTGGCTGTAGTGTCCATTTGTATGATTTTTTATTGCTGAAAACAGGGTTGTTGGAGGTAGGGAGGCTGGTCTTTGGAGCACTTGCTAGTATTTGCTAGTTCTCCCTGTTGGACAAAAGCAAGATGTGGGTTTCTGCAGACAAACGGTAGCATCTGTGGACAAATGTGTTGTCTTTTACATATCTGAATGTAAATGTTGTTCTGGTGGATTAACTCTCACCAAGGAGCTGCAACATTTTCCTTGTAGTAATATGTGTTGCTCTTCTTGTGGTTAGAGTGGAAATGCTCTGTCTTCTCTGTAGATGTTGGTTGGAGTTGGCTGAGTCCACCTTGCCAACTAGCACTGTAGTTCGAGATTCCAGCTCTTAAGACTGAAGCAAAAGAGATTATTTTGGAGCAGGACAGAGAGGAACCAAGCAGTGAATTCTGGCACTGATCAGCCAGTTGCTGAGCCACAGCAGCAGAGCTACTGGAGGACAAGAAGACTATTATTTCTGTTTGAATACCCTTTGAATAGGCTATAGGCTCTGGTATCTAAATTTGTTTCACGCATCGTTGAACTAGAATCTTTAGAGGAGGGTCATAGAATTTTGCATGCTCTCTTTGTGTCTCCTGCCTTTGAGTGCTGGTATGGCACTCACTTTGAAAGTTGAAATGGAAGATTTTCTATAAGGCTGAGAAGGTAAATATTTTAATATATTGCTTGAGTCATAGATATATAAAATGACCAGTAAGAAAAAAACCCACCCAAGATTGCTTATTTTTGTATGAGAGGAAGGATTGAAGTAGGACTGTAAAAGGGAAGGACATTTTTACTTTTGTATTTAGAATTTGCATACTGAAATGTTGAGAGAGACAATAGCTAAGGGTGGAAAAAGCAAAGGTGAAGTCGTAGCTATGACTAGAGGAAAATGTCTTACTGGAGAAGTCTAACCAATTGCATGTTCTGTTTTACTTGTATTAAGTAAGGAGGTACTAGTCAAGAAAATCATCCCTGAATTGTGTGGGAAGAACTTTGTTTTGTACTTGTGTATGTGAGATATGTACAGCCAGAAATGGGGTCCCGGAAGTCATAAATTTATCTCTAAATAGAAGGCAAATTAAACATGCAAGCTGTATGCATTTCTTGTGGTTCCATCAAGTCTTTCATTGTTGAATGCTGATTTTTTAAATATCTAACCTCATTTAAAATTTAAGTGTTATTCTATGTGCAGTATGACCAGAGATGCAATGATGTAAGGGGTGCTGCTTTAGCATACACATTTGAAAATGCTAGTGATCATCAAGTTATTTTGGTTATGGGGGGAGAAATTCTATTTTCAAATGTACAGGCATGTCTGGGTTTTCTTTCTATTTTTCAGTGATCCAAATGAAAACTCCTCTGCATATCTTTTTCTCTTTTAGGCATCAAAAAATAAAGATGGAAAAGACCAGAGTGAAGCTATATCACCATCGGAGGAGGAAGAAACTTTCTCTTGGCCTGGTCCTAAAACTGTTGTGCTAAGGAGGACATCTCAGGGTTTTGGCTTCACCTTAAGACACTTCATAGTTTACCCTCCAGAATCTGCAGTTCAGTTTTCTTTTAAAGTAAGTGGAATTAATAATGAAGCACTTTATATAAAGCTTTGTACTTTTTTAGGGTCATAAGTCCCACTTACTTGAAAGTAAATGTGTTTATAGATCTTCTTACACAGGTGAAAGATCCCTTGTAAGGTGGGTGGGGTCATGGCATTGTTTAATAGCTGTTTGCTGATCTGTTCCAGTAAAATGAAATTGACTGAGTTTGTCAGTCAGTTAAAAATAATTGTTTCATGGATAAGAACAGTGATCACTGCAGAACAGGTAAGTATTTCTCTGTACAGATTCTTTTTACCCAAAGCTAGTGTCATTAATTAGTCTGTATGTCTTCTGAAGTGTAGACTTGAAGGGTATGATGTTTGGGTTTCACTGTTGTTGTTCCCCTCCCCACCTGAAGTTTGTCACACCATCACATTAGGAGATGAAGAAGAATATTTGCCTTGGTTTCTGAGTATCCTAAACTCAGTGTACATTAGAAAGACGAATTGTGTTTTGGTGTTACATTCTTTCTGCTGAAAAGAGGATCTGCAGTTGAGATGAATATAAACAAGATATATACAGGCCTACATTAAAAGACAACTTTCTTCAAGTATTTTGTTTTTTTTAATTTAGAACAGAATATCTGAATGTTAAGTAGCTAATTGGTCTTCCTTGCTCAAAGCGTGTACATGTTCTCTTTTGTGACTGAAGCTTTTGAAAGTTGCTGTAATATGCGGTGTTGAGAAAAAGTTCATTTAATAATGAGAAGAATTTGAAAATTGAGAGAGGGTGTTTCCTAGTGAGTTCAAATAACATTTGCTCATTTTAAAGGCATGAAGTGTAATAGTTTTCATAAGCCATGCTACACTGAGCCATGCTCAGTTTTGCTTTTCCAGTTAGGCAGAATAATAAATTCTTTCCAAGCTGGGGAATAGATATTGAAGCTTTCTGGAAAGAGGATGAAGTTAATTGACTCGTGTATTTCTGCAGGTATCTTTCAGTAAAGTTGTCTGTCTTTGCCTGCCCTTGGTGGCTGTAAGGTTTCTTTTGAAGTAGAAAAAGCTTTGCAGAAGAAAGTTGGCACATTTTTCCAGTTTATTGCAGCTATTCAGCCTTCACTTGAGTGCCCAAATTTTTTCCTTGACAAGGAGTGACTGAAGTTACATGGAAGTGAAGCTATTAAAAGGTAGTATCAGGTGGTCCCAACATTTTGGTTGTTGAGCACAGGTAATAGCAGTCTCTGTTTGAATTCAGTGTGAAACAGAGGAAGGAGGGTGGGGAAGCCTTAGCCTTAAGCAGACCAAATGACATTTGGGCTGAGGGTGAAAATAAACAGCATAAGCAAGAGTAGTCTCCTTAACTAAGAAGTGACTGGGTATGTTCTGGAAAAAAGCCATTGCTAGATATCTCTGAGGGAGTCAATATGTTTTTCACATGCAAAAGGAGGCAGGCACAAGGGAAGGGCATTATAAAAACAAAATACCAGTCCTTCCTCTCCTGCTTATATCCGATGGTTTGAGACCCAAGCAAGAAGTTCATAGTGAGCCCAACACCTGTGAATCTCAAGACTCGTTTTGAAGCTCTTAACTCCCTCTTTTTCTGCAAGAGAGATCTTCATGGCTTCTTAATTTTTTTCTGTTTCGTCTCTGACATGTTAGAATCTGGTTCATTCATTCCTATTTCTGTCTGATTTTGAAAAGGAAATAATGAGGTGATTGGATACTGTAACACCTTCATTCATGGATTCAATTAGATATAAAGATGGTGAGGTTCATTTGGACAGAGCTCTTGTCCTGAATGGTTATATTAACCTGAATGGTTATATTCTGTTCTCTTCATGTCCTTGAGGTGAAGGAAAAAAAAGACCAGATTTTACTACTTACGAGTATTCATAAGGTGGCTTTTGTAGAAATCGATGTACCTGAGGTATGGTACGAAAGAATGAAATTCACCTATTGTCAGCCTGATCCTAATATGAGGCAAATCTGATTTCTCAGCTGTTCAGTAGGATCTTTGATCAGATAAGGTTACCAGCTAATTACAATCTCTCTCATTGATTGTAAGCTCAAGTATCAGTCCTCTCAAAATTTAAGTGCCTCAGAAGGCACAGATGTTTCATTTTGCACTCCTCAAAGGGAGTATAATAACAATGAATATGATTTGGTTTTCTGTTTTAATCTTGTAGTAGCCTTGTCCCTCCTTCACACCTGAGGATGCAGCCACTGCTGATATAAGACACAGATTACAGCTGGATGTTGATGATGCCCTTAACATAACAGCTGGAGTCACTCAATCCTTGACCTGTTTCTCAGAGCCACAGCCCCTTTGTTATCACATGTGTCAGTAGGATGCTGGTGCTTTCCTTCTAGATCAGTGCAGAAATCTGTATTGTTTACCTGAGGGTAAAAAGCATTCTACCTCCTTGAATTTTAGTGTTTGTCAATTCCTCCCTGCCCCTTCCCCTCCATCCCCTCAAGGTAAGCTTGCCCTACGATCTCTTAAATTTTACTACAAATCAACATAATCTAGTAGAGGTAGTGAAAAGAAAGAAAAATATCTAAAAGTGCTTTTGAACAATCTTTCCACATTATTGTGGATATATATGTTTTTGAATTTTTTTAATACCTACTGTAGGTTCCCATTCAGAAATACTGGTGAAAATGTCTCCATTCAAAGTTCTGCTCCTGTTGCTTGTGTTTTGCATGTTTGAAAAAGCTGTTAGTGAGTCAGGTGGAATCCTGTGGGAAGAGGAGGACAAGATTCTTCACAAGGGGGAACAGTAGCATCTCTAGAACATAGAGCATAATATTCTTAGCCTGCAGGGTGTAGTAAAGATCACTCCACAGCTACATGTTCCACATATTCCATGGGAATTGGAAGATAAGCTTTCTGTATGCTGGAGGATGCTGCTGCTTGGAAAGCCACTGAGGTGAATTTTCTTGGAAGCAAAGAACTGCATGCCAGAGGATGTGTTTGAGTGGAGAAGAGGGGGTATTACTTTATAAAATGTATAATCTGTTCTCTGGTTAGATGTGTTTGAGGTGATGAGCTTTTAATTTTTGAGAAGTTCAGTGTTCTAGTTGTTAGTCTAATAAAACCTTTGTTCATTTGTAAAGCCTTTTTATTTATTGTCTGAAGAATTTGCTGCAAGGAAGGAGATATAGGCAGATCTGCCTCCAAGATGTGGCTGACTGCTCTGAGTCCCAAAACACTCTTGTCTTGATACATAAACTCCTAATAGTACTTCAGGACTTCAGGTGATTTTTTTATTTGTGACACTCTTTCCCTATGTGAAAATGACTGGTTATGACCAATTCAGGGAAGTGTCTCTGCATATTTTATAATGGAATGCTAGTATGTTGCATTTTCATTATTTATATCTTTATTATATATATATAACATTTTTATATCTAATTCTTTTAGCTCTCCATATGTATGTAGTAGTGTGGGTCTAGGTCAAATTCAGGGTATTTTGCTAAGTTCTACTATCTTTTCATAGTTCCTGCATAAAACAGCTATTTAAGTACAAATCAAGGGTCTCTTTCTCACTCTGATTGGCCTTAATTAACTAACTTATTAACATTGTGATAGGTTATGGAAAAAAACCTGTTGTCTGGTCAGTCTCTTGGGAGGGATATCCCTCAGTGTAAAATGACCTTGGAAATTGAGCATGTGGTTTGACACGTTTCGTTTTGGCAGAAGTACTTGGCTGTGCTTCTGTGGGGACACACCAAACTGGGAAAAGCTGCACGTTCAGGAATAACTGATTTATGTATTGTGCTTGCTTCCCATGCCTCCTTTCCCTTAAGAAAGTGATTATGGAATGTGTGGAAGATTTCTTAAGCTAGCATTGCAGAAAGCAAATGTTGCATAATGCCTTTAACATCAGGTGTTCATTAGGATTTGTTAGAAACACACAGTTTCTGCATATGATGTTTGTTCTCCCAAGTTCATTTGTCTGAGAAGCAAGTAAGTGATAAATTCTTCTCTTCCGGTATGGATGCAGCATATACTGACATCTTGCCACGTGTAAGGGCTGGATGTAGGAGGGAAAACTGGTTTCAAAACACTTGTGTTATAAAGCATTCATTCCATTTTTCAAAGCCTGATCTCTGGCTTGTTACCATGAAAAACTAATATTTTGCAACTGTCTTTGGTAACAGAACTTTGCATGACCAGTGACAAAACTGACAAAAACCCACTGCAGTATTTCATAAATTATGGCATTTCTACATTAGTTAATTCTTTTCTTCAAAAATGTTTGTTATATAGCATCAAACCAATTAGCCTCCCATACATGTAACCCAGGTTTTTCAGATTATGAATTCTAATATTTCATGTCCTAAAGATGTTTTTTCACTTGACAGATAGGGCCACAACTCAAAATGTGCAAAAGTTACCTGTGCCTAATTCTGGGCTGCTGATTGTAGTTCAAAACCAGCTGACTGTAACAGAGCTCCAAGAGTAAGCAGTCATTGTACTTACCTTCTAGTGTGCCACTTTTACCAAAGTATAGGGCAGACAGGATTGTCTAACTTAGAGATGCACTCTTTGGGCAGCAGTGACAATTATAATGATTTTTAAAAAGTAGAATATATGCTAGATTTTTGTTAACTCTGTATTTTGGGTTTGAGGGAATTCTTTTATTCCTTTTTGTTCCTTAAAGTTATCTTTCTGTAATGTCTTTGAAAGCTCTAGCAGAACTTCTGTATGCCTTGTAAGAAATCTATTTCTGCTAGGACAGACTTGTTTCATCCTCACCATTAAACAGTGTTCATATTTGGGTTTTACTTCCTCTCTTCAAGTCTTTTTCTCTTGGATGGATTGCTCAGGTCAGTGTGTAGTTGCTTTGAGATTATATAATTTGAAAAACAGTGATTTTGCTTTAAATACGAAATAACTAGAAATTTTGACTTAGTCCATCGGAAAGTAGGAGGAAATATCCAGGTGAAAATTATTTCTGTGGTCATTTCCTTGCTCCTTCCTTCAGGACAAAGCTGTTCTCATTAGCTGAGATGAGTAGTTAGAAATATTTTTTAAATACTACCTATTAGTCTCAGAAATTGTATTTAAGTATTTATTATTCTATGAAGTTTAGAAAGCAAGCAGGTATTTTTCTAGTTAGATAATTTTGCTTCTTAAATGGTACAGCTTTGTAGACAAGGTTAACCGGGATCTTCATACCAAAATGTTGACAAGAAAGTAACATAAGGGATATTTATTTATTTGTTTTTTAGTTGACGCATGCCATTTTCCCCGAGTACTTTCCAGTTGTGTGATTTTTGGGATCAGTGAGCAGAAGGAGATTCTTCAAGGTTGTTACTAAACAGTGTTTGGGGTACATATTTTCCCCCAGTAGTAGTAATACTGAAGGCAAAACAAGCTTGGTTCAAATTTCAGGAAGCATATTCAGACCTTGCTTACAAAATATTTTGTATCTCTTGCATACGTAGCTTTGAATGGTTAGGTGATTAAAGTGTAACCTTTCCTGTCTGGCTTTCAGGGTGAAACATGCTTGCAACAACACACAGTGCGGTATGAGGCTTCATGGTAGTATTTAATGGGGGTCAGTACATTTGTTTTCACATAATCACATTCATGTTGTTTCTGTGGGAATGTTTCATAGGATTGTGATTAGCTGTTGCTTTTAAAATAGCTATTACTCTGCATTCTCAGAATAAAAGTCATAATTCTGTAAGTTGAATAGTTGTGGAGAAAGTAGGAGGTACCAAAATACAGACTTAACCTTTACCAGTTCACTTCAAGTCTTTGTGTCTTAGAGCTGCCTATGCATTTTTTTCCATTTATTGAATTTTTAATATGCACTCTTTCTTCCTCTTTAGGATGAAGAGAATGGGAATAGACAAGGTATGTCTTGTTTTTACTCTCTTATAGATCCAGTATATTGAATGCTTCAGCTGTGTAATAGACCTGAATTGCTACCTAAGAGCTGGAAATTTAAAATCACTTCAGTGTGAGCATCAAGCTCATTGATCAGTAACTTAATTCTAGCTTGTGCCAGTCAGTTCCCCTGCATTTTCATAATCTTCTCCCTCTCATATTGCTTTTGTCTGCTTTCTTTCTTAATTCACTCACGAACTTATTTTTTATAGATTTATGGTAAATCTCCATCCCAGTTAATTGAAGTTTCTCTTTGGCATCCATGCTTCCTTTTTGCTGATATCTTACTGTTCCTTTAAAAGAGTGAAAAACATGTTGATTTAAGAAAGATGGTTTCCAGCTTGGGAACCCATTCCCACTTTCTGTTTCCCCAGTCTGTCATGATGGTGAGGTACAGGGGGGTACTGGGATTATGTGCATTGAGTGCCCCTTGCAGGGTTCCCCCAGTGCTCTGCCTGCCTGCCATGGCAGTGCAGCTTCCTGGGGGACAGCATGGGCTGAGTGCTGCTTCTGGTGGTGGGTTCTCATTTGTAGCAAAGCATGGGACCTGCTCTCAGTGTATCTTTAAGTACCTCCTTTAGTTGGAAGACAAAGAGTATGTCTGAATTCCTGTTTCTGTTTACTCTGTGTAGCTGTGATATATTTGAAGCATTCTGGGAAGTACGAATTGATTTGAACTTTCTTAGTTTTCTCTTGGAATCAGATGGATTCATCCATTTCATCCTCCTCACCTCCGTCCTTAACCACTTTCGTGTTAAACAGTGAGAAGTTAATCTCTTCCTACTTGTTATCATTCCCCAAACTTGAAGCATCTGTTGTCTGTTTTGACTTAGGAAAAGGCAGATTCCTTTAGGAAGAGACGGGAGTTGATTTTTTGTGCCAAACCAGTGTGGAAGACACCACTTGTGGTCTAGAGAAAAAAGTTCAGTGGTGTTCGTGTTCTTACAGGGAGAGCTCAGGCAGCTAAAGATGTAATGTATGTCTGTTCATCTAAAATGTTATCTGAGAGCTATTTTTCAGTAGGGAAACAGCAGTGAACAAATACTTGGTTCACCATGAGACCTGTAAAGGTGGAAACAAGATTACTTTCTGGAAATTTTTGTGTAGCTCCTAAACCCATGAATCATAGCTCAACTATTGCTTATTTATAGCACCATGGTATGTTGTATGCCTTGAAATACAGATCAGAGGCCACAAATGCCCTGAAAGTTAACAGCATTCTCATGAAGGAGAGAAGGTTGGACTTCTCCCCCTGGAAAGAGAAGAAACGACTATGAGGCAGAGGATGTAGATGTCAGTAAAAATTACCTTGCCAATTTTGTGTATTAAACCTTTAAAAACAGCAAAATGGGACGAAGTGTGTTAGACACTTTTCTCCAGCATTTGCCATGATCTTTGGGTGTATAGGGTGGATGAAACTCTTTATTTACATTGCTGCAGGTTGCCTTTTCCCAAATAAGGGGAGTAGGCAGCTTGTGCGGAGAAAATGAGGAAAAACGCACGTGTCATTTCGCATGTTCGCAGGAGTGATGTTTGTTCAGCAGCAGCAGGTGGGGCAGAAGTTCCGTGCGGGGTTATCCCGGGATTGCTGGAGCGCTCCGCGGCGGAGCACGGGACGGAGCCGCTCCGGTGGCAACGCGCGTTCGGGGCCGGACGCTGGAGCCCCCTGGTGGCGGGCCCATGCATTGCAGTCCAATTGGGAAAACCGGCCTCTGTGAAGCCCTGCCGAAATTAACTGAAAGCACTGAAATTGAGAAACACTTTTCGTTTGAAGTTTGTACGCAGTAATTAACTTAATTCGCTTGATCTTTCCTCTCTGAAAGACTAAGCTAAGGGGATCCAAGCATTTGTTTTTGTGAAGCAGTGTGTGCCAGTGCAGAAATGTCTTTGTGTTAATTTTCAGTGAAAATTTATAATTACCTGCCCTTTATGCTTTACCCTTGTCATAGATTAAGCTTACCTGTTAAAAATGAGGGTTTCTTATCAAATTCAGCATTTATATATTTGATTAGGTGAGTATGGATAAAAGCATCTTTATTGCTATTGCCTTTCATTGAGACCACTTGAATATTTTTCCAAAGGATCAAAGCACCTAATTAAGTCTAGAGGGCAGAAGATAAAAGCATGTACCCTGTTTGATGTATTCGAACACTGAAAGAAATATTTTTATATTTTTTTAGGTTCTGGTACAGAATTTTAGTATATAGCTAGATCGACCTCCTGGTTTGCATTAATCTTCCTTTTGGTAAGCAGTAAAGTTTCAAAGCATTTATAATGGAAGGTAATGCCAATTTGTCCAGGAGAGCTCTTAACTAGGAATGACACCAGAGGGAGATGATGGCCTAAAAGCAAGATTGGGTTGTCAGGCAAAGGAGTTAGGATGCTGTGACCAGGAGACACTTCATGCTCAATAGCAGGAACTGAAAGGGACCACCTCAACTGTATGCACATGAACAAGAGAGAGCCTACAGGACGGTAGCAGGGAGCTCTCGTGCCTTTTTCAGGAGCTCGCTGAAGCCCCTGCACACTCACACAGGGGTGGTGGCATATTCCACAGCAGAGGGCCAGGGTGCTGCAGTGGATGAGTAGAGAACGGGTTGAGTTGCCTTTGTGGTCCAGTTGTGAGAACAGCAGGGATGAATGGAGCTCTGGCTTGGGATGGATGAGGAGCTGGCTTAGAGCCTGTGGCCAGGATTTGTGGGCAGTGTTTTGGTGGGTGTCTGCTGCTGCCCTCTCATGGAAGAAGTACCCAAGGCTTTCTTCAGACAAGAGGTGGAGGAAGCACGTGCTGCTTCTTGTGGGAGACTGTAGCACCCTGTTATCTGCTGGTAGGGCATCACAACAGATTTAACATAAATGTTTTGTAGTTATTATTTTAAGATTTTCAGTTCTTTTCCTACTTTCACTGCTCCAGGTTGTTGATCTTAAGCCAAGTCATTGAAAGGCTTTTCTAACCAGGTGCATTTTATCAGAAGATAGAGATTTTCCACAGTGGATTCATTGGTCACTGATTGGAAACTTTTATCAGCTTCTACTGCTTTCCAGATAATCTCTGTTATACTGACCAGCCTGTATTACATATTTCTTGGAGTTGTTACTCCCAGAAATAACCTGGAGTATTTATTTTGTGTGTTTTGAGGGTGTCTTGCTCTCAGTTTACCATTCTTCCTATTTTCTGGAGTTACCCTGTTTCAATACTCAGTTATTTATTTAAGTGGTATCTCACAGATAGAAGTCTTCCAGGAGAGCATATTAGGAATATTTGGAGCCAGACTGAAAAATACCTATACCTATTAAAAACCTAGCATTCTTATTAAAAACTTGCACTTCATTAGGTCTGTCAAGATCTAATGAGTGGAGCTGGAGGAAAAGTTCATGCTGTTTGATTTGATTGTGATTTAATATGATTCTGTATCTTGTTGTCCTTCAAACATTACTTAAACTGTAAATGCCAAAACACAGGTTTTGTACATATGAAAGTAGTTTCTTGTAAATTATCCTAAAACTTGTTTTCCTTCAAAAATTTTTGGCTTGGTGTTTGTGATTAAAGTGAACAGTGATAAGCATAAAGAAATAGACTGAAAGAAATTTTATCTTTCATCAGAACTAAGCTATTTTGTGTCTAACACAGTACCTGGGAATCCAATATCATTATAATAATTATAATATCATTATAATACCATTATAATCCAGTATATTTTTTTAATAGTATGATGTTCTTGCTTTTTGTACTTTTATCTGTATTTCTATGTACCTGTAGCAACTAGGAGCTCATTTTCCCATAAAAATGAAAGTCAACTTAGGTATATCATTCAGTGTATTTCTCTGTAGAGACTTGGTGAGTGCTTGTTAATGAGACCTTAGACATGTTTTCACTGAGAAGTCTAGAACATTAAACTTTATTATCAGGCTTTTTTTTTTTTTTTTTTTTTTTTTTAATGTGGCTAAATATGTACAAAAGTTTCTACCCTTAAATTGTTTACGCTAAATAGTTTTAATTTATTACCTGGCCTCCTTCAGCTCTGTGCAAGTCTGCTTAGGTAGGGTAGAGCCTTTGAGAGAAGGGTGGGAAAAATGCAGGAAAAGGTTTTTTTCCTGCATTACTGCTGCTTACATAAGGCCTGGAGTTTTTAATATTTCATTTCTTTTAACAGACTGTTGATTTCTGTAATGTGTTTATGTTCTCCCAGGATTTAATTTAATCCCATGTTTTTTAACATCATGGTCTATTGGCTCAGTCTGTTATGAAATAAATATGTTGTGCCTGTGATGATGGGAACAAGGTAGATCAGAACAAGAGGATGAACGTGAAAGCATGTGGAAGGGTCATAGATGGCTGGGGTGTTAGGGTCCAAGGTATATGATGGAGAATTAGGAGTAAAAGACAAGAGGTGTGTAAGAGTAATGCTTCAGGATAGCGGGGCAGTAAATTGTCCTTTCTTGTGGATTTTGGATCCAAGTTAATTTTTTAACACCTAAATGCTGAGAATGCTAAAAGAGGGCTCATTCAGTTTTCCACTGAGACCAGAGCCTAATGATTCCTATAAGGGAACACCCTTATAGTACATCCAGACTGTCTAATGGATTCATTTTCCAGCTTGTCACATGTATAATGTTTCTCAGTGGTTTCTGTTGAGTTCAAATCATCTTTGACTTTGAATAAAAAAATGAAGTGTAATTTCCAGTGATTTAAGGGAGGGTCCATAGACTCACTGCTCTAGATAAAAATTGTATTGCTCTATGCTTATCTAATGACTATAGTAAATCCTCTAGACTAATCATAGATTAAAATTTAAATTTAAAAAGGTTTCATTTGAGGGACTTGAATAAAGTCATAGTAATGGCAAATAATGCAATGAGAAAACACAGTTTTGGAGAGCTTGTAACTAAGCTGAAACTGTGTTACATATTTTCAATAACATTGCCAAATTATTTTCTCATCTTCTCCCCCTACCTTGGCATGTAGATAGGGTTGAGGTTGTATTACTCAAATGGTTTAACAGAAAAGTAAGCAAAAGAAGAAATAACATTTTGCAGTTGCCTAATCAAAATGCCAGAAGTGCTTTGAGAAATAATAATGTATTTTTCCTGTGTTAGAGAGTTGAATGCCAAGTCTTTCTCTGCTAAATGACTCAACAGCACTAATTTACTTATCACATTCTTTCAGAGGCTCATCCCTGCATTTCAGCTGGTGTTTTTCAGTTGAGTTGCTTTGAGCTTGACAGTGGGTGAAATAAGCTCTGTTGGGACTGGGCTGAGACCTTTGGGCTCCTTTTCCAGAGTGGATTGCTAGTGGAGAAATGCTTACTATGTATGAAATTCAGTTTGCAGATTATAATATGCAGAATGATCCCTCAGTTAGAGGGATCCATCAGTTGGCCTCCCTCAGTTAGATGTAGTCCTGACAGGTTTGTAATTTATATTTAATTAAATGTAATCTCAGTTAATAAATGTAAGTTCTGCTTTCAGCAACCTTTTTTGAGTAGTTTGGGAAATGATTAACAGGTTTTTGATTGAGTAATCAATTGGAAGCATTTGCTGTGCTGTATCTGTTCCCCTCCCTTTGCCTGAAAGGCATCCCAAGAATCAGTGCTGCTCAGCATTGTTGAACCAGTGGCGCTCAAATGCCTTGGATACCCTAAAGCATACTTGTAGATCTTCATGCTCAAGCGGAATGTTCCTCCTCCTTGAGTCAGAGAAAGTTGTGCATAAGAGCCTGTCTTAATTGATTAATCTGAGGTGTTTCATGAAGCTGGTTTCTTAAATGTAAAAGTGAAAGTCATCCTTTCACTATCTGCTGAGCATAGGGCTGAGAGTAAAAATGTTCTACAAGAAGTTATTTTACAAACCTCTGTAGACTTTATTGAATTTTATGAGGATTTCTAAGCACAGTTCAGCTGTCCTGAGCAGCAGATTTTTTTTTTTCTCACCTTTAGGAAGAGGAGCAATGGCATGTTTTTAAGCATGGGTAGTTGGAGAGATTTTGTAAGAAAGTATGTTCTATACTGTGTTCCAACACTTGCTGATTTATGTTCTGCAGATCAATAGAAAGAGCTCTGACAGCAATAGCACTTTGGCATGAGATTTTTTTTTTCTTTTTTCCTTTCCTATTCAGGATGTAAAGGTTGTTCTTTGCATAGTCTTTATGACTCAGATGTTTTAATCTGTGTTTTATATCAAAAGGTTAACGACTTAAGAGAAATGAAGTCCTTGTTGCTAGGTTGTAGTGTGTTGGTAGATTAGGTAGCATAATTTATGCCATGTCATTTTGTTTTCCAGGTGAATCATAGAGCAGTACAGTAATACTGTCTGGTCTGCAGAGAGTAGTTTAAAAACTAAGTTATAGTTACTGCATTTGATACAATACTGGTTATGTTCCTTGTAGCAGCTG